>NC_139395.1:215097142-216298214 GCF_054392235.1 Sus scrofa | reverse complement strand
AGAAGAAGGCAGGGGAAGGAACAGAAGGAGGTAGCGGGCCTTGTGGAGAACACAGTGTGAGAGCCAGAACCATGAATTGCACCTTTGCACCATCACTAAGGATCTAGGGTCCCACTCAAGCCATGAGACTGACACTTTGACAGAGTCTGATTTTTAGTAATGAAATTGACCAGAATGTCCCAGTATCACCTAAGGTGTGGATAAGGGCTAGAAAAGATTCAAAAGGGAAGTGCTGGAGAAAAATGGACTGTTCTTCCATTTGGAATCCATCCCATAGAGACGGCTCAACAAACTGATTACAGCGATAATAGCTTGGAAATAAAGCTCTTTGCAGTGCACCAGCATTCCATATAGATTGTGTGCAACCTACACAAATGAGTGAAATACAGCACACTTGTCCTGGAAGAACAAGAAACGTTCTGTTGCAAAATAAGTATAAAGCAGGTTTGTTGAAGCAATCAAGCTTAGAATGTGGATTCTTGTAAGGTGTTTCTTTTCCTGTTTCCTGCATTGTCTACCAAGATTGGTATTTCACCGTTTTTGGTTTGTTTGTTTGTTTGTTTTTAAGAAATGATGGGTTTGATGGCGAGGGATCCACTTCTTGAATTGCAGAGCAGGCTGTGATTATTAAGTCCCTAATGAATTGTTTTAGCATTGCTGCGTTTGAGTTGCCAGGAAGCTATCCCAGACTGAGAGGGAAGCCCTGAGGCCAGAGAGGAGCTGAAAACTGAGACCTGATTATTGGGAAATATCCATGTATCAACCTTCAAAAGCTACTGTAGCTATAGCACTATCACTGTTGTCCTGTAAAATAAATTCTCAAGAGACAGGCACTCGTGATACTAACTCAGGAAATTGTGGAAAAATTCTCTTGTAACCCTACAAGTAAAGCACTTTAAAAACAAATATCGTCAACTATAACAGAAAAGACAAAAATCTTAATAAAAAAGGTAAAAGTCGAAAAAAAATAAATACCAGAATCAAAGAATTTTTAAAAAACAAAAAGCACTTCACTATATTTAGTTATCAAAACAATTAAAAATTTACTTCTTACTGGAAAAGTCCTTGTTTAAAACACCGACAAAGGATTTTATTTCAATAAACGTAGTGTGTTGCTTAGCACCGTACTGCTGCCCTGCCTGGAGGCAATCTTTCCAGAAAGCAATGTATTTCTTGTGTTTTATCTAGCCACTCTTGTTGGGAATAAAAAGACGACGACGTGCGTCTCAGGTCTGACGTTTTCATTTCCAGGCACTGCCGGGACCCAGGGCCTGCCAGCGGCGCTTCCCCACAATCTGCGCACGAATATGAATATTCAACACCCCGTTCCAGGGCGCGCGCCGGGGGAGTACCCACAAGCCCCCGCGGCTCCCGCGGGGCGGTCGAGGTCACTCGCGCTCCCCAAGACCTTGGCCCCGGGCCCGGTGGTGGGGACGGGAGAGCCGTTCCTCGCTTCTTTGCCGGCCGGGAGTGCGGGGCCGCGGAAAGGGCAGGGAGGACCACCCGGCCCGGAACGGACATGAGGCCTTCGCCCTCAGTGCCCCCGGAAGAAAGCGGGGAAGTCGAAAGTCAACGAGAAAAAGGCGATCGGAAGGGAAGGCACTCTCAGTTATCACCGCCCTAAAGCCAACTCAATAGCGCAGCGACTCCTCGCGCCGCACAGCCTGACGGGAGCTTCAGCCACAGAACAGGCTGCCCCGGCGACACCTCCTCGGCACCGCCCCCCGCCGCGGGGCACGCCGGGAGAGCCGGGTTTCCCCCTCCCTCTAGGAAACGGGCGAGGAGCAGGGTATTTCCGGTGTTACGACTGTCTTACGGAAAAGGAGGGGTTAGTTCGGTCCCGCCCTCACGCCCAGCGAGGGCGGGGCGAGAAGTGACAACCCCTCGGCCTGCGCTAAGGCCCGCCCCTGCACCGGAAGGAGGAAGGCCGGGGAGGCGACGCTACGTCCGGCGCGAGGTCACGTGACGCAACTGCCGGCGGACAGGAGAAAGGGGCGGGGCTCCGGGTGGAAGGGCGTGTCGGCTCTCTATCCTCTGGTCACGCGCAGCAGGAAGTGGCGCCCGAAGCGGATTATTCGAGATGGGGACCACTCTGGACATTAAGATTAAAAGAGCAAACAAGGTGTATCACGCCGGGGTAAGTGGGGTGGACGGGCCTGCAGGTTCTGTTGTCTCCGAGGTCCGGCGCATTTCTGGGCTTTCCTGGGCCGGGCGAGGCGCGCCTCCAGGTGCATCCCGGCCAGGTGCGTCCCGGCCAGCTGCATTCCCGCCAGGTCGGTCTCGCTAGTGCGGTTGGTTGCCGTTCGAGCGGTCCACGCCGGAATTGCTTCCGCGGCTGGGAGCCGCGCAGGGCCGAGGTGCTGGCGCTAGGTCTCCAACGCTAAGCTTGCGGCCCCTTGACCGTGCAGCTCGGCTTTGGGCCCGCGGGCTAGAGCTGTTAAGTGACCACTGAGGGCGGAGGAGCTCGGAGACCAAACGCCCCGTTCCTCACTTCTAAGGGGAATGCAAAAGTCTCATAACAGGCAGAATTAATTGGAAGCAGAAATACGCAGGCCTTGGTCAGCTCTAAAAACCGTGTAAAAGTTATTCATGTCTCTGGTTTTGTTGTTTTAAGAAGGAATATCGTTTTAAAATACGAGTCAAAAAAATCTTAATTATGCAATTAACAAGTTTTGCGCCACTGGCTCCCTAACCTCCTCAGGCCTCTGTTATTTGCCAAATGAGGATGCAAAGTTCCTCTTCCTCTAACTTGGGGAATCTCAGCCTTAGGAGTATCAGTCACTCCGGGAATTTAAAACTACAGTGACCCGGGTCTCACCCTTCAAAGACGTGATGTGCAGGTTGAAATCCCAGCCAGGTCTCACATTCTGTGGCATAAAATTGAGAGTAGACGTTAGTCACCTGAATGCAGGGAGGTCTCAAAAGGGATGTTAACACCTTTGAGTGCAAGATAATTCAGCCTGCTATTATTCACACAGGTTCAAGTGGTCATCTCCAGATTATTCATTACAAAGGGAAAAAGCTACCTTTATAATGGAGGAATCTGATAGTTATCATCCTAACCAAGACCAACAGTGAATACCACTTTACTCACCACTATGAGACTGACAATATGTTGGGAGGGTAATAGAGGGTCCTGGCACGAAGCACAGAGAAGGACACAACTCACCTGTGTAGTGTTCCTGCCAAAAGTGCTTCACTCAGGCCATGAGGAAACAGGTGTGTTCAAATTGAGACACATTCGAGGCAGTAATTGGCCTGGATTCTTTAAATATGTCAAAACAGTATTTTTAGATTCAAGAGAGGAAAGCTGTGACAACCAAGCACAATACCTAATTTTTGATGAGTAAATTTGAATATGGGCTATGTATTAGAGTCTTGTATTGGTGTTGAATTCCCCCAGTATGATATTCATATTTTGGTTATGTGGGAGACTACTCCACACGCTGAATTGTTTAGGAGTAAAATGTCACAGTAACTAAATTTTAAGTGGTCCAGCCATAAATTGTGTGTGTGTGTGCATGTGAGGAGCAAGAAGGCAGCTGTACCAAAATATTAGCAACTGATCGGAGTCCCCGGTGTGGCTCAGTGGGTTAAGCTCCAATGTCGTCTCTCTGAGGATGTAGGTTCAATTCTGGCCTCTCTCAGTGGATTAAGGATATAGCATTGCAGCAAGCTGTGGCATAGGTCGCAGGTGTGGCTCTCATTTGACCCCTAGTCCGGGAACTTCCGTATGCTGCAGGTGAGGCTGTGAAAAGAAAAATTGGTAACTAGTTGAAAGCTGTATGGATCTACCTTGTATTCTTTACGAAGAAAAAAAAAAAGCAGCTTTATTGAGATCTAATACCATAAAATTCAGTCTTTTAAGACGTACAATTTAGTTTTTTGGATTTTTTTTTTTTTTTTTGCTTTCTTAGGGTCACATCCATTGCATATGGAACTTCCCAGGCTGGGGTCACATTGGAGCTGCAGCTGCTGGCCTACACCACAGCCACATCAGCGAAGGATCCAAACCACGTCTGTGACCTACACTGTAGCTCATGGCAACACTGGATCCTTCCCACTGAGCAGGGCCATGGATTGAACCCACATCCTCATTGATACTAGTCAGTTCATTACTGCCACAATGGGAACTCCTGGGGTTTTAATACATTCAGAGTTGTGCAGGCGTCACCACCATCTAATTTTAGAACATTTTTATCAACCCGAAAAGAAGCCCTATACCATTAGCAGTCGTTCCTCATCCCCTCTCCCTCTCGGCCCCTGGTGATCGTGGAAGTACTTTCTGTCTCACTGGATTTGCCTGACTGGATATTTCACATAAATGGGAACATACAGCTTGTGGCATAGTGCTGTCAACGTCACGTGGTAGCCCGGGTCAGTTTTTCTTTTGTGTTTATGGCTGAAGAGTTTCCGTTGTATGGCTATGTCACATTATTCCATTCTTCTGTTGATGGACGTTCGGGTTCTTTTCACTTTTAGGTTGTTATGAATACTTCTTCTGTGAACATCCTAGTACAAGGTGGTTGTGGGGTTTTTTCAGCTGCACCTGCAGCATGTGGGAGTTCTCAGGCTAGGGATGGAGCCCATGCCACACCAGTGACAATGCCAGATCCTTAACCTGCTGTGCCACCAGGGAACTCCTATTACAAGTTTTTGTGTGGACACATGTTTTCATTTCTCTTGGGTACATACCTAGGAGTGGATTTTCTGGGTGATAGGGTAACTTTGTATTTAATTTTTTGAAGACCTACCAAACTTCCAAAGCCCCTGCACAGCTCTGCATTCCACCAGCAGTGTCTGATGGTTCCAATTTCTCCTCTATTCTATGCCCTTAATTTTTCTGTAGCTTGTGAAATAGGAAAGTAAGAATTGAGATAGGCAGTGACAGGTGATATGTACATTTAGCTTTGGTAACTTATTATCTTCATTCAAAAGTTAGCACGTTCCATTCAAAGATGTTATTCCAGCTGAGATGTTTTCTGTGGTTTAAAATATGGTATAAGTCATGAAAAGTACATTTGAAAAAGATGAAAAACTGGAATGGTCGGTTTTACACATCTTACCAAGCCAAGACCACTCTTCTCAGGTGGCAGCTCTGCCCATCAGGTGCACAGCCTTCATGCCCGGATTAGGAACAGAATCTGCGCTTGTTGGCTTTTCACAGTGTTTCCCGGTCTTCAGTCACTTTTGCATTTAGTGCATTTTACACTAAACGCATTTTAAAAGAAGACCTTCTGCAGTGGTTAGAAAGGAAACGCCAGTATAATTTCTCCTAAACAGAGGGTTGCTGTGTACAGTGACCCTTGAACTGGGCAACCTCCTGCATAGTTGAAAATCTGCATATGACTTTCCACTGCTTCCAAACGTAACTGTTGTTTGACCCATGATGACTTGAAGTCTTACCAATAACAGAAGCAGTTAACAAATGTTTTGTATGTTATGTGTGTTCTATACTGTATTCTGACACTAAAGTGAGCTAGAGAAAAGGAAACGTTACATAGAAAATCATAAGGAGGAGAAAATACATTTACCGAGTACTGTACTGTATTTATCAATACTCTGTGTGGTCTGTTGAGATAAAGCATCTGTCAGCACCTACATGCATATTGTCTTACATGATACAAATACTGTAGATTCTATGTGCATTACTAACAATCAGAAATCAAAAGGTAATGTAAACAGGGAGTTCCCTTCATGACGCAGCGGTTCACGAACCCAACTAGGATCCATGCGGCTGTGAGTTCGATCCCTGGCCTCGCTCAGTGGGTTAAGGATTGGGTGTTGCCATGAGCTATGGTGTAGGTCGCAGATGTGGTTCAGATCCCCTATGGCTGCGGCTGTGGCCTGTAGTTTAGGCTGGCAGCTATAACTGTGATTCGACCCCTAGCCTGGGAACTTCCATGTGCTGAGGGTGTGTCCCTAAAAAAAAAAAAAAAAAAAGATAATGTAAACAAATTCATATTTGTGTACTGTTTTTATTTTAACGATTCATACATTGTTAATGGAGAAGTAGTAACATGATGGCTTTTTGGTAGCTTAGTGTACTCCATATGATTGCTTTGCAGTAGCCTAGCCTACACATTAAAAATGCGTCATTATAAAATTGTTTTGGCACACAGTATTACATATTCACAATACAGGATTGGAAGCATTGTTATGTTAAAAAACTTACTTGTCATGGTAGGCCGATAGACTGTTTCTCCAATTACAGAGAAGCATAAGGTACAGTAATATAATTCCTTAAAATCAAAGTTGTAAAACAGCGAGAAAACTTAACACATTTATTTTATATTAAATATCATCCACTTATGCCTATGTAAGGGTAGATTAGTATCTGGGTGTATTTTATGTATCGATGACATAACTTTTTCTTACTTTTTCTGTTTCTTAGCTATGTGGTTCATCTTGTGAGTTTTTTCAAATTGTTGCAAATCTCCAAAAATGTTGGAAAAGATACACAGCAAGCCACACAGTTCAAACCCATGTTGAAGGGTCAACTGTATATGTATATATCATTAAAGCCAAAAATTTAAGTTAATAAATGTAATCATTTGACAAAATACACACCTGGGCATACTATGTGGGGTGGGTGACTCCTGTGATTCAGGATCAGGGGAGTGGGTGGCCAGCACTGTCAGGGCTGCTTCTGAAGCTCCAGCAGGCAGGCCTCTTGCCAGCTGGCTGCTTGATCAACTCTTGGTGCCCGCAGACAGCATGTGTGTCAAGCCTGGTTTGCCCCTTGGTTGTGCGAGGGAGGGGAGGGGTCCTCTCTTTCTCACCCTCCCCACTCTTAGCTGGCTGCCTGCGGGACTAATAAGTACAAGTTTGCACTTTTCTCTGTACATTTGATAGCGTCAGCGGGGAGTCAGTTGCTAAATATCTGACTCCTCCAGGGGCCTGCCAGACACAGCACCCCTAATTCTCCAGGTTTCCTTGAGGTGGCTGCCACCTATGTGAGCCTGACTCTTAGCTCCTGGGTGATTGTCATTCAAGTGAGAGGTGTCTGTGTCTGCGGTGACAGCCTCATGTTCCACTCGGAAAACACTGGCCTAGGGTTTTGTGAGCCTGGCAGCATCACTCCCATTTTACTAATGAGGAGGCTGCTGCTCAACAAGTTGAAGAATTTGCTTAAGATCACCAACTCTTGACAGCTGAAATCCAAGATCACCAACTAATTACCAACCTGAATTCCAGCTCAGGTCAGTCAGATTGCAAAGCATGTCCAGCCAACACCATGATACCACCTCCCTAACGATCCCCATTTCTGTGCAAGATGGAGGAATTTTTAATGTAGGGATAGTTTTTATTAATTTCCTAGGAGTGCTATGAATAGCATTGTAATATATATATATGTATTTTTGTCTTTTTAGGGCCGCACCCACAGCATATGGAGGCTCCCAGGCTAGGGGTTGAATAGGAGCTGTAACTGCCATCCTGTGCCACAGTCACAACAATGCCAGATCTGAGCCTCGTCTGTGACCTACAGCACAGCTCAGGGCAACACTGGATCCTTAACCCACTGAGTGAGTCCAGGGATTGAACCTGCGTCCTCCTGGTTACTGGTCAGATTCATTCCCACTGAGCCATGATGGGAACTCCAGCATTGTAACATTTCAATTAAAAAACTGCTATGGGGAGTTCCTGCTATGGTGCAGTGGGTTAAGAATCAAAATACATGGAGTTCCTGTTGTGGCGCAACAGGAACGCATCTGACTGGGAACCATGAGGTTGTGAGTTCGATCCCTGGCCTGCTCAGTGGGTTAAGGATCTGTCGTTGCCATGAGCTGTGGTTGGTGTACGCCACAGATGTGGCTTGGATCCCATGTTGCTGTGGCTGTGGTGTAGGCCGGCAGCTGTAGCTCCAATTCAGTCCCTAGCCTGGAACCTCCATATGCTGCAGGTATGGCCCCAAAAAGCAAAAAAAAAAAAAAAAAAAAAAAAAAATCAAAATGCAGCAGCTCAGATCATGGGAAAGGCGTTGGTTTGATCCCTGGTGGAGCACAGTGGGTTAAAGGATCTGATGTTGCCATAGCTGTGACCTGCACCAAAGCTGCAGCTCGAATTCAATCCCTGGCCCAGGAACTTCCATATCCTGTGGGTGTGCCCCCCCCCCCAAAAAAAACCCACCATGCACATGCAGACACACACACACACACCCGCTATAGGAATTCCTTTGTGGCACAGAAGGTTTGGATTTGGCATTGTCACTGCTACTTCTTGGGTCACTGCAGTGGCGTGGGTTTGATCCCTGGTCTGGTAACCTACATATGTCTATGCTCATTGATAAAACAATGGAGTTTTTTTAAATCACAGTTGAATCATTTAAAAAAAAATACAGACATAACGCATGCCAAGTTAACAACATTTTACAAAAGGCCGGAAAGTGAAAAGTCAGGTTCTTCCCCTCCCTGACCCCCTTTCCTGTCCCTGGAGGTATCCGCTGGCAGTCTCTGCCCTATTCCAGACGTTTCCTATGAGTAATGGCTGCACACGTACAGACACGCACACAGACGCACACACAAAACCTGTTCCTTTCGCCTAACAGTTCAGCTTTATCTTGGATTCCATATCACCACATCTTCGTCAATCCGATTCTTTTAAGACTTATTCAAAACAAATTTATTCAGCCAACGTCTGTTTATCTCCTGGGGCTTCTAGGTCTAGAGAGAGAGGTAAAGACCTAAAACAAAAGGTGCTGATGTGCTCGAGTGGGTGGATATGCGGGATGTGAGGGGAGCACAGAGTAGGTGTGGTGGTTCCAGCGCTGGGGAGGGGCCCTCGTGGAGCCCCACTGAGGTGGTGATGCTCCCACCTAGTTTTATTTATTTACTTATTTATTTATTGAGGGCTGCACCTGTGGCATATGGAAGTTCTCAGGCTAGGGGTTGAATTGGAGCTGCAGCTGCTGGCCTCCACCACAGCCACAGCCACGCCAGATCCGAGCTGCATCTGTGACCTACACCACAGCTTGTGGCAACGCCAGATCCTTAACCCATGGAGTGAGGCCAGGGATTGAACCTGCATCCTCATGGATCCTAGTTGGGTTATGAACTTGCTGACCCACAGTGCCCCCCACTCCCAGCTTTAAAAGCTGAGTCTCCCTCCCCACCTGGCACTGTCTCCATCAGAAGGAATAGACAGTGTGAACAAAGCGAGAAAAAAATGGAAGATATTTGCAAAGCGATCTTGAGTCCAGTAAATGACTTCTTTTACTCTGTTTCCCCATCTTTTACAGCCTGTCATCCTTATCTAATTTGATCTTTTTTTTTTTTTTTTTTTTAATGGCTGCACCCATGGCATGTGGAAGTTCTTGGGCCAGTGATTGAATCTGAGCCATAGCTGCAACCTACACTGAAGCTGCAGCAATGCCAGATCCTTTAATGTGCTGTGCCAGGCTGGGAATTGAACCTGTGCTTCCTCATTGACCCAAGCCACTGCCGTCAGATTCTTAACCCACTGCGCTGCAGCAGAAACCCCTTGACAGTAACTTTTTTAATTAATAGTTTTTAAATTGAGGTACAGTTGATTTATGAATGTGTTAGTTTCAGGTGTACAGTAAAAGGATACTGTTATATGTAAACATTTTTTTCAGATTATTTTCCATTGTGGGTTATTATAAGATAGTGAATATTGTTCCCTGTGCTATACAGTAGATCCTCACTGCTTAGCTGTTTTACGTGTGGTAGTTTGTATCTGTAAATCCCATGCCCTTTCCCATTTGGTAACGAAAAGTTTGTTTTCCATGTTTCTGGGTCTGTTTCTATTTTGTATATAGATTCATTTGTATTATTTCTTGGATTCCACATATAAGTGATACAATATTTGTCTTTCTCTGTTTGACTTACTTATATGGTAATCTCTAGGTCCATTCATGTTGCTGCAGACGAAATTATTTCATTCTTCTTTATGGCTGAGTAATATTCCGGTGTATGTAAATACCACGTCTGCCCAGGCCAGTGGTCCTGTTGATGGGCATTTAGTTTGCTTCCGCATCTTGGCTATTGTAAAAAGTGCTGCTGTGAACATTGGAGCGCACTCTCTTTTCAAATTAAAATTTTTGTCTTTTCTGTATATGTGCCCAGGAGTGGGATCACTTGATCATATGGTTGTTCCATTTTTAGTTTTTTTAAGGAACCCCCATACTGTTTTCCGTAGTGGCTGCACCAACTTACATTCTCACCAGCAGTGTAGGGGAGTTCCCTTTTCTCCACATTCTCTCCAGCATTTATTACTTGCAGACTTTTTGATGATGGCCATTCTGATCAATGTGAGGTGGTACCTCACTGTAGTTTTGATATGCATTTCTTTAAAAATTAGCAATGTTGAGCATCTTTTCATGTGCCTCTTGGCCATCTGTATGTCTTTGGAGAAAGTCTATTTAGGTCTTCTGCCCATTTTTTAATTCTTATTTTAATTTTTTTGTCTTTTTGCCTTTTCTAGGCCTGTTCCCAGGCTAGGGGTCAAATCAGAGCTGCAGCCACCGGCCTACGCCAGAGCCACAGCAACCCGGGTTCCAAGCCACATCTGCGACCTACACCACAGCTCACGGCAACACCGGATCCTTAACCCACTGAGCAAGGCCAGGGATCGAACCCGCAACCTCATGGTTCCTAGTCGGATTCGTTAACCACTGCGCCACGATGGGAACTCCTTATTTTTATTTTTTAAATTGAACTGTATGAGCTGTTTGTGTATTCTGAAAATCAATCCCTTGTCGGTTTTATTATTTGCAAGAATTATTCTCCTATTCTGTAGGCTGTCTTTTTGTTTTGTTGCTGGTTTCTTTGGCTGTTTAAAAGCTTTTAAGTTTAGGTCCCATTTTTTTTATTTTTGCTTTTATTTCTTTTGCCCTGGGAGACTGATCTAAGAAAGTATTGCTGAGGTTTATGTCTGAAAATGTTTTGTGTATATTCCCTTTTAGAGTTTTATGATGTCATGTCTTAAAATTAGGTCTTTATTTTTTGTCTTTTCTAGGGCTGCACCTGTGGCATATGGAGCTTCCCAGGCTAGGGGTCTAATCAGATATTTAGCCACCGGCCTACACCACAGCCACAGCAACTCAGATCTGAGCCGTATCTGCAACCTACACCACAGCTCATGGCAACACCGGATCGTTAACCCACTGAGCAAGGCCAGGGATGGAACCCACAACCTCATGGTTCCTAGTCGGATTCATTAACCACTGAGCTATGATGGGAACTCCAACAATTAGGTCTTTAAACAATTTGTGTTTATTTGTGTATGTGGTGTGGTTTACCTGAGACTGTTCAGTTTTTCCAGCACAACTTGATGAAGAGACTTTGGCAGTGATTTTTTTTTTTTTGTCTTTTTAGGGCCGCATTCGTGGCATATGGGAGCTATATCTAGTCACTTACGAAGGAGCATGATAATGTGAGAAAATGGAATGTGTACGTGTATGTGTAACTGGGTCCCCATGCTATACAGTAGAGGAAAAAAAAGGCAATAGTTTGTATCTATTAACCCCAACCTCCCAATCCTCCCCACTCCCTCCCCCTCCTCCTTGGCAACCACAAGTCTATTCTCCAAGTCCATGATTTTCTATGGAAAGGTTCATTTGTGCCGTATATTAGACTCCAGATGTAAGTGATATCATATGGGTTTTTTTGTTTGTTTCTTTTTGTCTTTTTGCCTTTTCTAGGGCCACTCCTGTGGCATATGGAGGTTCCCAGGCTAGGGGTCGAATTGGAGCTGTAGCCACTGGCCTATGCCAGAGCCACAGCAACGCCGGATCCTTAACCCACTGAGTAAGGCCAGGGACTGAACCTGCAACCTCATGGTTCTTAGTCAGATTCGTTAACCACTGAGCCATGACGGGAACTCTGGTATCATATAATATTTGTCTTTCTCTTTCTGACTTACTTCACTCAGGATGAGAGTCTCTAGTTCCATCCGTGTTGCTGCAAATGGCATTATTTCATTCTTTTTATGGCCAAGTAGTATTCCATTTTGAATATATACCACTTCTTCCTAATCCAATCATCTGTCAGTGGATACTGGGTTGTTTCTATGTCTTGGCTGTTGTGAATAGTGGTGCAATGAACACATGGGTGCATGTGTCTTTTTTAAGGAAAGTTTTGTCTGGGTATATGCCCAAGAGTGGGATTGCTGGGTCATATATATGGTAGTTCTATGTATAGGTTTCTAAGGTACCTCCATACTGTTCTTCATAATACAGTCAATATTTTGTAATAACCTATAAGAAAAAAGGATCTGAAAAAGAGACATACAAACAGACACACACAAAACTGAATCACTGTGCTGTATACCTGAAACTAACACAACATTGTAAATTAACTATATTTCAATAAAGTAAAAAATAAACGAATCATATGTCAAATAAAATGGTAATAGAAATTAGAAGATATTTAAGCTCACAGTTATAAAAATACCACAAATCAAATCTAGTGGGACATGGCAATAGAGCATTATTTTAGGGTCTCCCTGCATCCCCACAGAACTGCTTTGGAGCAGCGTCTTCTGTGGGATCGAGGCAGTGACTCTATTTCTTCCCATCTCTCTCTCTCTCCCTCCTTGTCCCCTGCCCGTCTCCTGAAGAACCTGGGTGGGGCTACAAGGATGTTTTGCTCATACAATAATTCACCAACCTCTTAAAAACAAAAAACTTACGGGATGCAATTAAAGCTGTATTGAAAAATGTCTGGGGATTTCCCTTGTGGCACAGTAGGTTAAAGGTCCAGTGTTTCCACTGCAGCAGCTTGGGTCTCTACTGTGGTACAGGTTCAATCTCTGGTTCAGGAACCTCCATATGCTGTAAGAGATGAATGCAACATAAGTGTCCATCAACAGATGAACAGATAAAGAAGTTGTGGTATAGATACTCAATGGAATATTATGCAGCCATTAAAAAGAATGAAATAATGGCACTTTAAGCAAAATTCAAGACTAATAGTTTTATGAATACATTGATCAGAAAGGAAAAACCCCTATCTTATCGATATATTATAGATTTTGCTTTGTATTTATACATGGTATTCTAGGTGTAAATTCTAGACAAATGCTGATAAGATCCTAACTTTGATATACCCCCAAAGCTACCCATGGATCCCCCCATTGTTTTTGCTTTAGGACACTCGTTCCTCAGAGAATGGTTCAAATAAATATGGGAATGGGGACTTCAGAATTCCTGTAAATATGGTTGTCTTCTGTCACTCAGAAATAGACAATAATAGGAAAGGACCCCAGATTTGATCCCCCGGAGTGTCCTTCACAGTGTCCACAGCTCCAAGAGGAGACCTTCTGCAGGGCGTGGGAACGTCGCCATGCCACCTTCTCCCTGAGACCCCCCCCACCGTGAGTTTAGAAGTTTGACTTGTGTTTCCAAAGCTCCATGTATGGTACCAGACAATCAGGAACGTGAAAAAAAATTCCCTAGTTCCGTATTTCCAGCAAAAGTTTTCATACCCTATGCGGATGCTTAGCTGATTAACTGTTTTATAACAACACGTGGTACTTGCATGGCCCTTTCTGACCCACACGCTGCTTCAGTCCTCACAAGTACCAAAGAGATGGCATTTCCTCCCATTTTACGGTTGTGGAGATGGAGGCGCAGATCAGCGACAGGCCAAGGGCATTGATGTTAAGAGTGAATGTTTGAAATCACATCATTTTTATTCCCAAGCCCAGAACTCTGTGCCTTCTCCCGCTGTAGGATGGGGCTGATAACCTGCTCAGAGGTTTTGTTGTGAATTTGAAATGAGATAATGTTTTAAGACATTTATTATATAGGTTCTGACCTAAAGTAGGGGTTCAGCTGATAGATGGTGGTACTTTTCGTTTTGTTTTCACGAGGTCATTTCAGACTCAGAATTGCTCTGTCTTGATGGTAATCACATCATTTGTACCCTTACAAATAGCATAGTCAGTGCGCGTCATATGCGATACAGATGGTTGGACGTCTCTCCACGGTGGGCTTGGAGGATGGAGGGCCGGTGACCCAGGAGAGCAGATAGAGGTGACAGCATTTTGGGCACTGAAAGCTGGGCGTGGTTCTGGCACTGCCGTGCCCTTTGCTTGGTGCAGTAGACGTATCCCTGAACCAAAAGTTGGATTCAAGTGCATCGTAAATCACATTATATTTTCAGTGTGCTAGAGAAGCTTATTGGTTAAAAGAGCCCTGCAGTAAATCTTTTTGTAACGTAAATATAGTTCATTTGTTTTTACAAGTAAAGAATGTTTTATATTCTGAAATCCTGGCACACATACTCATGAAAATGACACTGTTAAATGTTACAATTGTGAAAAACATAAATTGGAGATTGACTGTCCAGCATAGCCAGTTACATGGTAAGCAGTTTATGCATGCTGGGCTGATTATTGCTACTGCAAGAACTTCTGGATTTGTGTTTTGTCTTATTTGGCTTTCATTTAGTTTCTTGTTTTTTAAAAAAAGATTAAAGAGGAAAAATCCTTTACATGCCATTTCGCTATTATGAAGAAAAATCGTAAAGCTGGGACAGTAGGCAAGAAAGGCTCTTCTACTTTGTTCTACTGGATTCTTGATACACGAATGGTCGATTATAGTGAATGCTGGTCCAGATAGAGTATAAAGGTGTAAAACCTTGAGAAGTTCCTGCAGAGTCTCTGCAGTGCTGGGATGCAGGTTCCATTCCTGGCCCAGCACAGTGGATTAAGGATCGAGTTGCCACAGGTGTGGCTCAAATCTGATCCTGGGCCTGGAAACTCCATATGGTGTGGGGTGGCCAAAACAGGGGGGAAAAAAATGTAGGAGTTTTGGAGTTCCCGTCGTGGCGCAGTGGTTAACGAATCCGACTAGGAACCATGAGGTTGAGGGTTCAATCCCTGCCCTTGCTCAGTGGGTCAAGGTTCTGGCGTTGCCATGAGCTGTGGTGTAGGTCGCAGACGCGGCTTGGATCCTGCGTTGCTGTGGCTCTGGCGTAGGCTGGCAGCTGCAGCTCCGATTCGACCCCTAGCCCGGGAACCTCCATATGCCTCAGGAGTGGCCCAAGAAATGGCAAAAAGACAAAAAAAAAAAAAAAAGTAGGAGTTTTGAGCTCAGAGGGATCTCAAGATACTTTTGTTGTTGGGGGGAGGGGGAGCTGTTTAAGGAATGCAGTGATCTGAACGTTAAGGTCATTTTTCTCACCAGTAGTCTAATACTCCTAAAAAGACTTGTCTCCTGGTCCTAGCCCAACCCTCACGGAATGTCTGATTTTCAGAACCATCCAAGGTGGTTTGAACCCTCGGATGCGCTGGGTGTTCATGTAGTTTGGTGTTTGCTGCAGCAGGTTCTGCACTGGCCTGAGCATCGGAGACCCCTGCCTGGCCTCCGTGGGCCTCCCATTTCTAGACTCTGCAGCAGCTGGGTAGGTCTCGACCTGTCACCGCCACCCATGACGCCCTTGCCCCTCCCCTCCCCCACAGGCTGCTGTGACTCTGGCCAGGTGGTAGAGTTTTCCTCTGCCTTCCTCTTGATGCAGAGTCCGCAGTCCAGACCCCCAACCTTACAGGTCCCGGGTTCAGCCTGTGCAGCCAGCCATGTCCTCTCCGGGGGCTGAAACTGGCAGTCCTTGCCCACCACCCGCTCCCACAGTGACTGTCCAGGGATTGTCCCCCAGCGCTGAATCCCCCCCCCCCCCCGCCCCATGTGCTGCACAGGCAGGTTTTGGGGGGTGGCACCTCTCTTCTCCCATTGTTTCCCTTCCCTGGCTCCTTTGTCGCCATGTGCTCTCCAGCCCTCTTGCTTGTCACTGCTCTCTTAGCACAGGCAGGTTCCAGAAAAGTTCTGAGTTGAAGCTGGTTTTCCATTTATTTCTTGTGTTCATCTAAGCTACACTTGGGAGTTTTTAACCCCTTTGCTCTGAATATTTCTTGATTTCATTCAAAGATTTTAATCAGGTAGTTGTCCTATGTAAATGGACTTCATTTACTAGACGAGGCTGACACCTGCCCCACGCCCAGGTAGTGTTCCCAGCTTTGATTCTCTTGGGAAAACAGACATTTATCTGTAGCTGTCAGCCGGGGGGCGGGGGGGGAGCTGACCTGCATCCCCTCCCAGGGAGCGCACGAGGGCCAGACTGTCTCCGAAGAGCGTTATTAGCAAGTCAGCAACTGATGCCAACAAAAAGAGCACAACACACCAAAGCCAAGAAATAAACTTTGGCCTATTTGGACAGAGGGTTTAGGGAGAGGTTACTTAGTGCAGTGACTCGCTTCAGGCCCGTCCCCATCCCTGCGTGGGGCAGTAGATCCTGCCTTGTGTATGGATGCTTACAGGCCTCGAGGTCCTGGTTCTTTTCAGATACTTTTCCGTAAAGTCGCAAACAGGTAAAGATAAAATTTTTGTAAAATTCCTTTGTGAAATAAAGAATGCTTATCAGTTTCAAGTATGATCCTCCACCTGCACGTGGGACCTTCTGGGCACGTTTGTATGGTGAGCAGCTCTTAAAAAGGCTGCCTTGGTGTTTTACTGTCAGCATGGCTGTGGAAGAAAATTCAGGTTCAGAGAAATGGTACCTTTCTCAGGGTGATGAAAAGTATCTCTTCCCTTTTAAATCACAAGCTACAGTGAGTGGTTCCTCATAACAGCTCAATAAAATGAACAGCATTGTTTGTTTAGGATAAAGATTCTACCCCCCCCCCCCCAATTCTAAGCAGTGAGACTCTTTTACTAAATTAAATCTCACAGAGCATTCTAATATATCAGTTTTAATAAATACAATATCCATTGAAATAGTTCATCTTATAAGCAGATAAAAACAGAGCTCTTTCGTTTTGCTCCACTCCCTGACCCTTCCTCACATCCCAGAGTGGCTGCTGAGGCCTCTGCACACACCTCGGGCCCAGTGGTCCACAGATTGAAAAGTACTAATTGTAGGATGTAATGACCAGTAGAGCCAACAAGGTTGAAGTTTTTTTGTAGCAACCCATTTTATTTTATGCCAAAACATAGGCTCCGTTGACTTTTTTCTTTTTTAGCTGCCCTGTGGCATATCAAGTTCCCGAGCCAGGGATTGGAATCAAGTTGCAGTGTGACCTACACCATAGCTGCAGCGGTGCTGGATCCTTTAACCCACTGTGCCAGGCCAGGGATTGAACCTGCCTCCTGGCACTGCAGAGATGCTTCCAATCCCACTGAGCCACAGTGGTGCTGTGAGTCGCTTTCTAGTGGGTCTGTTAACTTTCTGATAGGATGCGGTGCATACAAACAGGCTTAAAACGTTTTGCTTTTATCTACTGGAGGATTTAAGTCAAAAAAGGTCTTGGGAATTCCCTGGTAGCTCAGCAGTTTTAAGATCCAGTGTTGTCACATCTCTGGCTCTGGGTTACTGCTGTGATCCAGGTTCAGTCCTTGGCCCAGGAACTTCTGAATGCCATGGGCATGGCCAAAATAAATAAATAAATAAAGGTATTAATTTCTCTCTTTTTTCAAAAAAAGTAGTCCATACTGATTGTAGACCCACCATCCATAAATTCCAACTCTGGACTGAATGACCATCCTTGGTTAGTTTTCTGCCAGTTTCCTCCTTGTAAGCTGCTCCCCTGGGCTCTTGGACAGTAGACCCAGCAGAAGTTGGTGGAGTCTTGTCCACTTTCACTGTTGTTCTCCTTGATTTTTTTTTTTTTTTTCCTTTTTATCGCTGCACTTGCAGCATATGAAAGTTCCCAGGCTAGGGGTCTAATTGGAGCTGCAGCTGTCAGTCACAGCCCCAGCAACGCCAGATCTGAGCTGCATCTGCCACCTTGCTTGTGGCAACACCGGATCCCTAAGCCGCTGAGCAAGACCAGGGATCAAACCCGCATCCTCATGAATACTAATCAGGTTCTTAACCCACTGAGCCACAGCGGGAACTCCTGTTGTTCTTCCCGATATTTGAACTCACCCTGGAAAGGGCAGTGTGAGATGGTCAGTGCCGTTTGGCTCTTGTTGGGAGCCTGTCCCTGATTAAGTTGTTCTGACCCTGGGGTTCTGATGCGAAGAAGGACCTTGTCCCTGAGGAACCGTGAGCGTTACACTGGCTGTCTCCCAGTTGGTGGGCAGGGTCTTAGCGTATCCCCCTGGTGAATGTGCTTTCTAATGGTGGCGGGTCCATTAATCCCCACTGCCCTGTTCCCCATGATAATGTCCTTATTTATGCAGTTTATTACAGTTTCACTGCCACCCACCATGTCAACCCCAAACTGGCCTGCCCTTTGTCTTATCAGAAAAGATCATTTAAGACCATTACTCTCGGAGTTCCCGTCATGGCTCTGTGGTTAATGAATCCGACTAGAAACCATGAGGTTGCGGGTTCGATCCCTGGCCTTGCTCAGTGGGTTAAGGATCTGGTGTTCCTGTGAGCTGTGGTGTAGGTCGTGGACGCAGCTCAGATCTGGCGTTGCTGTGGCTGTGGCATAGGCCGGTGGCTACAGCTCCGATTCGACCTCTAGCCTGGGAACCTCCACATGCCGCAGGAGCAGCCCTAGAAAAGGCAAAAAGACAAAAAAAAAAAAAAACCCAAAAACCAAAAAACCATTACTCTCAAACACAAATCATAATCTTTGGGAAAGGACTAGAAGTCTCATCAATAGAAAAGTGAAGGGTTGATGGACAGAAATTCCCCTCTTTAGTAACAGTCTGGAAAAGAACTTTTTTTTTTTTTTTTTTTTTTTTTTTTTTTTTCACTTTTGGCCACCCTGTGGCATATGGAGTTCCCGGGGCCGGGGATGAGATCCGAGCCGTAGTTGCAACCTAAGCCACTGCTGCAGCAACACTGGCTCCTTAACCAAGTGTGCTGGGCCCGGGGTTGGAACCTGCGACCCAGTGCTCCCAAGATGCCGCCAATCCTGTTGTGCCACAGCAGGAGCTCTAGGAGAAGAACTTTTTTTAAATTATAAAAAGATAATAGTGTAAATTTTTTTTTTTTTTTTTTGCCTTTTCTAGGGCTGCTCCTGCAGCATATGGAGGTTCCCAGGCTAGGGGTCGAATCAGAGCTGTAGCCACCAGCCTACGCCAGAACCACAGCAACGTGGGATCCGAGCCGCATCCGCGACCTACACCACAGCTCACGGCAAGGCCGGATCCTTAACCCACTGAGCAAGGGCAGGGATCGAACCCCAACCTCATGGTTTCTTGTCGGATTCGTTAACCACTACAGGAACTCCCCGGAAGTTTTCCTCTTTTGACCAGTATTGACAGTCTCATTTTGCCCCCCCCCCTTTTTTTTTTTTGGCTGTGCCCACAGCATATGGAACCAATGCCAGAGCAGTGACTAGAGCCGCTGCAGTGACAATGCCATATCCTTAACCTGCTGTGCTCCTTTCTTCTAGACTTTTTATTTGGTGGCTCAGGTTTCTTCTCCAGACTCAAGAAAATTTCAGAACTAGAAATTTCAGAGTAGCCTCATCAGACAATAGCTGTGATTTTTGTCAGCTCATTTTACTGAGCATTTAGACCTATGCTGACACTATACTAAGAAGCAGCCTGCCGTATTTCTCCATAGTAGTACAGCATGAGAATGCAGTATTAAAATGGAAGCCCCCTGAGTTCCTCTTTTGTTCACTGCCCTATCCTTAGTGCCTGGAACAGTATCTGACACATGGTAGGTACGCCAAAAGTGTTTGTCGGATGAATGATTATATTGTTTCTGCTATTTTGCCAGTAAGTGTATGTAAGCCACACAAATTATCATTGGTATTTTGTTACAATTCCACTGCTAATTTTTACTAAAGTATCAGTCTTATCAGTCTCTTTACTGCTTGATTTTTACTAAAGTATCAGTCTCTTTTAGAATATGACCCTGTTGTCAAGAAGGTAGAATACCTTTCTTTCTATATTTGATTATCTTTGTGAATCTCTTTCCTTTTTCTCCCCATATTAGAAAATTTTATCGAAGTAGAGCTGATTTACAAGTTGTGATCATTTCTGCTGTACAACAGAGTGACTCGGTTACACACAGACACACATCCGTTCTTTTTCAGATTCTTTTCCCATATAGGTTATCACAGAATATTGATTGCGTAGAGTTCCCTGTGTTGACAGCAGGTCCCCACTGGCCAGGCATTCAGTATACAGTGTACATGTGCCAATCTCAAATCCCCAGTTCACCCCTTCCCCCACCCCACCCGTCTCCTTTTGTAACCGTAAGTTTGTTCAAAGTCTGTGAGTCTGTTCTGCAATGAATTCATTTGTATCTTTTTTTTTAGATTCCACATATAAGCGATATCATGTGATGTTTGTTTCTCATAACTTCACTTAGTATCTCTAGGTCCCATTCATGTTGCTGCAAATGGCATTATTTTATTCCTTTTTATGGCTGAGTAATATTCCATTCCATTGTGGAATATTACTTTATAAAAATGTGGTACACAAGCACACTCTTTCCCTTTATAAAGAAGATGTGGTACACAAGCACAGTCTTTCCCTTTTTTTTTGGCTGCCCCTGTAGCATATGGAAGTTCCTGGGCCAGGGAGCAAACTCATGCCAAAGCTGTGACCAAAGCCACAGCAATGACAATGCTGTATCCTTAACCTGCTGAGCCACAAGAAGGGAACTCCTGTGCATTTCTTTCTTTAGGGCCGCACCTGTGGCCTATGGATGTTCCCAGGCTAGAGATCAAATCAGAGCTGCAGCCTCTGGCCTACACCACAGCTCATGGCAATGCTGGATCCTTTAACCCACTGGATAAGGTCAGGAGTCAAACCCACGTCCTCATGGATACTAGTTGGGTTCATTACTGCTGTGCCCCCACAGGAACTCCCGCTGTGGGTTTCTTAGTTGAGGTATATCCCTTGCAGCAGATCGCTCTTTTCAGCACAGGGTTCTTCGAGACCTTAGCCACTGTCACAGTCAAGATAGGGAACACTTCTGTCACTCTCCCAAGTTCCCTTGCATCCTTCTTACTCAGTCTCTTCTTCCCACACACCCACCCCAGCCCACAAGCAAGCAGTGATCTGGTCTTAGCCTCTGTAGTTGGCCTTTTGCAGGGGGTCCCGTATGTGGCAAAGTACGATTATAAGATATACAGCCTTTTGAATCTGGCCTCATCACTTAGTCTTGGACGGTCATTCAGTCTCTGCGTGTCAGTAGTTCGTTCCATTTTATTGCTGAGTTGTCTTGTCTGGGGGTGCGTCCCTGGTCGTCCATTCACCTCTTGGACACTTGGGTGATGATGAATAAAATTACAAGAAACATTTATGTACAGATTTTTTGGGTGTGAACGTAATCTTTGATTTCATTTGAGTAAATGGAAGAGTGCGATGTCTCTTAGCCTTGTGTTGGTTTTAATGAGAGATTGGAGATGATGCCTCTCTTCAGAATTCTCCAATCTACAGCCTTGGTAAACACCGCACAGTATTGGCTCATTACTTCAGATGTGGAGAAATAGCTGCTGGTGGTTTATTGTGTTTTCACACAAGGGGGAAAACAGCTGTTACATGGAATGGTGTGCAAGGCGGGAATACAGGTTGAAATCTCTGATGTGTCTCATTTCCCTCTTCCAACCAAATGGGTCTCTGAGTGCCTCTAGGAAGGACTGGAGTGTTTGAGCAAGCAATTCATTGTCCACTTGTTTTCCTCTACCTTGAGCTCAGTGATTTGCCTTGTGATTTCCTCAATATTAGGTAACTCCTTCACACGTTTGATGCCTGTTCATAAATGAGAGGCCACTCACTCTCGGTGTGCAAGATCTCCAGGCCAGTGTGGTGTGAGGGTCTCAGGCGGTTCTAAGAAGACTGCTGAAATGTCAGGGAGGAAGGGTTTGTTCAGAGACGCAGAGGACTCTTGGGAGTAGAGATGGGTGTCGCGCCCCGTCGCGCCCTGGGACCATCAGGAAGGAAAGATGCTGGCGGAGGATTGGCTGAGGCCTTAGCTCACAGGCTTTTACTTCCCTGACAGTTGTGTTCTAGTCCAAAGTATGGGGTAATCCAGAGAAAGAGGACTTTCTGGCTTACACTCTAGGTCTTTTCCTGGGGACTGTGCCCTGGGGTTTTCCAGATTTAAGGGGCTTAGAACTTCGTACATTCTGGGATTGCTCTTATTTTAAAGTTGATTATGTTACCAGTTAATCAGTGCAGATGGTTCTTAATTCCTGAGTTTCAAGAGGGATGCAGGTACCCTCCGCTGTTCATCTAGGGCAACCAGAAGCTCTCGATTTCTTGCGATTCCTGCCAAAGATACTGTGTGCACTTACAAGTCAGTATGTACACAGGTTCACTTTCTCCCCCGTTTTCCACAGCAGTACAGTATGCAACCTTAAAAAAAAGAACGTGTATGTACTAACGTGAATACTCTTTAGGACATTGTTAAAGGGGAAAACCAGCATTTTCCTATTATTGGCATTTAGGTGGTCCATATTCTTTTGTTGTTACAACCATGTTGCAGTGGGTAACGACTGTTTGTAAGTCATTTCAACATGCAGCTGTATCTGAGGAAAACTCCTGGGAGTTCCCGTCGTGGCACAGCAGAAACAAACCCAGCTAGGAACCATGAGGTTGCGGGTTCGATCCCTGGCCTTGCTCGGTGGGTCAAGGATCCGGTGTTGCCGTGAGCTGTGGTGTCGGTCACAGACGCAGCTCGGATCTGGTGTGGCTGTGGCTCTGGTGTAGGCCGGCAGCTGTAGCTCCGATTAGATCCCTAGCCTGGGAACCTCCACATGCCAAGGGCGCGGCTCTTAAAAGCAAAAAAAAAAAAAAAAAAAAAAAAAAAAAGACAACTCTTAAGTAGACTTGCTGGGCTCAGGGTTTTGTGAAATGTTTTTGGTGTTGCTGCACAGCCCTTACAAGGTTGTGGTGCTCTCAGCTCCCCCAGCCATGTGTGAGAATGCCTGGTGTCCCCTCCTCAACCACTGTGTCATCACGTTGTTGATTTTTGCTAATCCGATAGGGCGAAATAGTCCTTAGGATGGTTTATGATCCTTTCTCATGTTATCATTGAGACTGAGCCTTTTTCATGGGCTTAGGAGCCATTTGCACTTCCTTTTTTGTGAACTCTGTTCCTGTCATCCAGTTTTTCTATTAGGTTGTATACGTAGTTTCTTTTTTTCTTTTTTAAGGAGTTCTTAAAATATTAGAGAATTAATTAGCCCCTTGCCTGTTATATTGTTTGTTTTTTGTCTTTTTAGGGCCGCACCTGCTGCACATGGAGGTTCGCAGGCTAGGGGTCCAATCAGAGCTACAGCTGCCGGCCTACGCCACAGCCTTAGCAACGCCAGATTAGAGCTGTGTCTGCAACCTGCACCACAGCTCGGGGCAACGCCACATCCTTCCTTAACTCACTGAGTGAGGCCAGGGATTGAACCTGCAACCTCATGGTTCCTAGTTGGATTTGTTTCCGCTGCGCCACTATGGGAACTCCATGCCTGTTATATTAAGTTGCATTATTTCCCTAGTTTATCATTTATTTGACGTTGCTCATAATCACTTGTGTAACAAACTTTTTAATTGTGTTTGTAGTCATATTTATTCAGAGTTTTGAAACAGTCTTAGAAAAGTATAAACAACAGGGTCCTACTGTAGAGCACAGAGAACTGTATGCAGTGGCCTAAGATAAGCCATAAAAAGAATGTTTTAAAACATGTATATATACACGTGTGTAACTGAATCACTTTGCTGGACAGCAGAAATTAACACAGCATTAGAGTTCCCATCGTAGCTCAGTGGTTAACGAATCTGACTAGGAACCATGGGGTTTCCTGTTCGATCCCTGGCCTTGCTCAGTGGGTTAAGGATTCGGTGTTGCCATGAGCTGTGGTGTAGGTTGCAGATGCGGCTCGGATCCCGAGTTGCTGCAGCTGTGGTGTAGACCGACAGCCACAGCTCTGATTAGACCCCTAGCCTGGGAACCTCCATATGCCACGGAGCAGCCCTAGAAAAGGCAAAAAAAAGACCAAAAAAAAAAAAGAAAAAGAAATTAACACAACATTGTACATCAACTATATTTCAAATAAAAATTAAAAAATTTTTAAATAAAAAAGATCTTCCCTACTTTGATATGGTAAAAATCATTCCTGGTCGTTTCTTCTAAAATTTTGGTTATTCAGTTTTTACATTTAAGTCTTTGATGCTTTTAGAACCTTTTATTAACAAAGGTTTGGTGTATGGATCCAACTTAATTTTTTTTTTGCCAGTTCTCTGGCAGATACCACCCCATAGCCCCCTCCAGATCTCTGACTAGTTTACCAGTATCATTTAGTGAATATTCTGCCTTTTCCCTCTGTATTTCAAATGTTTCCTTTATCATCTGTTAAATTCCCATACTACCTGGGTCTAGTTCTGGTGCTTCCATCCTGTAGCATTTATCTTTCAGCCTCTACGTGTACCGCATTTTCTGAGTTATTGTAGTGTTATAACAACCTCGTAGGGCTAGGCTAGTCTCCCCCTTCATTTCAAAGTTTCTTACTCCAGATGAACTTGAAAATCAGCTTGTCTAGTCTACCTCTTCTCATCCCATCCCACCCCTGAAAAAAGAAAAAACATTCCCCATGGTGTTTTCTTTGGATTATGTTGTCTTTATCTACGGATTGAGGGAAAATAGACACATTCCAGGTGTTAAAAAACTTCCTGTTCAAAAACACGGTAGCCCTTCCGTCTGTTTTTTTTTTGTGCCCTTCAGCTGTGTTTTACGGTTTCGTCTTATGAGAGTTTTAGATTTTTCCTGTTAAGTTGCTTTATAATGTTTTAACTTTTTGTTGTTTTGAAAAGAAGGTGCTTCTTCCAGTGTGTCTTCTCACTGACTGTTGTGTTCATGCTGCCTTATCAATTTCCGTGTGTTTTGTACCCAGCTATCGTCGTTCCTGAAATTCTCTTCACGTTGATGTGCTGAGTAAATTCCCTTGGGCTCTTCCAGGCACACAATCATGGCACCTGTAAATAACGATAATTCGCCTGCGTTTTTCACTTCTCAAATCCATCTCTATTTTTATTGTACTAAGTAGTACTTGTAGTGCGTTAACCGTGGTCATCACAGTCGTCCTTGTTTTATTCCCGACTTCAATGCACGTATCTCCTTTCCCATTAAGGTTGATGCTGCCTTCTGGGTAAGGAAATATCCTTCTATTCTTATTTTCCTAAGATTTTTATCAAGAATGGAGATGAAATGTTAGCAGGTGACTTTTAGCATCTGTGGAGATGACTGTGATTTTTCTCTGGAGAGCTATTAATACCATGAATTGCGTTAGTAGCTTTCCTGGACACTTGAGCTATCCATACATTCCTGAACTAAATTCCACAGTTATGGTGTGATCTTCCTTCCAGTTGCTCCTGGATTGTATTGCTAATATTTTTTTTAGAACTTTTACATTGACATGTGTAAGTGAGAAAAATCTAGTTTTCCCTGTGTGTGTATAGATTTTTTTTTCTTACTTTGGTGTTATTGTTGTAGTTGCTTTTTTTTTTTTTTTTTTTTAAAGAAATTCTTTTCTGTGTTTCGGAATAGTTTCAGTATTGGAATTTTCTGTAATTTACACCTTTGGGAATGATCCATGAAACTCTCTGGGGCTGATGCTTTGGGGAGGGCTCATATATAACTTTTTGGGATTTTTTTCTATGGTGGTTGATTTGCTTAGGTTTCATGTCTCCTTTGGAGTTAGTTTGGGTAAATTATGTTTTCCTAGAAAAATGATGCATTTTACCTACTTTTCAGATTTACTTACATGCAGTTGAACAGTGTGATCTCTTATTATTATTATTTTAATTACTAGTATACCTTTGATATCTTTGATTTAGCTCTTATTTCTTGATTGGATTAGTAATTTCCTTTGCTTCATTTTGTTTTTTTTTTCCCCTAAAGAAAGACCTGTTGGACCTCTTTGTGGACTAATTGGTCAGTTTTTGTGAATGGATGTTACAAAGAGTGTTTTTTCTCTGTTTTTAGAATCAGCATGTTGTCTTTAGAGTTCAATTAGTTGTATCTTACTGGTGTGTGATTTGGGTGCTTTATATTCCCGATTATTTTTGTCCTCTTTACTGTCCTGAGCACATTGAATTTGTTTACTCAAGTCGTCTCCTTGCATCCCCTGTAGTTTTTGCTTTGAATGTTGATGCTGTGTCATTCGATCCACGATCCATGCATAGCGAGCCCGTGGGTCTCTGCTGTGAGTTACCCCCCTATAGAATCCTGCAGTGCTCTTTGTCGTGTTTATCAGTCCTTCCTTCTCTGAACTCAGCCTTGTCTGATAGTAAGATTACAGCCCACAATTTATTTCTTCCTTCTGCTTCATATACCTTTGCTTATTCTTTCTTCTTCAGCCTTTCCAAATCCACCCTCACCCCTGCCGTTTTTAAGTGCATCTCTGTCGTACAACATAAAATTGGGTTTTACTTTGAGATATAATCTGAATGTCTTTTTTTAAATAGATACTAATTTAGCCCATTTATTAACATGACATATGTTTGGCATTAATTTTGCCATTGCTGCTTTGTTATCATTTGGGGGGATTGTTTTTTAAGTAGCTTTTAAAATACTTTACCCTCTGCAGTCTTATTTTCTTTTCTTTATGTTTGTATGATTTTCTAATAATTTGGAGTTTTATTTGATATAATTGTTACCCTTACACCTTTTTTTTTTTTTTTTTTTTTTTTTTTTTTGCTTTTTGCTTTTTAGAGCTGCACTCACGACATATGGAGCTTCCCAGGTTAGGGGTCCAATCGGAGCTAGAGCTGCTGGCCTACACTACTGCCCATGGCAACGCCAGATCCTTAACCCGCTGAACGAGGCCAGAGATGGAACCTGCAAGCCCATGGTTTCTAGTCAGATTTGTTTCCGATGTGCCATAACAGGAACGCCACCATTACAACTTTTTATTGTACCCTAAATCTTCTTTGTTTTGGATGTTATTTATTAATTCTCTGCTATGAACAGTGATGAAATTAATGTTTCCTCTTCTTTCCTTCTCCCGTCTCTTCTACCAACTGATCTTAGTTACTTCAAATACTACCTTTGTGGGTGTTCACCCTTGTTAACTTTATTTGTACTATGTTATTCAATTTATTAACTTTATTTTTACTTTAAGAGCTACACCTGCAGCTTATGGAAGTTCCCAGACTAGGGGTCGAATTCGAGCTGCAGCTGCCAGTCTACCTACACCGTAGCCACAGAAAAGCAGGGTCCTTAGCCCAGTGAGCAAGGCCAGGAATCGAACCCACATCCTCAAGGATACTGGTCGGATTCGTTACCATTGAGGCACAACGGGAACTCCTCGATTTATGAACTTAAAATCAGCCAGTAGAACTTTGTGATGATATGACTATATTGTTTATCTGCTTTGTCCATTGTGATAGCCACTAGCCATAAGGTGGCTTTTAAGCATTTGAAATGTGGCTAGTGTGACTGAGGACCTGAACTTCAAATTTTATTGAATATTGCTTAATATAAATTTAAGTTAAATGGCCACGTATGGCTGCTGGCTGCCGTTTTGGAGAACATGGTTTTGATGATGTATCTGAAACCCCAGCTGTCAGAGGTAAGGAGACCGTGTACGTTGTACAGCCTCTCACAGTCTTGCTCCCTCATTCTCCCAACTGCTATTTTTTAAATAGTCTACACTCTCAGGGCTTGTATTTTGCATTCTGTCCTCTCACCTCAATCATCACATACCTCTTAGTCTTATTCTTCCAGTTCAGCGAGTCTGGTCCTCGCACTTGGTTCCTTTGACACTGTTTGCTGCCATCCCTTCAAGAGTCACAGTTAACTATTTAGTCAGCGTCTCAAGATCGCTTTTCATGTAGTGCTCCTCGGGGTTTTGTTTGTTTACTTGCCTTTGCATATTTAAAATTTCTAAAACAAAACCAAAAACAGTTCCCTTTGTGGCACAGTGGAAATGAATCCAACTAGGAACCATGAGGTGGCGGGTTCAGGATCCGGCGTTGCCGTGACCTGTGGTGTAGGTCGTAGATGCAGCTTGACTCTGGCGTTGCTCTCGCTGGGGTGTAGACTGGCTGCTGTAGCTCCAATTCGACCCCTAGCCTGGGAACCTCCATATGCCTCAGGTGTGGCCCTGAAAAGAAAAAAATAAAAAAACTTCTTTTATACATGAGTGACTGTTTAGGTAGGTATGAAATTCTGGATCATGACACATGACAGCTAAGTGTAATGTGGTATCCTGGATGGAGTCCTGGAACATAAAAGGAATATTAGGTGAAAATGAAGAAACTCTGAATAAAGCATGGGCTTTGATAACAAACTCTGAATAAAGCATGGGCTTTGATAAAAAAATTAAAATTCTAGGATCATATTTTGTTTCCTTGAGCATTGCAGTGCGTATTGCTATACTTACTTCTTTTCTTCCTTCTTCTTTTTTTTTTTTTTTTTTCCATAGTCCAGGTCTTTCATTTTCTTTACACCTATCATCCCATGAATTCATGGGGAATGGATTCCAGCAGTTCAGACTCCTTTCCATTGGGTCTCACAAAGGGTCCTTCTCTGGGTGGAACAGGCTGGCACTTCACCTGAACCCAGGTTCCTTTCTCTTTGGCTTCCTTCTTTGATCATTTTCCTTCACATGATTCAGGAAGCTGTCTTGGCTCTCAGAGGGCTTGTTGTGCTCAATATGCATATTCTTTTGGCAAGAATCTTGCCCTTCATTTGTGTGTTTACAGCAGTGCCAACAGCATGCTGGGTTATGCTGTAGATGCCTCAGTTTTGCCATGGTAACATTTGTGGGGCATTCCCTTTTGAGCCGTGCTCATCACCTTTCGTGTCGATTCACATGTATGTGGCCAGAGGAACAACCCCATGTTTTTTTTTTTTTGGTCTTTTTATCTTTTTAGGACTGTACCCAGCGACATATGGAGGTTCCCAGGCTAGGGGTTGAATCAGAGCTATAGCCACCAGCATACATCACAGCCACAGCAACATAGGGTCCGAGCCGCGTCTGTGATCTACACCAGATCCTTAACCCACTGAGCGAGGCCAGGGATCGAACCTGAATCCTCATGGATACTAGTCGGGTTCCTTAACCGCTGAGCCACGACGGGAACTCCTAACTCCATGTTTTTCTAAAAGGCCTAGAGAACATAGAGGGATGCCCCTCTTCTCTCCTTGAGTGTTGGTCATTTTGGCAAATTACTGAAACGTGGTGGTCCCCGCCGAAAGCTCTGTGCTTTCATTTTGAGTTGCATTTAGAAGGAATCTGATTTTTTTCTCCCCTCTTATAAGTGACTTTTCTTTCACCTGACTCCAAAAGGATTCTCTTTTTTCAAGTAGAATAATTTCACTAGAGTCTTTTTCTTAACCCTACCTAATTCATTTGCTCCTTCAGTCATTAAAAATTATATCAGTAAATATTTGATGTGTTCTATTATTTCGTTTTTCTTATTTGGGAACTTCATTATGCATGTGTTGGATGTTCCTTATGGTCAGTCATATTTCTCTCTTTTTTTGGGTGATTCTTTTTAATTCTTTCTTAAATTTTTGCCCAGTTTGTTCGCATTTTCTCATTTCTGCCCTGTATTTTGAGCCCCTTTCAGTTTCACCTCCTTTTCTGTGATGGTTTTGTTTTACTTTTTTCCCTTCCACTTCTTTTCTGAGCTGTTCTTACATTTTTGTCTTTCTGTTACCTCATCATCCCTAAGCTCGCATAGCTCTGTTTTGTGTTCATCTTTCATAGAAGCAGTTGCTTCTTTATATTTAAAAAATTCATGGTGAAACACACATTCACAGTTTCCATCTGCTTGATGGTGTTTGTTTGTTTTTTGTTTTTTCCTGGCGGGTGGTCGTTTAATGGTTTAGTAAACCTTATAACCTCTGTCCCCTTGTGGAGTTTACATTCCAGGAGTACGATAATAAGTAAGATAGCTAAGTATTTATGTTGTATTTTAGAAGGTGACAGTGCTACAGAGCAGAGTCAGGAAGGGGGATAAGGGAGTGTGGGGAGAGGGTCGTGCAGATTCAAAGAGGAGGGGTCAGAGGAGGTGCCATGAAAATGGGGTCTTTTGAGCACCAACCTGATGGGAAGGAGGAAGAGAGTTTGAGAGAAAAAAATTACTCGTGGCACTTGTTAAAGACAGTGAGACTGTATTCAGGGGCAGCTGCTGGGACCGACGGAGGGAGCATTGCAGTGGGGTCTGCAGTGGGGGAAAGAGGTCGGGTTCAGCTGCAGGTCCCCTGGGAGCAAGTGGGCACCACAGCCAAGGAGCAGAGGCGGGGTCGGTGGATAAACCTGCTCCTCACAGGAGTCGTGCTGAAGGCAGGTGGGGCTGGTCAGACACCCTCTGCAGCGAGGGTGGGGTGGGGGTGGAGGATGAGGAGGCTGATGAGATATTGAGGGTGTTGGAGTCCCAGGACAGTTGATCTGACTTAGCAGAATTCTTGCTGCCATTCACGAAGCAGAGAGAGGAACATGGAAACCGAAAGTCAGGGCCTAGTTGAGAAAGCGCTCAAGAGAGGCTGCTAGAGTTTGGTCAAGGAGAGAGACTGTCACAAGCCTTATGGGTTCTGGAGGAAGAGCCTCCAGGTGAAGAAGTGTGTACAGATGCTCGGAGGCTGGACCAGCCTGGCCTTTTAGAGGAGTAGCGGGGAGGGAGTTCCCTGGTGGCCTAGCTGTTAAGGACCTGGTGTTGTCATGGCTGTGGCGTAGGTTTGATCCCCCACCCAGGAATTTTTGCATGCCTCAGGCGCCAGCCAGGAAAGAAAAAAAAAAAAAGGAAAAAGACAAAGCCAGAGGGCTGGTGGTTGGGAGTGGAGTGGTGCAGGGGGAGGGTTTAGAGATGAGGTCGGGCAGGTCCCCCCTTGGGGGGACAGGGGGGAAATGACCAGCCTTTACCCTGGGTGAGATGAGGCGCCTCCACAGAGGAGTTAAGCCACCTGGCCTGGCTTCTATGTGTTTATTCATCATCTGCTGTTTGCATCTCCCCGGTCCCTCCTTTTTAAGGCTATTACGTGTCCTGAGCACCTCTGCTCGTTCTCGCAAAAGCTCCTTCATAGGAGATGTTTATTCCTAGACCCCGTGGGCTGAGGTTTGATGTGAGTTTCTTTAACCTTTGTCCCTCACCTCTCCGCCCAGGTTGGGGGAGGGACTCACAGCTGCTGCCTCCTGCGGGGTGCAGTGCTGGGGTGGGCTGGAGGCACTGCTGGTCCCCAGCCGCTCCCAGGCCTCTGTCCGCCACCCCTCACCTTTGGGAGCACCTCGCCCCAGCCAGGGCCTCACTTGGCTCTCGACCGCGCCCCCGCCCCAGCTCCTCTCGGCCTATTTCATGGCATTTGATGGTCTCCTTGCTTCGCTGGAGATGGAGTTTGTGGTTCTGCGTCTTGTTCTTTTGGGTGATTTCCAGGCGGCCGGGCGAAGGGGGGGGATGCTGACTCGACACCACCACCTTCCAACACAGAGCCCTAATTATGGGTTTGGTGCGAATTCCAGAGAACAAAGAAGAGAAGAGCCGTGGGGTTTGCTGGCTGCCTTCTACCTCCAGAGGAGGCAGGGTTAGAGGCCGCAGCCTCTTCCCACTTTCAGGACAAGCTCAGGGTGGTTTCTGTGGAGAAAGCGGGGAGCCCCAGAGGCTTTGGGCGCCTCCTGTCTTGGTGTGTGTTTGAAGCCACTGCTCCAGGCCTCCCTCTGGGCTGAGCCTGGACCCACCTGCCGAGGCTGTGCAGCTTCCAGGGAATGAGTCCACCCGGGGCCTGGATCCTCACCCGCCAGCCCCCACCCCGGGACTCCCGTCCTGCGCCGTTTCTGAAGGTCATTTCAGAACCACGTTTTGTATTGATTGTGGATTCTCTTCACTGTAGTTGGTGCTAGTTCATCTCCGCGACTTCTCCATGTAAACCTCCATCGCAAGTGGAGACCTTCAAGTTCCAGGTTTCATCTCGACAGGAAAGAACTGCCGTCCAGGAATCATCTCCAAAGAAGTGAATAGACAGAGTCTGTTGTGAAGTGCGGTGACAACACCAGATCTTTAACCCACTAAGCCACCAGGGAACTCTGCCTTTTTTTTAAGATGAATTTGTATTTTATATTGGGGTACAGTTGATTTACCGTGCTGAGTCAGTAGGGCAGAGTGGCTCAGCCACATGTATATACATATTATATTCATTCTTTTTCAGATTCCTTTCCCACACAGGTTACCACAGAATACTGAGGAGAGTTCCCAGTGCTGTACTGCCGGTCCTTGTTGATTGCAAAGTCTTCCTTAAATGTTTCATCAGGGAAATCTAAGCTCGACTGTCTCCCAGCAGAAAGCAGGACATGGAGGGGCCTAGGAGGGCCTTAGTGACAGGGCTGTGTGGCTGCTGGGGGTGTTACATCCACGACATGCAGGTCCTCTCACGAGACCCTCCTGGCAAAGGACACCTGGTCAGCAGTTGTGTTCAGTTTGAACACATAGATTTGACAGGGTATAGTCATCTTAGCCAGCATAATTGAGAAAGAACCTACAAAAAAGCCTTTTTTTTTTGGTCCATGCCTGTGGTGTGTGAAAGTTCCCAGGCCAGGGATTGAACCCGTGCCGCAATCTGTGGAAGCCCGGATCCTTAACCTGCTCCACCACCAGAGAACTCCCTATTGTGTCATACTCTTTCTGAAGAGATACCACACACACATGTACTATGGCTCTGAATCTCCTGTTCCCCTAGGCCCTTCTCTTTGCCCCCCCCTTTTTTTGCATTTTACGGCCACACCCATGGCATATGGAGGTTCCCAGGCTAGGGGTCCAATCAGAGCTACAGCTGCTGGCCTACGCCACGGCCACAGCAACACGGATCCAGGCCACATCTGCAGCCTACACCACAGCTCACGGCAACACTGGATCCTTAACTCACTGAGCGAAGTCAGGGATTGAACCCTCAACCTCATGGTTCCTAGTCAGATTCCTTTCCACTGCGTCACGACGGGAACTCCCTTTTGAAACCAGATTCTCTAGCGGGCGTGGAGATGTGTCTGAGGGCAGCGATGGGCTGAGATTCCATCCCTGCAGAGTCCCAGGCCTTCTCCATCCTGGCATCCAGGCATCTGTTCTCTAATAAGCACTCAGTGAATGTCTGCATCTTTGAGTTAATCGTTCCAGAGACTGACTTTGCTCCTAAAGCAGGTGGATGAAAGAGGTGCACTAATGGGGCAGTGGCTCTCTCTGTCTCCAGGAGATGCTCTCCGGCGTGGTGGTCATATCCGGCAAGGACTCAGTCCAGCACCAGGGAGTCTCCTTGACAGTGGAAGGAACCGTGAACCTCCAGCTCAGTGCCAAGAGCGTGGGTGTGTTCGAAGCGTTCTATAATTCTGTTAAGGTAAGACTGCTTGCCTTGCGCATCGTCAGTCCATCGTGCGGAGACGTGTGGTGGTCTTCGCTTGCTGTCTGGCTGTACCGTCGCTGTCGTTATTTTGCAAGGGATGATGAGAGTCATGCCCTAGCTGCTTCCTCATCAAACTGAAAAAAACCTCAGATGTTTTGATTCTGAGTACTGCTTTTATTCCTGTTATGATTAGGGGGATTGTTAGTCGACTAATTTCAGCCATCAAAGAGACCAGCCCTCTTCTGAGAAGTCACACCTGGGCCTCCTGGCCCTCTCCTTCCTAAACAAACCTGTGCGTTTACGTGTTACTTTAACCCAGTTGCTGTTGCATCTGGCAGGCATGTAAGATGCAGGGAGAGCCATTCTCTTTTGCCATTTAAAGTTCTGTGTTGGGAGGGGCAGGATTAAGATGGTGGAATAGAAGGACTGGAGCTCAACTTCTCTCCTAAAAACAACAAAATTCACAACTAAGGACTGAGCAGTCTCCACCCAAATGGACTGGAAACCTTCAAAAAGATACCCTACTCCAGAAGAAAAAGAGGAGGCCACATCAAGAGGTAGGAGGGGCGATTTCACGATATAAACAACCCCATGCCTCCCGGGTGGGAAGTCCCACAGACTGAAAACTAACTGGTTCAGAGACTCACCCACAGGAGTGAGAGTTCTGAGCCCCACATCAAACTCTCACGTGTGGGGATCCAGCACTGGGAGAAAGAGCCCTGGAGTATCTGGCATTGAAGGCCAGTGGGGCTTGTGCACAGGAGCTCCACAGGACTGGGGAAATGGAGACCCCATTCTTAAAAGGTGCACACAGATTTTCACGTGCACTGGGTCCCAGGGCAAAGCAAAGTCACCAAGGGAATCTGGGTCAAACCTGACCGCAGTTCTTGGAGGACATCCTGGGAAAACAGGGGTGAATGTGGCTTGTTGTGAGGGAAGGACATTGGAAGCAAAGCTCTGCGAATATTCAGCAGCTGTGCCTTTCTCTGGAGGGGGCCATTTTGGGAAAATCTGGCCCCACCCATCAGCCAGCCAGCTGCTGAGAAGCCCCAGGGCAAACAACAACCCAGGTGGGATCACAGCCCCGCCCCTCAGTAAACAGGCTGCCTAAAGACCCCTCAGGCACACAGCTGCCTCTAATCCCATCCAGAGGCTAAGCGCACCCACCAGAGGGAGTAGAATCAGCTCCACCTACGGGGGGGGGGGGGCAGGCATCAGCCCCTCCCATCAGGAAGCCTACAGCAAGCCCCCCATATAGACTTCAGCCACAAGGGGGGCAGACTTCAGAAGTAAGAGTGGCTACAACTCTATTATCTGTAAAAAGGTCACCACACCAAAAACCTATAAAAATGAAAAGATAAAGGACTATAAAACTCAGATGAGGGAGAAAGGAAAAACCCCAGAAAAACAGCTAAGCCGTGAGGAGACTCTCAGCCTCCAGGAAAAAGACTTTAGACTGTCGATGCTGAAGATGATGCAAGACATTGGAAATAAACTGGAGGCAAAGATAGATAACTTACAGGAAACACTAACCAAAGAGATACAAGATATAAAACTTAAGGAGAGATGCAAAATACAATAACTGAAATAAAAAACTCACTAGAAGCAGCTAACAGCAGAATACAGGAGGCAGAAGAACGAATAAGCGAGGTGGAGGACAGATTAGTGGAAATTACAGATGCAGAACAGAAAAGAGAAAAAAGATTGAAAACAAACGAAGAGAGTCTCAGAGAACTCTGGGACAACATGAAACGCACCAACATCCGTATTATAGGGGTGCCAGAAGGAGAAGAGAGAGAGAAGGGGACAGAAAAAATATTCCAAGAGATAATAGCCGAAAACTTCCCTCACATGGGGAAGGAACCACTCACTCAAATCCAGGAAGCACAATGAGTACCATATAAAATAAACCCAAGGAAGAATACACTGAGGCACATATTAATCAAACTGACCAAAATTAAAGACAAAGAGAAAATCTTGAAAACAGCTAGGGAAAAGAAAGAAGTAACGACAAGGGAACCCCGGTAAGGCTATCGGCAGATTTTTCAACAGAAACTCTGCAGGCCAGAAGGGAGTGGCATGAGATACTCAACGTGATGAAAGGAAAAAACCTCCAACCAAGATTACTCTCCCCAGCAAGGCTCTCATTCAGATTTGAAGGAGAAATCAAAACCTTCACAGATAAGCAAAAGCTGAGAGAATTCAGCAACGCTAAACCAGCCTTACAACAAATACTAAAGGAACTTCTATAGGCAGAAGAGAACAAGAGAAGAAGGAAAGAAAAAAGAGCAGCAAAAACAAATCCAAAGTAATTAATAAAATGGCAATAAGAACATACATATCAATAATTACCTTAAATGTGAATGGACTAAACGCCCCAACCAAAAGACGTACACTGGCTGAATGGATACAAAAACAAGACCCATGTATATGCAGTCTTCAAGAGACCCACTTCACTTCTAGGGACACATACAAGTTGAAAGTGAGAGGATGGAAGAAAATATTTCCTGCAAACGGGGATCAAAAGAAAGCTGGAGTAGCAATACTCATATCAGACAAAATAGACTTTAAAATGAAGACTATTTTAAGGGACAAAGAAGGACATTCCATAATGATCAAAGGATCAGTCCAAGAAGATGATATAACAATTTTAACTATCTACACACCCAACACAGGTTCACCACAATATATAAGGAAACTGCTAAAAACCTCAAAAGGACAAATCGACAATAACACAATCATAGTGGGGGACTTTAACACCCCACTTACAGCAATGGACAGATCAACCAGACAGAAAATCAATAAGGAAACACAGGCCCGGAATGAAGCATTCAACCAGATGGACTTAATAGATATTTATAGGTCATTCCATCCAAAAGCAACAGAATACACATTCTTCTCAAGTGCACATGGAACATTCTCTAAGATGGATCACATCCTGGGCTACAAATCCAACCTCGGTAACTTTAAGAAAATTGAAGTCATGTCAAGCATCTTTTCCAGCCACAACGCTATACGACTGGAAATCAACAAGAAAAAAACTGCAAAAAACACAAACACATGGAGACTCAACAACATGCTACTAAACAACCAATGGATCACTGAAGAGTTGTTACAGGTCAGAGGCTCTAAATTCAAAATAAATGTGAGGTTCATCATGGCTGTAGATGGTGCCTTGCTGTTTGCAAGAAACATTTCTGAATCTTGCCTAGATTCTTCAGACACAAGAGAGGATTTTACACATTCAGAGCTTTGTGTGTGCGTGGTGGGGAGAGAGAGGAGGAGGAGAGGGAGGTGACCTTGGGCTTAGGATTTACTGTGACCTGCTTATGTGTTGGATGATAACTGCCTTCGGGGATCCAAGGGACCAAAGGCTTGAACAGAAAATACTTGTGAGGAAAGCTTCAGTATCGAATTTTATGCCACACCTCTCATTTTTTCTTTTGATATCCAAGTATAAACTATAAAATCATTCATCTCAATTCCTGTATGGTTAATAATTTGAAACTAAGTAAATAAAAGGAATGTTCCATTAAAAAAAATAATAAAAATAAAGTTCTGTGTTGGGAGTTCCCGCTGTGGTGCAGAGGGTTAAGGATCCAGCGTTGTCTCTGCAGCAGCATGAGTTTGATCCCCAGTCCAACGCAGTGGATTAAGGATCCAGCGCAGTGGATTAAGGATCCAGCGTTGCCACAGCAGTGGCTTAAGTCACAGCTACAGCTTATGTGCAGTCCCCGGTCCGGGAACTTCCATATGCTGTGGGTGCAGCCATGTGTTCCAGGATGTAAATTCTTTTTGCTATACAGCTTCCTTTTCCTGAAGGATTTGGTAACTCTGCGTTTTGAGGGGGAAAGAGGAGGAAAGAAGGGCTCAGTAACAATACTCGGATTCAGGGCCTTCCTGGGGTTTTTCCACAATTTTCTTACTTTCCTCCCTCAGCACTTAGAGACTCACTTCCAAAGTTACGGATTTTCTCAGAAGGATTCTAAACCCAGGCTTAGAATACCTTAACTAAGGAAGGTGTCATACCCGCCTTTAAGGCAGGTTCAAAGTGTCCCCCTCCCTGGGCCGGCCCAGGAAGCCCGCCCGGCGCCCTGGGCTGCTGGAGGGTCCTGCTCCTGGCCAAGTACCTTTCATTTGCTTCACTCGGAACATGGGGGTGCCTGCCAGGAGGGGTGTTAGGAGAGTGGACTGAGATGTTTCGGGGGACGAGGGAGAGAGACATTGGTTCACTTCTTACTGTGCACCTAACACCAAGCGTCCAGCCTGCAAACGAACCAGACTTGGGCCGACTCAGCGCTGGTCTGCAGACGTGGCACCTGGCTGCCCAGGCGTCAGGATGGTGGCGGCCAAGGGCTGGCGCATGTGTCTCTCAGAAGGTTATTTAATCAACCCAGTAACTTGAAAGAAGGTGCATCAAAAAGTGCGTGTTGTTGGACTAAGCTTGGTTTTCTTTACAGCCTATCCAGATCATCAACAGCACCGTCGAAATGGCGAAGCCAGGAAAATTCCCCAGTGGCAAAACCGAGATTCCTTTTGAGTTTCCTCTCCACGTGAAGGGCACCAAAGTTCTGTATGAGACTTACCACGGCGTGTTTGTCAACATCCAGGTGCGCGTCTCCTCATCCCGAGCCCTGGACTCCGTAACTTTTCTTCTGCAAAACAGCTCGGTCTTTCTTTCACTGAAAGTTCCTGTATTCTTATTTCTTTAGTTCTGTGTTTCTTGCCAAGCCCTCCCGTGAACTCTCTGGTGGAGGCGTCTCAGTTTTCCCTGCAGAACGTACTTCATGCACGACCCTTCCTTTGATGGGCGTCCGGAGGGACCCGTGCTGTAGCTTCTTTTCAGAGCTTCCGCTGTTTCTTTGGGGCTCCATTCCGGCCGCGCTGACACTGTAAGAAGCGCTTTTATGGTTGGTAATAGATAGGCCCTCCCTCCTCTCTGGCACCCGCGCTAACTTGTCTGTTTATGCGTATAAGTATCTCTTTGTTTAGTACCCAAAGGCCGCTGCTCTGACACAGGCTTGTATTCTTTATCGAACAAACCTCGTAAAGGAGGGGGAAGTGGATTTGTGACTTCCCGCCCACCTCGGCTGTTCCGAGGTCTTTCACAGTTGCTATTGTTGTCTCAGGCGCAGTCTGGAGTCATGACTCAGCGAGAGAAAGAGAGCCTTTCCTTTATTCAGCTGAAAGAAAGGTACTTCTGTGATACCAGCCTTGCGGCCCTTCCCTTGCTGGATGAGACAAAAGTATTTTGTCTTGCGTCTGTGCAAGAGAGCTGCAAGTTAGGAAAGTTTGTGATTTATTTGTTAAGTTGTAGCTGATCATTTGGTCTTGATAGAGACCATTCCCCTACTTAAAAAAATAGCACTTTAAAAATAAGAATCCTGGGAGTTCCCGTCGTGGCGCAGTGGTTAACGAATCCGACTAGGAACCATGAGGTTGCGGGTTCGGTCCCTGCCCTTGCTCAGTGGGTTAACGATCCGGCGTTGCCGTGAGCTGTGGTGTAGGTTGCAGACGCGGCTCGGATCCCGCGTTGCTGTGGCTCTGGCGTAGGCCGGAGGCTACAGCTCCGATTGGACCCCTAGCCTGGGAACCTCCCTATGCAGAGGGAGTGGCCCTAGCAAAGACAAAAAAAAAAGAAAAAAAATCCTCAAAACACTTGTGCAGGTTGAACCCAAAGGTTTGTGTGTATGTGAGTTTTATGAATTGCCTAAAAGATGGTCAAGGAGAAACACAAGTGGTATGATGTACTCTTTTGCAATAAATACCTTCCTTTAAAGAAAACCTTTGTTATCGGTGCACCTGTTTCAGGCCATGTGTATACTGAAGGCTTTGGGCAGCCTGTGAGAAGTAGCAGTAAAGTGTTAGGGGCGAAGGAAGCTCCCAGCATAGACATGCAGATTTCAGACACAGAGGCCCAGGTCCTCTGATGAGTTTTCTGTACGTTGAAACTATTTTCACCATGAAAGATAATAAAACCGCCTTTTTAGCAAGACTGAAAATACCTCAAACGATGATTTTCAAAATTACTTTTATTCTCTTGCCAGAATCGGCATCCACCTGCTTTTACCCATTGTGGTTTTCTGATGCCATTTATTTAATAATAGAAGTGTATGTTCATTAGAAACTGATTAGAGTAACATCAGGTTTTTTCTGTGGTCATACTTCTTGTTTCTTTTCCTGGGTTTATCATTCTTATTAAAAGATTACTTTGTTTCAAATAAAATTGGGAATCTCATCCTTTTCCCAATATTGCCAAGAAAAACATACAGATATATATATATACAAGATGTGTGTTCCTGTGTAGCTGGCTGTAGTTGAAAACTAGTTAAAATGCAAAAAGAGAGTTAACGTGTGGTTAACTCTCTAGTAAGGTAAATAATAACCTCAACTCCCCCCCTTTATTTTAGTCACCAGATTTTGCCACTTTGAGGGTTAACCTCAGCTTGGAATTGTGCACCTCCCCAAATATCTCATACGTTTCTGAAAAGGAAGAGATGTCGTCTTAACCTCTAATTTTAAGAGCTTGTCAGCCTTACACTTACCACCTAGATTCGACATTTATTAGAATTTTGCTGTCTTTGTTTCATCTCTTTATTTTTTCCTGTATCATTTCTTTTCCTTTTTTTTTTTTTCTTTTTTTTTTTTTTGTCTTTTTACCATTTCTTGGGCCGCTCCCACGGTATGTGGAGGTTCCCAGGCTAGGGGTTGAATCAGAGCTATAGCCACTGGCCTACACCAGAGCCACAGCAACGCGGGATCCGAGCCGTGTCCGCAACCTACACCACAGCTCACGGCAACGCCGGATCCTTAACTCACTGAGCAAGGCCAGGGATTGAACCTGCAACCTCATGGTTCCTAGTTGGATTCATTAACCACTGCGCCATGACAGGAACTCCATTTCCTGTATCATTTCAAGTTTAGTTACAGAATCTTGACACACCCCCTCAAAATACCTCAATGTTTATCTCCAAAAAATAGGGACATTCTTCTGCTTAACCACAGTTAACATTTAATTCCCAGTTTCTTTTTTCTTTCTTTTCTTTTTTTTTTTTTTTTTGGCCACACCAACAGCATGCAAAAGTTCCCAGGATTGGATCCAAGCCACAGCAGAGACACCACCAGATCCTTATCCACTAGGCCACCAGGGAACTCCTCTAATTTCCAGTTCTTACTCAAATTGGTCATTGCTTCTATTGAGAAATATAGTTCTCGAGAGAAACTAGGGTTATGCTTCTTGATTCACTTTCATTCATCAGTTCATTCTCTCAGTTTCTAAACAGGTCTTTTTCTGGCCTCCTGTTGGACAGTGACCACCACAGTCACACAGGGCATCACCTTCTTAATGCTGTTGCTTGTTGCACGAAGATTCTGGGCGCGTGACTTTGGATAGAAAGTGTTGTTATTGAACCCTGATAACCTCTTTCTCAAATTATAGAGATGCTAAGACATCTTACATCACTGAAATCGTGTTGTAGTAACATCATGTAAAAACGGAAACGATCCTATGACAAAATCAAGGATTCAAAATGTAGCCAGTATCTGAGTTCCTGTGGTGGCTCAATGGTTAACGAACCCAACTAGTATCTGTGAGGATGCGGGTTCAATCTCTGGCCTTGCTCAGTGGGTTAAGGATCCAGCATTACCAAGAGCTGTGGTGTAGGTCGAAGACTCGGCTTGGATCCCGTGTTGCTGTGGCTGTGGTGTAGGCTGGCAGCTACAGCTCCAATTCGACCCTTGGCCTGGGACCCTCCATATGCTGCAGGAGTAGCCCTAAAAAGACCAAAAAAAAAAAAAAAAAAAAAAGTAGCCAGTATTGCCAACTTGCAGGGGTTGGTTTCCCTGTAACTTCTTGGATGGAGAGCTTGATGACATTTGCTCTGATTCTTCTCGGCCACATTGCCTCCATTTCTCATCTTTGTTGTTAGTACGTACAAGAAGCTGTTAGTCTTTTCTAGTTGTCCTTTGTGCAATCACTTTTTCTTTCTTTCTTCTTTTTTGCCTTTTCTAGGGCCACACCCATGGCATATGGAGGTTCCCAGGCTAGGGGTCTAATCAGAGCTGTAGCCACCAGCCTAGGCCAGAACCACAGCCATGTGGGATCTGAGCCGTGTCTGCAACCTGCACCACAGCTCACGTAACGCCAGATCCTTAACCCACTGAGCGGGGTCAGAGATCAAACTCAAAACCTCATGGTTCCTAGTCGGATTTGTTAACCACTGAGCCACAATGGGAACTCACTTTTTCTTTTAAAAGTTGTTCAAATCCCAGGCAAGAGTAATGTCTGTTCTGCTCTTGTGGCCCACTAGCAAGATTTTATACTGCAGCACACAGTATGGTGGTATCAACATGTCTGCTGAAGTGGTATATTCAGAATTAAATGATAGAGATGCTAGTCCTCCTTGTTCACGGGGAAGATGACCTTTCTGGAAGGACACGCATCTTCTTTCCTTGTTCCAGCCCATGTACCTCCTGGGGCGCCCTGCCCGCCTCTGACTCTGCCCACCCCTCTGACTTCCTGTAGCTCTTACCACCTGGATCGCGCCGTAGTCATTGGGAAAGATCACGGTAGAGTGAAAGAGCCAGGGCTTTGCAGCAGACAGACCTGGGCTTGCCTTACAGTGTTGCGTAAGGACTCAGGCCATAGGTTTTGGCGACAGGTAGGTATGAATTCACATCCACCCCTATGACCCCGAGTGGCCTTCACAGCCTCTCCTCCTAGAGGATTCATTCGGTCTTGGGTTGAAGTACTTATCAGCAGAGTTCCCAGTGCTTAGAATGTGCCCAGTGAATACTTGCTGAATGACGAAATGAATTATGGTGACTCTCCTTGTCTTATCTTAACGATTCTTACATGCCTGTTGTCAGAATTACTGAAGAGAGTACATGGAAAAGGACTTAACGCAATTCCTAGAACGTAAATGACATCAAAGGATTGTCCTCTTTTGTGTACCTTTCCCCCCTCCCGACTCATCCCTTTCATTACCAACCATTGCTTCCGTGCTTAAAAAACATTTAGTGGCCAAAAGCTGGTGCCTGTTACACACACTCTTTGATTTGCAAGTTATAGAAACCCAGCTCAAACCCGCTTAGCCGGAAGAGGGATATTGGATCATGGAACTGTCCGTTGCAGGGGCTGGCTAGACCGGGGTGGACACCAGTCCACCTCCAGCTTGGCCTTTTTTTCTGAGGCGGGACCTGTCCCGGGCATGCTCTTGCTTGCCCTGGCGAAGCCGGCCACTGGCAGGTGGCTGCAGGCCTGCGGTCTCCTTCCTGGGTTGGCAACCCCAGCAGGAAGGATTCTGCCCCACAGCCTGGCAGCAGTCCTGGCTTTCTGGTCACTTCCACAGCCAGGCGGGGTGGGGGGGCTTCAGCCCCGCCTAAACCCTTGCAACTAAAAGGAAGTGAGGGACGTTCCCATTGGGAAGAAGATCAAGGAGACCAGTCAAGTCAGAACAGAATATTGCCTATTCCAGACAGTGTGTGGGCTGTACGGGAGGAAGACGGCACACACACACATAGAGGTAGATACCACACACGTGCTGCGTGCATACGTAGTATAGCCTTCCTGAGCTCCTCTGGTTGGGGAAACCCGACCGAAATTCCGATAGGGAATATTTTGTCTGTATATATCCATCCTTGCGGACAGGGATGATTTTTTTTAAAGTTTTAACCTCCCAGCAGTACCTTAGGTCCAAAATAGCTTCATGTTTAATGTGGTCACATTGTTCTTAATAGTTGTAGCTTCTTGACTCAACTATACATAAAGTTCCAGTTCTACAAGTTATTTTTAACATAATTCTAAAGTTTTTCCTGGATGATCAAAACCGCAGTAACTTTATTAAACATATGTTATATGATTTTTTTTTTTTTTTTCTTTTTCGGGCTGCATCTGCAGTATATGGAAATTCCCAGGTTAGGGGTCGAATAGGAGCTACAGCTGCCGGCCTACACCACAGCCCCAGCAACACTGATCTGGGCTGCATTTGTGACCTATGTACCGTGCTGGATCCTTAACCCACAGAACCAGATCAGGGATCGAACCCACATCCTCAGAGACAACTGTGGGTCCTTAACCCTCTAGGCCGTAGCAGGAACTCTTACTTGATTTTTTTTAACATAAGCCTTAAGATAGCAGTCATCTTGTAGAATTTTGTTACTAGTCTCTCAACCCAGTGACAGGGATGTGAGGGAACTGTCCTGGCTGAAGCCAAGCTTTCAGCTCACTGCCCAGCCCTGGGAAGATAGGTGGGCTCCACCTCGGGGGCCAGAGCCCATCTTGCAGCAGGTGCACTGGTGGTGGCCAGCTCAGAAAAATAGCACACAGACCAGAGAAATCGAATATGGTTAAGTTCAACGCAAGTGTGATAAGGAGTCTCCCTGGGGGCTTAGCGTGTTAAGGATCCTGTGCTGTCACTGCGGCATCTCCGGTCACTGCCTTAGCATGGGTTTGATACCTGACAGGGGACTGTCAACATGCTTAAGGCACAGCCAAAAAAAAAAACAGCAACAAAAAAACAAAACTCTAACAAAACAAAGGTGATGCGCCATTCCTTTCCTCTCCGTGTTATTTTGCTCAGAGGATGTATCTGTGTGGGCCTGGGGGCGCAGGGGAGAGGGGGCAGTGGGCAGGTGGGAGAGGGTTGAGGGGAAGAGAGGTTGAATGCGATGAGCCCCGAGCCGACCCTTGGGGAAGGTGGCTGGTGGATATGTGGGGCTTCCTTAGACTCCTCTTCTTACTTTTGCATACGTTTGAATTTTCCAAGATGAAAATGTTGCAAAGACTTCCCCTTCTTTATTCCTCCTAAGGCTAAGATATGAAGCTAGTCTTGAGATGCCCCAGCATCCCGAACGCCAGGACTTTAAGCTTGTCTCTATGCATCGTTTCTCTTTGTGACACAGGATGTGGCTCTGCTCGGTGCCAACCAAGGTGCTGCCCACACAGAGCCCATCCAGCGAGAGGGAGGTGGGGGGTGGCCCATGTCTCCCAAGTTGGCTCTTGAAGTTCCAGATGCTGTCTGTCCAGGGGTTTCCAGCCCTTGCTGCCTGCGTTTTTCAATCCAGACAGCAAACTAGCTGCCCTTTTACCTAGCACTGCCCTGTGTTCATCGCACCTTATCCCTTGGGTCCTCACTAAGGCAGTGTTCGTTCCCCAGTTTCCAGGGCAGGCGGCTGAAGCTCAGAGATGGTGTGTTACTTGTCTGGGCTCACAGAGTGAGAGGGACACCCGGGTTTGAGCTGGCTTCCGCTTCTACCTGTGTGCCCTTCCTGCTCTACCTCTCTGGTCTTCCCCTGTGCTGCAGGCAAGACTCTGCACCCCTGTTCGGTGGGTCCCGCCATGGGCGTGGCTGTGGGTGTGGCTGAGGAATTACCTCAAAGTGGTTTTTTATAGAGAGGCCTTTATTTTGAACAGTAGCTCTCACATTATGTATATTAATTTCATAAAAGGCATTAATTGCACAGTTTCCCTAAATTGTGTGGACTGGTGTCTTGGACATAATTCCACGATGAAAGCGAACCATCTAAAAGGACATCTTCTCCTGCCTTTCCCCACAGTACACTCTGCGCTGCGACATGAAGCGGTCCCTGCTGGCCAAGGACCTGACAAAGACCTGTGAATTCATCGTTCACTCGGCTGTAAGCTCTGCTTGGGGCTCTGCGCTCAGGGATCGGAGTCTTCTGCAGGGGCTGGGACTTGACCCCACTTAACCGCACTAAGCTAGCCTGGCGGTGTTTGCTAGATGCTGGGGAGAGACTTGGGACTCCTGGCTCAGGGACAGACACCTTATTTCTCCAAGCACAGCCAGCAGCACGAGCCTCAGTATGTCATTCCTCTGGGCCAGGGCCTCAGGGTGATGCCACAGCCCCTCGGGGTTTGTGCCTCAGCTGAGGGGCCCCAATTGGGAAGCCCCCTTCATTACAGCAGGTGGTGAGCAGGCCTGCTCTTCGTCCTGGAAGGAGACATCCCCCACCCCTCAAGGGAGCCTCAGCAGACAGCCAGAGAAGTGGCCGGGCCTGGGGCGAGGGGGCCAGGGCCTCGCACTGTGAGCACACAAGGCGAGAACATACAGGCACGCTCGGCACCGTCTGCTGTATTTTGCAGTGACAGAGCATCCTTAAAGATTCTTTTCAGGCGCCAACTTAGAGGGTCAGGTCTCCCCCAACTGCTGCAGGCCACACGGGGTGGCAGGTACCTGCCCACAGCCCTGGGTTCCTGTGACAGCCTCTCCTGGGCCTTATCCCAGTGGCTGTGGGGCAGGGCCTTTTATCCTCGTAGGAGATGTGCGTGGGCACCTAACGGTGATGAAGTAGAAACGTGAGGCTTAGACCTTCTGGGCCTAAGTTCAGCAAAATCACTCATGTCCTTTATTTACTTGCATCATTTTTGTGACTTTTTAGAACTGCCAATATTTGTAGTTTCTCTCTTTGTTTATTTTTTATTTTCTTCATGGCCACACCCACGGTACATGGATGTTCCCAGGCCAGGGACTGAACCCAGGCAGCAGGTACAACTTAGGCCCCTGCTGCGGCAACACCAGCTCCTTAACCCGCTGTGCCACAGTGGAAACTCCTAGTTTCCCTCTATAAATGTTTAAAATAATCATAGTGTTAAGTATTTCTTTCAGTGATACAATGTTTTTGTATAAAATATAATGAAAATATTTCTTTTTCGAAAGTCACTTGATTTAATCGGGCGTATTTTTCTTTTTTCCATCAAAGATTTTCAAATTGAAGCAAAAAAAAATTTTTTTTAATCTAGATTATTTTCTGGAAAAGATGCATGCCATTTTATGTCCTAAATGAAAAGAGTGTCCCAACTTTGTGAAGAATGGGTCCAGATTCTGCCCCCCACTCAGAGCTGGGCCCCCGGCCCCTTGTGCCTAGAGGCTGCGACGTGCCGATTCAGTGTCGCGTGTGTGTGCTTTTATTCTATGAGAGATTCAGAGTAAATATCTCCCAGTGATACTGCTGCCTCTCAAGTCAAATTTTTGGATTCTGGACCTGGAGGGACCTTAGAGACTAAGAAGCCTGTGCCCTCATTTCACAGATGAGGCAGCTGAGTCACAGAGACGAAGACATTGACAGAACACTGCCTTGTTTCTTGGCAGAGCTGTGTTTGGAACCCAGTCTTCCTGCCTCTTAGGACCAGGGTCTTCTTGGTTCACCGTGCTGCCTTGTGTTTCTTTTCTTTTTGCTTTTTAGGGCCGCACCGGTGGCATGTGGAGGTTTCCAGGCGAGGGGTCGAATCGGAGTTGTGGCTGCTGGCCCACACCACAGCCTCAGCAATGGGGGATCTGAGCCATGTGTGCGACCTACACCACAGCTCACAGCAGCACTGGATCCTTAACCCACTGAGCGAGGCCAGGGATTGACCCTGCATCCTCATGGATGCTAGTCGGGTTCGTCACCCACTGAGCCATGATGGGAACTCCCTGCCTTGCATTTCTTTAGATGGGGAAAGACAGGTTTGATCCGTGGAACTCTCTGCTGATTTTGGTTGTTCCTCCTGTTTTAGCCGCAGAAGGGAAAGCTGACCCCAAGTCCTGTGGACTTCACCATCACACCTGACACCTTGCAGAATGTCAAAGAGGTAACGTGCTCCCTGCGGCCAGTGCGGGGGAGGCTTTCCCAGGAACCACATCCGCTGCCAGATTCCTGCCCAGTTGGTCTCTGTCTGAATATCAAGTCATCAGGAAGAGGAAGTTTTTATTTGTATAGTCCATATTTTCAATTTTGATTTCTTTTTAATTTCTTTTCTTTTTGGCCAGGCAGCAGCATGCAGGAGTTCCCAGGCCAGAGGTCAAACCATGTCATGGCAGTGATGACAGATGCTTAACCCGCTGAGCCACCAGGGAACTCCTTGATTTCTTCTTAAATTCAGTAACTCTGTGGAAGGGTGGGGTTTTTTGTTTTCGTTTTTGTCTTTTCTAGGGCCGCGGCCGCAGCATATGGAGGTTCCCAGGCTAGGGGTTGAATCGGCTCTGTAGCCGCTGGCCTACACCACAGCCACAGCGACGTGGGATCCGAGTCTCGGCTACAACCTATACCACAGCTCATGGCAACGCTGGATCCTTAACCCACTGAGTGAGGCCAGGGATTGAACCCGCAACCCCATGGTTCCTAGTCAGATTCATTAACCACTGAGCCACGACAGAAACTCCTGTAAGGGTGGTTTTTAGAAGAGAGGGTATGTGTTTATCATTTTTTCCACCTTTCCTCGGTTTTATTGTGCTGTGGTCAGAGGCCTCTCTCCTGAGCCTCAGGGGCATCATTGCCTGTCTTGATGGCCACGCCCCCTTGTCTCTTGGCTTTCCCTGGTCACTGGTCTCTCCTGGACATGTCTTCTTGTCCCCACCCTAATCTGCGTGCTGCCCTCCAAACCCTCCCGACTGGAGTCGGGTTAGAAGCCAGTTTTTGAGGATTATTGGCTTTGTCCTTTGGGAGGCGCAGCTGAGGCAGGGGTGTGTCGTGAGAGCCTTTCAGAAGGGCCTTCCAACATCTCTCCCGTCTCTGGTCTCTGGAGAGCCATGACCCCAGTGGGCTGGTCAGCTTTTCTTCTCAGGTATTTAAGCCTTGATTTGAGGCAGGCGGTTGCCCAAAAGAATTTTAATGTGAACTGCTACTGTTTCTTACTTTCTAAACAAATCGCTTCTTTTGGTTATTTTTAGAATTCTGACTTTTTCAGAGTTTTCTGCCTTTAGGGGCCACCTGCTAGGAGCACCCTTGCTCTTGACCTCCAGGCACCTGTGACCACTGACCCCAAGGTGGGGCTGGTCAGCTCAGGATGAGCTTAAGTGTGAAGTACTGAGTGGTTCCAAAGCCTCTGGATGGAAAAGAGCATGTAAACACCATTCATAGTTGTAAAATACTGGTTATATGTGGAGGTGATAATGTTTTGGTTGTATTGGTTCATTTCACCTATTCCCTTTTACTTTTTTAATGTTGCTCCTAGAAGTTTCTAGAAAATTCTCAATTACACATTTGTTTCACATTTGTGGCATACGTTAAGTTTCTGTTGCCCAGCGGTGTTCTCTGAATTATCTTCAGTAACTGGGACACAGCTGGAGTAAAGACTGCTGGACCGTTGTCTGTAATCTTTAGGTCTGTTTTTCCCACAGCATCCTCGCCTGCCTATGGCCATTTTCCCCTGTTCAGAGAGAAGAGGTCCATAGGCTTTTAGTCAGACCTTGAAGACAGATCTCTTTTTAAATGTCCTTGAAATAAAATTCATGTCTTGTCTTTCAGAAATGTGTAATTGGAAACGTTTTTAAATTGATTTATCTTTTTAAAACCTTTTTTTTTTTTTTTTTTTTTTTTTTTTTTTTGTGGTGACTGGTTCTCCTTAAACACTCTCGGCAACTCCTCAACATTTTTATGCCGTGTTGCTCGGTGAGAGGGGGCGTTCCGGACCTAGTCCAGGCAGGATGATCCTGTGAGAGGTCTGGTCATCTGGACCAGCAATGTCCGGGTGCCTTATATCTGTTTCAGTAGTTGCGGAATAATTCAGTCTGTTACGTTGTCAGAGGATCTAAGGGCTGTTGTATCTTTTGTCCCATTTTGTAAACCAGGGTCCCAGTGGATTTTATGAAAATCACCTGACTCTGTTGTCAGGTTTTATTTCTATCAAAGTGACTGTTGAGTAATTTCCCCTGGCACCTTCCGTTCCTGATGTGTTTGTTTTGGCTTTGTTTTAGAGAGCCTTGCTCCCCAAATTTCTCATCAGAGGACACCTCAACTCAACCAACTGTGTCATCACCCAGCCTCTCACAGGAGAGCTGGTGGTGGAGAGCTCGGAGGCCGCCATCAAGAGCATCGAGCTGCAGCTGGTCCGCGTGGAGACGTGCGGTAAGGCCCCCCGGCCGCAGGCCCTTGACCACGGGTTCCTGATCGATTCCACCGAACGTAGGTTTGAGGAACGTGAGATGCAGAGGCAGGGGCAGCCTCCAGCATCCTACAGAGCCGGGGGAGAGCAGGTGACTGGGTTGATGGCAGAGGGTCGGGGGGTTGCTGTGTTCTGAGCAAGCGATGCTTTAACCCCTGCTCCAGGCTGTGCAGAAGGCTATGCCCGCGATGCCACTGAGATTCAGAACATCCAGATCGCCGACGGGGACGTGTGTCGGAGCCTCTCTGTGCCCATATACATGGTCTTCCCCCGGCTGTTCACCTGCCCGACGCTGGAGACCACCAACTTCAAAGTGGGTAGGTGCACTCCCCTCGGGCTGCTCCTGGGAAGGTCGTGGCCACAGCAGGGGCTGGACACGCTGGTCTGCTGGGGCAGGTGCAGCCCAGAGCACCCAGTCCTATGGTCACTCAGCGAGAGCCCACGCAGAGCAGCTGTGCTGAGGGTCTGCGGTGAGCAGTCCTGCCTCTGAGGCCCTTGCGTCATCACTCAGGGAGATGGCATGGGCCCGGGCAGGTGACCGTGAACTCTGTGAAGGACACTAACACAGCCAGCGGCTGGCCAGCCGCGTGCATGGGGCATCTGGTTGGCTCTCTGATGGGGTGGCGTTTGATGGAGATGCAGCACGTGTGACAGCACAGTGTGAATGTTAGGCTTCCCGGGGACTTGAGCTCCGGCGACTGAGGGGTGTGTGTTGGTCATTTTCCATGGTTGTACGGATGCGTGTCTTCACGAGATCTGAATCACGGCACAGACGCAGGTTTCCAGCCTGTCTTTTCTCCCTTCACTTTGTATTGTGAACATCTCCATGGCACCAAGGGTTCTTATAAAATATTTCGATGGTGCATCCATCCTGATAAAATCATCACCCCACTACCAGGACGCAGTAGGACAGACCTGCAGGACTGTGCCCTGGCTGACCGACCTTCTGCAGAGAGATCAAAAAGACACAGAGGTGTTCCTCGGCTCAGCGTCAGGCCCGAGGTTCACTGGTAAATAGGTGGGAGGCAGAGGTTTTGGCAAGTGGTTCTTTGATTTGACCTGCTTCATTGAGAAATGAGAACTTACTCCCTAAGCCAGTGTGTTCTATTAATGTCACATTCCCCCTAAATCGTCTGATGTGCATTATTATTAGTTCAGAAAGAACTTTCTTTTTTTTATTAGACCATGATTTTACTTTTTCTTTTTTCTCTTTTGTATTTTTTGGCTGTTTAGGGCCGTCCCTGTGGCATATGGAGGTTCCCAGGCTTGGGGTTGAATCGGAGCTAGAGCTGCTGGCCTACACCACAGCCACAGCAACACCAGATCTGAGCTGTATCTGCGACCTACTCCGCAGCTCACAGCAACGCTGGATCCTTAACCCACTGAGTGAGGCCAGGGATTGAACCCACAACCTCATTCCGCCTGGTAATCCAAATACTAGTCGGATTCGTTTCCACTGTGCCACAACGGGAACTCCTGTACCTTTTTTTTTTTAATTTTATTAGAGTATAGTTGACTTAAAGAGTTGTGTTAGTTTTAGGTATACAGCCCAGTGAATTAGTTACACATATGCAAATATCCATCCCTTTTCAGGTTATTTTCCCCCCCTGCTGTACAGCATAGGGATCAAGTTACTCTTACATGTGTACATTTTTTTTCCGTACCGTTTGTTCTGTTGCAATATGAGTATCTAGACATAGTTCTCAATGCTACTCAGCAGGATCTCTTTGTGAATCTATTCTAAGTTGTATCTGATAATCCCAAGCTCCCGATCCCTCCCACTCCCTCCCTTTTCAGGTTCTTTTCCTGTATGCAGGGTTGAGTAAATTTCCCTGTGCTGTATGGTGGTCCTTGTTACTTACCTATTTTATATATAGTAGTGTGTATGTATCAGTCCCAATTAGGCACTTATTTTTAGATAATCTCGAGTATTTTTGATGTTGTTATGGACTCTGATTTTACTTTAAATAATTCTAAGTAATGTACCTTGAAATTGAAGTCGTTTCATCCCTCAAGTTGAGTCTGTGCTCTTTAATAAAGAGGAGGAAAAGTGGCTGCTCCTGGCATCACCAGGCACTGCTGGGACCTGTCTGTGCCCCGAGTGGAGCATGCGTCCCTGGGTGCCACCAGCCCAGCGGGTCAGAAGCACTGTCATTTGTGCAGCCCTCAAGTGCTTTATCTGTAATGTCACATTGTAGCGAGAGCATCATGGGCTCCGGACACCCTCCTCAGTAGCAAAGAGGCAGCAGACTCAGCAGGTCACCAAACATGGAAAAGCACAGCAAGGTTGGCTGAGAGACGACGTTGCGCAAACTTGACCTGAGCTAGTAAAATACCACGATTTTCTAAAAAACCCTGTGCCGATGGTGCAGGATCCAGAGACACCAGGGCCTTGAGTGCAGGGTAAGCTCCAGCAGCTGCCAGGCCAGCCCTGTGTGTCTCACCTGGGGTGCTCCTCCGACACTGCACCCCCTCTTCTGAAGGATTCTTTTTTCTTTCTTTCTTTCTTTCTTTCTTTCTTTCTTTCTTTCTTTCTTTCTTTCTCTCTCTCTCTCTCTCTCTCTCTCTCTCTCTCTCTCTCTCTCTCTCTCTCTCTTTCTTTTTTGTCTTTTTGCCTTTTCTGGGGCTGCTCCCACGGCATATGGAGTTTCCCAGGCTAGGGGTCGAAATGGAGCTGTAGCCACCAGCCTACGCCAGAGCCACAGCAACACAGGATCTGAGCCACATCTGCCACCTACACTGCAGGTCACGGCAACGCCGGATCCTTAACCCACTGAGCAAGGCCAGGGATCAAACTTGCAACCTCATGGTTCCTAGTCGGATTCGTTAACCACTGAGCCATGACGGGAACTCCTGAAGGGGGATTTTTTGCCTCAGGGTGCAGCTGACCGTTGTGTAATAGGATCTGAGCTTCGTGTGTCTGCTCACTTGAGGATTTCCTCAGTAGAGTATGTCGTGGTGCTACAGGAGCGAGGCTGGCTGAATCCGCAGGCACGGCGGATACGGTGGAACCCCCGAACTCGGGGCGGACCGTGAATGATCCTCAGGTTTTTGCCTGCCTGGACAGTCGGTGCCCCCACCTCCGTTTTGTTCAAGGGTCCCCTGTACTTTAAGTTAAAGAGGGGCTCATCCCATGATTTCTCAACTTGGTTTTCATACATAAAGTTGAAAAAAAGGTCTGAAAATGGTTTTTTTCTGCTATGCTATGTGTTAGGCATCTGTATTTTCTGCACGTTGTTTCTGTCAGGTTAGGAAAGCATCCATGTGACATTTGATGTGCTGCCTGTGATTCCCCCCGTGAATAACTCCCTCCGTCCATGGCCAGGATGTCAGTGGCTTTGTCTTTGTGGCTCCTGCGTGGTTCAGTGTGAGGCTTGCACCACCCCCGCCGTCCCCCCCACCTCCCCCCCACGGAGTCCCATAGGAAGGAGGTGACGAGGTCGTTGTTTGAGCGCCACAGCCCCTCGTGACCCGGGTTGCTGCTGTGTGGCTGGCGAGGTTGGTCTCGGGGTGGGGTGGGGGTGAGCCACCCCTCGCTGGGTGCACATCTGGCTGAGCCCCTTCCCCTCCCCACCCCAGCGGTGCTGACCTCAGGCAGCGTCTGATGCCCAGCCAGGCCCACGGCTGCACGGTGCCGCTGTCCTCGGCAGCTCCCTGTCGTGGGCCTTTCCCTCTGCTCTTCCAGCCACATCATGCCCCCTCCAGGGAGAACACCAAGGTGGCTGGAGGAGCGGGAAGAGCGGTGCCAGGCGGCCGAAGGCGGCCCGGTGTGTGAGGGTTGTCGGAGTCACAGGACGCTGCTGCTGGTGTGCGACTCCTGTGCCGGCCGATGCTTAGCCCAGGCAACAGCCCCACACAGGGACGTTGTCCTCAGGATCCAGCCGCAGGTGGGGCCCCAGCCGAGCTGACACCCAGCCCCTTCCCCCGACGTGCTCCCCCTCGGGCCCAGCTCGCTTCCCAGCCACACAGCGGGCCCTGCCTGCCCTCCTCCTCACACTGTGTGTGTGTGTTGGGGGGGGGGGGTCGGGCTTGTCTCTCTTCAGGGGGCTCCGTCCTCACCCACACCCTTTTCACTGCCACCATCAAGCTTAGCCTTAGCAGCTACAGAGCTGGTAGAGGAAGACTGGTGTACCTTCTGCTGGAAGGTAAAGAGGAGTGTTTGAACAGGTGCTTCAGATAAGTCAGCCGACATCTGAAGGCACCGCAGTTAAACCGCGTGCTGCTTCTGAACAGTTTCTCCCCTGGGGCGGGAGACCTGTCCCTAAACAGCTGCGGGCCAGTTCGGAGTCTGCTATTCCATTAAGAACTGTAGGAGACGTCAGAATAACACCAAAGAGTACAGATGAGTTGACAGGATTCTAGAAGATTCTAGTAAAGACAAGGACAAGGAAAGTGGGAAGCTGAGGCCTTGCAGCATGTTCCCAGGTGAGAGGACAGACTGACTCAGGCAGAAGCGCCAGTGTAGCCGTCTACACGGGTTCTCCTGGAAGCTTGGGATGAAGCTTGTGGAAACCCGCGCAGGCCCCAGGATTCCCTCTCCGCTGAGAGTTCCAGGCGCCCCTGGTGGGGCTGGTGTTTGGCTTCCCCACTTGGGGCCGGTGAACATAAAGCCTGTCCTTTCTTCCCCAGAGTTCGAGGTCAACGTTGTCGTGCTGCTCCACCCCGACCACCTCATCACGGAGAACTTCCCGCTGAAGCTCTGCAGGATGTAGGCCGGGAATGGCCCGAGCGGCCAGGCGGACCTGCAGCCGTGGCCGACTGTGGGAGCCCGAGGCGGCAGTGTTGAACTTGTCTTCTTGATGGCTCTGGATCAGGAACGAGGGGGACCCTTCTTCCTCTTTCCTCGGGGCCCCTGCTCCCAGCGGCACCTCTAATCAGAGCCTCCTCGGAAACGCATCAGGATCTCTTAGCGGAGCTGGCAGGGTCGTCGCCCGGAGCACCTTTCCCGTGACTCCTGACTAACCTGCTTCTTCTTGGGTTCAGGAAGCAGTTGTCCCAGAGTCTGACCTTTGCTGGAAAGTGAGCCCAGGGACAAAGGAAACCTGTGTGGCTGATGGGTGTGGCCTGGGCTGTCCATAGCACAGCGGCGTGGCAGGGCGGCGACGGGTGTGCAGGTGCTTGTGACCTCTGCACATCCGCTAGGAGGGTGCCGTGGCATGGGGACATGGGGCGTGTTTTCCACTCTCTTCTCTTTATAACATTTTTCGTGATAACGTCAGAGCCCTTAGGGGCCTGGGAAAGTGTGCCTTGCTCTCACGGGGGCAGGAGGTGACGGCTGGCACTGCATTGCTGACATCTCAGGAACCGCTGCCCTGCTCTCAGAAGATGCGAGGTTGTGTAAGGGGATAAAAATGTGTCTGTGCCTACAGTTGTCAGCTGGGCTCTGAATGGTAAGAAGCTGGCCCAGGCCGGTAGTCAAGGCCCCTCTACGCTGAGTAGGGCCAGAAAAACGCCCTGGACTGGCCGAACTTGGCCCGCCTCCACCCCACCTTCGGGGCCTGTGTTGGAGCCAAGGGGGGTTGGCGCGAAGCCTTTTTCTCCCGCGCCTGCCCTTGTGACTGGTGGTGTGAGGTGGGCCTGTTAGGGTGCGTTTCTTCGTCACATCCTGCCGTTGTCTCTGTGGTCTGCAGTTAGCGAGGCCTCAGAAACAAGCCCTCTGCAGCTGCCTGGCTGTCCCCGACACCCCTCTGCCTGGCATGCTTGGGCAGGGGGGCTCCTGCCGACGGTCCCCTGGCGGTACTGTCGTTGTCCCAGGACAGCTCCAGTGACACGTGATGCTGAGGGCAGGCAACCTGACTCGGGATCGGCTTACCTGTGCCGCTCGCCAGTGAATTGGATGCGGCTTATTCACTGAGTCCTTGAGAAGATGGTCCCAGAGAATACATTTCTGGTTTATAATCACCTTTCATGTGCACGTGACATTACTAATGATCTGATGATGGGTTTAGACGAGCCGAAAGCAAGGCGTCCATACTTTTCTGGGAAACTTCAAAGGTAGAAATCATTTTTAATGGCGGGGGTGGGGTTGCTAAATGAGAACTTTGAGAAAAGTTTGGAGACGTATATAGCTATGTAATGTCTTAAGCGAACCGATTTTATGGCTGTAAATGTGGTGGGTACTCTCCTTAGGGAATAATCCCCGGAAGAGCTGCCAGGAGCCAGGTCACCTTTAGTGTTTCATTCATCCCCGAGGGCCAGGCCAGGGCCACCTCCTCCCCTTCTTGGACCGACACTTCCACTGTCGATTAGCAAGGAAAACCGTGGACGTTTGGGTATCTTGGCAGCAGCCGTCACGCTGCTGCCCTGGGTGGAGCTGGCGTGTCCATTGCCGAGGTCTCCCATCAGAGCAGGTGGAGAGGAAGGGGGTGAAGGAAAGGATCTGTGACCCCTGAGCCTCTAACAGCCCATTTTTGGGGAAATGCCCATTTCAGTGGGAACTCCTTTCGGCTCTGGGAGCTCCAGCAGAAATGGAGCCCAGCTGCCGTTCTCTGCCGCCTTGCAAGTTCCATAGTAAAGATGGTGAATTGGAAAGAAAACTTAAAAAAAAAAAAAAAGCTGGAGCTCCTATTGTGGCTCAGCTGGTTAGGAACCCGACTCGTCTCCATGAGGACGCGGGTTCGATCCTGCGCCACACTCAGAGGGTTAAGGATCCGCCGTTGCTGTGAGCTGAGGTGTAGGTTGTAGATGGGGCTTGGATTCAGTGTGCCTGTGGCTGTGGCTGTGGTGTGGGCCTCCGTTGTAGCCCTGATTCAAGCCCTAGCCTGGGAACTTCATATGCTGCAGATGCGGCCCTAAAAAGGACACACACAAAAAAAGAGCTGAAGCATTGTGCCTGACTTCTCCCGTAGTTTTTCCTGAGCTTCCTGGGGGCAGGCGGGGGTGGAGCGCTGATGCCGCTTCCGCCTTTGCATTGGCGTCTCATAATTCCTGAGTCTGAGTCTGATGTACCTTGAAGACCTTCGGGGCAAGATTACCTCCTTGTGCTGGTGGCGACTGGGCTGTGGCGGATCGCCAGTGCTCTCCTCAGCCTCCCGTGACTCCCCTTCTGGTTCAGAAGTACGCTTGCATTTCCATGGAGCCATGCCCACCCGGCTGGAGGCTCATTTCCGACTCCTTTGCAGTTGGTGTGGGCTCCTTCCCACGCCTGCATCCTCCCGGCCTGTGCTGGAGCACAGGGAATGTGGGAGCAGAGCAGCTTGCCTCCCCCCCACCCCCGCCTGTGTCATGAGCCCAGGAGGGAGAGGCAGTGGGTCATCTCCAGTGTCCTGGCTGCAGGAGCCCTGGGCTTGCTTTGGGAGGGTGGGACTTCACAGGCTGGGTCTAGTCCCACCCACTGCCACTTGTTAAGGCCGGAGGTCCACACGCGTGGGGGATAAAAACCACTCCTTTCTCTTGTCTTCAAGCCCACCCTCTGCCTCAAGACTCAGGGATCCAGAACCTCTCCTGGACAAGGGTCAAATGCCGGGGAGGACCCCGCCGACCCAGGAGAACAGCCCTGACCAGAGTGGTTTTCACGGTCGCTAACCGGTCAGTTGATTTAAAAGATTGGGTATGGTTTTCTGAGAGGTGCTGACACCAAGATAATTTCCGTGGTTATAGCCATGATGCAGCCCTTCCCTCCTGTGCTCTGGGAGCAGAACTGCTGTGGTCCAGCACCGCCTCCCACGTGACCTTGAAACCTGCCAGAGGTGCCCCTCAGGTGAGGCCAACCCCCACCCCCCTACCCCCGAGGGCTGGGCCTCTGCTCCCAACCAGGGCTCCACTCTGTGCCTGCAGGAGGGTTGGACACCGGCTGTGTGTCTGCATCGCTGTTACTCTGGATCGGGCCCTGTGCTGAGTGCTGTCAGGTGTTTTCTTAGTTCTGTAGCTGCCCATGAGGAGGGAAGTCTTCTCCCCACTTAGAGGCGAGGGGACGGAAGGCCCCCCATCCGGGTTTCTACACACCTCCCCTCCACCTGCGGGAGCATCTGCTGAATGTGTTTGATTTTACCTGCACCAAGCCCTGGTCCCCCATCACCTTGCTTCATTTCAGCTCCACTTGGCCAGGTCAGTGATGTGCCTTTCTGCTGTTTCCCCATCACACGTCATTTGTGTCATCACTGCAGCTCTGAGCAGCTGAGTCAAATGACTAGGAGATCATTTGCAGCTGGATGCAGTTTAGGAGTGAAGCCAGTGATTGCAGACCCAAAAGTCCAAAGTAAATCAGACCGTAGTCTAGCCTTTACGTGGGGTGAAAATATCAGGGGCTATTCTAGACCCATTCAGAGTGCCAGTAAATGAGGTCGTTCCTCTAGTAAATGACCTCAAAGGAGCCTTCTCGGGGGATATTCTGTGCAGCTGAGCTCTCAGAAGATGTGACCTGCTGTGCCGACTCCTGCCTTAACATCACCCCCACAGGGAATTAGGTACCCAGCCGTCGTCAAAGTACACGTGTGATTTCGTTCCGGGAGCTATGATCATGAACTACTGCTGTGGATGACTCTTCATAATTCCCAGCTGTCTTTCAAAAAGGTAGAAGAGGAGTTCCCATTGTGGCTCGCCCAGTTAAGAACCCGACTGGTATCCATGAGGATGCGGGTTCAATCCCTGGCCTCAGTGGGTTAAAGATCCGGCATTGCCAGGAGCTGTGGTATAGATCACAGATGTGACTCAGATCCCACGTTGCTGTGGCTCTGACATAGGCTAGCAATTATAGCTCCAATTCGACCCCTAGCCTGGGAACTTCCATATGCCACAGGTGTGGACCTAAAAAGCAAAAAAAAAAAAGAAAAGTAGAAGAAAGTTTTCTAGGGAGAAATCTGTTTTCATGGTAAGGCTTATCCAAGCTAACTTATGTTGGGAGCCTGCATAAGAGTAGAGATGAAAAATCATACAGCAGAACTTTTGCCTAAGAAAATGTTCTGTGAAGGGAAAGCCTTTTGAATATAAGTAGTTCTGGAACCCCATGACTGTCAAAACTAGCCACTTGGGTAGAAAAAAATGCATATATGTGGGTCTAAGAGGTGGAGGTGAGAGTAAGGCCTCCAGTTGTTATCTTTTCCACTCTGACCACTGAAAGCTACTTATATTTGAGTCTGTCCAAGGGTTAGAATATATAAAGAGCCTTTTTCTTTTTTTTTTTTTTTTGGTCTTTTTAGGGCCACACCCCAGGCATATGGTAGTTCCTAGCCTAGGGATCAAATCAGAGCTGTAGTTGTTGGCATACATCACAGCCACAGCTATGCCAGGTCCAAGCCACATCTGCAGCCTATACCACAGCTCACAACAACGCTGGATCCTTGGCACTAAGCAAGGCCAGGGATCGAACGTACATCTCTATGGATACTAGTCAGTTTCGTTACCACTGAGCCACAATGGGAACTCCAGAGAGCCTTATAGGTTAATGAAAATGAATATACTGTATAGCAAGAGCTTTGCACTATGGTCAGTGCTGCAGTTAGAGGAGAATTCATAGCCTTAAATGTTTTTGTTACACTTAATAATGAAAACTATTGATTTCATCATTCAAATTAAAAATCTAGGAAAACAGGAGTTCCCGTCATGGCTCAACAGGTTAAAAATCTGACTAGTATCCATGAGGACGTGGGTTTGATCCTTGGCCTTGCTCAGTGGCTTCAGGATCCACGTTGCCATGAGCTGTGGTGCAGGTTGCAGACATGGTTCAGATCCCATGTTGCAATGGCTGTGGTGTAGGCTGGCAGCTGCAGCTCCAATTTGACCCCTAGCCTGGGAACTTCCTCATGCCACAGGTGTAGCCCTGAAAAAAAAAAAGCCTAGGAAAACAATAAATCGAAAACAGTTATAAAAACTGTAATTAATTGATATGAAATTTAAAAGACTGGAAATTTATGAATAAATAATCCACGATTTATACTTTGAAATGACTGACTGGGTGTTCTCTTGTGGCACAGTGGGTCTGGCATTTCACTGCAGTGTCTTTGGTCACTGCTGTGGTGCAGGTTTGATCCCTAGCCTGGAAACTTCCACATGCTGAGGAGTGGCCAAAGAGAAAAACAGACTAATTCAAAGTGGCCGATCTTTTAATAGAACAAAATAAAACAAAGGGAGAAAAAGAAATATGTAACACTAGGAAAAATTTCACGTTATAAGGAGACTAATAAGAATTATAGTATATCCTTTTTCTGCTAATAAACTTGCAATGTCAATAAAATAAGGAGTGACTCTAGAAAAGGCAGGCTGTCTGAGTAAAATGATAACCTTTTAGAAAGAAATTGAAGAAAAAATTGCCAAAGAAATATCACTGAGGAGTTCCCATTGTGGTGCAGCTGAAACTAATCCAACTAATATTCATGAGGATGCAGGTTCAATCCTTGGCCTGGCTCAGTGGGTCGGGGATCGGGTGTTGCCATGACTTGTGTAGGTTGCAGACGCAGCTTGGATCTGGAGTTGCTGTGGCTGTGGCATAGCCTGACAGCTGCAGCTCCGATTCAACCCCTAGCCTGGGAACTTCCACATGACGCGGGTGCAGCCCTAAAAAGCGCCCCACCCACCCCCTCAAATATCACTGAGGAGGTGCCAGACCCAAATGATTTTACAGCAGGTTTCTATCAAAGCTTTGAAAAGTAGATAACTCCTCGGCTGTTTAAACTGTTGTAGGCTATAGAGAAGGATAAAAAAAACCTCCTAATTATTTTATGAAACTAACCTAGCTCTAATGTAAAATGGGACATTGTCAGTTAGGATTAGGTTTAGCTGTGAGTAAGGGAAGCCCAAAGTTAGACTGGCTTAAACAGGCCTCATAAATGTCCATAGGTAGGTAGTCTGGAGTTCACACAGCAGCTTAGAGCCAAGAGGTCTAAAGATCCAGGCTACTTCCCGCTCACTGTGGTAGCTTGTCTAGGATGTGGTCCTTGTCTTTGGGGTCTAAGGCAGTAGCAGCTAGTTCCAGCCATCACATCGGCATTCTGGGTAGCAGGATGGGAGAAGGGATAAACGTGGGGGAAGGTCAAAGGTCAGGTGCCAGTTCTCTTAAGGATCATCTTGACGGATACCCCAAGGTACGTGTTCCCTTATTTTAACCTTTTATTTTGGAGATCTCAGAGAAGAGGACAGAGCCATATTATGTCATACTCAAAGATGTGTGTTGACATCTTTACTGAGAGATAATTCAGAGACCACAAAATTTAAAGTATGCAGTCCAGTAGTTTTAGTGTACTCTCAGTGATGTGGAACCACCACCCAAAATTTAAATTTAGAACATTTTCTAATCCTGAAGCCATTAGCAGTCACTCTCTTGCTCTGGTCAGCCCTAAGCAACCACTAAGTGACTTTGTATCTCCGTAGCTTTACCTATTCTGGATGTTTCCTATAAATGGAATCATACATTGTACGGTCTTTCATGACTGGCTTCTCTCACTTAGCAAAGTGCATTTAAGGTTCATCTGCATTGCAATGTGCATCAGTGCCTCATGACATTTTTACATTTTTCATTTTTTATTTTTGTTTTTTGTTTTTTAGGGCAGCACCCACAGCATATAGAAGTTGCCAGGCTAGGGGTCAATTCAGAGCTACAGCTGCTGGCATATGCCCCAGCCACGGCAACGCCAGATCCTTAACCCACTGAGCGAGGCCAGAGATTGAACCTGCGTCCCTATGGATATTAGTCAGATTCATTACCGCTGAGCCACAATCGGAACTCCCATTTTTTACATTAAAAAAAATTTTATCGTAACAGTCACTAATTCCACGATTATTCATTATTAGTTTTGTATGTGAAGCAGGTACTAAGAAACAGGGCACTGAGTCATTTATTTCTTGCGTAACCCTCATCAAGATAACTAAATTCCTTAAGCCACAGTTTCCTCATTTCTAAAACAGGACCAGTGAGGAGTTCCCGTCGTGGCTCAGTGGTTAACGAATCCGACTAGGAACCATGAGGTTGCGGGTATATAAAATGATTGCGTTAAAAATACAGTCTTGTCACTCAGTCGGTTGTATTAAATGTTCAAACGTTTTTAAATTGCAGTGTGGTTGACATACAATATTGTATAAGGTACAGGTGTATAATAGTGGTTCATAAATTTAAAGGTTATACTCCACTTACAGTTATTATAAAATATTGGTTTAGTCCCTGTATTATACAATATATCCTTGTAGCTTATTTCATACCTAAGAGTTTAGATTTACTTTTTTTTTTTTTTTTTTTTTGGTCTTTTTGCTATTTCTTTGGGCCGCTTCTGCGGCATATGGAGGTTCCCAGGCTAGGGGTCTAATCGGAGCTGTAGCCACTGGCCTACGCCAGAGCCACAGCAACGCGTGATCCGAGCCGCGTCTGCAACCTACACCACAGCTCACGGCAACGCCGGATCGTTAACCCACTGAGCAAGGGCAGGGACCGAACCCGCAACCTCATGGTTCCTAGTCGGATTCGTTAACCACTGCGCCACGACAGGAACTCCTAGATTTACTTTTAATTAGTGGGTAATGACCATATTTTATGAGTATTCCAAATAAGTAATTCATCCATGCATTTTCTCTGTAGAGTAAAAAGCTGGAGATAAGGGGTTGTAGTCTACAAATAGAACATTCTTAAAATTCATGCCGTTCCTTTCAGGTACCAGAGCCCGATGTTTTGGTTTGGACTATCAGAATTGGACTGCTTACATTTCTGGGTGTGCAGACCTAATAAATCCATTCTAGAATATGGATGTAAATATACTCCATGGCAGCTTGTATTTGTATTTGCATAGACTACACAGTAGTTAGAAAAATCTTCGGAGTTCCCGTCGTGGCGCAGTGGTTAAGGAATCTGACTTGGGAACCATGGGGTTTCGGGTCCGATCCCTGGCCTTGCTCAGTGGGTTAAGGACCCAGCGTTGCCGTGAGCTGTGGTGTAGGTCGAAGATGCGGCTCGGATCCCTCGTTGCTGTGGCTCTGGCGTAGGCCAGTGGCTACAGTTCTGATTAGACCCCTAGTCTGGGAATCTCCATATGCCACGAGAGCAGCCCTAGAAAAGGCAAAAAGATTAAAAAAAAAAAAATCTTCGACAACAATAATAACCTTACTGAGTGCTTATTATGTGCCAGGTGTATTGTGCTATAAATTTGGCATAGCTTATTTCATGTAATCATCACAAGCTTGTAGATATTTTTCATTAGTCATTTTTATTTATAAGTTGGCTATTTTTTATTGAAGTATGGTTGATTTACAGTATTGTATAAAGTTTCAGATTACAGCACAGTGAATCACAATTTTTTCAAGTTCACTCCATTCATAGTTATTATATTGGCTCTGTTCCCTGTGCCGTATAATACATCCCTCTAGCTTATTTATTTCAGACATAGTGGTTTGTACCTCCTAATCCCCTACCCTTCTTTTGCCTCTACCCACTTCCCTCTCACCACTGGTAACCACTGATTTGTTCTCTAGTTCTGTGCGTCTTTTTCTATTCATGAGTTTTACTTTTTAGATTGCACATATAAATGATTAACTTATAGTATTTGTGTTTCTCTGACTTATTTAACTAAGTAAGCATAATACCCTCCAAGCCTGTCCTTGTTGTCACAGATGGTAAGGTTTCATTCCTTTTCATGGCTGATTAATATTCTTTTGTATATACATATACAACATATACAACACATCTTCTTTATTCATTTAAGTATAGATAGTCACCTAGTTTGCTTCTGTATCTTGGGTCTTGTAATGCTGCAGTGAACATAGGGGTGTACATATCTTTTTGAGTTAGTCTTTTTGTTTACCTCAGATAAACACCCAGGAGAGGGGTGTTGCTAGATTGTTGGTAGTTCCATTTTTAATTTTTTGAGGAACCTCCATACTGTTTTCCATTTTGGCTGCCCCAATTTACATTCCCACCAAAAGCGTAGGAGTGTTCCCTAATTCTCCATATCCTCTCCAGAATTTTTCATTTGTAGACATTTTTTTTTTCCTTTGCTTTTTGGAGCCACATCTGTGGAATATAGAAGTTCCCAGGGGAGACCATGGGACCACATCAGAGCTATAGCTGCTGGCCTACACCACAGCCACAGCAATGCTGGATCTGAGCCACATGTGTGACCTTCACCACAGCTCACGGCAACGCCGGATCCTGAACCCACTGAGCGAGGCCAGGGATCGAACTCCCGTCCTCATGGATACTAATCAGTTTCATTACTGTTGAGCCACGACAGGAACTGCTATTCGTAGACTCTTTGATGATGGCCATTCTGACTGGTGGGAGGCGACAACCTCATTGCTTTCTCCATATCCTCACCTATACTGGTTATTTGTTGTTTTGATAATAACCATTCTGACAGGTGTAAGGTAATATATCTCATTGTGGTTTTGATTTGTGTTTGTCTGGTGATTAACAACATTGCACATCTTTTCTTATGCCTGTTAGCCATCTGTATGTCTTCCATGCAAAAATGTCTATTCAGGTCTTCTGTCCATTTTTAATCATATTTTGTTCATATTTGAATTGTACGAACTATTTATATTAGATATTAACCCCTTATTTGTCATATCATTTGCAGATATTTTCACACATTCACTAGATTATCTTTTCATTTCGTTGTTGGTTCTCTTTGCTATGAAACAGATCTTAAGGTTAATTAGGTCCCATTTCTTGATTTTGCTTTTGTTTCCTTTGCCTTAGGGGAAGGATAAAAAAATATTGCTATGATTTATGTCAAAGAATGTTCTGCCTATGTTTTCTTCTAGGAGTTTTATGGTTTGAGGATTTACATTTAGGTTTTTAATCCATTTTGAGTTTGTTTGTTTTTTTATGGTATCAGAAAATTTCTGATTTCACGCTTTAACATGTAGGTGTCCAGTTTTCCCAGCACAACTTTTGAAGGTATTTTCTTTTTTCCACTGTATCTTCTTTCCTCCTATGTTATAAATTAATTGACCATAAGTGAGTAGGGTATTTCTTGGCCTTCTATTCTGTTCCATTGATCTATGTTCCTTTTTGTTGTTGGTACCATACTAGTTTGAATACTGTAGATTTGTAGTATAGTCTTAAGTCAGGAAGCATATTTCTGTTCTTCTTTCTCAAGATTATTTTGGCTATCCAAGGTTTTTTGTGTTTCTATACAAATTAAAAATTTTTTTCTTCTAGTTCTGAGAAAAATGCCATTGGTATATTGATAGAAATTACATTGAATCTCTAGGTTGCCTTGGGTAGTATGGTCATTTTAACAGTATTAGTTTTTCCAATCCATGAACATGGTATATCTTTCCATCTATTTGTGTCGTCTTCAATTTCTTTCATCAGTGTCTTAAAGGTTTGGGGTTTGTTTCTTTGTGGGGTTTGGTTTTTTGGGGTTTTTTTTTTGTTTGTTTGTTTGTTTTTTGTCTTTTGTCTTTTGTCCTTTTAGGACTGTACCCACGGCATATGGAGGTTCCCAGGCTAGGGGTCTAATTGGAGCTACAGCTGCCAGCCTACGCCAGAACCATAGCAGCACCAGATCTGAGCCACATCTGCAACCTACACCACAGCTCATGGCAACACCAGATCCTTAATCCACTGTGTGAGGCCAGAGATCGAACCTGCAACCTTATGGTTCCTAGTTGTATTTGTTTCCGCTGCACCACGATGGGAACTCTTCAAAGTTTTCTGAGTACAGATCTTTTACCTCAGTAGGTAGGCTTAGTCCTACATTATTTCTTCTGTTTAACGCAATTATAAATGTAATTGCTTCCTTAATTTCTCTTTCTGATAGTTCATTGTTACTGTATAGAAAAGCAACAGATTCCTCTTTTTTCTTTTTATGTCCACACCTGCAGCATATGGAAGTTCCCAGGCTAGGGGTCAAATCAGAGCTGCAGCTGCTGGCCTACACCACAGCCACAGCCATGGTAACATCAGATCCTAGCCACATCTGCAACATAAACTGCAGCTTGTGACAGTGCCAGATCCTTAACCCACTGAGGGAGGCCAGGGAGCAAACCCACATCCTCGTGGAGACTGTGTTAGCTTCTTAATCTGCCGAGCCACAACAGAAACTCTGCAATAGATTTCTTTACATTAATTTTGTATACAGCAACTTTAGTGAATTCATTGAAGAGCTCTAGTAGTTTTTGGTTGTGTCTTGAGTTTTTTGTTCTGGTTTTTTTTTTTTTTTTTTTGGTTGTGCTTATAGCAACCAGAGGTTCCCAGGCCAAGGATCAAACCCATGCCACAGCAGTGACCACTCTGGACCCTTAACCCACAGAGCCACTAGGGAACTTCGGCATTTTCTTTTTTAAATAATTTTTAGGGAGTTCCCGTCGTGGCGCAGTGGTTAACGAATCCGACTAGGAACCATGAGGTCGCGGGTTCGGTCCCTGCCCTTGCTCAGTGGGTTAACGATCCGGCGTTGCCGTGAGCTGTGGTGTAGGTTGCAGACACGGCTCGGATCCCGCGTTGCTGTGGCTCTGGCATAGGCCGGTGGCTATAGCTCGGATTCAACCCCTAGCCTGGGAACCTCCATATGCCTCGGGAGCGGCCCAAGAGATAGCAACAACAACAACAAAAAAAAAAGACAAAAAAAAATAATAATAATAATAATTTTTAAGTTGAAATGTAGTTATAGTGTTGTTTTAAGTGCACAGCAAAGTAATTCAGTTATATATACATGTTCTCTTTCAGAGAGATTCTTTTCCACTGTTCCTGTTGTGATTCAGTGGTAATGAACCCAGCTAGTATCCATGAGGATGCAGGTTCAATCCCTGGCCTCACTCAGTGGGTTAAGGATCCAGCGTTGCTGTGAGCTGTGGTGTAGGTTGCAGATGTGCCTCACATCTGACGTTGCTATGGCTGTGGTGTAGGCTGGCAGCTATAGCTCCAGTTTGACCCCTAGGCTGGAAACTTCCATGTGCCTTGGGTGTGGCCCTAAAAAGACAAAAAAAGATAATTTTCCATTATAGGTTATTACATGATATTGAGTATAGTTTCCTGTGCTATACAATAGGTCCTGTTGTTTACCTAGTTTATATATTATAGTATATATGTTAATCCCCTATTCCCTCCCCTATACTATCTCCTTTGGTAACCAAGCATTTTCTTCTATGTCTGTGAGTCTTTTTCTGTTTTGTAAGTTCATTCATATCATTTTTTAAAGATTCCACAAATAAATGCTATTGTATATTTGTCTTACTCTGTCTTATGTCACTTAAGATGATATCTCTAGGTCCACCGTGTTACTGCAAATGATATTGTTTTCTTTCCTTTCCATGGCTTAGTAATATTCCCTTGTGTTTGTGTGTCTGTGTACCACATCTTCTTTATCCATTTATCTATCGATGGACATTTGATTTGTTTCCATGTCTTAGTAGTTGTAAATAATGCTGCTATAAACATTTTTTTTTCTGTCTTTTTAGGGCCACACCCACAGCACATGGAGGTTCCCAGGCTAGGGGTTGAATCAGAGCCGTAGCCTCCAGCCTATGCCAAAGCCACAGCAATGCCAGATCCGAGCCACATCTTCGACCTACACCACAGCTCACTGGCAACGCTGGATACTTAACCCACTGATTGAGGCCAGGGATCGAAACCTTATCCTCATGGTTCCTAGTTGGATTCATTTCCACTGTGCCACAACGGGAACTCCTATTTTTCATATGTCTTTTTTTTTTTTTTTCCTTTTCTAGGGCTGCTTCCGGCAGCATATGGAGGTTCCCATGATAGAGGTCTAATTGGAGCTGTAGCCACCGGCCTGTGGCAGAGCCACAGCAATCCGGGATCCGAGCCTTGTCTGCAACCTATACCACAGCTCACGGCAACGCCAGATCCTTAACCCACTGAGCAAGGCCAGGGATTGAACCTGCAACCTCATGGTTCCTAGTTGGATTCTTTAACCACTGTGCCATGATGGGAACTCCAGGAACTCCTATTTTTTAATTATAGTTTTCTTCTGATACATGCCCAGGCCTGGGATTGCTGGATCATGTGGCAACTCTATTTTTAGTTTTGTGAGAAGCCATACTGTTCTCCATAGTGGCTATACCCATTTTTTTCTCTTTTTGGCCATGCCTATGGCAGGTGGTGGTTCCTGGGCCAGGGGTTGTACCTATAGCACAGCAGCAACCTGAGCTGTAGCAGTGATAACACTGGGTCCTTAACCTGCCGAGTCACAGAGGAACTCCATGGCTGCACCCATTTACATTCCCACCAACAGCTTACGAGGGTTCATTTTTCTTCATACCCTCTCCAGCGTTTATTATTTGTAAGTTCTGCATTTAGTTCTCTGAGGTACCTCTGTTTTTAGTGATGGCCATTATGACTACTATGAAGTGATACCTCCTTGCAGTTTTGATTTGAATTTCTCTAGTAATTAGTGGTACTGAGCATCTTTTTCATGTGCCTGTTGGCTATCTGCATGTCGTCTCTGTAGAAACGTTTATTTAGGACTTCTCACTTTTTGATTGGGTTGTTTACTTTTTTGATATTAATTTGAATGAGCTGTTTGTATATTTTGGAATTTAATTCCTCGTCATTTGCATCATTTGCAAATATTTTCCCCCAGTTTGTAAGTTGCCTTTTCATTTCATTGATTTCCTTTGCTGTGCATCAGCATTAAAGTTTAATCAGGTTCCATTTGTTTATTTTTATTTTTATTTGCATTACTCTAGGAGATAGAACCTAAAAATATTGCTGTGATTTATGTCAAAGAGTGTTCTGCCTATGTTTTCCTTTAGGAGTTTTCCAGTATGCAGTCTTGCATTTAGAGTTTTAACCCATTTTAAGTTTTTTTTTTTAATTTTTTATGATAGTTGATTTACAATGTTCTGTCAATTTCTGCTGTACAGCAAAGTGACCCTGTTATACATTTGTATACATCCTTCTTTTCACATTATCCTCCATCATGTTCCATCACAGGTGATTAGATATAGTTCCCTGAGCTATACAGCAGGATCTCATTACTTATTGATTCCAAATGCAATAGTTTGCAACCACTAACCCTAAACTTGCAGTTCCTCCTCCTCCCTCTTGGCAACCATAAGTCTCTTGTCCATGTCCATGAATTTGTTTTGTTTGTTTGTTTGCAGATAGGTTCATTTGTGCCCTATATTATGTTCCAGATATAAGTGATATCCTGTGGTATTTGTCTTTCTCTTTCTGACTTACTTCACTTAGTATGAGAGTCTCCAGTTCCATCCATGTTGCTGCAAATCACATTATTTTGTTCTTTTTATGGCTGAGTAGTATTCCATTGTGGATATGTACCACATCTTAATCCATTCATCTGTCAGTGGACATTTAGGTTGTTTCTGTGTCTTGGCTATAGTGAATAGTGCTGTATTGAACACAGGGGTGCATGTATCTTTTTCAAGGAAAGTTTTGTCTGGGTATATGCCCAGGAGTGGGATTGATGGATCATATGGTAGTTCTAGATTTAGTTTTCTGAGGTACCTCCAACCTGTTTTCCATAGTGGTTCTACCAATATACATCCCACCAATAGTGTAGGAGGGTTCCCTTTTCTCTACACCCTCTCCAGCATTTGTTGTTCATTGAATTGTTAATGATAGTCATTCTGACTGGTGTGAGATGGCACCTCATTGTGTTTTGATTTGCATTTCTCTGATAATTAGTGATGTTGAGCATTTTCATGTACCTGTTGGCCATCTGTATGTATTCTTTTTTGTTGTTGTTGTCTTTTTGCTATTTCTTGGGCCGCTCCCGTGGCATATGGAGGTTCCCAGGCTAGGGGTCGAGTCGGAGCTGTAGCCACTGGCCTATGCCAGAGCCACAGCAATCCGGGATCCGAGCCGCGTCTGCAACCTACACCACAGCTCACGGCAACGCCGGATCATTAACCCACTGAGCAAGGGCAGGGACCGAACCCACAACCTCATGGTTCCTAGCAGATTCGTTAACCACTGCACCATGACGGGAACTCCCTGTATGTATTCTTTAGAGAAATGTCTATTCAGGTCTTGTTCCCCTTTTATATTCTTCCCATTTTATAATATTTTGTCAGATTAATTGACCATAAATGTCTGGGTTTATTTCTGGATTCTGTGTTCTGTTCCATTGGTCTCTATATCTGTTTTTATACGAGTACCACACTGTTTTGATTACTGGAGCTTTGTAATATTATCCGAAGTCTAGGAGAGTTATGCCTCCTACTTGGTTTTTTTTCCTCAGGATTGCTTTGGCAGTTCTGGGTTTTTTATGGTTCAATATAAATTTTTGGGTTATTTGTCAGATTCATTACTGCTGAGCTACAACAGAAACTCCCTGGAGAGTTTTCATCATAAACAGATACTGATTTCTATCAAAAGCTTTTTCTGTATCTACTGAGATGATCTTATGATTTTTATTCTTCATTTTGTTAATGTGATGAATTACATTTATTGATTTGCAGCTATTGAAAAATCCGTATAACCCTGGGATAAATCACACTAATATAAGTATTGCTTCCCTGGCTTTCTTTGGATTTCCACTTGCATGGAATACCTTTTTCCATCCCTTCACTTTCAGTCTGTGTATGTCTTTAGATCTGAAGTGAGACTCTTATAAGCAGCACAGATACAGTTCTTGTTTTTATATTCATTCATCCACTCTGTGTCTTGTGATTGTGGTATTTAGTCTATCTACTTTTAAAGCAATTATTGATATGTATTTTCCTACTGCCCTTTTGTTCACTCTTTTGGGGTTGTTTTGTAGGTCTTTTTTGTTGTTATTACTGTCTTCTTTTGTTCTTTTGTGATTTGGTAACTATCTTTAAATTTATGTTTGGATTCTTTTTTTTGTGTGCATATCTATTATAGATTTTTGTTTTGTGGTTACCATTATATATATATATATATATATATATATACATATATATATATATATATATATGGTTGTTTTAAGTTGCTGATCTTTTAATTTAACACATTTTTACAACCTTACACTTGTATTCTACTCTCCTCATGAATATTGTCTGTTTTCTCCTTTTTCAGCCACACCCACAACATATGGAAGTTCCAGGCTAGAAATCAAATCTGAGCCACATATGCAACCTGTGCCATAGCTGTAGCCACACCAGACCCTTAACTGCTACATTGGGCCTGGGTTCGAACCAGCAACACCAGAGACAAGCCAGATCATTAACCCATTTTGCCACAGCAGGAGCTCCTGATTATTGTTTTTGATGTCATATATTACAGTTGGCATCATCTAATTCTTTTTTGTATCCCTTAACTTCTTATTGTGGATATAGTTGATTTTACTAGTTTTGTCTTTTAAGCATCCCACTAGCTCTGTGCATGGATGAGTATTACTACCTTTATATTTGCCTTTACCAATGAGATTTTCCCTTTTGTAATGTTTACATTTATCACGGTTATGACCTTTTCTTTTTTTGCTTAGAGATGTCCTGTTAATAATTCTTGTAAAGTTGGTTTGATGTGGCTGAACTCTTTTAGCTTTTGCTTATCTGTAAAACTTTTGGTCTCACCAAATCTTAATTAACTCCTTGCTGGGTATTCTTGGTTTTAGGTTGTTCTTTTTTATCACTTTAAACATATTGTGCCACTACATTCTGGTCTAGAGGTTTGGTTGAAAAGTCAACCGATAGCCTTATGGGAGCTCCCTTGTATGTAACTGTTGCTTTTTGTTGCTGCTTTTAATATTCTCTCTTTATCTTTAATTTTTGCCATTTTAATTACATCCTAATGTGTTCCTCTTTGGATTAATACATTTTGGAACTCTCTGCACTTCTTTCATTGGGATATCTATTACATTTCTAGGTTTTCTAGGATGTTTTCAGCCATTATATCTTCAAATATGTTCTCTGCCCCTTTCTCTCACTCTATTCTCCTTCTGCAGGTATTAGTATGCTTGATGTTGTCCCAGTAGTCTCTTAAACTGTCCTCATTTCTTCCATTCTTTTTTTTTTCTGTTCAGCAGCATTGATTTCCATTTCTCTGTCTTCCAGCTCATTGATCTGTTCCTCTATCATTTAGTCTGCTGTTGATTCCTTCTAGTGTATTTTTCATTTCATTTTTTGTATTCATCTCTGTGTTTGTTTGATCTTTGTATTTTCCAGCTGTTAAAAAATTAAGACTTCTTGCTCTGTGTATTTGTTCTTTTCCTGATTATTATTCCATAATTATTTTTATGATCATTACTCTGAACACTTTCTTAGGCAGATTACCTTTCTCCACATCACTTTAATTCTTCTGGAGTTTTATCATGTTTCTTCATTTGGAATATGTTCATCTGTTGCCTAATTTTGCCTAACTTGCTGTTTTTATTTCTATATATTTGGTAGTTTGGTTATGTTTCCAGACCTTCTAGAAGTGGCCTTTTGTAGGAGATGCCCTATGCATCCCAGCAGAGCACTCCCCTCTGGTCACCAAAGCTATATGCTCTAGGAGTGCCCCTGTGTGGGCTGCATGAGTTCTGTTGGAGCAGGCTGACTACTGTGGGTGGTCTGGTAGGCTTGGTTGGCCCCTGGTCTGCTTGGTTTCCAGGCCCTACCTTGTGCAGAGGCTGACGGCCACTACTTAACAGGGCAGTGTCACAAAGCAGCTGACTGTGGAAGCCTGGGGGGTCCCAGGGCTAGTATGGTATCATTGTTGGGTAGAGTAGGGGTCTAGGTAGGGGTCTAGTTCCTGCCCACTGGAGGGTAAAGCAAGCCCCTGGGGTCTGGTTGCAGTGCCCAAGGATTCCAGAACTTATGTTGGACTGCTGGTGTGTGGGGCCAGTTCCTAATATGGCTGGCTGCATGGTCCAGGGTGTCCTGAAGTTTGTGTTGACCTGCTAGTCGGTGGGGCCAGGACCTATCTGTTCCCAGGATTGGTGCTAGCCTGCTGGTGGGTGGGCTGGGTCTGCAGACTGTGGGTCTGTGTTTGTCCTGGACTGATGTCTGCCCATTGATGGATGAGGGTTTTGGTTGTTATTGTTTTGTTGGGTTTAGTGTTTTTGGTTTTTTTGTTTGTTGGTAGATTCTTTATAATTCTCTACGTACAAGATCACATTATCTGCAAATACAGATGGGTTTACTTTTTGCTTTCCTATCTGAAAACCTCTTAATTATTATTATTTTTTAAACCAATTGCCCTGGCTAGATCCCCTAGTATTGAATAGAAGTGCCAAGGATAGATATACTTGTCTTACTCTTTTTTTTTTTTAGGGCCACACACATGGCACATGGAAGTTCCCAGGATAGGAGTCAAATCAGAGCTACATCTGCCGGCCTGCACCACAGCCACAGCAACATGTGGTCCTAGTCAAGTCTGCAACCTACACCACAGTTCATGACAACACCAGATCCCTGACCCACTGAGCAAGGCCAGGGATTGAACCTGCATCCTTATGGATACTAGTCAGATTAGTTTTCACTGAGCCACAACAGGAACTCCCCTTATCTTATTCCTGATCTTGGTGGAAACCTTTCAATCTTTCATCATTAAGAATGATGTTAGATAGGGGTTTTTCATAGATACTCTTATCAGGTTGAGGAAGTTCCATCTGTCCCTAGTTTATTGGATGTCTTTACCAGGAAAGGATATTGTATTTTTTAAATTGTTTATTCTCTATCTTTTGTTTTAATCTTGTGGTTGTTTCCCTTTATTCTGTTAATATGGTGTATTCCATTAATTGATTTTCAAATATTAAGTCAACCTTGCATTCCTGGAATAAATTGACAATGTGGCCAGTGGCTGTCTGTATCCAAGGTTTCCATATCCACAGAATCAACCAACTGCAGATAGAGTTTGCCCTTTTTGTTTTTCTTTTTATGGCTGCACCTGCTCTTATGGAAGTTCCTGGGATAGGGCTTGAATGGGAGCTGCAGCTGCTGGCCTATGCACAGCCATGGCAACAGTGGATCCGAGCCACATCTGTGACTTATGCTGCAGATCCTTAACCCACTGAGTGAGGCCAGGGATCAAACTCTCAAGGATGCTATGTTGGATTCTTGACCCACTTGAGCCACAATGGGAACTCCTCAAATTTGCCATTGTATATAAAGGATTTTAGCATCCATGGATTTTGGCATCCATGGGATGGAGGGACATGAGTTCTGGAATCAATGTCCTACAGATGCTGAGGAACAGCTGTATAATGCTCTTCATATGTTGCTGCTTTGGGTTTGCTAGTATTTTCTTCAGGATTTTTCAGTTGTGATTTTCTCTTTTCTATAGCTTCTTCCTCCTTTTTTATTTAGAGAAGATCTTTCAATAGCTTCTTCCTTTTCTATTTAGAGAAGATCTTTCAATATTTCTTTTAGGACAGGAATTCCCTTCATGGCACAGCAGAAACGAATCCAACTAGGAACCATGAGGTTTCAGGTTTGATCCCTCACCTTGCTCAGTGGGTTAAGGATCCAGCATTGCTGTGAGCTGTGGTGTAGGTCATAGATGAGGCTCGGATCTGGCATTGCTGTGGCCCTGGCATAGGTGGGCGGCAACAGCTCCAATTAGACCCCTAGCCTGGGAACCTCCATGTGCCATGGGTGCAGCCCTTAAAAAAAAAGACAGACAAAAAAAAATTTATTTTAGGATAGATTTAGTATTGCTGTATTCTTTTAGTATTTGCTTGTCTGAGTAATTCTCTCTCTTTCTATTCAAAGTGATAACCTTGCTAAGTAGAGTATTCTAGGTTGTAGATTTTTCTCTTTCAGGAATTTGAATATATCTTGCCTTCTGAACTGCAGTGTTTCTGTAGAGAAAGCAGCCAGTAGCCTTATGCATATTCCCTTGTAATTAACTCTTTGTTTTTCTCTTGCTGCTTTTAGAATGCTCTCTTTATCATTAATTTTTACCATTTAAATTATAACATGTCTTGGTGAAAGTCTGTTAGGGTTCATCTTGTTTGGGACTTTTTGTGCTTCCTATACTTGGATATCTGTTTCCTTCTTTAGGTTTGGGAAGTTTTCAGCTATAATTTCTTCAAATTCTTTTTAGACTCCTTTTATCTTCTTCTTCTGGAATCTATTATATATACATAGATTCGCATGCTTTATATTATACCATAGGTCTCTTATTTTTATTTTTTCCACTTGGCTTTCTTCTTGCTCTACTAATTGGGTGACTTCCATTATTGTATTTTCAAGGTCATGTATTTGTTCTTTTGCATTATTCATTTTGCTGTTCATTGCCCTTCCCTCAGCTTTTGTTTCAGCAAATGAATTTTCTAATTTTTCTTGGTTCCTCTTTATAGTTTCTAATTCCTTTTTACAATAATGCACATTTCTGTCTATAGCCTTTAATTCCTTCAGTACTTTCATTATCTCCTTTTTGAACTTGATATCTATTAGACTGAAGAGGTCCGTTTCATTGTTCTTTCAAAGGAATTCTCTTGGGTTAACTATGAGTGGTTCCTCTATTTCTTCATTTGACTTAACACTTCTCTTACTCTGTGAGAGAAACAATTATCTGCTGTGGTTTTGGAAGGCTATTTTTATGTGAGAGTGTCCCTGTATTTCCTACATGGGTTTAATGTTTTTGGTGCAAGGACTGTTTTCAGTATGGATGCATGCCACCTCTTTCCTTGGTATGTGTCTGGCTGTTATCGCCTTGAGAGGGGGTATGTAGGTAAGGCAGCCATGGAACCCATGAGAGTGTTGGTGGCAGCACCTGTTGCTTGACTGCAGGGCCAGTGGAGGCAGTGCCCTGTTGGCTGATTGCACATTCAGAGAAAGACATTGTTGTGGCAGCCTTGCCCTCCCCCTCCTTGCAGACTCCAACAGTGGCATCTCACCTCCATGGCAGCTCCAGGCCCTGTCCATGTATACCCTTGGTTGTGGGTGCACCACACTCCAGTCCCTTCAGGCTGTCTCCATGCAGCTAACTCTCGTCCTGTCCCCATCTGACCTCCTAAGCCTGAGCTTTAGCACCCAGCCCCCTCCTGCACTGGGGGATGCATGTCCATTTGGGGAGTACAGTGTGGCAGCACGGACTGTCTGTGCAGGTTTGTTCTGCAAACCATTTGTTGCACTATCCTCCAAGGCTTTGAGGCTCACCCTCCATCTTAAATGGTCTTTCTGCCTCTGAGGGGGCTGCCCAGGGTGGGGGAGCCTTTCCTCTTTCATAGCTCCCTCCCAGGGGTGCAGATCCCATCTAGATTCCTTTCTCTCTTTTTCTTTTCTTTTGCCCTGTCTGGTTATGAGGAAATTCTTGTCCTTTCAGAAGACAAGGTCTTCTGCCAGTGTTCAGTAGGTATTCTTTAAGAATCGTTCCACATATAGATGTATTTTTTTTTTTTAGGTTGCTCCCACGGCATGTAGAGTTTCACAAGCTGGGGCTCAAATCTGAGCCACAGCAGCAACCTGAGCCACTGCAGTGATCATGACAGATTCTCTATGACAAGGGAACTCCTATAGATGCATATTTTGAAGTTTTTGTGGGAGGAGGTGAGCTTTATGACCTCCTACTCCACTATCTTGATAGCCCCCTCATGTTAATTTTTTTTTTTTTTTTTAAGGGCTGCACTTGTGGCATGTGGAGGTTCCCAGGCTAGGGGTCTAATCAGAGCTGTTGCTGCCGGCCTACACCAGAGCCACAGCATCGCCAGGTCCAAGCTGCATCTGCAGCCTACACCACAGCTCACGGCAATGCCAGATCCTTAACCCACTGGGCGAGGCCAGGGATCAGACCCACAACTTCATGGTTCCTGGTCGGATTCATTTCCACTGTGCCACAGTGGGAACTCCCTCAAAATAATTTTTAAATTTTAACATTTAACTTTGTTCTATTCAGTTTTTTTGTTTTTTTGGATTTTTTTGCTTTTTAGGGCCATACCTGGGGCAAATGGAGGTTCCGAGGGTAGGGGTTGAATCGGAACTACAGCTGCTGGCCTACACTACAGCCATAGCCATGCCAGATATGAGCCACATTTGAGTCTGTGACCTACACCACAGCTTACAGCACTGCCAGATTCTTAGCCCACTGAGCAAGGCCAGGGAATGAACCTGCAACCTCGTGGTTCCTAGTCACATTCATTTCTACTGCACCAGGACAGGAACTCCTGTTCTATGCAGATTTTTTTTTTTCTGGTCTTCTTTTTTTTTTCTTTTAGGGCCACATCTGCAGTATATGGAGGTTCCCAGGCTAGGGGTCCAATTGGAGCTACAGCTGCTGGCCTACACCACAGCCATGGCCACACCAAATCTGAGCTGCATCTGTGACCTACACTGCAGCTCATGGCAATGCTGGATCCTTAACCCACTGAACGAGGCCAGGGATCGAACTCACAACCTCATGGTTCCTAGTCGGATTCGTTAACCACTGCGCCACGACGGGAACTCCCAGGTTTTAATGTAATATTTTCTTTGGGTCTGAAGTTCATATGGAAGAATAAATATTTTAGAATAGTAGCATTTTGAAAAGGAAGAAAAGAGGTAAGAAAACCTGATGTTCAATAGTATTAAGAAGATATGAGAATTAAAACCATGTGGTAATGGTGCCAAAAGAAATAGGTCGATCAAATATAAAATTCCTAGTTGCACTTATATGTATAATTAAGAATTAAATGTGAGACAAGCAAGGAATACTACGTAAAAAGTCAATGACATCATAATACCCTAAGAAAATAAAGATAATATATAACTTGGATGGTGAAACTTTTAAAACATGACACTAAGGACAGAAATCATGAAAAATATTGATGAAAAAAGTAAAAATCAATACATATTGTAAGTCAACTATAATAAAATTTTTTCAATAAAATAAATTTTTAAAAAATTAAAAAACCTTCAATAAATAAAATTTCATAAGTTAAATTTCAAAAGACAAATTAGGAAAAATATGTAGTGACACACTGTATATATGAGTATTCTTATAGATAAAAAAACACCTTAAGCGAAAATAGGTCAGAATATGAATAGATAATTCACAATACAAAAGAAAGCCTTTGGCCAATAAACTCGTGGAAAAAAGGCCTCATTAATTTCTACATGTATGCAAATACATTTATTAAATATTTATAAGCCACTGTTCTGGAATACCTAATGATGGGGTAAAAAGCATGGCTTCTCTGACATTGAAACGTACATAAGTTCTCTGTATTACGAGAAATGTGGAAATAAAATTAAGTCAGAACTTTCTTTGATTCAAAAATATATGAAATCAGAAAAGTGAGAATCTTTTAAAAAAATTTTTTTAAAAGAAAAATTGTAATGGCAGTTACATGACCTATAAACCTGTTCTTGTTCAGGTTCTCTGTTAACACATTTCTGTTCTTTTCTCACAACAGAAACAGGATACAAAGTATTTATGACTCTGGGAGATAAAGAACTTACTACCAATGAAGCAGATTAAAACAAGAAACACTACTTAAGGAGTTCCTGTCGTGGCTTAGCAGTTAATGAATCCAACTAGGAACCATGAGGTTGTGAGTTCGATCCCTGGCCTTCCTCAGTAGGTTGGGGATCTGGCGTTGCCATGAGCTGTGGTGTAGGTCACAGATGCGGCTCAAATCTGGCATTGCTGTGGCTCTGGCGCAGAATGGCAGCTACAGCTCCGATTTGACCCCTAGCCTGGGAACCTCCATATGCTGCAGGAGCGGCCCTAGAAAATGCAAAAAGACCGAAAAAAAAAAAGAAAAGAAACACTACTTAGGTCTAAAATCTGGCTCTGCTCCATGATAATCAAATTCTCTGTGCTTTTACTCTTTGCTAAATAAGTATTACAAATCAGTCAATTAATTTATAGATTAATTAGGAAAAAGAAAAAGATACATACTCTCATCACATATTTTAAATCTGAATAGTCTTTAACACCCTCAACATATTATTTAACTTCTAGGTTTAAAGAAATTGCTGGATATAACAAGATTCAAATTTTAAATAAAAATTTCTAGATGAGTTCTCTTCATGGCTCAGCAGTTAATGAACCCAACTAAGATCCATGAGGGTGTGGTTTGATCCCTGGCCTCACTCGGTGGGTTAAGTATCTGATGTTGCCATGAGCTGTGGTATAGGTTGAAGACTTGGCTAGGATCCCGAGTGGCTGTGGCTGTGGCATAGGCCAGTGGCTACAGCTCCAATTCGACCCTAGCCTGGGAACCTCCATATGCCTTGGGTGCAGCCCTAAAAAAAAAAAAAAAAAAAAAAAAATTTAGATGAAATAGTGTTTATTCATTAATTATATGATTGTTATTTTCACTGAAATTATAAAATCCTATCTTTTGCTTTCTTCTCTGTTAAACTTCTATTTATTTTACCTTATTTTATGTATTTTTTGGCCACACTCACAGCATGAGAAGTTCCCAGGGCAGGGATAAAATCTGTGCCACAGCAGTGACAATGCTGGATCCTTAATTGCTGAACCACCAGAGAACTCCAAGTTTCTAATTTTTGAGATAGGTTCCATGATTTGTTACCTCCCTTTCACAAACATTTAATAGACATAAACTAAAATGGAGTTCCTGTCATGGCTCAGTGGTTACCGAATCCAACTAGGAACCATGAGGTTGCGGGCTCGTTACCTGGCCTTTCTCAGTGGATTAAGGATCCAGCGTTGCCGTGAGCTGTGGTGTATGTTGCAGAGGTAGCTCAGATCTCGCGTTGCTGTGGCTCTGGCGTAGACTGCTGGCTACAGCTCCGATTGGACCCCTAGCCTTGGGACCCTCCAAATGCCATGGGAGCGGCCCTAGAAATGTCAAAAAGACGAAAAAAAAAAAAGTAACTAAAATGTTTAACACACATTCTAAGCCTACACATAAACCCAATCTTTTTTTACAGATCAACATTTATGCCATCATGGGGTTTAAAATGATACATAATAAAAGATACAAATTTTAAAAATTGTGCTTAGGAACTTAGATCTATGAAAGAGTATCTGGTACCAGACTTGCTTTCTAGTCATAAACAACTAGAAGACTCAATACGTGAAACACCTATGTTTAGACTTTTGAACAGCCAGTGCAGAACCGAGCTCCCTGAAAAAAGGAAAAAAGGTGAGTTGTAGTGGTACCCAGGCTTTGCCCATGGGCCATGCACACAGTGGAAACTGATCCAAGTCCATCACTGAGTTGAGGAGTGAGCAGTTGGAGTTTGGGTAGACTGGGATGGTTGGAATTTAGGAACTAGAATATTGGAGAGGAGAAATACATATAAAGAGACCCAGAAGTTTGAAAAAAGTCCTCTTGAATCTCTTGCTAAAAACTTATGTGTAGGGTGAAACTTCAAAAAGCAATACATACTGGGTATCCGTAAGCTGAATAGTTACCAGAGCTGACATAGTACTGGGAGTTATTTAAATCCAAACAAACAGCTTGTAGATTCTGTAAAGTTAATGTGTAAGTAGTAGGGCTAATCTTAAACCCATCCTAACAAAACAAATTCTGAAGGGGTCAAGTTGATCTGCAAAAAGTTTAACTGACGGCCCCCAAAATGACAACAACAACAGAAAACGACACTCTTTAAAAGAAGCAACAATTCCAATCACTCAGCAATATAATGTACAATATCTAGCATCCACTCCAAGAGGAAGAATGTGGTCCATACATAGTAGAAAAATCCATTTTAAAAAAATCCAGAAATGGCAGAGGTAGTCAAATTAGCAGATAATGACTTTTAAATGGCTATTAAAATATACTCAAGGATTTGTGGAAAAACATGAGAAAAGGAATTGAAGATATAAAGAAAATATTTATAGGGCATTCTCACTATTACACAGTGGGTTAAGGATCTGGTGTTGCTGCAGCTGTGGCTCAGATTCGATCCCTGACCTGGGAACTTCCATATGCCATAGGTGTCGCAAAAAAAAAAAAAGATTTCCAGAGATGAAAAATCTGAAATAAAAATTCACAGTGTTAGGTTAATAATACTTGGGCTCTATAGAATAAAAAAACAGTGAATTTGAAAAGAGCAAAAATATCCAAACTGAAGCAAAGAGAAAATGAAAATCAATGTGATACACTGCCTTAACAAAAGACAATACATGATCATCTCAATAAATGCAGAAAAAGCATTGGGCAAAATTCAACATCCATTCATGACTTAAAAAAAAAAAAAACCCTCTCATCAAAGTGGGTATAGATGGAACATAATATAATAAAGGCCATTTATGACAAACCCACCACCAGCATCATACTCAATGGATTAAATTTGAAAGCCTCCCCACTAAATTCAGGAAGAAGACAAGGATGATCACTCTTGGCCATTTCTACTTGACCTAGTGTTGGCAATACTAGCCATAGCAATCAGACAAGAATAAGAAAGTGCATTTAAGTTAGAAGAAACAAAATTTCACTATTTGCAGAGGACATGAAGTCCCACCCCAAAACTATTCTAATTAACAATGTTGCAATATACAAGGTCAATATACAGAAATATGTTGCATTTCTTTTTTTTTTTTTTGTCTTTTTGTCTTTTTGCCATTTTTTGGGCCACTCCCACAGCATATGGAGGTTCCCAGGCTAGGGGTCCAATCGGAGCTGTAGCTGGCGGCCTACGCCAGAGCCACAGCAATGCAGGATCCGAGCTGCGTCTGCAATCTACACCACAGCTCACAGCAGTGCTGGATCCTTAACCCACTGAGAAAGGCCAGGGATTGAACCCACAACCTCATGGTTCCTAGTAGGATTCGTTAACCACTGAGCCATGACAGGAACTCCCATTATGTTGCATTTCTATACACTAATATTGATATATCAGAGAATGTAGAAAAAAAAAAAAAACTACTCTCCTTTAAAATTACACCAAAAAGAATAAAATCCTTAGGAATAAATTTAACCAAGGATGTGAAAAACCTATATTCTGAAAACTATAAAATACTGAAGAAGGAATTAAAGATTATTCAAAGAAATGGAAAGATATCCCATGCTCTTGGATTGGAAGAATTACTATTACTAAATGGTCATACTACTCAAAGCAATCTACAGATTTCATGCAATTCCTTTCAAAATACCCAGGACATTTTTCAAAGAATTGAAGCAAATAATCCTAAAATGTATATGGAACCACAAAGACTCCAAGTTGCCAGAGCAATACTTAAATAAAAGAATAAAGCTGGAGATCTAATGCTCCCAGACTTCAGGCTATACAACGAAGATACAGTAATCAAAACTGCATGGTACAAGTTCCCTTTGTGATTCAGGGGATTAAGAAACCAACATAGTGTCCTTGAAGATGTGCGTTCACACCCTGGCCTCATTCAGTGGGTTAAGGATTTGGCATTGCCACAAGCTGCAGTGTAGGTTGCAGGCGAAGCGCAGATCCAGTGTGGCTGTGACATAGGCCTCACCCACAGCTCCAATTCGCCCCCCTAACCTGGGAATGTCCACATGCTGCAGGTGCAGCTGGAAAAAAAGGGGAAAATAAAACCAGCATGGTATTGGCACAAAAAAAAGACAAATCAATGGAAGAGAGTAGAGGAGAGTCCAGAAATCAACCCATGTACCTGTGGTCAATTAACATACAACAAAGGAGGCAAGAATATACATTGGAGAAAAGACAGTCACTTCAACAAGGGGTGCAGGGAAAACTGGACAGCTCCATGTAAAACAATGAGGTTAGAACATTCCCTCACACCATATGCAAAAATAAACTCAAAATGGTTTAAAAACCTAAATGTAAGATAGGAAACCACAAAGCTCCTAGAGGAGGACACAGGCAAAACACTCTGATATAAATTGTAGCAATATTCTCTCGGATCAGTCTCCCAGGGCAAAAGGAAGTAAGACAAAAATAAATGGGACCTCATTAAACTTAGAAGCTTTTGCACAGCCAAGGAAACGATCAACCTACAGAATGGGAGAAAATATCTGCGCTATGGCAACCAGCAAGGGGTTAATATCCAAACTACAGAACCACTCACACACTTCAATATCAAAACCAAACAATCCAATCAAAAAATGGGCAGAAGACATTCTTCTAAAGAAGATGTATAGATAGCTAGTAAGTACATGAAAAGATGCTCAGCACTACTAATCAACAGAGAAATGTAAATAAAAGTCACATTGAAGCATTACCTCACACTGGTCAGAAGGCTATCATTAAAAGTCTATAACGTTGGAGAGAGTGTGGGAAAAAGGGAGCCCTCATACACTGTTGGTGGGAATGTGATGCAAATGAGTGCAGCCACTAAACAGTATAGAGATTCCTCAAAAAGTTAAAATAGAACTACCGTATGATCCAGCAATTCAGTCCTAGGTAAATAGCTGGAAAAACATGAAAAGGTATATGCACCCCAACATTCATAGAAGCACTATTTACAATAGCCAAGACATGAAACAGCCAAGTGCCCATTAGCAGATGATTGGATTAAGGAGACATGGTATATAAGAGTTCTCTTGTACAGCGGGTGAAGGACCCATCACTGTCACTGCAATGGCTTGAGTCAATCCTGCTGTGGCACGGGTTGAGTCACTGGCCAAGGAACTTCCATATGCCTTAGGTGTAGCCAAAAGAAAGAAAAGATGTGCTTTATCTATGTGTGTGTGTATATATGTGTGTGTATGTGTTTATAATGGAATAATATTCATCCATAAAGAAGAATGAAAGCACCATTTGCAGGAATTCCCATTGTTGCACAGCAGAAAGAAATCCAACTAGTATCCATGAGGATGCAGGTTCAATCCCTGGCCTCACTCAGTGGGTTGGGGATCGGCGTTGCCGTGAGCTGTGGTGCAGTTCACAGACGTGGCTCAGATCCCGCACGGCTGTGGCACAGGTCAGCAGCTGTAGCTCCAATTTCAACCCCTAGCCTGGGAACGTACATATGCCACAAGTGCGGCCCCGGAAATAAAGAAGGAAGGAAGAAAGAACCACATGCAGCAATGTGGATGGACCTAGAGAATATTATGCTTAATAAATTAAGTCTAAGTCAGAGAAAGACAAATATTGTGTGATATCACATATGTGAAATCTAAAATATAATACAAATGAATGTATATGCAAGATAGAAACAGACTCACACACATAGTTATCACATGAGAGAGGGAAGAGGGGAGGACAAATTAGAAGTTTGGAATTAACAGATACAAACCACTGTATATAAAATAGATCAACAACAAGGATACACCACACAGGAGACGGGATTCAGATGGTGGAACAGAAGGACTGGAGCTCACCTACTCTCATAAAAACAAGATTACAACCAAATGCTGAGCAACCTTCAACCAAATGGACTGGAAACTTGCAAAAAGATATCCTTCTCCAGAAGAGAAGAGGAGGCCACATCAAGAGGTAGGAGGGGCGATTATGCGATGTAAGTAACCCCATACCTCCAGGGTGGGGAGCCCCACAAACTGGAAAGTAGTGTGTCAAGGATACACCACATGGCACAGGAATCATACCCCTTGTCCTATAATTACCTACGACGGAGTGTAACCTGCAAGAATAATCGCTATGCTGTACACTTGAAACATGATATTTTAAATCAACTACACCTCAAAAAAAAGAGAAAAAATTTGATTAAAATTGTTCTAAGGCATTGCTGATGAGATTGTAAATTGACATATAGAAATTATGTATACACATGCAAATACATTATGGTACAAATCAAGGGGAAAATAAATCTCTACAAAATATTCTTTTAAAGTGAAGAAAGTGTGCTATAATTTTCATACTACATGTGACATTATTATTATTATTTTTTTTTTTTTGCTTTTTGTTTTTAGGGCACCACCTGTGGTATGTAGAAGTTCCCAGGCTAGGGGTCCAATCAGAGCTACAGCTGCTGGCCTACACCACAGCCACAGCAATATGGGATCTGAGTCTTGTCTGCACCCTACACCACAGCTCATGGTAACCCCAGATCCTTAACCCACTGAGCGAGGCCAGGCCCTGCGTCTTCAAGGATACTAGAGGATTCATTTCCACTGAGCCACAAGGGGAGCTCCTACATGTGACATTAAATCTTTGCCAATGTACAGATTTCATCCTGAGATTTATGTAAACCTGAAACAAACAAGCCAAAAAAAAAAAAAAAAAAGAGTAAAGACTCAGAAAGTGCTGAAAAGGCAGAGGGCTAGAAAAATGAGTGAGACCTGTGCAGACGAGATTGCGTAATTCAAGGGGTCCTTTGCGGGGCTCCAGGATGGTCCTTGTTGGTTAGGCCTTGGCCAGGATTCCTACGTCCATGACCGCAGGTTCCATCCACACCGGGCAGGACTATCTGTCCAGAGGAGGCCTCTCAGCCTAGCAGAGAGGAAGAAAGGCTGAGGTTTCCTTCTTTGCTGTGCTTGAGTGTCTGGAGACAGGAGAGGCAGAACCTGATAAGCAGCTTCTAACAACAGCTACATCCATCTAGCACCGACCAGGCGCCAGGCACTTTTATTGGTGCCTCATATGTATGAACTCCTCATTCTCACAACAGGCTTGTGAAGAGAGTACTCTTATGTTCCCATCTTACAGATGAGGAAACTGAGGCATTGCAAGGTCAGTGTAGCTTGCCCACGGTCACCCAGAAGTGAGTGCTGGAGCTTGCTGTCCCAACCACTGCTTGTCCCCACATAGGTCCCTGACTGCGGGGAGGAAGGTAACCCGGGCGCTTCTCAAGGAAAGCCCTTCCTGGCCTGGTTCGCATGTGATCGATTCAGTTGCCCAAGTGGCCAACGTCTGCAGGTACCTGGGTCCTCAACCTTGGCGCACGTGGCAAGTGTCTAGGCCACAATTTGCCTGATTCCCCTACCCACCGAGGAGAAAGCCCAGGCCTGGCCTCTGGCGATTCCAATGCATAAGTAGCCAGAGGACCTTGGCCTTCACTGGAGCTTGGCTCATTGAGACCCCTGCTTTCTGGCAGTTCAATAACTTGGCCCTCAGATACGGAGCAGTACTTTGGGGGAACAGGGTTTCCCATCTCACACCCCAGGCCCAGCTCACATCACCCAGGACGAGAGGCTTTGATTAGTCTCCCAGGTCCTGCCTGGGGCAGGTGCTGGACAAAGTTTGTCGAGTCAGGGCCCGGAAAGGAGATGGTGAGATCACCATCCTGTGGTTAGGACAGCTGAATTGGCCATTGTTTTGAAAAACAGATGAGCCTAAAACCTAAATTAGCTCAACCACATTTAGTTAGTGACGGCATGTAATCCTCAGGCCTGCATTTGCAGCAGAAAGATTCATCTTTCCTCATCCATAAAATATGGGCAGTAACTCCCACCTTGAAGGATTCAAACAGTTGGCCCAGGGCCTGGCCCATAAGAAGTGCCACCGGGTCAATGGGGGCCATTACTAGTCCCTCGAGACGTACAACCAAGCGACAGACACACAGGTCAACTTAATCAATAAATACCCACTGCTCATTCACCGCGGGCAGGCATGATGGTGGGGACAGGCCCTGTGCTCAAGCAGAGGTCCCCTGTCTTCACTGGCCTCTCACTTCAGGGTAAAACAAACTAGAAAATAAGAGCTAAAAGTTCTGAGAAATTTGGAATTTATAATATCCTGGCAATAAATGTTTCTTTTGTTTTAGTTACTACACCTAAAGATCAGTGTTCTTTTATTTTTATTGCCATTGAGAAAAATGTAAAAGCCTAAAATGTATTTTCCTCTGTAGCCCTTTGCTGCGTAACAAGGGACCAGGTGATTGCATCGAATAATAGTCTGAATCTTTGGATGAACCATTAACTGCTGCACCCAACTGTAAGAGGGAACTTCTCAGAGCCGGGAACTTGAAAGATGCTGGTGGATGGAATTAGATTAAGACCCGGAAATGGATTCCGAGATGAGAGGATGAAAGGAGGTCCTGATAGTTGAAATATCTGGTTTAGTAAGGGGGGAAAATGGCATTTATAAAGTCATTTTACATGGTAGGAGATATTTGCTGGGAAGGGCTTTACCTTAGAGGATAATCTGAAGGCATCACCAAGTTTTCTACAATCAGGGATATTTTGGGGTGGCTTTCATATAAAAAAGCAAATAAAGTAAATTATCTGTCCCTTTTCTCCATGACAACAGTGGAGACCAGTTCTGATTTCTGTTCTGTTTCCAGACAGGGTGGGACAAAACCAAATCAGGGCCCCTCCTCGGCTGTACAGCCTGCGGGTATTTCCTCTGCCTCCCCCACTGGGCCGATATTCCTCTTAATAACTAGTACTTCTTATATCTTTACTTATAACCAATATTTACATGATGTTTACATTTAATATTAGTTGGATATATTTAAATATCTCTTATAGTCACCTGAGAAGAAATTTACACATGCTATAAGCCACCTATACTGCATAATTAAAAAAAATCAATTTCAGAATTCCCTTGGTGGAGCAGTGGGTTCAGGATCTGGCATTGTCACTGCTGTGGCTCGAGTCACGCCTGTGGCAAAGGTTTGATTCCCGGCCCAGGAACTTCCTCATGCCGTGTGTGCGGCCAAAAAGGGAACAATAAATCAATATAATGGTCAACCATAATACTAGAAGAAATAAAAGGAACGTGCTACAAAATAATATGTATTTCAGTAAGTAGATGCTCAGGCACAGATAAACTAGACCTCGAGACAGAGGAGTGAAGCACTCAGACCATGAGCGTGACAGCTACAAACGGGGCTGATCTGGGTGTGTGGTGGTGCGATTCAGACATGGTGAATCAGGGTGCTGTTGGATATTTTCCAAAATGTTAAACAGCTCTTCATGATGTTCAGAAAAAACAACAGCAACCAAGTACAGTCAAAGTACGGTCTACTGTATGGTCTACCATACAGTCTATTTGTATGGTAACGTATTCCTAGAAAATTCAAGTAAAATTCAAAAGATACTTGTTATTCATACATAAAATAAAGGTAGGGTCTCAACCGGTACTGCCCAATTCCACAGCCTGAGCCACTGACCACATGTGGCTACTGGGCTTTGAAATGTGGATGCTTTGCATGTTGTTGGCTAGGTTTAGCATTTGTTTATTTGTTTGTCTTTTTTCTTTTTTTTTTAGGGCCGCGCCCATGGCATATGGACATTCCCAGGCCAGGGGTCGCGTCGGAGGTGCAGTGCCAGCCTACACCACAGCCACAGCACCACGGGATCCGAGCCCTGTCTGTGACCTACGCCACAGCTCATGGCAACGCTGGAATCTTAACCCACTGAGCAAGGCCAGGGATTGAACCCGCCTCTTCACGGGTGCTAGTCAGATTCATTACCGCTGAGCCATGACAGGTACTCCTTTAGCATTTTTTTTAAAGAGGATGGAATATATCTCAGTAGTGTTTCTGCTAATCATATGTTGACGTATTATTTTTGATATGCTGGGTTAAATAAAATATATTGCCAAAATTAATTTCACTAGTTTCAGCCTCCTCCTCCCCTCAGCCGCACACTCCGTGCTGCAGCCCTCACCGCCTTGGCCGCCCTTTGCCCCTGGATTCATCTTTGATGTTTCAAATCCTCCTCTGGCAGCACAGACTCAAGTATATTCACCAACATGGCTCATAAACTAGGCCATAAAACAAATCTCAATACATTTAGAAGGATTCAGATCATACAAAGTAGGTTCTCAGATCACAATTGAATTACATTAGGTCACAACAGTTCAATATAATTGAATTATATCACAAAAAGATTTAGAAAAACTTCAAATATTGGGGTAAATACATTTCTAAATAATCCATGGATCAAAGAAGATCTCATAAGGGAATTTAAAACATATTTTGAACTGAATGAAAATGAAAACATAACATATCAAAATTTGTAAGATGTAACTAGAGCAGGCCTTAGAGGGAAATTTATCATTTAAATGCATGCAATAGGAAAGACAATACGTTTAAAACCAATGATCTAGAAAACTAGAAGAAGAAGAGCAATAAACAATAGAAAAAATTAACAAAGCCAAAAGTTGGTTCCCTGAGAAGATTAGTAAAACTGATAAATTGCCAAAACTAATGAAGAAAAAGAAAATACAAATAACCAATAGTAGGAATGAAGAAGTATCTATTGGTCCTTTACATATTAAAAGGATAATAAGGAAATATTTAAACAACTTTGAAAGTTCTCTTGTGGCACAGCAGGTTAAGGATCCAGCATTGCGGCATCTGTGGCATAAGTCACAACGGCAGCGCAGGATCCATCCCTGGCCTGGGAGTTTCCACATGCTGCAGGTATGGCCAAAAAAAAAAAAAAAAAAAAAGGAGAGAGAGAGAAATATCAGAAAGGGAAAGTTAAAAAAAAAAAAAAAAACTTTATCCCAACAAATTTGACAATTTTGATGAACTTCCTTGATAGACACAAAATACCATAACTGACTCAAAAAGAAATTGAAAATGGAAATAGTCCTATATATTTTAAATATATTCATTATAAAAAAACTTTTTCACAGAGATAAATCCAACTTGGCAAACGTTTAACAAAGAAATAATACCAACATTACACAAACTCTTTTACAAAAGGGAACGCTTTGCAATTCATTTTAACAAGGTCAACAAAACCCTAATACCACATCCTGAAAAAAGACATTCCAACAAATAAATCCCTAGACTGGGCTCCCTCATGAACACAGATGCAAATGTCTTCCGTAGATTATTATCAAATATAATCCAGCAATATATAAATATATACATCTTGAATAAATAGGGTTTATTGGAGGTTCAACACTTGAAAATCAATGCGCCTTATCACATTAACATAATAAAAGAGAAAAATCATACGATCATGAAAACTCTGACAATCTATTCAACATCTATTGATGATTAAAAAAACCCCACGAAACTCTCTCAACAAACTAGGAATATGAAGGAAAACTTCCCTAACTGGATAAAGGGCATCGAATGGAAAACTAACTGCTAAGGAGTTCCTGTCCTGGCACAGCGAAAATGAATCCAACTAGTAACCCTGAAGTTGTGGGTTCGATCCCTAGCCTCGTTCAGTGGGTTAAGGATCTGGCATTGCTGTGAGCTGTGGTGTGGGTCGCAGATGCAGCTCGGATCCGGCGATGCTGTGACTCTGGAATAGGCCGGCAGCACCAGCTCTGATTAGACTTCTAGCCTGGGAACTTCCATGTGCCGTGGGTGCGGCCCTAAAAAGACAAAAAGACAAAAAAACAAAACCAAAAAACCTTACTGCAACATCATACTAATGGTGAAAGCCTAAATTCTCTTCCCCTGAAACTAGGAACAAGGTGACAATGTCTTTTATAGGAGTCCTAGCCAGTGTGTTAAGTAAAAAATGAAAGGCATAATATTAATCAGAGGGGGAAAAGTAAAAAAAATTGTCTTTATTTGCAGACATGGTTGTCTACATAGAAGATTCTAAAAATAAAAAAAAACTACTACGAGATTAGTAACATTTATCAAGGTTACAGGATACAAAGTCAATATACAAAGGTTATATTTGTATGCCGCAAAAACTGGATTTTTTAGAAAATGAAGTCTAAAAATAGCATTTCCAGTAGTGTTAGAATACATAGAATATTTAGGGACCCATGTAAAGAAAGCTATGAAAGACCAGACTGAAAACTATAAAACATTGATGAGAGAAATTAAAGATGACCTAAATTAATGACGATATATCACATTTAGGAATTGGAAGAATCAACATTGTTCAGGTATTTATTCTTCCAAAGCTGATCCATAGATTCAATGCAGTCCTGCAACCCCCAGCAGGGTTTGTGTAGAAAATGACAAATCTGTTTCTAAATTGAAAATGCAAAAAACTTAGAATAGCCAACGTTATTTTGAAGAAGGAAAAATGCTGACGCTGGATTTTCAAGGACTGCCATAGCAAAATATCACACACTGGCCAATTTAAATAAGAAATTTATTCTCGGAGTTCCCATCATGGCTCAGTGGAAACGAATCTAACTAGCCTCCATGAGGACGCAGGTTCAATCCCTGGTCTTGCTCAGTGGGTCAGGGATCCATCACATGAGCTGTGGTGTAGGTCGCAGATGCTGCTCGGATCTGATGTTGCTGTAGTTGTGGTGTAGGCTGGCAGCTACAGCTCCCATCTGACCCCGAGCCTGGGAACCTCCATATGTCGCAGGTGAGGCCCTAAAAAGACAAAAAAAAAAAAAAAAAAAAAAAAATTCTCTACAGTTCCGGGAGCTGGCTGTTGCAGATCCTGGCTGGAGGTGTCTGCACATTTGGTTTCTCCTGCAGCCTCTCTCCTTGGCTTGCAAACAGCTGCCTTCTCACTACATCCTCATAGGAGCTTTTTTCTATGCACTATGTGTGTCTCTGTGTCTCTTCCATTTCTTTTTTTCTTTTTGGCTGTGCCTTTGACATATGAAATTTCCCCGGCCAGGGATCAAACCCACGCCACGGCACTGACAACGCTGGGTCCTTAACCCTCTGCACCACAAGGGAACTCTGTCTCTTCCTTATCTTGTAAGAACACCATCCCTTGGATCAGGGTTCTGCCTCCTTAAAGGCTCTACTTCCAGATACAGTCACATAGGGTTTAGGACCTCAGAATTTGAGTCTATAGTGTGGATCTCACCTCTCAGGAGTCTGATTGAGTAGGTCTGGGGGTGCTGGTCATAGGATGCCGAAATACATCCAGGGATTCTGAGTAGGACACAGTTGAGACCCTCTGAGCGAGGACTAAGCTCTCAGCCTGTGGATGAGCAGCGTCCGCAGGTTCTCCTGGGCCCCGCAGACTCCGGCTGAGTGATGACATCAACTGGACACCCTAAGGACAGGAGCCTGCGACAGGGAAGCAGGGAAGGGTTCTATTTCAGATGCATTCCCCCCTTGCGGTCCTGGATCAGCTGGGCAATATGCAGCCAGAGCGATGCTCACTCAAGACAAGCCATCAGCCAGGCATTAAACTCACAGCCGCTCCACTCCAAGACCCTAAACCCTGGCCATGTTCAGGCTGTGAGGAAACATGGCAGTAAAAATGGGAGCAGCGCTACATTCGTTAGGCCCGATGGGTTTATTCATTTTAGGCTCCTGTGTCTATCTGCTGCCCTCTTTTTGGGGGGGGGGGCACAAGCTGCCAGTTGTTTCCTTCGCTCCAGCGCACACCAGAGGGTGTGACAGCCAGAAACTCGGAGTGTCCTACAGCCACTCTAACAGTTAAAGATTTAAAAATAAACCAGTCCTGATAGGCAATGAGACGCTGCTGTATAGCACAGGAACTATATCTAAGCACTTGCGGTGGAACATGACGGAGGATAATGTGAGAAAAAGAATATCACACACACACACACACACACACACACACACACACATATATATATAAAATCGGGTCGCTTTCCTGTACAGCAGAAATTGACACAACGCTGTAAATCAACTATAATAAATTTTTTTTAAATAAAATATATTTGAAAAAAAAAAAAAAGTGGATTTCTCCTCTAGTTGCTTCCTGGGGTTTAGAGACTATTTTTAGGATCAGTGTGGTAACAACTGGCAAGAAGGCGGAAGGAGTTTCCAGCATCTCCTGCATCTGAGCTCCAGGCTCGCCTCCCCGTCGTCCCCTTCCCAGTTTCTTATCTGCGGGGACCGCGCTCTGCGGGCTCCGCCCTCCCCGCCCCCCGCCCCCCACCCCCCCCCAACTCAGCGCCAGGAGGACGTGGCTCTGTGGCCGCCGCGGACTCAGGAACTTGGGGCCGGGGCACAGCTCTGGTCCTGCCGGCCCAGGAAGGGAGGGAGGGAGTTGCTGACAAGGCCAAAGTGAGAAGGGCAGCGAGAAGGCACGAAAGCAGGGCGGCCCGGGGCCCCAGGGCCGGCCCCCCAAGCCCAGGTTCCCCGCTCCCCGCTGTCTGCTGGGCCAGAGATGGCAATGCCATATTAGGCGCTCTCTGGGCTCCACGCTCACCGGCTTGGTCCCCCGCTGGCAGAGCCTGCCGGGCTTTGGTTCAGAGCAGCAGACACTGGAGACACGTCGTAGATTCCATTCGGTACAGTCATGGTCCTTTCCTCTCCCCCCCCCCCCCCCAGGCCCTTTTCCGCCACCTGCCCCGCCAAGGAAGCGCGGGCTCGGGTACCCGGTCCCCGCCAGGCTGCCGCTCCAGACCGCCAGGGACCTGCTCGGGGCGGTGGGGCCGCCCTGACACGCAGAGGCTTTTTGAGACGGAAAAAGCCACCCTCTTTTAGAGTGTGGCACAGGGGTGGGGGGAGGGAGCACTAGGATATAAGAGAGTTTGACGGCAGAACTTAAATCTAAAATCCTTTGACCGCTTGAGAAAAAAAATTACGGAAACACAGAGGTCACTACCCTCTTTTGCCTCCGAAGTGAGAACATAATCTCATTTCATGCATTTATTCGCTGTGTTCCTGTGATAACGTCTTACTCTTTTCTAAGTGGAAGCCCCTGTCAGGTGCGATACGGGGAATATAAAGGTAACTGAGGTGTCAGCAGGCTTTCTTGGATCTCTGCCTCACGCAAGTTTAAGTTGAATCTTTTTTTTTTTTTTTTTTTTGCCTTGCCCTGTCAAAATCCGAATTTCCCCTAAACATACTAGCAAGTTCCACGGGGTTTCTGTCCTTAGATCAACTCTTGCTCCAGGTGTCTGCTGCTCTGCTCTGCAGCTCACCGAGTCCTGAAACTCCTCCCCAACCTTGTCCACGCGCAGGACCTCAGCTCACACAGATTAACCGCGATAGATGCTGTCACGGAGAAGTGGGAGGGTTGGGAAGGGGTGATTTGTATTTTCAAATGGCCTGTTAGACATCCCGCTTTTGTGGGTTTTTTTTTTGTTGTGTTTTTTTTTTTTGTTTGTTTTTGTTTTTTTGGCTTTTTGCCATTTCTTGGGCTGCTCCTGTGGCATATGGAGGGTCCCAGGCTAGGGGTCTAATCAGAGCTGGAGGTGCCAGCCACAGCCACAGCCACAGCAATGTAGGATCCGAGCCGCGTCTGCAACCTACACCACAGCTCACGGCAAGGCCAGATCCTTAACCCACTGAGCGAGGCCAGGGATCGAACCCGCAACCTCATGGTTCCTAGTCAGATTCGTTAACCACTGAGCCACGACGGGAACTCCTAGACATCCTGCTTTTGAAATGCCCCCCAGGACTTTCAGGTCTGGTCAGAATGGAAGAACAGATATGGGACTTCTTCCTTCACAATGAAATAATATAAAACTGGACAAATATGAAGCAACTGCTTCCAGACCTTGGATAAGAACCATCACAGGACTACAGTCCTCAAGGAAAGTGAGACGTGAGGTGAGTGCAGACTCGCCATAGCTTTCTGCCTGGGGACACTTTCCCTCCTGGGGCTTAGGGGAGTGGTCCCACAAGCAGGGAGGTTCTCAATGGGGACAAATAAGAGAGACTGACTGGCATGCTGAGGTGGCTGGCACCCATGGGGCAGGGTAAAGAGAGGAGGACTCCCCCATGAGAAGGGGCTCCAGAAATGGGCAGAGAAGCTCCTCCCAGCTCAGCCCAGTACTCCGCTGTGGGTGAGCAGGACTGGACCTGGCAGAGACCTGCTCCCGAGGGGCTGTGAGATGAGTGAAGAGTTTGGACATCTCAAAATGCTGGAAGCACCTGAGGTTCTGACCAGCCAGACCAGAGAGACCTTAACATCCTGGTCATTTAATTGCGAAAAAGGTAGTGCTTGTTAGTAGGACTCTGCCAGCCTCAGGGCAAAGGCCATCGAAACCTACACATGGAGTTCCTGTCGTGACTCAGTGGTAATGAACCTGACTAGTTTCCATGAGGACATGGGTTCGATCCCTAGCCTTGCTCAGCGGGTTAAGGATCTGGCGTTGCTGTGAGCTGTGGTGTAGGTCACAGATGTGGCTCGGATCTGGCGTTGCTATGGCTGTGGCGTAGGCCAGTGGCTGCAGTTCTAATTAGACCCCTAGCCTGGGAACTTCCATATGCCACAGAAGTGGCCCTAAAATGCAAAAACAACAAATCAAACAAAAAACCCTACATGCACAAAGCCTATTAACAAACCTGGGAGGAGTAAGAGTGCTCAGCAAATTAAGTGCCTTTCAGAATAAAGCTACACATTATCTACACATTATTTAAAGGATGACGACCAAACACAGCCTCTCAACAGTGGAGTATCCAAGATATCCAGTATGTAATCCAAGGGAGTTAGTGTTTAACGGGTACAGAGTTTCAGTTTGAGAAGATGAAAAGGCTGTGCAGGTGGATGGTGGTGATGATGGTACAAGGAGAATGTACAGGTGACCCTTGAACAACGTGGGTTTGAACTGCAGGGGTCCACGTGGACTTTTTCCATAAATACTACAGCACCGCATGATCCACAGTGGGTAGGAACCCCAGACACGGAGGGCCAGCTGTAAAGCTATACGTGGATTTTCCACTGAGGGGAGGGGGGTGGTGTCCGTTGTTCAAGGGTCAGCCATACTTAATGTTGCTGAACCGTACACTTAAAATGGTAGTTTTTTGTTGTTGTTGTTCTTTTTAGGGCTGCACCCATGACACATGGAGGTTCCCAGGCTAGGGCTCAAATGGGAGCTGTAGCTGCCAGCCTACACCACAGCCACAGGAAGAGGGATCCAAGCCACATCTGCAACCTACACCACAGCTCATGGCAACACCAGATCCTTGACCAGACCCTACACCACAGCTCATGGCAACACTGAGGGAGGACAAGGATCAAACCCACATCCTCATGGATACTAGTTGGGTTCGTTAACCACTGAGCCACAATGGGAACTCCCTAAAATGGTAAATTTTATGTTATGTTTTACCCCAAGTTTTAAGAAACACTTTCTAAGACAACTGCTTCCAGGAACAACAAGGACGAGAGGTAGCTCCTGCTTCAAACACTAAAACACCAGAAAAAATAGACGAAACAATGATACGCAGACACTGGCATCAGGCAGCACAGACTAATCCTTCAGAAAGGGGAAAAATGAGACGAGACAATAATGTCCCAACGTACTGCAGGGACCGAGTTCCCAGACCACCGCGCAAGGAGGGGAGACCCCAGTGGAGACAGTGGTCTCCCTGAATGGAGCTGCGAGTGAGAAGGGCCAAGGCAGCCAGAGGGGGAGACAGAGTACCCAGAGGGAAGGTGTCAGACAGAGCGGCCTGGGGATGCGCAGGCGCGCCCCCTTGCGTCTTGAGCTGAGTACTGCTCAGCACACGCGAATAAGACGCTAACAGACTGGGCAAAGAATCCCCCCGGGGAATGACGGGGTAATCTCTGTGCTTCACTTAGAACCAGGAATGGTTCCAGCGAATTCCAGTAATTTACAAGGCATCAGACAGAAGACTCCGACGGTACTGCTACAGACGTGAAGAAAAAATTAGCCCCAGATTAAAATCTACTCTAGTCTCAACTATGTTTAAAACTAACAATAAAAGTATCAAACTAGAGTTCCCGTCATGGCTCAGAGGAAGCGAGTCTGACTAGCATCCATGAGGACACAGGTTTGATCCCTGGCCTTGCCCAGTGGGTGAGGGATCCGGCATTGTCATGAGCTGTGGTGTAGGTCGCAGACACGGCTCCAATCTGGCATTGTTGTGGCTGTGGTGTAGGCCGGCAGCTACAGCTCGGATTCGACCCCTAGCCTGGGAACCTCCATATGTTGTGGGTGTGGCCCTAAAAAGCCAAAAAAAAAAAAAAAAAAAAAAAAAGGGAAAAGAAAAAAGTATCAAACTATTTCCAAGTAACTTAACTACATTGCAGAACAAAGCTCTAAAATATTTATAGGTACAGAAAAATATCTGCCATACAATAAGATAAAAGTTGTATTGTCTAGTATTTAATAAAAAATTACCAGGCACACAAAGAAGCAGGGAAATATGATCCGTAATGATGAGAAAAATCAATCAAGAGAAACAGACCAAAAAAGGGCATAGATGATAGAATCAGACAAGGACATTACATATTAACATTAAGACAGTTACTATAACCATATTTTCTATGTTCAGGAAGGCAGAGCAAATGTTAAACACATTAAGTAGAGACCCAGAACTACTAACAAGACCTAGAAGGAACTTCTAGACTTGAAAATTATGTCTGAGATGAAAAATACTTTTGGTGGGATTAAGAACAGATCAAACTCTGTAGCAAAAAAAAAAAAAAAAAAGAAAAAAGAAACTTAAAGATATACCGCTACTACCCACAATAAAACACAGAGGGGAAAAAAAAAGACTGAAAAAAAAAAAGGGAACATCCTATCATTGAGCTGTAAGACAACTTCAAGGAGCCTAATGCCAGGGTCACACCCAAGACATAGGGAAGTTCCTGGGCCAGGGAATCAAACTGTGCCACAGTAGCGACCCAAGCCACTGCAGGGACAACACCAGATCTTTAACCCATTGCATCGCAAGAGAGATAAAGAGAACATCTTAAAAAGCAGCCAGAGGAAAAAAAAAAAAAGCACATTACATGCAGAGAAACCAAGATAAGAATGACATCAGACTTCATACTGGGACCAGAGTGAGACAATGAAGTAAATATACTCAGAGCACTGAAAATAAAAAGTTATAAACTCGGACTTCTATATGTATTAAAACATATTTCACAAAAAGGTAAAATAAAGAAGCGTTTTTCAGACATTCGAAAGCTGAATGATTTCATCACTAGGGGACTTGATTTGCAAAAAATGCTAAAGGAAATCCTCCAAGCAGAAGAAAAGTAATTCCAGAACGCAATCTGTACCTACATATAAGACAGTACTAGAAATCTACACACGTTGAAATAAAAGACTATTTCACCTATTTAAAAAGACCCCTTAAGAGATCACTGCTAGATATTTAAAGTTCCCAACACACACACACACACACACACACACACACACACACACACACACACACGCAAACTCATGTGTGCTGTCATGGTGATGGATATGTTAACTAACATTATTATGATAATCACTCTACAACAAAAAGCCAGGTTGGTGGTACAGATGCACATCCTTAGCCATTAAAAAAATACAAATCAGAGTTCCCTGTGGCATAGTGGGTTAAGGATCCTGCACTGTCACTGCAGCAGCCAGGGTCACTGCTATGGTGTGGCTTCAGTTCCTGGCCTGGGAACCTCCATTTGCCACAAGGGTGGCCAAAAAAATAAATAAAAATGAAAATAAATAAAACCACATGAGTTAGCACTTCACACCCACTAGGAGGCTATGTGAAAAAGACAGGCAACAGCAAGTGCCAGTGAGACTGTGCAGCTGGACCACTCATATTTGCTGGTGGGGATGTAAAAATGGTACAGCCAACCACTCTGGAAAACAGTCTGGCAGCTTCTCAAAAAGTTAATTACAGAGTTACCACATGACCCAGCAATTCCACTGCTAGGTATATGCCCAGGAGAAATGAAAACATATGTCCAGGCAAAAACGTGAACATGAATGTTCATCCCAGCATTATGCATAAAAGTCAAAAGGTGGAAGCAGACAAAATGTCCATCAACTGAAAAACGGATAAATAAAATGTAGCACATTCATACAAGAGAATGTTATTCTGCAATAAAAAGAAACAAAGTACTGAAACATGCTATAAAATAGGTGAACTCTGAAGACACTATGCTAATGAAAGAAGGTGATCACGAAAGACCACATATTGTATAATTCTGTTCATATCACTTGTCCAGAAGAGACAAATCTATAGAGACGAAAGTGGATTGGTGGTCATCTAGAATTCACAGGATGGAAGAAAGAGGCGTGACTGTTAAAGATACAAAGTTTCATTTTGAAGGATAAAAATATTCTAAATTGGTGATGGTTGCACAACTCTGCATGTATTAATAACCTTGGGTTAGACACTTTCAAGGGATGAATTGTATAGTATGTGAATTATAGTTCGATAAAATTGTTTCCAAACACCATAACTGACTGTTCACAACAAAAACAACTACAATGTGCTGAGCTTATAATTTATCAGGTTTAAAATGTATAGCAATTATAACACAAAGGCCTGGAGGGGGAAATGGAAGACTACTGCTATAAGGTTTTTGTAAGAAAGCTAGCATAATATTTTAAGGAAGTCAAAGGAGAGTTCCTATTATAGCTCAGTGGGTTAAGAACCCAACTAGTATCTGTGAGGATGCAGGTTCCATCCCTGGCCTCGCTCAGTGGGTTAAGGATATGGTGTTGCCACAAGCTGTGGTGTAGGTCATAGATGCGGCTTGGATCTGGCATGGCTGTGACTGTGGCATTGACTGGCAGCTGCAGCTCTGATTTAACCCCTAGCCTGGGAACTTCCATATGCTGCAGGTGCAGCCCTAAAAAAGAAATTAAAATGTGTATTATAAATCATAAATCAAAAACCAAAACTCAGATAGCTAATAAATCAAAAAATTAATAAACGATTCCTCAAAAACATGGCAAAAATAGGAAAATGGGGATGAAAAGATACTGCAAGTAGAAAACAAATAGCAAGATACTAAATTTAAACACAACATATTGATAATTACATTAAATGTAAATAATTAAAAGCATAAATTGTCAGGTTGGCTAAAAACATAATACCTAACTATATCCTGCTTACAAAATGCCTAATTTAAATATAAAGACATAAATAGAGTAAAGGTAAAGGGATGGGAAAATATATACTGTTCCAACACTAACCAACAACAATAAAACAAAACTGGAGTAGCTATACTAATATCGGGCAAGGTAGATTTCAAATCTAAGAATATTACTAGAAATAAAAAAATGGTCATTTCATAATGATAAGGAGGCAATTCAACAAGAGGACATACACTAAATATTTACGTACCTAATAACAAAGCTTCAAAATACACAAACTAAAATCTGCTAGAACTCCAAGAAGAGAGAAATCCACAATTGCCAGTCAGAAGTGTCACACTCTAATTTGGAGCATGAATTGTCAGAAAATCAGAAAGTACATACAAGCTTTTGTTTTGTTTTGTTTTTTTGTCTTGTTGCCTTTTCTAGGGGCCGCTCCCACGGCATATGGAGGTTCCCAGGCTAGGGGTCGAATTGGAGCTGTAGCCACCGGCCTACGCCAGAGCCACAGCAACGCGGGATCCGAGCCGCGTCTGCAACCTACACCACAGCTCATGGCAACACCAGATCCTTAACCCACTGAGCGAGGCCAGGGATCGAACCCACAACCTCATGGTTCCTAGTCGGATTCGTTAACCTCTGAGCCACGACGGGAACTCCAGTACATAGAAGTCTTAAAGAACATAACCAACTGACTTCACTGGTTGACATCATAGAACACTTGACCTACCAAAAGCAGAACACACATTCTTTTTGAGTGCACATGAACTATTTGCCAAGTTTGGCAATAATTGTGGGCCATAAAACAACTTGATAACTTTAAAAGGATTCAAATCATACAACGCGTGTTCTATGACACATGAAATTAGAAATCACTAACAAAACGATACATGAAAAAAAAACCCAGATATTTGGAAGGTAAATAATATACTTTTAAACAACCCATGGATGGCTCAAGGAGAAAATCAAAATCAAAATTAAAAAATATTTTGAACTGACTCAAAATGAAAACACAACAATACAGGCCCAGACAGGTTTAATGATAAATTCTACCAAACATTTATGAAAGAAATAGTACCAATTCCATGCAAACTCTTTCAGCAAATCAAAAAGGAAGAATATTTTGAACTCATTATATTTTGAAATCACCCTATTATCAAAACCAGAGGACTTAACAGAGAAAAGATAATTCCTCATGGGCATAGATGCAAAAGTTCTAAAACAAATGAGAAAATCAAATTCAAAAGGACAAATAGGATGGCTCAGTGGAGTTTATTTAGCCCAGGAAAGTAAGATCGCCTTGATATTTGAAAAGAAATCAAGGTAACTTCTCATATTAACAGATGGAAAAAGGAAAACTGTACAATGATCCAACATGATGCAGAAAAGGAATTGCTCCACACTGTAAATCAACTCTACCTTGATTAAAAAAATTTTTTTAAAGAAAAGGCATTTGGCAAACCCAGCGTCAAGTCCTGATTTTAAAAAACTCTCAGCGGCGTTCCCGTCATGGCGCAGTGGTTAATGAATCCGACTAGGAACCAAGAGGTTGCGGGTTCAATCCCTGGCCTTTCTCAGTGGGCTAAGGATCTGGCGCTGCTGTGAGCTGTGGTGTAGCTTGCAGACGCGGCTCGGATCTGGTGGTGCTGCGCCTCTGGCGTAGGCCTGGGAACCACCATATGCCGAGGGAAGCTGCCCTAGAAAAGGCAAAAAAAAAAAAAAAAAAAAAAAAAAAACCCAAAAACAAAAACCCTCAGCTAATTAGGAGTGTAAAAATCTTCAATCTGATAAAGGGTGTCTATGAAAAACCTACAGCGAACATCATCCTTAGTGGCAAGAGGCTGAGCGCTTTCAGCCTCTGTGGTGGTTGGAGAAATTTCTGTTGCCACGTGAGAACCTGAGCTGTGCGGGCTGAAGGGGAAGGAGCAGCCAGCAGGTGAACTGCTGGAGCAGCAAGCTGGCCGAGTGGGGCAAATGCTAACTCTGGTATTTCCCAGCTATGTGACCTCGGGGGAAGTTATGTGACCTTTGGGTTTGTTTCCTCACCTGTAAAATGGGGGTAAGAGATAGTTCTATTTTGCAGGCCTCTTGGAGAAATTAAGTGCTGAGATGTTTGCAATCACTCAGTGCAGTACCCAGAACATTCTACTACACTCGAGAAATGGCTGTTTGTAGACAGCACGTGGGAGACAGGGACGGGCAGAAGCTGTGTCTGGGGCTTGTGAGGCAGGTTGGGTGGGGCGGGAGGCACCAGATTCAGAGGTTACCCTTGCCATGTTGCAGTGGTGGCTCTGAGCCTGAGCTGGGGTATTTTTTAAGTGCTCACTGCGCAGCTACTACATGCAAGCACACTCATTGAATCCTTCTTGTATGAAGGTGGAAACTGAAGCTGCAAGAGGTGGAATAATTTGCCAAAGGCACACTACCAAAGGGATGCGGGCAGCATGGGGCGGGAGAGAGGCGTGGGTGTCGGCCTGTGGGGGGCGCTGAAAGGGTGCCGGCTGCTGCAGGCCGGCGCTGAGGTGAGGGCTACACAGTCTAGGTGGAGGAAGGGAAGTAAGGAGGAGGCTGAGGACCTGGGGTGGAGGGTGGAGGGTGGCAGGGAGGGAAGGGGCTCCGGTCCAGGATATGTGGGCCCGCCGGTGTCCCCACCACCCTGCAAGGTGGATCCAGTGAAGGTAGGTGATTAGAGGGGAATGGGGTGGGGTCGAGGGGCTGAGGGGGAGGCAAGGGTCACTTAGGAGGCTGATGAATGCAGCTGAAATCGTATCCAAAATGCTCTCTGCCTGGCCCGGGGCTGTCCCCTGTGACTCCAAGCATATGGAACAAGGGTCAGCCGCAGACTGCACTGCCTGGCAGCTGCTGAAATACCTCACCATCTGCTGCTCTCAGGTCCAAGCCCCAAGCCCCAGCCCCCTGGCCCAGAGAACTTCCCACCTCTGCACCGGCCACCAGAGCAAAGGCTGCTTGGCCTCCTGCTCCTTCCACACCAGCAGATGGAAAGCTCTGCTCCTGCCTTTCCTCTTTCTGGGTGCTGCCCTTCCTTTCCACCACAGCTCCTCCCCACCTTCTTCCAGGGGGCCTCCATGCAAATGTCACCCCTGGCCTGGTCTAAAGTCGTGACCCTCCTCCCTCCCAGGCACACGGCCTCGTCCCCTTCTGGCTCCATTTTTCTCCAGATTTGCAGAGACATACCAAACACCTGCCATTAGTGTCGAACTCACCGGGCTCCCCCACTGGAACGCCAAGGACCCGAGGACAGGCCTCTTGTTTCTTCTGTCCCCTGTCACATCGCCAGCACTTAGAGCAGTGCCCTCATGTGCTGGACAGAATAGAGATTTGGTGACTGAATGGAGAGCCCATCAAAAGGTCAAGGCCATGTGGCTCACTCCTGAGGGCACAGCGGGGATGCACAGAGGCTCCCTTGGAGAAGGGAAGGGGTGATGAGGTCCCTGTCCCCCCAGGAGAGGCCACAGTGGGGACAAGGAGATGTAGGCATGGCTGTCTCATACAGGCCCAGGAAATTGGGCTTTGTGGCCACATCTGTCACAGAGAAGGGTTGCAGCAAGGGCTAAGCCTCCGCTTTCAAAGGCCTGACCAAGTTAGAGGTGGTGGTAGTTTTAAACCTGGAAGCAAAAGCAATGTGGCCTCCAGTGAGGCCCCAGTGAGAGCCGGAGTCCCGCTGGCTCTGGAAGCACGTGGTCGATCCATTCAATTGCTTTCTTTCTTCAGAGGCTGGCTCACCCCGCTGGGATAGGGTGGCACTTCAGGACACGGAGCTTGGAGCCAACAGCAGATTTCTTGAAACTGGTAGCGGGGAGATCTAAATTAAGAAGACCTTTCTATCACACCAAATGAACAGAAGCTGAAAGAGCAGGCTGAAGGAATTAGGCAAAATGCCTTTATACACAATGTTGAAAAGTGGAGGGAAAAATGTTAGAAAACGGAATGGTATTTATTCACTGGGAAGCCAAGGTATTTGCTGAGAACAATGACATCTCTGTTTGATGCAAAAACACCTTAGAAAGTGCGAGCCCTCTGACGTGTCCTGCACAGCAGCCGGGAATAAACACCAGCTGCTCTGCGGTAGCGGCTCCTGGCTGAGCGTTGGCCCCGCTTTGTGCCCCATCCTCCCTCCCTCGGGAAGCCGATGAGTCAGCAGCCGCTGGCCTGGGCCATCCTCACGCTCCTTTCTTGTTGGGCAACCCTGAAGCTCATGGGCTTTGGATTTACCAGCATGCTCCTGAGGCAGGGCCTGGCCGGAGCAAGGCAGGAGCCTTCCTTGGTTTTTAGCAGAGGAGGAGCCGCAGCAGAGCCGGGCATGACGGGGGAGCACGGGGGCCTCGGGAGGGGCTACTTAACTCACTGAGCGAGGGCCAGGGATCGAACCTTCATCCTCATGGATACTAGTTGGGTTGATTACCACTGAGCCATGATGGGAATGCCAATTCAATTTTTAATAGTTGTTGCGTTTAACAGTTAGCTGGCAAAAGTCCTGAAAATTTAACAACTAGCTCATTCCTGGGGCTGGTTCAATGTGTGCACTTTTCTGTGGTTACTGTTTTCAATAAAACTAAAAATTTTTAAAAAGACAATAAACCTGGGCCCCGTGTTTCCTGCAGAAGCTTCATCATTTTATCTTTCACATTTAGGGCATTAGGAAACATGAATTGATGTTTCCGTGTGGTGTGAGATCAATGTTTTCTTCCCAAATGTATACCCCAAATTATTATATTTAATGCAGCTAAAAACTTTTCTTCAGATTTTTGATGGTTGTCTCATTAGGATTTTGTAGCTTTCTAGTGCTGTTTAATTTCTGGATTTTTGCTAAACATTTTCTTTTTTTCCCCTTCCTTCCCCTTTAAAGGGTAAACAGGAAGAGATGATATAAACTGGAGGTGAAGAGAACAGGTCTCACCTCAAACTCCCGGGGGAGTTGGGATTGCACGCCTCCTCCGCTGCGGTCGGCCTGCGCCTGCCTCCCCCAGGCATGCAGCACTGGTTCTAAACCCAAACTGAACAGAAGTGCTCACCCAGGTAATCTGGGAAAGCCACAGGTGAGAGGATCCTTTACTATAGAATCACGATGCCATCAAAGTCAACCCGGAGATTTCAGGAACACAACCGCTATTTTTCAAAATAACTTCGAGGTGACCTGACTTCTTCTTGACCTTTTGTCCATCTGACTACGTTCCACAGTCAGGCTTCACTGAGGAATCTAAGTCTTGACCTAATAAAGCTTTTCCTCTGAAGGCCCAGCAAGCTCTCCCCCTGTGCCAATCCTGACCTCAGCAATGATCACTAGCTTCCTGTAATGCGCTGGGCAATATGCAGACACTTTTCAGAAATTTTATTTATATATTTTTAGGGCCGCACCTGCAGCACATGGAAATCCCCGAGCTAGGGGCTGAATTGGAGCTATAGCTACCGGCTTATACCACAGCCACACCGGATCGGAGCCACCATCTGCGACCTACACCTCAGCTCACAGCAACGCTGGATCCTAACTCACTGAGCAAGGCCAGGAATCGAAGCCACATCTTCATGGATACCAGTCAGGTTCTTAACCCACCGAGCCACAATGGGAACTCCTTATTATTAATCTAGACACCTCCCTTGATACTTCTTTAAGGGCCCTTCTCACCACCTGAAATTACATTCTGAATTTGCTTTTTGTCTATCACTGAAAGAGTCCTTGCCCCACCTTCACTGCCGCATCAGGATGTGAGCACCCCCTCCCCTGCAAAAAAGGAGTTCTCGTTGCGGTGTAGCAGAAACGAATCCAACCAGGAACCGTGAGGTGGCAGGTCTGATCCCTGTCCTTGCTCAGTGGGTTAGGAATCCAGCGTTGTCGTGAGCTGTGGGCTAGGTCGCAGATGTGGCTTGGATCTGGTGTTGCTGTGGCTCTGGTGTAGGCCGGCAGCAACAGCTCCGATTAGACCCCTAGCCTGGGAACTTCCACCTGCCGCAGGTGCGGCCCTATAAAGACAAGGGTGGGAAAAAAAGATGTGAGCTCAGGGCCTGGTGCACAGTAGGTACTCCACACACATTTGTTTTCACTGGTCTGAGGCTGCCCATCCTTCTCAGCAAAGCACTGAAGGCACATGGCTCTGTGAAGGCGGACATGTCCTCTGAACAGATGTCAGAATGAAGAGGGGAAGGGGGATTAGATACGACTGATGACCCTTTCTTCTTATGATTATTCTTTTAACAAATTTTGATGATTAACATCTATTAATCACATTTGATTAAAGATAAAACACCTGAAATGTACTTATCTTTTTTGTCTTTCTAGGGCTGCACCTGCAGCATATGGACGTTCCTAGGCCACAGGTCGAACTGGAGCTGTAGCTGCCCGCCTACACCACAGCCCCACAGCCACAGCATCCTTAACCCACCGAGCGAGGCCAGGGATCAAACCCGCGTCCTCATGGATGCTAGCTGGGTACGTGGACCACCGAGCCACGACGGGAACTCCTGGAATGGATTTCTTCCTCCTTTTCGGGACGGGTCACACTGGAGATGTTTCGGTCCTCCTTCTGACAAGTCATCCGATCCACAACCCGGTCTTTGCGTTTCATCAGCATCATCTGCAAGTACCTCATGTTGTCTTTTACCTGTTTCCTTTAATCTCTTTCTCCAGAGAGGGTCATCCGGTGGAAAAACTACCTGAAAGAGTTCCATTCCTTCCGTTTTGCGGTGTGATCTCTTTGCCTACCTGCTTCCGCTGTACAGTCTTTGAAATTACCTTTAAAATGTAGAAACATTTTGCTGGGGTACCATTTCAATGTTACACTGGGTTACGCATTATTTATAGCATAAACTTTTCACCAAGGGAAATATACTCTTAGGAATAGTCACTGCTTTAAGTTAGACACTATTTTGGATTAAACGCTATCAGATTAAAGACAGAGACTGATAATACTGGCTTTTTTTTTCTTTTCTGGTCAGCCCATGGCATTAGGAGATCTTTGGCCGGGGGTCAGATCTGAGCTGCAGTTGCTGCAGATTCAACCTGTGTCATACCAGGTCCTGTCTATAATCCACTGTTCCGGGCTGAGGATCGAACCTGCACTCCAGCACTCCAGAGACGTCGCCGATCCTGTCGTGCCACAGTGGGAACTTCAGTACCTGCTTTCTCCAATCATCTCTTAAGTGCTCAACACACCCAGAAGGTCCTCTAAGAGGGACACCCTTCAGATTAGCCTCAGCAGTCCATGAGCCCAAAGGATCAAAAGCTCTTGAAATCTGGTCCGATATGAAACATCCATGTGGAGTTCCTATTGTGGCTCAGTGGAAATGAACCTGACTGGTATCCATTAGAACGCAGGTTCAATTCCTGGCCCCCCTGAGTGGGTGAAGTATCCCGCGTCACCATGAGTTGAGGTGTAGATTACAGACTTGGCTCGGATCTGGCACTGCTGTGGCTATGGTGTAGGCTGGCAGCTGCAGCTCCAGTATGACCCCTAGCCTGGGAACTTCAATATGCCATGGGTGCAGCCCTAAAAAGCAGTAACTAACTAACTAAATAAATAAAAACAAAACCAAACAAAACCCAAAAAACAACAGCAACAAAAAAATCCATGAGCATATTTAGTTCATGTCAAACGGCTCCGGACGGGTCCAAATATCAAGGACATTTTGCTTTGGACCAAACGTCTACTAACCATCAGAAGTGTTCTCAAAAACTCAATACTGAGGAATGCAATCTGATTAACGTTCTTATATGTTGTCACATGAAAAAAAATCTCTTACCGTAGCCTACAATAGGGACCTCTATCATCTCTGTAAAAAACTGAGTTTGCCAACCTCTATTTAGGCACAAAGGATGTTTTGATCCAGGCTCTAAAAAGCCCTAAGACTGCTTTGTTAGACGCAGACGTACCACGGCTCTCCTTTCAGAATGAAGTCACCTTTTAAAACGCTGGCGTAGTGTATGTCGTGTCCTGAATTTTCAAGAACACATTTTAAATATCATTTGATAAAGAATGGATAAGCACAACAGGAAACAGATCATTTTGGAATACTCTTTATTTTGACACTTAGAGGACACGGGTAAGGCATGTTCACAACTACGCTTGAAGTCACGTACAAAACACCTCGCACTGTCCAGCCGCTCCTCCCTCCCTGGTACCTGCTGCTACAAACTCGTCCCTATGCATCTTCAGACCCACGGTCCTCGGTTACTGTGAACATGCAGACAGTGTTTCAAGGATCTGCTTCAAGATATGGGGTGAGCTTCTAGGCACTACGTCACTAGGACATCAAAACTCACGAGGAACCGAGGCAGAGGGAGGCGATCAAGTCAGCTCACGAGCCTGGGACTCTGAGCTTCCAGAGGGGAACAAAGAACACACGGGAAAGTGTTTTTTGATCCTTCCCACTTGGGAGAAATGGAATGTGTCCAGGATTCATGTTTCTATGTTTACTACTGTCTCTAAGTCACTACAGATAACTAGTTTTCTAACAGCTTCTACCGCGGTTATAGTTTTGTTCTCAGGCCACAGGACAGGAGTGCATGCATTACTTCACACACACGTCAGGCACAGAACGAACGTCTGACAGGGACACCTCAGGACTAACTACACAAGTGTCCCTCTGGTGGGGGGGTAAGGAAAGGGGCTGACGGGCCCGTTTCCGCACAGCGCCCACTGCGTGCGAGACAGAGATATGCAAACACCTGCTGTCTGACCCGAGGAGGGACGAACGTCACCAACGAGTACAGTAAGGTATTCAGAGAGTAAGCTCCAGATGCGGGGTTCGGATGATGAATATACAGTAGCCTTGATTACGGGGGTAAAAAAAAGTCTTAGCTGATACTAGTGTTTCGTAATTAATTTTCAAAAATCATCATGTCTTCAGAAGATGGAAAACAAGCACGTAACAATTCTACTGGGGAGAAATACAATAATGAAATGAAAAATCAAAATCAATGAACGGGAGAGCTGAATCTTTTGGTCTAAATCAGCCAATATTTTAACATTAACTACAACTTATTAAAATGTGGTTTGCTTAAGCCCGGTTTTTAAAATGCAGAATCTCTGAGGAAAACTGCAGGCATGTGTTCAGGAACACTGATCTCATAAAGACTTTGACGTGGGGCACATTAATAGGTCAGGAATACTTAGAATTCGGGTCCTGCTTTGAGGCACTCACCTCAGAGAGCCCCTCCGCAGCAGCCCCAACAGTGAAAGGTGCTGGTACACCAGCTCGACCAGCCACCTTCTGGCTGTTATCAAGGTGTTTCAGCAGAGCTGGGGAATGACTTACTCTCAACTATATTAAAGATTTCCATTTAGTAGCATTGCGACAGTGCAAAGAATCTTCAAGTGTTTGCTTTTTGCATCAAGGGTAGTACATCAACAAAGAGTAGAGACTTGTTAGTGGCTGTAACTACCTAGAACAGCAGGCGGGCCTCTGCGGAGGGCAGGCTACTCTTCTGACAGGTCACAGTCCAGGCAGGCTGGGCAAGCGCCCTGCCCCTTAGGCCACTGCTTGAAGCACTGAAAGGAGAAAACATACTCAGTTGATGCCCTTGGCAGCACGTGGAACCTCAGCTCTCCTGGGCCCGCTCCTCAAGACACGGCCCAGGGCGGATGGGGCCCAGAGGCCCAACACGCAGGGACTCCAGGTCCTGCTCAGGTCAGGAGTGTGGCCCAAACCCCCGGAACAAAGAATCCCACCTGAGACTGTGGTCACAGACACTTGGGGCCTGACCCTGGGCGTGGCCTTGCCCTCCCCTCCCCCACACTCTGCTCCAGGCTTGTGCCTCAGCTGCCCTGACTCCTGGAGGCTGGCGTTTTCTGGGCCCCTGGACTCACCCCTGTCTGCCTGGTCTTGCTCCTTGCCCACCCCACCAGCCTGCACACCACCCAGCCTTCCTGGAGCCTCTCTCCACGGCATGCTCCCAAGCTGCTCCTGGCTGGCCCACTGCTGCTACAGAGCTGAGGGCGTTTAAGTTCAAGAGCCCAGGCAGTTCACCCTCCCTGAAGGAGGCAGGCCACTCGAGAGTCGCAAGCTGTCCCATTACCACGTGCATCCCTTCTCTCAGGGAGTCATAAGCTGGCAGGGCAGAGATCTGGTCTGCTCTAACCCAGAAGCAGGGATACAGGACTCATGCTTAGAGCACCCCAAACTCCAAAACAATGAACACCAATCTTGGAAGGGTACAGCCAGCATCTTCTAGGATCTGGCACAACAGACCCAGTCAGGTTTAGTGTTTCTCCTCTACAATGGAAACTTACTTCACACACTGCCCTAAACTGACAAATGCTGCACTGTGGATCTCTTCAACCACATGTATAAGAAATCAACTTTGAGTTTCAGCCACTGACGGCGCCAGTGCGCCTTTCTGCCCACGACAGGGCAGTGAGGACTGCGTGCAGAGTGTGCCCTGCAGGGCCCAGGCACCTGCTCCCTTGTCACAGCACCAGCCTCTGGGAGGGGAGACAAGGACCTCGGACACGGGAAGGCTTACAAAGAAAATGCTCTGAAAACCCAACGAGTAAAGCCTAGGAAAAAAGTCCCCTTTTACTGTCCAAACTCTCTGCAGTCAAAATGCCTGACATGAAGATGGCAGAGAATTCTTACCCCTTTGTGGAACTTGTGCCCACATTTCAGCACACGCACATTTTTGGATCTGAACGCTTCGTGGCATATTTCACAGGACTGTGCATCAGACACCTGTGGAGACACATGCATTTCCATGATAAAGGAGAACTTTTCACTGCATGAGCTCTTCTTACAAGTGGCTTCCAACACTTCTGCAGCCAAGGCGGCAAATTATGCCTAATTACAGCTAAGCAGACTGAGGGAACAACTTATTTTTATTTTTGCCTTTTTTTACGGTTACACCTGAGGCATATGAAGTTCCCAGGCTAGGGGTCGAACTGGAGCTGTAGACGCTGGCCTACACCACAGCCACAGCAACTCGAGATCTGAGCCACATCTGCAACCTACACCACAGCTCACGGCAACACCAGACGCCTGACCCACTGAGCAGGGCCAGGGATGGAACCTGCATCCTCATGGATACTAGCTGGATTCCTTTCCATTGAGCCACAACAGGAACTCCAGGAACAACTTATTTTTAAATAACATTTTTTAGGAAAAAAAGCTTTAATTTTTTTCAGAAAAAAAAGTTTTATATGGTTAACTCATTCTCAGTTATACTTACATACCCTCTTCTATCCCATACCTAAAGTCCTAGCTGAATTATTCAGCTAATTGTCTACTGGTTGGAAACAATAACAATTTATGACACCTCTACACTATAGATTTACCATTAAATCTGATGGAACTCTGTAAGCCCTGACACAAAAACTCTCTGAATAAAAGGAGACCACAAAGCAGTATGTATCATATGACTACGTAATTCAATTTTTTAAAAGAGAATGTGTGCGTACAGAAATGCCCAGCAAAGAGTCTGCAAAGATAAAATGTTAACAGTGGTGGACAGATTTAACTTTTTTCTTTGATGCTGGTAAGGTTTCTATGAACATGGATTACCAAGTGACCACCTCTCCTTCAACCACACGCTTGGCCCCTACCACACAGTCCCCAGCACGAGCTGGTCAGGGACGTGAGGACAGGAACCGCCCCCAAACCAAAGGAAGGCGCCTCACGAGATGCAGGAGTCATCCAGCCCTGTGTCCTCAGTCAGAAGATAGAGGCAGGTGTGATGCCTTATGGACCAAGACCACAGACACAGTATTTCATAAAAAGGTCTCTGAAACTGTAACATTCCCATTGTTTAGAAGGAGGACAAACAACTTGCATCCATACATCAAATTAAAGGCAGGTTTAGCCTATTTGGTGTGCCCCATCCCCCGGCACCGGAGGGGAGAGTGGGGGAAGCAACCAGCCTTTCCAGACGCAGCAGAGCCCTTGATGCTGCTAACTGTGCTGCAGCTCTTTCTGCAGACACCAACCCCAACAGGCACATGTGATCTGAGACCGCAGCGTTACTAAGTGATTGCAAAGCCCATGGTCACGTGGAAGAAAATTATCTAAAAATCAATTTTCCTACTTACACCTGAGATGAATGTATCTGTCTACAGGCTCGGTTTCCACAAGGCGGTCACAGCTGTCCTTGTCTCTGTGCACAGGGGCCCCAAGGCCCCTGTGAAGGTGGACAGACACCCTCAGCCTTCACTGGCCGTTATAACAACACATTCAAGTACATCTAAACTTGGTTTCTAATTTTAAGATCAAATAAATCTGACCTAGAAATGAAAAGAATGGGGCTAAACCATGCATTAGCAGTTTTGTTTCCTTCCTGATCTGCATCAGAACGGGACTGACTTAGGGTCACACACACAACACTCACAAGGATGTCCTCGGTCTTCTGCCCCTTGGTTCTGGGTGACGATCCAGCAACCACGGACGGCAGGTCCTGCGTGGCCCCGGTCACAGAAGCGGCACAGCTGGGCTCTGGAGGCCTCTGGTCCTTTCCTGGATTTGGCTGCAGTGAGAAGGTGGAGGAGGGAAGCAGGCTCGGTTACCCAGACTGACCATCTGCAGTCCACTGAGCGGCTCTCCACCTCTGGGCTCACGACTCTCACACTCAATGAATAAATAAGAATAAAGTAGAACATTTTATCGGACCTGAATGAAACACTGACCTTTTTCTTCTTCTCTTCATCTAGAATGTGTTCTGTCACTCTTTGGACAATTTCGTCAATACTCAATCCAGAGAGCGAGTTCTTGTTTTTGTTTCTCACTTTTTTAATAAAACCAGCAAGTTCGGTGCTAAAGGGAAAATGAGGATAATGAAAGAGAAAGCCAAAAGTTTTCTATTGCAAAGAAATAGTATGTGCCACTATTAACCCAACAGCTAGAAGAAGCGAAATGGGAGTTCCTGTTGTGGCTCAGGAGAAATGAACCCAACTACTCTCCATGAGGATTGGGGTTTGATCCCTGGCCCTGTTCAGTGGGTTAAGGATCCAGCGTTGCCACGGGCTGTTGGTGTAGGTTGCAGTTGAGTCTTAGATCCTGCGTTGCTGTGGCTATGGTGTAGGCCAGCAGCTGTAGGTAGCTCTGACTCGACCCCTAGCCTGGGAACTTCCATATGCTGCCAGCGAGGCCCTAAAAAGACAAAATAAATAAATATTCATTTGCAAACAGTAACTGTACATAAAAGCAGCAAAAATCACTCTTTCAGAGCATTATGAAAATTCCATTACCATTTCTAAATTTTCATTTTAATAGACTGTCAAAGCAAGAGCGTATCTGTGAGGCCCATTTGAGATCACCATCTCCACTGAGAAACCTGACTTTGTACAAAGTCAGGTACAGCTTTGTACAAACTCTGTACAGCTTGGATATACTGTGGCTTTAAGCAAAATCAATGATCAGACACCAACGGATCTGACTTGAAATCAATAAAATCTCTTGTCTAAGAACAAACTAGTTTTGTTGACTTTCTCCCTTTAAAAATCTAACCAACAGGAATTCCGGTTGTGGCTCAGTGGAAACAAACCCGACTAGTATCCATGAGGGTGCGGACTGGAACCCTGGCCCCGCTCAGTGGGTTAAGAATCCAGAGCCGTGGCGTAGGTCGCAGACACAGCTCGCATCTGGTGTTGCTGTGACTGTGGCATAGGCTGGCAGCTACAGCTCGGATCCAACCCCTAGCCTGGGAACCTCCATATGCCGCAGGTACGGCCATAAAAAGACAAAAAAAAAAAAAAATCTAACCAATAACAATTTTCAAAGCCTAAATTTTTCATAAGTATCAGTAGATGTGATTTATTTCATTAATCAATAGGAACTTCATATTTGTAGGACTAACACCTCAAGAGTTTTAACTTGCAGAAAACTAGGATGCGTATCTGTTGATGGTTTACATTCTGCAAAATTCAGTGAGAATTACAAACCACTTTATTTGAAGGTACTTTTGGTAATTACAATTTGACTCTTTTTACTAACCTGCATGGTTATTACTATCGAGAGAACTTACAATGTTTCTCAAACTTAAGCCAGACTAAGTATGAACACACCCATGTGCAGACCAGATAGGGTAGGGCCCAAGTGACAAATGCAAACCATTAATTCTGGCCAATCATAATTTAACCAGTAGGTTGTTTCAAAAGTAGAATTCCAGAGCCTGTGGCTAATACCGTATCAAAGACAGAAATAACGAGGGACGTGCAGAGGGTCCCTCATGGATGTGGACCTCTCTTCCAAGCTGGATGCCAGAGACACTCCCTCCACTCCACCCCGTCTCCCGGCTGAGACAAGAAGCCCGCTGCGCCTCACGCCAACCTGGAGAGGGCAGTCAGAGGTCCATGCAGAAGCCCCCTGAAGTGCCTGACGACAACTCTAGCTCAGTTAAGAGCGGCTCTCCCCCCTCTAGTAAGGACCCCTTTGTAAGGTGCTCACACACCTGATTCGCTATCGAATTGCATCTGGTCTTTTCAACCTCACGCCTCAAACAAATCAGACGTGCCATCTGACAGGGTATAAGCTGCTGCTGCCTTCTTTGCCATATGTGGTGTTCTTCCCCAAAATGATAAAAAAACCAATGTTTTGCAGTTCAGTTCGTGATTCCACAACTAGCGCTGGAGTGTGTTACTGAGTCCACCCAAATCTTAGCAAACTGCCAAGGGTTCTTAACCAGGGCTCAATGTTTTCAATCTCTTTGAAAATGCTCATGTTTATGTTTACAGAGAGAAAAAAATGTAGCACTTGTCTTTCTGAGGAAAGCAATTCTGTAGTTCCTTCCCTTTCAGCCCCTAAGTGCCCGTAATGTTATCTGATTAAGAAACCTCAGTTCACTATGGCATTTAACAGAGTCACCGACAGTTTAGATTCGTACCTGTTGTAACATGGGAACACCACTGACAGGTGCTCGATGATACTATTGAACGGCTTTTTTGGAGACTGGCTTGAACGGGTGGCACGTCCCACAGCAACGGGTGACTTCTGATCAGCGGCAAGGCTTGGCTCTGACTCAGCCGCCTGGCCAGGGCTCTGAGGCTCGGGCAGAGGGGCGACTTCCAGCTCGCAGGAGGGAGACTCCTCCAGGCCATCGGTGGCAGGGAGCAGACTCGAATCCTCGAGAACTGCTGTCGGGTCTCCGGTCTCATGACTTGTAGAAGTGGAGGGATCTTGATCATGATGGCCTGGCAGCTCAGGAAGTAACGCAGGCTGAACCTGTGAGGAGCACATCAGAGTAACTGGGTCACTCGAGAGCGACAGCCATAAACAAAGACGAACAAGCAGGCACAGCTACATTAAAACCTGCCTGCTCAAATGCTCGGGAAACTTGAATACAAGAAATTCAATGTTTCTGCCCTGCAAGGCTCCTGGTCACCGTCTCTCGCTCAGGACGGGCTCTCCGTGACTCCACACGGCCGACGGCCCGCCCCTGCTCTGCGCCTGGCCTAGCTCTCCCTGAGGCTCCTGCGCATCCTGCCGCTGTCAGAGGCTCACATGTCCACTGCACGCCACAGCCTCTCACACCTCGGGGCCTGTGTGCTTGCGGCCAGTAACGCCCACTTTTAAAAAGATTCGGGTCCAGAGATTTTCCCTCGAGATCCAAATCTGCAAACCCAAACTTCCGTGTGGGCAGGTCCACCTGGGTGATTCCAGAGGCACTCAAACTCACGTCTTCAAACCGGCCTCGGCGCGGTCTCCTCACCCGCTCGTCCTCTGGTGCCCACCTCACTGACCGGAAGACGACTCGGCTCAATTTCCCAGCACACGCACACTGCGCCCCATCTCAGGAGCAGCACGGTTCTCTCAGGTGACCTCCTCAACCCCTCAGATCTGCTTTCCTTCCCCTGACCCAGGACACGGCTTGGCGTGGTGAGCTGGAACTGGTCAACTGGAAGTCACTCGAGCCCCTCGCCCACCACCTCGGCACGCTGCAGCCAAGGGCAAGCTGATGTCGCTCCCGGACTGGAAACCTATCCTGGCTTCCTAGTGACCCGAGGCCAGGTCCACCCTGTGAACACGCCTCCCTACTGGACAAGGCTCCCTCCGTCCTGGCCTGTGGGCGCAACACAACACAACACAACCTTTCTCCCTGCAGCCCCCTCTGTCAAAGCCAACTACTTTTTCGGCTGTGAAAGGAGTGTTCTTTTTGTTTAGCCTCCAAATACGCTGTTTCTTCCATTTGGAGCATCCTGACCCTGCAGACACCATGCACCCCTCTGCAAAAACACAGCCACTTCCCGCTCCTGCCTGGTTAATTCCTATTCCAGATCTCTGACTCACTAAGACCCCCAGGAGGCAATCTTTGCCCAGTCTGGGCCTCTACATTAGGTTAGCGCCTCTAATTTATGCTGCCATAGCATTCTAGGCGCCTATGAAAAACCTTGGCACACTCTGCTTGTAATTATGGGTTTAAAGTCTCTATTTCCCAAACCCGATATGTACTCTGAGGTCACAGACCACATCTAATCTTGATCACCACTAAGTACTCAAGAATAAATAGGGGAGAAATGACACAAAAAGGGAATCACTGTTAGGGATAGTTATTACTCAAGCTTCTGGCACACTAAGAGGTCCCAAGGTTCTGAATATTAAAATTCTAGTCACATAAGCTAGAATTAAAAATTAAGAGTAAAATATCCTATTGCGCTCTAATGCTTTTTTTCCCCTCCATGTCTGCTGGAAGAACTTGGAAACACTACAAATAGGTGATCTTTAATTCTAAATAAAACTGTATTTCTTACTTCACTAGAAAGAAGCTTTCTCTATGAAGAGAAAAAATGGTGGCACTCAATAGAATATTTTACCCAGTTCAAGGTGGCTAAACTTTTTTAATGTTACAATTCGTTTCTTTTTTTTGCTTTTTAGGGCTGTACCCACCGCACATGGAGGTTCCCAGGCTACGGGCTGAATCGGAGCTGTAGCTGCCGGCCTTATGCCACAATCACAGCAACGCAGGATTTGAGCTGCATCTGGGACCAAGACTACAACTCACAGCAACACCAGATCCTTAACCCACTGAATGAGGCCAGGGATTGAACCTGCGTCCTCATGGATGCCAGTCAGGTTCGTCAACCTCTGAGCCACGATGGGAACTCCACAATTCATTTCTTTCTTTTTTTTTTTGCACATGAATCCATAATAAGTTTGAATGCTTAGTGTGCAAGGTATGGGGGGAAAAAAGACGTTCAAGATCAGCTTCTCTCTCATTTTGGTTGGTTGTTTTTTGGCTGCACCTGTGGCATGTGGATGTTCAAACTCATGCCACAGCCATGACAATGCTGGATCCTTAACCCACTGACCCACTAGGGAACTCCTAAGATCAGGCTTCAGCCTGCAGCTCCAGAGCTCGTTTTCTAAGTTAAGAGACCAAATGCATAGGAGAGAAGGGTCACAGGGTGAGGGGCAAACAGGGTACCCAGGGTACCCCTAACAGGGGCTCGCCCTAATGCTTACTGAAAACATTAAGATAACTATTAATCCATCTCATGAGCACTCCCAAAACAATAACAACAAAAAACTACTTTTGGTAGTTAAGAAAGAAAAGGTGCTTCACTAGTTTTCTATTCTCTTTCCTTAAAAAAAGAAAAAGAAAGAAAAAGATGTGGACAGACTTACTGTGTTACAAGCAGGAAATGAAAGCTCAGAAATCTGCACTTTAGAAAGGTCACTGAGCCGAGAACCATTTTTAATCGCTTGAATTTGTTCTTCGAACTGAGACTGTGGGTAGAAGGAAAAGTGTTAAGTTTTTCTAACAAATTCCGAGGGAAACCCACAACTGTCAATATTTTTTTCTCCTTACTATACATTACAAATGGCCAACCATCTTCGAAGAAACATAACTGAGATGAAAGGTTACTTCTTGTAAGGAAAGAAGTTCAAAATAAGTCCTTATTAATCACAATTCCCTTTATTGAACACAACTCCTCTTATCTCATCAACCAAGGGCAAAGATTGAGACAGTTAAGAAAACAGCATTTCTTTCATGAAAAAGTCTTCATTCCAAAAAAAAAAAAAAATTGCCTTTAGCTCAAAAAACAGTTTCGACATGACACTGCCTCTTTAGAATTACAACCATCAGACAGATTTTGATGGTTTTAACAGAATTATAAAATACTTTCTAACTTACCTCTGCTTTCTCAATTTCTTTTCTAACCTCAGAAAGAAATGATTCCCATGAATGTATGTCAGACTCAGTGTCAGGATACGTTGCAGAATCACTGAAAAAAGCAGAAAAAATATGAAACTGCTAATGTCCACTTAGAAATATTTTTAATTGAAAGCATTAAAGTACAAATGAAAATAAACATTTAAGCATGAGAGAAACATGATCACACACAAAAAACCCCCAACTACTTTTAAAAAACTGCATTTATCTCATCAAGTCACCACCAGAGACACTTTAGTAAGTTTAAATTACGGATCTAACCGAAACCCCAAAACTGGTGGGCAGAGAGCAAATATTCTCTGGAATTTCCTTCCCCGGATCTGAAGGTCTGACCATTCTTCATTAGACATCTTCATGTTTAACACCAGAGGCCACCTCTGCGTTGAGAAACAACGACAACACAAGCAGCCTGGAAATACTCCAATAAAACCCCTCACTCCCACCTGATGGTAACATAAAGGGTGGGGTCTGACAGGCTTTGTTAATCCTCTCAGAACCTCATGAATCTGGCCTAAGGCAGGTGACAAACAAGCCTTCTGCTCCTACTGACAATCACACCACCAATCCGTGACTGTGTCCATTCTCATCACACATCTTCAGGAAAACTGAGAACACTGCTTTAACAGCTGTTCTCTTTTGCTATCCTTTGGTCCAACAGGCAGATTTAGCAGAGACTCCTTAACAAAGAAGCTACGTGTAGTCTGAAGCTCACTAACAAGCCAATCAACACCACCAGGAAAGAGGAGGCCTGAGACATCTCCGTCTCCCAGATGGACAATGCAGAGCCTAGGGCTGTGCTGAATCCTGGCACCTGAACACCACCCGATCTCAACCTCAGCTGTACTAGTCCTGCAATTTGAATCAGCGTATCAATTTATCTTTTATCAGAATGATTTTTTTCCTGTGAAAGAAACTTAATCCTGAAAAATGAAGAAATAAAAAACTGTATATGAAAACTGTTTCTCCATAACCCATAGACTCTCTGGTCCAACACTGAGAGTTTGAAATTTAAATCAAAAAGCACTAGGAATTAAAAAGTCAAAGCCTGCGTGTGGAATATGATCAAAGGACCAGATGAAATGCAATCCCATGTGCAAGAATCCACACAGACAAGTGCTAAATGCTAGACTGAAGGAGACCTTCCAGGTAGACCTTCTTCTAAAACCAAAGCAAAACAAATAAAAACAAGTAAAGATTACAGAGGATTGGAAGAAAAATGACCGTATGTGAAAGCCTTTTGAAGCAATATTCGTATACGCTACCATTAAGACTGTTTAGTAACTGTTCTTTAGGAAGGCAACTGTTAAGAAAACCTTAGAAATGTGATCTTCTTTCTAGAAATCTGTTGCGTGGAAATGACTAATAATGTGCATAAAAATTAAGCTACAAGGATACTTGCTATAGTGCAGCTTTTATTAACAAAATGTACAAACAACCTAATTCTCCCATTACAGTGGTATTTAAAAAATCATGACATGTTTGTAAAACTGGACTACTGTTCAACCTTCAACCTTCTCCTAGGTTGGCGAAATGCAATTACTGATATGAAAGGAAGATTCCTATATACTAGTGAAAAATTGTATTTTCTTTTATTAATATTCAGTGGATTTACGGCAAAATATTAACTAATTAGAGCTCAAACTGGAATTATGGGTACTTTGTATTATTTTTGTTTATATGTTTTGATTTTTCTATAAACAAATATATTAATTGTATTAACTATTAAAAATAAAAGTGGTCTTAATACAATTTCTTTTTTCAAAATCAGCCCTCCTCTTTATAGACCCAACAACATGCTAGAGAGACACCTGTGATACCACAGTACCTGCTCATTAGCTTCAGGTTCTTAAGAAACCCTTCAGCTTGTGACTCCATGGTTTGTAATTTATACACTTCCGTCTCCTTCCAGTTTTCAAGCACAGATACCTACCGTTAAATCAGAGAACGTAAGGGTTTTAAAACTGAAGAAATGAAACTATTTTAAGCTTGTTAAAACAAACATTCTAAACCACATTCAAGTTTCCCCATACAGGATGACAGAATCACCAAAACCTAATTATGTTGTAATTTCTCTCAGGTGAGTATGAATTAAAACTTGAGATCTGAAAACACGGTAACAAAATGACAGTGAACTTATGTACGTAAAATGATACTTTTCTCAGATATGAACCCTTCCCCACAGCTGCCTGCCTAGGCTGTACACAGGCACGCAGCCAGGCTACCTGGATGAAGATACCAGGTGTGCATCATCCATGGCCCTGTCCACGGCGAGCAGAGGGCCAGGGGCCTGCAGAATAACCCCCAGGCCTCAGAGAAGCTGTTCTCAGCAAGGGCACCAAAAGCCTCTAGGGCGTGTTTTTAACACTTTAGACTCTCTGGCTTCCCCACAAACCAACTGGCCATTTTTATAAGAGTCACTGGAGGAAACGTAGACCTGCCCTGTTTTAATCCAGGTGTCAGGGACCTTGACAGTGACCTGATTGCCAAATGGTGGTAAATAGGAAAGGAGCCACTCGGGAATACAGATGCAGGCTAGGATCCGAAAGTAGAAGTACTCTGACTTTTCCTTAGAAACAGCTGCATAGTTGATACTTAACTGAAAGACTCATGTCTGCAGACTGCATAAGCTAAGTTTTTAATTTTCCTAGAATAATTATCGACACATATGCTAATAAAAATAATATTTACTTCTCGGAATTCCTGTCGTGGTGCAGCGGAAACAAATCCAACTAGGAACCATGAGGTTGCGGGCTCGATCCCTGGCCTTGCTCAGTGGGTTAAGGATCCGGCGTTACCCTGAGCTGTGGTGTAGGTGGCAGACGCGGCGCGGCTCGCTGGTGTAGGCCTGCAGCTACAGCTCTGATTAGACCCCTAGCCTGGGAACCTCCATATGCCACAAGTGCAGCCCTCAGAAGACAAAAAGCCTCCTCCCCCCAAAAAATTTACTTCTCAATTAGAAAAATAAAGACAACCATGCTTCAGGAAGTGCATAAAATATAGCCAGAGGTCATTATCTTTATTTTTGTCTCAGTAGTTTTCTCAAATAGTATACAGACATTGGTATATATTCTTCTGAGAGGAGGACAGAGTGTATTCTTAATAAATGGATTATTTTCAAGTTCCTTTTCTAGCACTGACAAATATATAGGGAGAGCTATACATGTAACTGCAGCTGCTGACCTACACCACAGCCACCACACCACTGGGTCCGAGCCGCATCTGTGACCTAGGCCACAGTTTGCAGCAACGCTGGATCCTTAACCCACTGAGTGAGGTCAGGGATTGAACCTGCATTCTCACAGAGACTCTGTCAGGTTCTTAACAGGGAACTCCAGCAAATATATGGAGTTTTGGTTAGCTACTTCATGGTACATCACTTGATCAACTATGACAAAGTCATTCAAAGTGTAGAGAATGGAAAATGACTGGCTCATGTTAAATAAGGGTACAAAACGGTGCACAATGGGTAATTCCCTAAGCATAAGGGTAAAACCTCCAAAAGCTACAGACAAGGAAGGAGCGGTCATCTCAGGGAGGGAGAATTACCGGTGAAAGGATACCCCTCAGCCTCCACCGGTTTCAGTAACCCCATCGTGCCGCATGTGTATTTACACACAAAGTAAACAAATGACATCCTGCCACATTTGTCACCAAGTGTCCCAGACTCACCTCTGCCTCGACAGCCCTTTGAAGACTCTCTTCATAGTGCTCTCTGCGCTTCTTTATACACTCTTCCATCTTCATTTTCTCCTCTGTGAATGCGTTACTGCAAGTAACAACGGAAAAACCTTAGTGCAGAAGACCAGTGAGATCGTGAAGGCCGAAGCCGGGTTTTTTCTGACGTCGTGCCTCAAAGAGACCTTCATCACGTCTTCTGGAGTAAATCCTTGCCTCGTGTTTGACCTTATAACAAGTACAAGACTCACATGTGCTCTCTGCACTTACAATGGTCAAAGGAAGCTGGGAAATAAAGAGCATTTGGCGGGAATGCTGAGAAACTGGCTTACCGCTTTTATGTGGTTAGGTGAAGTGTAAAGTGATATATTAATAAACTTGATAGCACACACTCACCCTTTAGGTCAGAAATTCTATTCGGACACATACTACAAGGTAATAACCCAAATGAAAAAAGTGATCTGTACAAAGCTGTTCGTGGCATTGTTTACAACTGCTTAAAAAAATATGGGGGGCTGTGGACCACGTTGTGAATGGAAACATGTATATGGAACCATATTAAATGAGAAAAGCAGAATACGACTGCTTACTATCTGAATATATCGGTTACCAGTATATGCAAACAGTATTTCCCTGGATCAAGATTAAAACTCTTTATGGGTTCATAATAAAAATTCTTCAACAAATCTATAATTGCAGAACACACTACCATAATACAGTTAAGACTGTTAATTCAAGTAACAACAACAAAGAAAATGTTTATTAATTTTTTTGGGGGGAGGCACTGTACCCATGGAAGTTTCCAGGCCAGAGACTGAACCTGTGCCACAGCAACAAGCCAGACCGCTGCAGTGACAGCGTCCGATCCTTAACCCACTGCACCACAGGGGAACCCCCAAAAAAGTTTTAAAAACACACTTTTAGTTCCAAGCTAATTAAAAGGGAAAGAAATCAACAAGTTCACGAGTTCCGGCTGTGATGCAGCGGGCTAAGGATCGAGAGTTTTCTCTGCAGTGGCACAGGTTTGATTCCCTGTCCAGCACAGTGGGTTAAGGATCTGGTGCTGCCCACAGCTGTGGCCCAGATTTTGTCCCTGGCCTGGGACCTTCCATATGCCACAAGTGGGGCCAAAAAAGAAAAAGAAAAAAAAAAAAGCTAAGGACTTTTTACAACAACATGAAATCAAAGTAGAAACAACATCTAAAATACAAATATTTAAAGGATAAATTTATTTAAACATTAAGGAATAAAATAAAAACAGGAGTTCCCACTGTGGCTCGGTGGTAATGAACCCAGCTAGTAACCATGAGGACGCAGGTACGATCCCTGTCCTCGCTCAGTGGGTTAAGGATCCGGCATTGCCGTGAGCTGTGGCTCAGGCTGGCAGCTGCAGCTCTGATTCGACCCCTGGCCTAGGAACTTTCATATGCCGTGGGTATGGCCCTAAAAAGATAAGTAAGTAAGTAAGCAAATAAATAAAATAGAAACAGAAAATTTTAAAAAGAGGAACATAATTATTTAAAAGAAACAGGCAAAAATATATTTGGATGTCTAAATATATTTAGATTTGTGCCTCTGTATTAAAAGTATAATAAGACATTAAAATAAATTTAAGCTGAATTTGCCTGATTTCAATGGATTGATCCAGAAGTAATTCATGTTCCTTCTCCTTTCCATCATTTTCCTGGGTATACCTATGAAAGCATAACCACAACATTTTAATTAATTTTCAAACAGTTTAAAAAACATGACCCCACACAGTAAATTCTACCTACATCCATGCAAACATTTCTTGAAATCTTTACATTTCTTTTGGTTTCATTTCTAATATTTTCTAAGTATGCAAAGAATTTGGGTCATTTTCTTTGGGGGAAGTTTTCCTTCCACACCTGGAGGCAGACCCCTTGTTTCTTTCTTTACTCTAGGCCATATGCCTGCGGCACAGACCGCCTATTTCAGTCTTCGCTGTCCGCAGACGGAGTACGTCTAGGGGGTTCAGCACAGGAGGTGTCACTGGATCATCTCTGTGACAAGCCCCCTCATTTTATAATGAGGAAAAGGGGTCAAAGGTAAAGCTCAGAGATGGTGTTCAGACTGAAAGGAAGTCAGATCTTTGTTGGCAAGTTTAGAAAAAAATTTTAGGTGAGATAATTCCCCAAAGGATTGGTCTTGAAAATGAAAACAGTATCCAAAATTTTCACTTTACTTGATATAGCTTAAATAACTCAAAATATACCCCAACTGGGAAAAAAAAAAACCCAAAACAACGAAAATCACTGCTTTTCAAGTGTTACTTACGTTTCATTGGTATTTAAAACCTTTTTCATTTTCTTCTTCAGTGCCTTTAGTCTTTCTTGGATTTCTTTTTTCTCCTGTTGCCATTTATTAATTTCCTTTTCCAAGTCTTTGAGGAACCAATCTAATTCTGTCTTTGAGATCTAAAAACATTTTAGAAAGTACCTAAATCAATGAAAATGATTTATTAAAAAAAAAAAAAAAAAAAGAGCCTGAAAGACCAGAATTGCGGCAGTGGAACAGCTTAACGGAAGCCTCCAGTTCCGCAGAACACACACCCAGGACCTGGCTGCAGCAGGCTGTGCTACCCTGGCCCAACCTGGAACACAAAGTCGCACAACACACAGTCTTGGCCTCACGTGGCCTCTGAGAATCGGGGCTAGAGGAGAGGCCGTTAAACAAGAATGGATAGAGACATGACAGACTATCTGGTACTTGGGAAGAGCTTCTCAAAATCAGCGCTATCTGATCTGTCACACGGAGAACGGATTCCCAGCAGGGAGAACAGCGAGGCAGAGGTTAAGAGGAAGGCACACCTATACAAAAAAGCAAGAGGTGCCACAGGGCTGGAGTGTGAGGGGGACGTATACAAGTCAGGGCACCTTGGGTTACAACCACAAAGGGCCTTGTAAGCCGTGCTAAGGAGCGTGGGCTTTAACCTGCAGACAACAGGGAGCCAATGAAGGCTCTTCAGCAGGACAGTGAGATGAGGAGATTCTTATTTTAGAAAAATAACTCTGAAAGACACAGAGGTGGATGAGCGGTGGGTGAGAGGGTACACGAAAGCTAGACCAGAGCAGCAGCTTTCACATTTTCTTGACTGGGATGTGTGTGTGTACAGCAAACACATTTACATAATGATGCACAGCATATGTGTGTACACAGGTATGCATGTATACACATAAAAAACTAAAAAAAAAAATTGTTCTCACTCTTTGAAATGGCTTCTGATCTTTCTGTTCTTAAATACTCTATTATTAAAAACAATTTTAGTCACCGTCATTAAACTGACTTCATGCCCCATCATGAATTACAACCTTTAATGTTAAAGTCTCTGTCAGAAGAAGGTAAAATCTAAAATCTCACTGCAGTAGCCCAGGTGAGCGACAACGAGGATGGTGGTGATAACTGCAGGGATGGCGAAAGGAAACAAAGTAACCTTAGGAAGCGAGAACCCGGAGGACCACGTGTCCTTCGGGATGTAAGATGTAAAGCAGACAGTGACAGAGTTAAGGGAAGTTTCTACCTTGGATGCATTAGTACACAAAATTCTATGAACAAAAAAAGAGAACTGGGAAACATGTACTAGGAGGTACAGGAAAGAGGGAAATGAACCAAGGTAAGCATGTCCAAATAAATTTATGAGGAAACAATAAAATATACTCAGTCATCTTGACCTTGCAATCATTTTGATGGGACAGAGGAGAAATTCATAAGTGCTTGACAAAGTTTACAAATCAATGAAATAAAATACTGAATTCAAACGGTCTTTCAAAATAATCACCCAGAAAGGAATAGCGCATTTCTAAGTCTTGTTTATTCACACATCTTCTAAGAGGCTATTCTAGCTAAGTTATTTAGCACATCATCAAATCAGGTGTGTTTGGCTCCCCAAAACCACCTTTTCCAATACGGCAAACCCCCATCCTATTAATATTCTACAATCCAAAAGTCCAGTCACCAGTTAACTGGTTGTAACTTGGAAAGCATTTCCTCCTAAAAAGCCATGTGAGAAGAATCAGTTAAACATCCAACACTTTCGAAGCTTATGGTTTCAGTGGTAAGCTGAATACAATGAGGTCTTTGGTGCCAAAGAGGACACGTTCCCGGGCCAGGGGAGTCTCTGTGACTGAGGAAGAAACAGTCTCAACCTGGATTCTGGGAGCAGAGACATGTGGTGCAGGAAAGACAAGGAGGAAAGTTAAGAGGTTTCAGAGGTGGTTTCAGAGCCTCCCATCTTGCTCTTGGTACTGGGTTCCAACCTCTAGCCTCCCTCCCCCAAAACCTTCAAGCTTCTCTAGAGCCCTGACATAAGCACCCCAATCGAGGGCCTGCCCGACTCCCAGGCGGACTCTTCCTAAACGCCTTTCTGCTCCTGCCTTTCCAGTCCCTCGCTGCCAGAGCGCCTGACTGTGGCAAGGTGCTCTGAGGAGCCACTTCAACTCACCCGAAGTATTCAGACCTCACTCTTTGTCTACAGGAAGTCTGCATATGGCAAGTCCAATAGTTCTTTGTGTGCTCTTTAAAATACAATTGTGTTGTCTCTGCCTAGTCATAGAGGACTTTGGTTTGCAGTACCTACCACGATTTCAGGCGGTGTGACCCAAGGAAGTGAAAAGCTGTAGCCTGAGGCTCTGGACAGTTACGGACACCACCACCTCACACACAGAGAAGTCAGCTTTCTTACATCAGTGTTGCCCTGTGAAACAAATGTCTTCTGAATCTACAAATTCTCTTAAAGTTTTATGTCATTTTCGAAGTGTCATCTTCCTAACGCTAGCAGGTATGTGGCTTGTCAATGCTGGTCATTTAAAAATAAAATACTCTCTGGGAGTTCCCGTCGTGGCTCAGTGGTTAACGAATCCGACTAGGAACCATGAGGTTGCAGGTTCGATCCCTGCCCTTGCTCAGTGGGTTAAGGATCTGGCGTTGCTGTGAGCTGTGGTGTAGGTCGCAGACGCGGCTCGGATCCCGCGTTGCTGTGGCTCTGGCGTAGGCCGGTGGCTACAGCTCCAATTGGACCCCTAGCCTGGGAAGCTCCATATGCCTCGGGAGTGGCCCAAGAAATAGCAAAAAGACAAAATAATTAAAAAAAAATACTCTCTCTATTTGTCTTTCCTTCTTTCTTTTTTTTTTTTTTTTCTTTTTGTCTTTTTCTAGGGCCGCACCTGGGGCATATGGAGGTTCCCAGGCTATAGGTCAAATCGGAGCTGTAGCCACCGGCCTACACCAGAGCCACAGCAACTCGGGATCTGAGTCGCGTCTGCGACCTACACCACAGCTCACAGCAACGCCGGATCCTTAACCCACTGAGCAAGGCCAGGGATGGAACCTGCGTCCTCATGGTTCCTAGTCAGATTCGTTAACCACTGAGCCACGTCGGGAACTCCTGTATAAGTATTTCTAACAATCACTGTATGAATCAGAATGGACTCATATTTGGAAGAAACTAAAAGAAACAAGTTTATATTTAATATCTTCCAGTTTGAAATTCTACTAATACTAACTGCTTAATAAAATCCCAGCTTCACTTCTGCTTTCGGGAGCCTTTCATGTCCCACCTCCTGTGAGGTTCCCTGCTGCCTGAACTTCCTGCTTAAATGAGGCTTAGGATGTGACAAGGTCACAGAGGACAAGAACTCAGTTACAGAAACTCGGCGCCTCCTCCCTCAGAGAGGACAGAGTACCTGAGGCCAAGCTGCACAGACTCCGCTCTCTAGTCAAAAGCAGCGTCAAGGAGGGACACTTCTCAGCGGCCTTAGACGTCAAGGTTTCTAATGTTCCTGGGAGGCGGGCTTGCCAGGCAGTCCTGGTCCTTAAGGACGTTCAAGTCCTACCTCGGAAGCAGGGTTGACTCCAGCGGCCTTGAAACGCTCAGGCCAACTGTTTTTAGGCAGCAGAGGTTCAGCCGCGCAGTGACACTCCCTCTAGCATGGGGACAGCTCAACTCCCCTTTTCCCTGCTGCAACCTGGCTGATCCTGAATTTGCTGAATCGTTACTGTGACAGAGGTGGTGACCACCATGCCTCCCCACCTAGAGTCTATTTACCTGGCTCACTTCTGCTACCATGACCAATGTGCATGCCCACGGCCATTCGCATGACTTGCTGCTGGCGGCTACGCCAAACTTGTTCTCGCCTATCCTGTGCTCTATTTTGAGCCAGTGATTTCACCTCGGATTCAGCCCCTTGGCCAGGAGATGATGTGCAACCTCAAGGTTATGCTGGGGCACAAGAACCTACTTGGCAACAAGTATCTAAAGGAGTTCAGGTATCAAAAGGCACAAAGTATTGTAAACACACACACACACACAGCTCAGCCATGGAAAAGGCTACCTGAGTTCATCTGTCATTTGCACTAACCACCCTTTAATGACAAGCTGGCCTAGGGCAGCTATCATGAGCTTGTCTCTGGCTACATGAAAGGGAATAATCAGAATCCTTTTCTGTGAAACATGAGAATAAAAGAAATAACAGGCTATATACAACTGCATCCTGTATATGCACAGTTTACTGACATGATTATAAATACCTCGGAAGGTCTTTTACTCAGAAAACGTTTGCTTTCCATACCTTTTTTCAAAATCTGAAACTGTGTTCTAAAATAAATACTGGAGGTGCCTTTAATATTGCATATAATTTAAAAAATACAAAAAAGAATGCTAGGTAAAGAAAACACAAGATAGAAAAGATAGTATAAAACCAAAAGTGAGAATTATATAAAAATGAATGGCACGAGGTCCTAACTATTCTTCAGAAATCGTATTCAAACTTTCTGGCAAACAGAAGTCAAATAAAAAACAAGCTCACTGCACCAAGAAACCCAAGTAGTGAAACAGAGAAACAACTTCTCAGGGCCTCATAAAGAGGATGATACTGCATAAAAGTCCTGGAAGATCAGCACACTTAAGGAGCATCCAATAAATACTGGTCAAATGAAAGAATGAGTAACACCCTCAACAACATGCTAGCCTTTCACGTAGGCTAACTTGCGACATATGAAGACACAATTCACTAAACCCAGTTCTTCAGGAGCCCAAGTACACAATGAACAACATCGGCAGAGCTAGCGTCTGTAGGCTGAGCTCCAAAGATGGCTAAGAAACAGCCCTTACTCTCAGGGAGATCACAGTTTGGTACGAAAAATATGCACAAAAGATCATTACTACACCATAAACAAAAGTTGACTCAAAAAGGACCACAGACCTAAATGGAGGAGCTACACCTACAAAACTCTAGAATATAGGGGGGAAATCTTGGTGACCTCTGATCTGACACTGATTTCTCAGCTATGACACTAAAAGCATATACAATAAAAGGAAGAAAAAAAATAGAGAAACCGGACTACAATGACATTTGAAACTTGTGTGCTGCAAACAATACCATCAAGAAAGTGAAAAGATAACGCACAAAATGAGAGTAGGAGAAATATATTTGCAAATATGAAAGATGGGAGAAAACATTTCTAAATCATATATGTGGATTAGCAACTTGTACCTAGAATACATAATATATATGAAACTTAATTCAGAAATAAAAAGACAAATAACCCAATTAATAAATGGGCAAAGGACGGGAAAAGACATCTCTCCAAATTCTCCAAAGATAAAAATGGACATTAAGCACATGACAAGATGCTCAACACCATTAGCTTTAAGGGAAATGCAAATCGAAACCACAACGAGGAAAAAAAAATCCGCAATAAGAAACCCACTTCACACCCACTAGAATAGCTAAAATCATAAAGACAGATGATAGTTAAAGTGTTAATGAGAATGTGGAGAGACTGAATCACTCATACACTGCTGGTGGAAATGTAAAATGGTATGGCTGTTCTGGAACAGTCTGGTAGCTTCTCAATCTCTTAAATGTGGAGTTAGCATATGATCCAGCAATTTCACTCCGAGGTATATACCCAGAAAAAATGAAAACCTATCTCTGCAGAAAAACTTGTACTCAGATGTTCACTGCAGTGTTATTCATAATACTCAAAAAGTGGAAAGAACCGAAATGTCCATGGACTGATGAATGGATAAATGAAATGTAACATAGCAAACAATGGAATATCACTCAGCAATAAAAAGGAATGAAGTACTGAAACACATTACACAGATAAACGGATGTACATGGATGGACTTTGAAAACATTATGCCAAAGGAAAGAAGGCACTCACAGAAGACCACATAGAGTATGATTCCATTTATATAAATTGCCCAGAAGAGACATATCCACAGAATAAATCACGGGCTGCCCAGGGCTCGGGGAGGGAGAATAGGGAGTGACCGGGAGTGGTTGTGAGATTTCTTTTTGGGGTGATAAAAATGTCTTAAACTTAGACTGTGGTGATGGCTACACAACTCTGTGCATGTACTAAGAACACTTTCAGTGGGGGAATTTTAATCTGAATCGTATCTCAATAAATGGTAATTGCTGTATAATACAGTGAGGTACTGGTTATCACCACTGCATTAACAAGGGCCTTTAACCAAGCCTCAGGTTGCCGTCAGTGACCACTTCCTCAAGAAAGTGTCTGAGGACGAAGGAGCAGTGCTGGGGAAAGGTCCAGAAGAGAGGAAATCACATGAAGTGTGGAAGACAAGGCAGAGAACTGGTCAGGGAGGTGGCTGAAGACGGAGGGAGGTACCAACGACAGAAGGGTTTTAAGCTCTTGGTGATCACTGTGGCAGTGGGACGGCATCCTCCCCTCCCTCACCCCTCCTGTTACCTATACCTGTTGTCGTGTGGGGACCACGGGGCTGCCGTCACTAAAGAGGCAGTCTCTTTCCCATGCTTTGCCTAATGGGACAGTAGCAGACCTGATTCAGCAGAGACTTGAACTGTGCTTATGGGATGGTCCTTGTTTGCCCTTTTACTTACTGGAAGATGCAAGACACGTGAAACAGACCCAGTTGTCCCCACTGTCCCAGCTGAGGCCATTCTAGATCAATCCATAGCCAGCTGACCCCAGACATGTGAGCAGGCACAGTCAAGAACAGCTGAGCCCTAGCTGACCCAAAGGTGAAAGCCAAGCCCAATCAGGATCAGCTAACGCACAGACTCACACATTTAATATTTATTGGTACATGTCACTGAGGTTTTTGTGGGGAGTTGTTACCTGGCATCACACTACTCATGAAGTGCTGAGGAATGTTTTTCAACTGGTTGTGGAACTGACATTCTCCCAGGGGAGGACAAACGCAAAGGATGTGGAGCCTGACACTTAGCACCTGTTCCACTTCGCACTGCTGTGACTTGGCGCAAGAGGTATTAGCGATTCCTGCCTCTTATTTCCTTATCAGGAGAATGGAGATAATATTACATACTCTAACACGAGTATGTTAAGACAGCTTGAAATTAAATAATACACGTAAGAAATGTACAACTGCTTACAGCACATAACGTGAGCTCCACAAATGTTAGATTAAAAAAGGCGGAACTTGGCAAGGACCGTAAGTGAACAGGAGAACCCATCTCTCTACAGATGTGGGCTGAGGAAGCTCTGGCAGGCAGGGGCCACAGATTCTGTTGAAACAGGACAGAATTCCAAATTCTACTCCATAAATTATTCTGGGCCAAAATGATAGTGACATTTAAGTATCAATGTCAACTAAATACCCATCTTAGGTAGAAGAACCCTCATTAAAGCACCTTAAGAACATATGACCTAGGAGAGATGGGGAGTGGCTACTTAATGGTCCAGGGCTTCTTTCTGAGTGATGAAAATGGCTCTGGAATTAGACTGTGGTAATTGACTACACAACACTGTGAATATACTGAAAAAGCCACTGAACTGTGTACTTTATAATGGTTAAATGTGAATTTTATCTTAATAAAACAAAAAAGAACATATTCCTTTGAGCAATACAGCAACCAGCTATCCAGAACCTGCTGGCTGCAGGTCAGAGGTACACTAAAAACAACAGCAGACTCCGGCTTTAGAGTGGCTATTTTACTTTGGCAGGGAACAGGCCTAAGTATCTATTAGGGCCGTCTCCAGCTTATGATAATCAAACACCATCAGCTTCAAGTTAATAGCTAGCTCAGATTTGTACTGATGCTTTGTAAATGCCAAACATTCTTCAAGTACTTTGTAAACAAGCGATTTTTCTCAACAAGGGCATGATGGCATTCTGAGTGGACAATTCTTCCTTATTATACTTATCTCTGGCTATTCCCTACCCATTTCCGACCACCCCTGTGAGTCCTTACAAAACTATGAAATAGAGATGATATTATTATCTCTATTTCAAAAAGGTTGAGTAAGTTATCTTAGGTCACAAAGCCATTATAGGTGGTGGTGCTGGAGTTACCAGCCAGGGAGTCAGACTCGATTGCCCGAATTCCTTTGTTGTTGCTTCTTGTTGTTGTTGTTTTACCGTGCCCACAGCCTTGAGAAGTGCTTGGGCCAGGGACTGAACCTGAGCCACAGCAGTAACAACACCAGATCCTTAACCCGCTGAGCCACCAGGGAACTCCCCAAATTCTTAAACATGAGTTGTTACTGCTTGCCTCTTACTTCTCTGTAAAGGGAAAGGGATGCTGTATCCAATACATCCAAATGTGCTATCAAGTATTAGCTCATAACCTCAGTGGTCTAGAGTCAAAGGCCAAGGGAAAGAGCAATAAAAACACAATTTTTTTATATTTATAAAAGATTTTTCCACAAGCAAATTATAGGCATAATCATGATAAATAAAGAAATGGCTACAGCTAAGGAGTTCCCTTGTGGTGCAGTGGGTTAAGGATCTGGCGTTGTCGCTGCAGCAGCCTAGGTCTCTGCTGTGGCACAGGTTCAGTCTTCCCTGGCCTGGGAACTTCCACATGCCAGGAGCACAGCACGCCCCCGCCCCCCCCCAAAAAGAAAAGAAAAACAGAAAAAAGAAATGGCCACAGCTAAATCTCATCTGCTCTTGTACAGACAACAAGCTAAAGAACTGAGATGAGCAATTTATCCTGATAGGAAATGAGTATACACTTTACATGGGAAGTCTAATAACCTAACGGGTCTTGTAATTTGGGCAACTACAGAATGGCTCTTTAAAAAAAAAAATTTCTTTTTTTTTTTTTTTTGCTGCACCCATGACATCCTAAGTTCCTGGGCCAGGGACTGAATCCATGCCGTAGCAGAGACCCAAGCTGCGCTGCAATAACACCAGATCCTTAACCTGCTGCACCATACGAGAACTCCAAGAATGGTTCTTTAAAAGAAAATGGACTGACTCCTCAAGTACAACCATGTGCAACCAGAACCAGAGCCTTAGAAAAGTTAAAAAGCAGGTCAAAAGCCCACGCCCACCAGTCAAAGCCACTGCTCCCTCAGAGCCCTCCTCCCTAGGTGATAATTTACTATACATTTCTTGTGTATAAAGAAGTCTTGATGAATTCACAAATACAGGACTCAGTCAGACCAGCAGTTAATAAAACTGGACAGGCCTCTGTCAGAAAGACATAAACTTCACTCACTGGATGCCCACCGTAAATTAAGTGGCTGTACCTGCAAATCTGCCCTCGTTACTTACGGGGGTGGACACGGGCACTCTCATCCAACATGATAGGTGGCTGCAGGATGTACACAGACGAAAATACAAGGAACAAAAGAGAGTACCACTACTTTGAAGTGTGATCCACATGTAGAGATGGCTTATTAAAATGAAAAGGGAATTTCCCTGGGGCAACACAAAGTTCACAAAAATATTTCATTTTGTTAAGCCCTGCCCAAGTAGCTTATCCAAATTAGTGTTCTCTGACTGTGCAGGTTTTATTTTTGCTCATTTTCTCCTCTTCTCAATCAAAAAGACTTCATTCAACTCAGCAACTGAGCAACAAGGCTGGCCCCTTCTTACTCCTCCTATCTCCCAAGTCTCATCCCAAGTAAAAACATATCCTAAGGAATGCTGTTAACAGTTACCTCTGTGAACAAACCCTCTTCTTCTGGGTACACTTAAATCTCAATAAATGAGTTTGTTAAGGTCCCACTAAGCTAATTTTCTTCCATGTAATATATGTGACCTCAGCTACTGGTTCAGACTTCTGGAACAAATTTTTCCTTTCTTAAATGGACTACCATCCCTTTGTAACCTCCATACAAAAGACCTCAGTTTTTACAACCCAATTAAAAATGGGCAGAAGACCTGAATAGATATTTCCCCAAAGAAAACAAATAGATGGATAACAGGCACATTAAAAGATGCTCAATATCACTAATCATTAGAGAAATGCAAATCAAAAACACAATAAGCTATCACCTCACACCTGTCAGGATGGCTATTATCAAAAAGATGACAAATGTTGGCAAGGATACAGAGAAAAGGGAACCCTTGTACACTGTGGAAAACAGTATAGAGGGGCCTCGAAAAACTGAAACTACCACATGATCCAGCAATCCCACTCCTAGGTATGTATCCAAAGAACACAAAGTCACTCCTTTGAAAAGATACACACATCCCAATATTCACAGCAACAGCCATGATATGGAAGCAAACTAAGCAACCATCAATAGATGGAGGGATAAAGGAGATGTGGTGTAGATATACAGTGGAACATTACTCAGCCACGAAAAAGAATGAAGACCACGGAGGGACCTACAGAGTATTATGCTTAATGCAATAAGTCAGAGAAATACTTTATCACGTATACATAGAATCGAAAGTATAAAACAAATGAGTGAATATAAAACAGAACCAGACTCACAGATATAGAACACAAACTAGTGGCTACCCATAGGGAGAGGTAGAGATGATGGGCAAGATAGGAGTAGAAGATTAAAAAGTACAAACTCCTACGTATAAAATAAATAATCAAAAAAGATACTATTCAGCACAGGGAAATACAGGCATTATTTTGTAATAACTTTAAATGGGGTATAATCTAATAAAATATGTATGTGTATCGTTACACTCTACATATGAAACTAATATTATAAATCGACTATACTTCAATTTTTTAAAAAAAAGTCCTTAGTTTTAAAAAAGAAATACACCATGTTTCCCTTACATCTTTAACTCCATTTTCCCACTAACTCAACTGGGCCTTGCCACTAATCAGTGTTACTCCAACAGCCAATTACAAGAAAATGAAAGTGAATCTTAGCGGATGGAATCCAAGAGCAGCAGACTCGACCAGGAGACGCTGGGTGACTTTACAGTTCTAGTGTGCCAAACCTCCACGGTCATTCCTGCATTTCCTGAGGAGTACGATGATGATGATAGTAGTAGTAGTAATAGCAGTGCCAGGCAACATTTACAAGCTCCTATTAAGCACCAGGCAATTGTAAGTACAACTGGCCTTCTGTGTTCTCAGATGCGGAATGCTACCGCTGTATACAAGGTGGATACAATCTGTGGATTCTGGTGTCTGTGAGGGGGTCCTGAAACCAATCCCCTGCGAATAGCAAGGGACGACTGTACTTTACAAGTATTAATCTAACCTAATCTAAAATGGGAGCTTATTATAATTATCCAAACTCTCCAGATAAGGAACCAAAGCACAGAAATGGTCAATAAGTTGCCCAAGAACAGAATTAGGGCAGAACCAAGTCTGGATCTGAAGCCAGTCAGCCTGACTCCAAGCATCATACTCTGAACCACTAATGCTATACTGCCTCTTTCACTAAAAACAAGAATCTAACTTGGAACTTAGTCACCAGAAATTAGTTTTAGTTAATCACGCAAACTGAATTACAGATAAATGAAAATTCAAATTCCCAGCCTTTTTCTTACATAGCAACTTAAAAGGTTCTAAAACAATGCAAAAAACACTGTCACTTTAATATGTCACAGAGAAATATGAAAGCGACAACGCTGAGAAAGAATCCTTTGGCCAACACTGCAGCTCAGCTGAGGCTGCACAAGCACAATGTGGGTTGCACTGCATGAGCTTTCAGACAGGAATACCTTATTTTCTTCTATGTTCCTTTTCAACTTTTCTTCCAAGTCCTTGGTCTCTTCTGAGCCCTCGATATTCCTCTGCTCGTAGTTTTCACAGGCTTCCTTAAGCTGCTCTTGTAAAACCTGGTACTCCTTTTCAATCTGTGAAATATCTCCCTGAAAGTACAAAACAAAATTCTCTATTAAAAGTAGTTTAAAAAGCCTATTTCTGATCTTGTTCTGAACCGTCTCAAAATAGAGGAGAATATAAGGCAGATGAAAATTTATAAGGGAAATATCACAATAATTCAGGAATTAAAAACAAACTGTTCGGCAAAGCCAGCTCTTTAAAAAAAAAATTATTCGTATCACTGGAATTCACAAGGAAACTTTTCCGTGTGTACTAGCTCTGAATATTTGTTTTAGAAGGCTCGGTATTAAATTAACAGTTGGATGTGAATGTCATCCTCCACGACTGACATCACTACTTATTAAGTTTAAAAACTATAAATATCATGCATATTTTAGATATGAACAGTACACATCAACTGTGGCCCTACTTTTAGAAAGTTTTCAACTGATAGCTGCTGATTATTGCAAAAAGACAAGTTAAAATATTATCAATGGATTATTCTCAGTTATGTACCTGTCTGCCTAGATAGCTACAACAAAAGCAAACAGAAGTCATACTGTAATGTGAAACGCTGGCGGACAATAAGCACCATTTATTCACCTATTTTTTTTTAAGCCTTTCACACCACTAAAGCTTTCAGCAATCACACATCTGTGTCTGAAAGAAGCACCTGTGTGATGCTGGCAACTCCTCCCAACTGCAGGTGACTGCGCTGCCTAGACACGCAGGGACCTTGGCAGCCAGTCTTCAAAAATCTACCCCAGCGTCGTCCACCTTCCCTGCCTCCTGCCCCTTTCCCAGCATCTCAGCTTCTTCCAAGTGTAAAAAAGGCAGGGAATCAAGCCTTTGGGATTCTGTGAATTACCAGTTAGAGAACTGTGAACTATGGCTAAGATGACCACACATGCCAGTTTGCTGGGGAGAGCACTAGTTTGTTTGTCTGTCCAGACTCAAAGTTCAGCAATAGTCATACTGTCTATGTTTACATAATTGAAAAATCATGAACCTTACTATGACCCATGAGTAAGCCTTCATGGTTTCAGACCTTAGTTATTTCTGTTTTCATTCTCAATTCAGCTAAAAGATCTCAAAGTAACTTGGTATTATGAATTAACTCATATGCCCCCAAATCACCAACAGAGACAGGTGGCAAGGTATATGCCATCTCTATGTTATTATACTTAAACTTCACCATAATTCTACAAGAAATATGTTATTTTCAGTTTTTATAGACCAGAAAACCAAGGTTTAGAGAGGTCAGGCCACCTCCCAAAGTCCCAGAAGAAAGAAGCTGCTCTTGGAACAACTGCCTCACTGGTTGAGAAGCTATCGACCATACTAACATCAGTCTTGAATTTAAGAAAGCATGTGTGCGTTTTCCCAACACTAAAGAAAATACTTATTTACGGGGCAAAACCACCGAGGCTCAAACAACAGAGCATAACTGATTAAAAGCTAGGTACCAAATAAGAATTCAACGCTACTCGTTCTACTTGGTAAATATTCATATTTAGGAAAAATGTTCACCACGGCCCTGTAAGCATGAAAAGCTGACACGACCCCAAGGTTCGACAATAAGAAACTGGTCAAAAAAATTACCATGCATTCATGTAATGGAATACCAAGTAGGCATAAAAAATGATGGTAAGGAGTTCCCGTCGTGGCACAGTGGTTAACGAATCTGACTAGGAACCATGAGGTTGCGGGTTCGGTCCCTGCCCTTGCTCAGTGGGTTATCGATCCGGCGTTGCCGTGAGCTGTGGTGTAGGTTGCAGACACGGCTCGGATCCTGCGTTGCTGTGGCTCTGGCGTAGGCCGGTGGCTACAGCTCCGATTCAACCCCTATCCTGGGAACCTCCATATGCCGTGGGAGCGGCCCAAGAAATAGCAAAAAGACAAAAAAAAAAAAAAAAAAGATGGTAAAAAAGTCTATATTTACTGACATAGAAAAAGTCTAATATATTAGGACTGATAATCTGAAATACAACATATATGGTAAGATCCCATCTTTTAAAAAGCATCACTTTTCTTCGGGGGCAGGGGGGGCGCACATCTGTGGCACATGGAGGTTCCCAGGCTAGGGGACAAATTGGAGCTTCAGCTGTGGACCTTCACTACAGCCACAGCAACGCCAGATCCAAGCAGCGTCTGCGACCTACACTGCAGCTAGCAATGCCAGATCCTTTAACCCAATGAGTGATGCCAGGTAGCAAACCTGCACCCTCATGCATAGTCAAGTTCTTAACCCACTGAGCCATGATGGGAACTCCAGCATCGCTTATTTAAAAGCAAATGTTAAAGCCTGGAAGGTTGCACATCGAAATATTAACATGAGTGATGGGGCTGCAGATGACTTATAATTTCTCTTCCATAATTTTCAGTACTGTTCATTAAAAAAATTTAAGGGCTCATTATATTTTATAATTGGCTAAAACTGTACAGCTATTTGCACAAATAGCAGCAGATAACACAAAGTTCTAAACTTCTTCCTACTTACACATCTTGTAAACCATTCCTTATTAGTAATGACAGAATTGCTTCTTTTTTTTTTTTTTTTTTTTTTTTGTCTTTTTAGGGCCACACTCATGGCAAAAGGAGGTTCCCAGACCAGGGGACAAATACGAGCTGCAGCTGCTGGCCTACACCACAGCCACAGCAGCGCCAGATCTGAGCCACATCTGCAATCTACACCACAGGTCACAGCAACTCCACAGATCCTTAGCCCACTGAACAAGGCCAGGGATTGAACCTGTGTCCTCATGTATACTAGTCAGATTCGTTTCCACTGAACCATGATGGGAAATCCAAATTGCTTCATTTTTAAATGATAGAGTAATATTCATTATATGGATGTACTATAAATTCTTTTTTTTTTTTTGTCTTTTGTCTTTTTGTCTGTTGTTGTTGTTGTTGCTGTTGTTGCTATTTCTTGGGCCACTCCCTCGGCATATGGAGGTTCCCAGGCTAGGGGTCCAATCGGAGCTGTAGCCACCGGCCTACGCCAGAGCCACAGCAACGCGGGATCCAAGCCGCATCTTCGACCTACACCACAGCTCACGGCAACGCCGGATCCTTAACCCACTGAGCAAGGGCAGGGACTGAACCCGCAACCTCATGGTTCCTAGTCGGATTCGTTAACCACTGCGCCACGACGGGAACTCCTGGGTGTACTATAAATTCTTATAACTAGTCTAACATTAATTTAACTAGTCTAACACTGGATATTCAAGTTGTATTCAATTTTTCGTTGACATAAATACAGATTAAACAAATGTACAAATACCCTGTCACTGGTCTCTGTACACATATATGAGTACAGATAAATTCCAATTGCCTTTCTCAGAAACTTACATTTTTATGTTCTTTCAGTAGTGTATAAATAACTGTTTTTCTTGCTTTAAGTGGGGTTGGGCACCTTTTTTTTTTTTTTTTTTTTTTTGGTCTGTCTTTTCTAGGGCTGCACCTGAGGCATATGGAGGCTCCCAGGCTAGGGGTCAACGGAGCTGCAGCTGTTGGCCTATGCCACAGCCACAGCAACATGGGATCCGAGCTGCATCTGCGACCTACACCACAGCTCATGGCAATGCCAGATCCTTAACCCACTGAGCAAGGCCAGGGATCGAACCCAAAACCTCGTGGTCCCTGGTCAGACTTGTTAACCAAGGAACTCCGAGCACCTTTTTATATGTTTAAAAACCACCTTTATTTCTTTTAATATGGATTGTATATTCCCATCCATTCCCATTTTTGTGTGAGATTATAAATCTTTTCCTAGTTGATTTATTCAAACTTTGTATGTTAAGCAAGGAAATCAGTTCTCTGTCCTATGCTGCAAATAATCTTCCTAGTTGGTCATTTGTGTTTTGGTATTGTATGTATATGTTTTTGTTCATACATACATATATGTTATGCACATGTATGTATACATGCACACAAACATACTTTTTTTGTCATGCTGTTCATTAACCTTATGAAAAAAATTTCCTTTTTTTTCTAGGTACTTTTCTGGGCCCATTTTTTAATATTTAAATATCTGATCAGCCTGGAATTTGTTTTGGCACATGGAACGAGGTAGGATCTAAATTTTTTCTAGCTGGCAACCCATTTCCCCTCACACCATGTATTTAATAATCTACTTTTTGCTCACCGATAGTTAACATTTTTATTAAACCTTACATTTCTATATTTTATTCTACTAGACTCTTATTCTCGTGGTCTATTTATGTGCTAATATAGATTTACATTATATTTTAATATCTAGCTAAACAACGCTCCTTCTTACGGTTTCTTTGCCATGGGCAATCTTGCTGTTTGTTTTTCTCTATGAAGTTAAAAATCAATTCGTCCAGTTTCAGATAAACTCTATGCAGCAGCCCGCTACCAAGGGGACCCCCCCGAGATACCTCTCCTATAATTTATCAGGGTTGGTCTGTGTGACCAACACAAATACAGAAGAAGTGACACATTGCTACTTCCTCAAGTAAGTCAAGAAAGCCACTACTACTCTGCCTCGGATCACCTGCTCTGGGGAAAGCCAGGCCCCAGGAGGCCGGGCAAGCAACTGAATGAAGCCTCCTACCAACAGCCATCACCGTATTGCCAGGCACAGGAGTGGGCCCTGCTGGAAGCAGAACCTTTGGTCCCAGTGACTCCTGCAGATGACTGAACTAAGGTTAAGAGATACCCAGAAGCATCGAGCCAAACTGCTCCTCCACTCCTGACTCACAGAAATTGCGAGCTAACTTGTTCTGCAGCGACAGATAACTAATGCATTCTGTTTGTACTGAGATTGTGTTAATCTCTTTAATAATAGGGTCTTCCTGGTCAAGTACAGTGAACACTTTCTCATTTACTTAATCTTGTTTTTTTTGACTTTTTAGGGCCTCACCCGAGGCACATGGAAGTTCTCAGGCTAGGGGTCAGATTGGAGCTACAGCTACCGGACTACACCACAGCGGGAGCAATGAGAGATTCCAGTCGTGTCTGTGACCTACATCACAGCTCACAGCAACGACGGATCCTTAGCCCACTGAGGGAGGCCAGGGATCAAACCTGTGTCCTCATGGATACTAATCAGATTCATTTCCACTGAGCCACAATAGTACTCAAAGTAGCATTTTAAAGTTTTCTTTGACAAATTTACATATTTTGTCTTTTTTTTTTTTTTTTTTTTTTGTCTTTTTGCTATTTCTTGGGCCGCTCCCACGGCATATAGAGGTTCCCAGGCTAGGGGTCCAATCGGAGCTGTAGCTGCCGGCCTACACCAGAACCACAGCAACTCGGGATCCAAGCCGAGTCTGCAACCTACACCACAGCTCATGGCAACGCCGGATAGTTAACCCACTGAGCAAGGGGCAGGGATCAAACCCGCAACCTCATGGTTCCTAGTCGGATTCATTAACCAGAGCCACGACGGGAACTCCTTTTTTTTTTTTTTTTTTGTAAAGAAATTTACATATTTTATCTTTTTCTTTTTTGGCGGCCCCAATGCACATGCAGTTCCGGGGCCAGGGATCAGATTCAAGCTGTGAACTAAGCCTCAGCTGTGGCAACATCAGATCCTTAACCCACTGTGAGGCTGAGGACTGAATCTGAGTCCCAGTGCTCCCAAGACACCCCAGATCCCACTATGTCACAGTGGGAACTCTCCACGTGTTTCACCTTTCTGTTTCTACTGAAAATGGAATCTTTTAATATACTTTGCAATGGGTTCTTAATATATGGAAAAATATTTTATTCAAACATTTTTCTGAATTCTCTAACATTTTGTCATTAGGTTTTCAGTTATCATTTTGGATTTTCCAGGGACAGTCCTACCCTCTATAAATAATGATACTCATATCTCCACCTTTAAAATCTTGTTTTCTCTTACCTAATTTTGTCAGCTATTATCTCCAGGATAATAAACACTAGGATGATATATAACTTTGAAGCAAGATGATGGCGTTTTGCTTAAGAGAGAAAGATATAATACACATATTGAAAAGTACTCAACTATTCTCATTTTACTATGAGTTTTAGTCAAGGAAAAAAACCCTGAATTTTATCTAATATCTTTTCAGCAACTACGGAGCTGATTAAACAACTTTTCCCTTAAGATACACTACGAGTTTTATTCACAGATTTTCTCAGCGAATCATTCTTAAAGCGGTGAAGGTCTTCACACTTCCTTATTATTCATGTGAACAAGCTCTTATTGATAAATCAGTTTGGATCATATTACCAGTTAAAACCACAAAAACATTATACTTCAAAATAAATAAGCCAGATTAAAAACTTATCTTTTCCTCTGCCTCCCCTTCCCAAATTTCAATAACAAAAGCAACAATTTCCTGTTAAGTTTCTAAAGCTTATTCTATAAGAATGTTTTGTATGAATAACTGGCTCCAAAATAGCTCTAAATTTGTTATTCCCATCTAGTTAAATTAATGAATTTAAACCTTTAAACGGTTTAATACAATTTTGACTAACCTGTTGTGCCTCAAAAGGATTATATGGCTCAGTATTGACTTCTTGATGTGTTATATTCCAAGACACCTTTGGGGAAAAACAAACACTTTAAATTCAATCTATCTCAATTGCACTAGTGAAATAAATCCATTACGTTACATAATAACATTTTCAAACATGCCCATAATTTTTTTTCAAGGTTTTTTTTTTTTCGCCAGTTTAGATGCTTTCTACAGACATTCAAATTATTAAAAAGAAAATGATTTTGACTCATTTCTCTTCACATGTTTTTTCAAAGCCTACCAGAAAACAAAAAACTTAATGAGTAGGAGAATAATCCAGTGGGGGTTTAAGGAACCCGTGTCTGCTGAAGCTAACCACAGAGAAACCTTAAGCTACTTTCACGCTTGTTAGAAGGAACTTTAACTCAAATCCCTCCTGTCTCTCCGCCTGACTGTCTCTTTTAACTCCTCACTCCTCCCCTGCTGTGTGTAGCCCTCACTGCCCCCTCTTCCTTCCTCTCGGCAGCTGCCCATGCAGAACGCACACTCCCTTCCTTCTCCAAGCGGTCTGTCTTCAGGGCAGGCACCTGAGTGGGGGGGCCTCCTAGCCCAGGGCTGCTGTAACCAGGCGGGGAAGCCAGAATGTCACGGGCCTCACTGTTAGGACATGCTCTCGCTACAGAAACAGCCACACCTTCCACCACACTTTTATTAATTATTAAGGTGATGTTTTGGCTCCATCTGCTGATTCCACTCTCTTAAATTTTTCAACTAGTGCAAAACTTGGACAGGAAGAAGAATTATTACTTAAAACCCCCAAATTCCTTCTGAAATGATCTGTCACACTCTACAAAAGGGTTCACAAACTCCATCATTTTAAACAATTTCAGTAGATATAATGGCAATGAAAAATGAAGAGGAAAATTTAACTTCAGTATTAAGAAGACTTTTTTCTTTTTCAGTCTTACCTGTATGGCAACCATTTGTGTACGTGGAGTATCTGTTACTTCATCAGTATTTTCTGGATTTTCCTCCCACTTGGCAGAATTTCCACAGTGACCATCGTTTCTGTTAGACTCACTGGGGGCTGTATCAGCCCCATCTGTGAGGCACTGTGGCTTTACTGGTATTTCCGAAGAGTCCTGAAGGATCTGTGTTTCAGGGACAATCTGGGGACCAGGGGCGTTCTCGGCAATGAAATGGTGACCCTCAAAACGCACGTCTGTTATGTCGCTGGCTACAAAAGATGGCACCACTGGTATTGATCTTTGCAGCTGATATTCAGAAGAAACGGTGGCCAGAGGTGTGTAAATGCTATACTGGGGCATGGTCGGTAACACGTTTATAAACGCAGGTGGCGTCTGGGTAATGTCAAATCCCCGAAAGGGAAGATACGTACAGTATCCTGTGACCAAATGCGGCTGAGGCCAATAGGTTGGTTTCACATCCTCAAGAATTGGTTTGGGACAGTTGGAGACTTGCTTGTGACCTGCCTCCTCAGAGACTGGTTTGGGGGGATCAGAAGAGACCCCTTTGGGCTTCGCATCCTCAGAAACTGATCTGGAAGAATTATCGGAAATTGGTTTTGGCTTCACAGCTTCACAAGCTGGTTGGGCAGAATTAGTACAAGTAGGTTGGGGCTTCAGATCCTCAGAAGCTGGTGCTGAAGATAAATCAGATACGGGTTTGGATTTTACATCTGGTTTAAATTCCCTAGCAGCTGGATTCAGCGGTAGTTTAACTCGTAAGTACTCTCCTGTTTTTGAAATTTCTTCGACTTTTGTCTTAATGTTTTTCTTCTTTCTCTTTTTCTTGAGCCGTAATGCAACTTTCTTCAGTGCAATACAGTTGTCAATCACAACAAAACGAGGACATCCCAGGAGAAAAGATTTCAAACCTCCTGCTTTTTCTAGTATCTGTCGAGTCTCTTCTGGGAAGAATTCATATTCTTCGGAAAACATCTTGTTACTCATGTCCAAGGGGCCATGTTCCTCCAACAACTGGGAGAAATAACTTGAGAAAAAATTCACATTTGCATAAGTTATAAGGACGCTCTTGATTATTTGAAAAAAGTATTTCCCCAAAATTTTCCCAAAGCAAAATACTTCATTCCTAACTGATCTCAACACCTCCCCAACAAATTACACTCATATTAAATCTGGGAAAGGTTAACTGCACTCTATGACACTATAAATAAAATTCTGTTTGCCCCTCAGGAAATAGTCTTTTAAAAATTTTTTAGGGAAAAAAAAAGGAGATTTAAAAATTGTAAGTTTCAATTAAATAATTATTCAATCTTATTTAAAAAGCAATGAAGAGCAAGAAAACTTTTTTGAGAAAAAATAACAAGGCTATCAATAACAAGAATATCACATGAGAAGTGGGATATCAAATCTCAAAAAAACCCTATTGGAATTTGTATATAGTAAATCTATTAACATTTTTCTGCTTAGAAATATGCAGTGATTCAGAAATACTGAAATCAGTTGGGTCTGATCAATAAACCAACACAGTGCAGGATCCACAGATAGGGGCCAATCCCCTAACCTGCCTCCATCTGGGCGCTGTGTTTAATGCTGACCAAAAAGATAACTTATTTAGGAGGACGGTAAAAACGATACTTCTTTGAAGCAAAAGAAAACCACCTTATGTGCAGATGCTGCTGCAGAGAAATGCACAGGACAACTACAAGTGATTAACCCCTATTCAAAGCAACCACCACACTGAAACATAAAGACCAAAGGCCACTTCTCTTTGCACTGCTGGTCTAAATACTTCAAAGATATCAGTCTCTCTCTCTCTCTCTCTCTCTTTTTTTTTTTTTCTTTTTAGGGCCACAACCATGGCATATGGAGGTTCCCAGGCTAGGGGTCGAATTGGAGCTACAGCCACCAGCCTATACCACAGCCATAGCAACACCAGATCCGAGCGCGCGTCTGCCACCTACACCATGGCTCATGGCAACGCCAGATCCTGAAGCCAATGAGTGAGGCAGGGATCGAACCCGAATCCTCATGGATATTAGTTGGGTTCATTACCACTTAGCCATGATGGGAACTCCAAGATTTCATCTTTAATGAAAATTTCTAAAGGCAGAAAGGGCTGTGGGAGGGTGAGGCAAAAAGAAATCACTGTAGTCTCAGGAACAATAACCCTTGTTGAGGATTTTGGCTGACGGGTAAAAGTAACACTGGCCCCACCATCTATTCTGAGAGAGACCTTTCTAGTTGGTGCTGAGCTGCTATCAAGCAAGAGCAGAATAATTCATTAATGGTCTATGTGTATTTACATTTTGCTCTTCATGATGCATACTGGACAGAATCACTGAAAAATAAAGCTTTTCTACCTGGATTGAAATACTTATCCAGAACGGAATAATTAAAGGAGTTCTTGTTGTGGCTCAGCGGTTAACGAACCCAACTAGCATCTGTGGGGCCAGGTTTGATCCCTGGCCTCGTTCAGTGGGTTAAGGATCTGCCATTGCCGTGAGCTGTGGTGCAGGTTGCAGATGTGGCCCTCAAAAGGCAAAAACACAAAACAAAATGTAATAATTAAAGAACAGAGACCACAGGAAAGGAAATCCTTATCAGAAACTGAGCAATGAGTTTTTCAATAGCTAGCAACATAACTGATGAGGCAGATCTGGTGATGATTACTAAGTGACTAATACAAAGCAGATTCCTTACTACTCAGCCATAAAAAAGAATGACAATGCCATTTTACAGCAACATGGATGGAATTAGAGACTCTCATACTGAGTGAAATAAGTCAGAAAGACAAATACCATATGACATCACTTATAACTGGAATCTAATATGCAGCACCGATGAACCTTTCCACAGAAAAGACAATCATGGACTTGGAGAATAGACTTGTGGCCGCCCAGGGGGAGACGGAGGGAGTGGGAGGGATCGGGAGCTTGGGGTTATTGGATACAACTTGGAATAGATTTACAAGGAGATCTTGCTGAGTAGCATTGAGAACTATGTCTAGATACTTATATTGCAACAGAACAAAGGGTGGAAAAAAAAAAAAGTACACATGTAAGTGTAACTTGGTCTCCATGCTGTACAGCGAGGGGAAAAAAAATTAAAAAAAAAAAAAAAAAAAAAGGCAGATTCTTAAAGAGCAGTTAAGGATACAAAAAAATGCCCACCATGCATTTTTATGTGACAAGGGCAAATGACAATGATGAGTGCATAGAAAAAAAATCACAGTTTATAGATTTTTAAAAATATATTTTATATATTTACAAGTTTTAAAAGCCTGAGGAAGAAAAAAAAAGCCTGAAAAAATACACACCAAAAGGTAGCTGTAGTGATATCTGAGAGACAGAAATTACTCATAATTTTTAGTTTTTCCTTTAAATTTTTTTGTTTTAAAAATTTCCATAATAATTTGCATTACTTTTATAATCATAAAAGTTTTTTCAAAGAAACAGAGCCTCCATGTTTTTTCCACTGGCTAAATAGCAATGAATTTTTCATAAATTCAAACAACACAATTTAATTCAAAAAGGTCACTAAGCCCAAAGAGAAATGGGAGTCATAAGCACATGAGGAATAAAATTTTTATACTAATTGTTACTTGAAATGCAACACAAAGTGAACTTTAATTCTACTTATATACTTTTCTAACCTTGTAAAACGGTCTCTGTGAGACAAACATGGGGCCCAAAATAACACAAATCTTATTTCTTCATAACCCGGTGTTTTACAGGGCTTAGAATCCATTTATCAACACACTGAACAGTGGTGCGGGAGTGGCTGTTTAGTAGATATGAAAGAGGCTAAAGCTTTTCATTTTTTTTTTTTTTTTTTGGCCGAGGCATACGGAAGTTCCCTGGCCAGGAATCGAACCCGAGGCAGAGCAGCAACCCAAGCTGCTGCAGTGACAACACACCACATTTGTAGCCTGCTAGGCCACAAGGGAACTCCAAAGAGCTAAGATGCTAAATGCAAGTGAGGTGGGAAGGTTGACACGATCATTTCAACTTCAGTCAAGTGACAAAAGTCTTCTCCTCTTTTATCCCCCTCCAAAATCTCAGCCTCTAATAAGGACAGTGTTCTTGCAACTTTAGAACCACAGGCAAAGACTGGGCACACTGTGCTTGACAAGAGAAACAACAATAATGATAAAGTTTATTCTACTGGAGACGCTAGTGGTTGCCATGGACATGTGTTCAACTTCCAGGGAACTCCGTATTGTTCTCCACAGTAGTCTACAATTTACCTTCCCACCAACGGCACGCAAGGGCTCCCTTCTCTCCACATCCTTTCTGGTCTTTTTGAGAAAAACCATTCTAACAGTTGCGAGATGTTATCTTACCGTGTTTCTTTTATTTTTTCTTTTTTTTGTTGCTTTTTTTTTAAGGGTCGCAATTATGGCATATGGAAACTCCCAGGCTAGGGGTAAGATCCGAGCTGTAGATGTCAACCTAGTACCACAGCAACACCAGATCCAAGTCACGTCTGCGACCTGCACCACTGCTTACGGCAATGCCAGATCCTTAACCTAATGAGCGAGGCCAGGGATCAAACCCTCAACCTCACCTATGCTAGCTGGGTTTGTTCCCACAATGGGAACTCCTTGTGTTTCTTTTTAAAAGTGAAGTATAGGAAGTTCCCTCGTGGTGCTTTGGGTGGCGCAATCCAAAAGTATTTCAGCCCAAAGTTACTTAAAAAGGAAAGTATGTTTCTCTTTTATTTGATCAACATCAGGAAGTCAAGTTTTCAATACAATACAGATTCCTGATGCCTGAACTATCATACCAGCTAAATGATTATCTCAAAAGAACTAATAATGAGATCTTGGATCCTTTTCCCAGTAGAAGGGGAACATTTCACCAAGCTATGTTACCTGCCCCTGGGCTTACGAGACACCAAACAACTGCATCATCAACATATGGACAATGAGATCAAATAATCCACCACCTGGAAACTCTGTTTATCATCCTATCAGAACATACCCAGGCAGTAGAACATACTCTGCGAAGGAGGAGGTATCCACATTAGCAGCTTAAACTGCCAAAACCAATAATCATTAGGAGCCAATTAAGATTCTTTAATAAACATAAGGGACACAGATGGAACAATTTAAGACTCTGACTGGCAGCCTCAGTATAAAATAACAGTTGTTGTAACGTTAAACGACTTACTCATAAAGAGTTGAACACTTTTGTTTTGGGTTAATGTCCCACAGCTTCTTATTCCGGACAACATATTCATTACTGTGCTGTTCATACAGAGCTTCGAACTCTTCCACATCTTGGCGAAGGTGGTCAGGCACTACAAATGGGCCTGCAGAATTTGAATTGCGTTTGCTAATAAAAAGAAAAAAAAATGTGAATAATAAACTTTTAGGACACCCAGAATAACATTTAAATGGAGAAAAATACAATAATGTATTACTCAGCTTTAGGATGCAAAAAACGCTACCAGAGAATTTAATGCAGAAAACTTGCCTTTCCACAAGTACACTCAAGAGATATATATATACCTGAATACTGAGTAAGCACTTTTAATTACTCTTGCTATCAAGGGCAAATTTTTTTAAACTTCTGGTTAAAAAAAAAAAAGAAGAAGAAGAAGAAGAAAAAAAATCAATGCTGCATGAACTGTAACTTAAGAGAAAAATGACAGATTTTACCATAACTGCTATCAATTTAAAGTGAGATTAAGACTGGTAAAAGGTATAAAAAGACATTTTTAAAGAATGTAAGATTCTAGCACTCTGAGAAGTTGCAGTAGTTTGAGTGTGGGCTCTGAACCAGATTGCTGTGGGTTTAAATTCTGGCTCTGCTATGGAGAGGCTTTGAGTCCTTGAGCACAACACTCAACTGCACTGTGCCTGAGTTTCCTCGTCTACAGAATGGACATATTAATAGCACTGATCTCCCAGAAAGGCAGGAGGATTAAATGAGTTTATACATGCAAAGCTCATAGAATAATGCCTGGAGAGTAAGTATTATCAAAGTATAGGCTATTATTTTTTTATTTTCATTTTTATTATTCAAATGAGAATTGCAACGATTTTTAATTTTAACTATTTATTTATTTACTTATTTATTTTACTTTTTAGGGCCACACCCGCTGCATATGGAGGTTACCAGGCTAGGGGTCAAACTGAAGCTACAGCTGCCTGTCTATGCCACAGCAACAAGGGATCCAGCTCACAACAATGCTAGATCCTTATCCCACTGAGCGAGGCCAGGGATGGAACCCGAAACTTCATGGTTCCTAGTTAGATTTGCTTCGGCTGCACCATGACAGGAACTCCTAGGCTATTATTATTTTAATTTAAAACAATTCTTCCATTTAAAGAATCCATGAAAATGTTCCAAACAACTGTTATTACAACTCATTTAAGAAATGTGGGGGAAAATTTTTTGTGAGTTTTTGGTCCATAAAGGAGTATGATATAAGAAGGTCACTGCTATTCAGTAGTTTCCCTTTTTTTTTTTTTTTTTGTTTACTTTTTTTTTTTTTCCCACTGTACAGCAAGGGGGTCAGGTTATCCTTACATGTATACATTACAATTACATTTTTTCCCCCACCCTTTCTTCTGTTGCAACATGAGTATCTAGACATAGTTCTCAATGCTATTCAGCAGGATCTTCTTGTAAACAGTAGTTTCACTTTTTTTATGTCTATTTATCTCTTGAAAACTCAGTTTCAACAACCAGTTACCACTGGCTATCAATAACATCTAAGAGTAAACCATAACATCATACGTAGCCTTCAAAACGTCTTCCTAGTAATTATCAACAGGACACTCTCTTCATTAAACATTTTAAAAAATACTTTCTAGGAGTTCCCGTCGTGGCGCAGTGGTTAACGAATCCGACTAGGAACCATGAGGTTGCGGGTTCGGTCCCTGCCCTTGCTCAGTGGGTTAACGATCCGGCGTTGCTGTGAGCTGTGGTGTAGGTTGCAGACACGGCTCGGATCCCGCGTTGCTGTGGCTCTGGCGTTAGGCCGGTGGCTACAGCTCCGATTCAACCCCTAGCCTGGGAACCTCCATATGCCGCGGGAGCGGCCCAAAGAAATAGCAAAAAAAAAAAAAAAAAAAAAAAAGACAAAAAATAAATAAATAAATAAAAAATACTTTCTAGGATTTTCCCATAGTATCTTGCATGTAGTAGGTTATCGAACTTATCAAATGAATGTCGTCAGCCCTGTGATTTCAACGCAGTTTATGTGAATTCTTAACAGTGATGAGCCACGCTATAAATTCAACCACGATGGTCACAAAGGCTGTCAGAGTAGGTGTACAACTCTGGACAGAGGAGTTAGGGGAAATAAAACACAAGTTTAAAGCACACTTTTTAAGTTTAAACACTTGAGTTAAAATAAAGCAAAACATTTTAAACTGTACTTACATATCTTCACCTGAAGTGATGGTCTCATTATTTGGTGTTACTGAGCTTGTTCCAGACCCAACTAACATAGGCTGGTTTAAAAGACAGAAAAATGACAATGATTTTCCATTTTAAAACCAATGAATGCTTAAATAAATACACATGCAAACTGTCAATACATATGACTTACCTAAGTTTTCTTGTGAACAGGAACATACAGTAATAAAAATTTCAACAGTCATAAATAGGCCCAAATGAATGTTTACATTTAGGTAGCTTTCAATGATCTAAAATTTTTTAAACTATCACTCAGTGTAAACTCCCATTTTATTTATTTTTTTGTATTTTTAGGGCCATGTCTGCGGTATGTGGAAGTTCGTGGGCTAGGGGTTGAATCGTAGCTGTAGCTGCTGGCCTATGCCACGGCCACAACAACACAGGATCCGAACCACATCTGCAGCCTACACCAGAGCTCACAGGAATGGCAGATCCTTAACGCACTGAGCAAGGCCAGGGATCAAACCTGAGTCCTCATGGATACTACTCGGATTTGTTAACCACTGAGCCACAGTGGGAACTCCAAACTCTCATTTTAGATAAACTAAAGATACATACTCAACAATGACAAGAACAGTGTTACTGGAACTTACAAGCTGTTTTCATTCTCCCTTAATATTTGTTCACCTTCTCAACCCCTGCCCTCTATCTGATTCTGCCAAATACATGAGAGCCCCTGTATGACTTAAAAATAATGTCCTACTTATCTATGGGCCTGAAGCAGAGCCTTAGGTGAGATGAAAGAAGAGATCCTATCAATTCTGAGGCTGTCATGATGATTAGTATTTATCATCTTTGAGTAGTTTAGATAATTATTAGTGATTAATCATAGGGATGTGTCTTGTCATACAGATGATGTCACTAGGGCACAGGGAAGTCAAATAACTTGCCCAAGAGGTTAAAAAAAATAATTAGTAGAACTAAGATGAGATAATAAAAATAATAATTAGTAGAACCAAGACAAGAACCCGGGTCTGCCTGATCCCAAAGCAGCCCTGGCCATGCTGCTCCATGACCAGCCACACAAAGTTCTATATTATGACAATGATTTCACTAGAAAATACCTAGAAAATAAAAAGGACCATAAAGAGTCCTTTTGAAAAATTACTTATATGCAATATGAACCTTAAACTTCCTCAAAATGTAGAAGATGGTCAAAACACCTTTAGACTAAAAACCTAGTCTTTCTCTACAAAATGCTTCAGAATATCCCAAGAATTGGTTAATTCTTATTTATATATTTAATTATTTTAGATGAGAATCAATACAGAAAATACTCCATACCTTTGAATCTTTTGGCTTCTTTTTCTTGCCTTTGTTTTTTATCTTGGTAGAATTAAACTGAAACAGAAAAAAATTACTGAAGACTCAAATAACAACATTATAAAGCTGCCATTTATTATAAAGATGCCATAGTGATTTTTATAGACTAGTGCTAAGTTTAATCACATAAAATGTTTAACAAAAATAACACTATAGTGTGTTAGCCCTAGTGTTTTAACCTATAATAGAAAATAAAAAATGGTGCCTAATGTTATAATTAAAATTAAATTATTCCAACATCTTAAACTCATTTTCAGCAAGGTTTATTGTGATTTCAAGTAATTTATCAGACTAATAAAGTAATTTCAGTTATATGCTTATCATATTTTAATGATTTTCCTTTTACTAAGCCAAACTAGACATTCTGCACTTGGCCAGACACTAGAGCACAGTGAATTTAGAAGAAGTATTTAACTTCCTACGGGCGATGTTAGCTGTTCCTTATTTAGCCAGGCAATGTCTAGTAAAGTGAATTGAGACGAAATTTCAAATGTAGATGACTTGATTGTAAAAATCAGTAAACAAAAGCATTTCTTCTGTTTGAACACTACCACAAACTAGTAAAGAAGAGAAATCTGGATTTTAACTGAAACTCAATTGGAAAAGCAAAACATTATAATTTTAATCACTACAGATAACATTTCATTTTTATTTCAGGAGATGACACAAGAACTCCTTTCCTGTTTCTACGATTAACATTTATTAGCTGCGAAACTGCACGGACATTGTCTAATCTAAGCTTCAGAGTCTGCTGGTTGTCGCTCCAATCCCAAGAGGAAGACTGGCATGAACTTTCTAGTGAAACAGTATGTGACATCCGAAGTCCTCCGGACTTGGTCTTGGTGCGCCTGCCGTGGTGTAAGTCAACACTGGCCTGGTCCTCCTTTCTAATCTGTGGCTGACACAAATTAGAATGTGACACTGAAAGTGATCAAGTAACTTACTGGCACGTCACCGCTGTCCTGTTTCCTTAACACAGTGCAGCGGCTGTCTGTAGGAAGATACAGATGGTTTCATGAGGAAACAAAACATTTATATTGCCATACGATACACAAAAGACTTAAGAAAACCACCCCAGATACTACTAACATCCACTATTTTACTTTTTATTTGGCTCCGACCCAGGTTAGTTCAGAAACCAAGAGCAAAATGGCTAACTCAGTGGAAAACCAACTACAAAGAACCACAGAATTTCAGTGCAATTCAGCATATTTGAGCGCTTTCGAGGCACCAAACTCTATGCTAGGTGCTGGGAATACAGAAATGTATAGAAAAGTCCCTGCCATCGATAAACTCATGTTCTGCAAACTACACAGAGGCAAACACCTGCATCCCGGTGTGCTAAATGCCACAGTTACTACAGTGAAAACAAAGCTTCAAGAGGAGCCGCTCAAGAAGGGGTCAGGGGAAGCTTGGGGAAGAGGGGACTTGAACAAGCAAAGGAGTAGGATATGAGCAATAGCAGGAGGCAGAAAGCACAAAGCAAGTTTGGGCACAGTAAGAAGTGGGGCTTGTATTCGGAGGGCAGCTGGGCAGAGTGATAATGAGCCGGGACAGACAATGTGAATTCAATCTGTAGGCAAAACTAAGCAGGCGTGTGTCAAAAAACAACAGTCAACAGGACCAGACAGATGTTCTAGAAGAGTCAACAGCAGCAATATAAACGAAAGAGTTGGGAGTGGGAGGGTCAGAGGCATGGAAACCAGTTTGGGGGCTGCTGCGATCACGGAAAGCTTATTAAGATCCTGGCCTAGGGAAGTGGAGATGGACAGGGAAGGACAGATCAAGAACAAAGCTTATTTGTCCTGCTGCATATAGGTCAGGGAACTATATCTCGTCACTTAGGATGGAGGATAATGTGAGAAAAAGAATGGATACATGTATGTGTGACTGGGTCACCCGGCCGTACAGTAGAAAACTGATGACACTGTAAACCAACTATAATGGAAAAAATAAAAATCATTAAAAAAAAGAATAAAGCTTATTTGAATTGGCAACAAACTAGATATGTGGTAACGGGGAAAGGGAAAAGTCAAGACCAATTCCAGAGTCCCCTGCTTAAAAGCAGTATACACAGCATCATTATCTGAGATAAATTTAGGAAAGCAGGTTTCTGGAGTTACAAGTGGGTTAAGCCACACTGCTCCTAAAGGGCTTCGTGGCCGTCTACACAGAAACTCCAACAGGGAAATATGCACGCAGAGTCCAGGAGAGAATCCCGGTCTCCCGATTATCAGGGCATGGGTAATATTGTTGAGTATCCTTACTTAGGAGATCAGCGGATTTTGAAAAGTTCTAAGAAATACAATCATTTCTTTAAATGAAAGGAGATAAAGCTGAAAATGTCTGGGATGAAGATGAGAGGCAGAGGTATTGGCTTGAAAATGTGCTGGCTAGTCATGTGGTTGGTGGCTTCCATATCTATGACTAAAAGCAGAGAAACAGTCACAGCTGGATGGACTGCGTATTTTAGGTCTAGAACACAAGAATCAGGGGAAATGCACAACGACAGGGGACTGTGTCCTTTTAGCTGTCTTGCGTGATCCAAACATGCACTGAGTTTTGAAAGCTCAGTCCCAGAAAAGCATTTTATTACCAGCAGCAGGAAACTGATGGCAATAAATTCAGTCTATCAAGAAGCATGTCACTTCCAGTCATGAAGCAGTGTCCTGGAAAAATAAAGCTGTCTGTATCTGAGAGCACTCTCTCCTAAGAACCAAAACAAAAGTAAGCTTTTCTGTTCCTTATACTGCATTTGAACTTTGTAACATGTTAACATTTTTGTACAAAGTCAGATCTTTTCATGTACCTATAAAACAAACAATATGAAATTTGAAGGTCTTGACTCCTGACAACATACAAAGCAGATTTCTGGTGCTGAGGAAAAAAGTGAGGACAGGGGGCAGGCATTACCCTAAGATATACATACAGTACCAAAGATGAGAAATATAATTTAGAATCTAAGAATATTAGAATTTTGAGCTAAACGGAATCACACACATCACTGGTTCCAAATCCACTCATTTTCATGAAGAAGAAACCAATAACCAAGAGAAGCTAAGGAATTAACCACCAGTTACCCTATTCTGCCAAAATGGACTCCAGGCTGTTATCCAAACAGCTCCCCCATTCCCCTCCACCCTGTCCAATTCCACCTGGACGTTTACAGCCAGGCTGGGACTCAACCCCTGCACCAAGGCTCTCCTCTTCCCCCAGGAGGACCCTCAGCACTTCTTCTGAGCTTCTCTTATTGCGCTTACTCCCATATCACAGTATATCTGTATATTCATCTTATTCCCTTTTCTAGAACACAAGGTCCTCGAGGGCAGGGACTAATGTACGTATTTCTGAATTCCTTGTAAACACCTAGCACAGGGCCTTGAAACAGCAGTCAGAAGGTTTTCAAAGAATTTTGAGTTAGGGAAGAAGCTGGACCATAGCCCACTTTTCCTGCCTCCCTGTTCTAGGTTCTCCCCACTACAACAGGTACGCTCTCTGCTATAGGTTCTGCAAACATCACCTACCTCTGCAGGCCAATGTTTTCTTGAATGCTACAAAGCAAACCACTTCCTAATAAATTCCATCCCTTTAACATGCAGTCTTTGCCATGACACTGTCAAAATGCCTGTCATGAAAACTGAATCATGTGTAGTCTGTGTAATGGACCCATGTGCGTATCTCTACAACACTTCGCTTCGGAGAGTAAAAACGTTTTATGACAATAAAAAAAAAAAAGTCACCATTCTGAATGCTAACTTCCCCAAATAATCCCGCTGTACCATCATAAATTTCACTATTTTCTTTGCTAAGTTTTTAAGCTAGATCCTTCACGGATCTTCTCCTGAGATTAGATATAAACTGAAACTCAGTCCACATACCCATTATATCAAAGAATTCGTCCAAGGCATTGTGCAGTGCTGGGAACTTGTCTCTGTGCTCTTCCAGCAGCCATATTAAACATCGGGCTTCCTTCAAGGACGTTGGCTCATAGAAATAATCAAGCTTCTTTCCTTCTATAGAACCTAGCTTATGACCATATTTCTCATTCCAGAGAAAAGTCATGATGCTGAAATCAAGCTCCTTCAGAGAGGCCCCATAACGAGAAAAAAAAGGTCCAGTGGCATCTAAGCCTATAATAAAACAAAAATCAAGTCCGAAGAAGGGAAAAATTATTTGCTATAAAAAATCACATTCTGTTTCATATTTCTGAAACTGGTTCTATTATAATTTGCTTACATTTTCAGTGAAAACATTTAAATACTTGAGAACAAAGTTATTCAAGCTATTACACACTTTAGAAATACCATTTCACATTATTATGCTAATTATAGTTGGTTTTTTTTTTTTTTTTTTTTTTTTTTTGGTCCTTTTGCCATTTCCTGGGCCGCTCCTGTGGCATATGGAGGTTCCCAGGCTAGGGGTCAAATCAGAGCCATAGCCACCAGCCTGGGCCACAGCCACAGCAAAGTGGGATCCAAGCCGCATCTGCAACCTACACCACAGCTCACAACACAGGATCCTTAACCCAATGAGCAGGGCCAGGGACCGAACCTGCAACCTCATGGTTCCTAGTCGGATTCATTAACCACTGAGCCACGATGGGAACTCCTAATTATAGTAGTTTTTATCTATTAGTTGAATGAGGTGGGCCAAAGGCTTCTATTAGTATAGTTGTTTTTATTAGACTTACGAGATAAAAGGAATTAAATCTCTTTAAAAGGCCCTTTCTAAAGCATTACTCTCCTTTAAAATATGATAACTTTTTCACTAATTTGTAATATTTTGATTCCAATTAGTACAAGCTAGAAAGACTACAATGCTTTTCTATGTATAGTCCATAATAACAAGACATAATATATATACTGAGTTTCCAAAATACCTTTAAAGCGGAAAATGGGTAAAATCCTCCCCCGTACCTCCAAGAACTGCACCTCAACCCTGCAAACATCACGGCTTCTCACAAGAATCAAGGCAGTCACTGCTTCCGCTTTTACTCCCCCTTCTCCACACAGAAAAAGAGGCGGCTGCATCCTCACATGCTACTCCTGAGAGGATGGAGAACCCACTCCTACTTCCTAACAGCCTCCAAAAGGCAAAGGGTGGCTCTGCTCTCTCCCCCAAACGCCTCTAACATGACTGGGACCACAGGTCGTCAGTCAGCGTAGGAAGCAGAGACGGCCAAGTTAAAATTACTCTGGATGGCTGTTTCTTCCGGAGGAAACAGCTTTGCAGGTCATGTTACATGAAAATTTAATATATTTAAACACCAGAATCAGGGACCACAGAAAATACTTATACAAGGTTTAGAGGAATCACCAGAAAATAAACCCCAAATTTGCTTCTCCATCAAAGGCTCACAGTGAAGCCTGCGCTCGCTGAAGGGAAGGCAGCAGAGCATATCTAGTACTGAAATGTGAACCCGCCCTTCTTGCTGTGTTTAAACTAACCTCTTTTTTTTTTCCCGCCACCCCTTGGCATAGTGGAGTTTCAAGGTCAGGGATCAGATTCGAACTGCAGCTGCACCCTATGCCACAGCTGTAGCAACACCAGATCCTTTAACCCACTGTGCCAGGCCAGGGATTGAACCTGTGTCCTGGCTCTGGAGTGACATGCAGATCCTGTTGAGCTACAGAAGAACTCCACTAATCTCTTCTATAGCAGAGTAAAGAAATTACTTTGTAATTTACTTATCTGATTGTCATAGACACTAATGCCATCATCACTCAAGAGTAATTCTGAGGCCAGAAACCCATGGAGATCTGCTGTTGCTCCAAGCAGCAATCACTGAAGCTGTCAACTATATCAAGTTTGCTGCCACCTGACTGTCCCTGCTGACAGAAATTTATGAACATCTCCTCCAAAACCCTGGAATTCTATCAGCTCCGTGTTTAAACACTCAGGCAGGCTGGGTAGGCTCTCCCTATGGACCGCTGCTGAGAGAGCCCGCCCTGCTGAGGCTCCGGCCAGCCTTTTGCCCAATGGCTGCTAAATGGATCACCTACTGCATTAGGCAGTTGCCAGACTGGTCACCAACACAAACAAGGCCCTGGCAGGTACCCAAAGAGATCACCCCTCCAGTATCAGCCGGCATCTCTCTCTGCAGCTGTCCTCCGCAGACCCTTCGTGGTGCTGGTCACAGAGCCTGCCTGGAGGGTTCTTCCCCAACCAAATTAGGAAAATCAGGACAGAGTAACGGAGTCAATCCCTGGGTATTTGTCCCTTAATCTGTAGATACAGATTTGCCTTAGGTATCCCAAGCAATTAGTTCCATCCACTCTGCCCTCTAAATATTTCACTAAGGAATCTGACTATTGAACGGCACAATCCCAGGGGGCACTCCACAGCAGCTGACTCCAGGAGGAGCTATTCACCCACAGTTGTGCCTAGTATTCACATAGTTTACACACTTACAAACAGTTTAGTGGGACTGGATATATATAGTTTTTGGCTGAGGCATGCAATGACAAAAGCACCGAATCCTAACTACTAGACCACCAGGGAACTCTCTGGATTTTCTTATTGACTCAACTTTCCTGTGATTATTACAACTTTTGAAAAAGTATGCTGTAACCCATTCATAAAGTAACCTAAAATTTTTAAGTTGGTGGGAAATAGTATTTTTAACCATATAAATCTATAGTCCTACATTTAAAAAAGCATAAATAAATCCAGGAAAATGAAAAAGCCTTCAGAGACCCACATTTATCCTTCCTACTAAACCACATCTTTAGAATTTAATGACGTACCAAAGCTATTAAGCTTCTGGATCCAGGCGGCTAATTTTGGCTCCACTTCTTTAAGCTCACTCAAAACATGCAGAAAAACCCTTGTCTTTACTCTGTTCTTTTCTTGAATCAAATGGCGTATAACATAGTCCACTGCTTCATTCAGAAAATTTCTGCTAGAAAAGCAGGTTGTGTAGTCTTCTGTGGTTAAAACCTTCCAGGAAAGCAACTCTTTGAGAAGCTTGGAAGTATTGAGTATACCAGACTTAATTTTGTCAGCATACTGTTTTATGCACTGCAGGATTCTGTCATCAAGGAACTGGCAACTCTGAACACTGCCTATGGTTTCTAAGGATAAAGAACAGTGGTCAGTGAAAAAAGACGACCTTGCAAAAACATACGCTCAAAAATTAATGTAACATCATATAAACAATATAAAACATGACCCAAATGTAGTCTTCATGTTGACGTAAATAAACCCGAACATTTTAAATGAGGAAATAAATAAAACATTGAACAACACCTATGAAAAGGTGTGACGGTTCACATGAAATCAAACATATCAGGTGCCCTTTTTTTCTTCCCTTGTACAACAAAGGTTAACATCTAAAAACTTAGTTCCTCCAAAATAAGGTGCTTTCCTCAACAATCCTAACTGAACCCCATCAACTACCCAAACCTTATATTCAGGTATAAATGCAAAGGGTTATGTTTCTTTTTTTTCTTTCTGGAGTCGAAAGGATCATTTCCTCAGGTATGAATTCAATTAATATTTGGTAGTTTTTGTTACTGATATTCATCTTATTGCTGGATCCTAAATTGGAGACCTGTGGACTTGCTGATCCCAAGTTGGAAAGTATCTCAGAAGCTCATCTTCCCCTAAAAATGGCCATTTAGCCTCTTGACGCTAATATAAAACAAAATACTAATAAAATACAAAAAATACACAAATGTTCACTGAAAACTTTTTGGTAGGAAAGATAACTTTGACTAATATGTGAAGCATTAATGAAATAGTAAGTGAAAAATAAAGACTCTGGAAATATTTCATTTTGGGGAACAGCAATCATAGTGGAAAGTGAGATAATGCACTTTAACTTAAAACTGGAAGTCATCCTGGGAATGCAATGTACTGCATGGTGACTATAGTTCACAATTCTGTCTTGTGTATTTGCATGTGGGTCTTGAAAGTGCTCAGGAAAAAAATTCTGTAACTATGTATGGTGACAGATGTCAACTGGATGTACTGTAGTTATCATTTTGCAATACATACAAACATCAAATCATTACACTGAACACCTGAAACTAATTACACTTCAATTTAAAAACTCAAATAACCTCCAAAGCCTGCAAGTAAGTAAGTTCCCAGCAACAGTAAAATTACCAAGACAGCTCTCATGTGGATCAGGGAGGGGTGACAAGATGAGCAGACAACATAAGACTGGACTAGGAAATCTCTCTGGCACCTTTTAGGAACTGCTTCTTTATTTGAACTTGGCATATCTCAGATAATCTACAGTTCAATGCTTCAAAGTTAAATCTGTAGAGTCGAGTCTACAGACTGCTGTCAGACATGTAACCTGCATTTCAGGTATTATTCTCGCTTTCCCTTTGGAGATAAGGAAACTGACACAGGGTTCGCCCTGAGTCAGCGGTGAGGTGCCGTTTTCAATCCCTGTGTGCAGCTTCCAAATCCAGTGTCCCTCACACCAGACACCTCCCCAGCTCAGGGTAATCAGGAGATGGTGATAATATCAAAATACTAACTAAAATCTAAATTTCAATTCAGTAGAAATTAACATAAGATGAACATTTATCACTGTACTTTGAAGCAAGAACAGAGTGTTCTCACGCCCTGACTCCCAGGCATACCTTTCTGCTCCTCAGTTTTGGGTGGATTGCTTTCCCTTAGGTCCTCTTCCATCCTCTCTTGTGCTAACTTTTTTGCTTCCTTTTTTTGGATCTTGCGCTTCATTTTTTTGTCTTCTTTCAGCCTTAGCTTCTCTAGGCTGATAAATACTTACAATTAGTGATAATTCACCTTTGTTATAAACTCAGTTAACTGATAATTCACCTTTGTTATAAACTCAGTTAACTATGTCCCTTTGCCTATTGTAGAAACTATTCTTCATATAAATTAGAAGTTCCCTTTTTTAGTTAAGAACTTGGCCTGAAACTTTGGAACATTATCAAAAATTTTAACATGTGGTCAATTCAGTCAAAACAAGAACCCTTGTTTCATGAAAACAAGAACTTCAATGATTGAGTGACTTCTGATTGAGGGTGGCATGTATAGATCGCACAGATGTAATTTCCATGTATGTAAATTACTGCTCAGGTAAACAGGAATAGTAAAAATCACTCAGTAAGACAATACATGCGAACAACTCATTTCAAAGAAAAATCCCACGGGAGAATCTAATTTTCACAACCCGATAATGGCCCACAACATTAAAATTTGGAGATGTGATCACAATGAATTCTCTTCAACAAATAACTGTTCCATCTTTTCTTTTGATTTTTCTTAGTCACCAATGATGAAAAAAATAACTTCTTAAAATGGAAAACAAGAAGCAGAACCAAAAAGAAAAGAAAAAAGGATTGGAGTTATTTGATCTGAACAATAAGATACAAAGAAGTGAATAATTCTGACAGATCATTGAATATTTAGGAGTGAGAACTAGTCACTGATTCACAATGTTTGCTGAAAAGAGTAAAAGGAAAGATGCTTTTGGAATTAAAGTTTAAACAACTGAGATAAGTATGTAATTTTCATCCAAACGTCAAATTTATTAAATACGTCATGTCATAGTTCAAATGTCATAATTTTACTTGTAAATTTTTTAGCATGTAATAACCATTCTAGGCTAGTACTCTTGAGTTATAAAATCCATCAAATTCACTTAAAAATACTTATTTGAATTTGTGTGCAGAGCCAATTTTAAAAACTACATAATTTAGAAATCTGCATTTAACAGAATTATATTCTAACAGACATTATTAAGGTGATTGATTATTAAAAAAAATCTTACCTAGAACATTTCTGTTTCAGAATAGGTCTTGGAGGAACCTTTTCTTTAATGACCTTGTGTTCAAACTTTAAATAAAACAAAGACATCCAAAATTTGTTTCATGCTCCCATGACATAAAGCACAAAACCACAAGTAACGAGCATTTCAGAAGCATACAGTCAATGTTCAATTTGATAGAGAACAGTGATGATGTTCTGACCCAAAGAAAAGCCCAGAGAACTTTAGCATAAACAATTTACTGAAAGGAGGAACAAGAAAAATAGACACGCTTTAAGAAGTTAAAAAAAAAAATTAAGAGTACGCAGAAGATAAAATAAACTACACACGTCATCACAATAATCCACTGCTACAACTCTCACGCAGTGAAGCTGAAAATAACCCCTCAAGACACTCTTCTCCCTCCGTTAGGCCCTCACCTCACCAGTACCCAAAAATTTTACTGGGGAATAAAAAAGCAAGGTTATCAAAGAGTAAGATGTAGAAAAGCATCCTTTCCCTTTAGGAGATAAAAGAATATGAGAATCCCTCACTGCAAAGAAGTATTCTCACATCCTATTATTTCCTATAACTTCTTGTATGTCTCCTGGAAAACACATGATCCAAATCGTACAACTTCCACTTAAATCGTATTGTTTAAGGCATAAGCACTTTGGGTATCAAGTCAGTAAGAGTTCCCCTTTGTTAGGTACTTACTTCACATTTAACTTGACCACCACTGCTGAAGATGATAATCTTTGAAATGATTCCTTCACAGTCAGGAGTAAGACAAATTCCTTGTAGAAAATCCTATTTAATAATAATAATAATTTTAAAAAAAGGAGGCTACATCTCTCTCTGCAGAAAGCTATACACGTATATACCACCTTACATCAGAACAGTCAAAATATGACGGAAAACCTCCCTTCAGGGAGGCACTGCGAAGCCCCAGTTCACTGCCTTCTGACTTCCGGCGCCTCCCTGAAGGAGGAAGGTACTTCCAGCTGTAGATGGACTGACCGTAGGACTCGCTCAGCTCCCGTAGGGTGAGCTGACGCAACTCGGAATGGAGTCTACTTCTCCTTTCCCCTCTGCCACGAGAACATGTTCTAGTCACTCCTCAACCTCAAGTCAGAAACAACACAACACAGACTAGAGCTGCTACAACCCGACCCCGAACAACAACTGCGAAACTTCAGGACAAGTAACATAAGCAAGAAATGAATCTTTCTTATTGAAGGTTATGAGATATCTGGGCTACATTTTCAATAGATCCTGGTGAAAGCTAATTAACAGAGGGTATTTCAATCCATGGGAATGATTAAGATCACGAAGTGCACCTATAGCTAGAGAATCTCAATTAAAGGAAGAAGACAGAGACAGAGAGGAAGCGACTCCATGGCAACAGTTATTTGATCAATTCATGTACATTAACTACATGAATGTGTGAAATGTGAGAATTTACTTCTACTAAACTTAATTCCTAGTGGTAACATACACCTAACACAACCACCTTATTTTTTGTCCTCAATAAGGACAGGGGTTTACACGTGGCTAAGCAGTACAGTAAATGGTTTGGGGGTTTTTTTGGTTTTTTTTTAAGTCCATAGCTTATATGGATCAGAAACTAATTCTATGAATACAAGTAAGATTATAAAATTATGACTTCTCTCAAAGTATAATGGTAATAAACACCATTACCTCGCTAATTAAGGGAAACCCCAGGGAGAAGTGGCAGGACAAAATTTGATTTTCTAGTTCAAATTATGTCATCAAATTTTATTAGAAAATAAAAAATCCGAAGCCCCAATATACATCATAACAATAAAATCAGACATTTAAAATTCTTTTTTTTTTTTTTTTGGCTGCACCCATGGCATGCAGAAGTTCCTGGGCCAGGGATCAAACCCATACCACAGCAGTGACAATACCAGATCCTTAACCCACTGAGCTACCAGGGAACTCCTTAAATTGTTATTTTCGATCTTAACATTCCCAATGTAAAAGGTAGTCCAACAATTTCCTAAAAGCCTCTATGGGTACTGGCTTCACACTTGTATAAAAATAAAAGCAAAAAGTGATTTTCTACCTTACCATTAAATTTTTAAGTGAATACTAATTATTTTTCATGCACAGGGAGGAGGTCACAGTCTCTTACGACTATCCCTGAAGATTCTCAGGTTAAAAAAAAAAATCACATGCAATAAGCATACTAGAAAATCCAAACAATCTTGTTAGCTTTACCTTGTCAATTTTATCATTAAAGGTTGTTGTTTTTAACTTCTTCCAACAGTTCATGTGAAATTCTATTTTACAGAACTGGCAACAGCTGATTCGTATAAAACCCTGGGGGGTTAAAACAATTTGAAATTTGCATTTAAAAGGTGTCTACAGAGACAGAAATACACACATCCCCACTCTCTTCCTCTCACACACACACACTCGCAACACACACATATTAAGGTAAAGAGCGAGCCGTCTGCATTCACCTGGCAGACGGATAGCTGGATATCACATTTCCTCATGGGGGAATATAATACCTCTATATGCCAGAATGCCTAGTGTTGGAAACACACATAGTCATTTCCATAGCTTATAACTGTATTATCCTTTACAATATCAAATATTCTATAAGCTTTATTTCATCTGATCTTCTAACTAGGGACAGTGGGCAGCTTTTTTTTTTTTCTTTTTGGGGCTACACCTATGGCATATGGAGGTTCCCAGGCTAGGGGTCGAATCAGAGTTGCAGCTGCTGGCCTACGCCACAGCCATAGCAATGAAGGATCCAAGCTGCGTCTGTGACCTATGCTGCAGCTCACGGCAACGCTAGATGATTAACCCACTGAGCAAGGCCAGGGATCGAACCTGCATGGACACTAGTTAGGTTTGTTACCACTAAGCCACAATGGGAACTCCCATCCTCTTTTTTTTTTTTATGGCCACACCTGTGCCATATGGAAGTTTCCAGGACAGGGGCTGAATCAGAGCTGCAAGCTGTGCATTACAACAAAGCCACAGCAACACTGGATCCTTAACCCAATGATTGAGGCCAGGGATTGAACCCGCATCCTCACAGACACTATGTGCCACTAACCCACTGAGCCACAACGGGAACTGCAACTTCTATCCTCTTGAATAAACCAAGCCCAACTCAGTATGTTGCCAGACTTCGTCTCAGACTTAAGTCTCCAGGAGTTATTTAATTCAGTGATCACAATGGCCTTCAGGTTCTTGGAGTCAAATTTTACAAGAAATTAGAACTGCAACAAATCAGAGGCAACAACCTCACTTTGTTTCCTGTGCTCCTAAGGAACAGTGGCTAGAACGGGGAAATGGAATTAGCTAGCCTGTCTTCTCAGGTCACTACCCCTGCCCTCGTGTTTATTTCAATGGCTCTGGGTCCCCGGGAGAGATGATGAAGACGCCCAGGGGATGGGGTGGACAAGAGGACATTAAAAAAAAAAAATGACAAGCCAGAGAACTTGGGTGCCTCCAATTACCAAATCTGTTCTGAATCCATTTTAAGGCAGAATTCCACAAGTTAACGTCCTACTCTACACTCATTAAGTACCTTAAAGTCTGGATCAGTTATGTATATCTGGATTTTGGAATATCCACGGCACTTCTGATAGCAACAGATGGCATCCGGCACTGGAGGGAACCTGCATTCTTCAATAAATTTCTCTAACAGCATCTACAACAAACGTATACAAAAATGACATTATTATCATAGCACTAACTCATCGATAAAATGCTTGTGATTTCAATAAGCTCTTGCCGTCAAAATATTTCCAGCATAGGAATGACTAAATGCCTTTTAGCCAAGAACGACACACAACGTTTAAAGTTCTTCCTTCTAGGAGGCGGACAGAGAGACAAGTCTAGAGAGGAAGATGGGAAGAAAGAACTGAAAATTCTTTCAGAATTTCAGACTCTGAATCAAACTTTTATCCTGTGTTATAATTCTCAAACCTTGCTCGACAACATGCAGCTCTCAGAAATCTCCTTTGAGCATTGAAAGGGAGTCAAATGAGGCAGAATAACCCTTACGACTCTCTACTGTTCTCCTTGTTCCCAGTGTCATTTCACCTAGGATCCTAGCACTCTGACGGCTGTCTCCCCGAGTCCCTCCACCTGTGGTTCTTTCCCTGGAGAATTCTCCCACTGCCCAGAGGCCCCCAAGACCCCGTCCTGTTATCACCAGATCCCATGCCTCCATGCCAACAGTCCCTATGTTTTATCTTTTATAATAACTTTGTTGAGACATAATTTACATCCCATATAATTCATACCTTTAAAGTATATAGTTCAGCGCTTTTTAGTACATTGACAGGGTTGTACAACTACCACCATACCTAAATTTAGAACATCTTCGCCCCCTAGCCAGAAACCCCACACCCATCAGCAATCCCTTCCCATCTTCCCTCAATCTCCCCTGAAAACCACAAATCTACTGACTGTCATTACACATATATTTTCCTGTTCTGGAGATTTTAGATAAACAGAAGCACACAACATGTGGTCATTTGTGTCTGGCTTCTTTCACTCAGCATAATGTTTTCGAGGTTCATCTATGTTGTAACATGTGTCAGTACTTCATTCCTTTTGATGGCCAAATGATATTCAATTATAGACATACTGCATTTATTTAACCATTCGTCGGGTGATAGACGTCAAGGTGTTTCCACTTTTTGAATGTTATGAATAATGTTGCTCTGAACACTCATGTTATAAAATTTTGTGAGAATGTATGTTTTCCTGTCTCTGTATATACCTAGGAGTGAAACTGCTGGGTCATGTGGGAATTCTTATCTTTAATCTATGAGGAACTGCCAGATTGTTTTCCAAAGCAATTTTACAAGCCTATCAGCAATGTATGGGGGGGGTACTGATTTCTCCACCTCCTTGCTAACACTTGCAATTGTCTGCCTTCTTGATTATAGCCACCCTAGTGGGTGTGTAGCATCTTGTTTTAATTTCCATTTCTCTGATGGCTGTTGTTGAACACACTTTACATGTCTATAATTTATACAACTTATTAGCATATATGCCTATTCAGAGCTTTTGGCTACTTTTATTTTTTGTGTCTTTTTTAGGGCCACAACTGTGGCATATGGAGGTTCCCAGACCAGGGGTCCAATCGGAGCTATTGCTGCCAGCCTACACCACAGCCTCAGCAACACCAGATCCAAGCCGCACCTGTGACCTACACCACAGCTCACGGCAACGCCGGATCCTTAACCCACTGAGCAAGGCCAGGGATCAAACCCGCAACCTCATTGTTCCTAGTTGGATTTGTTTCCACTGCGCCATGACGGGAACTCCTCTTTTGGCTACTTTTAATCAGAGTGTCTTTTTATTCTTTATTTGTAAAAGCTGTTTCCTGTGTTTTTAAAAGCTTCGACCAAAAGGAGTTCAGAGTACATTCCCAGTTCACCACAAGCAAAGGCCTATCCCAGTAAATTCACATCATGTAGTCTTTCCAGAATGGTGAAGAATTCTAGGCTTTTGGATATGGGACTGAATTTATACTTTCAGTCTTCAAATTCCAGCTCCATATCCATGATGAAACAATGACACTTCTAAGTGTAACTAGTATATCGCACTGATTAACAACCCATGCTCTGAAGTCAGGATGCCTAGATTCAAGTTCCAGCTCCACTGTTTCCTAGTTATTGAACCTTGAGCTCATCACTCAGCCTCTCTGAGAGTGATCCTCTGCATCCGTAAAACGGGAACCATCGTCACGGAGGGCTGCCATAATGGTTAAAGGTGAGGATAAATGCAAGGTGTGGGACGGGCACACGGGGAACAGGCAGTAAATGCTGGTGATTCTCACCAGTCTTCAGAGGGGCAGTGCACGCGGAGGACCTGAGGACAGAGTACTTTGACCTCCCTGTCTTCTGCTCCCCGAGTCCGAGAGCAGACGGTTTTACGGCTCGAAAGAAGCTCTCTACAGAAATGAACGGTGGTTACCTTTATTTTCCCTGGCTGAGTCTCTTCAATAACCACATTGCTTGTGGGCCAAGTTAACACTCCAGGAAGGCGGCAAATCAAGGTCTTTGCTTTTTCGAAATGGTTAAGAGCTTCCAGAAATCTAAAGTCATAGTTATGAAGAAGACGGCATTAAAGGCATGATGCGAATTTTCATTCCCCACAACAAGGCACAGATTTCAAGATTAAGAGGCAAGAGTACATCTGATAAATCACCACACAGAAGACAATGTCGGGTCCTTAACTGCTGAGCCACAATAGGAACTCCTAAAGTAGATTCTTGTAGAGCAACAATTATGCTCTACTTCAGCTAAACAATCATATATAGAAAAATTGCTCTTAAACTTGACTCAAATAGGACATCTACAGTAAAAGCTCTCTGCTGAAAAATTTTTAAAGAGATCATGTATTCAAGACATCTTTCTTCCACTAAAAAGCAGCGCATTATTTTAACAGAACAAATATGTATGTAAACTCTTTTAACTATAAACATGAAATGTTCTAGTTCTGATTCATGGCTTTAAAAAAAATGTCAACAGATTCGCACAGTCCATTCAGTAAAAGATTATCAAAATATTGCATCATTAAGTTATCCTAGTGTGCCTCTGCTTCCGACTGGAGAAAAAAGAGGGGTCCCTGCTCTCTCATCGTGCAACGACCTCCCCACTTAAGAACTCATTTTTGCCTTTGGGTAGAGAAGACCTCACCTACAGAAAAGCTAGACCACCATCCACCTTAAGACAGTCATAAACAGCAGGACATTAAACCAGAAACTGCACATTACAACGGCAAAAAACAGATTATTAGACGCTGAACCCCAAAACTGTATTATTTTGAAATTAAAATTTAAACGCCTTCCAAAACGACAAAATACTTCTTCATTTACCGTAACACCCACGATGTTACACATTTATGTTATTTTCCCAAATCTTGTGAATATCTGCATGGGACCACTGCATTAAACAGGTTATGTCCTAAATAACTTATAGCTAAACTCTGAAATTAATTTCATTTGTTATTATTATGAAAGTAACTAAACCCTCACTTCCCCTGTTTCTTTTTTTTTTTGTCTTTTGTCTTTTGTTGTTGTTGTTGTTGTTGTTGCTATTTCTTGGGCCGCTCCCGCAGCATATGGAGGCTCCCAGGCTAGGGGTTGAATCGGAGCTGTAGCCACCGGCCTACGCCAGAGCCACAGCAACGCGGGATCTGAGCCGCATCTGCAACCTACACCACAGCTCACGGCAACGCCGGACCGTTAACCCACTGAGCAAGGGCAGGGACCCAACCCGCAACCTCATGGTTCCTAGTCGGATCCGTTAACCACTGCGCCACGACGGGAACTCCTTCCCCTGTTTCTTAATAGAGCTGAGCTGCTCAGACAGTAGCTTTAGGAAGTAAGAGAACTTTCTTCGACATTTAAAGGTGTTCTTGGCTTCCTCCAAGACTAGATTCCCAAAATATACTCTAAACAATTAGATGAAAATTTAAGGATAATTAAGTTACTAATGATATTCAAACAGTCAACAATTCTTTCTTTTGGGGGGGGTGTGGGGGCCACACCTACAGCATACAAAACTTCCCAGGTCAGGGATTGAATCTGTGTCACAACAGTGACCCAAGCCACTGCAGTGACAACACAGGATCCTTAACCTGCTGTGCCAAAAGGGAACTCCCAACAATTATTTCTTTATAAAAGTAATCTACCACTGTATGGGGTACGAGTGGCAGGAACAGGAAGGTTTCCGTTTGTTTTTAAAGCTCAATTCATAATCCTGTCCCCTAATGGTCATACAGCCATTTATTGAGCTAAGACATGAAACAATTAGAGAACAGCTACATAGTAAACTTGGCGTAAGGATTTCAACTATAGGTTTAGCAAAGAGATTTTTATTCCTAACTCATGATGTCTTTAAACATATATAAACTTCACAGTAAAACCATCCTCAAACAAGTTTTGAGGGGAAATAGGTATGTAACCAAAAAATCATACAATCAGACCTGTAAAGCACTACTTTTTTTTTTAATCAATTCAGTCAGCATTTATAAATAACATATACTAAAGGATAAAATATAAAGTCATTTGTGTCCAATTACTGTTATTGACTTCCTTCTTAGATTCAAAATTAGAAAGCACTCGGAACTGAGTTGACTGGCTTCACTTTAATAATTAATACTGAAAGGCCTGTCTTAAAAATAAGCACAATTATAACAGCGTGCCACAGGGAAGATACCAAAATAACTCGTGAAAGGAATCAACATCTCGGCGGGCTTTGCGGGAGTTAACCGACTGGATGGGGTTTCCACCGACCTGTTTTTCTTCAAGTACACTTTTCCGATCCCACAGTAGGCCAGGCAGTCCAGGCCCTCGTTAGGATAGTGCTCAATCATCCTCTTGAACTGGTTTTCAGCCTCAGATAATTCCTTCAGGAACAAGGACAGTGATCACTTACACAAAAAGAGCGATTCTCAACAGCCTTCACCTGAAGGTTCTTTTTGTTTGTTTTTTTCTTTTTCACCTGCAGCATATGGAAGTTCCCAGGCTAGGGGTCGAATCAGAGCTGCAGGTGCCAGCCCACACCAGAGCCACAGCAACCCCAGACCAGAGCTGCGTCTGTGACCTACACTGCAGCTCATGGCAACATCAGATCCTTAACCCATGGAGCGAGGCCAGGGATCAAACCCGCATCCTCATGGATACTAATCGGGTTCGTTATCACTGAAACACAACGGGAACTCCATGACGGCTGATTCTTTGTGTGTAACATTAAAAACAATCATATATCCACAAATTTCTACAGCAAAATTACAACTTCTGCATTTCATTTTCTTAGGAGTTATATAAATTTGGACCATATGGATACTAAGAGACACAACCAAAATGATGTGGCTCCAGAATGAAAAGTTGGCACCAAACACAGACAACCAACCAAATGAGCATTCACCAACCCACGGGAAGGGCCCAGTGTGGGCTGGCTAACACTAAGAGGTGTGAATTCATGGTAAAAAGACTGATCTGGATACAAACACACCCTAACACATTTCCTAGTACATACTGCTCCCTTGGGATCATAGGAATTCCAATGATGTTGGCACAATGTTTGGTGACATAAGACAAATGTTATGTCTTAAAAATAACCTGTTAGTAAAAGCTTTACAGAACCTACATTTTCTTTCTTTCTTTCTTTTTTTGCCTCTTAGGGCCCAACCCACGGCATATTGAGGTTCCCAGACTAGCTGTCAAATTGGAACTGCAGCTGCCAGCCTACACCAGAACCACAGCAACATCAGATCCGAGCCGCATCTTCAACCTACACCACAGCTCATGGCAACACCGGATCCTTAACCCACTGAGCGAGGCCAGGGACCGAACCCACAACCTCATGGTTCCTAGTTGTATTCGTTTCCCGAGTCACAGCGGGGACTCCAGATTCTTTTGAATCTTCTCAACAGTGGAAACGTTCATGCTGAGGACAAACTCTGTTTTGGAAAAAATCCAAGACACTCAGCTCAAAGCAATATTAGTAATTCCACTGAGGGTAAAAAAAGAAACATTGATATAAAATGAAGTGTACAGAAGCTTTGAGGAGTTCCTGTCGTGGCGCAGTGGAAACGAATCCGACTAGGAACCATGAGGTTGCAGGTTCGATCCCTAGCCTTGCTCTGTGGATTAAGGATCTGGTGTTCCATGAGCTGTGGTGTAGCTTGCAGATGTGGCTTGGATCTGGCGTTGCTGTGGCTGTGGTGTAGGCCAGCAGTTACAGCTCCAATTAGACCCCTAGGCCTGGGAACCTCCATATGCCTCGGCTGCAGCCCTAAAAAGATAAAAACCAAAAACCAAAAAAAAAAAAAAGAAGCTTTGAGGCTGGTTCCAAAGCAGGCATTCCAAAAATGTTTCAACAGGTGCTGTTCTGGAGTAAAATACACTGCTTCAGGGGATACTCTGAATAAATGAAATTCTTTTAAATATGTCTAAGTTCTATCACACCCATTTGATTTTTTTTTTAAATCAGTCTCACTACTTCAAAGTAAATAAAAAATGTAATAAACTATGTCTTCAATTCTGATAAGGCACAACAGAGTAAAGTATTATTCCTCCGTCAAGAACAGAATTGAGATCATTCAGGCCCGTCTCCAACAATCTATGAGAAAAGAGAATTAGAGGGGCCCTAAAGAAAGACATTCATCTGTCACATCAAGTCCAAGGAAAGCAGGATGTCACAAGAAAAATGAACCACAGGTACTGTATGGAGCACTGAGAGAGGGGACATGAAAGACGAATAATTCTTTACCAGGTGGCAATTAGGGTTACACCTTCACACAGCCTAGGAAGCTTGAAGCTCAAGCTGGTAGAAAGGAGATATTGTTTATTCCTGAGGTAATTCTAGAACCATTTCAGTTTTTATCAAAAATGCAAAACCATGGAAAGCAAAGTATAAATCTGAGCAGTGCAGGTACATAAGCTTTCCAGGAGAGCCCTGAAGGACCCTGAGTAACGGAAACCACGTGTGCTCACACCCATATGTGTGTTATAAGAAGCCCACACTCCGGGAAATAATAAAATACCCAGGTACTTACTATCCAGAACTAAGAGATAATAACTTTAGCACTTTTACTTTTTTCTAATGTAAACATAAACCAAATTTTCTTTTCAAAAAAAAAATAACATAAATGTAGGCATTTCAGAAAAAAAATTATCAGGAAAGAATACAGATAGTGCTCACTAAGCTAACTGCAATAATCATTTCACGACATACCTAAGTCAAATCGTGCTGTACACTTTAAACCTATACACTTAGAGTGTTATATGTCAATTACATTTCAATAAAATTGGAAGAGAAGAAAAAAGTACCCAGAAGGAAATAAGCCAAAATGGGAAAACTATTTCAACAGGTCTTCTAAAATTAACAGTATATTTTAATGGTTTATTATCTACACATCTTACCTCAGGCTGTCCTATTCCAAGGAGTGAAATGGCAAGTCCATAGACTACCAAGACGTAGTTAATCATGGCCAGGTTCAATTGCTGTCAATAAAAGCACTCCAATTAAACATCTGAACATGATTCTGCCCAATCTGCCTCGTGCCGACCCGTTAACCACAACAGTAAAAGAAGTATAATAACATCTAATAATCACTAGGATTGGGATAAAGGCCAAAGAGAAACAGAAAATACACTTTGCAAAGACATGTAATTATACTGCCATCAAGTATTTAAAGCACAGAATCACTGTCTCAAGAGTTCCTCGAAGGCATGGTTGCTGACAGATGAGAAAACTGAGGTCAGATTCTTTTGTGTATAATGGATATTAGTAATAGACTAAGTTATTTGCCCTCTTGCAACCTTGCATAAACCACTAACCTAATTACCTTCTTTTTAGATAAGAAGATGTGACTAAAGTGAGTCCAAATCCTCGATTTAGTACTCTAATAAGAGAAGAAGCCAGGAGTTCTAAGGAACACCAAACTCTAATGCGAGGAGAGCCCAAACCTGGGTTGTATACTACGTGAAACCACAAAGGCTGAGTCAGAGCCTTATCTGCGTCTCACAACCTGGAGCAGATTCAGTCCATCTTCACAGGGTCTAAAATATACAATGAATCAAAGCCCTGGTTTTCTCTACACTCATCTGTAAGGCATTAGCATTGACCGACAAGGTACAGGAGGGGCAATTTAACCTTTATTTTTTGAGGATCTAAGCCATTGAGCAATTCTGTGAAGGCCTGTGCGGCACTGCGGCAGCGCTGCTCCAACAAAGCCGTGTAGCCATCCTGGATTAAGCTTCTCAGCATTTTCATTATATTAGCAAAATCCTGCAAAAAAGAAATTCTATTTCAGTAATCCAGAGTTATACATGTTTAGTCGAAAACTTATGATGCCAAAGTATAACTGGCCATAAAACATGTAAATACCCAAAGCTGCCCTCCATGCACTGTGCTCCTTCCTCAGCACAGCACCCTTAAAGTGGAAAATAAAAGGTACTGCTTCACCATCCGAATCCCAACACTTCCAGTGCTGCCCATGACAAGAAAGGGTGGTTCATTTTATACTACATGGTGTGAAGCCTTGCTCACTTTTCCAGACAAAACAGACAGTATCTGCAAGTTTTAAAAGCAGAGACAAAGAACACTGGCCATCATTTAAATGAGTGAATTATTTGGCTGAGACCAAAACAATCAAATAAGAACAAGCAATCAATTTGTTGGTCACTATCAGATTTTAACAACTGCCTCATGCCATGGATCAAACCTTAACTCTCTGCAAGAAATGGGTATTTCAATCTAATCCTGCCTAACATATACTTGAATATAACTAGATAAAATTATTGGGAAAGATATTATTAGGTTAAATGCAAAGCAAAGAGCATAAAGGAAAAAAAATGCTATAATGTACCCTGAAATAAAGTGAGAAAAAACTTCTGGTTTGAATATACATGTGCATACATTATTATGTGAAATTAAATTTTAGTTACATGGCAATAACTGTAAGACACAAAACGTTTCATAAAGACTGGCACGGCAAGCCTAGAGGTTACGCCTGATCTCCTCCCACCCTGCCATACACAGGTACACGCTCAAGGGAACAGGAAATGCAAGTAAGTGACACATCTCACTGTTCCTAAGGATCAGTGAGGATCCGAAAGCAGAACCCACTGCACAAAAGCACACAGGGAAAGCAGGCTGGCCACACAGTAATAAAAGTGCCTGTCGCTTCTTGTCCAATGAATCAAAGTTTAAGGGAACCTTCCCCCAGAATACACATGGCAAAGAGCAGCTCTCACATAAACTTGGTCTTTACTACACAGTATTTAAAAAGCTCCGTGACAGTGGGAAAATTAAAAAAAAAAAAAAGCTCCGTGACAGCCATATTTATGTTAAGACAGGAATTTTAACAGCTACAGAAATGATGGGCTAGTGCCTGCAACTACTAGTTTAATTGGCCTTGAAGGAACTGATTCCATTCTAATCTCTTTCATTCTAGGAAACAGATCATCTGCCGCAAGATCTGCATTGAAAGCTGCAGGAAAGCGGGCTGACTGGCACCACACATACCTTTCAGTCTTCAGCATGTGCAAGGGCCAACTAAACATGTGCTGAATGAACAAACCAAGGTTCAAAAATAACAGATCATTTTGATTTAAATGATCTTCTCATCTCTTTAAGTTCTTCATGGTTTTTAGAATCAGTCAGGTCAATAAAAATGACAATTTAAAAATCTCCAACCATTAGAAATTCTAAGAATGCTAAAAGCATAAAATGCAACTAACTAGAAAGCTGTAGGAAAACGATTAAAAATGCTTGAAACATGCTACATTCCAGCAGCCCTTAGTAAGATTATCTGTCATACATACCTAAAGTAATTACTGAATTTTAAAATGACCTACATATTACATAAGCACTGTGTTCCATGCTAATACACACTTTGAGGGGTTAACTTTAAATCCAACATTTTATTTTAGAAGAAACAGAACTATATTTACATAAAGCACTGTACTGTCAAAGCAGACTTAGGAAACCCATTTAACCAAGAGAGATCTTTCCCTGGGAACACATCGTCTACAGGCATTCAATGATGGGATGGTGACTGGCTATCATTCTATAAATTCTAGAGTCCATCAAGACCTAGTTCTTGCAGCTCTCTTGCGGCACAGCAGGTTAAGGTTTCCAGTGCTGTCACTGTTGTGGCTCAGGTTGCTGCAATGGTGCAGGTTTGATCCCTGGCCCGGGAACTTTCAGGTGCTGTAGGGCGGCCAAAAATTCTATTTCCTCTTGACTTTTCTTTTTTTTTTTTTTTTTTTGCTTTTTAGGGCCACACTTGTAGCATATGGAGGTTCCCAGGCTAGGGGTCTAACCAGAGCTGTAGTCACTGGCCTACGCCACAGCCACAGTAACGCCAGATCCGAGCCGTGTCTGCAACCTACACCACAGCTCATGGCAACACCAGATCCTTAACCCACTGACCACGGCCAGGGATCGAACTTGCAACCTCATGGTTCCTAGTCAGATTCGTTTCCACTGCGCCACGATGGGAACTCCCTTGACTCCGTTCTTATAAGCTGGATTTTTCTAAGCGTTTGTCCATTTTGTGTGTATTTTCAGCTTTCTTGGTATAATGTTGTTCATAATAGTATTTTGCTATGGTATTTGTAATACTCAAGGGTCTATAGTAAGGCACCCTTCTTCATCCTTGTAATTGTTTTATTGTGTCTTCTCTTCCCCCTTTCTTAATCAGTCTCTGTCCTGGTGTGTAAATTTTACTTACATTGCCAAAGAATCAACTTTTAGTTTTGTGGAGCCTTCATTATGTGTTGTTCCATTTCATTATTTTCTATTTTGTTATCTCCTTCTCCTTTGGGGTTTCTTCCTAGCTCTGGGGATGAATGCTTCTTTAATTTAAATGTCTTTTGTTCTTTTAATACATGCATTTAGTTTGATAAATTTCCTTTAATCTTTTAGATGTACTCTTTCGCATTAAGATGTTTTCTTTTAGACTTACAACAAAACAGAGAGGGAGGTACAGAGATTTCCATCTACCCTCCTCCCCTCACATTCTTCTCAGAATTCTGTGTGTACGTGTGTGTGTGTGTGTGTATGCATGCATGTATGCATGTGTGTAGGCATATAAGTGTGTAGGTGTGTACATACGTGTGTCTATGTGTATGTGTGGGTGGGTGTGTGGCTTTTTATGTATGCGTCTGTGTGGGTAAGTATGTACGTGTATGTATATGTGTGTGAATGCTTTTTTAAACCAAGCATGAACCTACACTGACACATCGTCATCACCCAAAGTCCATAATTTACCATATGATCCACTCTTTGTTTTGTACATTCCATATGTCTGGACAAATATGTGACTATATCTATCATTTATATTATCACACAGAGGATTTTCAGAGCCCTAAAAATCTTCTGTGCTCTGCCTATTCCTCTCTTCCCCCTTAATGTAGATTTTTTCATTAATTACTAAATACCACAGAAAAATTTTATATAGCATTATCCGGTAAGTCAAAGAAGAAAAAGTTTGTTCTTTAATGGCTTATAGTAAGTGTAATAAAACCACAAGTGTTTAAACTTTTAAAAATTATTTAAATCTTAAAATAGTTAATAGTTAAAACTCTGGGAAGCAAAGGTTCCCAAATATTTACATCTTTAGGAAGATTTGCTTCTTCCTGCTAAATCTTTGGGAAGCAAACAATTCTGCAGGGTTAACCATTAGTTACATCTCTGGTTCACACAATTATCAAGTTAAAATTGAAATCAGTGATAGTTTGGAAGTTCTCTTGTGGCATAGCAGGTAAATGATCCAGCATGACCACAGGTATGGCACAGGCAGCAACTGTGGGAACTTCCCCATGCCATGGGTGGGGCAAAAATAAAAAAAGAATTAGGGGAGTTCCCATCGTGGCGCAGTGGTTAACGAATCCGACTAGGAACCATAAGGTTGCGGGTTCGGTCCCTGCCCTTGCTCAGTGGGTTAACAATCCGGCGTTGCTGTGAGCTGTGGTGTAGGTTGCAGACGCGGCTCGGATCCTGCGTTGCTGTGGCTCTGGCGTAGGCCGGTGACTACAGCTCCGATTCGACCCCTAGCCTGGGAACCTCCATATGCCGCGGGAGCGGCCCAAGAAATAGCAACAACAACAACAACAAAAGACAAAAAGGCAAAAAAAAAAAAAGAATTAAATCAGTGACAGTTTGGTTTCTTAGCAATCATTTACTAAATTATATGTCTATAACTAAAATTATCTTTAAAATAGTAGAGATGTAAATGATTAGACATAATTCTTGTGAAAAATGCTACGTTCAAAGACTTTGCTTTTCCATCAGCAAAACCTTTGCCTTTACCTGGTGTGCAGCTCTGGAAGATTTCGAAAACTGTTTCTCCAAGATGTTTTTCAAATCTACTGGTAAACTCCCTTGTGAATCAGAACTAAAAGAGAAAAGCACTGTTTTCAATTATTTTAAAATAAAACAATCCTGCTTGTATTAAAAAATTTATTATTTACTGAAGGTCATTTTAAACACTAAGTCAATGGAGACTCATAGTTCCTAAATAGGAATATTACCAAGATGCCAATTATCTTTAAATTACTCTCTAAATCCAATAAAAATTCCTGTGATAGTGGGGGAGAATAGATGAAATGATTTATAAAGACGATATGGAAGAATAGCTCTTGAGAAAAACAGAAGAAACGGGGGGGGGGGGGGGTTAATGCTGATTCCCAAACACTGTTATACATCTACAGTCACCAGTAACAACAAAGTCCTGAAACAAGACAGGTACCCAATAAACACTGTAACGATGCTCCAGCTCATGTGAAAATCGAATAATAATATATAACTGTTTCAAAAGGTCTGACCTCCGATGCTGGTGAAGCTTAGAAAGACTCAGGTACTCCAGGTGGTGTTTTCTGACACCACTTCTGACGCTAAAGGTGTAGGTTTTTGACACCAAGTACCAGTTACTTTTCCACACCAATCCTCCAACACCGAGTAGCCAACAATTCAATTCAATTTTGACACCAACTCTGGAGTTAATAATTCAGGCCCCGTGGGTTAAAGGCTCAGTCTCACAAGACTACCATCACCTGGGCAACAATGTGGCCCCCAGACTACACACCTCTGCCCTGCCAACTACAAATTCAGGGATTCCCGTGACCAACCCTTAGCTTCCCGAGCTCCCCAGGACGACGCAGAGAACCCAGGAAAGCTCTTTACTTACTGTCACAAGTTTGGATAAAGGAGGTAACTTGGGAGCTGCCCAACAGAAAAGAGGCACGGGAAGACGTGGGGAGGGGGGGCCCCGCTGGCTTTCTCGCTGTCCCAGAGTGCGCCACCTCCCCAGCGCTTCGATGTATTCACCAACCCAGAAGGTTCCCGAGCCCCTGTGTTTAGAGGTTCTTATAGAGGTTTCATTCACAGGCATGAGTGATTAAATTACTGGATTTAATTTATCTTAATTTCCAGTTTCCTTCCCTTCCCCAGAGATCAGGGGTAGGGGGCTGAAAGTTCCAACCCATCACACCCTTGGTCTTTCTGGGCAGCAGTTTCAACCCCAAAAGGAGGAGCCCAGCCTAGAGCCACTCTATCAGCATAAACTCAAGCAGGGAGGAAGGGGCTTGTTATGAATAACAAAGATGCTCTCCTCTCTCAGGAAATCCCAAAGGTCCTAGGAGCTCTGTGCCAGGAACTGGGGACAGAGGCCGAATACATATACATTTTTATTATACCACACCCTCTCACAGCTTAGTAGGACTGTGAACACGGCTCACTTTCCCAGGAAAATCTGGCAATATCTACTGAAGTTAAAATCACACATCCGGGGAGTTCCCGTCATGGCACGGCAGAAACAAATCCAACTAGGAACCATGAGGTTGCGGGTTCGATCCTTGGCCTCCATCTGTGGGCTAAGGACCCGGCGTTACCGTGAGCTGCAGTGTAGGTCACAGGCACAGCTTGGATCCTGCGTTGTTGTGGCATGGCACCGACCGGCAGCTGTAGCTCCAATTTGTCTCCTAGCCTTGGAACCTCCATATGCTGCAGATTTGGCCCTAAAAAGCAAAAAAAACAAAAAAAACCACATGTCCCCTCTGACAGCAATGGCACTCTAGAAATCTCTCCTTCACATAGATCTATACTATGAAATACCTTGCAGCCATGAAAATGAGGGATGTAGACCTCCATGGTCTGATATGGGAAAGTATTCAAGGCATTTGGAAAGAGAGAAAAGCAAGCTGAAGGACAGAATGGCTCTAACAACAATGAAGACGATAGTGCTGACAATAATGATAGGTCAAGTGTACTGAGAGCATTCACTGTGTTCCAGGGTGCTCAGTGTCTTACGGAGTTACCCCATTTAATCACTAAATAACTCATAAAGTAGACATAATCAAGAAGAGCATTCCGTTTGAAAACAAAGTATCAATAAATTTATCTTTAACAAAACAAGTTAAAATTTTAACTATGTATTCCAGAATGAGCATTTGATTTGGCTTCTTTTTGTGGTGAGGGGAGGGGGCTAAGAGGAAGACTCAGGACTTTTCTGAGTAACATAAAGTACTATAGCCTTGCTTTATATTTAGCTTTCATAGCAACATCAAAAACAGCACCCAACAAGGAATCAGCCTCAAGAAATGAAGAGAAAGCTAAACACCAGTTTAACTGTAGCAAAATTGGCTTTGCAGTTTCTCCAGCATTACTTTCACTGATTTCATGAATTTCTGTATCTGTGCTAAAATTTACAATTTCTCTTTGCAATCAATCTTTGTAGGTAATGGGGGATTAACTACAGTGGCAAGAGTTCCTAGCGGGGGGAATGTTTGATAGAACAGATTCTATTTTATTTTATTATTATTTTTTTTTGTCTTTTTAGGGCCACACCGCAGCAGCATATGGAGGTTCCCAGGCTAGGGCTCAAGTTGGAGCTGCAGCTGCCAGCCTATACCACAGCCACAGCGATGCAGGATCCGGGCCAAGTCTGTGACCTACACCACAGCTCAAGGCAATGCCAGGTCCTTAACCTACTGAGTGAGGCCAGGGATCGAACCTGGGTCCTCATGGATGCTAGTCAGATTCGTTTGCTGAGCCACGATGGAAACTCCTAGAACTAATTTTATAAGTGGTCAGTTCATCAGTAAATCCTTTCCTCTAATGGGATAATTACTCAATAGGGCTTCTGAATATACACATGTATCTATGTATTCGGTATATGCAGAGTAAGTTTCTAGGTGGTCAAGAAGCTGCTAACTGCAAGTTTCTAAAGGAAGGCACTACAGAAGGAATTGAGAGAGGTAAAATAAAGTGAACAGGGAGAATACTAAATTTTCACTTTATACTTCTCTGAATATTTTTTCTCTTATGAGCATGTATTTTAGATTTAATTTAAAAAATTAATACTAATATAGCTCATACTACATGACTTTCAGAAATCAGTATTAACATCCCAGGATTAATAATATTTTAGCCAAAAATGACCCTTTCCTGAAGATATTCCCTTTCCTGAAGATATGTTTTCAAATATATAGATATTTTAGTACCTTGTCATAGGACACATAATTAAAGGTAGCTATTACTTAAAAGAGATTTATTTTTCCTTTTTCTTTTTTCTTGGGAGGAAGACATTACAGAAACAAAACAAGAAACATAGATAAAAAACATACCTGAACTTCTCCAATTCATTGTTTCTGGATTTTTGTTTTCCTTTATATTTTGGAGGCTGACCTGTGAATACAGAAGTATTTGTTCCTGAAATGTGTACATAAAAATCTACAAGCTTGAAACTGAAACAATTTTTTTTAAAAAAGCAAACTGGAATAAGAAAGCAGTATTGTATGTGTGTCTAACTATAAACAAGCCAAAAAGGACGCTAGGGATGATGTTTTTCTACGTATGCTAGAAAATTACTGCAAAGATAAATGATAATGATGATTATCACCTAGGCTGAGAGTGGACACAGAAGATACAGGCTAGAGTTGCTGTTCTCAGGTAGTTAATCAGATGGGAAGCAAAGACAGGTCCTTCAATAATTAAACAACAATCCTCACTAAGAGGAAAAGAAGGTACCATGTTGACATAGCCACATTAATTCCACAGTAACTGCTCTTAAAACTCCTAGGAGGGAAAAATCTCTTCAATCTGGAGTGGTTGGGGAAAGCGTTAGTGGGAATGTAGCATTTGTGTTCAGTTTTAAGAAACAAGTAGGATTTGCACAGAATGGGCCAAGTGAAGTTCATGATAAGAAAACTAAGTACACCTGTGTGATTTGGTGAGTTAAGTGAGGGCAGACTGGAAATGGGCTGCAAAGGCAGGTGGGGTGAGTGTCACAGGTCCAGTGCTTCCGACTCTCCAGCTGGGAAAGCGCGCCTTCATCCCTCTGGAAGGAGAAGAGTGGCGCTGCACGCTTCTGGGCGGACGGGGGTGACCTGCACAAAGCTGTGTAGCACAGAGCACAGCAAGGGGTTGGGAGTATCTGCTGGAAGCTTTGGGAGAGTTGGCAAAGGCAAGTCAGAGCCTGTGTTTTAGGGAGGGGATGAGAGCCTGAGCTGCTTTGGGTGGCCTCAGAAAACGACAGCAGTTTCTAGAAAGAAACAAGTTTTTAGTGTGATTCCTTCTATGAAACCTAGGACAAAGCTATTTAACTCTGGGACCTTAATTTCTTCAACTGAATGTAGATATGGAAGTGTGAAGGGTATTTAAATTACTTCAATGTGCTGTTTGATAATAACGGCTTAAGACATGCCATAAATTAAAAGCTGTTTCGCAAAAAAGGTTTTATTCTCAAAGACTTTTCACGTGCTATTAGAGTCCTCTCAGGTAAGACAAACACCTGCGTCTCCCCCTCTTTGTAGCTGTGCTGAAGTGCTAATCAGCAGTAATGGGTGGGTACAAGGCACTGGAGCCCCAAAGAAGACAAAACTGCGGGAAGTAAAAGACAGAAATGGCTGCCAGGAGTAAAAGCACTGAAAAAACAAATGAACCAAAAAATAACTGAAAGGAAAAGAAGGTTACAGGATCGGTAACTAGAGGTCAACAATCTCACCACAATAACCCTAGAAGGAACACACAAAAGCGTGAGATGCTTGTGTGTAACAACAACCTTGAGTGGTCAAGAAAATCTGAATTCTCTCCATTTTTAAAAGGCAGAGAAGAGTGTAATCCACCATAGAATGATTTCCTTCAAAAGCAAAAGTAGCATAAATGGACAATGAGAAATGAGGCATTGAGTATCTGCTTTTCTGGAGCCTTTCATTTCCCCAAGGTGCCAAGGTGTGTATGAGGTCTTGCTGTGTGTGTCTGCGTACTTCCTAGATATAGAAATAAACAAATGCACTAAGCACATACAATTTAAACAAACTAGTATTAGACTAAAGCATCCATTCTCAACACAGGTACATCACCCGCAAAAAGGTAGTAACTGGTTACTGGACGATGAAGGAAACCTAACTCCTCATATATAAAGCACACATGTATATACAACATATAAAGAAAGAAACAGATGGTATTAAAGTTCCAGGAGGGCAGGGTAATTAGGGGGAAAGATGTCTAAAAAGGCTCTGGGGGCAGGGAGCAGATGATGAAATAAAAGGAGAGTGACACTGGCCTAGGGGAAATCAGCAGACCAAGAAGCGCTTCATCTTTCCTTTCCATTCCTTTTCTTTGGAGTCCAAAATTAAATGCATTAAACAATATAAGACTGAGCACTGATTTCAAAAAAATGTTCAGTGTTTTCTTGACACTGAAGCATCGTAAAGTAAAAGAAGAGGGATAACAAACATGAGTGAAGCTTCTGCAAATTTTAGGGCGCAAGAGTTTAGGCAACACTATACTCATTTAACACCAATTTACATAAGGAAAAAACTCACTTGATGGTGGCAGAAACTCAGGATGACAGTCGCAATCATCTACCTTCGAAGCTTCATCTACCGCCTGCCATGAAAATAAAATGAGTCAGACTTTCAAAGAGATACAGCCATGAAGAATTCAATAGCTAAATAATAAAACAGAGTAGAACAGAATTTATCCAAGTGCCTAAAACACCCAGCTTTACCAGATGACTAAATAAAATGATAAATACTGAACAACAGTTACTGGATTAATACTATCACAACTTTCCTCATGCTCCTCTCCCTGAGTACAGCTTCTCTGGCACATTCGTTGTCAACAACAAAAGGACTAGACCGCGGGTTGGAAAAGTTCCCTTCAACGCCTACCACCCACCTAACCCCAGGGCATCGCTTTGCTTTTTCCCCCTCAAGCCCTAGAAGGAAGTATCACTGTGAACTTGGTTAAACCTGCTGAGCTTTGAGTATGCTACAGTTGAGAGGAAAACGCAGATACACATCCTCCGGGACACTGATCACAGAGCCAGCTTACAGGCTTAGAGATGCCCTAGGAAACGAGCAGATAGGTTCTGAGTACAGTAATGAACCAAGGGCTGGGGATCCCTGCTGTTAAGAACAAGAGACGGGAGAAATACCTTGGGCAGAGAAAGGAATAGGGTGCCTCCCAGGCCCAGCACAGCACAAACAGGGTGGCTGGGCTGGTGCACTGCCAAGCAGCCAAGCAGTCACTTGTCACTCATTTCCAAGTGGCTACTGGACTAAGACATGTAAAGGGGAAAAAGAGAACTATCGAAATGGCAAAATGAAATTTAGAAAAAACATTGGGAAAATCCACAAATGTGATTTCAAAAAAAATTCTGTAACGCTGAAATAGTAGTTGTAGGAGGGAACCAGATTAATTAAAAGAATCATTCTCTCAATGCCAATAGGCAAAATGGGTTCATATTATCAAAACATTTAGTTTCCATTACCATAAAAATACTGTAAAAATGTGAGACCATCTATACTTGAAATAATTTTAATTTTTAACCGAGCTTACCTTTAGATTCTGATTACCACCGTTTGCCATTTCGTGGTTAGTTTTTCTGGAATTTCTTTCAGTCTCCACAAAGTTAAGTGAAGTACTAAATGCAGGTGCTGATAAATTAGGTATGTAGGCTCTGAATGAATTTAAAAAAAAAAAAAAAGGAAAGAAAGGAAGAACTATTTTATTTCCATTAATATTTGTTAAAAGTTAAACTTCAGGAGTTCCCGTCGTGGTGCAGTGGTTAACGAATCCGACTAGGAACCATGAGGTTGCGGGTTTGGTCCCTGCCCTTGCTCAGTGGGTTAACAATCCGGCGTTGCCGTGAGCTGCGGTGTAGTTTGCAGACGCGGCTCGGATCCCGTGTTGCTGTGGCTCTGGCGTAGGCCGGTGGCTACAGCTCCGATTAGATCCCTAGCCTGGGAACCTCCATATGCCGCGGGAGCGGCCCAAGAAATAGCAAAAAATACAAAAAAAAAAAAAAAGTTAAACTTCAAACAAAGAACAAGTATAGCCTTTTTTCCTTGAAAGCAAGGTCATATAGCTTCAAAAAGAATCTCAACCTCTGCGATTGGGTTTTATACATAAATATTACTTTAAATTTGTGGTTAGAAACTGAAAATAGGAGTTCTCCTGTGGCACAGAGGATGAAGAATCCAGTGCTGTCACTGTTGTGGCACAGGTAAGATCCCTGACCTGGGAACTTTCACCTGCCAGGGGAGCAGCACTCCCCCCACAAAAAAAACCTTCAAAATAGACTATGAACAGTTTCTATGTTTTCTGGTTTCTAATATTAAAATAAGTCAGTCTGCTTTAATTTAACAGCTTCAATATCTTAGGTATTTAAGCATGTGGGAAAAGCTTTATCTATTTTAATTGCCAAGTAAAAAGATGGAGAATCCTGACAGCTATTTGTTTTCTTAAGAACATACTCATGTCTATCTGCTGCCTGTTTCTAGCAGGAGTGTTAGCTTGTGAAAAGCTATCAGCAGGCTGGAGGCAGATGTTTCCAGGACAGAGGTGAGCCTTGCTGGTGTTCTAGGCTGCCAGGACCCTCGGGGCCAAAACTGGGGCCAATCAACCACAGTGGTGTCCAATTAACACTTCACCCCACAGGCTTGGATCTCCAATATATACATATGCAAATGGTTCCACAAAACAAATCAAACAAGTCAAGAGTCGCTTGATCTTACAAACACTTTATTTATTTATTTATTTTTGCTTTTTAGGGTCTCACCTGCAGCATAGGAAAGTTCCCAGGCTAGAGGCTGAATTGGAGCTACAACTGCCAGCCTACACCACAGCCACAGCAATGCAGGATCCAGGCCGTGTCTGAAAACCCACACCACAGCTCATGGCAAGGCCGGATCCTTAACCTACTGAGTGAGGCCAGGGATCGAACTCACATCTTTATGGATCCTAGTCGGATTTGTTAACCGCTGAGCCATGAAGCGGAACTCCAAAACTTTATTACATAGTTGATTTACAATGTTGTGCCAATTTCCGTACAGCAAAGTAACCCAGTCACACACATGTATACATTCTCTTTTTGTCTTTTTTTTCTTTTTACAGCCACACCCACAGCATATGGAGGTTTCCAGGCTAGGGGTCGTATCAGAGCTGTAGCCGCTGGCCTATGCCACAGCCACAGCAACTTGGTATCTGAGCCGTGTCTGCGACCTACACCACAGCTCACAGCAACGCTGGATCCTTAACCCACTGAGCAAGGCCAGGGATAGAACCCACAACCTCATGGTTCCTAGGTGGATTCATTTCCGCTGAGCCACGTTGGGAACTCCATATACATTCTTTTTCTCATATTATCTTCCATCATGTTCTATCCCAAGAGACTAGATATATAGTTCCCCCTGCAGGACCTCAATGCTTGTCCATTCTCAATGTAATAGTTTACACCTACTAACCCCAAATTCCCAGTCCATCCCACTCTCTCCCCAAACCAACACTTAAAAAGCCTCCTCTAGTCCTTCCAACCCCAACTTTATTGTAATGGTTGCTACTATCTACCACAGCGTAAAATAGCAACTCCGAAACTCACAGAGCAAGATCGTTCCAAGTAACAGCTAGTTAACTCACCTGCTCTCATAAAAGGCCTTAATTGGATTCCTAGTTGGAGTTAGACCTGTAAAAATGAATCACACACATAGTAATCAGTGGATTGAAAACACATATTTTAAAAGATTTTCACATTTCCTTTAAGCTGACAGTAAGAGTATCGAACTTAGAAAACCAAAAACTAAACCTAAACAACCTTATACTTCTGGACATTTTTAGTTTTAGGATGGTGTCAACAAAAATGTTACACAAACCTCATGTGACCTCCCGTATTACCTGATTTCGTTGACTAGATGCAGCAATCTATAAAACTGAATCAGAGATGGTACCTGTCTTCAAGGAGCTCACAATCTTATCCTCATATTCTGCTGGATGACAGCATCTGCTAGAGAACTAGAACTACTCAAGTCAGCTTCCTAAGACACGAACCACCCCAAGAAGAAAGAGCAGGAAAGAGCTGTATGCTCACAGCAGAGTAAGGTGATTTCAGGCACTGGAGAAGGCAAAAGGACTCAGGAGAGAGAATAAGGACCGAATAAAAATTGGGAATTCCTAGCCTGCACACCAATTTCTGATGTATATGTGTATATATGTACATTCAGCAGGCTACAGGATTAGCCACAAACTTGGTGCAAAAACATCAAACCACGCTACTGAGGGGCCTTTTCTTTAGGAAATAACTGTAAATAATGAAAGAAAAATTTACAACCAATTCGTTTTTTATTTTTTTGGTCTTTTTGTCTTTTCTAGGGCCGCACCTGCGGCACATGGACGTTCCCAGGCTAGGGGTCTAATCCGAGCTGTAGCCGGCCTACTCCAGAGCCACAGCAATGCAGGATCTGAGCCGCATCCGTGACCTACACCACAGCTCACAGCAACGCCAGATCCCCAACCCACTGAGCAAGGCCAGGGATCGAACCCGCAACCCCATGGTTCCTAGTCGGATTCGTCATCCACTGAGCCATGACGGGAACTCCCAATTCGTTTTTTAAAAGGCTTTACTTCATTCAAAATTTCAAGAAGGCACATTTTTCTATAGAAGAATAAATAATTTGTTGCTATCTATTTCAAATAAAAAATACAAATCATTTATAATTACCTACTGGAATATAACACTAACATATTTCCACACGAATAGAAATTAAAAACTTAAGTGAGTTGACCAAGATAACATAACAAAATCAGTACAAATCATCTTGATTTATGGTCCTCCATTAATCCAAGAAACCCATCTTCCAAAGTTTTAAAGGGAATTCAACTGTTAACCAAAAGAATCTTATGTGAAATACCTTGCAGGTCTTCTATTTGTTTTTGTAACTTTACATGCTGCTGAATTAGATCCTTGATGCCCTCAGGGTCATTTTTACAGAGTTTTTGAGCTTTTATGTTTGCTTGCAGGGCCCAGTCATATTCCCCCAGCATAGAAAGGGCAGCACAATAACGATAATGACCCTGTTCCAAAAAGATAAATTTAATTTTTTTCTCAAAAATAGGCTTAAGTTAAAGAAAATAGATAAAGAAAAGAATATTTTGCTTGCAAACTGATTAGTTACTTAAAATGTTAGATTAGGATCCTATCAATAAAAACTAAATAAAAATGTTAATAACCTCTCAGGAAATAAAATTATCTAAATGAGCTAAGTGAAAAGCTATGAACAGTATTCATAATAATTTTTAACAATTGACTAGTAGTCAGTTTTTCCACTTGAGATTTTTTTGTACTCCTCCAAAGAAAATGATTAACTTTTATTGTACATATTTTACTAATAAAGAAATAATATTATTTTGTCCTAAAGTATAAAAAATGATTCATTATGTCACTTAATTTTTAAAAAAATACTTTCAGCAGTAAATAAGCCTCTCAGTCATTACATTCCCTACACCTTTGAAATCAAAAGAACTCTAGAGCTAGAATCAGCTTGTGCAGTAGTTTTCCAACCCCTCTGAAAAGCATGGGCACAGATAAGGGGTACATCCAGGCTAGATATTCCAAATACCTCTTTTTTTTTTTTTTGGTCTTTTGTCATTTTTTAGGGCCGCACCCTCAGCATATTGAGGTTCCCAGGCTAGGGGTTGAATCAGAGCTGCAGCTGCCGGCCTATACCACAGCCACAGCAATGCCAGATCCAAGCCACGTCTTCGACCTATACCACAGCTCATAGCAATGCTGGATCCTTAACCGACTAAGCGAGGGCAGGGATCGAACTTACAACCTCACGGTTCCTAGTCAAATTCGTTTCTTCTGTGCCATGACGGGAACTCCCAACTACACCTTTCTCAATCAGCTTTTAATTATTTTATCTCTCAGTATAGTTCTTGGTTTTAGGATGCAAAAACCACTGATTTACTCTTAACTCTATAAAGATCAGGCTGTTTTATTTTGTTGCAGCTGGCCTCATTTATGCACTCTGGGAAGTCTACATAAAGCCTGAAGATTTTAGTCTAGAAAACTAATATTACCAAACCCGGGGCTAACTAAGCCAAGCCCTCTTCTAACTACTCCCAAACCAAACTCGTTTTAGGTACAGTATCTCCACTGAAGAAATGATTTACAAGCGCAAAGGGTTACAACCTGGCCTAACGCCACATTGATTTAGAAACAAACCAAAGAACTTAGGACTCCAGGTCCAGAGCTCTTCTCTCTTTGCTGCACATTTTACAAAGAATATTCTGACTCTATGAGAAAATATGAAATCAGAAATAAGTGATCCTTTTAAGAAAGATGAGCCTTTCACTAAAAGGAGGCAGAAACCAGCAGAGGACCTCCGTGCACGCAGGTTCAGTGCCTATATAACCTGCCCTGGCGCACGCCCAGACTGTGAGTCCCGGAGCACTTCTTGGCCAGATTGTTCAGGCTCAGATTGATTCACATTCAGATAGCATGTGGTTAAACTCTGCATTACCTCCAAAGGCATAAGCAAATAAAGAGATCTCACAGATAGGCTACAAGATCAAAATTCTATCCACTAAACAGTTATCAACATCAAAGTTTAGATAACTGCATTTAAAAAAATCACAGCATAGGCAATTCAGAGAAATTATAAACCTTACCTGCTAAATGTGTAGGGAACACTTTATTTTTCTCTCTCTTTTCCACCCACCTTTCTCATCTTTTACTGGGTCCTTTCCCCTAACCTCTGTAAAATTCTATCAGTTGAGAAAGGGGTTTTTTCAGATCTTTCTGAGTGATGCTTTCTGAGATCTTTCTGAGTGATGCTTTCTGAGATCTTTCTGAGTGATGCTAAAATTAAAGGCATCTCACAAAGTTTCTTGAGCCCAATTACAATAGAAAATTTTGCTCTTCTCTGCCATTCTCATTCTCTACCACATACACTGTCCATCTGCCTAACATCCACTCCTTTCGGGTGCCATCATGTCCCTACTCCACACAGTAATGGCAGGACTGTCAACTTCAGTGCCCCCATCCCAACAATGGCTGGTAAAGGAGAAGCATAGTGGTGTCCCACGAAACTGGCCAAGTGAAATGCACCACTTACCGGGACATAGTAATTGATCCACAGGTAGGAACATGGCTCAACCAGGCATACTATAGGTATATAAATACTATATAAATAGGTATACTATATAAATACTAAAAGAGGTTCTCTTTCCACTAGAATTAATTAGGGTATCAGTCAGTTTGGGACTCCTACTTTTTCAAAATGAAGCCAAGGGAGCCTGTGTTCTAACTACCACTTCTGGTCAAGATGGAGTTACAGGAATTGGATGTACCCTCTTGCCTAAAACAAAGAAACAAGGACAAAATACACCAAACAAAGGTTTGCAAGACACTGCTTATCAGCCAACAAGAGAGTGATCCCTGAGAGATGAGAAACACAGAAATCAAGTCCTATGATTGCTCTGGCTTAGTGAAGAAGTTTCTAAGCCACGGCACAGGAAGAAGGAGCCCAAGGAGAGATAAAATCTCAGTTAAGTCCAGGAAAGCCAAGGTAGCTCAAGTTCACAGGGCAGAGGACCAGAGAAGAAAGAGCTGGACAAGGAACTCCAGAGATCTTCAGAGTCCCCTTTGAGTCTTCAGCTCAGTATCCATCAGTGCATCCATGTGGGACAACTACCCAAGCTAGGGAGAGAACCACTATGAAAGATGAGAAGCAAACAACAGTCAGAACTCACACAGGGCCAGGAATAATTTCTATTCCCATGGACCAGAAGGGAAAACATATTCACAGAATATTAAGTTGTAGGTATTAAATAGGGTACTCAGAAGAAAAAATTAGTCCTAGACCAAATACCACTATGGTAGTACCCAACAACACCCCAAAGGATCTGTTTCCAACTTCCTACATCTCAAAACAAAACTCAGAAGTATTTACAGAAATACAGAAATACTAGTATAACACAAGGTAAAATTCACAATATCCGATATCCAATCAAAAATTACTAGGTATGCAAAGAAGGAAAATGTGATCTATACTGAAGAGAAAAATCAAGCAGCTGAAAACAATCCAGAATTGACAGAGGTGATAGAATTAGTAGATAAGGACATTAAAACAGTTATAAATACATTTCACATGTTCAAGAGCTAAGAGGAAACTGAACATATTAAAGACATGAAATATATAAGAAATACTCAAACTGAAATTCTATAGATGAATGCTATGGAAATAAGGCAGATTAGACATAGCAGAAGAAAAGATCAGTGAACTTGAGGACAGAGCAACAGAACCTAGGTAAAACGGAACAGAGAAAGCAAAGTGAGAAAAAAACAATGAAAATGATGCTAACAAAGAGGGAAGCACCACTGAGAAATAGAAAGAAAAATGTGTACAGATCTGGATCCAATCATGCCTGAAGCAGACCCCGAGACTTTTCAATTACATGAACCAATAAATTCCCTCTTCTACTTATGCCATATCCGAGTTAGGTTTTGTAAATTAAAAGGTTCTTGAGGACATTTTGTGAGGCTATTGGTTTGTATCCTATACAGAATCACCTAAAGACAATGCAAATAGGGACAACACTGTTAATCAACTATACTTCAATTAGGAAAAAAAAAAGACAATGCACATGGAAGTATAAATAGCTGTTGACTATACCATAAAAACTCACTCCCGGAGTTCTCTTGTGGCACAGCAGGTTAAGGATCCAGCATTGTCGCTGCTGTGACATGGGTTCGATCCCTGGCGTAGGAGTTTCCATTTCCACACGCCCCAAGTGGGGCCAAAAAAAAAAAACAAAAAAAAAACCAACCCATTCTTTAGGATACAATAATTCACTCTCTCTTAAGCCTAAAAGTATGTGTTAGGACTTATATAGTATTATAAATCAACACAATAACAAATAATAACAAATAATAAAGAAAGAAATAAAAGTATATCTAAGATAACTAACGCTGTACCAGTCTTACCTGTATGGAAAAAGAAGAAAAAAATAGCCCACCCACACATGGAAACCTACAGAGTACCTTCTTATGGAGGCTTATATCCTACAGGCTTGACTCAAAAGACTCAGGTTCAATACCCTCAGGCCATGCACAAAAATAAACTCAAGGTGGCTGAAAGACTTAAATATAAGACAAGACACCATCAAACTCCAAGAAGAGAACATAGGCAAAACACTTTCTGACATTAACCTCATGAATATTTTCTCAGGTCAGTCTCCCAAAGCAACAAAAATAAGAGCAAAAATAAACCAATGGGACCTAATTAAACTGAAAAGCTTTTGCACAGCAAAGGAAACCAAAAAGAAAACAAAAAGACAACTTACAGAATGGGAGAAAACAGTTTCAAATGATGCAACTGACAAGGGCTTAATCTCTAGAATATATAAGCAACTTATACAACTCAACAGCAAAAAAGCCAAGAACCCAATGGAAAAATGGGCAAAAGACCTGAATAGACTGTTCTCCAAGGAAGATATACAGATGGACAACAAGCACATGAAAAAATGCTCAACATCATTGATTATAAGAGAAATGCAAATCAAAACTACCATGAGATACCACCTCACACCAGTCAGAATGGGAATCATTAATAAGTCCACAAATAACAAGTGCTGGAGGGGCTGTGGAGAAAAGGGAACCCTCCTGCACTGTTGGTGGGAATGTAAACTGGTACAGCCACTATGGAGAACAGTTTGGAGATACCTTAGAAATCTATACGTAGAACTTCCATATGGCCCCGCAATCCCACTCTTGGGCATCTATCCAGACAAAACTCTACTTAAAAGAGACACATGCACCCGCATGTTCATTGCAGCACTATTCACAACAGCCAGGACATTGGAAACAACCCAAATGTCCATTGACAGACAATTGGATTAGGAAGATGTGGTATATAAACACAATGGAATACTACTCAGCCATAAAAAAAGAACGACGTAACGCCATTTGCAGCAACATGGATGGAACTAGAGACTCTCATACTGAGTGAAATGAGTCAGAAAGACAAAGACAAATACTATATGATATCACTTATAACTGGAATATAATTTACAGCACAAATGAACCTTTCCATAGAAAAGAAAATCATGGACTTGGACAACAGACTTGTGGCTGCCCGGGGGGGAGAGGGAGGAAGCGGGAGGGATCGGGAGCTTGGGGTTATTGGATACAACTTGGAATGGATTTACAAGGAGATCCTGAGTAGCATCGAGAACTATGTCTAGATACCTATATTGCAACAGAACAAAGGGTGGGGGAAAAAATGTATACATGTAAGAGTAACCTGGTCCCCATGCTGTACAGTGGAAAAAAATTAAAATAATAGAACAAACAAACAAAAAAGACTCAGGTTCATAATTAATTCTAAAGTAAAAGGACTCTTATAAAAGTAAAGAATGCACCTTAGTCTTATTTTGTTTTCCAAGTTTAAACTATGCTTTAATGAACACGCCTTTCTGGTAAAATAAAATAATAAATGACTTCAATACATAGTTACCAATTTTTTTGAATACTTACACTAAGAGTTGTGTTTTTCATCTACATAAATACTTTTGCAGTCACCAAAAAATTCCCAAGTTAAAAAATGAGTGAACCCAAATAAATACAGTCAACTAATCTTTGAGCAAAGGCATTGCAATGGAGCAAAGACAGTCTTTCCAACAAATGACACTGGAACTGGAAATCTACATGCAGAAAAAATGAATCCTAATCTTACACACTCCACAAAAACTAACTTGAAATAGATCACCGACTAAAGCTCCTAAAGGATAACACAGAAACCTTGAATACGATGATGACTTTTTAGACACAACACCAAAGGCGTGACCCATGAAAGAAATAACTGATAAGATGAACTTGATGAAAATTAAAACTTATGCTCTGTAAAAGAAGACATCAAGAAAATGAGAAAATATTTGCAAAAAAATAATTTGTAAAACTGTATTTCTTATGTATCTTATCCACAAGAACTCTTAAAACTCAACAATAAAACTATCAAATAAAGAATGGGCCAAAGACCTGAACAAACACCTCATCAAAGAAGATATAAAATGGCAAATAAACACATGAAAAGATGCTCCACGTGTCACCAGGGAAATGCAAACTGAAACGACAAGATCCACTACATCCATCAGAACTGCCAAAATTCAGGGCACTGGTAATGTCAAGTGCCGGGAGGGTATGGAGCAACAGGGACTCTCATTCACTGCTGCTGTAAGTGCAAAATGGCACAGCCACTTTGGAAGCAAGTCTGGCGTTCCTTAAAAAATTAAACCTATTCTTATCATGTGATCCAGGAATTGCACTCCTTGGTATTTACCCAAAGGAGTTGAAAGCATATGTCCACACAAAAACTTGCACACAGATTTTTTTTTTTCTAGCAGTTTTATTTCTAATTGCCAAGCATTGGAAACAATCAAAATGTCCTTCAATTAATGAATGAATAAATAAAGTGAGGTATATCCAGACAATGTAACATTATTCAGTGATAAAAAGAAAGAGCTTATCCAGCCATCAAAAGACAAAGAAGAAATTTAAATGCCTATTACTAAGTGAAAGAAGCCAATCTGAGAATCTTACACATTTTACAATCCCAACTATATGACATTCCGGAAAAGGTAAAACTTACGCAGAGAGTAAAAAGATCCATGATTGCCAGGAGTTTGGGGGCAGGGGGGGAAGGATGGAAAAGCAGATTAGAGGATTTCAGGGCAGGGAAAATACTCTGGATGAACCGTAATGGTGGAATAAATGTCACTGTACATTTGTCCAAACCTGTAGAACGCACAGCACTTAGGGATGATTATGAAGCGTCCGCACAGGTTCATCAGTTTTTACAAATGGTTCACTCTGTTGGGGGATGCTGATAATGGGGGAGACTGGGCATGTGTGGGGGCAGGGAACTTACTGGAATCTCTGGACCTGCCTAATTTTTCTTGAACCTAAACAACTCTTAGGAAAGTCTTTAAGAAAAAAAAGGGCAAATATTTTATGTTTGGTAAATTAAGCCAGGAATAAACATTCCACATAAAATCCTCAAAGTAATTTAAAAAGTTCTGGTATTCTTTTTCTTTTCCTAAATTGGCAATATATTGAATTAGCATCTCTGGAAAACCAGCATCATGGTGTAGGTTTCAGCATTAAGTCTATCATCCATTCATTCTGTAAATGAATTTATAGAGGACCTGCCAAATGCCAGATTCAGTGATCAGCAAAGATTCTATTTCAAGTACAATGGCAACTCATTAACAAAAATGGAAACAACCTGACTGCCTTCAAATACAAAACATTTCCAATGCTGGAGTCTCAATTCGATTTTGTCTTTTACTTGCAACAACACCTTGCAAACATACTTCACACCTTCCTGGGACTCAATTTCTTCATCTATAAAATGAGGCATTTAAAAGGTGACCCCAGGAGTTCCCGTTGCAGCTCAGCAGAAATGACCCAACTAGTATGCATGAGGATGTGTGTTTGATCCATGACCTTGCTCAGAGTTAAGGTATAGGGCGTTGCCGTGAGCTGTGGTGCAAGCCAGCAGCTGTAGCTCCAATTTGACCTCTAGCTTGGGAACTTCCATAGGCCACAGGTGTGGCACTAAAAAGCAAAAAATTAAAAAATTTAAAATGACCCCAAACTTTGGATACAGAAGTTCATCCAGAGAATTTTATAATCCCCAGACTCTTCTAAGCCAACTGAGTCACAGTTGGCCCTAATTTGGGGGCCCAAAAATTCTAGGATTCTATTCACTCTGATTTAAAAACAAATATATAAATACTTTTTAAAATTGATAAATGTTGGTAAGACAGTTAACTAATTTCAACTCATTTATTTAACTGCCATTAAGTCAACAAATATTTACTGAGTCCTTGTATGTGCCAAGCAGCTCATCAGGCAGGCCAGAATCAGAAGTGAACCAAACAAACAAAAAAATGTCCTCGGAGAGCTGACACTGTACTGGAGAACACAAAAAAACCCCACAGCTTAAAAAACAATATATATCACCTGTTCAATAATAGTAAATATAAAGAGGTAAAAAAGTAGAGAAGGACAGCAAATGTCTGGAAGGGGCAGCTTTGGCATGTTAGCAAAGTGGTCAGGGAAGGTTCTACTGAGAAGAGAACTTTGAGCGAATAATGAAAGGAAATAAGGAAGCTCGCATGTCATGCCCTGGGGAAAGGCATTCACGTTCTAGGCAGAAGGATGAGCCTGGCACGTCTGAGGCGTGAGGAGGCCAGCTGGGGGACGGGGAGAGAGCAGGAGGAGTGAGGTCAGCATTAAGACTGCGGATCGATCAGACAAACAGATCATAAGAACAACTTTGATTACGTGAAAACACCTCTGCCTTATTAATGGATACTCAGGTGTCTGTGGTTCTGCGCCATTACTGCAAGGCTGCAATGGCCAGTCTTGCACATCTCACCACGGGCACACATGTCACCACAGGACTGTCTGTGGATCGCACATCCTGGAATCGGTCATGACACCCCAGCATCACACTGCTCTCCAGGGTGAGCATAACCAATGCACACCCACTGGCTTTCTGAGAGCTCCTGCTCCTACGCACACTACCAACCGTGGGACTACGGGTCTCTGAACTTTTGCCCATCTGATGGGCCCAAACACCACCTGTGTTTCTTCCACCTGTGGGTATACTTGTGTGCATGTGGGTCTGTTTAGAGGCTCTCTACTGGGCCCTCTTGATTGCTATTTCTTTACAATTTTAATGACGAGGAAATATAGTTTATTTCCATTGCCCATTTTCTACTGGGTTTCCTACTTATTTTACTTCTTTGCCTATTCTGAGTACAAATCCTATCAGCCATATGTGTTGTTTCTATGACAAACTACCTCCTCCCAGATTACAACTTCCTTCATGGGGTCCGGACATACAGAAATTTTTAACTTTGACATAGTCAAATTTATCAGTTTTTCTCTTCACTGATCTATGCATGCACTGTACGTTACTTGAGAAATCTTTTCCCATCTGAAAGTTACAGCCTTCTCAAGAATGTACAATGACGAAAAAACAGCCTGTTGAGTAAGTGGTGCTGATTAGAACACTCCCTAACACCACACACAAAAATAAACTCCAAATGGATGAAAGACCTAGATATAAGACCAGACACTATCAAACTCTTAGAGGAAAACACAGGCCAAACACTCTCCAACATAAATGACAGCAACATCTTCTCAGATCCACCTCCTAGAGTATTGACAATAAAAACAATAATAAACAAATGGGACCTAATTAAACCTAAAAGTTTCTGCACAGCAAAGGAAACCCTATACAAAACGAAAAGACAACCCACAGAATGGGAGAAAATCTTTGCAAATGAATCGACTGACAAGGGATTCATCTCCAAAATTCATAAACACCTTCTGCAGCTCCATACCAAAAAAAACAAACAACCCCATCAAAAAATGGGCAGAAGATCCAAACAGGCAATTCTCCAAAGAAGACATACGGATGGCCAAAAAACACATGAAAAGATGTTCAACGTCACTCATTATGAGAGAAATGCAAATCAAAACCACTCTGAGGTACCACCTGACACCAGCCAGAATGGCCATCATCCAAAAGTCTAGACAATAAGTGCTGGAGAGGGTGTGGAGACAAAGGAACCCTAGTACACTGTTGGTGGAAATGTAAATTGGTGCAACCACTGTGGAAGGCAGTATGGACATGCCTCAGAAAACTAAACATAGAACTACCATTTGATCCAGTAACCCCACTCCTGGGCATCTATCCAGAGAAAACCACAACTCGCAAAGACACATGTACTCCAATGTTCATTGCAGCACTATTTACAATAGCCAAGACATGGAAACAACCTAAATGTCCATCGACAGAGGAGTGGATCCAGAAGATGTGGAACATACACACGATGGAATATTACTCAGCCATTAAAATGAACGAAACAGCAGCATTTTTAGCAACAAGGATGGACCTAGAAATTATCATGCTAAGTGAAGTCAGCCATACAAGGAGACACCAACATCCAATGCTTTCACTGACATGTGGAATCTGAACAAAGGACAGAATGAACGTCTTTGCAGAACAGATACTGACTCACAGACTCTGAAAAACTTACGGTTTCCAAAAGAGACCATTTGGGGGGTGGGTGGATACTATGGGGTTGTGAGATGGAAATCCTATAAAATTGGATTGTGATGATCATCGTAAAACTATAAATGTAATAAATTCATTAAGAAACAAAAAAAAAAAATGAAAGTTACAGTCTCCCATAGTTCCTTCTAAGTTTCAAGTTTCATCTTCCAAAGCCAGGTCTCTAATGCATCCAGAATATGCAGATGTTAACATCTCAACCACTGAGGGGTCCTGAGGATTCCTGTGGGCAACTTGTCCTCCTCAGACTGGGGGGCCCCTCACTGCTGTGCTGCACCTTTTCTTTCTTTCTTTCTTTTTTGTGGCCATACCCACACCATTCGGAAGTTCCCAGACCAGGGATCAAACCCAGGCTGCTACAGTGACAAAGCAGATACTTAACCCGCTGTGCCACAAGGGAACTCCCCCACTCCCTCTGATTACAGAGCTGACCATTCCCCAGCCACATCCTGAGCTATGCATAATTTTCTCCAGCATTCTGACACAGATTTACTTTCTATAAACAGATACGGCACTATTTGCCTGATGTAAAATATAAAAGGAACCTACCTTTGTCCAATTGTTCTTCAGAATAATAGCTCTCTTTCCATCACCAAGTGCATTTCTAAAAACAAAATAAAATAAAATACTCAAACTTTTAAAAAATAAAAGCATTATAAATTGCATATCTATTTGTACTTTAATTTTCCATATATAATCTGGTTTTTAATTTTTTAATCTGTGATATATATATCCATTATAGGAAATTTGGAAAATACAGAAAAGTAAAACAAAGGGAAAAAGTCACCCAGAGTCACAATCACAACTCCCCAGGAATAATTACTTTTAATATTTCTGGAGTATTCCTCACACACAATAATCTACATCTAATTTATGTCTAACTTTTTGTTACTATTTGTATGGTTTGGTAGGGGATGGGGTTGCTATTTTTGCATGTTAGCAAGACTTTTGATCTCCAAAAATAAAACTCCCAGATCTTTGACACAACACACTGGCTACGCTATACTGGACAGACCATGAATACTGGGAGATGAGACAGGGATTAAGTCCAATTCAATCACTAACTCTCACTGGGGCTCTTAAGAAGTTAGTAACTTCTCTGGGCCCTCGTTCTCATCTGTAAAATGAGGATGATAATTCTCTTCTTCCTGTTTTTAGAGACTATGCCACAGCACAGTACTCTGTAAGGTGTCAAGCACTTTGGTCTAATAGCTAGTCTCTCGTTTCCTGGCTTCCTTATATTCAGGGACCTGCTGCTCTTCCACCCCAGCCCTGCCCTCCCAGAGAACTTCATCACCACTTTAAAACTGTTCAAACCCTAAAATCACTAATTCAGGCGTCCTGCTCTCTCCCCATAACCTAGCTCCTCTCTTGCTTCAACTCTTCCTACTGCCTCCTCAGGGTGCCCAACTCACTGACTGACTGACTCTTTTTTAACTTACTGATCTAGCCTAAGAGTCACTGGTTCATCACTTCATATTCACATGCATACGAATCCCTTATACGTCTTTGTCCCCATGTCTACACCCTGCTCCATAGCAAACCCAAGGCTGGATCAACCGTGCTTTCTGCTTTGCCCATGACGACATCTGGGGAGCCAAGTACTGCTGGAGAAACATCACACAGCAGAGCACAAGGCAGCGCTACTATTCGGGATTCCAAGGGCCTGCAACAGTTACCAACCATCCTAGATCAGATCCTCCACTTTTGTAAACTGATTTTGTCAAACCTTGTGTCCTTTCCTCAAACTTCCAACTCCTCTTTCTCTCAGCAGATGGCCTCTGCTCCTATTTCAATGAGTAAACCAGAGACATCAGAGAGAATGCTCTCAATTTCCTACCCGAAAACCTAAGGACAAACCCACATCAGGCCTTACCTTTTCTCCAGCAGCCTTACAATAACTGTCTACCTCATGTGGCCAGTCTCTCCACAGGTGCCATATAACTTAAGCATCCTTCCAATATCAACTAGCTCTCACCTGTAAAACTAGCCATTCCTTCTCAAAAATCTACACCATCAACTTTTATTGTGGTAAAAATACATATAACATACGATTTACCACTGGAACCATTTCAAGTGTAAAGTGATATTAAGTAATTAACGTTATGCAATTTCCTATCAACTTTTAATATGCTCAGATCTCTCTCATCTCTAAAAACACACATTTAGAAAAATGCCTTACGCCCTAAGGAAACCCTGTTGGTGCTCTACGCCACAGCTAGCCCCTCCTCTGAGCTGGCTACAAGCCCTGTGCTGTGAGGGCTCACCTCACCAATGGAAGATTTAGAAATAGAGCTCCCTTGGGAGCTAGTTAAGGATCTGGCATTGTCACTGCAGCAGCTCGGGTGGCTGCTGTGGTGTGGATTTAATCCCTGGCCTGGGAACTTCCACCTTCCACACGCCATAGGCATGGCCAAAAAAAAAAAAAAAAAAAAAAAAAGAGAGAAGAAAAAGATTTAAAAATAATTCCCAATTCGTTTTAGCCAATCACGGCAATCCCATGCTCCTCCCCACTGACTGGTTTAGGGCTAGTCATGAAGACCTGATGGGACTTCTCACTCTTAAAGAGATTACCCCCCCCCCAAAATTACACAGGTTACAAAGAAGAACACTACATACCTTATTCTACCAGACAGCAGTAACTACTAAAAGGCCATCTATATTTTAAATAAAAATAAAAAGCTATCTAAAGGTAGACAACCTGACCAACAGAACAGGATACAGAAATCAGAACAGCTCCTTACATCTAATCAATGATCTATGTGGCAGGTAGCAGTGCAATGCACGGAGAACACACTCGCTTAGAAGACAGGGCTGGTTGGCTGAGGGGCTCTTCCATACCTCAGCTAGTGCAGAGCCTGCTGCACAGAGATGCTTGTTGGTTTTATGTTGAAAGATAAGTGAATGTGCCCTCCACACACACACACACACCACAGGCAGAGCAAAGGCAGCAGCACAAAGAGGCTGTGGGTCTGCGAGCAAGTGGAGAAGCCACGAAGGCCCCCTCCTGCAACCGCCCCCTTCTTGGGCATCTTCTACATGCTGGGTGCTGTACCACAGACACCCTGTGGACAAGCCAGACACAGCCTGGGTCTCTTGGGGCTGACGTTCTAGTGGGGAGACAGATAATAGGGGAACAAATACCTACGTGATTTCCAAGCCATACGAGGGCTACTAAGACAGAGGGTGAATGGAGAGGAGGATCAGGGCAGACTTCTAGGTGACACTTGTGCTGAAACTCAAACAGAGACGGGGGAGAGCCCCGTGATTCCAGGGAAAAGCGTCCCAAGTAGGGGTGACTGACTGCACGGAGTCTGCGGCAGGGGGTGGGGAAGTGAGCACAGGCCACAGAGGTGAAGAGAGGGCAGTGATGGGCTGGCCCCAGGGTGGGGGCCTGAGGGCCTGTGAGGGTTGGAGGTAAGGGCAGAGACCTAACGGTGTCCAAGGGCAAAGAAGTAAGGGGCCCCCCAGCAGAGCTGGGTTTGGATGCCTCAGGGCAGAGGGAGTGCTTGAGGAGGTGGGTTCCCTGGGTGGGTGCTCAGAGCACGGGATTCTAGGAAACGGGCTGAGCGGCAGGTAAGGCCAGGAAAGGGGTGACCTCAGCAGGAGCAGGATTGAGGGGTGGTGAGAGGTGGACGGATCCCCATTCACAGGCTGCCTGAGGAGCACAGGGGCGGGGGGTAGGGGCAGGAGCCCTATTCTGGCTTGTCCCTCAGAGACAGGGCTGGGGCAGTGGGAGCCCCTCTCTCTTGTCCTGGGACTGCAGCTCCACCAAGACAGGCCCTGGCGAGGAGGGGGGTCCTGGGCCCAAGGAAAAAAAGCAAAGAATAATGAGGCTGGGTTAATTTAACATTCATATGAACCTTGAACCCTACCTCATACTAAGTACAAAACCGCCTCCAGATGAATGACAGATGTAAATATCAAAGTTAAACCATCAAACTTTGAGAAGAAATGAAGAACATTTTGTAGAGTAGGAAAAGATTATAATCAGAACATAAAAAGTGCTTATCATCATGGGAAAAAAATTGATGAACTGTACTATATTAAAATTACTAACTTCCATCTGTGAAAAGAAAACATAAAGAGTGAAAAGGCAAGCCAAAGAGTGTGATAAGGTATTTCTAATACATATACTTGACCAGTGACTCATATCCAGAATTTAAAAAAAAAAAAAAACAATCTCCTACAAATGAATATGACACTCAATGAAAAAAAAAAAAAAAAGCAGAAGATTCAAACAGGCACTTCACAGAAGAGAGTCTCTGAATAGTGAATAAGCGTATGAAAAATGTTCAACTTAAATCTCCTTACTCAACTTAAGGAAATGCAAATTAAAATCACAGCACTGTATACTGCAGACCCACCAGAATGTCTAAATGAAATGACACAAAATAATAAGTGTTAGTGAGGACGTGGAACTGAAACTCTCATGTGGTGCTGGCAGGAGTGTAAAATGATATACAACCACACTGGAAAGTACGTGCTGGAGCTGGATAGCAGCACACCCTCCTGTCCCAGCAACTCCACTGCTTGATTATATACTTAACAGAAATGAAGACGCATGTTCACAATGACACCACCTGTAAAAGTGCTAGAAAGTACCAAATGCCCATCAACAATAGAATGGATAAAATGTGGTATATTCATGCAATAGATGAACACTTTACAACTACATGCAACAATATGGATCTCAAACACAGTGCTGAAAACCATACATACAAGAACACATACCATCTGGTTCTGTTTATATTGCACAAAAACTGGCAAAACTAACCTATGGCGCTGTGAGTCAGGACAGCAGTTATCGTGGGGGAGGAGATGGGTAGTGACTGGAAGAAGGAACAAGGGGGACTTCAGGGGCGCTGGGGCTGTGACCTGGGTGCTAGTTATGTCATTTGGTTGCTGAAAACTCAATCTATCCACTTATGGACTGTACACTCCTCAGTATGTGTATTAAGTTTTTTTTTAAGATTTTTATTTAAGATACTTCTGCTGGAGATGGTTAACATCCAGTAACCATCCTGCCATCTGAGAGGGAAGCCTGAGATTCGGGTCACCAAGTGGGGCTGGGAAAAAAAACCAAACACCTAGGTCTTTGAAGACACGGTTAAACCACTAAACACACAACCCTAGAACTGCCTCCCTCTGGAACGCCTGACAAGGTTTAAGTCTTCTTCCTCATTTAAACCAGCTGAATAAGAGATGTATTCTGCAGCCCAAAACATCTGAATACAATGGCAAACTCTTCCGCTCCTCACTGCCTCTCCCTGACCCCCGAATATCTTCAACAGCCACCTACGCTGTCTCCACTTCCTCACCCTCATTTCTCAACCCACTCCACGCTGGCACCTGCGCCAAGCTTCCCACCACAGCTCTCCCTCTGGCAACTAAAAGATGTCCATGTAACCAAGGCCAAATTTCAACTGGCTTCTCAGCAACAACCAGTGACTGCTGGCCACTCTTTCACGATCCCACACTTACTCTGGCCACCTCCTAATAATCTCCCAGGCAGGTCCACCTCTCTCTAATTGGCCACTGTTTGTCCTCTCAAAGCTCAGTCCTAGATCCTCTTCTCATCTCAGCTCATACTCTCTCTAGACCAGCGGGGCTCAACCTTGGCTGCACATGAGTACATCTAGGGGTCTTCTGAAAGCCCAAATAATTAAATCAGAATTTCTGGGGGAAGAGGCAGGAACTCCTTCAGAGCTCAGGTGATTCCAGTGTGTAGTAAGAGCCGAGAATCACTTCCCTAAGCAATCTCATCCACACCCACAACTTCAAATTACCTAGGTTAACTATCCTAAATTGCTGTCTCCTGCCCAAACCTGCCCTTGGAGACCAGACTCCCATCACTCACTGCCTACATGATATTCCACTTTGGACCCTTCAAGAGCACTTTAACTCAGTATGTCCAAGGGTGAAGTCAAGTTACACTCCCACAACTCCACCACTTCCAGTGAGTGATGCCAGTGTCAGGGAGTGGGCCCATCATCCATGAAGATGAAGGTAGAAACCTCACAGTACTTCCAAACACAGCCTTCTCCCTTGCTTCCCAACCCCAAACCGCACGCAAGTTCTGTCAATTGTATCTCCCAATATCCCAGATCCTTCTACTCCACTGCTACCGCCACTACCCTGCTCCAAGCCACCATCACCTCTGGCTGCACTGCAACAACCTCCTAAGCCGCACTCATGCTACATCCCCCCAAACCCACTCTCCTCACTGCAACTAGGCTGCTCTTTAAAGATATGAATCATGCTATTCTCCCCTGCCACGGTGCAGTGATTTAAGAACCCAACTGCAGTGGCTCAGGCTGCTGCAGAGGTATGGGTTCAAGCCCCGGCCTGGCACAGAGATTAAAGGATCCAGCGTTGCTGTAGGTCACAGCTGTGGCTCAGATTCAATCCCTGGCCCAAGACCTTCCATATGCCGTGCATGCACCCACAAAATAAAACTAATAAAACAAAGTCCTTTACTCTCTTCTTGATGCTCTTAAAGGCCGGCAGCCTCAGGGAAGCCTTCGAGAACCTCCTGATCCAGCCCCTGACCACCCGTCTCCCCTCCTCCTCTGTATTCAGGCGTGCTGTTAATTCCATCAACGCAACACACTGTGCTCACTTCAGCAGTACACACACTGAAATGGGAATGTACCATGCTCCTTCCCGCACTGCTGGTCCACTGTCTAGAACACGGGGACTAGGTGTGTATGTCTGATAATATACAATATCATCTATAATGTATGGTACTATATGGCCATAATTTTAATCCCATGTATTATAAAAATCATAATATATGTGTATATTGATAACATTAATACTGATGTTTTCACATGTACCACCCTTTGACATATTAACCTACTCAAGCAAAGTGGACAGAGTAAATTACATGGTGTTCCTGCTCATCCTAATCGCTGAGGCCCAGGGTCATTCCTGCTCCATGGAGAGCAGGAATGACTTTAGCAGCAGCAACACCTGCGCAATACATCTAGGAAAACAGGGAAATCCAAGATGTAAATGGCTATTCACTCTTGAAGACTGTGTGACACAGCAGTGAGCGTACTGAACAGAGGGTAAGAATCAGTTCTAGCCCAGATGCTCCAATGTATTCCTTTACAGGGGAAAGTGTATTTCTCCAATTCCCGCCCCCATCCATTTCCTCATATACAATCTGCTACATTTTGCCCTAAAATAAGTTAGGCAAGAACACTTACCTCCCCCTCCTCTAGCTTCCATGTGGATTTAGCTAGAATCTTCACTCCTAGGCTCTCTCCTCTCCCCAAGCCTGACTTTTCCCCAAGAGAATAATGACAACTTATCCAAAGGTGGGGGAGAGACATTCATCACATGTGGCTTAACCTCTTCTCACTCTTTGGGACTCTATCCATTATCTACCTACCTACCTATCTTTTCAGGGCCACCCCTATGGCATAAAGAAGTTCCCAGGCTAGGGGTTGAATTGGAGCTGCAGCTGCCAGCCTATGTCACAGCCACAGCAACACCAGATCTGAGCCGCATCTGCGACCTACACCGCAGCTAATGGTAACTGGGGAATCCCTAACCCACTAATTGAGGCCAGGGATCAAACCCAAACCCACATCCTCATCTAATCCGATTCATTACCAGTGAACCACAATGGGAGCTCTTTTTGTCTTTCTGTGAGGGGAGGGGGGACTTTATTTTAAACATCAACGTAACACCACAGTTCCCCCTCCTCCAAGCTTCAAGTTCACAAGGGCCCCTGGTTGCCTGATTCTGCCTGTGATGTGGGTGAACTAACATCAAGTCATGTGCTATCAGAAAAGGTCCTGTTCTCCAACAACTGCATTAGTAACAGAGGCAAGACTGGATTATCACTTGTCTGCCTGCTGCTTCCATCTCCTAATTAACTCTAGGCTGGGGACAGGAAGGAGATGCTATTACCTGACCCTCTGAAACCACAACACGTAAATATGTAAGAATTTCTAAGCCACAAAAGCGTTATTTTTTTCCCCTAATGTAATTCATCACTTTGAGGGCCTAACCAAACTAACAGAGAAATAACAATACTACTCCAAGTTTCTAAAACTTACAGTGAAGCAACAAAAGCAGGATTTAGATGTCATGGTCTGTTACCGTCAAATATGTAGACAATTAACCACTGGCTGAATAAACACATTTTAAGCCTAAAGTTAATGTCTGGAATTGAAATTACATATACTCTTTCAACCAAGCAAAGTAAATTTTTATCAGAAATTTATCCTACATATATATAGAATATATTATATATGTATATGCATCCGAACAGAGAACATAAGTAAGAGGATATTACAGAGTTGTATGTGATTTTTTAAACTGGAAATCATCTATCTTCCAATGCAAACTAATCCACTGAGTAAAAGACTATGCAGCCATGAATAAGAATTGGGGTAGATGTCTATATACACTGATATGCAACAACTCCAAGATTTAAATATTAAAAGCAAGATGTACAACAGTGTGTACAATATACTCTTACCCATGTTTTTAAAAAAAAAAAAAGGCATATACATGACATTGAACCAAACAAAACTGCCTTATTCCGACTTTTAAAAGCAGCAACTTGATTTGGCTCAACATAAGTGTTAGGATAGGCATAAAATATGGAAATACACAAGCATCTGAAGGAAGGAATTAGGGCAGGGGTCTCAGCCAGGCAAGGGTTTTCAGTTTCTCCTTTTGTACTCAATTTTTTTACGATGTGCATTTGTTATTACTTTTTAAAAAGGGGTTGCACCCTGAAGAATTAAAAAAAATAACTTTAATTCAAAAGCAAATTCAGCAGCTTTTAAGCAAAAATAAAGAGACGATGCAAGAGAAGAGCATGAGGAATAACACCAACCAACACACACACTTAAAGCTTCCCCCCAACACACTAAGATTTTTGAAATTCGCACAGAAACATACAGTTGACTTGATTACACCCCAAGCCTCAGGGAAATTCAGAAACACACACATACACACCCCATTTAAAGTCTATCCACATGCTGTTAACCACAAGTTGGGATCTGACAGAAGGGAATATCATATAATCAGCAGACAGTTAAATACCAAAACATCAAAGTAAATATCGAAGTTTAAAATTCCATAACGTTCCAAAATGAATTAAGAAATACCCAAGGCTAAGCTTTCCCTTTTTTTCCAATTGCATTTCCCATTACACAGGTTATCCCATCCCACCAAAGATTTCAAATTTCCACCCATATGCAAGTTCAAGAATGAAGTAAAACAGTAAGCCTAACTGCATACCTTGCGTAACTGTTTTAACGACAAAAGCTACAGATACACCTGTATCTTTTCTAGATTCTCCTCTACTCTGAAAATTTCTAATTACTTCAATTAAAACGGTCACTCTGAAATGCCCTCTATCCCAAATGATATTTAAAAGTGAACGTATAGAAGACCAGAATAAAAAATAAAAAGCACAGCCTCATCCAAGCCAGGCGTTCTGGGATACACCGCACACGAGCCTCCACTGGAAGGCTTCAGGGGGAGAAGCTGGGGCTGGAGGGAGCATTTTTCACCCATCCCCACCCCCCACCCCGCAACCCCATTCGGCGTACTTCCCAGTGCAGAGCTGCAGATCTGGAGGTGCACACCTCCGGCGAACGATAAAGAGTTCTGAGTGGCTCTTGGCCTGACCCGTATCCACCCAAAGGTGGTCAGGTGACTGGCATCAAAACCTCCGACGCCACTTTGACCATTTCTGAACGAATCATCTTTCCCACATGCTTCACCTCAGGCTCCCAACCATTGGTCTTAAGATATTTATATTTCTCTTTCAAGATTATTTTTGCTTATTGCATCCTTAATATTTAGTGGTTTTTTTCATCTTACGTGCATTTTTAATTACACTTTGTGTAACTTTATATCAAATATTTCAAGTATACATAAAAGTACAGAGAATAACATTAACATAACAACCATGTTACCAGCTTAGCAAGATCTTAACATTTTGCCATATTTACTTCAGATCTTTTTGCAGAGTTGTGTTACAGTTGACGCCCACTGTGAACCATTTTTCCCATCTCCAATGCTTTCCCTTCCTCCCTCCCCAGAGACAGCCACTCCCCTGGTGTTCAACATGCCATGCACTTTGAAAACATTGTTAATACACTCTATGTATTAATTATGGGTATGCATATCATTTTGCACATTTTAAAACATCATATAAATGGCATCATACCGTACAAATCATTCTGCAACTTGCTTTTTCACTCAATTGCATTCATTTTAACTGCTGCACAGAATTCCATTGTATGAATATACCATAATTCATTTTATCCATCCCCTACTGATGGACCTTTAGGTTGTTTCCATTTCTTTACTCTTACAAACAACGCTATAATGAAGGCTTGTACATCTCTTCTTGGGTAGCCCAGAAGTGGGCTGCAGAGTATACACATCTTCACCTTGCCAAATTGCTCTCCAAAGTGATTGCACCAATTTACACTTTCTCCAGCCGAGCATGAAAGTTTCCTTTGTTCCACATCCTCTCAAACACTTGGCATTATGAAGTTTTTTTTACTTTGTGCCAATCTGATGGGTACGAAAGACTCAGTTTTTAATCTGCATGTCCTGTAAGGATAATCATGTTTATTGACTAAATATTTATAGACGATTTGTTTCAATTTTTTTCAATTTTCACATTGCCCTTTGGTCCAATCATCACCTTTCCATGGTGATTTAATAGAAGAGACTCTAGATCTAGGCTACCTGGGTTCAAATTCTGGCTCTATCACACCCACTTAGTGTCCAAGGACACTGCCTGACCTCCCCAGGCCTCAGACTCCTCATCTATAGACACGGCAGCACCTACCTCACAGGGTTGTGAGGATTTTATGAGTTAATATGGGCAAAGTGCTCAGCACAGTGCCAGGGAGGTTGACACTTTACCCTCAGCCAGTCCCCATAACAGATCTACTGACCCTCAGCTGTGAGGGCTTCGAACATCTTGGTAACTCAGCTAAATGGTATGGGTTCTTCTGGGTCAATGGCATGTCTGAGTCACCAGCAGTGTGTTCTTTTCTGAACACATTATCTACTCACTTGCTCAGGAGTTATGTGCGTTGCAGATTCAGAAAAGATTTTCCCTACATTACTGAGCAAGTCATATAAACGATGAATGAGGTAGGAAACACCAGTAAAACCAATGTGGCACAGAGTTTCTGACATTAAATAAGCATCCAGTACATACTGGTGATTGCCTAAGAAGGAAATGCTGACCTGCCTCTAGAGAAAACACCACTGGTGTTGAACCATAAAGCTAGACCGTGAGGAAGGAGGTACAAGGATGGATGCACAACCCTGCTCTTGACCTTGACCTTACCAGGCTACCTGGCTTCTGCATTTCTATTTTGATGCACCTCCTTTACAGCAGGGTTTCAGCAGGATCCTGCTTGAGTGTCTAGCTGTTAAACTCTCAGGAAAGAGGGCTGCAACCCCCTGGTTTGCCTCTCGGCTCCCGGCGACCCCCTTTGCAAAGGGGATGACCTCCCACCCAATCAAGGTTTCAGAGAGGTTTTCAGAGCTAGCCTTGATTTTCACAAGTGGCTAGCCAAGTTGCCAACCTAGTCACCTTGAAAGCATACAGATTCACCTTCAAACAGCACAGGTTACGTGCAATTCTGGACCTAGCCAGAGGCAATAACCTAAAGACATTTGCGGCTCATCTCTTGTCAGAACCAGTTGAGGACAGTGGTATTGATGGAAGACTGTGTCAAGCCCATCCATTCCTCTAGACTAGAAAGCCTCGGTTTATCCACGGCTTAAGCCATCTAAAAGCTGCATAACGTTAATACAGCGGTATTCTCCGAGGTGGTGATTTTTATTTTCTTCTTTTTAAACTCTTGTATTTTCCAAATTTTCTACCATGAGAAAGTGTTCTGTTTATAATAAAAGAAAAACATAAATGTTACTTTTGAAAGCTACATACTTGGAATATACTATATTCCCCACTCCCACCCTCCCGCATCCCAACCCAACTGCTTTCACTGAAAAACAACTGCTACCAGATTCCTCCTTCGAGAGACAACTTCACTAAAAAAGGAATCTGTGAAACCCAAAGCTGCCTTCTCAAGGAGGCTTCTGCTTTGAACAGGACTGCTGCTGAGGTTCTCCTCTACTCCACCGTGCCATCCACATGACTTCTAAGCAATGTAAGACATGCCTTCCAGAAACAAACAGCAGGAAAAGAGTTTCACCTGAGCAACCAGTGTCCTCTTTCTTCATGGGCAGTGAGAATTATGTAACTTTTCAGGTATTCTCTTTTTATTTGGGGCAACAGAAAAGTCAGACGCAAATATCAATTATAACTAAGCAGGATCTCATGCCTATGCAGCTTTATTCTGAGGATCTGAGGCTCTAATTTGGTTTTTTAGTTTGTTTTGTTTTTACTATTTTTCTACTGAGTGGATGTCTTCTTGAAACAACCCTAAAGCCTTCTTACAATAAGGTAGAATGTGGCTAAACCTAACAGTCTACACTGCTCAATATTAATGCTTATAGTGAGAAATAATAAAATCATGGTGCAGTGTCAACAATCTCAACTAATACAGTTCAATTAAACATTAGGACTAAGAATTAATTCACGCCCATATCTAAAACATTAAATATCTCTTACAAAGGACAGGTAGTTAATTTTTTGATATCAAGACAGAGGAAACAAAAAGAGCAAAAATTCTTCCAGAACTATATAGAGCAAAAGAAGGTTATAGAGGGAATTCCCACTGTGGCAGTGCTAGGGATCTGGCATTGTCTCTGCAGCGGCACGAGTTTGATTCCTGGCTGGCGCAGCAGGTTAAGAACCTGGAGATGCCACACCTGGGGCACAGGTCACAGCTATGGCCTGGATTCAGTCCCTGGCCCAGAAACGTTCATATGCCACAGATGTGGCCAAAAATAAATAAATAAGAAAATATAGGTGTTATAAACACAGACTTTGACATCATTAGATGAGATCTGTGTTCAAATCTTGGCATCGCTACATCAGAGCTCAAAAGAGAAAGAGAAAAAAAGAGGGGAGCAGGGTAGAACCAAATTCACAATTACGAATTATTAATGGTATGAGTCTGTCCAAATGCACATGTGGAGATTAACACCACCTACACAGTCAATGTGCTGTGAGAATTCAATACACTATGTGAAGTGCTTAAAATAATGCAGAGCATATGTGACCGACTCAGAATAGCTGTCTGTCACTTGTTGTTGTTATATATAACACCTACGGAGTTCTCTTTCAACCATTTAACTATTTCTGCCAAAGAAGTAATGAAGGATTTTTCTTTGCCTAACTGTAAAACAAATTATTTCTCAAAAATAGGTATTTAGCATAATAGCGCAGAGATTAGGCACTCTAACCAACTTACCTGAACTGTCCAGTGCGAAGAAAACAAAGAGCTCGGTTACCATAAAGAAGGTGATTTTCAGGTCTTTAAAAGAAATAATGTTTCATCAGTAAAGCACATTACATACAGAACAAACATAACACAGAAATCATAAGGCATGAAATTGTTTTCAAAAATTGTTTATCTGTGTATTGGGGCAGAAAGAATATAGGATTTCGAGTCTAACTGGTTAAGACCTGGTTCCTTCGCCTCTCACCCAGGTAACTAGTTATACTACTTATAATACTTATGTAAGTCAGGACTATACCACGCTGACAAAGAACTCAGACAAAGAAATCTATAAATTTCCAGTGTTATCCTTATTAGTTTTACCTCAATGTGTGTGGCTGAATTTATCTCCCCTTTCCTCTACCTCTTCCTAGGAAGAACGGGGCAGCAGGTGTGGGGTGCCACTCAGAGTCGCACACTCCCTATGGAGACGGGGGAGGCAGGAAAGAGAGGAGCTGTCTACAGAGCACCCTCCTAAGGCTGCTACAATATTAGGTGGCCCCAATGAAATGCCAAGCTTGGGGCACCCTTGCAGGAATGCTACAAAATTCTAGCAGCTGAGCATACAGAAGACAAGGCAGAGAGAACAGGTTCATTCTCTCAATAATTCCAACTATTATTCCCCCCTAGAAAGCACAAATCCCTGAATAGATGACACCTTAAGTATTAGTAACGAACCCTTTCTGATCAGTTAATAATCTGAATAATCTGGAAGGAATCAGTTGAAGGGAAAGCAAGAATAAGAAAAAATAGATGACTCTGTATTGGAAAGCTTGGCAACAAACTATAGCAGGATAAACTAAATGCACAATTTCTCCCCAATTGCTTGAGTTATACTGCTTCATTTAAGTTCATCTATTCAGGTCATTTCTCATGCTTCTAATACCTACGGTGAGAAAATACATCCTACATAACAAACAGAAAATATTCTCCAATTTCCTCATCAAGGTAGACTAGGATTCTACCTTGATTTGCCACATAAAAAAGGTCTCATTTTTCTATTTTGCTCTTACCTACATTCAATGGCTCTGGTGTAATAGATAATAGCTATATCAAATCTTTCTTTGGAAAACTCTTCATTTCCTTTCATTTTCATTAGTTCTCCTTGCTGAGAAATCAAGGCAAAAGAAGAGCCATCAATTAACTGCAAAGACAATCAGGAACCCCAATATCTAGGAAAAATGGTTCTGGGTTTCCATGTTGGATATCAGAAATAACCTAGGGAATTATTTATGAAGAAAATGATAACTCAATACTCAGTATTTTGCTATGTACATTTAAAGAAACCTGCCCCTGATAACTCAATGCTAACTTTGATAAAAGACTATTAAGAAGTCTACAAAACCATCACATTATGAATAATACTAATCACCTCGTGTACAGTATTTGGTAGGTCTACTTTTAAACACACCCTATTAAGCCTGCATATGCAGAAAAAATAGATTCAAGGCAAAATTCTAATTTTAGTTCAGAAAATATTATTATTCAAGAAATCTCAGTGCTTAAAAAACAGTATCTAGATCAATAACATATAGGCAATGTTGACTACACTCATTGCCCCTCAAAAAATTAGGTGACAAAGTTAGCAAGAGTGAAACAAAACCCAAAACAAACAAACCACAAACAAAAAAAAAGAATGAAATCAAAGAAGCTACAGAATAACTGAAACTTTTCACTTCAAACATTTCAATTTTTAAAATACACAAATTAACTAAAATAAGCTGGATTATGTCAATGGCTTTAGCTAGAAAATTAAATAGAATATTACATATTTTCCAAAATTCCTTTTAAAAAACTTACTTAAAACCATATTTACTATGAGTGAATGGTATGGTGTGTGAATTACATATCTATAAAGCTGTTCCCAAAGAAAATCATATTCCCTCAAGTAATTAAAAACTTAATTAGGAGTTCCCGTCATGAGCTGCGAGCTGTGGTGTAGGTCGCAGATGCGGCTCGGATCCCGCATTGCTGTGGCTCTGGCGTAGGGTGGCAGCTACAGCTCCGATTCGACCCCTAGCCTGGGAACCTCCATATGTCACAGGAGCGGCCCAAGAAATGGCAAAAAGACAAAAAATAAAAATAAAAACAATTTAAAAAATCCATTTTCAATGAACTCTTTTAAAATCTGTAGCATTAGAAAACTCTGATCAAGATGTCAAAAAAAAAAAAAAAAGATTCCAATCAAAATACATAAAAATTGGAGATCCCATGTGGCTCAGTGGTAATGAACCCAAATAGCATCCATGAGGATTTGAGTTCGATCCCTGGTCCCACATAATGGGTTAAGGATCTGGTGCTGCCATGAACTGTAGTGTAGGTTGTAGGCACAGCTCAGATTTGGCATTGCCGTGGCTGTGGTGTACGCCAACAGCTGTAGCTCCAATTAGACTCCTAGCCTGGGAATTTCCATATGCCAAGGGTACAGGCTAAAAAAGCAAAAAATAAAAAATAAAATGAAATAAACATTTAAACAAAGTATTAAAAGTTTCCCTCAAACATGTTACTAAATTTTGTAGTAGTTTCTTGTGTATTGTCAGACAGCAGTTTTACTGAACTTCCTCTGAGTGTTAATCAAAGTTCTAATAAGCAAATCTTAAAATATACTTACAAGTAAATATTTATTCTCACCTCTATACACTCCGCACAATTTTGAGTTTTAAATTCTTCAAGCAAATTGCAGTTTTCTGTTACAACTTTAGTTATGTGATACTTGTCTAAATTTTATTTTTAGGAGAGAGAGAACATTTTGTTTAAAAAAAAAAACTGGTATTATTAATGTTCTAATTCTTAGGTTAGGCAGGTGAGTCTGTAAAGTTCATTACATTACTATACCTTCTAAATAGCATGTTTTTTAAAATCCTTGATATGTATCAATAATATATTTTAAATAAACAACTGATAAAATGTTTCAGAAAACATTAGATTGGTTGCTTGCTATGAATCTAATCTGTTCTATTTCTAGCATTAAAAAGCACTTGTTTATTAGACCTCTAGTTCGAACTGGAGTTAACAATGCTCTGTTAACACATTTCACGTAGGACTTATAATTACTCAACTCAAGAAACATTACTGACAGCCTATGGGGTACTTGCCACAAAGTTCGACTACAATTTCTGCAAACAAAACCCAAGGAAACTATGTTCTAAAATGTATCTGTTATAAAAAATGAAGAATTTTAAAGGTCTTAATTCAACATATTGACTGTCATGAATGTTGAAATGAGACATCTGAGGCATTATTTCTTCTAAAAATTTAATAAACTAATTAAAATGCAATAGGTAATAACTAAAGTTTATGTTAAAAGTTTACCAGACCTGGAGTTCCCGTCCAGGCTCGGCAGAAACAAATCTGACTAGTATCCATGAGGACGTAAGTTTAATCCCTGGCCTCACTCAGTGGGTTAAGGATCCAGCATTGCCATGAACTGTGGTAGAGGTTGCAGATTCGGCTCAGTTCTGGCATTGCCGAGGCTCTGACGCAGGCCAGCGGCTATAGCTCCGATTCAACCCCTAGACTGGGAAGCTCCATATGCCGTGGGTGAAGCCCTTAAAAAAAAAAAAAAAAAAAGTTTACCAGACCTCATTTTCTGTATTTTAGGCTGTTTTATAAAAAAGATTTTTAAGTGGTAAGTAACCGTTTTATTGGAGCAAAACTAGAGTTATGCCTCTAGCCAAATACATTTCATCTCCAAGGAAAAACTAGTATCTAAAATTTAAGACTGCAGAAAGGATTTTGGAAGGTGACCAAATAAAGTAAACTAATACTAAGAGGACAAAATAAGAATACAGAACAAAAATCTAGGCCGTGAGATCAGAGAGACCTGACTTTTCATCTAGGTTCTACTACTTACTGAAGAAATATCACTTAACCTCTCAAAGCTTTATGTGCTCATTTCTAAAACAGGATCACAACAACTACCTTGCAGGGCTATTATAAAGAAGAGTCAGAAACAAGCCCATATGGGGCCCAGTACATGACACTGGTCCTTTAGTTCCACCATAAAATCTAGCCTATAATAAAGGTTTCCAAAATAACAAAGAGAACCACCTCTATCCATAGCCCACTGTTTAAAAAAACATCAGAGAAACCTGTCTTCATGTTTAAGCTTAATTTCTACCACTTAGGTCAAGTAGACAGGGCAAATTACCAGTCATTATCAACTAAAGAGCCAAATAAACACTTCCTGTTTCAAGATTCCTATAACTATACTAACAGTCAACTACTAACTTATGTAGTGTCATCATACATAAGAGTAACAGATTCACTACAGAAACGAAAATTATAATCTTAGCTCAGTTACGCACTTCTCTTATAAATGAAAATACATGAGCCCCAGTGGGGTCTCTTTCTCTGGATATTATAGATAGTAACTTAAGGCGTCCATTCGGTAGGATGTTTAGAAAGTATAATGTCACAGAAATCAAGACAGGAAATATAAAATTAACTATAAGGTTAAAGTCTCTTATTTAGGCTTTTCTCAACAAGTGAAAACCATTTTTAAAAATCCTAAGATAAACAAGAAATCATTCAGCTACACATTCTAGTTTTCGAAAGAGCACCTTTATAAAACTGAGTTAAATAATAATTTTTTAATGTTTTTATTATACTTGATTTCCAACAGTCTGTCAATTCCTGCTGTACAGCAAAGTAACCCAGTTATGTATCTATATATACATTCTTTTGAGTTAAGTAACAATTTAAAGCATTGATACTTACATTCAGTAAAGAAAATACTTAACATAGGCCAACAATTATCCACTGCTCCTAATTTAGGTAGAATAGTTACATCGCCTGTGTATTTCACCCAATTCAAAGCTTCTTCCATTGCCAAGATTTTCTGTTTCAAAAAGAGGGTTGAAGAATGTGATTGGAGTATTAATTATAAGTTGACCTATGGCATTATCGATTTATCTTACACAGTATTTCAGATTTTTTTTTCTTTTGTCCTTTTAGGGCCCCACCCACAGCACATGGAGTTTCCCAGCCTAGGGGTCTAATCAGAGCTATGGCTTCCGGCCTATGCCAGATCTGAGCCACTTCTGCGCCCTACACCCCAGCTCATGGCAACGCCGGATCCTTAACCCACTGAGTGAGGCCAGGGATCGAACCCAAAACCTCATGGTTCCTAGTCGGATTCATTTCTGCTGTGCCACAATGGAAGCTCCAGATTTTTAATACAAAACTTGTACAACCTCGTATTTTCCATTAGTCTAGCATGCAAATGAGAACAGCTAGACCCCCAAAACACAAGTGAAAAGACACTGGAGACACATACATGTTACATTTTCAGGCAATCTCAGGCCACCCTCAGAGTTCGGGATGCTGCTACAATGACTTACAGACCTGGAAGTTGAGGTCTACAACCTGGCCAGACACTGCCCTGGCTAGCAGGAGAGTACCATAACACAAGGTGACCAGTGGTCTTGGGTCTCAACTAAACTAGGACTTCCATCCTTATCTCAAGGTTAAAGAAAAGGTTCATGAAAGGGACTATGTGATTTAATTTTTTTATGGCTGCACCAGCAACATGTGGAAATCCCCAGGGAGGGACCAGCACCACAGCAGTGCCTAAAGCACTGCAGGGACAAGGCTGGATCTTTAACCCACTGGACCACAAATGAACTCTGAGACTGTGTATTTTATTTTATTTTATTTTATTTTATTTATTTATTTACTTTTGTCTTTTTGCTATTTCTTTGGGCCGCTCCCGAGGCATATAGAGGTTCCCCGGCTAGGGGTCGAATCGGAGCCGTAGCCACTGGCCTACACCAGAGCCACAGCAACTCGGGATCCGAGCCGCGTCTGCAACCTACACCACAGCTCACGGCAACGCCGGATTGTTAACCCACTGAGCAAGGGCAGGGACCGAACCCGCAACCGCATGGTTCCTAGTCGGATTCGTTAACCACTGCGCCACGACGGGAACTCCGGGACTGTGTGTTTTAAATGATGTGTGGCAGAGAGAAGAATAAGGATACAGACAACAAGAGGAGGGTGTGGCTGGGCAAATCAGCACCGAGTGCAAAAATGACCTTCATGAAGGATCAAGTGTTCACCAAAATATTATTCATGTTTCTAGTGTCTGAAATGACTTCAGGAGTTAAATAGTGGAGTTACCAATGCTGGTGTCAGACTTAAGGGGAACACGTACATGTTTATGCCACCAGTGGCATTAAAATTGGTTTATCATTGTATGTGGAGATTGTCTAGCAATTGTATCAAAAACGTTTAAAGTTCCTGCTATGGCACAATGAGATGCATGGCATCTCTGTAGCACCAGGACACAGGATCGATCCCTGGCCCAGCACAGTGGGTTAAAGGATCCAGCGCTGCCACAGCTGTGGTGTAGGTCTGATCTCTGGCCTCAGAACTCAATATGCCTCAGGGCAGCAAAAGGAAAAAGAAAGTTTATCCTAGGGACTTAATAATTTCATTTGGGAGAACATATGCCAGGTAAATAATCTAGAAGACAAAAAACAATCAACTTGTTAAAGAAGCTCAAAACTACACTACACACATATGAAAAAAAAGAAAATGATGCAAACCCCTACCCACAACAAGGAGACCGCTTAGGTAAAACGCAGAAATCAGTACTCCCAAATGCTAACTTCAAAAGGCTGACTCTATGGACCTAGTGCAAGGAGCAATGAGCAGTGAGACAAGCGCCACTTGTCACCAGCGGTTGTGCTGGATTTTCCCCTCTGAGTACTTACATTTTCTATCTTATAACCAATTCTCAACAAGCCTCCAATAAAGAATGAATCATTCTGCAAAAGAGAAAAATCGACAAAGCATTTTTTCCCTTTATTCACCCAATTATATTTTCTTTATCCAAAGGACAAAAACCCCAACATTTTAGGACTACTACTGCGTGTACAGAGTAGTCCACTTCCCACAGCACTTTTACACCCAATTTGCCTTAAGACCCTAAAACAAGAAGTCGGAAATAGTCTGACACAGGGTTCTAATAATAAAATGATTTAGTGCAACTCTTATATGTATGAATTTTAAAGTTCATCACACCTAAATTTTTTCTATAAAATTACACTGGCTGATATAAGTTACTACAAAGAATTATCTGCAGGAAATAAATCAGAATGCCCTTTCTAAATTTAAGTGTGCAGAGTCATTAAGAAAAACGCTTGGCTCCATAACCAACTGAAATAAGAAAAATTAGTAAATGGCCTTCAAGGAAAAAACAAAACAAAACCCTCAGTGGAATACAAGGATACCTCCCCAAATCTGACACAATAAAGTTTACCCCAAAGAAAAAATATTTGTAGCAGTGCTGGTAACAGTGGCATGATTTTACGTTACAAGATAGAACCTATGTATAATTTTCAGAACCTACTGCAAAGGTTTTTGTGAACCAGGAACACACTTTGATTTGTGACAAATTCCAACTTCTATTCCTTAATGACAAAGAAGTCCTCAACACATCATGTCAGCATTATCTACCTGGTCTCTCAGACAGCAGAAACTCATGGCAGTAGAGCAAGTTCAAGTTAACGAAAACTAAAATCATTACGTGTTACCGACTATCAACCAGGAACATGGGCCTGACACCATATAAATATACATATATATATATATTTATTTTTGCTTTTTAGGGCCACACTCTCAGCATATGGTAGTTCCCAGGCTAGGGTTTGAATTGGAGCTATAGCTATGGGCCTACGCCACATCCATAGCAACAAAGGATCCATAACCACTGAGCGAGGCCGGGAATCAAACCCGCAATCTCAAGGTTCCTAGTCGGATTTGTTTCCTCTGCACCATGACAGGAACTCCAATATCTATATTCTTGACATAAAGGGGGAGAAACATTCTATCACTTACCACCACTTTCTTTGCCAAATCGACAATATCTTCCATTAACTCAAGATGTTGTAATTTCTTCAAACTTATCTCAGAAGCAGGAGAACTGCTTAAAAATAAATTTATTTTTTAACAGATTAGGTTCTCATATATAAAAATTCACCAAATTTTACACTTAACTATATGTGATACCTAATTTAAACTACCTGAAAAAAAAATAAGATCTCCTTTTCTTCATTCCAGGTAATAATAAGCTGTTTATTAAGTAGACAAAATTCTACACCTTTTTCTTTCTTCTGTACTATAATGCTGGCATTTATAAATAAGCACATTAACTTTTCCTTACTCAGCTTCAAATCTACCATCTAGTGTTCTTAGGGGTTTCACTCATTATAACATTACTGTGATTATTCATTCATATCCAAATCCCAGGTACTAACTTTTTCCATTCTACTAAACAAAAGTAGAGCTCAAGAGTATACAAGAATGAGACTTATCCTTCCACTGTTCTTGGCATACCGCCATAGTGGGCAACAGGCTCACCACTGATTATACAAAATAGGTGTATGTAGGAACTTACTTGGCCTCCACACAGGGGTGCAAGCGTGATAGTACAGAACTGTGTTGACGTTGAAACAGAAGTGGCCAGAAGACGTGTATTTTAATGGCATCACAATAATCTTGCAGGACAGAAATAGGCTTACTACACCACATTGTGCAGATGTCGAATTCTTAATTAAAAAACAATTTTAAATTAATACTGTGTGCCTCATTTTGGAATGAATCAACAATGTTAAGGGTAGAGGCTAAGAAATGAGCGGATGAAATATTTTTTTGTCTTTTTCCAGGGTCGCACTCTCAGCATGTGGAGGTTCCCAGGCTAGGGGTCTAATCAGAGCTGTAGCCACCAGCCTACACCACAGCCACAGCAACGCAGGATTCAAGCTGCGTCTGTGACCTATACCACAGCAACACCGGGTCCTTAATTCACTGAGCAAGGCCAGGGATCAAACCCGCCACCTCATGGTTCCTAGTTGGATTGGGTAACCACTGAGCCATGACGGCAACTGCCTGGATGAAGTATTTTAATCTGTCAAATGTTAAGTATATTTAAGTATTAGCTAAAACTATTTTAACAAAGAAACCTTTTTTATTTGCTAGTGGAAAAAATAGTAAGAATGATTTTTTTTTTAAGATTAAATAACTTTATCAGACTTACCCTCTCCCCTCAACATATATACTGTAAGACTTGTTCCCCTCTGGAACTTCCCTTCTATCTCTCCATACTGAAAGGTGTACAAAGAGGTTCATTTTTCTCACCTATCATTATCTGCCGAGTGCCTGGTACAAAGAATGTACTCAGGAAAGATTTACGAATTACTTTAATAGATAAACATAGTCTCCTCTATTGGTCTTTCAGATGGGAGCTGATAGAACTTCAGTCAGTTCATGTTTAGTTCATACATGTAAGAAAATAGAAGCCAAAGTGTCTGTGTCCAGTCCCCCAGAAACACACCATCCATTGCTGTTATCCTGCAGACTACTCGGGACTGCCCTTCAAAAAACTGAAGAGCCAGAACAGCAGATTTGAAAGAGGTCTAATCTGGGGGTAAAGCCTTTACAGCTGGTGAGTGAGGTTTAACAACTGTGTGCACCGGAGATTCACTCTTATGGAAAGTAACTGATTGAATGGTTCTTTAAAATAAAATTGTTTTAAAAAGTTTTTTTTCTAGATCTATCATTTCTTTAAAGAGACCATAACTTTGATCTGAAGTCACCTTATGCAGCATTTATTCCAGTTTTCAATCTTTTCTATAACTAGCTTTCCTTGAGTCTCATTTCAAAGTGTTCAGACGGCTTTAAAGACGGGACAGCTGGCTCAGGATGACACTGCTCTGTCGTGTTTCAGTAGGCTTGAAAACCCTCCAGGGCTTCAGAGGGAAGAACTGAGGAGCTCTGTTATAGCTGGATGCCTCAGCACTGCTGCAGGTTGCCCCCGTACCTAGCCTTGGTTACACGGTGATTTGTTTTCTCCTTCATTATAGTAAGAATAAATTTTTTAAAGCTACCTAAGTCTGTTTTGCTGAAGTGAATGCATGAACCTCCCTTGATCGCTGTTTCAACAAATTAAAATACCAATGTACTCACCTAAGTTTCTCTCACTTTGGGTATAATCTTTGTATTGCCTACCCTAAAAAAAGAAAAAAATCCTTTTGATTTGTATCTGATAAAAAGCAAAAAGTACAATTCTTATTTATTTATTTTTGCTTTTTTAGAGCTGCACCCATGACATATGGAGGTTCCCAGGCTAGAGGTCTAATCGGAGTTGTATCTGCCGGTCTACGCCACAGCCACAGCAACACAGGAGCCAAGTTCTGCTCACAGAACAGCTCACGCCAACCCTGGATCCTTAACCCAATGAGCAAAGCCAGGGATCAATTCACAACCTCATGGTTACTAGTTGGATTCATTTCCACTGTGCCACAATGGGAACTCCCTACAGTTCTTTTTTTTTTTTTTTTTTGCCTTTTAGGGCCGCATCCTCAGCATATGGAGGTTCCCAGGCTAGGGGGTCCAATGGGAGCTACAGCTGCCGGTCTATACCACAGCAACATCAGATCTGAGCCTTGTCTTCAACCTACACCACAGCTCATGGCAACGCTAGATCCTTAACCCACTGACCGAGGCCAGGGATTGAACCTGCAACTTCGGATTCGTTTCCATTGCACCATGACAGAAACTCCCCAGTTTTTAATTTTTAATGGAAGAGTTATCAATACTAAACTAAAAAATTTCTGTGCATTTACTTATACACTTTGAATACATCTTCAACCAATGAATCTGTAGGCCTTTTTCAGTTCTTTAAAAGTTCTTTTAAGAAAAAAAAAGTGTAACTGTATGTGGTGATGGATATCAACTTGACTTATTGTGTTGATTTCACTATATGTATATATATTGAATCATTGTGCTGTACATCTGAACTAACGTCATATGCCAATTACATCTCAACTAAAAAAAAAAAAAAAAAAAAAAAACCCTTTTAAGACGTCACAACGTTAAAAACAAAAAGTTAAGAAATCTACTTACCACCCCATCACAGTAAAGTTGAGTCACACGAACATAGTCACTGGACATAAAGTCAGGAGCAAAGACACAATCATCCACATAAGCGCAATCTTCTAACAAGGCATAATCTGCTACAGTGACATTTCCCAGAGCAAAATCATCCATAGTACACCATCCTAAGGACACAACACAAATCCTCATCAATGGTTAAAGCACTTGAGAGGCTATGAGACGCAGTTTCCTAGCTTCTATGGTGTATTAGAAAAACACTTGGAACTTATACCCCAAGGAAAGAACCCCATTAAGAACACTCAGCTCTGGAAGATTCTCATCCTGGCATTTGCTACTCTTTCCCCTTGATGCCCTTCAAAGACCAGTTTAATCTATTTCTTCTTAGGTTCAAAGAGTCACCATCTCTCTTCTGCATTTAATTGTTTACATGTCTTCCTTAGATAGAGGACAACTAAGGGCATCTTGTTCACCTATGTGCCAGGCACCTGCTAAGCCCTCAAATAAGTGTCTGCTGAATGAGCAAAAGACATCGTTCCACTGCTGCCCTTTTACCCCATCTGCTGTGACTGTGTCTGTGAAATAGGCTATTTCATCACACACAAACTTGGCCACATGCTCAACCTCCTGGCTGGGACTAAATCCTGATGCCACTGAGAAAATAGTTTCCTATCAGCTGTTCCTATTCTCCTATCCACGCCTCAGTTGTGTTTCTGTCTTAGGCAAAAGGGCAGAGCTGAAGAGTATGTCAACCCCTAACTCCTCAGAGCCGCATCCAGACCTTCCATCCTCCTAGCAAGCACTTCTAGTGCTCTCACAACTACTACAACACAGTCAGCACTGCTAGACTGCAGCAGTGGACAAAACCCTCACATTAACAACCACATTTTAAAAACGGTTATGTCGATGGAGAGAGAGGGAAATTAGAGCTGGAGTTTCAGACTAAGGCCTTTTTCCTGAAGAAAGTTCAATAATAAAAATGGATAGCTATCAGAGAACAGCTACAAAACCTACATATCAATGAAAAAAATGCAGCATTACTTCTACCTCTTGCCCAAGTAATGGCTTTCTTTCCCTGTCATCGCCAGCACCGTCATTAACACCGTTTTTAATATCTTTTCATATCACCACCATTATCCACTCTTGTTAGAATAAACCAAGTTTCTTTTTTCTTAAGCAAGACCACCATCAGTCCTTGAAAAACACAACTGTTTCTTTAATCCATCCTTATTATGTCCAATTTGCTGTAAAACAATCTCACAACATCAGAAGTGAAGAGCAGTAACAGTCTTCCTAGCAAACATGTTGTACCAAGCATTTTACATGCGCCATCGCATTAATCCTCACAGCAATTCTTCGCAGGTCCAATTAGCATCATCTCCACTGTACACATGGGAAACATTCACAGCAAATTTAAGTAATTTGCTCAAGGTCACCAAGCTAGGGAGGTTTCAAACCTAGGTCTTCTGATTCCATGGTCTCTCCTCTCAAACACGTTTCACTCAATCTATGTTTCCTTATCATTGCCACTTAGTTACCTCTTGGTTGCTGTCATGTTAAAGAACACTGGTAACTGGTTCACAGTGTCCCCTCTCTCCTCCAAACGCTACCATCATCCCAGCCACATCAAGGTCCATGTGAATGACTCCTTCAAGACCCTCGCCTTGCAGTGTAACCACATCCTCACCTAAAATGAACGTCACTGTCCACCTCACCTAGGCTCTTCCTTGACAAGGCCACACCTTTGATGAGTGCCCACGTCTAAACTAGTTTTTTAAGTGTTTTACTCTGCTTCGCTTCTCTCTGACCATGGCCAAGAGTCATTATGGGTCCCATCTCCCTACCCACTACCACATTCTTCACCCTCATCAAGAATTCTTCCTATTTCTCCCAATCAAATCCTCCATTCTCATTCATTTTCAGTTTCCTAATATTGGACTTCCACTTCCATCACTCTAGGGAAGCTGTTTCAATAAAGTCATTAGTGAGCTTTTACAGTAGACTGGAGATCTCCGATGCCCTGAACCTGACCTATTCTGGATGAACAATAATTCCAGGGTTTAGAGAATTTAACTCCAAAAGTAAACAGTGACTAGAAAAAATAAAAAGACATTTCAGCACCTAAAGTATGGCACGTAATATGGGATATATGCTGTTCTGGGGAATATATACACTTTTAAGCTCATTTGTCTCACAAATGATTTTTGTGTATAAATACAGAAAGAGCCAAGAACTGTCTGTCACAGCCCACAAATCAGCATCATGGCATCGGTTACAAAACAGTTAATGTGCTCATACCTGGCAGACCGAGCCACTGTGACATCATGCTGGTCATTCATAGCCTGGCATATCTCATCAACATCATTCCCTACACCAACTGTACCACGCTTATGACACTGGTATTACCTTTATTTTCTATTTTTTTTTAACCAGAGAGGCGATGTGGCATAGTGGTTAAGAGCATGGACTCTGGAACCAGACTGCCTGGGCATGAATCCTGGCTCTTGCATTTCCTGAGTGTGTGATCTTGGGCAAGTTACTTAACCTCTCTAGGCTTCAGTTTCCTCAACTATCAAATGAGGTCAGTAATACTACCCACCTGATTAATGAGGTCACACATTTAAAGTGCTGTGAAGAGCACATGGCACATAGGAAATGCTGAAAGTATCAGCTATCGTTAACATTAATGTTAGACAACTATGGTTTTTAATCTACTTCTTGGATGCCTCCAACTAAATGGTCTCCCTTAATTTTGCTAAGTCCAAAGAGCACTTTTCAGCTTACAACTTACTTGACGCTGTTGACCACTTCCTCCTTCTCAGAACTCTTCATTTGGACTCCAAAGACCATCTTCTCCTGGTTCTCCTCCTATTCTTCTGGCTGCTCTTCCTCAGTCTCCATGGGCTCTTCTTCTCCATTCCCCGCCACCCAAATGTCAACTCTCTCTTCTTCTCATGCTTACTCTCTCCACCACACCCACGGCTTAAAACAGCACTTTCTGAACTTCCCCATCATTTGCATAGCTTCATCACAATTTTTGCCATTTCCACAGACCATATGTATTTTAGGTACTTAATATTCTTCTTTCATTGGGCTCACTTGGCCTAAGTGATTAATATTCATGACATTATAAATTTGAAGTACAGCTTATGTTCTTCAGACATATTAAACTCCTAACTATTGAAAAATGGTTCGAGTGTTCATCTATGTACCACTTTAAATTATCTTATGCTCCCTGTAGCAAATAATGGCTGAAATGTCCAAATGTTGAAAACGCTCAAATTCTCTCCAGGCTGGTTTGCATCTCATTACTTCTAGAAACTCCCTGTCAACTGCTAATGGATCTTAACCAAGATGTCCCACAAGCCTCTCAGATGCACTAAGTTCAAAAACACACTTATCTTTTCTTCTCAAGAATAAATGGAACCAAGTTCTTTCCTCTTTCTGTATGTTACCAGTTAACTGCTCTACACGCCACCTGCTTACCCAAACCAGAAATCTGGAGGTCAAGCTGGACTCCACAGTCTCCTTCAACATTCCTACCCAATGTCATTCTGACTCCTCCAAGTCCACACACACACACACACACACCCCTCTTCATGCCCATGCCTTAGCTGTAGCTTCATCTTACCTCCTCTGAACTACTTTAACAAGCAGTCTCCTAACTGGGGACTTACCCTCCATCTCAGCATCTTCTAAAACCCTGACAATAACATTTTACTGCTTAAAATGATTCGGCAGCTTTTCTTCATCTTCAGAATGAAGTGCCAACTCCCTACTATACAGCGCAAAAGACCTTTGTAATCCTGTTCCTGAGTTCTCTAGCCACTCCAAGACATGCCATGCAGAAGCCAGACAGACTCAACTGCTAGTCATTCCTAAACACACCTTACTCTGCAGTCAGAATGCCTACCAGTCCTCAACGCTTGATTCTAAGGAGCATTTCCTGAACTTCCCACTACCACCAATTGATTTCTGAACCTCTTCTCTGTAAGCCCAGAACACCCTGCTCATCATCCTTTTGGCAGCAGCTCTCACACTGGTCGTTACAGGTGTCTCTCTGTAGGTTCACTATGGGTCTAGAGGGTACAACACGGTGCCCTACTCATCTTGATTCCCTACTTCGGTGTTTCCCAAATTTTTTATTCACATTCCCCAAAGTATGAACACTTTGTCAAATCCACCTGCCAACTGTGCTATTAGTCACTTAATATTTTCATTTAGAATAACTCAACTTTTAACCCAGATGTAAACTTTTTTCAGTAGGAAATTTGATATCACCAAGAAATCTCAAGTTTAGTAGGATAGAATTTTTTTCTAATACAAACTAAAATGAATACATTATAAAAACTAAATACTAATGTAAAGGACCTCTGGTCCTAATAGGAAAACAAAGCAGATGCTAGATTTTTTTAATTTTGAAACTCTGCTGAGCTCATAAAAATACGCAACGTTTAAAGCCACCCCCTCGCCAAAAAAACCAATGAAACTCTAGCTAAAAACTCAACCTGATAATTAAGAACAAATCTTTACGCCAAGGGCAGTAGTGGGGTCAGGACACTAAGTCACAGGCCATAAGCAAAGTGAGGGAACCATAAAGTGGTCCCATGTGAAGCTCCCCGCCAAAGCTGATACGAATCCTTTCAGACGCTCAAGATTCCCACAGGGGAAGATTAATCAAGTAAGAGTCCATAACTGAAAATCACTAGGCACAGGAGATGACACCACCGTGAGGAAGGCAAAAACAACACAAAACAAGCAATGAACTTAGACCCCTAAGGACAGGAGATGCTGGGATTGCCAGATACAGTCTACAGAATATCTATAGGTGAAAAAAAGTGAGCAAGCAACATGAGATTATTTTAAAAAATGACTGGGTATAACTTAAAAAAAGCACTTTGAGAAATTAAAAATATAATTGTTAAAAGTAAAAGAAAATAAAACAGATGGCTCAAAGAGAAGATTAGGCACAGCTGAAGAGAAAACTGATGAATAAGATGTGCCTGATAAAATTATCCAGCACTGTAAGTCCTGGTAAAGATTGAAAGATGAAAGTAAGTGATCTGGAAATGGTGTTATATACATTAAATTCCTGGAAAAAGTTAAATTTCTGGGTGGAGAAAATAGGTAAAAGAATATTTAAAGAACAAATGGCTCAGAATCTTCTAGACCTCATGAAAAATAAAATTCAGAATCAGGAAACACTTATATCCCAAACGGGATAAATAAAAATTAATCACTATCTAGACTCAAAAGTGAAGATGTAACACCAAAGACAGAAAATCCAATGCAGCTGGAAAAAAAAGAATATTTTCTTCAAATTACCATAATTGAAACTGGTAGCAAACTTCACATGTAAAATAATATACTCGCCAGATAGGCAGAAAATAAAGTATCAACCTAGATCTGTATACCCATCAAAATCACCTCTGAAGAAAAAGATAAAATAATTTTAGATAAAAAATGAGTTGACCACGACGAGACTTGAACTAACTTCTAAAAATACCAATTAAACACAAATTATCTGAATGGATTAAAATAAAAACCAGCTATATAGTCTTCAACAGAGACACCTAAAAACCTAAGGACATGAGAAAAGTGACAGTAAAATAAAGGAAAATGTTATTCTAGGAAAATTACTACCAAAAGAAAGGTGGGATAGGCAAAACAGACCCTAAGACAGGAAACAAAATTAGGCACAGAGAGAATCACAACGTAACAGAAAAGGTTCAACCCACGAGGAAAACATTTAGCCTGCATGTACCTAATCCATCTCAAAATACAAAAAAGAAAAATTCTAAGAGCTACAGGAAATCTGTTAGAAGGTAACAGTAGAAGACTGCAACACATTTCTCTTATAACAAGTCAAACAAATGAAAATTAGTAAAGACAGTCTCAACAATACAAATTGCAAGCCTGATCTAATAGACACACATAGAATGGCTATTCTGACTCCCTATGCACAAGGCCAAAAAGCAAGGGCAGACAAATGTTTTTAGAAAGATAAAATACATACCACATTCTCTGACAACACAATTTAAGAAATGAATGACAAAAAGGAAAAATATTATACAGAAACATTTGGGAATTTTAAAATACATAAAACATAAGTCAAAGAAGAAATCAAAATAGAAATTTTAATAACACTTAAATTTCAAAGTTAATGAAAATACCGTACACTAAACCATTTTACATAAAGCAAAAATGAACTTTAAGGAAGTGTATCGCTTTACATGCTTATAGAAGGAAACAGGAATGGCTGAAAATAAGTTAATCATGCAAGTTAGAAAAATAAAAAAACTCATAGAGGAAAAGGAAGGGAATCATAAGGGGGGGGGGGGAATCAACGAACTAAAAACCAAAAACGAAATTGAGATAATTAAGCCAAAAATTCATCCTTTGCCAAGATTAATAGACAAACTTTTAGCAAGATTAATGAAGAAAAAAGCCACACAACAATATTCTGAGAAAAGGGATCATAACTACAAATAAAATATCATTAACAAAGGAATTAAGATAATACCATGAATTTGATGTCAATAAACCTAAAAATTGTGTTGAAATAACAAATTTCTACCACTTACCAAAAATAAAGAAATGGAAAACCTAAAACCGTATCATTATTCAACTGATAATTAGTACTATTTTTCTTAAATCACTGCTAAATTATTAACAATTTACATACATGGAAAATTAGATCCAAATGATCTCACAGATAAATGCCACCAACACCTTTAAGAAACAAAACACTCCAATCCAAACTGTCCTAGGGGAGAGAAAAAGAGGAACTACTCTCTAATCAGCATAAAGCCAGTGTAACCTGAATAGCAAAATCAGACAAGATTCAAAAACGTCAATAAAGACAAATGACAGGTGATTCCATTCATAAACAGATACAAAAACCTAAATAAAATATTATAAAACTCCATCCAGTAGTTCCTAACAATCCATCAAGGTCAATTTGGGTTTGTCTTAAAAATGAATGTAAGAGAGAATTAAGAATTTTAAAATATGTAAATTAGAATCCATCACACCTTAACAAATTAAGAGGAGAAAAACCACAAGGTATTCTCAATGGATGCAGAAAAGCTTGTGATTAAATTGCAAGTAAAGATGTCCATAACTTAATAAAGAGCATTTAAAGGAACTTGCAACAACCATTTTTAATGGGGAAACATTCCCTTTAAAATCCAGAATAAGACATGTATGCTCACTGCAATCACTCCTAATGAACAACCCCAATCACACCCACTGGGCATAATCTAAAAGTGTGCCAGCATATTAAGAAAAAAAAATTAAAAGAGAAAATAATTGGAAAGGAAGAATCAAAAGTGTCATTATTTACAAGTGACATAATTATCCACCTAGAAAACCCAAAAGAATTACAGAAAATATCAGAATAGCAGTTTATCAAGTGGATGACTAAAGATGAATGTAAAAACATCCATTAAATTTCTACTAATAAACAGAAAATAGAACCTAAAAAACATCATTTGTACTAGCAATAAAATTACTAGAAACATCAGAAGAAACACTTTAATGTTAGATATGTAAGGAAAAACTTACAAAGCTATATTAAAAGACATTACAAACCCAAATGAATGGAAATACATACCTCAAAATCTTAAAGATTTCAAGTCCCCCAAATTGATTTCAATCATTCCAATTAATTCTGAAAGTGTTTTTCATGTCATATAACAAGCTGATGCTTCCAAGAACAAAGGTCTAAGAACAAATGAGACTCAAGTGCCCCGCAGATCTCAAGATTTCAGATACTTGAAATACATACCCAGATACTACAGCTTTACCTATAGTATCAATAACAATGAAAGTGTGGTATCAACACAGAGACAGACAAGTGGACAAGTGGCATTAAAAGGCGAGCCAGAAACAGACCCATGCTAATAGAAACTAAATATGTAAAAAAGGTGGTTTCAGCAGATCACTGGTGAACAGAGGGCCACTTCAACACACGGTATGAGGTCAACTGCAGCCACATGGGGAAAATGAATGTGGATCATTACCTCACACCATACACAAATATCAGTACCAGATGGCTTAGGAACTTAAGTGTGAGAGGCATCACTTTAAAACTTCTAAAAAGAAACACAGGAGGATGTATTTATAATCCCAGGGCAGGGAAAACTTCCGATTAGATTACATTAAGATGAAGAATTTCTGTTCACCAAAATACACTGTAAAGAGTGAAAAGACAGACCATGAACTGGAAGAAGCTATTCACAATGCATATACTCAAAAAACGATTGGTGTTACCAGCGTCTTTAATTTTAAAAGACCACCCAATAGAAAGATGGGCAAAAGATACAAACAGGTATTTCACAAAAGGGAAACAGATGGTTCACAGACAAATGAAAGAAGGCTCAAACTCACTAGTAATCAAAGAAATGCAAATTAAAACCACAATGCACATCATTTCGTATCCATTTGACAGGCAAATATGAAGTCTAAGAGTAAAAAGTGTTGAAGAGGATACAGATCAACTATAACTCTTTCACAGGGCTAATCAACTTATATAAACTGACAAAACCGTTTGCAACGTACAAGCTGGTACAACCACTTCAGAAAACAATTTGGTATCATTTTGTCAAGCTGAACATTCATACCCCTTAACCCAGCAATTCCACTTCTAGTAAATAGCTTACCGCAGTGGTATTCCAACATTCTCTTAGTCATAAACCACGAAAAACAAATCACACTCTTCACAGCTAAGATTTCAGCCCTAAGTATAAATAATTCCAATGGATGAATTTCTAGAGTCTCATAGTGACATTTTAAAATAAAACTAACATATCATTGGTTTAAAACATCATAACTATTACAGCATAGAGTTGATCAAAAATAACTAGTATACATGCTGATAATTAAACATAAAAGTTACATTTTATTGGAAAAGCAGCTTTTGTGGAGCTGGGAGGTGCCTAAATTAAAAGAGGCATTCCCTAACCCTATACGGCTGCATGTACTTTAAATTATCCCTTTGTTTTCCATGGACAGTTTTTCGCTTGGGACATCACCCCGGTAAGATTCCTTCTGGGTGAGCAGAAGTACTACTGAAAAGGGAAGGTGGGAAAGCAGAAACCAGAAGACATGTCTATGGCACACCTTAGGCATCACCAATTTTAGGATAAGGTACACATGAAATTTAATGATCTACAAATTGATTCATTAATATCACTTGTGCCCACGTACTCCTTGGAAACTCTTCATTACTCCCCCACCCCCACCCCGGGAAGTCATTATGCCCCATTGCAAAAATGAGAGAAATTCTTGCAACTGTGTACTGGAAGATATGTACAAGAATCTTCAAAATAGCAAAACCTAGAAACAATCAAAATGTTCAACAGAAGAATGCAAACACTGTGTTATATTCACCCATGGAATATGACACAGCTGTGAAAACTAATGACTTACAACTGTACTGAATATCAGTGACTCTTAGAAACATAACCTTGAGTGAAATAAGCCCCAGAAAGCTGTATACAGTATTTCTTTCTTAAACTCAAAAGAATAGAAACCATACAATACATTATTGAAGGATATATACATATCTGATCAAATTAATTTTAAAAAACCAAGGAATGACACACAATTCAGGATAGTAGTCACTCTGGAGATAAGTACATTCAATGTCGGTCATTCTGATTCTTGGATTGGTGGGTTGAAAGGTGTTCATTTTATTGTTTTGCTTCACAACTTGCATATATGTTACATATTTTTTAAAGTATCAAATATTACATTAAAAAGGAAAAAAGATTTTAAAAAGCCATTTATCATATGCAAACAAGTATTTAATTAAATCACCTCACCTGCCACTAAAAGTATACATAACATACCATGGAAATTGTCTTTACACCGACCATAGGAACTGATACATTAGGTACAAAATCAATGTTTACTGAAATTAACCTTATGAGAACCAAATGAGATAAAGACTGAGCCAGTTAGCTGTGAGAAATGAACCCATGGGCTGACACAGGACTAGAGCAGAAGCCAAGGTGGCTGCAAGCAAATTTAGCCGCAAGCTAAGGTTGTAAACAGGCTGGTCAGTAAAGAGAAGGCAATAATGTACAAGCCGGGTACCACAAAGTGTCAGCAAGGATGTGAGGAACTGGCTGTCCTCACTCAATACCAGTGATTAGAGTGAAAATTAGTGCAACCACTTTGACAGCTTTTGTGCTATTTGATTAAGTTGAAGATGCACATATCCAACTACCCAACAAATCCACTAAGAGGTGTATTTTCTGGAGAAACTTCCAAACGTGTGCACAAGCAGACAAGTACAAAGGTGTGTACTGCAGGATTTTGAGAGTCAAAAACCGGAAACTTCAAAGTCCATCAATAGGAAAATGGATAAAGTAAATTATGGTATATTCATACAATGGAATTCTATACCAGCAATTAAATTGAGTGAACCAAACATAATTATTCAACTTATTCATATATTAATCTGAAAATGTGATGCTGATCAAAAAAAGCAAGTTGCAAAAAGATACATACCGTTTAATACCATTAAAGTTTAAAACACACAACACTACATACTGTTCATGGATTCACCGTGATCCAAGTATAAAATATGCAAAGAAATAATACACACAAACCCAAACCCTAGGGTGACTATCCCTAGGCAAGGAGGGGGAGGAACCTAAGAGCACCTCCAATATCTGCAATTTTAGATCCTTTAATAATTAAAAAAAAAAATCTGAAGTAAATTTGGCAAAATAATTACATCTGTAAACCCTAGTCATGGATTGGTTAGATTCCCCCTGTTATTTCATAGGTGAAATATCCAGAAGTTAATTAGTCAAGGGTAAGAAAATTAGGCAAGAGTAAGAAAACTCAGCAAATGAATAGCGAGAAACAGACACCAAAACGCAGCCCTTGAGCGCAGAGCACAAACCTTTGAGCAAAAGCAGTTGGGTCTCATAGGTTCGATGTTTCCTTCCCTGTGTATCCTTATAATAAATTCCATTTGCCTTAGGATAAAATGCAAATTTCTTCCAAGACGAAATGTCCTAACTAGAGCTGTAACTACCAGAAAACTGTCCCCAAGGGAGGAGTACAATCTGTAACATGTCTCTACCTTGTTCCCCCAGCCAGGACACTGGCCAAAACCAAAAGAGGTAATTTATGTGAACGCCATAAACACTACATGAACCGTTAAGTATTATCAAGAAAGCCCAGGATCGGCTAGAATGTATTTGCCCAGTTGTCGTGTACATATGTTTTGGAAGGAGTCTGCAATTGAAGGGCTTTGAGCGTCCAGGGCTCCTCTGAATCAAGGTACGTCACACTGGCACCTGCCAATATTCACCTACGCCTTGGCTCCATTTTTGGCCCTCGGCCTCCTTATTCCGTCCCCAAAAGGCTGGCTTGACTGGCCCTACTTGACATCTTAAACACTCTGGAACAGCTGGCCAGACCCGCTGCGGTCCCCCCTCCTTATTAGCGTTGGGGGGAGGTAGGATGCTCCGAAAAGGCGAGGGGAGGAGAGAGGGTTGGGTTTTCTCCCCCCCCAATTCCCCTCCACGGACTCGGCAGCCATTCTCACGAAAACAGGTGGCGCAGATAGAAAGAACACAAAACACAGAGGACAGGGCGTGCAAGAACGTTCACGAACACTCGCGAACGAACACCCGAAAACAGATCACGCACTTGACAGGTCCAGGGGCAACAGGCGCGCGGGGACACACGAGGACGCATCCCCCAGCGGACGATGCTGCAGCTGGGGTCACGACTGCAGGAGGCACGGCCACGCGCGCGTGGGGCGCGCACCCCCCCGGAGAGGGGCAGTGACACAAAAGGGGGGGGCCACCCACACTCCCGGGGGCGCCCACGCTGTCGACGAGAAAAACCTGCGCAGACACAAAGCGGCCGAGAGGGGACCCACGGGCGCGTGCCCACGCGCTCGGGCCGGTGCACGCCCCCGCACAGAGCGGACCGAGGGTGTGCAAGCGGCCGGGAGTGCGCACACAAAGGGGCTACTCCCACCCCCGCACACCCCCAGAGGTGACCACATTTGCAGAAAAGGGACACGAGACAAAGGGGACACACCCGCTAGGACCTACAAAGGCTGCCACACACACACCCCCAACGCACCGGCACTCAACCCACGCACACTGCGGGCACCAGAGCCAACGACGCGAGGCGACGCGCACACACCCACACTCACCACACACCCACGGAGGGGGTGTGGAGGGCCCCTCTCCCCGGGCATCTCCGCTGCAGCGCGACAAGGTGACACATCCGGGAGCCCTGCCGCGCGCCAGGTGTGCACTCACCGGGGCCGGCAGCCCGCGAGCCTCGGACGCCGGCCGCCGCCGCCGCCGCCTCGGGCCCTCCACGTCAGCCAGCTGGCGGCGGGGAGCGGGCGGCTGTGCAGGCGGCAGACGCGTCACGTGGGCTGCAACGCACATGCGCCGTCGCACCGCCCGGCCCCCACCTCCGCGGCGACGAGCCGAGCGATCCCGCCGGCCCCCGCGCCCGCGCGCTTCTGCCCAGCGAGGGTCGCGGTGCGCCTGCGCGCGGGCGGGGGTTGCCGTGGTGACTCGGCCTTTCTCGGGTTTTCTGTGCTCTCGCACCCTGAGGCTCCCTGGTCAGCGCCTGCGCAACGGACTCAGTGCGGAGGTGGCGGAACTGCTGGGAGTGGCTGCGTGGGCCCAAGGTCTAGGGCCACCCGCGCCTCTCATCCCCAGGTTGAAATGAGAACCATAACCCCGCGAGAGGGCAGGGCACGTTCCTGGGCACCCGAAGCCCCGGCCTGGAGAGGCGGGGCACGCCTCCTATCCTGCCCTGCCTTTCCCTTCCCTTTTCGCACCAAGGCGAAGCCTGCAGAGCTGGAGCGGAATCAGTCCCTCCCCTGCTCCCCCGCTTCCCCGATCCTCCACTGCAGGCTATGCGCGCTCTGATGCGTGTGCTTGTGTGCGCGTGCACGTGCGGTTTGGGGGCTGGTTGCGCGTGCAGGCGAGGTATGGGTGCTCGTGTACACCACTGTGCGGGCAGTCTTGTGTTGGAGGTGTGTGTGCGCAGGGTGGTTGTTTGCAGTGGTTTAGGCTGGGAAGTAAACTGCAGAGGCTGCGCCCGTAGCAAAGCGATGAGGTTATAATAGACCAATGGTGAAGAGGAGTGAATCACTGACAGATGATTGTGTTTTTTTCCCCACAGATTTCCAAAAGCCACAGGGAAAATGGTGGAAAATTCACCGTCGCCATTGCCAGAAAGAGCGATTTATGGCTTTGTTCTTTTCTTAAGCTCCCAATTTGGCTTCAGTAAGTACTTTCCTGATGGATGGCCAGGTCCATTCTCTGGAGTTCAAGGACAAGGAAATGATTGCGTTTGTTTATAGAATATGCACACGTGAACTGTGACTCTTTCTACCTTTGTCTCTTCTTGAGAAAACCTGAAGGGAGCTCTTGTTTGTTCAGAGTGTTCTATATGCCAGACATTAGCGTAAAATATTTAATCTCAAATATTTATGTAGCACCAGACAGGATTGCCAGGTGAATGAAACCTGGTCCCTGCCCTTCAGGAGGTGACGGTTTTGTAGACAAGACATGAGTAAATCTGCAGTTAACACTGTGTTAAGTGCTGTGGGGACCCAGCAGAGAGACGAGACATTAAACTAGAAAATCAGAGTTAGTTTTCTCCCAGGGAATTTGTCTTCAGCATTAAGAAGGAAGAAGTGGGAAGGCCTTGAGCAAAGGCATGGTGGGGCTTGGAAGTAAGTAATGGTTTGGCCCTTGTGGGAGCTAGAGAGCGACAGGAATCAGGTTAAAGAAGGCAGCTGTGCTTTACATTCCCAGATCTCAGGAGTTCCTGATGTGGCGCAGCGGAAAGGAATCTGACTAGTATCCATGAAGATTTGGGTTAGATCCCTGACCTTGCTCAGTGGGTCAGGAATCCGGTGTTGCCATGAGCTGTGGTGGAGGTCGAAGACAAAGCTCTGATTCAACCCCTAGCCTGGGAACTTCCATATACCACGGATGCAGCCCTAAAAAGCAAAATAAAATAAACATTCCCGTATCTCAGTCCGTCCCCATAAGGATCCAAGCCTCGTCTGTGACGACAGCTCACCGCTTTTGACTGGATCCTGACCCACTGAGCGAGGCCAGGGATCAAACCCGAATCTTCATGGATACTAGTCGGATTCGATTCCAGTGCAGCACAACGGGAACTCCAACAGTGTTCTTCAGGTTTATTTTGGTTAGCAAAAAGAGATACTAATGTAGTCTTTCACAAACTCGAAATGGCTTAAAGCAAACTTGTGAAAAACAGGAGATACTTGTGCTTATTAAATGTTAGCTGCTGCTGCTGTTATCAGCGTCATCGTTTTTATAAATCCATGTTCTAAGAGTGTTTGAAAGATTAGAAGCTGTAAAATAGGTGACTTTAAGACCTAAATCCAATAGTACCCACAACCAGCAATTAATTCAGCAAATTTTTCTTGCATACTTACCATGTGCCAGGCACTGTTCCAGTCAAGGGAGGAGCAAAACAGCCCAAAATTTTCTGCTTTCATAGACTTTTCATTCTGCTGAGGGAAGAAAGCCAGTGGACAGATTAAATAAGTAAAACATGGAGTTCCCAACATGGCTCATCAGAAGCGAATCTGACTAGCATCCATAAGGATGCAGGCTCAATCCCTGGCCCCGTTCAGTGCATTAAGGATCTGGCATTGCCAGGAGCTGTGGTGTGGGCCGAAAATGCGGCGTGGGGCCCGCGGCTCACACCACAGCTACAGCTCCAGTTCCACCCCTAGCCTGGGAACCTCCATATGCTGTGGGTGCAGCCCTCAAAAGACAAAAAAAGACCAAAAAACATGCAGAATGTCAGATGGTGATGGAATAAAGAAGGATAAGGCGTGGGAGGAAATAAGGCGTTGCTGTTGTAAATACAGCAGTCAGGAAATGCCTCGGTCAGATGACTTTTAAGCACAAACATGAAAAGTGAGAGTCAGTCATGTGGAGAAAGAGCCTCCCAGACAGAGACTAGCCAGTGGTTTCAGGGAACAGGTAGAGGTCGGTGAGGTTGAAACCTGCAGCAGTGAGGCAGAAAGTAATAGGACAGAGGAGGTCAGAGGCCAGTACCCAGCAGCTGTGATGAAACTAGGTGGTGGGTATGGGGGCGGCGATGTTACATGACTATCTCAGTGCATTGTCAGAGTTCCCGTCATGGCTCAGTGGGTCGAGAACCTGACCAGTATGAGGATGGAGGTGAGATCCCTGGCCTCACTCGGTGGGTTAAGGATCCGGCATCGCCATGAGCTGCAGTGTAGGTCACAGACATGGCCCACGTTGCTGGGGCTGTGGTGTAGGCCGGCAGCTGCAGCCCCTTTTTGACACCTTATGCTGCAGGTGTGGCCATTAAAAAAAAAAGCTGATTGTCTTAATCTGCTCAGGCTGCTGTCGACCAGTGGGCTGAAACCGTAAATGTTTATTTCTCACAGCTCTGGAGGCAGGGACGTCCATCATCGGGATCTACAGGCCCCACTTCCAAACCCATCCCCCTGGGGATTAGAGTTCCAGCATATTAACTGGGGGTGGGGAGACATAAATACGCAGTCCCTGCCAGTAGTTGCAGATTGTGAGAATGGCTTTGAAGGAAATAAAGTGAAATGACAGGCAGTAATGAGGGTGTCACACAGCTGGAATAGCAGGTGATTTGGGGACAGCCACTCTTAAGTGACATTTGAGCTGAGACATGAAGAAAGTGAAGGAAGCATTCCCACTGCAAGAGCCAGAGGAAGAGCTTTCCAGGCAGAAAAGGGTTAGGGTTAGGGTGCCCTGACCCTGGGTCCGCGAGGTTGTTGAAGCCCAGGAATGAGACACTGTCTGGAGCTGAAGCAGAGTGCATTAAGGCTGGACACAGAGAGGTGGGCAGGAGCCGGACCGTGTGAGTTCCTGCAAGCCTAGGACGGAGTTTGGATTTTATTCTAAGGGCATCGAAAGATTCGAACTGACAAGTGATGTGGTCAGATTTGTGTTTTTGGAAAATCTCTCAATGCTGTGTGGAGAGTGACTGCTCTGGTATCTCTTGCGTCCAGGTAGAAGTTTCCAGACACCCACTCGGAGAGCCTGGGAGTCCTTCTCATTTGTGCTTTTCCCTCTCCCCCGACTCATTCATCTCTTCCTGCCACTGAGTCTGCTGGGGCCTCCGACTGCCTCTCCTCTTCCACAGACGCATCCTCACGCAGCAGTCACAGTGACACACTTGAGGTCCAGACCTAAACTCCCCTGATGAAAACCTCTCTCTTGGTAGTTTGCTGTAACTTTAAATTGCAAACAGAATATCCAGTTGCACCCCTTGCCCAGAGCATAAAGTCCATACTCCCCACTCAAAACTGTTCATGGTCTGGACCCTGTTCACTTTTCCAGCTTGACCTCTCACAGCTTTGTTCTCTATGCCCTGTCACTCCAAAACCACTTAGGGGTCCCCCAAAGATGTCACCTCCCCCTTTTCTTTCTTTTTTTTTTTTTTTTTTTTTTTTTTTTTGCTTTTTAGGGCTGCCCCTGCAGCATATGGAAATTCCCAGGCTAGGGGTTGAATCGGAGCTGTGGCTTCCGGTCTACACCACAGCAGTACAGGATCTGAGCCGCATCTGTAACCTACATAGGCCGCAGAGGCTACCTCTTTTGGGTTCACCAAAGTATTACACACCCCTGACATACAGAATTCCATAGTACATATTTGTTGAGATGTTCATCCTCTATCATTGATGCAGGTAGTTTGCAATTTGTCTCTGCCACTTACCTTGGACAGATGATGTAACTACTAAGATCTGAGTTCATCCTCTATAAAAAAAAAAAATCACATAATACCTCATAGGGTTGTCTTGAGGATTAAATGAAATAATGCATAGAAAGTGCTTAGCAGCGTGCTTAGCCCACGGTAAGTACTCAGAGGTTAGCCGTTGTTTTTATATAGAGACACAGTACAGGGTGCCAGAGACCTAGACTGTGGGAAGTAAGAATGTATTCCGGGAGGTGAGGGATGTTGTAGACCAGAGCAAGAGCAGATACCTTCACCTTTATGCAATTAAACTGTAATGATTTCAACGCCAGGGGGAGGAAGTCTTACGTATAAATCAAATTGCTAGGTGCTCTAGGATTCTAACAGTGGCTAAGGCGTGATTTCTGCCCTTAAATTGCTTACCATGTCGTGTGAGTAATGTGAGGTAAGACAGTTTTTAAATGACTTAGAGGAGGTGTTTAATGGGTATAGCGTTTTAGATTCACAGGATGAAAAAGCTCCAGAAATCTATTTCACGGCAATGCGAGTACACTTAACACCACTGAACTTTACACTGAAAAATGGTTAAGGTGGTAAATCTTGGAGTTTTTTTAACCTCAATTTTTAAGAATGACCAGCAGAAGATAATTGTGATGTTATATGTTATAGGAATGGTACAGATAGGGATCTAGAACTAAAAGGAGAGGAAATTTCTGAGTTAATCAGGGAAGCTTCAAAGGAGCTTTTTTATCTGAATCTTGATAGTTTGGATGCATGCCTTTACTGACCTTTTGTCCTTTTTTTTTTTCCCCCTCTCCTGTAGTGCTGTATCTTGTGTGGGCTTTTATTCCTGAATCTTGGCTAAACTCTCTAGGCTTAACCTATTGGCCTCAAAAGTAAGTTTAATATATTTCCTCAATAAAATAAAAATATCGTAATGCTGTTTTGAAGAATCAGATTTTTCTTTAAGAGAATGCAATTCTTAAATATTTATTCTTTTAAGGGAGTTCCCTGGTGGCTCAGCAGGTTAGGGATCCTGCATTGTCAGTGCTGTGACTGGTTACTGCTGTGGTGCAGGTTTGATCCCTAGCCTGGGAACTTCCCCATGCTGTGGGCACTGCAAAAAAAAAAAAAAAAAAAAAAGCCTCCAAAATGAAACACACACGCAAAAAAGGAAGAAAATGGAGCTAATGCAAAGAACAGAGGAAGTTTTTAAAATAACGAAATCCTCAAAAATAATAAAAGACGGTAACTGTGAATCAACAGGATGCTAGGATGCTATAAAATAGTGAATACTCAGAGAATTACTGCATTTGGAAATTATAACTGATGGCAAAATTAAAGTTTTAATTGAAGGATTAGAAGAAAAACCAAAAGTAATCTCCAGAAAGCAGAACAAAATAAAGCCAAATAGAAAGTAGAGAAAAGATGAGGAAATATAACAGTAAAAAAAATCTCTTAGAAGTTACAGAAATGAGTTCCCATCATGACTCAGCGGAAACGAATCTGACTGGTATCCACGAGGACACAGGTTCAATCCCTGGCCTTGCTCAGTGGGTTAAGGATCCAGCATTGCCATCAGCTGTCGTGTGGGTCACAGCCTTGGCTCGCATCTGGTCTTGTTGTGGCTGTGGTGTAGGCCGGCAATTATAGCTCCAATTCTGCCCCTAGCCTGAGAACCTCCATATGCGGTGGGTGGAGTCCTAAAGAGAAAAAAAAAAAAAAAGAAATTCCAGAAAGAGAAAACAGGGAGGAAGTTATTAAATAACATACCCAATAAAACATGTGAGACAGAGCACTTGATATATTGAGAGGCACAGTAGAATCCTGTCGTAGAATTTGAGGATTGAGTATTGATAGGGAACTGTATGGGAAACCAGGCAGACAAAAAGTAATAATTACTTGATTTCAGGAAAAACATTAAATTGCACAAGAAAACTTAATAACCGTTCATGAAGGTGCTCATTGCAAACATTATTTACATAGTTAACAATAATTTTTAAAAATTGCTGATAATGACCAGAGATTGTGATTTAAGTACAGTGAGAGGCTAAGAGTAAGGTGTGAAAGGAGTTCCCGTCGTGGCTCAGTGGTTAATGAATCCGACCAGGAACCATGAGGTTGTGGGTTCGATCCCTGGCCTTGCTCAGTGGGCTAAGGATCTGGCGTTGCTGTGGCTGTGGCGTAGGCCAGTAGCTACAGCTCCGATTCGACCCCTAGCCTAGGAACCTCCATATGCCGCAGGAGCAGCCCTAGAAAAGGCAAAAAGACCAAAAAAAAACAAACCAAAAAAAAGAGTAAGGCGTGAAAGAGCTAAATTCTTCATCTCTGTATTAGGAAGTTCAGAGAAAATGTCTGAAATTGGAAAAAAAAATTCAAGAAATGAGTATGTTGTATAGAAAAATGGGGGTAAGTACCAGAAGAAACAGCTTAGGTGCTCAAAGTGTTCCCTTTGGGGAAGTAAGACGCCAGGGTCCAGACGAGGGATACAGGATGGCATCTCCATTACAGGCCTTGTAGAACTATTTGACCATCTTTCATGTAGCATGTATTATTTTAATACAAATGAAATTTAACTTTTAAAAGTATGTTGGTAACGAACCCTCGAGAACTGCAACTTTTCAGGACGTCTGTTACGTGATACTCCCTTCCGCAGATACTGGGCAGTGGCGTTGCCTGTGTACCTGCTCATCACGATAGTCATCGGTTACGTGCTCTTGTTTGGGATCAACATGATGAGTACCTCTCCGCTCAACTCCATTCATACAATCACAGGTAAATTTATAGCCAGGGAAAGTGCTGGGGGGAGGAGTGCAGTATTAACACTTCTGTCAAGCAGCCGTGGAGCTCCTGCTGTGGTGCCGTGGGATCTGTGATGTCTTGCAAGCACTGAGACTCGGGTTCAGTTCCCCGCCCGGCACAGTGGGTTAAGGATCCGGTGTTGCCCCACCTGTGGCTTAGGTCACAACTGCAGCGTGGATCTTATTTCTGGCCTGGGAGCTCCATATGCCACAGAGCAGCCAAAATTGGGGGGGTGGGGGGCGGAGAAAGGAAAAAAGAAAAGCAACCAAAGCGTTCTCTAGTGGCTCAGCAGATTAAGGATCTGGGGTTGTCACTGCTGTGGCTCTGGTTGCTGCTGTGGTGCGGGTTTGAATCCTTTCAGCACAGCCGAAAGAAAAAAAAAAGAAACTAAGAGAAATAGATACGGTTTTGCCAGAGGAAATGTTTACATGGCAGAAATAAGCTCTCCTGCACATGCTGTTTATAGAACTAGTTAACAGGTGTATTTTCCCATAAAAACCGCAAGTATATAATAAGTTCCTTGGCAACTTTGCCTGAGAGAAACTTCTTTTATCCTGAGCAGGCCCTGTTGATCAAGGGGTACAAAGAGGTCCGTGCAGACTTTGTCTGGGAGGAGGAATCTGGGGGTTTGCATCCTCGGAATCACAGTGTATACCTGCCCCAATTAAGTTGGTAGAAGAGCCATAGCATGTTTTTGTAGTTTTTTGTGTTTTTTTAAGTTCTTTTATTTCAACTCCAAAGATTAAAATAAATGCAAGCTTACTTGGATTCTAGGAAGCAAACTATTTTTTAATTCCTGGTATGATGTTTTTACCTTTTCGGTATTTCTTTTATGATAATCTACTGTGTTCCCAGCATACTTGGCTGGAATTACCGCAAATAGACAATCTGTGCAAAGAGAGGAGATTGTTAGGTTTGTGCAAATGATTGTACCAAATGCTTTAATGGTTTGGGGTGCTGATTTAAATATATTTACCAAGCCTGGATGTAATCCTGTTCCTATGGGAAATATCCAGATGGGAATTGAATCATCACTGTAGAGTGGAATGATTTTTTTTTTTTTTTTTTTTTTTTTTTTTTTTGTCTTTTCTAGGGCTGTACGCGAGGCATATGGAGGATCCCAGACTATGGGTCTAATTGGAGCTGTAGCTGCCGGCCTATGCCAGAGGCACAGCAGCGACAGATCCAAGCCGCGTCTGTGACCTACACCACAGCTCAGGGCAATGCCAGATCCTCAACCCACTGAGCGAGACCAGGGATTGAACCCGCAACCTTATGGTTCCTAGCCGGGTTCGTTAACCACTGCGCCACGAAGGGAACTCCGTATTATTAATTTCTTATCCAAGTTAAAGACTGCAAAAAGTACATTGCTGGTTTTTATTCTCACGGGGCTGTTTCTTGTAGAGAGAGAATTTAAGTAGCCTTTTCATTATGTTCAACATGGTATTTGCTTTTTGACCCAAACATTAGCCTAGTGAACGATGCGGGTCTCCCCACAAACCAGAGATACTGTAGATGAAATTGCCTGAGTGAACAGAGCCTTTTGTCCTCTTTTTACAGACAACTATGCTAAAAATCAGCAGCAGAAGAAATACCAAGAGGAGGCCATCCCAGCACTAAGAGACATTCCTATTAGCGAAGTAAACCAAATGTTCTTTCTCACAGCCAAAAAACCATAATAATTTCGACTGTCTTAATGTTATAAAAATGTATATAAATGTTATAAAAAATGTAACTTGAACCTCTCTTAGATTAAATTCTATTAATATTATAAATGTTCTCAAATAGTGGTCACTAATGGACAGAATAATTAAAATACTGCATTACCATACGGCAGACTTTTTAAAAACGAAGCATCAGTAGAAGCAAAAAGTCCCTCCAGAAAGGCATGCATTCATATGGTAATTTTCAGAAGGCAGTTGTGTTCTTCCTGCTGTTTGTTCTGAGAAGCCCACAATTCAGGAGATGCTGGTGTGTGCCTCAGTGGGTTAAGAATCTGACTAGTATCCAAGCGGTTGCAGGTTCAATTCCTGGCCTCACTCTGGGTTAAGGATCCAGTGTTGCTGTGGCTGTGGTGTAGGCCAGCAACTTCAGTTCCAATGTGACCCCTAGCCTGGGAACTTCCATACGCTGCTGCACCTAAAAAGAAAAAAAAAAGAAGAGGAAGCCCACAATTCAGACCCTTAGATTTGGGAGAAGGGCACATCCAATGTGTGTCTTTGCCAGCAGATTCACAGGTGGTCAGAGAAGACTGCTCAGAGAGAGGCAGTGGGGTCGAGGGGTTTTGGTTTTGGGTTTTTTTTGTTGTTTTTTTGGGTTTTTTTTTTTTTTTTTTTTTTTTTTTGTCTTCTGTCCTTTTAGGGCTGCACCTGCGGAATATGGAGGTCCCCAGGCTAGGGGTCGAATCGGAGCTGTAGCTGCTGGCCTACACCACAGCCACAGAAACATCAGATCCGAGCTGCATCTGCAACCTACACCACAGCTCACAGCAACGCCAGATCTTGGGGTTGAGATTTGATTAGCAAAACCAGGAGCCAGTCTTATAAAGAATAGAGGGGGAGGAGGGAGCTCTCATGGCCAGCAGCCAGGGCAGAGACCTTCCCTGGGAAGGAGCGTGGTGTGTCCTAAGGACAGAAGGCCAGCAGGGGGCCTAGCACCTGCTGCGGGAGGGTGCCAGCGCTTTGTAGGGCAGTGTAAGACGTCTGGATTTACACATCACTGTGATGGCTTTGAGGCGCTTTAGATACCGAGCTATTAGGAGGCTGTAAGGAAAGTATGGAGTTCCTGTTGTGGCTCAGTGAAAACAAACCCGACTTATATCCATGAAGATGTGTGTTCGATCCCTGGCCCCACTCAGTGGGTTAAGGATCTGGCGTTGCTGTGAGCTGTGGTGTAGGTTGTAGACATGGCTAGGATCTGGTGTTGCTATGGCTGTGGCGAAGACCAGCAGCTGCAACTCTGATTCAACCCCTAGCCTGGGAATTTCCATATGCCTTGGGTTTAGCCCTAAAAAGACAAAAGACAAAAACTAAACAAGCAGGAGTTCCTGTCATGGCTCAGTGGTGAACGAATCCGACTAGGAACCATGAGGTTAGAGGTTCAATCCCTGGTCTTGCTCAGTGTGTTAAGGATCCGGTGTTGCCCTGAGCTGTGGTGTAGGTTGAAGACTCGGCTCAGATCTGGCATTGCTGTGGCTCTGGCGTAGGCCGGTGGCTACAGCTCCAGCTAGACCCCTAGCCTGGGAACCTCCATATGCCACAGATGCTGCCCCAGAAAAGACAAAAAAAGACAAAACATGCAAAAAAAAAAAAAAAAAAAGAAGAAGAAGAAGAAGAGTGGAAGCAGGGAAACCAGGCAGGAGGCTACTGTATTGGTCCAGGCAGGAGATGCTTCCCACTTAGAGCAGCGTGGAGGCGCTGGAGCTGGGGAAGGGTGGGTGGCTTTGCAGCTTTGGGTAGAGCCACTGCTGACAGGGTAGATGGATCTGGTTGTGTGGGGTAGGTAGGCTCCTGAGAGAATTGGGATCATAGGTCATTCCTAGGCTTTTTTTGGACTAGGGAACTGAGTAGGTGATCGAGGCTTCTACCTAATCAGATTTGGGGACCTGCAGTTGAGGGTTGGAGGGTATATGATTTACTTTGAGTAACACTGCCTTGTTAATATCTGGGTCTGTCTCCTGTAAGATTAAAGTTTAGATAGAAATAAGTTTAAAAAACACACCGTATGTTACTTAGTAAGAGTATACTCATGGTTGGCCAGTGGGACCAAAACTAATTCATCTAGCATTCAAAGCCTTTTCACTTTTTTTTTTTTTTTTTTTTTTTTTTTTTTGTCTTTTTAGGGCCGCACCTGGGGCATATGGAGGTTCCCAGACTAGGGGTCCAATCGGAGCTGCAGCTGCTGGCCACAGCCACAGCAATGCCAGATCCAACCTGCCTCTGTGACCTACACCACAGTTCAAGGCAACACCGGATCCTTAACCCACTGAGTGAGGCCAGGGATCGAACCTTCAACTTCATGGTTCCTAGTCAGATTCATTGCTGTTGTGTGACAACTGAAATCTCTACACAGGAGTGGAGCCGCACATTTTAATTTATGCAAATGTAACTATACATTCTGAATGAAAGTAAAGAAAAAGCTAATAATTTTACAGAGTTGATACACAAAATAGAATTGTTAAGATTTGTGCTCTTTTTTTTTTTGGAGGGGGCTACTGCACCCATGGCATATGGATGTTCCCAGGCTAGGGGTTGAATCACAGCTGTAGTGGCCAGCCCACAGCCCAGCAATACCAGATCCAAGCCAGGTCTGCAGCCTACATGCAGCTCACGGCAATACCTGATCCTTAACCCACTGAGTAGGGCCAGGGATCAAACCCATGTCCTCATGGTTACTAGTCTGGTTAATTTACCACTGAGCCATAACAGGAACTCCCAAGATTTGTTCGTTTTTTGTTTGTTTGTTTGTTTGGGGGTTTTTTTGTTGGTTTTTTTGGTCTTTTTAGGGCCGCACCTGCAGCATATGGCAGTTCCCAGGCTAGGGGTCGAATAGGAGCTATAGATGCTGGCCTTTGCCGCAACCTCAGCAACATCAGATCCAAGCCGCATCTGTGACCTACGCCACAGCTCACGGCAATGCCGGATCTTTAACCCACTGAGCGAGGCCGTGGATCGAACCCGTGTCCTCACAGATTCTGGTCAGATTCATAAGAACAGTACCAGGTCTCACCTTCAGAAAGTTTGATTCATTTATCTGGAGGCCTGGAGTGGGGTCCAGGCTGGGATAATTTTTAATGTTTTCTAGACACTCATGCAGCCAGGGTCAGAACCTCTGCCTTAATTGACTGACCTTAACCAAAACTGTGCTCAGCCAGGGGAATAGCTGTTCACTTCGGAGGAGAAACTGGCAGTTAATAAGCTATCCTCTTCTCGCCATATTATGGGCTGCAGTTCTTTTAAAGGCTGTGATCATTCTAAGTGCAGTGATTCTTACCTTTTTTTAAAATCTCAAGACCCCCTTATACTTGTAAGAGTAAGAGCCCCAAAGAGTTTTTATGCATGTGGAGTTCCCTACGTGGCTCAATGGTTAATGAATCCGACTAGGAACCATGAGGCTGCAGGTTCGATCCCTGTCCTTGCTCAGTGGGTTAAGGATCCAGTGTTGCCGTGAGCTGTGGTGTAGGTCAGCTTGGATCCCAAGTTGCTGTGGCTCTGGCGTAGGCTGGTGGCTACAGCTCCAATTTGACCCCTAGCCTGGGAACCTCCATATGCTGCGGGAGCGGCCCAAGAAATGGCAAAAAAGACCAAAAAAAGTTTTTATGCATGTGAATTATATTTAGAAATTAAAGTAAAAATTTATTAAGTATTTCTTTATAAATAACCCATTACATCCTGATATATTTAGGTAACATACCTTATGAAAAATAACTATATTTTCCAGAACAAATTCAGTGAGACTGGTAGAATTGCTTTACATTTTTGTAGAATCTGTTGAACCTCTGGCTTAATGAAAGACAGCTGGGCTCTCATCTCTGGGTCTGCATTCAGTAGGTTCTGATACCATACGCCACAAAGCCTGTGGAAAACTCCACTGCATTCTCCTGAGAGAATGAGGGTGAAAAAGACAAATAGGATCTTGATGTCATTTTAAAATGGTTTTGACCTCGCAGACCTTCTGAAAAGGGTCTCCAGACAACACTTTGGGAAGCACTGGTTAGCGGGCCTTAACTAGTGTGTGTCTGTGTGTGTGTGTGTACAATATCGTGTAGCAGTGTTGCACTTGGTAATTATCTTCTTTGAACCCCTTTTATGGCCACTTCAGGTCCTTTCTCTCCCACTCTTATTCCAGCCATTGATGCTGCTTTGACCAGGTCCACACAGGTGCCCCTGGAAGCAGGACACCCTGGGCAGGCATACAGCTCCCCAAGAGCTGTTTCTGAGCTGCTTTTCCTGAGCTCCAGGCAGGTCTTTATGAGCTTGAGCTGCGGTTACCATGACAACGGTGACCTCTGTCATAGGCGCCTGTTTTGTTTTGCTCCCTTGCTTCCCACTCCTCCCTAGCGTCACTTTCCAGATAAGCTGCCCACACAAGCCTTTGTCAACTGGCTCTGCTTTCAGGGGAGCCTGGGCTGACAGGTTTGTATTTTGTAAAAATGTTGCTTCAGTTGTAGGACCATGATATATGATGCGTTTCCCTGCTGCATGTCATAATTTAAGAAAAACATTTGGAAAAAACAACAACAGCAACTAAAAGGAGTTCCTGTTGTGGCTCAGTGGTTAACAAATCCGACTAGGAACCATGAGGTTGCAGGTTCGGTCCCTGGCCTCGCTCAGTGGGTTAAGGATCTGGCGTTGCCGTGAGCTGTGGTGTAGGTTGCAGATGCAGCTCGCATCCCACGTTGCTGTGGCTCTGGCGTAGGCCGGTGGCTACAGCTCCAATTAGACCCCTAGCCTGGGAACCTCCATATGCCACGAGAGTGGCCCTCAAAAGGCAAAAAAAAAAAAAAAAAAAAAACATTTGAAAGACTGTATTTTGCAGTAAGCCCAACTAATATCATAAAATACTCCAAATAAAAAAAAGTCAGTGGTATAAAAATGTTCCAGTTTTAGCCAGACCTCCTCCTGTAATTAGATTTTCAAGGAGAATTAAAAATCCAAATAGGGGAGTTCCCGTCGTGGCGCAGTGGTTAACAAATCTGACTAGGAACCATGAGGTTGTGGGTTCGATCCCTGGCCTTGCTCAGTGGGTTAAGGATCCGGCGTTACCGTGAGCTGTGGTGTAGGTCACAGACGCGGCTCAGATCCCACGTTGCTGTGGCTCTGGTGTAGGCCAGTGGCTACGGCTCCGATTAGACCCCTAGCCTGGGAATCTCCATATGCCATGGGAGCAGCCCTAGAAAAGGCAAAAAAGGCCAAAAAAAAAAAAAAAAAAAAAAAAAAATCCAAATAGGGAGTTCCCGCTGTGGCGCAGTGGTTAACGAATCCGACTAGGAACCATAAGGTTGCAGGTTCGGTCCCTGCCCTTGCTCAGTGGGTTAACAATCCGGCGTTGCCTGAGCTGTGGTGTAGGTTGCAGACAAGGCTCGGATCCCACGTTGCTGTGGCTCTGGCATAGGCGGGAGGCTACAGCTCCGATTAGACCCATAGCCTGGGAACCTCCGTATGCCGAGGGAGCGGCCCAAGAAACGGCAAAAAGACCAAAAAAAAAAAAAATCCAAATAGGAAATCACCTATAAAAAGCCAATAGAATTGAAATCCAAAATTCTGCTGCTTCCTTTCTTCATTTTCTTGCCCTGCCCTGTTCTCCTCAGAAGGATCTCTTGGGTGCCTGGATTTTCTCAACAAGCTGCTGCCTCGGCTTTCATTAGAACAGGTGTCAGGAGTTCCCGTCATGGCACAGTGGTTAACGAATCTGACTAGGAACCATGAGGTTGCAGGTTCAATCCCTGCCCTTGCTCAGTGGGTTAAGGATCCGGCGTTGCAGTGAGCTGTGGTGTAGTTCGCAGACTCGGCTCAGATCCTGCGTTGCTGTGGCTCTGGCATAGGCTGGTAGCTACAGCTCCAATTCGACCGCTAGCCTGGGAACCTCCATATGCTGTGGGAGCAACCCAAGAAATGGGAAAAAGACAAAAAAAAAAAAAAAAAAAAAAAAAAACAGGTGTCACTGCAATGGAACCAGCCAAAAATCTTGAATATCCCACTTTCTGAGAGTCACTTAAGATCACTTATGAGCCCAGGGCCTTAGAAAGCCGGATTAAAGCAGCTGCTCCAGCAGTTAATCCCAGAACCCAGTACTTGGGACAGTACAGCCCCTCCTCGTCGGTCACGGCAGTGCAGGCTGCAGGGGATGTGGGAGAGAACTAGAGAAAGCAGCAGTTCTGGGTTTGTCTTCCCGTCTTAAGGGGCAGTCTGGGGCATGTGTCAAAATGCTCACATCATTCAGTGTAAAACCCACAGCCGTGGCACCATTTACGACTTGGGAATGGGCAGAAATTTGCTTATTCCACCTTTTCTAATCAGATAATCTAAGCCAAAACATGACAAAGTTCATTTTTCAAAGATGAGCACTTTGAAATAGCCACCAAATCTGAGTAGGGCCAGGGAGACAGAGACAGCCGACATCTCAAGGGTCCCCCTTAGGGACTCAGGACCAAGCCTAAATGTTCTCTCCCCGCTGTGCCTTGTCAGCGCATAAGTCCATGAGTCCCAGTGTTGCAGAGATGGCATGGAAACCTCGGGAACCACAGTCAGAAATGATGGCATTATAGAAAATAGTCATCATTTCTGAATGAGGACATCTTTGGGCCAAAATTTAGATCTGTTTCCCGTGATAGAGGAAAAAAACCTCACTTCAACACCTGTCTCGGGCTATTTCTGCAAATCCAGAGGGCCCAAGCTCTGCTTGTGTGGGTCACATCACAGAGCATCACGCAGCCAGGGCCGGATGATGCCAGCCTCTCAGTGACTCACAGTCCAATTGCACCATAACCGACCGGAATGGCCCACTCGTGTTACTAACATGTTTATGCAGCCCCCGCACGTCAGAGGCAGCAGTGAGTCAGCCTGCGGCGGCTGCGACACCCATTCAAGAGCCCCCCCCCATACACACACGCAAACTTTCCCCACCTCTCTCCCGTGTTCTCCATGCTCCTGGGGTGGCGAGCTCTGGGGGAAGCACAGTCCCTCCTCAGCACTGTTCTGTGAAGGATAAGCGCTCAACAGCAATTAAAATACAATATCCATTTCATGAACCTGAAGCCTAACCAGGCTTTGGGAAGAAAAGCTGACACGAGGGGGCTGGACCTGTAGAACCGGCCACTTGGCCAGAGCAGCTGCAGACACTAGAGAGAGTGGTGGGCTGCAGCCTGGGAGGGTCAGGCAGAAACTCACCCTTGCCTTTTCGACCCATCAGCGCTGTCACACGTGTCCCCAGGAGGGTAAGGCGTGGGGACTGGAGAGAATGACCAGGAAGACAGAGGCGTGTCAGGTACCGAGGTAGCAATGAGCAGAAAGCCCACAGTTCCCCTGCACTGGCTGCTTAGACTGTCTCCTGTTTTTCCCTATTTCATTTTATTTATTTTTTTTCTTTTTAGGGCCATGCTTGCAGCATATGGAAGTTCCCAGGCTACTGGATGAATGGAGGCTACAGCTGCCGGCCTACACCACAGCCACAGCCAAGCTGGATCCAAGCCGCATCTGGGACCTACGCTGAAGTTTGCAGCAAATGTCAGATCCTTAACTCACTGGTGGAGACCAGGGACTGAACCCAAATCCTCGTGGACACTCTGTTGGGTTTTTAACCTGCTGAGCCGCAACAGGAGCTCCTCTTAGTCTTCTGATTCAAATGCTAATCTTTCTCCCAAACACCCTCACAGACACACCCAGAAATAATGTTTTGACCTCTAGCCTGGGAACTTCCATATGCCACAAGTGTATGGCATTTACAAATACCATATGTAAAAAAAAAGAAAAAAGACCAAGAAGATCTTAAAAAAAAAAAAAAAAAAAAAAAGAGTTCCTGCTGTGGCACAGCAGGTTAAGGATCCGGTGTTGTCTCTGCAGCAGCTCAGGTCACTGCTGAGGCACAAGTTTGATCCCTGGCCCAGGAACTTCCATATGCCACAGGTCTGCCCCCCCCCCCAAAAAAAGAAAAAGCACTAAGATCTGCCCTCCCGGTGTGGGTGGACATCTTACAATCCGTGGCCAGCCCCGAGAGAACAAAAAGGCAGAGCGGAGGGGAATTCTCTCCCTTCTTGAACAGGAACATTCATCTCCCGCCCTTGAACGTCGGAGCCTTTGGACCAGATAAATCATACCACCTGCTCTCCTGGTTGTGCAGTTTGCAGGTGGTGGATTGCGGCACAGCACACCGCAGCCTCCAGGACCACGTGAGCCGGTTCCCATAGTAACTCCCATCACAAGCCGTTATGCTTCTGTGAACACCCTCTTGCTTCTGTCTCTCTGGAGACCTTGACACACACAGCTGAGTGTGAGCTGTTCCCCACATTTGGAGGACATTGAAATGTCACCGTGTTCCATTTTTCCAAATCTGACTAAAGCATTTCAGAATCATTTACTGGGGGCCTTCCTTGCCCTCCCCGGCTGTTTATGTTTATTCCATCCAAGAAAATGGGAGAAAAGACTGGCTTTCAGTCCACGGTGTGGGCCGTCCCTGCCACTGTGCCACCCTCTCCCCGGCCCCCGGATGCCCCCAGGCTCACGTGGCTTATGCACATGGCCACACACCTCCTGTAAGACACCCCACCATGGGTGATGCGCGCTCACAGGCCAGCTGACCTCAGTTGCTCTCCTCTGCTAACATATCCAGGGGTCGGGGGTGGGGGGGGCTAGGCACCCACCCTGTGGCAGGAGGCTCACCAGCCCCCAGCTTCCTTTGAAGTGGTTCCCACGTGGTCCCCTGGAACAAAGCCCCCTCTCTCACAGCGAGGCAGCGCTGCCTCGGTTTTTTCCAGGCAGGGGAAGGAGTGTAACTTCAGCAAAGTGCCTTTCAAAGGACAAGCATCCTTTCTTCATTCCTCCTCATTCCCGCTGCCCAGCATGTGGAGGCAATGACCCGAAATCTGGAAATCAAAATGTCCCCCCCCTTTTTTTTTTTGGTCTTTTTAGGGTTGCACCATGGCATATGGAAGTTCCCAGGCCAGGAGTCGAATTGAGACAGCAGCTGCTGGCTTACACCACAGCCATAGCCACACCAGATCTGAGCCACATCTGCAACTTATACCACAGCTTGTGGCAACACCAGATCCTTAACCCACTGAGCAAGGCCAGGGATGGAACCTGCATCCTCATGGATACTAGTCAGGTTCATTACCACAGAGCCCCAACAGGAACTCCTGAAGTGTCCCTTTGGACCATGAAGTGACCCAAGAAGTAAAAGCCACGTGGCAGAACGAAAAGGTAGAAAGAGCCTGAATCCTGTGTTACTTTGGGTTCGATCACAGCCAAACCTGAGGCCATACATTTCCCTTCAGGGTCTAGGCACAGAGACGTTATCTCTACCTAATTGCCAGAATGGTCGGGGGTGTCTAGCCTCAACCTTTGAAGCTGAGAACACCTGGGGCTGCTGACATGCAGCTCCACTGAGCCTGGAAATCCTCCGAATCTGCATGTATAATAAGCATCCTTAGAGAGTGAAAGGGATAGACCATGGACCACACAGGGGGAGATGGCAAGCCTCTGAGATGAAAAGCCTGGCTGGGGCTCCTCTCTAGGCTGCAAATTCCCCTCCACCTGCACAAAAACTTCCATCCTTTCTCCACACCGCCTCCTCCAGACACACACACACACTCACCACCCCACGAAAGGAAACTTCCATCCTTTCTTCCTGGTCTGTTCCTCCTGGGTTAGGAAAGAAAGACACTGTATTTTTTTCTTTGGTGAACCTATAGTATAAAAATGAGCAAGACGCCTGAATGTGACTCGGTAATCACGGTGTGTCCCTTTTGTTAATATAGAAAATAAGGAATAGGAGTTCCCTGGTGGCCTAGTGGTTAAGGATTTGGCATTGTCACTGGTGTGGTGCCGGTTCAATCCCTGGCCTAGGAACTTCCACATACCATAGCCTCAGCCAAAAGAAAGAAATGATATGCAGTTTTAATTTGTAAACTTGAATACTAATAAAATTCAACATTATATATAAATGGGGACCAAATATACATTCAAATACATGCAAACATCCAAGAAGCAAAGTAAAAAAACATGGACTTTGGTATCAATCAGCCCTGAGTTCAAATCCCAGCTCGACTCCTTCCAGGCAGAGTGACCTTGGCTGTGTTTGACCTCTCGAAGCCTCATTTTCTTTGACTGTAAAACAATATATATTTTATAGACTGTAGGGGAACATGAAGTGTATAAAGTACTTGAAATTGTGCTTGGCACACAGTAGGCACTTATCTAATATCATGATTAATCGTGATATGTTTTGTTTTGTTTTTAACGACAGCCTGTGCAGTATGTGGAAGCTCCCAGGCTACAGGTCAAATTGGAGCTGCAGCTGCCTGCCAACACAGCCACAGCAACGCCAGATCTGAGTCGCATCTGCGATCTACACCACAGCTTGCAGCAACACCAGATCTTTAACCCAATGAGCAAGGCCAAGGATTGAACCTGAATGCTCATGGACATTATATTGGGTTCTTAACCCACTGAGCCACAATGGGAACTCAGGTAATCCTAATTCTACCTCTTGCTTTTCCTCATGGTGAGCACTGCCCTGACCTGGGCTTCATCTCCACCAGTTCTTGGCATCATCCTATCCATGGCTGCCAGAACAAGTCACCTCCAACTTAGAGACATAAATTAACAGGAATGTCTTCTCTCATAGTTCTGGAGACATCAGTTCAACTGGGCCCCCCAGGGGCTCCAGGAGAAGCTGTCCTTTGCCTCATCCAAATCTGGTGGCTGCCAGCATTCCTGGACTTGTAACTAGGTCACTCCAACCTCTGCCTCAACAGTCATGTGGTGTTAGGGACTGAATACTTGTGTTCTCCAAAATTCATTTGATGAAATCCTACCCCCAATGGGACAGTATTAGGAGACAAGGCCTTGGGGAGGTGATGACATGTGAGGACGGAGCCTCATTGGGCTCCCTAATATGGGATTAGTGCCCTAATAATAGAAACCCCAGGAGCTTTCTCCTCCTTGCACCCCAGGAGGACATGGTGAGAAGACAGCCGTCTATGAACCAGGAACAGAGATCTCACCAGACACCAAATGTACCTTTGCCTTGATCTAGGACTTCTAAATACAGAACTACCATATGATCCAGCAATCCCACTCCTGAGCCTCTATCCCAAGAAAACCATAATTCAAAAAGATACCCTGTAGCACTATTTACAACAGCCAAGACATGGAAGCAACCTAAACATTCAATCAGCAGAGGCGTGGATAAAGAAGTCATTGCATACAATGGAATACTACTCAGCCATAAAAAAGAATGAAATAATGCCATTTGCAGCAACATGGGTGGGCCTAGAGATTATCAAACTAAGTGAAGTTAGACAGCAAAAGACAAACATCATATGATGTCACTTATTTGTGAAATCTAAAAAAAAAAAAGGGATACAGATGAACTTATTTGCAGAACTGAAACAGACTCACAGACTTTTGAAAACAAACTTATGGTTACCAAAGGGGACAGGTATGGGAGGAGGGATGGACTAGGGGTTTGGGAGTGGCATATGCACACTGAGGTATATGGAATGACTGGCCAACAGGGACCTGCTGCATAGCACAGGGAACTTTACCCAGTGTTCTGTGATAATCTATATGGAAAAAGAATCTGAGAAAGAATGGATGTGTGTATATACATAACTGAATCACTTTGCTGGGGAGTCCCCGTTGTAGCTCCGTGCGTTAAGAACCGGACTAGTACCCATGAGGATGTAGGTTTGATCCCTGGCCTCTCTCAGGGGGTTAAAGATTCCTGGAAGGTCACAGATACATCTTGGATCTGGTGTCGCTATGGCTGTGACTTAGGCCAGCAGCTGCAGCTCAGGTTCAACCCCTAGCCTGGGAACTTCCACATGATGCAGGTGTGGCCCTACAAAACAAAAAAAAGAAAAAGAAATAAACAAAAAGAATCACTTTGTGTACAGCAGAAATTATCACAATATTGTTAATCAACTACATTTCAATAAAACTTTTTTTCAGTGTATTAGTGTTGTACATAATTTATTCATTTTATCTCTAAGCAGTTCATATATTGAATTATATGTAAATGATAATCATTCTCCAACTTTTCATTGCTACTATATTAAAATAGCATTGATTATATTGACATGGTATTCACTAACCTTGCTAAATTCACATCTTATTTCTAGCTTTTGGTTCATTCTTTTTTTTTATTTTATATAATGATGTTTATTTTTTTCCATTTTATCTGGTTTACAGTGTTCTGTCAATTTTCTAATGTACAACATGGTGACCCAGTCACACATACATGTATAGATTCTTTTTTCTCACATTATCATGCTCCATCATAAGTGACTAGACAGAGTTCCCAGTGCTACACAGCAGGATCTCATTGCTAATCCATTCCAAAGGCAACAGTTTGTATCTATTAACCCCAAGCTCCCAATCCATCCCACTCCCTCCCCCCCCAACCCCGGCAACCACAAGTCTATTCTCCAAATTCATGACTTTCTTTCTGTGAAAAGGTTCATTTGTGCCATATATTAGATTCCAGATATAAGTGATATCATATGGTATTTGTCTTTCTCCTCCTGACTTACTGCACTCAGTATGAGAGTCTCTAGTTCCATCCATGTTGCTGCAAATGGCATTATTTTGTTCTTTTTTAAGGCTGAGTAGTATTCCATTGTGTATATATACCACATCTTCCTAATCCAATCATCTGTTGATGGACATTTGGGTTGTTTCCATGTCTTGGCTATTTAAAAAGTCAGAAAAAAAAAAAAAAGAAGAAGAATGTGAGCTTTGGATCAGAGCCGATTTGGACACCAGTTCTCAAGTCCTGGCTTCATTGTTAAATGGACAGACCTGCCTCAGGATAATCCCGCAGTTGAATCAGGGGGAGTGGGTGAAACCCCTGGAATTCACAGAGCCTGGCCCACAGTTCTCACCGCTGCACCCTGTCTGCACTGCAGATGTGCTTCCATCTCCCTCTGGATGTTCCCTATGCTGCACACACAAGTCCACACACATCCTTTATTGGTTTTTACTTTTCTTCCAGGGGACCTGTCTGATTCATCCTGGGCCCAGTCTTTTTTTTTTTTTTTTTTTTTTTTTTTGCTTTTTAGGGCTGCACCTGTGGCATATGGAAATTCCCAGACTAGGGGTCGAATCGGAGCTACAGCTGCTGGCCAACACCGCAGCAACACGGGAATCGAGGCAAGACCAGGGATCGAACCTGCAACCTCATGGATACTAGTCAGGTTCTTAATCCACTGAGCCACAACAGGAAAGCCATCATTATCTCTTTTCAACTTTCAAATTTTGATGAGCCTGAAAAGATTTTTTTCCCCTGAAATTACAAAAGTTTACGAACCTAGTCTGGTAGCTATTTCAGACCAGATTCCCAGTCATCATCAAATACAAAGACTAAATTCAACATGTGTGAGGAGTTCCCATCGTGGCACAGCAGAAATGAATCCCACTAGGAACCATGAGGTTTTGGGTTCGACCCCTGGCCTTGCTCAATGAGTTAAGGATCCAGCATTGCCATGAGCTGTGGCGTAGGTCACAGACACGGCTTGGATCTTCTGTGGCTGTGGGGGCGTAGGCTGGTGGCTGTAATTCCGATTAAACCCCTAGCCTGGGAACCTCCATATGCTGTGGGTACAGCCCTAGAAAAAGCAAAAAAATAAAATTAAAATTAAAAAAAAAAAATCAGTGGGTGTGAAAGATAGGTGAACTGCAGCAGGATGAAAAGGCAGTTAGAAATAATGGCCTCTGTTCTTGAAGGCACACAAATAAAAGTATTGTCAACCCAGGACAGAGATTCTATCAGTGATGCGTCTGTCGTTTCACTTAACGATTGATCTAGTATAATTATGGGAAAACCTACCGAAATGACCTGAGCGAGCAGACAGACTGGGGCCACTTGTTTCTCAAGTGAAATTTCCAGGCAGCCACCTCCAGCCTTCGCTTTTCCATCACCACTGAGTGGCAGTTGGCCGAGAGCGATGACCTTTACTTAACCTTGAGAATAACTCTACCCCTTCCTGTCCCAAATAAGGAATGTATGTCAGTGCCTATTGACAGTCCATTTGCAGGAGTCGCTGCATGTTTGGTAGTTGATGAGATCTTTGCCTTTTTGAACTTATTTTACCAAATAAATATCTATCATAGGTCATCTTAAAGAGGGCCACACACCAGGAACAGAGGCATGACCAATTTAAAAGTTAACTTAAAAAAAAAAAAAAAAAAGTAACTTATGTTTCGTTCGTTTTGTTTTTGGGGGGGTTGTTTTTCAGTTTTTTTGTTTTGTTTTGTTTTCCTTCTCAAACATTCATCTGAATGAATGACTATAGAGAAATAACCAAGTTTCTTCTGCCACTTCTTACTGGGAGACAATTTAATTTCATTCCTCCAGGTACTTAGAAAATGTTTATCGTTGTCAACAACCCAGTAGATAAGTGATTGCAAAACAAATCCTAAATCAAGTGCTCCTTCGAGACTTAAATCCTTGCCTCCCCTGCACCCCTCTGTAATGATTTGTTCAAAGATCTGCCGTAAACGCAATCAGATCAGATATCCCATCCCTCAAAGAAAATGGTCCCGGGGAAGTTAAATCCCAAAACTTGCCCTCATCCTCACCTCTCCAATCCATTCTTATCAGGAGCTTCTTGTCACCAATAAGATTAGTGGTCGTTAGCGCCTTGGACTAAATCAGATTTTTCTTGTTGGATTAATCATGAAAATGCTATGAGCCGAATACAATGTATCGAGGAGCCTATCAGCCATACATTCTGTGGATCAAGAATGTCAAAAATACCCTTGATTGAAAGTCTGTAAGATTTTGGCTAAGGTTATTTCATGGTTATTTCATGATTATAGAATATTTAATGTACACAAGTAATGGATATGGATAGTATCTAATGCTGATGGCCTAAATATTACGTTGTTTTTTATAAGTATCACTTATTTTTTGTCTTTTTAGGGATACACTTGCGGCATATAGTATCACCTACTTTTTTTTGTTTTTATCTTTATGCCTTTTCTGGGGCCGCTTCCCGCGGCATATGGAGGTTCCCAGGCTAGGGGTCCAATCGGAGCTGTAGCCACCAGCCTACACCAGAGCCACAGCAACGCCAGGTCCGAGCCACCTCTGTGACCTATACCACAGCTCACGACAACGCCAGATCGTTAACCCACTGAGCAAGGCCAGGGACCAAACCCGCAACCTCATGATTCCTAGTCAGATTCGTTAACCACTGAGCCACGACAGGAACTCCTGGTGTCATTTATTTTTAAAGCAATATGTACATGATATAGAGAATTTTAAAACTATAGGAAACAAAATTTAAATAATCCATCACCCAAAGATAATTACTCTTAATAGTCTTGTATAACCCTTCTAAGGATGTATGTATTTAACAACCAAAACAATAAAAATCACACTGTAAATATAATTTTGCCTCATTTTTCAAATAACACTGTAAGCATTTAGCAACTATGTAATATTGTGTCATATGGAAGCACCACGACTTAGCAGATTCCCCATTATTGACTTTTAGGATGCTTCTAAGTTTTCATTCTTATAAATATTATTAAAACAGGAGTTCCCATCATGGCTCAGCGGTAACAAATTTGACTAGTATCCATGAGGACATGGGTTCGATCCCTGACCTCAGTGGGTTAAGGATCTGGCATTGCCATGAACTGTGGTGTAGATTGCAGACACGGCTCTGGCTATGACTCTGGTATAGGCCGGCAGCGGCAGCTCTGATTTGACCCCTAGCCTGGGAAACTCCATAAACCACCCGCAGTTGTGGCCCTAAAAAGAAAAAAATAAAAAGAACAGTAAATAGTAAAACAAATATCTGTCTATAAACATATTTGTCCTTATTTATGATAATATCCTTAGAAAATATTTATAAAAGCATAAGGGACATAAAATTTCTCTTTTTGGGGGGGGCCATACCCATGGCACATGGAAATTCCTGGGCTGGGGATTGAACCTGCACCCCAGTTGTGACCTGGACCACAGCTGTGGGAATGTAGGATGCTTAACTCACTTTGTCACATCAGAAAATAAATTTCTTGGAGTTCCCATCATGGCGCAGTGGTTAACGAATCCAACTAGGAACCATGAGGTTGCAGGTTCGGTCCCTGGCCTTGCTCAGTGGGTTAAGGATCCGGCGTTGCCGTGAGCTGTGGTGTAGGTTGCAGACGCGGCTCAGATCCCGCGTTGCTGTGGCTCTGGCATAAGTTGGTGGCTGCAGCTCCGATTAGACCCCTAGCCTGGGAACCTCCATATGCCATGGAAACAGCCCAAAAAATGGCAAAAAAGACAAAAAAAAAAAAAAAAGTCTCTTCTTTAACTAGACTTGACAAAGATAAAAGTATTTGGTCAAGGAATTCCCCAGGGTCCCTGGTACAGCAGGTTAAGGATCCAGCATTGTCACTGCAGCGGCTTGGGTTGCTATTGTGGCTCAGCCTCAATCCCTGACCCCAGGAACGTCCACCTGCCATGGGCGTGGCCAAAAAAATGACTTGGTCAAAGAACTAGAGAATTTCCTAAAACCTTCTGTGAACTTCCACACTACCTTGTGTGAGCCCAGTAACACATAGGTTGTGGCCCTATGTCCACAGACCACCCCACCACCACCGTGAGACTCACTGGTTTGTCCCCATCAGACTGTGAGCTCCAAGGAGGGAAAAGACCTCATCTATCTTACTCACCTCTTGTGTCTTAATCTGCCACGTCCAGCGCTGCAGGGCAACGTGAGATGCTCGAAGAGGGGACGCATGGCATAACAGAACACAGAAGACTCTTACATTTAGAAAAGTGGGGACCAGGTCGCACTCCGTTCTGCAGACCAAAGGCGCCCAGGCTTTAGCCCACATGACTTTTATTAGGGAAGGTGACGTAGGTTCATGAGCAAAGTCAGATGCAGGTAATGATAAAGCTATCTTAGTGGTCGTGCTTTTGCACGTGTGCCAAATTTGCTTACTGCATCGTTCAGCAGTTTCAATGGTCTCCAGTATCTGCCCCTTTATTTGTTACATAAGAACAGTCCTCATAAATTTTTTCTTTTTTTTTTTTTTTTTGCTATTTCTTGGGCCGCACCTGAGGCATATGGAGGTTCCCAAGCTAGGGGTCGAGTCAGAGCTGTAGCCGCCGGCCTACGCCAGAGCCACAGCAACGTGGGATCCGAGCCGCGTCTGCAACCTACACCACAGCTCACGGCAACGCCAGATCGTTAACCCACTGAGCAAGGGCAGGAACTGAACCCGCAACCTCATGGTTCCTAGTCGGATTTGTTAACCACTGCGCCACGACGGGAACTCCTTTTTTTTTTTTTTTTTTTTTTTTTCAGTCCTAGTAAATTTTGATTGCAGAGCGTTCATCTGGTTTCTGTGGATCAATCCAATTCTGCAGACCATGTCCACAGCAGGTCTCCAAGTTGAACAGCCACATTCAGGGGATGGGGTCTGTCTCCATCCTCCTGGGAACCTATTTTTCCAGCTTTTTTTTTTTTTTTTTTAATGGGATAGGGGCAACGGTCCCCTCTTCTGTAGCTGCTTCCTGCTGGCGAGGGGCGATGAGTCCTGATGGCTGGACATGGTATGTTCCTACTATAAGAGAAGAAAAATGAGATTAAACAGTGGCACGTGCGCCAAATTTGTTTACTACATCATTCAGCAGTTTCAATGGTCTCCGACATTAGTCCCTGAGGCACATAGTAGGTGCTCAATACACTTTTATTGAATGACCTGAGTGGTTGAACAAACAACCTGTCACCAAAGCAGAAGGGTGTATAGCAAAGAGTGGTCCAATGGGTAGTTTGGCAGGTTGGTCACTGTTGGCCAAGAGGCCAGGTGCAGGTGCAGGTGAAATCTGCAAGTATCATTCCTGGGGGACCAGCAGGATCCTGGGGTGACTCAGCAGCACTCTGGCTGCCCAGGCCCTTGGAGATCAGGAGAGGCCCAGGGCAGTGGCCTTCGCCCATGCAGCAGCCATGCTTTATCCCACAACAGCTCAGCTCACCCGCCCCCACTGCTCTGCCTGGTGGCCCCTCTGATTTCTGACCAGGTTCTTTTTGGGGACCCTGGGTGGAAATGCCATTCAAGGTCCATTGACCTGGGTGGGTGGGCAGGTACCTTAGGGGAGATTCAAAGAGACTCCAGGTCAGATTCAGGTGGGATCGGCTGGCAGTGACCAGCCCTCTGCTAGGTAAGTGGGTACCTAAGAGACATACAGACTAGACCACAGCCCCAGAGGGATGGAGTTCCCATTCTGACTCAGCGGAAATGAACCCAACTAGCATCCATGAAGATGCAGTTTCCATCCCAACCCCCATTCAGTGGGTTAAGGATCCAGAGTTGCTGAAAGCCGCAGCGTAGGTTGCAGACATGGCTCAGATCTGGCGTTGCTGTGGCCGCAGCTCTGATTCAACCCCTAGCCTGGGAAGTTCCATATGCCACAAGTGCAACCCTAAAAAAAGAAAAATAACCACCACCAACAACAAAATATCAGAGTCCCGGAAGGAAGCCAGCAGGGACTCAGGCATAAGACAGAGATAGAATCTGAAGGGCTGGGGCCAGGAGGGAGCAGGGGGCAGCTGAGCCCAGCCTAGGGGGGGGCTTCCAGGGGTTGGCCCCTGCTGTTCAGGAACACGTGACTTCAAAAGATTGCAGAGAGATATAAACCCACAATGCAGATAAGGAAATGGAATTTTTCTGGACTTATCAGCCCTCCCAGGCAAAATGTTGTGGGCAAAACACACAGGACAGATAGAAAGGGACAAGAGGAGGGGCTGGACCTGGGGCCTCCGGACTGGAGGAGGAGGTGATGGCGAGGTCAGGCAGGAAGCACTCTTTCTGCTAGGGCTGCAGGAGGACCCAGGGCAGGGCCAGCAGGCAGCTGCAGGATGAAAGCACAGCAGGCAGGAGAGAGAAGCGGGAGGAGAGATGTGAGCATGCAGGATGGCAAGGCACTGCGAATTCTCCAAGGCTGGACCTGGCCCCAGCTACCATCTGAGCAGAGCTGTCTGGTCCAACATTCCATCAGACCTCGTGGAAACCTTGGACAGCATCCTCAAAACTAACTGATAGGAGTTCCCATTGTGGCTCAGTGGTTTTCGAACCCAACTAGAATCCATAAGGATTCAGGTTCAATCCCTGGCCTTGCTCAGTGAGTTAAGGATCAGCGTTGCCATGAGTTGTGGTGTAAGCTGCAGACACAGCTGGGCTGCTGCATTGCTGTGGCTGTGGCCGGCAGCTGCAGCTCCGATTCAACCCCTGGCGCAGGAACTTCCGTATGCTGTGGGTGCAGCCGTATAAAGACTAAAGGGGGGGGGTTGAAAGAAAATAAAACTGAAACTTCCCTCTAGCCAAATTCATTAGGTTGTAAAAAATCCTCAAAGTGTTCAATTTCTGGTGAACCCCTCCACTTCCCAAGGACAAGTGTCAAGCTACAGGGGATCCTTTGTTTTCATAGGAAACCCAGTGGACCTCTAGTCCAGAGACCAGCAAGTGGAATTAATGTGGATGCTCCCTGGGAAGTTTTGTTCTTTGGGGAAGATCCTCTCGATGTCTAAGATTTACCTGTGCTGTGGAGACAGCCTCGTGAATACACAGGGGGCTGAGCTGAGTCAGTGTTCCCTGGACAGTGGGCTGAGTCAGTGTTCCCTGGCTTGACTTCAAATATCAAGATGGGAAGTCGGGGTTGGACTATGACATGGGCTAGTATGTGAGCGCACAACCACCCCAGAAGAACTCGTTTTGGGCAATAGAGCCTCCCAGGAGACAGAGCCAGGGAGTTCCAGAAAACAGCAAAATGCCCACTAAGAACCAAAAGACCCAGAGTTCCCAATGTGGCTCAGTGGTAATGAACCTGACTATTATCCATGAGGTCTTTGGTTTGATCCCTGGCCTTGCTCAGTGGGTTAAGGATCCGGCGTTGCCATAAGCTACGGTGTAGATTGCAGACATGATTTGGATCTGGCATTGCTGTAGCTGTGGCGTAGGCCGGCAGCTGCAGCTGTGATTCGACCCCTAGCCTGGGAACTTCCATATGCCAAGGGTGCAGCCCTAAAAAGACAAAAGAAAAAGAAAACCTGAAAGACTCAGCATGCTAATAATCACTTTGGACATATTCTTTTGGCCGAAGTGTGCAGTGGTTTGATATGGGTCTCAGTTCCCTCAGTTCCCAGACCAGGGATGGAACTGGGTTGCAGCAGTGAAAGCACCAAATACTAATCACTATACCACCAGGGAACTCCCTACCTTGAACTCTTTAAAACCCTGAAAAATAAATTGATTTTCAAGGAGTTCCCATCATGGCTTAGTGGAAACAAGTCTTACTAGCATCCATGAAGACAGGTTTGATCCCTGGCCTCACTCAGTGGGTTAAGGATCCAGCGTTGCTGTGAGCTGTGGTGTAGGCTGACAGCTACAGCTCCGATTCGACCCCTAGCCTGGGAACCTCCATATGCCATGGGTGCAGCCCTAAAAAGAAAAAAAAAAATTGATTTTCAGACCACAGAGAAAACTGAACAAACTTAATGCTTTCTTCCAGATCAAAGCTAAGGCAAATACAAACCACGCTCATCCAGACTTCACCCAGGAGCCTGCAGAAATGCCAGGAAGTTCACTTGGGCCTCTTCTGCTGAGGGCCAAAACCCACAGGAGACGGTGTCTTCAGAAGTTATGTTTGTGAAAGATCACACTCCAGTAACTCTGTGACTGATATTCAATTGTCCTGCCCACCCCTGTGTTTGCTCAGGTCAGCTCTGAAGAAAAATGCACGTGTGTTTATATTTAGGAAATTTCGGCATTTAGGAATGTTGATGCTTAAAGCACTTCCAGTGGTTTTCTAGATTTTAGCAAAATAAAAATCATTTCTTCTCAAGCTACCATTCCACATACCCTATGACCCAGTGACCACTCCTAGATATCTACACAGCCAAAATGTACATGTGTGGCCACAAAAGGCATCTATGAAGAAATGTTCACAGCTGCGTGATTCATAATAGCCTCCAAACTGGAAGCGATCCAACTGTCTGGCAGCAATAGAATGGATCGGAGTTCCCGCTGTGGTGCAGTGGGTTAAGGATCCCGTGTTGCTACAGCTGTAGCACAGGTGGCAGCTGTGGCTCAGATTCAATACCTGGCCCAGAAAACTGCATTGTTCAACAACATAATCTTGGCGTTTAAAGTAACTTAAGAGACTCGCCGAAATATCTAGCCTAGTGATGACCTGGAGCTCAGCCTCTGGTCTCCCCTTCATGTCTTACTTTGGAATTGAAGTCATCCTCTTAAAAGTACACCTGGGACCTCTTTACCTTTATGTGATGGATGGCTCAGAGGTCACTGCAAGTGTGCAGAAGACAGGAACTTGATAAGCCCAGGGGAGTCACAAACTAATAAGAGGACCAAAGAAGAAACCAAAGGATTTCTTTCTTTCCTCGCTCTTTTTTTTCTTTTCTTGCCTGCTTACCCACAGCATGCAGAAGTTACTGGACCAGGGATCAAATCCACACCACAGCAATGACAATGCCAGATCCTTAATCTGCTGCAACACCAGGGAACTCCCAAAGGACTTTTTCTTTTTCCTTTTTTTTTTTTAAGAGCTGTACCTGCAGCATATGGAAGTTCCCAGGCTACGGGTGGAATCAGAGCTACAGCTAGGGGCCTACCCCACAGCCACAGCAACACAGGATCCAAGCTGCATCTTCGACCTCACCACAGCTCATGGCAACGGCAGATCCACAACCCACTGAGTGAGTCCAGGGATCCAACTGCATCCTCACGGATACTAGTCGGGTTTGTAGCCTGCTGAGCCACAACAGGATCTCCCAAAGGATTTCTTTAGAACCTTTTTCTTTATGCTGCTTTTTATTTTATTTGTCTTTTTGTCTTTTTAGGGCCACACCTGCGGCATATGGAGGTTCCCAGGCTAGGGGTCGAATCGGAACTACAGCTGCCAGCCTGCTCTACAGCCACAACAATGCCAGATCCGAGCTGCATCTGCAATCTACACCACAGCTCACCCAATGAGCGAGGCCAGGGATCAAACCCACATCCTCATGGATACTAGTTGGAATCTTTTCCTCTGCACCACAATGGGAACTCCTGTTTAACTTTTTAACGAAACGGCCAAAGTATTTATTTTCCAAACTGTTAGCTATTTTAGATTCCCACCAGTGATGTATGAAGATTCCAGTCCCTGGCATTTTTCTCCACATCCTGGAAGTTTCTTCACATCCCTGGCAACACTTGTCTTTTGTCTTTTTAGAGCTGCAGCAGCGGCATATGGAGGTTCCCAGGCTAGGGACTGAGTTGGAGCTACAGCTGCTGGCCTATACCTCAGCCAGAGCACTGCAGGCTCTGAGCCATGGCAATGCTGGATCCTTAACATGCTGATTGAGGCCAGGGTTTAAACCTGCATCCTCGTAGATATGGTCAGGTTCAGTAACCGCTGAGCCACGATGGGTACTCCAACACTTGTCTTTTAAAAATGGTAATCATTGGGAATTTCCACTGTGGCTCAGTGGTAATGAACCCAACTAGGGAACATCCATATGCTGCAGGTGCAGCCTTAAAAGAAAAAAAAAAAAAAAAAGGTAATCATTTTATGGCCAACTGCAAAATGCCTACGAATAACAAATGCGTGAGAGGAGATAGAGAAAAGGGAGCCTCTTACTCTGTTGGTGGGGATATAAATTGGTGCAGCCACTATGGAGAAGAGTATGGAGGTTCCTTAAAAAACTAAAAACTATAATTCAAAATTTACGTGCACCCCTATGTTCACAGCAGCGCTATTCACAAAAGCCTAGGCATGAAAGCAACCTGGATGTCTATCAATTGATGAATGGATAAAGAAGATGTGGTGCATATATACAATGGAATATTACTCAGCCATAGAAAAGAATGAAATAATACCATTTGCACCAACATGAATAGACCTAAAGATTATCATACTAAGTGAAATAAGCCAGATAAAAATAAATATCCTAGGATATCACTTATGTGTGGAACCTTAAAAAGTGATACAAATAAATTTATTTACAAAACAGAAACAGACTCACAGACATAGGAAAGCAAATTTTGGTCACCAAACGGGCAGGTGGTGAAGAAAGAAAAACTAGGAGTTTGGGATTAACAGATAACCACTATATATAAAATAGATAAATAGCAAGATCCTACTGTATATAGCACAGGGAACTATATGTAATATCCTGTGATAACCTATAATGGAAAAGAGTAAATATGCATTAAATCACTTTGCTATATACCTGAAACTAACACAATATTGTAAATCAACATAGTTCAATTTTTAAAAATTTGTAAGGATTCTAATAAGTGCATGACAGTATCTCATTGTGGTTCTAATTTGCATTTCTGTGATGACTAATAACTTTTGAGCATCTTTTTGAAATGTCTGAAACTATAAAATACAATCTGCTTGTAAAGATTACCGTGTAATGGTATAATGAAATATTAAAATAATACTGTAGTTTAGGAGTTCCTGTTGTGGTGCAGCAGACTAGTAACCATGACGATGCAGATTCGATCCTTGGCCTTGCCAAGGGTGGGTGGGGTTCTGGTGTTGCCATCAACTGTCATGTAGGTTGCAGACACGGCTCAGATCTTGTGTGGCTGTGGTGTAGACCGACAGCTGTAGCTCTGGTCCAACCCCTAGCCTGGGAACTTCCATATGCCATGGGTGAGGGCCTAAAAAGTAAAATGGTAATAGTAATACTGTATTTTAGATTTGCCCAACAACCTTTGAGGCAGTCAAGTTATTTTTGTTAACATCCATCATTTTCGTGATTCTCATAAAACATTACCTATTTATGCCTTAGTCTTTCACCAGCAGTTCTACAAAAATGAATCATGCAGCCATGACCCTGCAGGAAAGTAGAAAATTATCCCTCTGATACTTGTCTGTAGGGCAGTTTTTCTCTTATTTAGATATGTCATCTTCCTATCACAGAAACAAAAAGGTGATAAAAATAAACTGCTCAAACAAACAAAAAACCACTGAGTTCAGTCCCTTTTTTATGGTCCAAAATAAAATAATGGAAAAATCTCAGTAGCTTCTCTATAATTCACAGGGCAGGGATGTGCTACAGAAAGACATGAGCAGTGACATGGCCAGTGGTCCAGGCAAGCAATTCCTGGTAAGGGAAGCTGCTCCGTCACAGGTGCTGGAAAGAGGGCATTTTGTGAGATGTGGGTTCTGTTTTCAGAGTTGACTTTCTTTTTTTTTTTTTTTTTTTTGGATCTTTTTGCCTTTTCTAGGGCTGCTCCCGTGGCACATGGAGGTTCCTAGGCTAGGGGTCTAATCAGAGCTGTAGCTGCTGGCCTACGCCACAGCCACAGCAACGCCAGATCCTTAACCCACTGAGCAAGGCCACGGATCGAACCCACAACCTCATGGTTCCTAGTCGGATTTGTTAACCACTGAGCCACAACGGGAACTCCCAGAGGTGACTTTCTGTCATTGGATTTTCTCTGTATGGAAAGGGATGCAATGAGTTCAAGAGTTTTCTTGAAACCTGAAGAAGTTCCTGAAAATTTCTTGGAACCTGCAGAAAAGCGTCCTCAGATTTCCTTCTCCAGAATCTTAAGGGATTGTGGCTGTCTCAGGTCTCCTCTCATTTCCATTTCACATCCCGTGCCCATGGAAGTAAACTCTTAAATCCCGTTATAGAATCCCAACTCAGGAAGAAGGACGATTCCAGAGACGATGGACACCCACGGGGGTTCTTAAATTATCTTCTGGCTGGAGGAAGTCGGACACATGCAGGTGGATGCATAAACAAGTGTGTTTGTGTTTCCATTCCTATACCAACACGCAGTGGACGTGGGCCCGTGTATCCACTGAGAGCCATACGTAGGAACGGGCAAACCAGTGTCATTCCTCATAGCCTCAAACTGCAAACGAAGCCGGTACTCATCAATGGAAGGGATGAAGGAATGGTGGTTTGTTCACACAAGGGCCGTTTATTCAGCAAGGAGAACGGCGCATCCACAACTGCACGCGTGGAATAAATGAAGCTCACAATGACAGGAGAGACGCCAGACACAAAAGAGCACGTGTGGGAGTCCACTGAGATCAAGTGCAAAACCAGGCAAATGGAATCTACAGTGTTGGAGGTGGTGGCGACCAGAAGGGAGCATAAGGGTGATGCTGGGTTGTGTTGTGTTTGATCTGGTTGCTGTTCTCATGAGCACATTAATATACGGGAGCTCCTGCTGTGGTGCAGCGGGAGCTCTGGGACGCATAATCCATCCCTGTCCGGGCACAGTGGGTTAAGGATCCAGCTTTGCCTCGGCTTCAGCTTAGGTTGAGACTGTGGCTTGGATCCGATCCCTGGCCGGGGAGCTCCGTATGCTGAGGGGCAGGCAAAAAAAGAGGCAAGTAAAAGCCCATTAACATATCAAAAACATACCAAGCTTACGATATATGTAGTTCTACAGGTGTATTAATTTCAATAAAAAATTTCCATTAAGGGAGTTCCCGTCGTGGCGCAGTGGTTAACGAATCCGACTAGGAACCATGAGGTTTCGGGTTCGGTCCCTGCCCTTGCTCAGTGGGTTGGCGATGCAGCGTTGCCGTGAGCTGTGGTGTAGGTTGCAGACGAGGCTCAGATCCTGCGTTGCTGTGGCTCTGGCATAGGCCGGTGGCTACAGCTCCGATTGGACCCCTAGCCTGGGAACCTCCATATGCCGCGGGAGCGGCCCAAGAAATAGCAACAACAACAACAACAACAAAAAGACAAAAGACAAAAAAAAAAAAAATTTCCATTAAGGAGTTCCCCTTGGGAGTTCCCTTCATGGCTCAGTGGTTATCGCATCTGACTAGGAACTGTGAGGTTGCAGGTTCGATCCCTGGCCTTGCTCAGTGGGTTAAGGATCCAGCATTGCCGTGAGCTGTGGTGTAGGTGGCAGACGCAGCTTGGATCCCACATTGCTGTGGCTGTGGTGTAGACCGGCAGCTACAGCTCTGATTCAACCCCTAGCCTGGGAACCTCCATATGCCACAGGTGCGCCCCTACAAAAGGCAAAAAAAAAAAAAAAAAAAAGCCGCAAAAGAGTTCCCCTTGTGGCTCAGCAGAAAAAAACCAACTAGGACCAGGGTTCCATCTCTGTCCTTGCTCTGTGGGTTAAGGATCTGCCATTGCCTTGAGCTGCAGTGTAGATTGCAGACTTAGCTTAGATCCCAGGTTGCTGTGGCTTAGTCTTGCAGCTGCAGCTCCGATTCGACTCCTGGCCTGGGAACTTCCATAAGCCTCATTAAAAAAATTGGCCTAGGAGTTCTCTGGTAGTTCAGAAAATAAAGGCTTGGGTCACTGCTGGGGTGCAGTTTTGATCCGTGGTACAGGAATTTCCGAATACTGTGGAAGAAACCAAAAAAAAAAAAAGGAAAGAAAGAAAAGAAAAGAAAAAATAGCCTAGAGGGAAGAAAGGGTGATTTTATTTTCTTAATGGTAAACTTACAGGCGGTCTGGTGGTTAGCGAACCCGACTAACGTCCAGGAGGTTGCAAGTAGGATCCCTGGCCTAGCTCAGTGGATTAAGGATCTGGCGTTGCCGTGAGCTGTGGTGTAGCTTGCAGATGCGGCTCGGATCCTGAGTTGCTATGGCTGTGGTGTAGGCTGGCGACAACAGCTCCCATTCGACCCCTAGCCTAGGAACCTCCATGTGCCGCGAGTGTGGCCCTAAAAAGACAAAAAAAAAAAGTAGACCTCTGGAATATAATGAGAAATGATAATCTTTTCTATAACTTCAGAGAGCAGTTTTATGCCTTTAAAATCTACCTAAAATAAAGTCTCCAATTCCTTTGTATGAAGCCCACTAGAACCTACTACCAAATCTCAAGAAGTATATCCCATGGGCGTATGGGTTTTGGGTGGTGCATATTTTATTTCTTTGCAGCCTTCTTTTTTTTTAATAATGATTTTTATTTTTTCCATTATAGCTGATTTACAGTGTTCTGTCAATTTTCTACTGCACAGCGAGGTGACCCAGTCACACGTACATATATACATTATTTTTCTCACATTATCATGCTCCATCACAAGTGAGCTGATATAGTTCCCAGTGCTATACAGCAGGATCCCATTGCTAATCTAGTCCAAAGGCAATAGTTTGCATCTATTGACCCCAAATTCCCAGTCCCTCCCAGTCCCTTCCCCTCCCTGTTGGCAACCACAAGTCTCTTCTCCGTATCCATGATTTTCTTTTCTGTGGAAAGGTTCATTTGTGCCACATATTAGATTCCAGATATAAATGAAATCATATGGTATTTAAATAGTCTTTCTCTTTCTGACTTACTTCACTTAGTATGAGAGTCTCTAGTTCCGTCCATGTTGCTGCTATTTCTTCGCAGCCTTTTTGATAATGAATGTTCTGTTCCCCCTGCGTGAGATGATGCTCCTGAAAGCACAGTGAGTCATGCAGCATGAGTCAGGACCTGCAAGGTCCTACTGACTCATCCGGGGGCGGGGGGAGCCGCTGGGGGAACACAGTGTTTCTAGCCTGGCCAACTGCAGAGATTTGCAAAACAAGGTTTTGCTTGTTTCTTGTTTCAGAACGATTTTTTCCTCTGAGCCCAGGTAACTAGATTGTATAGAATTGAGGATGGTGTAATCAAGGCCAGGGGGTCTGCACACAGCCCAGGGGAGGGTGCTAGGGGGTCCATGGACAGCCCGGATGTCCATCAGCTGATGAACAGGTAAATAAATGGGATCTATCCACACAATCAAATGTTGTTTGGCCATTGAAAAAGAACCAAGTACTGACATATACTGCAGCAAAAGAACCTTGTAAACACGATAAATGAACGAAGCTGTATGGTTCCATTTATGTCAAATATCCAGCTGTTCCATAATGTCAAACATCCAGCTATGGCTCAATGGGATCAGCAGCATCTCTGGAGCATTGGGTCAGTGGTTTGATACCCTGGCCTGGCCCAGTGGGTTAAGTAGCCAGTGTTGCCACAGCTGCAGCTTAAGTTGCAACTGTGGCTCAGATCTGATCCCTAGCCTGGGCACTACATAGGTGCTGGGTCAGACAAAGAAGAAAAAAAAAATATATATATATATATATATATATTCCTTATTTCCAGAATAAGGAAATCCAGAGAGCCAGAAAGTAGGTTAGTAGTTGGAAGACTTGGGGGGAAATGGGAAAGAAGGAAAATGGGTTTATTTTCGGGATAATAAAATTATTCTGGAAAGAGATCATGGACATAGTTGTGAAAATGTGAATATACTAAAATCAAAATTGTATATGCCAAAAGGGTAATTAAAAAAGTTTTTGGGAGTTCCCGTCGTGGCGCAGTGGTTAACGAATCCGACTAGGAACCATGAGGTTGCGGGTTCGATCCCTGGCCTTGCTCAGTGGGTTAACGATCCGACGTTGCCGTGAGCTGTGGTGTAGGTTGCAGACGCGGCTCGGATCCCGCGTTGCTGTGGCTCTGGCGTAGGCCGGTGGCTACAGCTCCGATTCAACCCCTAGCCTGGGAACCTCCATATGCCGAGGGAGCGGCCCAAGAAATAGCAACATCAACAACAACAACAACAACAAAAAAAAAAATTTTGGAGTTCCTGTCGTGGCGCAGTGGTTAACGAATCCAACTAAGAACATGAGGTTGCGGGTTCAATCCCTGGCCTCGCTCAGTGGGTTAAGGATCTGGTGTTGCCGTGAGCTGTGGTATAGGTTGCAGACACGGCTCGGATCTGGCGTTGCTGTGGCTCTGGCATGGGCCGGCGGCTACAGCTCCAATTCGATCCTTAGCCTGGGAATCTCCATATGCTGCAGGAGCGGCCCTAGAAAAGGCAAAAAAAAAAAAAAAAAAAAAAAAAATTTTTTTTTTTAATTGAGGTATAGTTGATTTCATTGTTGTGTTAGTTTTTGCTGTACAACAAAGCGATTCAGTTATACATACATACATGTTTGGTTTTCTGTTTGTTTGTTTGTTTTTTGTCTTTTGAGGGCTGCACCTACGGCGTATGGAGGTTCCCAGGCTAGGGGTCCAATCAGAGCTGTAGCTGCTGGCCTACACCACAGCCACAGCAATGCCACATCCGAGCCGCGTCTGCCACCTACACTACAGCTCGCGGCAATGCTAGATCCTTAACCCACTGAGTGAGGCCAGGGATTGAACCTGCGTCCTCATGGTTCCTAGTCGGATTCATTTCATTTCTATTGTGCCACGACGGGAACTCCCATGTTTTGTTTTGTTTTGTTTTGTTTGGACCTGCCAAAACCACATATAAGTTCCTGGGGTAGGGATCAAACCTGTGCCATAGCAGTGACCTGAGCCACACTAGGGACAATGCCGGATCCTTTACCTGCTGAACCACCAGGGAATGCCTACATTCTTTTTTTATTTTTATTTTTAAATATTAATTAATTAATTTATTTATTTATTTTTGTTTGTTTTTTTGCTATTTCTTGGGCTGCTCCCGCAGCATATGGAGGTTCCCAGGCTAGGGGTTGAATCGGAGCTGTAGCCACTGGCCTACACCAGAGCCACAGCAACGCGGGATCCGAGCCGCGTCTGCAACCTACACCACAGCTCACGGTAACGCCGGATCGTTAACCCAGTGAGCAAGGGCAGGGACCGAACCCGCAACCTCCTGGTTCCTAGTCGGATTCGTTAACCACTGCGCCACGACGGGAACTCCCTAATTTATTTATTTTTAGCTGCACTCACAGCACGTGGAAGTTTCCAGGGACAGAACCTGAGCCAGAGCAGCGACCCTGGCCACTGCCATGAAAACTCCGGATTCTTAACCCACTGAGCCACTCAGGACCTTCCTATATTCTGTGGGGTTTTTTTTTCCCCTTTCTTGCAAATATTGTTTTTATTTTTTTTTTATTTATTTTTTTGTCTTTTTTTTTTTTTTTTTTTTTTTTTTGCTATTTCTTGGGCCGCTCTCGCGGCATATGGAGGTTCCCAGGCTAGGGGTCCAATCGGAGCTGTAGCCACCGGCCTACACCAGAGCCACAGCAACGCGGGATCCGAGCCGCGTCTGCAACCTACACCACAGCTCACGGCAACGCTGGATGATTAACCCACTGAGCAAGGGCAGGGACCGAACCCGCAACCTCATGGTTCCCAGTTGGATTCGTTAACCACTGAGCCACAAAGGGAACTCCTTATTTTTTATTTTTTATATTTTTATTTATTTTTCTCCACTGTACAGCGTGGGAACCAAGTTACACATACATGTATACATAATTTTTCCTCCCTATTCTTTTTTAAAATACTTTTTCCATTACAGTTTATCTTAGGATATTGACTATAGTTCCCTGTGTTGTATACAGTAGGACCTTGTTGTTTACAAAATGGTGAATTTTATAGTTAAGTGAGTTATTACTCGATAAAAACAATTTCTGCCCAAGAAACTGGATTGCACATATAGGCAAGGCAAGCACATACAAGCTGCAACAGCAAGGCCAAAACCTTTGTTCATCACAAGCTCATCTTTAGCCACATCAACAAGGTGAAAAGCTCTGAGGAGAAGGCAGCAAAACATAGCTGACATTATCAAGAAAAATAATCAAGGGGTTCCTGTTGTGGCTCAGCAGGTGAAGAACCTGACTCAGTGTCCGTGAAGATGTGGGTTTGATCCCTGGCCTCGATCAACGGGTTAAGAATCCAGCATTGCCGTGATCTGTGGTGTATGTCGCAGATGTGGCTCGGATTTGGTGTTGCTATGCCTGTGGTATAGGCCAGCTGCAGCTCCAGTGTGACCCCTAGCCCGAGAAATTCCATATGCTGCAGGCGTGGCCGTAAAAAGATAAAAATAAATTAATTAAATACTAAATAAACAAGTAAACCATGTCAGAGATGTCAGCCTGAAGCATAAATTACTTATTCAAGATATGTTTTAGGAGTTCCCTTGTGGCTCAGCAGATTAAGGACCTGGTGTTGCCACAGCTATGGCTCTGGTTACAGATGTGGCACGGGACCATGGCTAAGTGTAACCATTGCTGGAGTGGCTGCTTTGATTTGAATTTTTTTTTTGCCATGCCTATGGCATGTGGAAGTTCCAGCCAGGAATTGAACGCACACGACCTCAATAACCAGAGCTACTGCAGTAACAATGCTAGATGCTTATCCTACTGAGGCACCAGAGCAATCCTGATTTGAACTTTTAGCATTTCAGAGAAAAGGCAGAGAGATGGCACCCCACATATATATGCCATTTACATGCTGTATCATTCTTATGCAACGTATTGCAAGAAATAAATTGAAGGGGAAATGCAGATTTCAGAAAATACCATCAAAGAGTTTTGTTTTTCTTTTTGTAGATGAATAGTAATGGAGAGGATATGCAATAGGGAAGGGTGGAGACTGGAGAACCGAAAAGTGTAAGGTTGTTCAATGGGGACAGCCATGACTCAGCTCCAACTGAGTTGCCAGAGAGCAGATTTTTTAAAAGAAATTCCCTAATTAAGCCAACGTGAAAGGATGATTTCTTGAAGAGAAATCATCTCTCCCTCTGCTCTTTGTTTTGCTGTAGGATGAAAATAGCCAGTGGTAGCCTCATGACTCCAGAAAGTTTAGACAATGTAACTTTATAAAAATAAGACCTTTCAAATAGCTTTTCTTTTTTCCCTTTCTTTCTTTCTTTCTTTTTTTTTTTTTTTTTTTTTTTTTTTTGCCGGTGTCTTCGGCATGTGGAAGTTCCCAGGACAAAAATTAAATCTGCACCACAGCAGCGACCAAAGCCACTGCACTGACAATGCTGGATCCTTAACCTGCTGTTCCACAAGGGAACTCCTCAAAAAGGAAAGTTTTGCAAGCATTTGTCATCATATGAAGAGTGACCCCAATGGTATTTTGAAACAAATAGAAGTTAGCTAGCTATCTTTCAGCAAAGCACTTAAGAATATCAAACTAAAAAGTTTTTTACATTTTTCTGATCTTTTTGGGGGCTAAGTGATTGTTAGAAATATGCCAGTTAGCAAATATTTTAACAAGATAAACACACACACAAATGAATGGTTTCTTCGATGCAAAGATGATATTCTTAAAAACAAGTGAAAAAGTAACTCAGGTATGATGAAGAGCCTTGTGAAAATGGATGTTTGGAATTATTTCTACCATTAGGTGGTTTTTCTTCTGAAATTGATGTGTTAAAAAAAAACACACCACCAAATCTGTATACCTTCAAACAAAAAACGAAAGCACTTTAAATGTTTTATAAATCTTCTAAGATTTTTCAGGGCATTTTTGAATCCTTAGGCTAAGATATAAATATATTATGTACACCAATAAAAATACAAAACGCAACACCTGTTGATTCCAAAAACAATAAATTGACATCAAGGAAGATGAAAATTTACATATTAAACTACAATTAGAATTTCTCCAAAACGTGCAGATGGCATTGAAAAAAATACTGTGATTTATGGAGTTCCCGTCGTGGTGCAGTGGTTAACAAATCTGACTAGGAACCATGAGGTTGCAGGTTCGATCCCTGCCCTTGCTCAGTGGGTTAAGGATCTGGCGTTGCCGTGAGCTGTGGTGCGGGTCACAGACGCGGCTCGGATCCCGCGTTGCTGTGGTTCTGGCATAGGCCGGCGGCTACAGCTCCGATTAGACCCCTAGGCTGGGAACCTCCATATGCCGCCGGAGCGGCCCTAGAAAAAGGCAAAAAGACAAAAAAAAAAAAAAAATACTGTGATTTATTACATGCATGATGTGTTTCTTTCATATGAATCTATGCTCTCTGTGAGATAACTTAAATTATATAATAAATATATATGAGCAAAAATATTTTAAAATTATGTTTAAAATGGCTATTTGATGTCTTTTAAAATCTGTACAGTGTATATATTTTATTTATTTATTTATTTATTGTCTTTTGTCTTTTTAGGGCCACACCTGCAGCATATGAAGGTTCCCAGGCTAGGGGTCCAATCGGAGCTGTAGCTCCTGGCCTATGCCACAGCCATGGCAACGCCATATCTGAGCCACATCTGTGACTTACACCACAGCTCACAGCAACGCCGGATCCTTAACCCACTGAGCGAGGCCAGGGATTGAACCTATAACCTCATGCTTCCTAGTTGGATTCATTTCCTCTACGCCACGATGGGAACTCCACATTTTATTTTTATTTTTTTGCTTTTTTTTTAGGGCTACACCCAAAGCATATGGAGATTCCCTGGCTAGAGGTCGAATCAGAGCCTACAACATGTCTGCAACCTACACCACAGCTCAGGGCAACACTGGATCCTTAACCTACAGAGTGAGGCCAGGGATCAAATCCACATCCTCATGGATCCTAGTCAGGTTCATTAACCTTTGAGTTGTGGAGTTCCCGTCGTGGCGCAGTGGTTAACGAATCCGACTAGGAACCAGGAGGTTGCGGGTTCGGTCCCTGCCCTTGCTCAGTGGGTTAACGATCCGGCGTTGCCGTGAGCTGTGGTGTAGGTTGCAGACGCGGCTCGGATCCTGCGTTGCTGTGGCTCTGGCGTAGGCCGGTGGCTACAGCTCCGATTCAACCCCTAGCCTGGGAACCTCCATATGCTGTGGGAGCGGCCCAAAGAAATAGCAACAACAACAACAACAAAACAACAACAAAAAAGACAAAAGACAACCTTTGAGTCGTGAAGGGAACTCCATGTGTGTATATTTTATAACGTGCAGAACTACTAGCCTGATAGTATGTGATCATATGAAATTGCTATTTTTGTAGGTCAAATCAAGGGAACATTAGCAATTTCAAATGGTTCAATGTAAGGGAGAGTTTATAAGTGAGTATATGTTAGGGTGCAGACTCAATTAATTTTTTTTTCTTTTTTCTTTCTTTTTTTTTTTTTTTTTTTTTGGTCTTTTCTAGAGCTGCACCCGAGGCATATGGAGATCCCCAGGCTTGGGGTCTAATCGGAGCTTCAGCTGCCAGCCTACACCAGAGCCACAGCAATACCAGATTCAAGCCACGCCTGTGACCTACACCACAGCTCACGGCAAACGCCAGATCCTTAACCCACTGTGCAAGGCCAGGGATCGAACCCGCAACCTCTTGGTTCCTAGTCGGATTCGTCAACCACTAGGCCACAACGGGAATTCCTTTTTCTTTTTTCTTTTAGTTTTTATTCTTTTATTTTTAAAAATTATAGTTAAGGATCCCGAGTTCCTGCAGCTGCAGCCTAGACGGCAATTGCAGCTCAGATCTGATCCCTGGCCCAGGGATTTTTGGGCCCCCATATGCCATGGGGCCAAAAAGAAAGAAAAAAAAAAACTGAAGTACAGTTAATTTACAATGTTGTGGAGTTTCCTGGTGGCACAGTGGGTTAAGGATCCAGCATTATCACTACTGTGGTGCAGGTTGGATCCCTGGCCTGGGAACTTCTACACGCCACAGACAAGATAAAAACCAAAAAACTTTACAGTGTTGTATTAGTTTCCAATGTACAGCAAAGTGGTTCAGTTGTACACGTACACAAACACACACACATATATATACATACACTTTTTCGAATTCAATTATGGGTTATTACAAGTTCCTGGGCCAGGGACTGAACCAAAGCCACAGCATCAGCAACAACACCAAATCCTTAACTAGCTGGGCCATTGGAGAACTCCTAGGTTTGTTTCCTTTGCAGTAGAACTGGTGCTTGGGCCAGATCTCTTTTTCTCAGTAAAATAGATTTATTAAGAAAACTAAAGGAGGAGTTCTCGTCGTGGCGCAGTGGTTAACGAATCCGACTAGGAACCATGAGGTTGTGGGTTCGGTCCCTGCCCTTGTTCAGTGGGTTAACAATCCGGCGTTGCCGTGTGCTGTGGTGTAGGTCGCAGATGCAGCTCGGATCCTGCATTGCTGTGGCTCTGGCGTAGGCTGGTGGCTACAGCTCCAATTAGACCCCTAGTCTGGGAACCTCCATGTGCCATGGGAGCAGCTCAAGAAAAGGCAAAAAGACAAGAAAAAAAAAAAAACTAAAACTAAACAGGAGTTCCCATTGTGGCTCATCAGTAATGAGCCCAACTAGTATCCATGAGGATGTGGGTTCGATTCCTGGCCCCACTTGGTGGCTTAACGATTTGACATTGCTGTGAACTGTGGTATAGGTCACAGATGAGGTTCAGATCTGGTGTGGCTGTGGCTGTGGTGCAGGTTGGCAGCCGCCACTCTGATTCGACCCCTAGCCTGGGAATTTCCATATGCGGTGGATGCAACCCTAAAAAGACAAAAAAAAGAAAAAGAAAAAAGAAAAGAAAAGAAAAGTGATTATCAAACAACTTTGTCTTTCAAAATATTTATTTCAAGTAGAAGCCAGGAAGACAACCACATGTAAGATAATTAAGTAAAAAACCTCAACAAATACACTCATTTGGTCAACAAGATATAAAAAGCTGAAAATAATATTACATTGGGTATTTTGATTGAAAAGTTATTCTATTCGAGGAACAAGCCCAAAGCAGTCCCCAACTACGTGAAAGCTCTTTTCTCTGTTCACACACATGGCCCTCAGACAAGAATCATAGACATTTTTATCCACAACAATCCCCCACAAATCCTTATCTTTTTCTTGTTACTCTTATGGAAGTGATTCAGTGTTTCGGGTGTTTTGCAAACATAAATTTTTTTTCAGAATGTCACTAAACAACCACATCCACCTTGGCCAATAGCGAAATCATTTTGACAAAAGTGGAAACAGCCAAATAGGGAGTCTCAGATTAAGTGAGAGGCACGAGAGCTTATTCATCAATGGGGGAATGGCTTGTCCGTTGATCTGCACGGTGACACTGCTGAGCGTGCTTTGGAAGTTGGCCCCACCGATAACAACCCATGGGAACGCAAACCATGCCTTGGTCCTAGGATCCTTTCTCAGAGGCATGAATGAGATGAGGCACAAAGAGTCACCGGGAGAAGGATGTGTAAAAGCTGGGTGTTTGCCACCACTGGGGTGCTGGCCGGAGACAATGAAAGTCCTTGTACAGCCAGTGGAAAGTCAGTGTCCTGGTATGGTTATCCCCAAGAGTACACATGAGCTGGGAGGTGTGGTGGGGAGACACTTATTTGGACGAAGGGTATTCAGCATCTTCTGGAGAGTCATAGCGGGGGAGGGGACCCTTACCACCATGGCCACCAGGGCCACCGGGTCCCCGTTCTGGGTTTATCTGCCGGTCTCTGCCCTTCCTTCCTGAGCTGTCTTCCGCCTCCTGGTCCTGAAGGTCAGAGGGCTGGGTTTCTTCCTCTTGCTCCTCTTCTGACTCGGACGCGTCGTCGTAGAAGTGAATCGTGGCTTGCACTGGGAAACTGGCCAGCACCTTCTCCCCAGAACTCTGCAGGTACTCTTGACGCTTAGAAATGGGTAAATAAAGTCTAATATTTAAGAAACAAATACACTGTTAATCAATGTGCAAACAGTCCTAAATTCTGTTTAGAGGATCCTCTTCCCTAGAAGCAACTAACTCCCACTCTTCCTCTGGGATTTTGCCTTCGCTGCAACCCCAGAACACAACACTGTGGGGACCTGGGAGTGAACCCCACGCTAGGTCAGAAATGAGCTGTAATCTGAGTGAACAAGTTAGGAAGAAGGCTGTGCTTCCCTGAAGGTAAAAGGAGAGTAAAGCATTGAGGTTCAAGGTCAAGTCAGAGGACTTGACCCATTCTGGGATAAAACAGGTGCTATTCAGGTATTGCCTGTCTCCCAACCCATTTCCCCTGTGCCCGGCTCTAAGCAGGGGACTTGTGACTTTGGAGGAAACTTGACCCTGAAGCCCTGGTCTGGAGAAGCAGCTCATCTTTTTGAATGTGGCCATGGAGACGCGGCAGGGGTGGGTCCCTCGCTTTAGCAGAATAGAAAACAGCAACCCTGGCAATTTGTCTAGAAGAAAGAGGGAGAGAGAGAGATGCATGGGGGAAGAGAAAAGGAGAGAGGGAAACGAAGGAAAGAAGGAAGGAAATATGGAAAAGTGGAAACCTCTAAATCCAGGTTTTGTGAACTCAGGATTCCAGTTATACATGGGAAGTATTTAGAATGCCTCCACTGGGAGTTCCCGTTGTGGCTTGGTGGGTTAAGAACCTGACTAGGATGCATGAGGATGTAGGTTCAATTCCTGGCCTTGCTCAGTGGGTTAAAGGATCTGGCATTGCCATGAGCTGAGGCATGTGTCACAGAGGCAGCTCAGATCTGGTGTTACCGGGGCGGTGGCGTAGGCGGGCAGCTGTAGCTCCGAGATGAGCTCTAGCCTGGGAATTTCCATGTGCAGTACCTCTGGCCCTAAAAGGCAAAATAAATAAATAAATAAATAAATAAATAAAAGTTCTTGGGCCAGGGCTCAAACCTGAGCCATAGCAGTGAAAACGACAGGTCCTTAACCGCTGGGCCACCAGGGAACATTGGGACAATTTTTAACTTTCTAAAATTTCCAACACACACATTGGGGTCACCTGGGAAGCCTATAAAAATATAGATACCTGGGGTTCCCTTGTGGTGCAGGGATTAAGGATCCAGGGTTGTCACTGCACCGGCTCAGGTCACTGCTGTGGCTTAGGTTCAGTCTCTGGCCTGGGAACTTCCACATGCCCCGGCAGGGACATAAAAGAGATACCTGAGCCTTTCTCTAGAACACCCAGAGGAATCGCCCCATATCTATTTGTTTTTTTTTTTTTTTTATTATTATTTTCCCACTGTACAGCAAGGGGGTCAGGTCATCCTTAGCCCATATCTATTTGTAAAGCTTCCCTGGTGATTCTACAACAATTGAAGTCCACTGATGTAAAACACTAGGAAAACTTGCTTTTCCCAAAAATCACTCTTCGATTCATCTGAGGGGCCCTAATTTCATCTCCAGCCATTAGTATCGTTAGGTTCTATTGAAACTTCCAGGAGTTCCCACTGTAGTGCAGTGGGTTAAGAATCCAACTGCAGGAGTTCCCATCGTGGCTCAGTGGTTAACGAAGGAACCACTAGGTTTCGGGTTCGATCCCTGGCCTTGCTCAGTGGATTAAGGATCCGGCATTGCTATGAGCTGTGGTGTAGGTTGCAGAGGCAGCTCAGATCTGGCATTGCTGTGGCTGTGGCAGCTCTGATTCAACTCCTAGCCTGGAAACTTCCATGTGCTGTGGGTGTGGCCTGAAAAATAGAAAAAAAAGTATTCTCACGAGAGATGACAACCATGGCTAGGTTTATTTTGGGGAAGGAAATGAGAGCTGGTGAGAGACAGGCTGCGGGCAATAGGAGAGAGATGGCTGGACACAGAAAAACATACAAATCCTGAGCATGAACCACTTTCCTGAAATGGATGAAATGTAAGAGAGATGCAGCAGTGAGGGTCCTGGTCCCCACCAGGACCAGGAGAGCGTGCAGAGAGGCCAGGGCATCCTCCTGTGGTTCAGCATCTGTCCATCCCTCACTTACTCCACTCACGGTTAGGGCTACTTCGCACTCAGCAATACAAGGACGCATACCCCAGGAGAAAAAAAGAAAGGTACCTAAATATCTAAGTAAATAAGCAGATGGGCACATATAATTCATATGCAATTAAATTTAGCACAAGGCAAAGTATGTAATGAGAGGTATAAACAAAAGATATAAAGAAAAGAGAGGCCAGGAGTTGCCATCATGGCTCAGTGGTTAACGAATCTGACTAGGAACCATGAGGTTGCAGGTTCGATCCTTGGCCTCGCTCAGTGCATTAAAGATCCAGCATTGCTGCGGCTGTGGTGTGGGCCGGCAGCTACAGCTCTGATTAGATCCCTAGCCTGGGAACCTCCATGCGCTTCAGGTGTGACCCTAAAAAGACAAAAAAGAAAAGAGAGGCTAGTTCCAACTTGCAACTGAAACACTGAATGAATGGATGGATGGATGGGATTCCCATAATCAAAGATATCCTTGGAGTTCCCATCAGGGCTCAGCGGAAATGAACCTGACTAGCATTCATGAGGACACAGGTTCGATTCCTGGCCTCACTCGGTGGGTTAAGGATCTGGTGTTGCCTTGAGCTGTGGTATAGTTTGCAGATGCAGCTTGGATCTGGCCTTGCTAAGGCTGTGGTGTAGGTTGGCAGCTACAGCTCTGATTTGACTGCCAGCCTGGGAACTTGCATATGTTGTGGGTGTGGCCCTAAAAAGAAAAAAAAAATCCTTGAAGTTCCTTAAGATAAGAATAACTAAATAAGGAGTTCCCGTCATGGCTCGGTGGTTAATGAATCCGACTAGGAACCATGAGGTTGTGGATTCGATCCCTGGCCTTGCTCAGTGGGTTAGAGATCCGGCTTTGCCGTGAGCTGTGGTATAGGTTGCAGACGCAGCTTGGATCCCACATTGCTGTGGCTCTGGTATAGGCTGGCACCTACAGCTCCGATTAGACCCCTAGCCTGGGAACCTCCATATGCCATGGGAGCGGCCCTAAAAAAGACAAAAAAAAAAACCCCAAAAAACTAAATAATATTGGGGCATATATTGAATTATTTCCCATTTATTGAAACTGTATACACTTGAAGATACTAAAGTGTATTGATGCTTATATTAAAAGGAAATGATAGATCTCTTAGGTCAAAGTCAGATATTACCTTACAGGATGCTGAAACCCAAAAGCCCCCTTCGATCCAAGTGGTTGTTGGTCATCTCCAGGCTCAAGCTGAAAAACAGATCCATAAACACAGACAGTCAAGGAGCCTCTAAAAGTAACATCCTGAAATTGTGGGGTTGGGGGGGGTTAGTCAAGTTCCCAGGTCAGTGATTGAACCCAAGCCTCAGCAGTGACAATGCCAGATCCTTAACCATTAGGCCAGCAGGGAACTCTGTAGCATCCCAAAATTTTTTTTTTTTTTTTGTCTTTTTGCTATTTCTTGGGCCGCTCCCACGGCATATGGAGGTTCCCAGGCTAGGGGTCGAATCGGAGCTGCAGCCACCGGCCTACGCCAGAGCCACAGCAATGCGGGATCCGAGCCGCGTCTGCAACCGACACCACAGCTCACGGCAACGCCGGATCGTTAACCCACTGAGCAAGGGCAGGGACCGAACCCGCAACCTCATGGTTCCTAGTCGGATTCGTTAACCACTGTGCCACGACGGGAACTCCCCAAAGTTTTTAAAAATAAAATCTAAGGGGAGTTCCCATTGTGCCTCAGTGGTAAGGAATCCAATAGTATCCATGAGGATGCGGGCTGGATCCCTGGCTTCGCCCAGTGGGTTAAGGATCTGGTATTGCCACAAGCTGCAGTGTGGGTTGCAGATGCGGCTTGGATCTGGTGTTTCTATGGCTGTGGTGTAGGCCGGTAGCTGCAGCTCCGATTCTACCCCTAGCCTGGGAACTTCCACATGCTGTGGTTGCGGCTGCGGCTGCGGCCCTTAGGAAAAAATAGAAGGAAAATCTAAGTCAGAGGTCTTCTGTGGCCCAGCAGGGTAAGTATCTGACATTGTCACTGCTGGGGCCTGGGTTGCTGCTGTGGCGCATGTTCAATTCCTGCCCCAAGAACTTCCTCATATGTTGGGTGCAACCAAAAGGAGAAAGAAAAAAAAAAGGCCCTCTTCTTCTTGCTGTTGTCATGATGTCCTGGGCACTGTGAGGGATCCCAAGATGGAAAGATGAGACACTGTCCCCAAGTTCATGCATTTTAAATCTAACGGAGAAAGACACACATGAAGGCAAATAACCACCCTACAAAGCATCACATAGTAAGATACTGTTTTATGAAAGGAAGAGGATCAGGAAAGGGTTCATGAGAACCTGGCAGAGACATGAGCACCCCTTGGGTATGCAGGGTAGAGCCCAGTGAGAAATGAATGAGAGACTGCATTGGTGAAAGGGTTCCCACGGGAAGCTGAGTCCGGATCCTGAATGGCTTGAATACCCGCTATGGAATCTCTGTTTCATTCTGGAGACAGGCACTCAAGACCATTACTGATTTTTTTTTTTTTTTTTTTTTTGTCTTTTTGCCTTTTCTAGGGCCGCTCCGGCGGCACATGGAGATTCCCAGGCTAGGGGTCCAATTGGAGCTGTAGCTGCCAGCCTACACCAGAGCCACAGCAACATGGGATCCGAGCCGCGTCTGCAACCTACACCACAGCTCACGGCAACGCCAGATCCTTAACCCTCTGAGCAAGGGCAGGGATCGAACCCGCAACCTGGTGGTTCCTAGTTGGATTCGTTAACCACTGCGCCATGACGGGAACTCCGACCATTACTGATTTTTGAGCTGGGAGTGCAACAATCAGATTCTGTATTTTAAGGATCATGGTAGCTGCTGGCAACACTGGGTAGCCTAGATTGGTGAGGTTAGGGCTTGGAGGCATCTGGCAAGAGGTGATAGAGATTTTCTTGTTTTGCTTTTATTTTTTTGTGTCTGTGTCCGTTTAGGGCCACACCCACGGCATATGGAAAGTTCCAAGGCTAAGGGTCGAATCAGAGCTGGAGCTGCCTACCTACACCACAGCCACTGCAACACCTAATCCGAGCCACATCTGCGACCCACACCACGGCTCAAGGCAACGCCGGACCCTTAACCCACTGAGTGAGGCCAGGGATCGAACCCATGTCCTCATGGTTACTAGTTGGGTTTGTTATCGCTGAGCCACAGCAGGAACTCCTGTATCTCTTTACATAAGTCCCAGCAGCGTCTTGAGACTGTCCTTCTAACTTAGACTGTATTCTAATTTTGATCTGCTTACCTGCAATCCTGGCACAAGTCATTAGGCAGTAGTTCCCCCAGCTCCACCCCTACCATTCCCAGCCAAAGATATTTCTCAAGAAATTCACGACAGGCTCAGGAGCCGAGGAATTCTCCTACTTTGTCGGGAGAGGGCGCTGCTGAGCAAGCAGCCGGTCCCTCCCCGAGCCGGGCTGCGGTACAATGCAGCATCTCAGGAGAATCCTGCGCAGTAATCCGGGTCTGCAGTCACCCGCTGCTGTCCACACTGTCCCGCCAATCAGGCTCTGGAAAGAGCTGGCTGTGGGAGGTAGCTGGGCAGAGAGCTTTTCAGCCACCACGAACACCGACTCTCCACCCCCGCCCCAAATCCGTGGACGCAATTGCTTCATCCATTGTGCCATGCTTGTGAAAAACTAGAAAATTGTTATAGATCAACATTTTTCTGCGAGTCATCTTCATTCTTTTCACAAATGGCATTGTCATCATAACAGAAAAATAAACTATCTTAACGGTACAAAGTGTGCTATATTTTCATTCTTGCAAAGAACTGATAGGATTTCTTCGCTGGCTCAGTGGGTTCAGAACCCAGCGTTGACACCACAGTGGCTCAGATTGCTGCCGTGGCTCGGGTTCCATTCCTGGCCCGGGAATTTCCGCATGCCGCGGCACAGCCAAAACAACAACAACAAAACAAAAATGAGAGGCTCCACATACATTTTATTTCAAAGGAGACTGGGTAATTTTTTCTCCCAAGCACCTTTTATGTTGAAGAACTTAAGTTTGAATGCAAAAAAGAGAAATAGTTTCATTATTTAGATATTGAATATAAGAATGATTTGGGCTAAAAAAAATTCCTTGCTAATTTAATATGGATTTGATTTGCTTCATTCTTTAAATAATAGTAACTTTAAATAAGTACAACTCCCATTGTTGTTCCCACTATGGTTAAGAATTTGACTGCAGCGGCTCCCTATGCAGCAGCATGTTAGATCCCCACCCCAACGCAGTGGCTTAAAGGATCTAGCGCTGTTCAGCTGCAGCTCGGGTTCAATCTCTGGCCAGGGAACTTCCATATGCCATGAATGTGGCCATAAAAACAAACAAACAAAAAACCCTCCTCTTAATCAGATTAATTTAACAAAGGAGTCTAAATATCGAAATGCATGAAAGGTCTGAACCTGAGTTTCTTATATCTGCACACTCTGCAACAGGTGTTACCTAATGGTCCTTCCCAGCCTAACTCCAACATTTAAAAAGTCATCGATTTATATTTTAAAAGGGAACAAAGGACAGGCAAACTCTATGAAAGCGAGTCATTACTCTAGTAAGTATAAAGCAGTGTAGTTACCAATACAGGAGACAAAAGAATAGTGGTGGCAATTAATCTTCACCCACAAAGCCATCAGCTGGAGTGTATTTGCTCAGACAACATGACTACACCAGGAGTGCTTGCAGACTGGGCCCAAAGAGCTTCAGAAAGGGCCAGACGGCCGATGGGGATTTTTAACCGCATCATCTGGGCACCCCAGACAGGGTTCTGCCCATATTTGCACTGTGGCACCAGCCCAGCCCTAATGGCACACTCAACTTTTCTCTAAGGTGAGGGGGACGGAGGCAGCCTTCTCCCCTCCTCTGTCTGTTGGTTAGCAAGAAAAAACCCAACGTAGAAGAAATCTCCTTGAAAGAGTCCTGCCATACTGGCTTGCTTTTCGAGTAAAGGAGAAGCAAGCAGTGGCTAATATATGGCTTGGATCCGATCAACACCTGGCTGGCCCAGGCTCCTCCTGCCAGACCCCACGGCATTTCTGCATTAGGTAACCCTGGGAGGGACGGGTCAGCGAGGCCTCTCACAGTCCCTTGTATTAGAGATGGTGCCACTTTCTGGCTGAAATGGTTCATACCTACAATGCTCACGCTGAACCTTACCTCGCTTCCAGTTCTGGTGGGCTCAGCCTCCTGGGGGGTCAGGATCCAAGGTCTCCACGGCGTTTGGCTAGAAAGGCAGGGACCAAGAGTGAACCTCAGCATTTTCTCCTTTTAAAATTAGATCGTAAGAGTTATCATTCTTACCATTCCTAATGTCTAAGAATCACTCGAGGAGTTCCCGTCTTAGCTCAACGGAAACAAATCTGACCAGGAACCATGAGGTTGTGGGTTCGATCCCTGGCCCTGCTTAGTGGGTTAAGGATCTGGCATTGCTGTGAGCTGTGGTGTAGGCCGGCAGCTACAGCTCTGATCTGACCCCTAGCCTGGGAACCTCCATATGCCACAGGTGCGGCCCTAAAAAGAGAAAAAAAAAAAAAAAAAAAAAGTCAGTCAACACAGAATGTTTTCTCAAGTTCCTAATCTGTGGATAAACCAGTGCCATTTGTGTTTTTTTCTCCTGCCACATTCCCAGTTCTCTGCCTTCACTGGGCTGTGAGAACTCCCAAATCTGATACAATTATCAGGGTACACATTATTTGAGGAATTTCTCTCCCACTCTGGCTGGATACTTCAATTTTGATTTCCTACTGCAGCTGGCTCCTTTGTCACTCCTCAATTTCAACCACGCCACCTAGACTGCCTAGACTACTGAAAGATCTTAAATGTATAGAGGTGATTCTACAGTTTTACCACGCAAAACGGTGGAATGGGTTTTTCCTCTCCAGCTGCCTAGTCACCCAGCCCCTTCCACATCTACCCCTTCCTGCTCCTTTGATTTTAACTTTACTACCTTAAAAAGGGCCGGTGCCCCTAGAACATCGAACGCTGAGCTCCAAGCACAGGGCAATCAAAGAATGTCACCATGAGTGGGACAGTCAACGTGACAGGACCCCCTGCAAAGCTCGCTGAGGGGCCCCAAGACGTTCCCAGTCAACGTTCCCAGCCTGGTAGGTTTCAGATCAAGAAACCGAAGCGGTGGCCCATTTCTTTGCCGGGCCTCTCCTGGGCCTCCGCACCAGAACTGCGCTCTGGAACCGAGAGCATTCTGCGTCCCATTCTCCGGCTAAGGAAACTGCTCGGCGTTGCCGTCGGGCGCGCGGGCTCTGCCCGGGTTCTCAGGGGCTCAGCGCGGCTGGAGCATCCTGCTCCGCGCTCCCTGCACTGACGCGCCGCGGGGACACCCTCACCTCTCCAGCCCGCGCGCCGGCGGTGGTCCCCGGGGACCGTCCCCGGGGCAGTGACAGACGCGTCCCCGTGCCTCCCGGGCTCCGGCCGCCGCCTCGGGTCTCATGGTGCCCTCGGAGCCCGCGCCCCACTGGCGGCGCCAGCGATGAGCCGCGCCTTTAACCGCTCGGGCGAGGGCGCTCACCTACCCGCGCGTTGGGCGCCAGGTTTAAAAACGGGGGCGGGGCGGGGAGGGGACACGGGAAACCCGGGAGAGGATGGGGAGGGCTCCGGAGAAGCTCCGGGAGGGGACCAGCAAAGGTCCTGGAGGGAGCGCCGCGAGGGGGAGGGGATGACATCAGAGAGGAATCGGGAAGCCGGGGACGAGGGTGTGGAGGGGACAAAGGAAACCTAGGGAGGGTCGCCGGGGTCGCGGGCGAGGAAGCTAGGGGAGGGGACGTCGGGAAGTGACACAGAGCGGGACGAGGGGCGGGGGTCTTGGGCGGTGGCGTCGGGCGCACTCCCTGGAGCTGAGCGCAGCAAGGCCCTCGACCAGGGGCCACCCTGGCGCGGTGTAGGAGGGGAAGGGTCTCTGGCTTCTTTCCTCTTCCCTGGGGTCTAAGCAGTCCTCGGGTTTCTGGTTCCTGGGCGGGCATCTAGGTCCCCAGCTTTGCGGAGAATCTCACATCCACCACTTTAAAGAGGCCGCGAGGTTTGGGGGGGCTGCTGCTGAAGCTTGTGGACCTGCCCTGCCTTGCTGGACCGCGAAGCTCAGATTGGGCATGGGGCTGCAGCGACGCTTCCAGGCGGTGGAAGGCCGTGGAGAGAGCCCCCAGCCCCAGACGTGAGCACCCTTCCCAACGCTGGGGACCTTGGGAAGGGACATGGCTTTCTTTGGGAGTTGGTGTGTAATTTTCTTCTGGTTAGTCCGGGCCAAGCTCAGAAAGCGCCTTGATGAGACCGGACGGCGCGCGAGGGCTGGGAACTCCGGCTGCAGGGCTCCCGGGGTCGGGAGAGCGCGCCATTGTCACCAGCCCTAGCGGAGGGTGGGAGGAGTGCTTTTGCATCCGTAGAAACGGAGACGGGGAGGGGGGGCAGCATCCTGAGGACTGCACTCGGTCCGCTGCTTGGTGCCCCACTGCCTCCGTGTCTGGCTGAGAAAGCGAGCTTACTTTTGTGATTTACATTAATGGGTTAAATTTTTTTTTTTTTTTTTTTTAACTGCAGAGATTAGGAGTTAGCATCGTGGTGCAGCGGAAACGAATTCGACTAGGAACCATGAGGATGCAGGTTCGGGCCCTGGCCTCACTCAGTGGGTTAAAGGATCCGGCGTTGCCCTGAGCTGTGGGGTAGGTCACAGGCTCGGCTTGGATCCTGCGTTGCTGTGGCTCTGGCGTAGGCCGACAGCTGTAGCTCCGATTAGACCCCTGGCCTGGGAACCTCCGCATGCTGTGGGTGTGGTCCTAAAAGGCAAAATAAAAAATATATAAAACTGCAGAGATTAACATGTTTCCATATTACTTCCTTTAAGAGCAACAGGTTATGGCAATAATTAAACCTAATAAAAGGCAAAGGGGGGTTAATAAAAAAGACTTTATAAAATTCACACAGGAGTTCCCATTGTGGCTCAGTGGGTTAAAAAGTCGACTGGTATCCATGAAGATGGAGGTTCCATCCCCGGCCTCGCTCAGTGGGTTAAGGATCCCTTGTTGCCTGGAGCTGCTTCTTCATAGGTCACAGACTCCACTGGGACTGGTTGCTATGGCTGTGGTGTAGGCCAGCAGAAAAGGATGACAACTTACATCACATGCATTAAAAATGTTCACCTGCTGGACCAGTAACTCTACTTCTGTGTCTATATTAAAGATGCATTCCAAGGAATTCCCTGGTGGCTCAGTTAAGGATCCAGCATCGTTACTGCTGTGGCAAGGTTTTTTTGTTTGTTTGTTTTTTGTCTTTTGTCTTTTTATGCATCCACGGCATATGGACGTTCCCAGGCTAGGGGTCGAATTGGAGCTGTAGCTTCCAGCCTACACCACAGCCACAGCAACGCCGGATCCGAGCCATATCTTCAACCTAAACCACAGCTGACAGCAATGCCAGATCCTTAACCCATTGAGCAAGGTCATGGATCAAACCCCTCGTCCTCATGGATACTAGTCAGGTTCGTTAAGCACTGAGCCTTGATGGGAACTCCATGTGGCAAGGGCTTTATATGCTGCAGGCACAGCCAAAAAAAAAAAAAAAGAGAGAGAATGAAAGATGTATTTAGGGAGTTCCCGTCATGGCGCAGTGGTTAACAAACCCGACCAGGAACCATGAGGTTGCGGGTTCGATCCCTGGCCTTGCTCAGTGGGTTAAGAATCCGGCGTTGCCGTGAGCTGTGGTGTAGGTTGCAGACTCGGCTCAGATCCAGCGTTGCTGTGGCTCTGGCGTAGGCTGGTGGCTATAGCTCCGATTCGACCACTAGCCTGGGAACCTCCATATGCCGCGAGAGTGGCCCAAGAAAATGGCAAAAAGACAAAAAAAAAAAAGGAAAGATGTATTTAATCCCAGAGAGGTGTTCATTACGGTGGTTTTTTTTTATAATCTTGAAAAAATGTCTAAAAAAACTAAATGAAAAAGAAAAAAATGTCTGAAAATATGAGAATGATTAAATAAATGATAGTGGAACATCAGGTGGCTAATAAAAAATATTTGCTGGAGTTCCCTGTTGTGGAGAAGGCCTAAAAAAAATAAAATAAAAATAAAGTAAATCACTAACTCCCCATATGCCTCCCTCCCCTCCACCCCCAGTAACCACCATTCTATTTTGTGTCTCTATGGCTTTGACTATTCTAGGCTTGCATAATAGGAATCAGTTTTCCACTTGTGGAGCATGTATTAATTTTATGTTACCCACTTAATCTTCACCCAATCCTGTAAACAGGAATCATTCCCATTTTACAGATTAAGAAATGGGGTTGAAAGAAGGTAGATAACAAGTGCAAAATCACCATCTGGTTAAAGAAGCAACACTCTTGGTCCTGGTAGGTACGTGGGCTTTGGAAACCAAATACCAATAAAATAAATCTAACGGGCAAAAAGTACCCAAGACAGGAGTTCCCGCTGTGGTACAGGGGGTTAAGAACTCATGCAGAGGCTAGGGTCACTACAGAGGTGCAGGGTCCCTGGATCTGGTGTTGCCAAGGAGCCAAAACACCCCCTGCACACAGGAGGTACTCTCGTTATCTTTTTTTATTTTTTTTTTACAATGTTGTAGTAGTTTCAGGTGTACAGCAATGTGATTCAGTTCTACATATATATTTTTTCAAATTCTTTTCTATTATAGGTTATTACAAGGTATTGAATATAGTTCTCTGTGCCATAGAGTAGATCCTTTTTTATTTTATTTTTTTGTCTTTCTGCCATTTCCTGGGCCGCTCCCACGGCAAATGGAGGTTCCCAGGCTAGGGGTCGAATCGGAGCTGTAGCTGCCGGCCTGCGCCAGAGCCACAGCAACGCGGGATCTGAGCCACATCTGAAACCTACACCACAGCTCACGGCAACACTGGATCCTTAACCCACTGAGCAAGGGCAGGGATCGAACCCGCAACCTCATGGTTCCTAGTCAGATTGGTTAACCACTGAGCCACGACGAGAACTCCCTTTTTTTATTTTTTAAAATTTATATTTGTTTGGGTCTTTTTTTTTCAGGGACACACTCATGACACATGGAATTTACCAGGCTAGGGGCCAAGTCAGAGCTGTGGCTGCTGACCTGCACCACAGCCACAGCACTGAGGGATCTGAGCTGCATCTGTAACCTACACCACAGCTCACGGCAATGCCAGATCCTTTAATCCACTGAGCGAGGTCAGGGATCAAACCCACCACCTCATGGTTCCTAGTCGGATTATTTCTGCTCTACCACGATGGGAACTCCACCTTTTTTCATTTTATATATAGTAGTGTGTATATGTTAATCCCAAACTCCTAATTTACCCCACCCCCACTCAGTTTTGCCTTTCTGTTTTCTTTTTCCTTGTGCCAAACACAAGCAAGACCACACTGGCCATGGAGTTCCCGTTGTGGTGCAGTGGAAACGAATCCGACTAGAAACCCACAAGGTTGTGGGTTTGATCCCTGGCCTTGCTCTGTGGGTTAAGGATCTGCATTGCCAGTGAGCTGTGGTGTAGGTTGCAGACACAGCTCAGATCCTGTGTTGCTGTAGCTGTGGTGTAGGCCGGCAGCTGTAGCTCCAATTTGACCCCTAACCTGGGAAACTTCATGTGCTGTGAGTGTGGCCCTAAAAAGATAAAAAAAAACAAAAAACAACAACAACAACAAAAAAACAAAAAAAACAAATCACACTGGCCAAAGCTAGAACAATTTGAACAAAACCATAAAACAGTATTAGATTACAGCCCAAAGTATGCATATTTCTCCATTCATACCATCAATAAATACTGTTTTGCCTGGCATAACAGACAAGTATTCTTGGCACAAGAGTTCCAAATAATGTGTGTAGATACTCAACACTCAAGGAGGTGGAGTGAGATTTTATAGACAAGAGCTTTTAAATTATACATACTTCTTCCCCCCCCCTTTTTTTTTGGCCACACCTGCTTCTGGCCAGGGATCAAACTCGAGTCACAGCAGTGACAACATCTGATCCTTAATTACGGGACCACCAGGAAATTGCAAATTATGCATGCTTTTGATAAAAATATATTTAATTAAAAATAAATTTATTGATAACATAGAATCGGGTTTGGGGGATTTTTTAAATAATTTTTTTTTCCTACAGATAAGATAATTAAAATATAGGAAAAGAAATAAAGTGCTATTGAGATTGTTGGGAACTCAAAGGGCTTTTGCATTACCAATTATAATTATTTCTTAAGCTTTTTGGATCCAGAGAAGATTTCTTTGATAAAGGAAATATTTGGCGAATGGTAGAGAAATCTTCAATTTAATTAGGAGTTCCCGTAGTGGTTAACGAATCCGACTAGGAACCATGAGGTTGGGGTTTGATCCCTGGCCTTGCTCAGTGGGTTAAGGATCCCGTGTTGCTGTGGCTGTGGTGTAGGCTTGGCAGCTACAGCTCCGTTTCCACCCCTAGCCTGGGAACCTCCATTTGCCGCAGGTGTGGCCCTAGAAAAGGCAAAAAAAAAAAAAAAAAAGAAAAGAAAACTTCAATTTAATTAGGCCCATGGTTCGTTCATAAACCAGGAAAAAAAATGTATAACTTCAAGTATGTATATTCCTGTCTGAGAAATAGTGTGGGAAATTAAGAAAATTGACGTTCTGTTTCTTACTTTCCTTTCTTTAATTAAAAATTTTTTTTCAGGGAGTTCCCGTTGTCATGGATCAGTGATTAACGAATCCCACTAGGAACCATGAGGTTTCAGGTTCGATCCCTGGCCTCGCTCAGTGGGTTAAGGATCCAGCATTGTCGTGAGCTGTGGTGCAGGTCACAGGTGCGGCTAGGATCTGGCGTTGCTGTGACTGTGGTGTAGGCCGGCAGCAACAGCTCGGATTAGACCCCTAGCCTGGGAACCTTCATAGGTCAGGGGTGCGGCCTAAAAAGACAAAAGACAAAAAAAAAAAAAAAATTCTTTTTCATATATTGACTTGTAGCTGATACTTAGAAACAAAGACTAAAGATGTTAAGCCTCAGGGTTTCCGGCTTGCCTAGAGGGAGGACATCAAGAGGCCAAACATCTGAGAGGGCAGAGTATTTTTACATAAACAGTGTTGAAGACAAGCAGGGAAATGGCCATTTCCTTTCCTTCTGTTTAGACGGAACCTATTTCCTGTCACCCACGGCACAAAGCGCTCTGCCCCTCGGAAAGATGAGTTAGAAGCTGCAAGATGTTGCTGCTGCTGATGTTATTTTCTAAAAGATTTTTTTGGAGACAAAAAAAAATATATTTGTTCCATGGGCATAAGTAATATATTTGGTATTTGTTTTTTTAATTAATTAATTTATTGTTATCTTTTTTAAATTAATTATTATTATTATTTTTTTTGCCATTTCTTGGGCCGCTCCTGCGGCATATGGAGGTTCCCAGGCTAGGAGTCGAATCGGGGCTGTAGCCGCCAGCCACAGCCACAGCCAAAGCCATGCGGGATCCAAGCCACATCTGCGGCCCACACCACAGCTCACAGCAACACTGGATCCTTAATCCACTGAGCAGGGCCAGGGATCGAACCTGCAACCTCATGGTTCCTAGTCAGATTCGTTAACCACTGAGCCACTGTAGCTGTGGCTACAGCTCTGATTGGACCCCTAGCCTGGGAACCTCTATATGCTGAGGGAGTGGCCCAAGAAATGTTGAAAAGACAAAACAAAAAAACAAAATATAACTCTTATTTCCCCTCCCTTGCCTCTGGTGACTTCTATTCTACCCACTTTCTTCCTTCTTTCCTTTCTTTCTTCCTTCCTCTCTCCTCTCTATCTCTGTCTCTGTCTCTCTTTCTTAGGTGTATGGCCTCGCCCATGGCATATGGAAGTTCCCAAGCCAGAGACTGAATCTGAGCTGCAGCTGAGACCTTCGCCGTAGCTACAGCAATACCAGATCCTTTAACCCAGGGCGCCAGGCCTGGGATGGAACCCAGGCCACAGTCGTGACAGCACCTGCATCCTGCCGTGCTACCAGGGAACCCCCAGAAAGAGAATCTTGAACCAGTTAACTAGGAATCACCTGGTCAGCACTGGTGAGGTCATCTGCCTGATAGATCCTGCCACCTCCTAAAGGAAAGGGAACTTGCCTGGACCAGTCTGCTTTTGGTGCCATTAACTTCCTATTCACTTCTGCCGACAAAAGTCTTTCCAAGTTCACTGGTGGCTCAGCAGGTCAAGGATCTTGCATTGTACTGCTGTACCTTGGGTTGCTGCTCAGGTTGGGTTCAATCCCTACTGTTGCGTTTCTTTTCTTTTCCTTTTTCTTTTCTTTTCTTTTCTTTTTTTTTTTTTTTTGCTTTTTAGGGCTGCACCTTTGGCATACGGGCGTTCCCAGGCTAGGGGTCCAATAGGAGCTGCAGCTGCCAGCCTACACACAGCCACAGCAACACGGGATCTGAGCTGTGTTTGCAATCTAAACCACAGCTCACGTCAACACCAGATCCTTACCTCACCGAGGGAGGCCAGGGATCGAACCTGCATCCTCATGGATACTAATCAGATTCGTTTTCCCTGAGCCACGATGAGAATTCCCTGAAAGCAAGGCTTTTGACTGTTTTTGTTCACTACTGTATCCTGGTGCCTACAACAGCATCTGACACATAGTGGGTGCCAGATGTTGTTGGTGTAGGTGTTGAAGAGTGTGTGGCTGCGGCCACATCTAGCTTCAGAAGAAAATGAAGAACCACATGGCAGCGGCCATGTATGTATGTTGGCCTAACACCCCACATGAGAGAATCTGGAAAGTAACGCTTTATCTACATGTGGCCAGTGTTAAGTAATAGGGTCTCACTTCAGGCTGTCCCAAGGGAAAGAGGATGGTATTCCAGCCATAATAGATTGAATAGGGGCCCCCACAAAGCTACGTCCAAGTCCTAACCTGCAGAACCTGAGAGTGTGACCTTACTTAGAAAAAGGGTCTTTGCAGATGTAATTAAGTTTAGAGTGAACCCCAAATTCAACGACAGGACAGGTGTCCCTATAAGAGAAAGAGAAAGGAGGTAGGAGATCCCAGAGACTCAGGGAGAAGATGTGAGGCAGAGGGAGAGATCGGAAGAATACACCTGCAAGCCAGTGATGCTGAGGATCGAGGCATCTGAAGAGGGGCCCACAGTGGATTCTTCCCGAGAGCCTCCAGGAGGAAACAACCTGAAGGCACCTTGATTTCAGACTTTTGGTCTCCAGGACTGTGAGAGAAGACATCTCTGTTATTTTAGATCACCCAGTTTGTGGTAATTTGTGGTGTTTTTTTTTTTTTTTTTTTTTTTTTTTTTTTTTTTTGCTATTTCTTGGGCTGCCGCTGCGGCATGTGGAGGTTTCCCAGGCTAGGGGTCGAATCGGAGCCATAGCCACCAGCCTACGCCAGAGCCACAGCAACGCGGGATCCGAGCCACATCTGCAACCTACACCACAGCTCATGGCAACGCCGGATCAGTAACCCACTGAGCAAGGGCAGGGACCGAACCCGCAACCTCACGGTTCCTAGTCGGATTCGTTAACCACTGCGCCACGACGGGAACTCCGGGTTTTGTTATTGTTATTGTTGTTGTGTCTTTTTTTTTTTTTAAATGTCTGCACCAGCATCATGTGGAAGTTCCTAGGTCAGGGATCGAACTCACATCCTCATGAATACCAGTTGGGTTCCCGCTTAGCCACAATGGGAACTCTTGCAGTTGGACTGTTAACCCACCGTGCTACGCTGGGAACTCCATCCATCCAGTTTGTGGTAATTTGTTATGGCAGCCCCAGGTAACTAACACATCCTCCAAAGTCATGTCTAAGATTCAGTTTTCTTTTTTCTTTTGCCTTCTTTTTCTTTTTTTTTTTTGCATATTGATATGCCTGGGCTAGGGGTCAAATGGGAGTGGCCGCTGCAGGCCTTCACTATAGCCATAGCAAAACTGGATCTGAGCCACAGCTTGGGGCAACACCGGATTCTTAACCCACTGAGCAGGGCCAGGAATCAACCCTGCATCCTCATGAACACTATATCAGGTTCTTTTTTCTTTTTTTTTTTTTTTTTCTGTCTTTTCTAGGGCTACACCCGTGGCATATGGAGGTTCCCAGGCTTGGGGTCTAATTGAAGCTGTAGCCACCGGCCTACACCACAGCCACAGCAACTTGGGATCCGAGCCACGTCTGCGACCTACACCACAGCTCACAGCAATGCCAGATCCTTAACCCACTGAGTGAGGCCAGGGATTGAACCACAACTTTATGGTTGCTAGTCGGATTCCTTAACCACTGTACCCACGACGGGAACTCCCTATATCAGGTTCTTACGCCTCTGAGCCACAACGGTAACTTTCTAAGATTCAGTCTTTTTTTTAAATTAAAAAAAATTTTTTTTAAGATTCAGCCTTTTAGCTGTATCTGCAAGACGACAAAGACATTCCTAGTTGCATATTGCCTGCTACTTTGTAGTGCTGTGTAAAAATAAATAAATATAGAGGCAGATATAGACACAGATACAGATATAGGTGTAGATACAGTTACAGATATAGATATAACTCTGGACCCCAGAGCCTGAGCTAGAAGTGATGAGTTCAATTCCTGGCTCTTCTCCATTTCAGGAGCGAGATGTCAGAAACTCAGGAGGTGACCTGCCTACTGCACTCCTAATAGCTAGCATAGAACCATAACTTTGGCAGACATTTACTGACCATTTATTTTGTGGCTGCCACAGTGGGTAATGGATATTAATTCACTCAGCCCATACAAACGCATAAGGAAGAGAGCAGTATTATTTACATTTTGCAGGTGAAGAAACTGAACCATGGAGGGGTTAAGGCATTTCTTTAAGGTCACCCAGAAAATCAGGGCTTAGACATGAACCCAGGAGGACTCTCTCCAGGATCTGGAGTGCTAAAAAACAAAATCCAGGAGTTCCCGTCGTGGCGCAGTGGTTAACGAATCCGACTAGGAACCATGAGGTTGCGGGTTCGGTCCCTGCCCTTGCTCAGTGGGTTCACGATCCGGCGTTGCCGTGAGCTGTGGTGTAGGTTGCAGACTCGGCTTGGATCCCGCGTTGCTGTGGCTCTGGCATAGGCCGGTGGCTACAGCTCCGATTCAACCCCTAGCCTGGGAACCTCCATATGCCGCGGGAGCGGCCCAAGAAATAGCAACAACAACAACAAAAAAGACAAAAAGACAAAAACAAACAAACAAACAAACAACCCACAAAATCCAACCTAGTCCATTTGGAGATCTAACTGGCGTTATTAGGCGATGCTAAAAGGGTGGTGCTGCTGGAGTTCCTGTCGTGGCGCAATGGAAACAAATCCGACTAAGAAGCATGAGGTTGAGGGATCGATCCCTGGCCTCAATCAGTGGGTTAAGGATCCGGCATTGCCATGAGCTCTGGTGTAGGTCCCAGACGTAGCTCGGATCCAGTGTTGCTATGGCTGTGGTGTAGGCTGGCAGCTGTAGCTCTGATTCGATCCCTAGCCTGGGAACCTCCATATGCCATGGGTACGGCCCTAAAAATAAATAAATACACACATACATACATACATAAATACATAAATAAATAAAAGGGTGGTGCTGTGCAAAATAGAAGGATTTTATAAGAAGAAGATGGACCAAGGGAGCTATCAGCAAAAGAAAAGACTACCCGTTCTGGCTCACGAGGTGTGGGTTTGACCCCTGGTCTCACTCTGTGGGAATCCCGAATTGCTGTCACCTGTTCTGTAGTTTGCAGACTCGGCTTGGATCCTGAATTGCTGTGGCTGTGGCGTAGGCTGGTGGCTGCAGCTCCAATTCCACCCCTAGCCTGGGAACTTCCAACTTCCATATGGTGCGAGTGTGGTCCTAAAAACAAACAAAAAAAATCCTTGAAGTTCCATGGGGTAATAATAACTAAATAATATTGGGGCATATACTGAATTATTTCCTATTTGTTGAAACTTTACACACGTGAAGATACTAAAGTGTATTGATGCTTATATTAAAAGGGAATGATAGATCTCTTTTGTCGATGTCAGATATTACCTTACAGGATCCTGAAACCCAAAGGCCCCCTTCGATCCAAATGGTTGTTTTTCACCTCCAGGCTCAAGCTGAAAAACAGATACGTAAACACAGACACAGGCAAGGAGCCTCTGAAAGTAGCATCCTGATGTTTTTTTGGGATTTTTTGGTTTTTTTAGTCAAGTTCCTGGGCCAGGGATTGAACCCAAGCCCTGAAAAGCAAAAAACAAACAAACAAACAAACCTAAGTTTCGTATCACGAATTTTAGCACTCGGAACCCCATTGGGGCCTGTGGTCTTCTTTTTAGGAGGTGCTTAGCAAGCATGATGCACAGGAGACAGGGCTCCTGCTGTCCCCTCTTGGAACTGATCTCACTTTACAGCTCAGAGGCCCATCACAGGAAGGATAAATGATGTTGGGAGGGGAATGGATGGTGGCAGCGAGATCTGTGGCTCATTCTAATCGTCCTCAAAGGAAACCATCCAGGCTCTGGGCCACACTGAAGTTGTGCTTCTCTTCTTAGAAGGTGAAATTCAGACCCCGACTGTTTCCTCTGCCCCTCTGGGTTTTTATGGTGTTGAAAGCAAGAACACTTTTCCTGTGTGTGTGTGTGGCTGCCCTAGGGTATATGGAGTCACCAGGCCAGGGATCAGATCTGAGCCATAGTTTCGACGTATGCTGCAGCTGTAGCGTTGCTGGATACTTTAACCCATTGTGACAGGCCGGGGATTGAACCTGCATTCTGGTGCTGCAGAGATGCTATAGATCCCATTGTACCACAGTGGGAACTCCAGTGAGGACACGTACATGTATTTTTCTTTTTGTCTTTTCTAGGGCCGCACCCGCAGCATATGGAGGTTCCCAGGCTAGGGGTCCAGTCGGAGCTGTAGCCATCGGCCTATACCACAGCACAGCAACGCCAGATCCAAGCCACATCTGCGACCTACACCACAGCCCATGGCAATGCTGGATCCTTAACCCACTGAGCAAGGCTAGGGATCAAACCTGCAACCTTATGGTTCCCAGTCGGATTTGTTAACCACTGAGCCATGATGGGAACTCCTGTACATGTATTTTAATGGAGCTGAGAGAGAAACCCAGAATAGGAGGAGGAAAAAGCAGGAAAATCCTTGGCATCTGTGGCTCCTGGAATGTACTTTTTTCTAATCTTTGAAATAAAGTAATTTGCCCAGCTTGAGTCAGCAAGAAAAGGAGCAGGGCACAACCTTTAAAGAATGACATAGCCAGAATTCCTGCTATGGCGCAATGGGATAGGTGGTGTCTCTGGAGTGCTGGGACACAGGTTTGATCCCTAGCCTGGCACAGTGGCTTAAGGATTTGGCGTTGTGGCAGCTTCAGCCTAGGTTGCAACCACAGCTCTGATCTGTTACCTGGCCCGGGAACTCCATATACTGAAGAACAGCCAAAAAAGAAAAAAAAAAAAAAAAAATGACAGAGAGAAAAGTTCCCTTCCTACCCTGGCTCTCATCACTCCATCCCTGTTCTCACTCTTCAAAGCTTCTGTTGTATGCTTCAGGGTTCCTTATGCACATAAAAGCAAGTACAGTTATAATTTCTTTTTGCTTTTTTTTGGCCACACTTGGGGCATGCAGAAGTTCCCCAGCCAGGGATCAAACCTGTGACAAGCAGTGACAATGCTGGATCTTTGACAGCCGCCAGGGAACTCCAAGACAATTTTTTTTTTTTTTTTTTTTTTGCTGTCCTGTGACATATGGAGTTCCCAGGACAGGGATCAGATCAGAGCTTCCCAGCATAAATTGTGACTTATGCTGCAGCTGCAGCAATGCCAGATCCTTAAACCACTGTGCCAGGCCGGGGATTGAACCTGCTTCCCAGTGCTACAAAGACACTTCAGATCCCATTGTACCACAGCGGGAACGCTCCAAGATATTTTTTAACTTTCTAAAATTTCCAGTAGATGATGATTCTCCCCAGTTATATTTTCTTATCAAACTGTAAGCATTTACACTGGTGGGGGGGGGAATCCCCAGAAAACAAGATCCAGCAATGTCTTTCTTGACCTAAGAGCATCCGTTTTGGCCTAAGCCATCTTGTGTTCTAAGCCTGGCCACATAGCTTGCTCTTGAATAGATCTCAGGAATTCACGATCTTAAGGGAAAAAAGGAATGCAGAACAAAGGTGGAGCAGTCAAAAAAAAAAAAATTGTGCAGGAGTTCCCTTGGGGCGCAGGGGTTAAGGATCCAGCACTGTCACTGCCGGGGGCTCAGGTCACTGCTGTGGTGCAGGTTTGGTCCCTGGCTTGAGAACCTCCACATGCTGCGGGTATGGCCAAAAAGAAAAAAGAAAAAGAAATTATAATGCAGCCTTGTATATCAAGGGATAGACATAATAAACCCTCGAGTTCTGCAGGAACAAGGACCCCCCACCCTAGCGGAGGATGGAACAATAACGGTGACTTCAATCAACTAAAACTTGGACTTTGTCAGCTTCTGCCCTGATTCTATGCTGACTTCTCCTCTGCTCAAGCCCCTATGAATATGCCTTATTTTAAAACTTCCCCAGTTTTGCTGTTTAGGGGGACACTGTTTGGGGAAAGATTTCTGGCGTTCTCCTTACTTGCTCCATGTAATAAATCCTTCCTTTTCCCGAATTTGGCTTAGTTGTGTGTATTGGCTCACTATTCACCCAGTTTTCAGGTAGCAAGGCTCCTGCCTTTCATACACAATGTAAACAACGCTGGATCCTTTTTTTTTTTTTTTTTTTTCTTTTTCTTTTAGGGCTGCACCTGCAGCATATTGGAAGTTCCCAGGCTAGGGATGAGTTGGAGCTGCAGCTGCCAGCCTACACCACAGCCACAGCAATGCTGGCCAGATCCAAGCCATGTCTTCAATCTACCCTGCAGATCATGGCATCACCAGATCCTTAACCCACTGGGCCAGGCCAGGGATGGAATCTGCATCCTCATGAACACTAGTCAGATTTTTAACCCACTGAACCAATACGGGAACTCCCCATATTGATACTTTTAAAAACTACAGTCCATGGAGTTCCCCAGTGGCTCAGTGGGTTAAGGATCTGTCATTGCCATTGCTGTGGCTTGGGTCTCCGCTGTGGTGAGGGTTCGATCGCTGGCTTGGGAACTTCTGTGTGCCACAGGCACAGCCAACTCCCCCCCCCCCCCATCAAAACTGTAGTCCATTCTTTATTCAGATTTCCTGTGTTACCTGAAAACTGGGTTCACCTCTTGGTCAAGCTGATGGACACAACCAAGCCAAAGGCTGGGAGGAGGAAGGAATTATTATTTGCAGCACATAAGGAGAACACTGGGGATCTTTCCCAAAGCAGTGTCTCCTCAAACAGTAAAATTGCAAAGTTTTTTTGTGCATGTCTTTTTTTTTTTTTTTAAGGGCCACACCCACAGCATACAGAAGTTCCCAGGCTAGGGGCTGAATCAGAGCTGCAGCTGCCTGCACCGTGCTACACCACAGCCACAGCAACATGGGATCTGAGCCTCATCTGTGATCTACAGCACAGCCTGTGGCAATGTCAAGTCCTTAACCCAGTGAGACCAGAGATCGAAACCGAGTCTTCATGGATACTAGTGGGGTTTGTTAGGGCTGAGCCGCAACGGGAACTCCTGGGGAAGTTTAGGCTAAGGGTACATGCATATTCATGAAGATGCTTGAGTAGAGAGTTTAACGTAGAATCAGGTCAAATGTTGACAGAGACCAAGCTTTAGTTGATTGAGGGGTCAATACCATTCCATTTTCCACCTTAGTTCCTGCAGAAGGCAAAGATGTTTCCCATGCATATCAGCTGATATTCAAGACTGCATTACTGTTTCTTGACTGCTCTTCCCTAGTTTCTGCATTCCTTTCTTGCCTGGAGATCCTTAATTCCTAAAACCTGCTCAAGGGCAAGGCTGGCAGAAGAGAAGCATGGGTGGGTGGCTTTCCGCCCCTTCTAGGGGTGGTCCAGAGTCTAGCCTAGAGGATCCTCTGGGCGCTGCAGAAGCTGGGCGATTTGCAAGCCCTCCCTGTAGCTCCAGGGTTAGATCATGAAATGGCTTAGGCAAAAATGGGTTCTCTTCTGCCTAGAAAGCTGTCCCTGGCTCTCTGTCTCCAGGGATCCCCTAACTTACCTGCTTACGCCTGTTTTTTTCCTATGGCCTTTCTCTGTTCCAGGATCCTATCCAGATACCACATTACATTTAAAGATCTCCTAGGGCCCTCTAGGCTGTGATGCTCTTTGATTGATACTCCTTATTATAACCTTGACAGAGGTTTCTCTCCTGCAGAATCTGGGGTCTGTGTTTGCAAGGAGCGTGGTAGAAGAACTGTATTTGGTCTTTGTCACCAGATCCTAAAATCTGAGCTCCCAAAATCCTTGGAATTTCACAAGTGATAAGAGTCTTTGTTATTCCTAATGAGCCCCTCTCAGTCCGGTCAGCATTTATGCTAATGAGGTGATAAATGGTGAGCTCATAAATGGCTTAGGGTGGGGGCTGGAAGCCAGAGGAGCCAACCTTGTGATTAGAGGTTTGGGACTTTCTCCCTGATCTGCATCCTAAAACTTCCATAAAAAACCCTACGCAGAGAGAGGTGCTGCCAGAGTGGCACCCAGAGAGGGCGAGGACCCTTTGGGGCCGCCTCCTCCTTCTTCTGCTTGTCTCTTCGTCTCGCCTGTTGCTGTAAACTGCAAAGAGTAAGTAAAGCTCTCAGCTGAATTCAGTGAGTGTTCCAGGGAATTATCACACCTGAGGGCTGGGTGGTGGGAACCCTTGCACGTGTAGTCTTCCAGGCTTCAGACATGCGGGTGAGCCTTGGGTACCACATTTGTGGCTGGCGTCCCAAGCGGGGGCAGAGAATTGTAGAATTGGTCATTTGTGTTGGAAAAAAGCATTTATTTGGTGTGTGTAGGGTGGTGAGACCACAGTAGGCAGCCGGAGGGCCTCTTTGCCGAGCATCTTGAAGGATTTATAAGGCTGGAGTAAGCGGGTGAGGGACTGGAGAGCTGCTTGAAGAAGGGCTAAAAAAAAAAAAAAAAAGTCTACGACGGGCACGTGGTGGGCAGAGAAGGCTGGTAGAAGAGAAGCATGGGTGGGGGGCTCTCTGTCCCTTCTAGGGGAGGTCCAGAGTCTAACTAGAGGATCCTCCCGGGCGCCGCAGAAGCCGGGGTGTTTGCAAGCCGTCCGTGTAGCCCCAGGCCGCGCGGTGGTCTGGCGGCCACGAGGGGGCGCAGGGCGAGGCGGTGACACGCGGGCGACCCCCGGCGGAGGAGCTGGCAGGTCTCTCTAGGAAAACTTGGGGCGCGGTGCGGCTCCGGGTCGGACGGGACCGGCCGGGCGCTGCTCCGGGGAGGGCCGTGCGGTCCTTCAGCACCACGGGGTTGCACCGAGAAGGCTGGAGGCTGGAGCGAGAGGAGGCCGAATTTCCGGAAAGGCCGAGCAGGACACCAGGCGGATGCCCAGCCCCGCCGCCGTCGCACGCCTCCCAGCTGGACCCCTGCCGGCTCGGCTCGCTAGTCAGTGCGCACGCGCGGCCCCACGCCACCTGAGTGCTTCCAGGCCTGCTGGCTCCGTCAGGCTCAGTGTCCCACATGCGAGTATTAGGGGCAAAGAATAGGACTGGCGCAATCGTGGCCAGAAAACGTGGGCGAGTTCTTCTGCAACCTGGGTGTGGGCAGTGGCTTTTCTTTTCCTTTTTTTTTTTTTTTTTTTCCTTTTTAGAGCCGCGCCCGTGGCAAATGGAGGGTCCCTGGCTAGGGGTCAAATCAGAGCTGTAGCCGCTGGCCTACAGCAGAGCCACAGCTACACCAGATCCGAACTGTGTCTGTGACCTACACCACAGCTCCCGGCAGTAGTGGATCCTTAACCCCCTGAGCGAGGCCAGGGATGGGACCTGCATTCTCATGGATACTAGTAAGATTCATTTCCTCTGATCCATACAGTAGTGGTTTCTAATGACCAAAGACAAGAAAAAAAATTGCCACATTTGATTACATTGAAAGACAAAAACCATATAGCCAAATCAAGGAACAGACTTCAACTGTAAATAAAATAAAAGCCTGGCAACATAGGTTACAGATAAAGGATTAATATCCCAAATATGTAAATAACTCAAAGACGAAGGAAATGAAAAACTAAAATCCAATTTTTATTTATTTTTTGTCTTTTTAGGGCCACACCCGCAGCATGTGGAGGTTCCCAGGCTAGGGGTCAGCTGGGATCCCGTGTTGTTGTGGCGCATCGAAAATGAATCCGACTAGCATCCATGAGAACGCAGGTTCGATCCCTTGCCTTGCTCAGTGGGTTAAGGATCCGGCGTTGCCATTAGCTATAGGTCACAGACGAGGCTCAGATCTGGAATTGCTGTGGCTGTGGCTGTGGCTGGTAGCAACAGCTTCGATTAGACCCTTAGCCGGGGAACCTCCATATGCCGCAGGTGTGACCCTAAAAAAAAAAAGAAGAGGATAACTCCACAGATTATTTATTAATTATAAAGTTAAAAAGGAAGCCTTATAATGAGAAAATTCAGTGGAGTCAATGTCAGTGTCATGGAGAAGGGATGAATTGACATCGTGTGCGCAACTGCATAAGCAGAAGTGGATCATGAAGTCACATAGGACAACCTTAAAATGAGGGACAGGCCACACAGTAATGGGCCTAAATCTTAAAAAATGTCAGAGGGGAAAAAAAAAATGAGGACGCAGGTTTGATCCTTGTCCTTGGTCTGTGGGTTAAAGATCCAGCATTGCTGTGAGCTGTGGTGTAGGTCAAAGACGAGGCTCCATTCTGGTGTTGCTGTGGCTGTGGTGTAGACCAGCGGCTACATCTCTGATTGGACCCCTAGCCTGGGAACCTCCATGTGGCTCGGGTGAGGCCCTAAAAAGACAAAAACAAAAAACAAAAATAAAAAACCCCACCAACTTGCAGATTAAAGACAAAGAGACATGACAACTACATGAAGGCTGTGCTTTGTAGTGGGAAGAATAATATTGCGTAAAGGATGTTACTGGAACAGTTGGCAAAATGTGAATATGGACTGAGGAGTGGATCTTAGCACTGGATCCATGTTAAATTTTCTGAATGTTCTCACTGCAGTGCAGTTACCTAAGAGCCTTCCTGCTCTTAGGAAATACACTCTGAAGTACTTGGGGGTGAAAAGTCATGATTTCTGCCACTTAATCTCAAGCGGTTCAGGGAAGAAAAAGTCTGTGGTATACCTTGTACTGCTGAGTGGCTACATCACAATTTGCAAAATATAGTCCCTATTGTTTTTTGTCTTTTTTTTTTTTTTTTTTCCATTTCTTGGGCCGGTCCCCTGGCATATGGAGGTTCCTAGGCTAGGGGTCCAATCGGAGCTGCAATCGCCAGCCTACACCAGAGCCACAGCAACGCGGGATCCGAGCTGTGTCTGTGACCTACACTACAGCTCATTGCAACGCCGGATCCCTAACCTACTGAGCAAGGCCAGGGATCAAACCCGCAACCTCATGGTTCCTAGTCGGATTTGTTAACCACTGAGCCTCGATAGGAACTCCTGTTTTTGGTCTTTTTAGGGCCGCACCTGGGACATATGGAAGTTCCCAGGCTAGGGATCAAATCAGAGCTGTAGCTGCTGGCCTACACCACAGCGGCAGCAACATGGGATTGGAGCTGTGTCTGGGACCTACACCACACCTCAGAGCAACCCAAGGATCGAACCCACATCCTCATGGATACTAGTCAGGTTCATTAACTGCTGAGGCACAACGGGAACTCCCCTATTGTGGAATATTATCAATTTTTTCCAATTTAAAAAAATCATTCTTACAAACAATGTTGCTATTAACATCTTTACAAAGATTTTTTTTTCTTCTTTTGTTACCATTTTTTGGATAAATGCTCAGAATTATGAGCACCAAATCAAAGAGTTAAATGTTTTTATGGCCTTTGAGCAGGGAGTAGTAACCCAAGATGCCAAGCGTGGCTGATTTAAATAGAAGGTTGTATGAGATGTGGAGGTGAGAGCATCGAGCTGCAAATAGCAGGAGATTCTGAGAGCAGCCGCTCACGCCAAGGACTCTCCTCTTACTGGAAAACTCTCCGCACCACGCTTACAGCAGACTGTTTAGGCTAGTGACACCCCTTCCGTTGTCCTGGGACACATGCGTGTAATCCAAGCCTCCATGCCCTACGTTTGGACATAGGCCAATAAGGTGTTTGATGCGCTGTCTTGCTGCTGCTCAAGGATCTTCCTAAAAACTAGGATGTGATGTTTTGTGTTCAAGAAGCTCCTAATTCTCCCAGACAGTTACAAAAATGAGTATAAATCTAAGATCAAACAGAAAGAGTATTTTGGAGTTTCTATTGTGGTGCCGTCCGTGGAAACAAACCCAACTAGTATCCATGGGGATGTGGGCTCTATCCCTGGTCTCGCTCAGTGGGTCAAGAATCCTGCATTGCTGTGGCTGTGGCCGGCACTGTAGCTCCTATTTGACCCTTAGCCTGGGAACTTCCACATGCTGAGGGTGCAGCCCAAAAAAGCAAGAACAACAACAACAAAAAGAGTATTTGGCCTGAAAAAACAAAAACCACTGGTAGTGGGAATGTAAATTGGTAGAACTACTTTATTATTTTTTTTAATTTTCTTAAATTTTTTTTTTTTTTTGCTTTTTTAGGGCTGCACTTGCAGCATATGGAGGTTCCCAGGCTAGGGGTTCAATCAGAGCTGTAGCCGCTGGCCTATACCACAGCCACAGCAACGCAGGATCCGAGCCGTGTCTGGGAACTACACCACAGCTCAGGGCAAAGCCAGATCCTTAACCTACTGAGCAAGGCTAGGGATCAAACCCGCAACTTCATGGTTACGAGTCGGGGATTCATTTTCACTGCACCACAACGGGAACTCCCTGGTATAACCACTTTAGAAATTAGGTTAACATTATCTTTTTTTTTAATTTTTTATTTTATTTTATTTATTTATTTATTTTTTGTCTTTTTGCTATTTCTTGGGCCGCTCCCGCGGCATATGGAGGTTCCCAGGCTAGGGGTCGAATCGGAGCTGTAGCCACTGGCCTACACCAGAGCCACAGCAACGCGGGATCCGAGCCGCGTCTGCAACCTACACCACAGCTCACGGCAACGCCGGATCGTGAACCCACTGAGCAAGGGCAGGGACCGAACCCGCAACCTCATGGTTCCTAGTCGGATTCGTTAACCACTGCGCCACGATGGGAACTCCACATTATCTTTTTTTTTAACTGAAGCATAGTTGATTTACAATGTTGTGTTGGCATTATTTCTTTGTTTAACAGTGAATATTCACTCGATCTAGTAATTCTTCTTCTAGGTCTGTTGCCCATGGGTCCTGGTGATAAGTAAGGGGATGTTCAGAGCAGCCCTAAAAAGACAAAAAAGGAGTTCCCACTGTGGCTCAGCCGACTAGGAACCATGAGGTTGCAGGTTCGATCCCTGGCCTCACTTGGTGGGTTAAGGATCCGGCGTTCCGGTGAGCTGTGGTGTAGGTCGAAGACATGGCTCGGATCTGGCATTGCTGTGGCTGTGGTGTAGGCTGGCAGCAACAGCTCTGATTCGACCCCTAGCCTGGGGACCTCCATATGCCACGGGTGTGGCTCTAAAAGGACAAAAGACAAAAAAAAGACAAAAAGATACAGATTATGATTAGTGACTTTTAGAATATAAATCTTTAGAATTTGATATGAAGTAAGTTCACTAAGCTTTCAGGTGTTTCCAGCAATATTCTAGTTCTTACATTGAGGGGTAGGTATTCAATGTTCGTTTTATTGCTAGACTTTGTACTTTACATATGGGTTACAGAAATTCTACTCATGGTGTTGAGTAATAGCTTAAAATTAAAAAAAAAAATCATTGGTACCTACTGTTACTGTATGCCACATTTGAAAATAGAAATGTAGGGGTTTCCTTGGTGGCCTAGTGGTTAAGGATCTGGCATTGTCACTGCTGTGACTTGGGTTGCTGCTGTGGCATGGGTTCAATCTCTAGCTTGCCTGGGAATTTCCACATGCCTTGAGTGCAGCCAAAAATAAAAAATAAAAAATAAAGTTTAGTATAAAAAAGAAAATAGCAATGTAGATAAAAATCAGGAAACCATAAGATTTTAGGATTGGAAGAGGGTTTCAAGATGATCAAATCTGAAATGTAACCATTTAAAAATTACAGGGATTTCCTGTTGTGGCTGAGTGGTAATGAACCCAGCTAGTATCCATGAGGATGTGGATTCGATCTCTGGCCTTGCTCTGTGGGTTAAGGATCTGGTGTTGCTGGTTGTGGGCTTAGATCTGGCATTGCTATGGCATAGGCTGGGCGGCTACAGCTCCCATTTGGCTCCTACCCTGAGAACTTCCATATGTCACGAGGTTCAGCCTTTAAAAAAAAAAAAGGAACTGCCATCCTATTAACTACCCTGCTAGATTTATATAAAGATAAGACAAAAAATCTAAAATTATAAGTACCAGGGGACATTTATAGTTTGGAAAATTGGGAAGGATACTCTAAACATAAAATTGATGGAAAAAGTTACAACAAATTGAGGTTTTATTTAATTAAAATGTAAAAATGGTGCCTCAAATATCATCTTAAAGAAAATTAAAAGGCAATGATCAACTGTGTTAAAAATATGCCGCAGGAGTTCCTGTGGTGGCGCAGTGGTTAACGAATCCGACTAGGAACCATGAGGTTGTGGGTTCGGTCCCTGGCCTTGCTCAGTGGGTTAACGATCCGGCGTTGCCGTGAGCTGTGGTGTAGGTTGCAGACGCGGCTCGGATCCCGCGTTGCTGTGGCTCTGGCGTAGGCCGGTTGCTACAGCTCCGATTGGACCCCTAGCCCGGGAACCTCCATATGCTGCGGGAGCGGCCCACGTAATAGCTAAAAAGACAAAATATATATATATATATATATATATATATATATATATATATATGCCACAAATAGTCTAGCCTAGAGTTAATATCCTTACTATATAAAAACCCCTTGAAACAATAAGAACCATACACTAATGTCAATACTGAAAAATGGGAGTTCCCGTCATGGTGCAGTGGAAACAATCCGACTAGGAACGATGAGGTTGTGGGTTTGATCCCTGGCCTTAACTCAGTGGGTTGGGGATCTGGCGTTGCCAAGAGCTGTGGTGTAGGTTGCAGACAAGTGGCCCAGATCTGGCATTGCTGTGGTTGTGGTGTAGGTCGGCAGCTACAGCTCCGATTAGACCCCTAGCCTCGGAACCTCTATATGCCTCAGGTGCAGCCCTAAAAAGAGAAAAAAAAAACAAAAAAAACCAAAAAAACTGAAAAATGGAATTTGGCACAGCAAAGTAAACTATGAGCAAAATGAGAAAGTAGCCTACTGAATGGGAAAAACAATATGTCTCATAAAGAGTTAATATCCAAACAGTGCAAAACTCATGCAAGCTCAAACGACCTTATTAAAAGAGGGGCAAAAGGGAGTTCCCTGATGGCTCAGAAGGTTAGGGACGCAGCATTGTCACTGCTGTGGTTTGGGTTTGATCCCTTGCCTGGGAATTATGTACCATGGGTGCGGCCAAAACCAACACAAGACAAAAGTGGGCAGAGGACTTGAATAGATATTTTTCCAAAGAAGACACACAGATGGCCAACAGACACGAACAGATGCTCAACATCACTAGTCATCAGGGAAATACAAATCAAACACAAGGAGATAACACCTCACACCTGTCAGTAAGACTATCACAAAAATGACAAGCGTTGGAGAGGATGTGGAGAAAAGGGTACCCTCTGTTGGTGAGACTGTAAATTGGAACAGCCTCTACGGAAAACAGTATGAAGGTGCTTCAAAGTAAAAATAGAACTAACCTGACCCAACAATTCCACTTTGGGGTATTTACCTGAAAAACAAACATTTGAAAAGACACATGTACAGCAAGGTTCATTGCAGCAGTATTTACAGCAGCCAAGATGTGGAAGCAGCCGAAGTGTTCATCAGTAGATGAATGGGAAGAAGATGTGGTATATCTATACAATGGAATTTCTTTTTTTTTTTTTTTTCCCGCTGTACAGCATGGGGACCAAGTTACACATGCATGTATACATACTTTTTCCTCCCATTGTTGTGTTGTGATAAAACGGAATTTCTTTTTTCTTTCTTTTTTCTTTTTTTTTTTTTTTTGTCTTTTTGCTATTTCTAGGGCTGCCCCCGTGGCATATGGATGTTCCCAGGCTAGGTGTCCAATCGGAGCTGTAGCCACCGGCCTACACCAGAGCCACAGCAATGCAGGATCCGAGCTGCATCTGCGACCTACACCACAGCTCATGGCAACGCTGGATTCTTAACCCACTGAGCAAGGGCAGGGACCGAACCCGCAACCTCATGGTTCCTAGTCAGATTCGTTAACCACTGCGCCACAACGGGAACTCATAAAATGAAGTTTCTTAAAAAAAAAGAAATCTTGGGAGTTCCTGTCATGGCTCGGTGGAAACAAATCTGACTAGCATCCATGAAGACCTAGATTCATTCCTGGCCTTGCTCAGTGGGTTAAGGATCCAGCGTTGCCATGAGCTGTGGTGTAGGTCCAAGATGCGGCTTGGATCGTGCGTGGCTGTGTCTGTGGGGTAGGCCAGCAGCTACAGCTCTGATTCAACCCCTAGCCTGGGAACCTTCATATGCCATGGGTGCGGTCCTAAAAAAATTTAAAAAAAAATAAGAAAAGAAAAAAATGAAATTTTGTCATTTGCGCCAATGTGGATGGAGCTGGAGGGTACAAGGCTGAGTGAAGTAAGTCAGGGAATGACAAATACCATATGGTCTCACTTACACGTGGAATCTAAAAAGACAAAGAGATTTATAGGTACTGAGAACAAATGGATGACTGAGGCGGGGGGCTAAATAGGTAAAAGAGAATAAGAGGTACAGACTTCCGGTTATGAAATATATAAGCCATAGGGATGTAATGTAGAGCATAAGAAATATGGTCAGGAGTTCCTGCCTTGGCTCAGTGGAAACGAATATGACTAGTATCCATGAGGACACAGGTTCGATCCCTGGCCTCGCTCTGTGGGTTAAGGATCTGGTGTTGCTGTGAGCTGTGGTGTAGGTCTGAAGTTACAGCTCTGATCCGACCCCTAGCCTGGGAACCTATGTATGGCTTGGGTGCAGCCCTAAAAAGACACACACAAACACACACACACATACACACACACACAATCCAGATCTCGAATTACTCTTGTAATGAAGGAAGGAGTAACACTGGGAAAAAAATCTACTTGGGTAAGAGTTCCCGTCATGGCGTAGTGGAAACGAATCTGACTAGGAACCTTCGGGTTTGTGGGTTAGATCCCTGGCCTCAACCAGCGGGTTAAGGATCTGGCATTGCCAAGAGCTGTGGTGTGTAGGTTGCAGATGCAGCTCGGATCTGATGATGCTGTGGCTGCAGTGTAAGCCAGCGGCTACAGCTCCGATTAGACCCCTGGGAAAGAAACCTCCATATGCTGCAGGTTTGGCCCTAAAAAGCAAAAAACAAAAAACAAAACAAAACAATAACAACAACAACAAAACAAAAAACAAACAAAAAAAAAAGAAAAGCAAAAAAACAAAAACAAAAAAACCCCAAAACAAAACCAAAAATCCACTAAGTAAAAATTTAAGCTCCTTGCTCTGCACCAAAGAGCCTATCAAGAGTAGTGCAATTTGGGAGTTCCCATTGTGGCTTAGTGGGATAAGGATCCAACAGTAGTCTCTGTGAGGATGTGGGTTTGATCCATGGCCTCCTTCAGTGGAATGTGGATCCCCCTTCGTGGCAAAACGCAGTGTAGACTTTAGCTGCAGCTCTGATTCCACGCCACCTCCAGGAACTTCCATATGCCTACAGTTAGGGCTGAAAAAAGAAAGTAAAAGAGCAGCCCAATTTGGCTACTTTCTTCTCTCATTCATTCAGCAAAACCTTCCGCCACAGTCACCATGAGCCCGGGATACAGACAGATCCATCCTTCCCCCTCTCCCCCCAGGGTTTCCAGTCTCCAGGGGAAAGCAGACACATTGCATCAACAATGACAAAGTGGGGAGGATTGTTCCAGGGGATTGTGTAAGGTGACATTTTGACAGTTAAGGCAAGACCTAATTTTTAGGTAGGAGGATGTTGAGGCAGGCGAGGCTCTGTTCTAGCCCGCCAAGTGGAGGAGGGCAGCGAGAAGGACCAGCCTGACCTCCCCACCAGTGTGCCCAGTGATGGTCGGAGCCGGCTGCGGAGCGGTCAGGATTTGGGGTTGTGCCCCAGCAGCGGGGCCCCACTAAGGGGTATCCCGACCTTGCCTTTCCCACGCCCCCGCTGCCACCTGCTCTGTCCTTGGTAGCAACGCCCCTGCTCCCCTCGGGTGCATTTCAGCGGCGGCCGCCCACTCTGGCAGCGGAGCAGCACCAGGCGCAGGCGCGGGGCCCGGAGGCCAGGAGGCCAGGAGGCCCAGAGAGTTGCCACGGGTCCCTGCACGGCCCACATGCAACTGCGGCGCCGATTCCGGAGCTTGGTCTTGCCAGGTAAAGGGGCACTCTGGTCGGTGGGTTCCCTACCAAAGGGCTCTGGTTTCCTGCCTCTGATTGTGCAGTTTATCCCCCAAAGGGAGTTATTTATAGAAAGCAGCAGTTTAATCACGGCTTGCTCTTCTGCTTTTGCTTTTTTTCATTTTCAAGATGCCTGACTGGGGGCTAGATGCGATCAGCTTTCCAGGGCTGCAACCTTGTTCACAGCAAGCTGCTCACAGCGGTTTGCATTTTAGCTACATCATTTGCCTTTCGCTTCTCCGTGGAAGTGCTCTTTCTCTGCCCTTTCTCTGCCCGTGCTTTACAAGCATTTTATAATCAGGGCACATACCAGCTCCGTGGTTACTAAGTTGCTTCTTCCTTGTCCACGGTCTGAATTTCTTTTTATTTCACCAGATTTGCTGTTATTTTTATTATCAAATTTTAGCTTTGGGGGCAAAGAAGCAGGGTTTGCATAAAGGCGTTTTAAAAATCAGAGGTTGACCTGCAAAGCAAGGAACTTCAACAGGAGCAGTGCAGCTTCCCTGGACCCCCTTGCTGGAGACTGGATAGTGGTGACTCTATGGAAACATAAATTCAGTGAAAACAAGGAAGCAAAGCCCCCATGCTGGGGCTGTAAGAGGCTGTATCCATGCGCCTGGTGTCCCACTGATTTCACCAAACTTCCCTTTCCAAACTCATGAAATTTCCTGTAACAAAAGTTTATCATAGGTACGACTGTGTTTTTTTTTTTTCCTTTTAAGCCGCAGTTGGCTTTTTCTAATCACCGGAGTTTCAGTTCTAGGGGAAAATGTTCAGGTGCGCCAAGAGAAAAGAGAAAATTATTATGTGATTCAATGGCCCCTTTGTGTGGAGCTTTCAGCCACAGGGGGGGAGGGTGTCCTGGGTGTCACCGTGGTGTCTGCCATTTCAGGCTGACTCTGCATTCTTTCTTTTTTGTTGTTCTTTTTTTAATTGTTGACTCCGCTTTCTTTGTGTTTTTTTTTTTTTCTTTTTCTTTATCCTTTTTTCTTTGTCTTTTTAGGGCTGCATTTGCTCCATATGGAGGTTTCCAGGCTCGGGGTCGAATTGGAGCTGTATCTGCAGGCCTGTGCCAGAGCCACAGCAGTGTCAGATCTGAGCCATGTCTGTGACCTACACTACAGCTCACGGCAATGCCAGATCCTTAACCCACTGAGTGAGGCCAGGGATTGAACCCTCAACCTCATGGTTCCTAGTAGGATTTGTTTCTGCTCTGCCTCGACAGGAACTCCCTGACTCAGGATTTCTGACAGTCATCTTTTTCTGTGATTTGCTGGGGATACGAACACCCCCAGGGCACTCAGCCTTAGGGCCTTTTAGCTTTTGAGCCTTGAGTGCCTTGAACTTTTCTAGCAGTGCCCAGATGCCCCTCTGCTTTTCCCTGTGTTCTTTTTTGCCCCCTTCTCAGGCCTCAGATATGCCCTGTCCAAGCTGCTTTCCAGCAAATCATCAGGCTGCAGTTTATACTGGAATATTTTAATGTTTCTGTCTCCCATTCTATGCCCTGGGGGGGGTGATCCTACTCTGAATTTTCTAAATTAATGTGATAAGTACTATTAAACGATGCAGCCCAAGGCTTGACACTGGCTTCAGTTTCAGTTATTCTGCTGGGAGATGAAAGGACTTAGCCTTAAGGAGTAACTCAAGTGATAGCTCAGGCACTGTGACTGACAACTGTTTTAGGGAGTTCCCGGGTGGGGCAACGGGTTGAGGATCTGGTGGTGTCACTGCCGTGGCTCTGCTTGCTGCTGTGGCTCGGTTTGATCTCTGGCCTGGGAACTCTGCATGCTGTGGATGTGGCCAGAAAAAAAGAATTTTAGGCGGAGGTGCTTTTCCATGCCTGAGAACGGGTACTCCATTTACAGGAAAAGAGCCCCGCTTTGCAGAGAACTCAGAGCCCAAGTTTCTTGTGCTGTCCACCCCAGAGTTCTTATGCCGATGAAATGGAAGCGCCTTGCCCTTCTGCTCCTCTTGACGTGGTCCAGGTCGGCTGTTCCCTGATCAGAGCAGTCACCGCTCAGCCATCCTCACAGCCCACGCTGTGTGGATGCGGTTACTCCTGCAGTAGAGACCTGCCCACGGTCACAGGGCCACCGACCACATTCATGTGTATGTGAGCACGTGTGTGTGGAGTCTGGGGTCTGAGGCAACATTTTAAACCCAGGATGCCTGCCTCCAGACTGGGGCCTTGAATGCTTCACTATACACAATTGCAGGTCGCCCAGGCTCAGTCCTGTGCTGCTGGGGGCTGCACTGCTAATGCTTTCTCATTTTGGTTGTAAAGGTTTTAGTCAATTTTTGTAACTGCCACCCCCCCCTTTTTTTTTTTGCCTGTGCTTGCAGCATGTGGACGTTCCCAGGGCAGGGATCAAACGGGGACCACAGGAGCTCCCGTCATGGCTCAGAGGAAACAAATCTGACACGCAGGTTCGATCCCTGGCCTTGCTCAGTGGGTTAAAGATCTGGCCTTGCTGTGAGCTGTGGTGTGGGCTGCAGACATGGCTTGGATCTGACATTGCTGTGTCTGTGGCATAGGCTGGTGGCTACAGCTCCAATTTGGCCCCTAGCCTGGGAATCTCCATATGCCACTGGTTTGGCCCTAAAAAGCAAAAAAAAAAAAAAAAAAAGACAAAAAAAAACAACCCTGGACTATAGCAGCAGCCTGAGACACTGCAGTGACAATGCCAGATTCTTAACCCCCTGGACCACAAGGGAACTCCTGTAGCTGGCCCTTTAAAAGTGAGATCTTTAAAAAAAAGGAGTTCCCATTGTGGCTCAGTGTTACGAACCTGACTAGTATCCATGAGGATGCGGTTTTGATTCCTGGCCTTGCTCAGTGGGTTAAAGGATCTGGCGTTGCTGTGAATTGCAGCATAGGTTGCAGGTACAGCTCGGATCCTGCATGTCTATGGCTGTGGTGTAGGCTGGCAGCTGCAGCTCTGATTCAACCCCTAGCCTGGGAACTTCCTTATGCTGCAGGGGTTGCCCTAGAAAGCAAAAAAAAAAAAAAAGGTTAAGACCATTGTTCAGAAAATGGGACAAGACCTCTAAGAAGACCTCAGAGGAAGTAGGTAGGGCTCGCCTGTTTGTAGTTCAGTCTCCCATCCATAGCCGTGGTTTATACTTTTGAGGCTGCTGAGTGCTTTGTGTGTGTGTGGTGTCATCCTGTCTTCTGGAAGCTTCCAGGCACCCCAACTGATGGGAGGTAACTGCTCACAGATGGTGACCCCCACCTCCCCAACCAGGAAGAGATTTTTTACATGCCAGACCTGGAAAGAACCGCTCCCCTCTGCTGGATGGATATGAATTTGCTTTCTATGGAGGAAATTTTGAGTATTTCGCTCTCTAGTGGCCAACTGAGTGAAAGAGGTAACAGTACCACCTCACTGTACAAAGAGGTATAAGCCAGTTGATTGGTTGGTTGAATGTCTTTTTAAGGCCGCTCCCGTGGCATATGGAAGTTCCCAGGCTAGGGGTCGAATTGGAGCTGCAGCTGCCTGACTAGCCACAGCCACACCAGATCCAAGCCTAGTCTGCAATCTACATCGGAGCTCCATAGCAACGCTGGATCTTTAACCCACTAATCGAGCCAGAGACTGAACCCTTGTCCTCATGGATATTAGTCAAGTTCATTACTGCTGAGTCACGATGGGAAATTCCATGCGCCAGTTTAGTTTCAAAAACTTTTAGGGAGCACCTACTGTGCTAATGCTGGATGGGGGGGCTTGGGGAGGTGAATGAGAGGTCACTGCAGATCAAACCCTTGTAAACTGAATCATGCTGTAAACGTATTAGGATCTGAGAATTTTATTTATTTATAATTTTTTTTCTTTGGTCACCCCCATGGTATATGAAGCTCCCCAGGCCAGGGATAGAATCTGACCCATGGCTGCCACCTATGCCACAGCTGGACTCATATCCCACTGGGCTTGGCCAGGGACTGAACTGGGGCCTCCAAAGAAACAATGTTGGGTCGTTAGCCCGTTGTGCCACAGCAGAAATGTCAGGATCTGAGAATTTTAGAGCTTGACGGGGAAGTTGGAGAGGATTGGGTTTCTGTCCTTCCTGCCCTTTTTTTTTTTAAAGGTGGCATTTTATTTATTTACTGTCTTATCTAGGGCAGCCCGCACCTGTGGCATATGGAGGTTCTCAGGCTAGGGGTCTAATCAGAGTCCCACTGAGCGAGGCCAGGGATCGAACCTGAAACCTCATGGTTCCCAGTTGGATTCGTTAACCACTGAGCCATGACAGGAACTCCCTGTCCCTCCTGCTTTTTTAAAAAATTAATTAGTCCATGCCTGTGGCATACCGAGGTTCCTGGGCCAGAAACTGAACCTGTACCACTGTAGTGACTCAAGCCAGAGTAGTGACAACGCTGGATCCTTAACCTGCTGAGCCAGCAGTGGACACCCTCCTGATTTTTAAAACAGCTGCAAAACTCGGATCCAGAGAGATGAAATGATGTGCTTGAGACCACATGGCTAGTTAGGACACGGGAAAAAATGCCCGTGAAATTCAGTAGAAGGTTATCCTTTAATTTTCTTAAGTTTTTATTCTGAAGTAATTTTGGACTTCAGAAAAAAAGTTACAGAAATAATAGGGTTCCTTTACCCAGCTCCCTCCAGTGTTACAATCATGGATTTGTCAAAAGTCATACATTAACAGAAGTACAATATTAATAACTAAATTTCAGATTTCACCAGTTTTTCCACCAAAATCCTTTTTCTGTTCCCGGATCTAATCAGGATACCACACTGCATTTAGACTCTAGTTTTCAACTTTGGATTTGCAAATACTTGAGGTTCCTTAAAACAGGAATGAATTAGTGACATTTTTCTGTTGTACAGAAAATATATCAGAAGCTTCTTTTTCCTTTTTTAGGGCTGCACCTGCGGCATATGCAATTTCCCAGGCTAGGGGTCTAATCGGAGCTGCAGCCTACGCCACATCCACAGCCACAAAGGATCTGAGCTGCATCTGCAAGCTATACCACAGCTCATGGCAACACCGGATCTTTAACCCACTGAGCAAGGCCACGATCGAACCCGCATCGTCCTCATGGATATCAGTCGGGTTTGTTGCCACCACTGAGCCACAATGGGAATTCGAGAAGCCTCTTTCTTGTATTGGAGGATGTTTTGTGTGTTTACAGAGCCAGCTGTCTGCTGTGGAGAAATCCCATCCGCAGCTTTTTGGGTGTGTTAAACTCTGGACAGCCCCAGCCTATCTGATCTGGATACGAATGGCTGTCCTCAGGGCCAGCAATGGCCCAGCCTGGTACTTTTGTCACTGGTGTTTGGATCTTGCTTGAGTCTCATTTCTATTTACTGTTTGTGGTGCATACAGCTTTCTTCACTTCCAGGTGCCCAGTTTATCAACTGAAGGACTTTGGTGCCAGAAACACATAAATCCGGTCCCCAGCTTCCACCCTAGTAGTTGTGGGACTGTGAGCAAGTCACTTAATTGCTCTAAAACTCAGTGGGTTTAGGATCTGGCATTGCCACTGCAGTGGCTTGGGTTGCTGTGGTGCAGGTCTGACCCCTGGCTTAGGAACTTGGGAATGCCACCCCCTCACCCTCCAAAAACCCCATCAATTTCCTCCTTTTCAAGATGGGGACAGCAGCTAGCTTGCAGAATTACTCAGAGGGTTAAGTGGAGGAGTGGTAAGCAGTGCTTGGTGTGCCGTGGATGTGGAGTGATGGATGGATGGACGGCAGTAAGGGCAGGTGGGTACAATGGAAGGTTTTGAATACCAGGCAGAACCTCCTGAACTTACTTGCTGGTGGCCAGGGGCAGGCACCAGGTTTGGGAAGGGGAGGGACGGCATCAGGGAGTCAAATGCAGGAGTGCTGGATTAAGTGGGGAGGCAGTGCCAGTGGAGCAGAATGGGGGCCTGGACTGGAGGCACAGTGATGGGAAGATGAGATTCTTTTTTTTTTTTTTGCTTTCTAGGGCTGCACTCTCAGCATATGGAGGTTCCCAGGCTAGGGGTCTAATCGGAGCTGTAGCTGCCGGCCAGAGCCACAGCCAAGCCAGATCTGAGCCATGTCTGCAACCTACACCACAGCTCACGGTAACGCCGGAGCCTTAACCCACTGCGCCAGGCCAGGGATCGAACCTGCAACCTCATGGTTCCTAGTTGGATGCATTTCTGCTGCGCCATGAAGGGCACTCTGGGAAGATGAGATTCTTGAATGACTGTGTGTACCATCCACTGATAGAGAACTAGACAGGATGCAGGAGGAACTCCAAGGCGACTAATTTCTAGGTCCAGGTGAAGAGAAGAATGTGATGTCATTAATAGAGAGGAATAAGGATGAAGAGGTAATTTGCGGGAGAACATTGCATTTGGCTTTATTCATGTTGCTCCTGAGATACCAAAAGCCCATCCAAACAGAAATGTAGAAGCAGTGATTGTGGCTTGGGAGCCTGGGAGAGGCCAGAGGACCTGTGCATTGTGGCCAGTTGGCCACTAAAACCGGGAGGGCAAGTGGAACCATCCAGGCAGAGGCAAGGAGGAGAGCTGAGGGCAAAGACTCACCTGTGGGGAGTTCCCTGGTAGCCTAGCAGTTAGAGGATCAGATGTCACTGTTGTGGTTCGGGTCACAGCTGTGCTGTGGGTTCAGTCCCTGGCCCTGGAACATGTCAAAGTGCAGCCAAAAAGACAAAAAAAAAAAAAAGATTCTGACTCAGACAGAAGAGAGTTACTTGGAACTAGAATGTGTGGGTCAGCTGCCATAACAAAGGACCACAAAGGCTTAAACAACAAATTGATTTCCTCACCTTCTGGAGGCCAGAAGGCCAAGATCAAGGTGTTGGCAAGTTGGTTTCTTTTGAGGACTCCCTCCTTGGCCTGTAGATGGCTCTTTTCTTGCTGTGTCTTTTTTTTTTTTTTTTTTTTTTAGGGCCACACCCTTGGCATATGGAGGTTCCCCGGCTAGGGGTCGAATCGGAGCTGCAGCTACCAGCCTATACCATAGACACAGTAACACAGGATCCGAGCTGTGTCTGTGACCTACACCACAGCTCACGGCAACGCTGGATCCTTAACCTACTGAGCAAGGCTGGGGATTGAACCTACATCCTCAAGGATGCTAGTCAGGTTCGTTAACTGCTGAGCCACGATGGGAACTCCTCGTGTCTTCACATGGTTTCTCCTCTCTGTGTTCTAATCTCTTATGAGGGATCCAGTCATACTGGATTAGGGTCCGCCCATAGGACCCCATTTTACTTTAATCACCACCTCAAAGGCTCTCTCTCCAAATGGGTCAGGACCTCAACATAAGAATTTCTGTCATGGGAAATGTGAGGTCCCTATAAATTCAGCCCATGACACAGGAATAGAAAGAATGAATATATTGGAGTTCCCGTCATGGTGCAGTGGTTAATGAATCTGACTAGGAACCTTGAGGTTGCGCGTTCGATCCCTGGCCTTGCTCAGTGGGTTACGGATCCGGCATTGCTGTGAGCTGTGGTGTAGGTTGCAGACGCAGCTCGGATCCCGAGTTGCTGTGGCTCTGGCGTAGGTGGGCAGCTACAGCTCTGATTCGACCCCTAGCCTGGGAACCTCCACATGCTGTGGGAGCAGCCCTAGAAAAGGCAAAAAAAAAAAAAAAAAAGATATAAAAATTTTTTTGAATGCTTTTTATCACAATATATCCAAAATATTATGACAACACATAATCAATATTAAAGATCATCATCATTAATCAGAAAATGAGTTTTGGGGAGTTCCTGCTGTGCCTCAGTAGCAACCTGACTAGTATCCATGAGGACTCAGGTTGGATCCCTGGCTCCGCTTAGTGGGTTAAGGATCTGGCATTGCTGTGAGCTGTGGCGTAGGCTAGTATAGTTCGTTGCCACTGAACCACAACTAGAACTCCTAGGCTCTTTATTCTTTATTTCAAAAACAAACTATTTTTCCCAGCTCTGGCCATTTATTTGGCTAATTAGCATTCTGAATACTTTCCAACTTTATACAGAGCTAATGTCTCGATGATATGCTTCTCCGGGGGGGGGGCAGTCATCCTTTTAATGGGGGGCAGGACAGCTTCCCTTGGAGTGATATTCCTTGGCTTACACTCTGCCCTGTTAGCAAACCATCATTTCCAGGGCAGGCCTCTGAAGGCCTGAAGACTAGCGACTGGGTCTGGGAAGCCAATCACTTTGATGGCTTACTGAGATGGTCTTCCGTCGCTGGCAGTTAAGCAGTGTTTTCCTTCCTGCCGTGATGTTCTTGGAAGTGTCTTGCATTTGAATTCCTAGTCTGTGGTCTTTTTCTCCATAGCAATTTGGAAGTCTTGCTAAAGGCCAGAGCAGAGTTCCTGCTGTGGCACAGTGGGTCAGGAATCCGGCTGCAGCGGCTTGGGTTTGATCCCCAGCCTGGCACAGTGGGTTAAAGGATCTGGTGGCATAGGTCAGCAGCTGTGGCTTGGCCCAGGAACCTCCATATGCCTGTGGTCACTAAAAAAAAAAAAGAGAGACAGAGAGAGAGTCTAGAGCAATCCAGAGCAGGGAATGACAGAGGTGACCTTTGCAGTGCTGTGTGAACTTTGTGAATCACTTGGGGATTTTATTGTGCAGGCAGATGCCGATTCAGGGGGTGAGTGGTGGGGCCTGGGATCCTGCATTTCTAGCAAGCCCCCAGGTGATGCCCATGCATCCAAGGACCACATTTTTTTTTTTTTTGTCTTTTTTTTTTTTAGGGCTGTACCTGCAACATATGGAAGTTCCCAGGCTAGGGGTTGAATTGGAGCTGTAGCTGCTGACCACACCACAGTCACTGAAGCAACACTGGATCTTTAACCTACTGTGTAAGGCCAGGGATCAAACCCATGTCCTTATGGATACTCTTTGGGTTCTTTATCACTGAGCCACCATGGGAACTCCGATATCACTTTCTTAAGCCCTTTAATTTTTTTTCTTTTTTTTTGTCTTTTCTAGGGCTGCTCCTGCACATATGGAGGTTCCCAGGCTAGGGGTCAAATCGGAGCTGTAGCTTCCAACCTATGCCAGAGCCACAGCATTGCGGGATCCGAGCTGTGTCTGCGAACTACACTGCAGCTCACGGCAACACTGGATCCTTAACCCACTGAGCGAGGCCAGGGATCGAACCCGCAACCTCATGGTTCCTAGTCAGATTCGTTCACCACTGAGACATGATGGGAACTCCCATTTTCAAAATTCCTGACTTGGTAGCTTGCTGTTGAAGGGGCTGAGGAGACTTGCTCATTTGTTCCTCCTTTGACGCAACTGTAGGTCTTGTTACTGTGCTGGAATCTACTTTCCATCGGCCACTGCCCTGCAGGGAAGTGTAGGATATGGCTTCAGCCCAGCTCATTACTTAACAGCTTTCTACCATTTCTGGTCCACTGTGATGCTTACCTTGTTTTTCTGTTTTTATTTTTTGCTTTTTAGGGCCGCACCTGTGGCACATGGAGGTTCCTATGCTAGGGGTCGAATCAGAGCTGTTGCTGCCGGCCTACACCACAGCCACAGCAACGCCAGATCTGAGCCATGTCTGTGACCTATACCACAGCTCACAGCAACGCCGATCCTTAACCCACTGAGTGAGGCCAGGGATCAAACCTGCAACCTAATGATTCCTAGTCGGATTCATTTCCGATGCGTCGTGACGGGAACTCCGATGCTTACCTTGCATACGAGCCCGGTTATTTCTTCTTGGTTTCTGTCTCCTTTTCAATCTGCAGTGAGGAGGATTTCTTAGGTCTTCTAGAAATCTGAGGTTCCAAAAGTGGGTTTCCTTTGCTGTTTTAAAGCAAGTGAATACATGGTCAGGGTACTTTAAAAATCAGCCCTTGGATTAAGAAAGACCTGGGAGTGGCCTCTCTGACTGCTGTTACTGCATTATGCTACCCACTTACAGCAGAGGCCAGAACAGGAAGCAAGTGGGGAAAATCTGTGCTCTCCTTCGGAGCGGCTGAGGGCCTTGTTCTTTACATACTGCCTTAAAAAAAAACAAGGTTCCAGGGGAGAAACTTCTCTCAGCGTCAGGAATCATCATGCTTCTCTCAGGCGACAAGAACACTGAATCCCAACTGACCTTTCCCTTTCTGTAGTGATCTTAGGATGCTCACAAACCGGTGACCCACATAAAACAAGACACTCATCTGCCTCCAACTTGTTTCCTGCCCTTATTTTAAAAGAGTCCAGAAACACTCAGATGACTGCATTGCATGAATTTATATAATTTATCTTAAAATCCTTTTTGCGTGAAGGCCCAGTATAAGAAAACAGCCTCGCTTTATTTTCCCACCTGCACTGGGTAGCGGCTGTGTGTATTAGCACACTCTGGCTCCTGGCACGGGGCTAATTAATTCATGTTAGCTGTTGACATTATAAACATGCGCAGCCCCTTCCTCAATCGGCCGCCCACCTCATAAGGAAGGGAGGCCACTCTGGCTTAAACGCGCCAGGGAGCCACTGGGCTTTATTCCCCCAGGTCCCCAGCCCACCTCACCGTCCGCCTTCACGTCTCCATCCTCCTACCAGAGCCGCCTCTCCTGGTCCCCTGCCACTCACCTCCCCCGGCACCGCCTTCCTTCACGCTCCATCACCTCCCAGCCCCCAGCCCCCTCCCTTCTCGCCCAGCCTCCCATCTGCCTCCATCGACACCTCCCTCCCGCCTCCCCCGCCACCTCGCGGCCTTCCCCTGGCGGTGCGGCCTCTCCCCGGCGGCGCGGCCTCTTCCGGCCGGCGGGAGGGCGGGGCCGGGCGCTCGGGCGGGCCGGCCGGTGGTGCGAGCGTCCCGGGCCCGCGCTGCGCCGCCGGCCGGCCGGCCATGCTCATCACGCTGTGCTACCTGTACCTGTGGGCGCGCTGGGGGCGCGGGCCGGCCGCCCTCGTGCGCACCACCGTGCAGCGGCTGCGCGCTTCGCGCTGTTCCTTCACCTTCTGCGGCGCGGCGGCGCAGCCCCGGGGCGCCCGCGTGTGCCTGAGCCACGGCGGCCGCGTCTTCTGCGTCGGCGAGAGCCAGGTGGGCGGGCGCGGGACGCCGCGAGCGCCGCCGGGGGGGGGGGGCGGACCGGGGGGCGCAAGGGGCGGGGCGGGGGCGCGGCCTCCGGGCGGGCCGCCGGCCGGAAGCGCCCCCGGGACTCTGCGCTGCGCCCTGGGCTGTGCAGCCGCGGGGGGGGCTGGGGGGCTGGGGGCCCCCCTTCCCGCAGCCCCCAGGCCGCGGACTTGGGGTCCCGGAGGGCCAGTTTTGGGGACTCCACGCGATGCCCACGGAACCCGGATCTGGTCACTTGTCCACGGGGTGCGGGCGCGGGTGGTTGACGCCTGGGCTCTTGGCGGTCCAGGATAGGCGTGTACCTGTGTGATGTCGACTCGCACTTGAGTGCCCACCCAGTCTCTTTCCTGACATCCCTTCCTGCCTACCCTTTGGGCTGGAGTGTGGTTGAACCCGATTTTAGAGAAAGACAGCAAATCCTCAGCTTTCTCCCAGGTATTTCCATGGTGACAGGATCTGCCCTGTCCACCTCTGTTGTCAGTTGCCTCGTTTACCAACCCGGGCACCTGCAAATTATCTTGATATCTTTTCGGTTTCGGTTTGCGTGCAGCCTTGTCATTTGGCCCAGTTCTTAGCCTGGTGCTACACATTCAGCCGGCTGTCTCCCACAGTGTGACCTGGGGCAGCCGTTTAATCTCGGCAAAACCTTTTTGTGAACAGGAACAATAGTTCTTTCTACACAGCTATTGGAAATGGGCTGCATAGTGCAGCTCTGCGCAAATTTCCGCTGACACCACCGCGTTGTTTAACGTTAAAAAGGGTTTTGCTTTTAATCGGTTTGGTTTCTTGCCCTCCCCTTCCCTCTGGAAAGTTGGATCACTCTTAGCATTAAATTGAGATTTTCTTTGTATGTAAAACCATACATCCTGTGGGCATTAAAAATTATATCTCAGGTTTGAATAGTTTGCTGAGGTTATGCTTAGGTAGGGGGTTATATTTTGGTGCTACAAATCAAAAATACCCATCCTTGCTCGCGAACTGTATAAACCAGCATGTATTTTGTCAGTTCTAAGAGAGTGTGTATGGAGTTGCCTAGAGGCAAGGGGGAGACTTTAATTCATTTCTTAGATTGGACACACCTTGCAAAGGAGGACTTACTTCTTTTAAAGAACCCTGACTGAGAAAGATAATAAAATGAGGAAAAAACTGAGAGGCGGATTTTTCTATAGGAGTGGTTTCCAAACAGGATTCATTTCCTTAAAAAAAAAAAAAAAAGAAAAGAAAATTCCTCCAAGAGGTTTAGATTAGGTTTTTTGCTTGTTTTGTTTTATTTATTTATTTATTTATTTCTTCTTTTGCTTTTAGGGCTGCACCTGTGGCATATGGAAATTCCCAGGCTAGGAATGAATCAGAGCTGCAGCTGCCGGCCACGGCCACAGCGACTCCGGATCTGAGGCTCGCTTGTGATCTACACCACACCTCATGGCAACACTGGATCCTTAACCCACTTCGCGAGGCCAGGGATCAAACTGCATCCTCATGGTTACTAGCTGGGTTCATAACTCGCTGAGCCATGATGGGAACTCCTAGAGAACATTCAAATATATTGAGATGCAAATATTCTTACTTTTCTTGAAAGAATGTTTTCCTTTTGCACATCTTTATGACTTTATGGGTCTTCTGTAAACTTTCGTAACTGTAACTAACCCTTTTCAGCCCTTGTTGACTGCTCCAGCTGGGTGTAGGGGCATCTGGGCCAAACCAGCATTGAGCTTTTAGGGATTTTGTAACTTGATGTGCTCCTGCTCTTCGCACAGTTAACTTTTCTTTTCTTTTCTTTTTTTTTTAAGATTTTAATTTTTTCCACTAGAGTCCCTCGACAGATGAATGGATTAAGAAGATATGGTATATAGACACAATGGAATAATATTCAGTCATAAAAAAGAACAGGAGTTCCCATTGTGGTGCAGCAGAAATGAATCCAACTAGGAACCATAAGGTTGCGGGTTTGATCCCTGGCCTCGCTCAGTGGGTTAATGTTCTGGCATTGCCACGAGCTGTGGTGTAGGTCACAGACACAGCTCGGATCCGGTGTTGCTATGGCTTTGGTGTAGGCCGGCAGCAACAGCTCCAATTGGACCCCTAGCCTGGGAACCTCCATGTGCCGCGGGTGCAGCCCTAAAAAGACAAAAAAAAAAAGATTTTTATTTTTTCCATTACTATTGATTTAGAGTGTTCTGTCAATTTCCACTGTACAACAAAGTGACCTGGTTGTACATGTATATATATATTCATATTCTTTTCCACATATTATTCTCCATCGTATTGCAAGTGACTAGGTATAGTTCCTATGTTGTACAGCACGATCTCATTGCTCATCCCACTCCAAATACAAGAGTTTGCATCTATTTACCCCAAACTCCCAGTCAATCCCACTTCCCCCTACCCTGGGAACCACAAGTCTGTTCTCCAAGTCCCTGAGTTCCTTTTCTGTGGAAAGGTTCATTTGTGCCATATATTAGATTCCAGATATAAGTGATATCATATGGTATTTGTCTTTTTCTTTCTAACTTACTTCCCTTAGTATATGAGAGTCTCTAGTTCCATCCATGTTGCTACAGATGGCGTTATTTTGTTCTTTTTTATGACTGAGTAGTATTCTGTCGTGTCTTTATCCATTCATCTGTTGTTGGACTTTTAGGTTGTTTCCATGTCTTGGCTATGGTGAATAGTGCTGCAGTGAACATGGGGGTGCATGTATCTTTTTCTTTCTTTCTTTCTTTTTTTTTTTTTTTTGCCTTTTGTACTTTTAGGGCAGCACTTGAGGCATAGGAGGTTCCCAGGCTAGGGGTCCAATTGGAGTTGTAGCTGCCGGCCTACATCAGAGCCACAGCAACACCAGATCCAAGCTGTGTCTGTGACCTACACCACAGCTCACGACAATGCTGGATCCCTAATCCACTGAGGGAGGCCAGGGATCGAAGCCATAACCTCATGGTTCCTAGTCGGATTCATTTCTGCTGCGCCATGATGGGAACTCCTGTTCTTTTTTATGACTGAGTAGTATTCCGTTGTGTCTATATACCACATCTTCTTTATCCAGTCTGTCAATGGACTTTTAGGTTTTTTTCTATGTCTTGACTATGGTGAATGGTGCTGCAGTGAATATAGGGGTGCATGTATCTCTTTCAATGAAAGTTTCATCTGGATATATGCTCACGAGTGGGATTGCTGGATCATATGGTAGTTCTAGATTTAGCTTTCTGAGGTACCTCCATACTGTTTTCCATAGTGGTTGTACCCACGCACAGCTGACTTTGTCTCACCCCAGAGCTTTGCCTAGAAGTCACTGTCTCAGAGATGTTCCCTAGTTTCCAGACTAGATGGGACCAGCCAGCTCTGTGTCCTCATAGGGTTTATTTTTGAATTTTTTGGCCCTGCTTGAGCCATGTGGCAGTTCCCGGGCCAGGGATCAAACCTGCACCATACAGTGATGAGAGCCACTGCAGTGATAGCACTGGATCCTTAACCCAAGGTGCCACAAGAGAACTCCAGTGTCCTCAATAGACTTTAAATCATGTATTTCCAGTTTTTATCTTTTTCTCCTTACGAACGATATCAGTTTAGCTTAGAAGCTTGACCTGTAACTGTCACTCAATATTTCAATGAATAAAGGAGTGTTTAGAGGTTGAGTTTAAGCTGCCATGTTTGAGGCCTACCTACAATTGGAAAGCCTATTTGCGATTAGCTACTGTTATTTTAAGGTTTTAAATACTGTGAGGCTTATGATTTTGATTGTGAAGAGACAGCAGTGAGTGATGGTTTTAAGCGAGATCTTAATTCTCTGCTCAGGAATTGAACCTGGGCAAGCCTGGATGAAAAGCAGGAACCCTAGCCACTAGACTAGCTGGAGGCTAGAAGTAGAATTGCCCTGATTCTTGCCCCCTGTTGAAAGTAAGAATGATTCAAGGAGGCAAAGACTATGAAAACAGGTATAAAGTTTATTAGAAACACAGTACAACGTGTGAGAGAGCATAGAAATACAGAGAGGTAATCTATATATCTAAGGCAGAGTAAAGCAGGAATATACACCCAAAGGAGTGAGGGGGCAGGCGTCCCCCTGAATGAGGAGCAAGGCAGAGAGGTGACTTACACCATTTGCGTGGGGTAGTTCTTCCAGGTCTTTGTCTTCGTTTAGCCAGTTGTTTATCTTTCACACCTGACCAGCCCCAGGGCCGCTTCCCCATCTGTGTGCACATCTTTTGGCCAAGATGGATTCCAGATTCCAAGATGGCAGGAAGGTTTCCAAACTTAGGGCCGGCACCCCCTCCCTTTCTGACCCAGAGGGGTCTCCCTGCGCACGTGCAGTTGGGGTCTCCTTGACCCTGAAGACGGGGACTATGTGACGTCTTTGTTCTTCTGCCCAGGCAGGGCTCAGCCCCTCTTGATTCTGTCAGTACCATTGTTTAGCCCGTTCACAGAAGACAAGTACCAGTTATTTGCCTTGTGCCTGTTGTTAATTTCTATCTTATGGTATAGATGGATGTGGCTGGTTGTAAATGTTTGCTCTGAAGCCCACCTATCTCCTGCCTCAGGAAGTGTAATAAGAGGCTACTTGCCAATGTCTATCCTGGAGCCCATCTACCTCCTGCCTCAATTTGTTTGGTCAGTCTACCTGGACTGAAGTATCTTTGTATATACATATATTTTTGCCTTTCTAGGGCCATTCTCGCGGCAAATGGAGGTTCCCAGGCCAGGAGTCGAATCGGAGCTGTAGCCACTGGCCTATGCCAGAGCCACAGCAACGCGGGATCCGAGCCGCATCTGCGACCTACACCACAGCTCACGGCAACACTGGATCCTTAACCCACGGAGCAAGGCTGGGGATCAAACCTGCAACCTCATGGTTCCTAGTTGGATTCATTAACCACTGAGCCACGACAGGAACTCCATGAAGTATCTTTGTAGAACTGAATTTTTGCCTTTGCTGTCTCCATATTTTTTTTATTATTTATTTATTTATTTATTTATTTATTTATTTATTTAGAGCTGCGCCTGTGGCATATGGAAGTTCCCAGGCTAGGGGTCAAATCAAAGCTGCAGCTGCCAGCCTACACCACAGCCACAGCCAAGCTGTGTCTGCAACATACACTGTAGCTCACAGCAGTGCTGGGTCCTTAACCCACTGAGCGAGGCCAGGGATCAAACCCATGTCCTCATGTATACTAGTCGGGTTCATTACTGCTGAGCCATAATGGGAACTCATGTTTTTGTTTTTAACTATTATTTTGATAATTATGTTTATCTATAGAAGGAGGTTTTTTTTTTTTTTTTCTCTCTTACATTTTCATGCATTAATTAGTTCAACCGATATTTATTAAGCTTCTGCTTTGTGCCAGGTTAGCGGGCCTGAAAACACCCTCTGATCTTCCCAACAAATGGAAATTTGAATTGATAAGCAATACTCAGGAGCTTGACCCAAATGTTTTTTTGGGGGAGTGGTGGTGGTGGTGAGATAGCTCTCACCTGCAGTCCTAGTTTTCAGCTTTTTCTGCTCTGGATGTGCCTTGTTTTTAGCAGGTGGAAAGCCTTTTAGGATGAATGCATGGTCCTTTAAGATAGATTTCGCTAAGAGGGCAGAGATAACTGGACACAAGCAATCTGCTAACCAGTCTTGATGCTGTAAGGGCTGCAGGAAATGAAAGAGCAGCTCCACAGGCATCTGCTGACCGGCTCACACTTCTCAGCCGCTGCATCTTTAAATGTGCTTCCAAGTTATAATTTGGAAAGCTGCGACATGCTCTCAGCAGTAAGGAATGGTGGGAATAAGTTTCAGAATTAATCGCTTGATTACAAATACCTACAGATGTTGAAGCTGCCATGAGTCCCCGAGGGATGTGCAGCTGTTTAAATAGTCACAGTTCAACACAAGAAATGCAGGGTTAATGTGGTTTCAAGGAGAGTAGCCTGTGACCTTATTTAGCTGCCACCTGGAATGACAGAGACAGAGATGCCCTGGAGGTTGAGATAAGTGGCAGTTGTCCTCTGGAGTCACATTAAATCTTCTCTCTTTGTGTTTCTTTCCCCCTTTCCAGTCCATTGATGACTTGAACAAATGGGCGCTCTTTCTGGTTTCTCCTTTCATACTTGAAGCAGAGCACATAGCATTTGTGACAGAGAGCATTTGGGCGCAGGGTACGGAGGGACCGAGGCCGGCATCCTGTCCAGAAACTGTGAGTACTGTGTGTATTGTCACCTGTATGACCTAATCAAACCTAAGTTGCCTTTTTAAAAAAATATATAATGATTTTTATTTTTTTCCATTATAGCTGGTTTACTTTTTTTTTTTTTTTGCTTTTTAGGGCCGTACTTCCTCATATGGAAGTTCCCAGGCCAGGGGTCCTTTCAGAGCTACAGCTGCCTGCCAGCCTATGCCACAGCCACAGCAACGCCAGATCTGAGCCACGCCTGCAACCTGCACTACACACAGCTCGTGGCAAATGGGATCCCCAACCCACTGAGCGAAACCAGGGATTGAACCCACATCCTCACAGTTCCTAGTCGAATTCGTTTCCGCTGCGCCATAACGGGAACTCCCTAAATTGTTTTTTTAAGGAGTGCACTTTCTTGATCTTTGGGATCCCCTTGCTTTTTGGATATTTTGGGTTAAATAAAAACATATTAGCAAAATTACTTTCACCTGTTTTTCCTTACTATTTTAATGTGGCTGCTAGATTTGAAGGCAGCAGTGTTCTCGTCTAGCCCCGCAACTTCTTCCTCCCCAAATTTTATTTGGTTACTTAGTTATTTTTAAATTTTTTTGGCCACATCTTCGGCTTGTGGAATTCTCTGGTTGGGGATCAGAGCTGCTCCAAACCGGAGACCTTAGCTGCTGCAGTGACAGCACTGGGTCCTTAACCTGAGGAACCACAAGAGAACTCCAAAATCAGTTTATTTTATTTTTTTGTCTTTTGTCTTTTTAGGGCTGCACCTGAGGCATATGGAGGTTCCCAGGCTAGGGGTCTCTGCAGCCACTGGTCTACAGCACAGCCACAGCCACGCCAGATCTGAGCTGCGTCTGTGACCTACACCACAGCTCCTGGCAACACCAGATCCTTTAATCCACTGAGCGAAGCCAGGGATCGAACCTGAAACCTCATGGATCCTCATCTGATTGTTTCCACAGTGCCACGACGGGAACTCCCCAAATCAGTTGATTTTATATCGCCACATACTTCCTAGACATCTCACTCTGAGTATTCTGAAAGCACTTCGGACACACTAATGTAGCCCAAACTGGTTGTTTATATTCCTCTGATAGAAAAATAGAAGATCTCAGATGGACACCCCAAACTGTGCTTCCTCTCACCTCCTCCTGCCAGTCAGTCACGAGATCTACTAATTCCACTCCCCAAGGGTTTCAGCGTTACTCCTTCACTTCCGTTCCTCCGCATTCCATTCTCGTCTTCATTAGCTTTTTGGGAAAGCGAATGTGAAAACAGCATCCTATTGTGTGTCCCTTCTGTGGGGTGTCCTCTTGATGGCCAGAGTTCTCTTTCTGGACACATCCAGTGGGGACAAGCTCCTGCCTTAGCTTTCAGTGGTGCTTTCTCCCTAGAGGTGGTTGCCTCTCGGGCTCCCGGGAGGCAGGCCCTCGCCTCTGCTGTGGCTGCTTCTGCTTGGGTGTCTGAGATGAGTCCTTTCTGCCTTCACTCACCCAGCGTGTGTTCCCCGTCTGCCACACGGATAATCCAGGAGGGACTTTGCTGATGACCGCCGTGGTCACTGGACCTCATCTCACCAACACTGTCTTTAGGACATGGGATTGGGATGAACAAAAGAGAGAAATAAGATGAGAAATAACGGACTCAGGAGTTCCCGTCGTGGCGCAGTGGTTAACGAATCCGACTAGGAACCATGAGGTTGCGGGTTCGATCCCTGCCCTTGCTCAGTGGGTTAACGATCCGGCGTTGCCGTGAGCTGTGGTGTAGGTTGCAGACGCAGCTCGGATCCCGCGTTGCTGTGGCTCTGGCGTAGGCCGGTGGCTACAGCTCCGATTCAACCCCTAGCCTGGGAATCTCCATATGCCTCGGGAGCGGCCCAAGAAATAGCAACAATAACAACAACAACAACAACAACAACAACAAAAGACAAAAAACAAAAAACAAACAAAAAAAAAGAAATAACGGACTCGAGCTTAAGGTGGACGGAAACGAGCGTTAGGAGATAGGTCAAGTTAAAGGAGAGCAGGCAACGGTATTTGGGGCTCAGAAGGAGGCATAGGATTTGGCAGGTGGCCTGAGAGTCACCCATGTGCTATGACTTAGTTTCTCCTGCAGGTTCCTAAGGTTTCATTTAGCTTTATATATACTTAGGATAGTAATGATACCATTTATTGAGCCCCTGCTGGGCATTTTGCATACATTACTTCTTTTCTTTTTTTGGCTTTTTAGGCTGTCACCCGTGGCATATGGAAGGTCCCAGGCTAGGGACTGAATCGGAGCTACAGCGGCTGGCCTATACCACAGCCACAGCAATGTGGGATCTGAGGCTTGTCTGTGACCTATAGCACAGCTCATGGCAATGCAGGATCCCTGACACACTGAGCCAGGCCAGGGATCAAACCCGAATGCTCATGGGTACTAGTCTGATTGCTTTCTGCTGTGCCACAAAGGGAACTCCCCCTTTTTTTGGGTGGGGCGTACCTGTAGCATATAGAAGTTCCCAGACTAGGGGTTGAATTGGCACTGCAGCTGCCAGCCTACACCACAACCACAGCAACACCAGATACAAGCTGCATCTGTGACCTACACCACAGCTCATGGCAACGCCGGATCCTTAACCCACTGAGCGAGGTGCGGTATTGAACTCGTATCCTCAGGGATACTACGATTCCTTTCTGCTGTGCCACATTGGGAACTCCTACATACATTACTTCTAATGCTCACAATTCTAGAATATATTAATGGTGTCATTTTATTTCTTTTTCTTTTTTTTTTTTTTCTTTTTTTTTGTCTTTTTGCCGTTTCTTGGGCCACTCCCATGGCATATGGAGGTTTCCAGGCTAGGGGTTCAGTTGGAGCTGTAGTGGTCGGCCTACACCAGAGCCACAGCAACGCAGGATCCGAGCCACATCTGCAAGCTACACCACAGCTTACGGCAATGCCGGATCCTTAACCCACTGAGCGAGGCCAGGGATCGAACCCGCAACCTCATGGTTCCTAGTCAGATTCATTAACCACTGAGCCACGATGGGAACTCCCAGTGGTGTCATTTTAAAGAAAAGAAAAATGAAATTAAACGACATTAAAAAAAAAAATCGAAGTAGATTTACAGTGTGTTTCTGGTGTACAGCAGAGTGATTCAGATAGGTATGTATGTATTCTTTTTCCTATTCTTTTAATTATCGTTTATTACATGATTTTTTTTTTTTTTTGGTCTTTTGTCTTGTTGTTGTTGTTGTTGCTATTTCTTGGGCCGCTCCCGCGGCATATGCAGGTTCCCAGGCTAGGGGTTGAATCGGAGCTGTAGCCACCGGCCTACGCCAGAGCCACAGCAACACAGGATCCGAGCCGCGTCTGCAACCTACACCACAGCCCACGGCAATGCCGGATCATTAACCCACTGAGCAAGGGCAGGGACCGAACCCGCAACCTCATGGTTCCCAGTCGGATTCGTTAACCACTGCGCCATGACGGGAACTCCTATTACACGATATTAAATATAGTTTCCCAGAGTTCCTGTCGAGTCGCAGTGGGAATGAATCCGACTAGTATCCATGAGGATGCAGGCTCAATCCCTGGCTTAACTCAGTGGGTTGGGGATCTGTTGTTGCTGTGGCTGTGGTGTGGGCTGGCAGCTGTAGCTCTGATTCAACCCCTAGCCTGGGAACTTCCATATGCTACAGGTATGGACCTAAAAAATATATATATACAGTTTCCTATGCTATACAGTAGGACCTTGTTTTGTCTATTTTATATATAGTAGTTTGTATCTAATCCCAAACTCCCAATTTATCCCCCCCTACCCCTTTGGTAAGTATAGTTTTGGTAACTATAAGTTTTTTCCTATGTCTGTGAGTCTGTTTCTGTCTCCCCCTCACCAATCCAGTTGTGCCACAGTGGGAACTCCTCTCTCTCTCTTTTTTTCTTTTTAGGGTCATACCTGTGGCATATGGAAGTTGCCAGGCTAGGGGTTGAATTGGAGCTGTAGCTGCTGGTCCATGGCACAGCCACAGCAATACCAGATCTGAGCTGTGTCTGCGACCTATGCTGCAGCTTTTGGCAAAGCCGGATCCTTAACCCACTGAATGAGGCCAGGGATCGACCCACATCCTCATGGATACTAGTCTGGTTCGTAACCTGCTGAGCCACAATCATATTTTAATATTCTACATATTAGTGATATTATAAGATTTAAATGACCTTTCTAAGGCCAGCAGTTGCTAAGTGGTAGATAAGGTTGTTTTTTTTTTTGGTCTTTTGTTGTTGTTGCTATTTCTTGGGCCGCTCCCGTGGCATATGGAGGTTCCCAGGCTAGGGGTCTAATTGGAGCTGTAGCTGCCAGCCTACGCCAGAGCCACAGCAACGTAGGATCCGAGCCGAGTCTGCAGCCTACGCCACAGCTCACGGCAACGCCGGATCCATAACCCACTGAGCAAGGGCAGGAACCGAACCCGCAACCTCATGGTTCCTAGTCGGATTTGTTAACCACTGCGCCACGACGGGAACTCCAGGTAGATAAGGTTTTAACCAGTGTCCTTATCCTTTTTAGCAGCCATAAGAATAAATGACCATTTTTAAAGGTATCTAGGCTTTGAGATTCCATAGTCATAGCAGTAAAGTTTATATTAACCAAAGTCCAGCCAAGCCGTGCTTACAGTTTAATCTCTTGATTTTGGTATAAAGAGACCAACCTTTTTTTTTTTCTTTTTGTCTTTTTAGGGCACACCCACAGCATATGGAGGTTCCCAGGCTAGGGGTCTAATTGGAGCTACAGCTGCTGGCCTACACCACAGCCCTGAAACGCCAGATTCGAGCTGCATCTGCAACGTACACCACAGCTCTGGGCAACGCTGGATGCTTAACCCACTGATCGAGGCCAGGGATTGAACCCCCACCCTCATGGTTCCCAGTCTGATTTGTTTCTGCTGCACCAAGATGGGGGTGTGTCAGGGATGATGGGCAGCCTCCTCCCCAGGGCCAGGAGAGGGGTGTGTGGCCTGAGGGGCAGGGCCAGGTAGCGGACAGCCAGCGGGGAGGGGCAGAGGCCTTCCTCTGGCTTAGATCAGGAGCCTAGAAGTGCCACAGGGCTTTGGGGGCCACAGCATGGGAAGGGGGACTTTCCAGGAGAAGTGTGGCTGGGCACTTGCCCCAGGAGTTGGGGCCAGGCTGGAAAAGGCTGCAGCAGAGAGACCTGAGACATAGGCAGGGCTTGATGGCCCCAGGGAACTGCAGAAAGGGGAACTGGGTGGGAGGGTCCCGAACCTACGGGGCGGTGACCAGGGAGGGTCTGCCCATCCTCAGGGCCTCCCCTCCACTTTCCCTGGAAAGGAGCTGGGAACTCATGGTGCAGATCTGTGGACCCGCTCAGCTATGGAGGGAGCTGTGCCCCAACGGGGACCCTGGGCACCTCTTCCTCAGACTCCACCACCGTCCTCAGGACAGCAGCATCTCCTAAGAGTGCAGGCCTCGGGAGTTCCCGCAGTGGCGCAGCGATCGCGAACCTGACTAGCATCCATGAGGATGCAGGTTCAATCCCTGGCCCCACTCAGTGGGTTAAGGATCCTGTGTTGCCAAGAGCTGAGGTGTAGGTTGCCAACATGGCTCGGATCCTGCATTACTGTGGCTGTGGTGTAGGCCAACAGCTGTAGCTCTTATTTGACCCCTAGCCTGGGAACCTCCATATGCAGCAGGTGTGGCCCTATAAATAACAACAACAACAGAAATAATGCCCCCCCCCAAATCCGCAAAACTGCTTGCAGGCCTTGGCTACCACCCTTAATCTGAGTCTATGTGATTTGCTTCTCAAACTTTGAGCTCGTTGGGTACATCATGGACCGTAGACATATGGGCACAGGTCTCCCTGCAGCCCTGCTGGATACCTGCTGTGGGGGCAGGAAGAGCTTCAGAACCGAGGCCGAGATGCCTGTGCAGTCTTCGTTTTGTCTCCTGTGAAGGAGAAGTAGTGCTCCCGGCTGCTGCTGCTGCTCTTCTCCATGCATCCAGCAAGCCCCACCCCCCGTTCATGTTTTTGTTTGTTTCCAGTCTTTCCTGCCCTGCATCATATGGAGTTCCTGGGCAGGGATTAGATCCCAGCAGCAGCAACGATGGATCCTAACTCACTGTGCTGGGCCGGGTAGAGAACCCGGGTCCCAGTGTTCCCAAGATGTCAGCGATTGGGTTGCGCCACAGCAGGAACTCCACACCCCCAGTACTTTGTTTTGAACCTCTCACCTCTGTGGTGGTGCAAGCAGGGTCTTGACCACGTGCCCCATGGTCGGATGCCGCCGCCGGCTGTGACTGGCATCCCGAAGTGTCCAGTGTACTCGGCCACTGTGTGCCGATCAGCGTCCTGGGGCTGACCACAGGCCCACATGCCACCTGCCTACACCAGCATCAATCAGATTCTCTTCCTGAGCTGTTGTCAGGTCATTTCCCCAGGGAGCTGGAGGTGGGGCTACGCAGCTTGATGCAGCGCATGCGCCATGGCAATCTGAGGTGCAGCATTCCTTGGGGGTGCGTCCAGGGCGCTGACGCTGGCACCCACCTGGGGCAGCAGGTCTAGCCTGTTGCCTCGTAGAGCAGAGTTGAGCCCTCCTAGTCAAGCTCTGTCCAAATTGAGATGTGTGAGCAAAAGAAATGACAAGTGTAAGCCACTGAATTTGGGGGTGGTTTGTTATTACACTAATGACTAGTGTAAGCCAGTAAATTTGGGGGTCAGGAAGACCAGAACACTTGGTCTGCCTGTTAAAACTTCTGCTTTTCCTTGTTGGAAGAGAGCTTGCTGCTGTTCCTCTTACCAACATCAGTAGGGCAGGGGTAGAAAGTGGGCAGCGAATAATTGTGGATGCTGATGCATTACTCTCTAGACGCTGGACCTCTGGTGCTTGTGGGGCATTTAAAGAACACACATAATAGACTAAAGTTAGGGCAACAGGAGTATTGCTCTTATTTCCTGATTACCTCTCAGTAATTCAGAAAATTAGAACCCAGACCACCGTTTTCCTTGAGTGTCTGGTCCATCACAGTTTTGCAGAACCACCTAAATCTCACGTGGGCTACTTTATTGCTCTAGCTCTTGCTTTTTTCTTTTTTTTTTTTTTTTGTCTTTTTAGGGCTGCACCCAAGGCATATGGGAATTCCCAGGCTAGGGTCAAATTGAAGCTGTAGCCACTGACCTACATCACAGCCACAGCAACATGAGATCCGAGCCGAGTCTGCAACCTACACCATAGTTCATAGCAATGATGGATCCTTAACCCACTCAGTGAGGCCAGGGATCAAACCTGACTCCTCATGGATGCCAGTCAGATTCCTTTCCGCTGAGCCATGACGGGAACTCCTGTTTCAACTCCTACCTACTTTTTGTGGCCTTAAGCCCCTTCTCATATGATTTTCCAGTACCCCTTTTAAAAAAAGCATCTTAGAGCATAGTATCCTTTTATTTTTTATTTATTTTTTTTGTCTTTTCTAGGGCTGCACCCGCGGCATATGGAGGTTCCCAGGCTAGGGGTTCAATCGGAGCTACATTTGCCAGCCTACACCACAGCCACAGCAACCTGGGATCCGAGCTGCGTCTGTGAACTACACCACAGCTCATGGCAACGCTGGATCCTTAACCCACGGAGTGAGACCAGGGATCAAACCTGCAACCTCATGGTTCCTAGTCGGATTCATTAACCGCTGAGCCACAGCAGGAACTCCAGTATCCTTTTAAATAAGAGAGGGAAAATGAATTCTTTTTTTTTTTTTTTTTTGTCTTTTTGGTCTGTTGTTGTTGTTGTTGCTGTTGTTGCTATTTCTTGGGCCGCTCCCGAGGCATATGGAGGTTCCCAGGCTAGGGGTTGAATCAGAGCTGTAGCCACTGGCCTACGCCAGAGCCACAGCAACGCGGGATCCGAGCTGCGTCTGCAACCTACACCACAGCTCACGGCAACGCCGGATCGTTAACCCACTGAGCAAGGGCAGGGACCGAACCCGCGACCTCATGGTTCCTAGTCGGATTCGTTAACCACTGCGCCACGACGGGAACTCCTGAAAATGAATTCTGTAGTACTCCTGTATCCTTTCTGTTTCTAAACCCAAACTGCATTGAAAATAACTCAGAACTGGGGAGTTCCCGTCGTGGCGCAGTGGTTAACGAATCCGACTAGGAACCATGAAGTCGCGGGTTCGGTCCCTGCCCTTGCTCAGTGGGTTAACGATCCGGCGTTGCCGTGAGCTGTGGTGTAGGTTGCAGACGCGGCTCGGATCCCGCGTTGCTGTGGCTCTGGCGTAGGCTGGTGGCTCCAGCTCCGATTGGACCCCTAGCCTGGGAACCTCCATATGCCGCGGGAGCGGCCCAAGAAATAGCAACAACAACAACAACAAAAAGACAAAAGACAAAAAAAAAAAAAAAAAAAAGAAAAGAAAATAACTCAGAAGTGGAAATAACCTCTTCCCCGCATTATCATGGTCTCTGTGTGTCTAGTCCTCCTTAACGCAACTCAGTACTGGATGTTTAAAAAAAACCTAACATCTAGAAGTTCCCAGTGTGGGCCAGCAGGTTTCAAACCCCACTAGTACACTTGAGGATGCAGGTTTGATCCCTGGCCTTGATCAATGGATTAAGGATCTGGTAGAGTGGTTTAAGGATCGGCGTTGCCTTGAGCTGTGGGGGTAGGTCTTTTGGTGTTGCCGTGGCTGTGGTGTAGGCTGGGGGCTGCAGCTCTGATTTGAGCCCTCGCCTGGGAACCTCTGTATGCCGTGGGTGTGGTCATTAAAAGCAACCCCCCAACATATAATTAGGAGAAACAAGAGCCAAAAAATTAGCAGTGTCGATGCTCTGACATTGGTCTTACCTAAGGCAACTGTAACATGTTTGTCTGGATTGTCTTGAGAAACAGAACAAATAGGGTGTGTGTGTGCATTTTATATAATATACGTATATACACATACAGAAAGAGAAAAAGGGAGGAAATGGGGGAGAGAGGGAGACAGAGATAAAGAGGCTTTTTTTTTTTTTTTTTTTTTTTGGTCTTTTTGCTATTTCTTGAGCCGCTCCCGCAGCATATGGAGGTTCCCAGGCTAGGGGTCGAATCGGAGCTGGAGCCACCAACCAGCCTACGCCAGAGCCACAGCGACACGGGATCCGAGCCGAGTCTGCGACCTACACCACAGCTCACGGCAACGCCGGATCCATAACCCACTGAGCAAGGGCAGGGACCGAACCCGCAACCTCATGATTCCTGGTCGGATTCGTTAACCACTGCGCCATGACGGGAACTCCCAAAGAGGCTTATTTTATGGAGTTGGCTTACATGATTGTGGAGTCTGGTGAGTACAGAATCTGTAGGGCAGGCCAGAGACTAAATACTCAGGGAAGATGGATGTTGCAGCTTGAAGTTGGAAGGCAGTCTGGAGGCAAAATTTCCTCTTCTGGGAACTTCAGTCTTTTTCTTGTAAGGCCATCAACTGATTAGATGAGGCCCACCTGCATTTGGAGGATAATCTACTTGACCCAAAGTCAACTCATTTTAAATGTTAATTTCATCTAAAAATTTATCTTCACAGTCACCTCTGGACTGATATTTGGCCAAATATCGGGGTACTGTAGCCTAGCTGAGTTGGCACATAAAATTAACCATCACCTCATGGTTGGTGAGATTCCTGTACCGCCATTTGCTGCAGAATTTCAGCTCAGCACCTGATGCAGGCAGGTAGATGAGAGTTTAACCCAGCGCCTTTGGTCCCAGGGTCCCTTTCCTCATGCACATGTGTGCTGAGCACAGCAGACACATCACTGCTTGCTGTCATCAGTGCAGGCTCAAGTCACGAGCTTCCGTTATGGGAGTGCTTTCTGCGTGATGCTCAGGAGAGGAAATCCCTTTGAGTAGGGTGACTGGGGCTTCCGTGGCTTTGATCTTTGGAGGTAAACCTTTTGCTTGACTTCCCCTTTCTTTCTCTGCCCCATTGTCTCCATTGTCTCCATCTCAAAGTGCAAATGGCATGCGCCCTGTTTTAGTTCTGGACAGAGGGAAAGCGCCCTGGCCGAATCCCGGTGGCTTTGCTTTGATGGGGGCCCGCAGTGCTGCATGGAGGAGTTTGCACGGTCTGTGGCTCACGGACCACGTTCCTAGAAAAAGGAAATGCACTTAAGTGAGGAAGCAGCCGGCCGCAGTTGAGAAACTTGATCAGAGACATGTGTGTATTGTTCTTTGGCTGCTTCCTGTCCTTCCCCGAGGTTTATCTCCTGCTTCTCTCTTCCGGTGGAGGATTTACTTAGTGGCTCCTTTTACATTAAGGTCACAGCTCCACGCCGGCAGTGCCTGATGCGGCAGGGCGCTAAATCAGCCTTGGAACAACTAAATCCTGCGCTGGGTCTCCACTGGCTGAGCTCAAAGGTGCTTTTAGCCTCCATCACTCCATGTCACGCTTCCCATTCACCCTCATCTGCAAAGTCAGCTCTGGCCAAGGTGATGGTTATCTTATCCTCCTGAGCTGACATCCTTCCTGCATTCTCAGAGCTGGACATCAACTAAATATTTGTCTGAATGGTACACTTTAACTCTCCATCCTGAATCAAAGGTGCCGTATTTGAAATGCAGAATCCGACTGCAACCCTGCTCAGGGCCAACCCACCCTGACTGCCAGGTGTATCCTGTGGCTGTGTGTCTGTAGGAGGTGGCGGAAGTAGGTGGTAAAAGGGAGGGAAGACTACATGTAGAGCTAAAAAAAGAAAATTCTCCAAATATTCTAGACTGATCAGTGAGTTTCAATCTTTTTTTAAAGTCTAATTAAAAACAAATTTTGGAAAAAAATTTTTTTTTTTACCACTCTGCAGCATATGGAGTTCCTGGGCTGGGGGTCAGATCTGAGCTATACTTGCAACCTATGCCACAGCTGTGGCAACGCAGGATCCTTAACCCACTGTGCTATCCTGGGGATCGAACCTGTGTCCCAGCGTGCCAAAGATGCCATCAATCCTGTTGTCACAGTGGAAACTGTTGCCCATTTTTAGATTGAGTATCTGTCTTTTTTTGTTGTTGTCTTTTGTCTTTTTAGGGCCGCACCTGCAGCATATGGAGGTTCCCAGGCTAGGGGTCTAGTGGGAGCTATAGCTGTTGGCCTATGCCACAGCCACAGCAACAACAGATCTGAGCCATGTCTGCAACCTACACTACAGCTCATGGCAACGCCGGATCCTTAACCCACTGAGCAAGGCCAGGGATCGAACCCACAACCTCATGATTCCTAGTTGGATTAGGTTTCCACTGTGCCACGATGGGAACTCCTAGATTGGGTATCTTTTTGTTGAGTGATGGGAATTCTTTATATATTGTGAATACAAATCTCATCAAGTACACAATTCGCAAATATTTTCTCCCATTTTGTGAGTTGTTTTTTCACTTCTTGTAACTGCTCTTTGAAGCATGTTTTCTTTTTTTTTTTTTGCATTTTAGGGTTGCACCCTTGGCATATGTAAGTTCCCAGGCCAGGGGTCAAATCGAGCTGCAGCTGCCCACCTACGCCATAGCAATGTGGGATCTGAGCCGCATCTGCGATCCTACTGGATCCTTAACCCACTGAATGAGGCCAGGGACTGAACCCACATCCTCACAGACACTATGTTGGGTTCTTAACCCTCTGAGCCACAGTGGGAACTCCAAAAGTATTTCTGATCATGAAATTTGGGGCAGTATATCCCTGGGAAGCGGGGAAATTATTCATGGCATCTTCAAAAGGACCACTATATTCAATATTGCTTTTAAAGCCAGATTCATAATATCTAATAACAGCAGCTTTCATTAATTGAGTAATTTTTCTGCCCAAAACTTTCTACTGGGCATTACAAAAACTCTTTAATCTCATTAACGTAACAAACCTGTAAGTTGATGGTAGCATTATTCCTATTTTATGAATGAAGAAGCTGAGACTTGTCTAAGGACACACAGCAACAATAAGTTGAGTCTGACCCAAACCCAGACCTGGGACTCCAGAGCCAGGCTCTCAACCTCAAGCGCCTCCCCTTATCCTTGTTCAAGCTTCCAATTCTTTTAACACTGAAAGGCTGAAAAGGGCTGAGCTTTGCTCTCATTTCCCCTGTCCCCCTTGTGGTGGAAATGTGAATTGCGAGAGGCAGGAGCTCTGGAGCGTCCTTGGCTTTTTATCCTTTCAGTAGTCAGTGGGGAAGCCTGTTCAAAAAATCCTGATTCCTGAATGGCAACTTCAGAGAGTCTGAGGCATCAGACAGAGAGAAGGACCCAGGAACATGAAATTTTCGCATGCTCTTGGGGAGTTCTATTGCAGGGGGTCTTGAACACCAGTTTTTTTTTGTTTGTTTTTGTTTTGCTTTTTAGGGCCGCACCCGTGGCATATGGGAGTTCCCAGGCTAGGGGTTGAATCAGAGCAGCATCTGCTGGCCCCAGCCACAGCAACACCAGATGTGAGCCGCGTCTGCAACCTACACCACAGCTCACATCAATGCCAGATCCTTAACCCACTGAGCAAGACCAGGGATCGAACTCGAGTCCTGTGGATACTAGTCGGGTTCATAACCCGCTGAACCACAACAGGAATCAGTTTTGTTTTGGCTGTGTCTGTGGCATGCAGAAGTTCCTGGGAAGGGATCAAATCTGCTCCACAGCAGTGACAATGCCAGCTCCTTAACCCGCTGAGCCACGAGGGAACTCCTAGAGCCCCCCCTTTGAGAAAAGCTGGTCATGAATCATTGGATACTGTGGACTTGTTGTTTTCTCTGGTTTCCTGTTACTGAAGGGCAAGTTTATGTTTTTCCAACGTCCAGGGAATGGCCCTTCCCTCTTTTGTTCTCTTAAAAAGCAGTTAAGACTTTATTTACTTTTATTTATTTATTTGTAAATAATAAGAAGTGACCACAGCATTGACCCTGAGCCAGGACAACTTTGCTGTGAATACAATCCAATATCTAGTAATTCATTGTCTTTGAGTGTAATATAGTTGTGGGAGCTAGAGGGAAAAGTAAGATATCAGATTGCCTGAGAGAAGAAGACTCTCACCTGTCTCTCCTCCTCATCCCTCATCCACTTTTTCTCAGACTGTGAAGTGGTCGGACTGTTGTTTGCCGTTAGCTTGCAGACCTGGGGATCCTTATCAATTAATCGCCAAAGCGAGTGTGGAGGACTTCAGCAAGCTGGGGGTGGCGTTCCTGGAAGACAGACTGCAGATGGCTAATGGGCTGATAGCCCAAAAGATCGTTTGTAAGTAACTTTAGAAATGTGTCATAGTGTGGGTGTCACAGTTATGCGCTTAAGGACTGCTGAGCGCTCCTGTCTGCTAGGCTTCCTTGCAGTAGCATTGCAACAGGCCATAGGTTGGATGGAACCATTGTAGTGTAACATTCATGCATATGTCAGGTTGTTTGTTTTTTTGTTTTTGGGTTTTTTTTTTTTTTTGTGTTTTTGCCATTTCTTGGGCCACTGCCATGGCATATGGAGGTTCCCAGGCTAGGGGTCGAATTGGAGCCGTAGCCACCAGCCTACTCCAGAGCCACAGCAATGCGGGATCTGAGCCGCGTCTGCGACCTACACCGTAGCTCATGGCAATGCCGGATCCTTAACCCACTGAGCAAGGCCAGGGATCGAACCCACAACCTCATGGTTCCTAGTTGGATTCGTTAACCACTGAGCCACGATGGGAACTTCTCAGGTTTTGTTTTTTCAGTTTTTTTTTTTTTTTTTTTTGAGGTGCCTATCCCTGAGTATTTCGTTAGTGCCTTTTTTTTTTCTTTTTTTTTTTTTTAGGGCCGCACCTGTGGCATATGGAGGTTCCTAAGGCTAGGGATCGAATCAGAGCTGTAGCCCCTGGCCTACCCCACAGACACAGCAACACCAGATCTGAGTGGTGTTTGCCACCTACACCACAGCTCACAGCAACGCTGGATCCTTTATCCACTGAGTGAGGCCAGGGATTGAACCTGCAACCTCATGGTTCCTAGTCGGATTCTTTTCTGATTTGCCATAATGGGAACTCCCGTTAGTGCCTTTTGAATTCCTTTTTTTGGGTCGTGCCTATGGCATGCAGTAGTTCCCAGGCCAGGGATCCAGCCCATGCCATGGCAGCAACCTGAGCCCCAGGAGGGACAACCCTGGATCCTTAACCCTCGGAGGACCAGGAAACTCTAAAATCCATGATAATATTTATTTCACATGATCTAATGCAATATAACTAGTTTCTAGGTTAATTGAATGGAGAGCATAGCGAGTGTTACTGGGAAGTTCTAAATTGAACAGGTTTTTTAACTTAAAATATACATACAATGGGAGTTCCCTTTGGGGCGCAGCGGAAATGAATCCGACTAGGAACCTTGAGGTTGCCAATTTGATCCCAGGCCTCACTCAGTGGGTTAAGGATTTGGCGTTGCCGTGAGCTGTGGTGTAGGTCACAGACATGGCTCGGATTCCACGTTGCTGTGAGCTGTAGTGTAGGCCAGCAGCTACGGCTCCAAATTCCACTCCTAGCCTGGGAACCTCCATAGACAGTGAATACGGCCCTAAAAAGCAAAAAAAAATATGTATATATACATAATATTTTGGGAGTTCCCACTGTGGTGCAGCAGAAACAAATCCAAGAGTAGTATTAATGAGGACGTGAGTTTGATCCCTGGCCTCACCCAGTGGGTTAAGGATTTGGTGCTGCTGTGAGCTGTGTTGTAGGCTGTGAGCTGTAGCTACAATTTGACCCCTAGACTGGGAACTTCTATATATCTTGGGTATGGCCCTAAAAAGCAAAAAACAAACAAACAAAATGAACACATCTTTTTCAGGAGACACACAAAATGTTCTTCCTTAATTAGCCTTCAAAGTTGGCTTTCTATCTATGTAAGTCTTCGTTTATTTTTATTTATTTATTTATTTATTTTTGCTATTTCTTGGGCTGCTCCCGCGGCATATGGAGGTTCCCAGGCTAGGGGTCAAATCAGAGCTGTAGCCACCAGCCTACACCAGAGCCACAGCAACGCGGGATCCGTCTGCAACCTATGCCGGAGCCACAGCAATGCGGGATCTGTCTGCAACCTACACCGCAGCTCACGGCAACGTCAGATCATTAACCCACTGAGCAGGGGCAGGGACCGAACCCACAACCTCATGGTTCCTAGTCGGATTTGTTAACCACTGCGCCAAGACGGGAACTCCTATAAGTCTTCTTTTAGATATACATATATATTTAACAAAATTTTATTTTAGTGGAATATAGTCAACCAAAAGGAAAGACTTCATTTGTACCTGGAGCACAGGAGTGTCACTAGCTCTGGAAATGTGCATAACTCAGTTTCCCCATGTCCCATGTGTAGGAACGTGCTTGATAAATGGTTTCTGAATCAGTGATTGTAAATTATCTTTCAGTCCTGAGACAAGATGCTGGTAAGACCCTTCTCCTGGGCTGATCCCATGAAGTGTCCTTTTTCCTGGGGCGTGCTCAGATAGACTCGAGATACGTGCCTTTTTTGTTTCTTAGTTTCATTATCGTCTAGGAGGTTGACACTCATGAAATCGAATCTATAAGTAAGTAGGAAAAAATGATCTCTAAGGTCTTATTTGTTTCTCTGGTCAATAAGGGAGTCTGAGGTTTTCTGATTCCTTCGGGAATGGTGCTGTGGAGTCTCCATTTCCTTCCCTCTGATGGCGGGGTGGGGTCCTCGCAGGCGGGAGCTCTTCTGTGGTTTCCAAGGAGGCTGCGTGTGGGGAGGAGGCTGCGTGTGGGGCGAGGATGCAGGTGGAACCGTGTGGACGGGCTGCCCTGGCACAGAGGTCATAGAGGCCGAGAGCCTCCTGAGGATTTGAACTGGGCTGCTTGGCAAACTGGAAGGATTGATGGATTGTTTTTTCTGTTCACCCTTTAGCGGTGCACTTGCAGGACTCCGCGCTGAAGGGACTTAGGGAGCAGGCCTCCGACACGCCAGCCCAGATCCTCCAGCCCGACCCCGAATCTTCTGTTGAGAGGAAGCCCGAGCCAAATGCCATGGAGCACATTGGCAAAGGGGACCCACAGGTCCTGGGTCCTGCGCCTACGCTGGGCAAAGGCAGTGTCCCGGGGGTGGAGCCTGCCGAGGAGAGTGACAGGGGCGTGGGCCCCGTCGAGCACTGTCACCTCCATCTGTCTAGTTGCCACGAGTGTTTGGAGCTTGAGAACAGCACCATTGAATCCGTCAAGTTCGCCTCGGCAGAGAACATTCCAGATCTTCCCTACGATTACAGTCTGGAGGGCGTCGCTGATGACCTCTGCCCTGAGAGAGGAGAGAGGAGGGTCAATGTCTCAGGAAAGGCACCCAACATCCTCCTCTACGTGGGCGCCGGCTCCCAGGATGCCCTGGACCGGCTCCAGCAGGTCCGGTCGGCTCTGGCCGACTGCGTGGACACGGACTGTTACACCCTCTACCACCTGCCGCAGGAAAGTGCCCTCAGGGACCCGTGGCCAGACAACTGTCTGTTGCTGGTCATTGCCGCCAGGGAGTCCATCCCTGAGGACCTGTCCCGGAGGTTCCTGGCCTATCTTTCTCAGGGAGGGAAGGTTCTGGCCCTGGCATCGTCCTTCACGCTTCCTGGCTTCCGAGTGACAAGCAAGGCCCTGCTGCAGGACACGGTCCAGAGCTTGGTTTTCTACAAGGCTGACCAGAGCCAGGTGAAGCTGAGCATCCTGAGCAGTGGCTGCATTTACGAGGGGGGTCCCGTGGAGCCGCTTGGCCTGGGCCAGCTCCAGGGCCACCTGGACAGTGAGGACAAAGACAGGCTGATTGTGCAAGTGCCTTTTGGGACACGTGGAGGAGAAGCTGTTCTTTGCCAGGTAGGGAGGCAGCATCGTGTGATGATCTTGCAGTATGCTCTTTGTATTTTCTGTGGTGTGCAGCGGCTTGATGTGGCTTCTTAGTTCCCACACCAGGGATTGAACCCGGCTTGCAGGGGTGAAAGCACTGAGTTCTAACCACTAGACCACCGGGAACTCCCACATTTGCTCTTTAAGGCTGTACTTTGAAAGGTTGTTAAGTCTTTTTGCTGGGGTAGAGGATGCTTCTGACCTTTGTCTGTTTTTTCTTTTTTTGTCTTTTTAGGGCCAAACCCGTAGCATATGGAGGTTCCCAGGCTAGGGGTCAAATCGGAGCTGTAGCCACTGACCTATACCACAGCCACAGCAACGCCAGACCCAAGCCTTGTCTGTGACCTGTACCACAGCTTATGGCAATGCCAGATCCTTAACCCACTGAGCGAGACCAGGGATTGAACCTGTGTCCTCATGAATACTAGTCAGATTCATTTCTGCTGAGCCATGATGAGAACTCCTATAGGGGTCTTTTTATTGAGTTAGAGAATTGCTTCCTTTTTTTGGTGTGGTTTATTTTTTTCAAATGCTGTGGGTCTTTCCAGCCCTCCTAGAAATTAAGTCTCTTGGGTTTTCTGACCAAACATTCTTCAAGGGAGCATAGATTTGGAGTTCTGTCATGGCGCAGTGGTTAATGAATCCGACTAGGAACCATGAGGTTGCGGGTTCGGTCCCTGCCCTAGCTCAGAGGGTTAAGAATCCGGCGTTGTCGTGAGCTGTGGTGTAGGTTGCAGATGTGGCTTGGATCCTGAGTTGCTGTGGCTCTGGCATAGGCTGGCAGCTCCAGCTCCAATTCAACCCCTCGCCTGGGAACCTCTATATGCCGTGTGAACAGCCCTAGAAAAGGCAAAAACACAAAAAAAAGGGGGGGGGAGCATAGATTTGCTTCTTTACTATTCTAAAGCCTACTCACTTGTTCTTAAGATTCAGGAGCAGATAATCTGAACCAGCGCAGATGAGCGTGTATAACCCAAGCAGGCATGTTGTGAGCCATAAGCCACATGAATTAGTTTTTGAGGCCTAATAAATGTTTTTCTTATCGTTTTCTCTGCAAACATGGTCGCTATAGTAACTGTGCATTCTCAGAAAATCCACTTAAAAACCTGACTTCCTTGAGCCGTATTTCACTTTTGAGTAGTGAATTTTACCACCCCTGTGTGCAGACGTGAACTAGAAAATTGATTCGGCACTGTTGCGATCCATTTCTCCAAGTTACATAGCAAATCTGCTTGCTGCACCATTTAAATTGACCCCAATACTGTCATAAAATTTGATACTGCATGCATTGCCCTAAAAAAAAAAAAAAAACCCAAAAAACCAAAAAAAACCCAGGCAATATGATGCAGCTTCAAAAATCAGATTCGGAGGATTAGAATGTCATTTTTGATTTTAAATGACTTCCAGTCTCTGTGTGACAGGGCCGCTGTTTTCTCCTCAGGCCTGTGTCAGTACCGTAGCTTGACGCCAACATCAACTAATAAATATAAGCACAGGCTGGTGAGTTTCCTCTTCCCCTGTTCAATTACCTAGTTTTCATCTTTGTAATAAATGCAGTAATGATGTAACCCAGTAAGAGGAGGACTTCAAGGCAAACCACAGCTGCGCAGTAGGCGGTGGTCTCACGGCCAAGGAGCTGATGCCTCCTCATATACAGAAAAAGGAAACTTGGGTAGACCCGCTCTCCTGATTGGGTTTGCAGGGAACATTTAAGGCTGTGGATTAATGCTGGCATTTGATTATCAACTGGACCAGGAGTTTGGCATGAAGTTGTCCACACCACGCCTCTATTTTTTTTTTTTTTTTTTTTTTTATTGGCCACCCCACGGCATAATCTGAGTTTGAATCTGAGTTGGAGTTGTGACGGCAATGCCAGATCCTTAACTCACTGTGCCGGGCTGGGGATTGAACCTGCATCCCTGCTGCTACAAAGACTCTGTCCATGGTGCCATAGTGGGAACTCCCACATCAAGCCTCTAAAATGGCTTTGAAACATTTTGTGGTTTTATTTAGCTTAGCACATGACAGAGGTGGTTCAGCTTTTATAGCAGAGTTTCTCACCCCTGGCATTGCCGTACATTTTGGGCTGGATCCTTCTTTGTTGTGGGGTCGTCCCATGCCTTGTTGGGTGCTAACAGCACTACCTACCAGATGCTAATAGCGTCCCCTCCCCCGTCTGTGACTGGAGACATTTTTAGTTCTGGCTTTCGGTCTGATCTAAAAGCCTTCATTTTCTTTCTTTTTTTTTTTTTTAAAGGCTGCACCCATGGCATTTGGAGGTCCCAGGCTAGGGGTCCAGTCAGAGCGGTAGCTGCTGGCCTACATCACAGCTCATGACAACATCAGATTCTCAACCCACTGAGCGAGGCCAGGAATCGAACCTGGATTGTCATGGATGCTAGTCAGATTTGTTTCCACTGAGCCATGATGGGAACTCCTAAAAGCCTTCATGTTAGATGAAGCCAGGTTCCAGAGATGGGCCTATCACCATGCTAACAGCACTAGACCAGAGGATGAGACATTGGCTGGTTGCCACAGAGGCCCTGGAGGGTGCTGTGCACGTGCTCCGGTGGCCCTTCTGCCCTGTGGATTGGGTGCCGAGCCATTGTAGAAGCATCCGATCTTGAATCTGGTGGCCTAGCGGTGAGGCACTTGATCTTTGCACTGCTCTGGTGCAGGTTTGATGCCTGGCCCGGGAACTTCCTCATGCCTTGGGCATGGCCGAAAAACAAACAAACAAACAAAAAAAACCCAAAAAAACAAACAAAAAAACTTGACAATAGCTCATGGTGTCAACGTCTGTGCTTTCCTCTTACCTCTGGAATCCAGAGGCCTGCTCATAGGGGGAGTCCTTTTCCTTCTTGGCATCTGTCCCATGTGACATTGACTTCCGTCTACCCTGAAAATCTACCCTAGTCTGTTCCTTAGATCTGTGTACTCACTCGTCCGGCCCTCTCCTTGGGCCCAGGTGGGGCAAGAACTCATTTGACTTCTGCCACCTGTCACGGGGACACTCACCTGCTTCCGTGAATTAAATGTGACCTGCTGCCATGCTGACAGCACTGGCTTTGTCCCCTGGAGAGGAAGGCACACGCTCTGGGTAAGAATGCACAGTAGAAGGAGACATAGTTAGACTCGGACACCTTCAGGGATCCACTTTTCTTCTCGTGGGCCGTTCAGAGGCCACTCCTGGTTGACAGGCTCAGTCGCAGGTGAAGCAGGCAGCCCTCAGCTGAGCGGCTGGAGTGTGCGGACTCTGCTGGATAGGCCTCAACAGACATCTTCAGACTGGCCTCGACTTGGGTTGGATTGTTATGGACTGGGCATATGGATAGTGTTTTTGGTTTGGATGAGGCTTGAGTGGGAATTGAGAGATTTTAAGTTGCCTGAAGAAGGCTGGCACTGTGCTTTTTATTTACAATGTTCTTGTCACATCGGGCTGGGAGTTCTGCATGCAACAGAAGCCCACAGCTGCCCCTGGGCAAATGCACAATGAAATAAACAAGCTCAGGCTGCTCTCCTGGGTAGTCAGTATTCTGGCACCCACCAGGCTCTAATGCGCAAGAGAGCTACAAGTTCCAGTACATTCCTTCATGCCGAGACACAGACCACTGATTGGAAAGTTCTAGTTCAAAGCAGCAAGAAGTCCCGGTATGCTCCTTTGTATCAAGACACAGACTGTTGATAGGCGAAGCTACTCTAATGGTACAACAAAGCCTGACCTAAACATATGAGGTTCCAAGTCTTATCAGGTGAGGGAGGGAGGTGCCACCAGCCTTTCTGGAGTCCCCCAGGCCCCACTCCTCTGTTTGAATTCCTGCAGATGCTGTGTGTGTGTGTGAAACCGACTTTTTAAGAAAAAAAATCTCACAGTCAAATTTAACAAAAATTTTATTTATTTTATTATATTATTATTATTTTTTCTTTTCAGGGCTGCACCCATGGCATACGTAAGTTCCCAGGCTAGGGACTGAATTGGAGTTAAAGCTGCCGGCCTACACCACAGCTCACGGCAACGCTGGATCCTTAACTCACTGAGTGAGACCAGGGATCAGACCCACATCCTCATGGATACTAATCGGGTTCATTATTGCTCATATCGAGCCACAACGGGCACTCTTTACAAAAAATGTAACAAGTTTCGCTGAGCAAAATACACTCAAAAGGCAGTCACAGCACAAAGAGAGTTTTAAGTCAAGGCCTCACCAGCTCCTACAGTATTAGCAATGTGTTTCAGTTTTCAAAACTGACTTTGAAAAAGCTTACACTTAACCTAAGCGATTTTAAATGGAAATAAACTGGAATGAACAAACATGAGAAATGTTCCCCTTTGTATTAGGGATCTAGCACCTTGAATTTTCCAAAAAAAAAAAGCACACCTCCCAGTGTGTTCACGATGATGTGGTGTAAAAGAACCGCATTCAACGTACCTGAAACTGCTTTAACTAGGATAACATCACTCCAGAAGCACCTACCTAAATGTTAATTGAGAAGAGCTGAAAGGGAGGTTCCTGTCGTGGCTCAGTGGTTAACAAACTCGACTAGCATCCATGAGGACGTGGGTTCGGTCCCTGGCCTCGCTCAGTGGGTTAAGGATCTGGTGTTGCCATGAACTGTGGTGTAGGTCGCAGATGTGGTTTAGATCACTTGTTTCTGTGACTCTGGTGTAGGCCAGTGACTATAGCTCCGATTCGACTCCTAGCTTGGGAACCTCCATATGCTGCAGGTGTGGCCCAAAAAGACCAAAAAAAAAAGAAAAAAAGAATAGCTGAAAGTAGTTTTAGTTGACTCAGTACCACAGGCTAGAGGAAAGTTCCTGCAGAGTCTCTTAAAGCAGTGACTAAGGCCACTCCTGCCCCCAGTAGCTCCGACCAGTAGGTGGACTAGTGGCTTTGAGCAGGACCCACGGTGCCTCCCTGGGTTCAGTGGCCACTGTACTGGGGTTCCCAGCACACCATATTCCTAAAGATTTGGTCATCTAACCAGGTTAAGTGACTTGCCCATGACCGATGAGTGATAAAACTCAGGACCTGGAAATTTGATTCCTCTCCAGGGTCACGTCTGCCATGTCCTTTCAACCTCACGGCCATGGTTTTAATGGGCTCCCACCAATCGTTTTATTGCCTGTCATTCCTTTCCAAATATTCAGGTTGCAAGTTCATGTCTTGCTGATAAATTTGGAGGATTCATGTGCAAGTTTTCAGGAAAACTGGTAAAGATACTTTCTCTTATTTAAAAAATTTTTTTGTTTTTTTTTGGAGGGCCACACCCACGGCATATGGAGGGGTTGAATCAGAGCTGTAGCCACTGGTCTACACCACAGCCACAGCAACACCAGATCTGAGCCACCTCTGCCACCTACACCACAGCTCATGGCAACCCCGGATCCTTAACCCCCGGAGCGAGGCCAGGGAACGAAGCCACAACCTCATGGTTCCTAGTCGGATTCGTTTCTGCAGCGCCACGACGGGAACTCCCAGACATACAGCAAGGGGGTCAGGTTATCCTTACATGTATACATTACAATTACATTTTTCCCCCAAGACACTTTCTCCTAATGTTGCTCAGGGCCTCCGTGTCACGGAAGGGGTGTTTTCTTTCCCTCAGGTGCACTTGGAACTACCTCCCAGTTCTCCAGCGGTACAAACTCAAGAGGACTTCGATCTGCTCAAATCAAGCAATTTTAGAAGATACGAAGTCCTTAGGGAGATCCTGACCACCCTGGGCCTGAGCTGTGACGTGAAGCAAGTTCCTGCCTTAACCCCTCTCTACCTGCTGTCCGCCGAGGTGAGTGGGTGCTCGGCCGTGAAAGCCGGTCATCACGCTCAGATGACCGTCTTCAAAACGGGGACTCATTCAGTTGAGGGGGGTTTCAACTTTGATTTCTGTTCAGAGTTTCTATTTCTTTCTTTAAAATTTTTTCTATTATAGTTGATGTACAGTGTTCTGTCAGTTTCTGCTGCACAGCAAAGGGACCCAGTCGTACAGACATACACATTCTTTTTCTCACATTCTCCTCCATCACGTTCCATCACACGTGAGTGGATAGAGTTCCCTGTGCTGTACAGTGGGATCTCATTGCTTTTCCACTCCAAATGCAATAGTTTGCATCTACTAACCCCCCAATCCCCGTCCACCCCACTCCCTTGCCCTCCCCCTTGGCAACCACAAGTCTGTTCTCTATGTCCATGGGTTTGTTTCCTTCCTGTGGAAAGGTTCATTTATGCCATGTATTAGATTACAGATAAAAGTGATCTATGGTATTTGCCTAACTCAGTTCACTTAGTATGAGAGTGTCTAGTTCCATCCATGTTGCTGCAGATGGCATTATTTTGTTCTTTTTTACGACTGAGTAGTATTCCGTTGTGTCTATGTACCACATCTTCTTTATCCAGTCATCTGTCAATGGACTTTTAGGTTGTTTCTATGTCTTGCCTATGGTGAATGGTGCTGCAGTGAACATAGGGGTGCATGTATCTCTTTCAATGAAAGTTTCATCTGAATATATGCCCACGAGTGGGATTGCTGGGTCATATGGTAGTTCTAGATTTAGCTTTCTGAGGTACCTCCATACTGTTTACCATAGTGGTTGTACCCACGCACAGCTGACTTTGTCTCACCTCAGAGCTTTGCCTAGAAGTCACTGTCCCAGAGATGTTTCCTAGTTTCCAGACCAGATGGGACCAGCCAGCTTTGTGTCCTCATAGGGTTTATTTTTGAACTTTTTCCATAGTGGTTGTACCTAGAGTTCCTGTCCTGGTGCAGCGGAAACAAATCCGACCTGGAACCATGAGGTTGTGGGTTTGATCCCTGGCCTCCCTCAGTGGGTTAAGGATCCAGTGTTGCCGTGAGCTGTGGTATAGGTCACAAACATGGCTCAGATCTGGCATTGCTGTGGCTGTGGCTTAGGCCAGCAGCTACAGCTCCAATTGGATCCTAGCTTGGGAACCTCCATGTGTTGCGGGTATGGCCCTAAAAAATAATAAAAAAAAAAGGACCACAGTAGTTGTACCAATTTACATTCTCAACCAACAGTATAGGAGGGTTCCCTTTTCTCCCCACCATCTCTGGCATTTGTTATTTGTTGATTTACTAATGATGGCCACTAGATTTTCTAATTTTTTTTTTTTGTCTATCCCTGTGGCATATGGAAGTTCCTGGGCAGTGACAATACTGGATCCTTAACCTGCTGCACCACAAGGGACCTCTTCTATTTCTTTGCTTTTTTTTTTTTTTTTTAGGGCTGCACCTGCAGCATATGGAAGTTCCCAGGCTGGGGGTTGAATTGGAGCTGTAGCCGCCAGCCACAGCGATGCCAGATGCGAGCCGTGTCTGCAACCTACATTACAGCTCATGGCACCACCGAATCCTTAACCCACTGAGTGAGGCCAGGGATCGAACCTGCATCCTCACAGTTCCTGGTTGGGTTCATTAAGCGTTGTGCCACGACGGGAACTTGGGTCTCTTCCCTTTCTATTTTGACTTCAGGTTTGGGAGCCACCTTAAAGTTGTCCAAATGTAACTAATTTTTTTGGTGTTTTTTGTAAGGGAGGGAGAGAAGACCATTGGAGTTTAGAGGGTGTTGTCTTCAAGTTATGGCCCTCTCCACCTGAGGGGGAAAAGGTCCCTGTTTTATGTGTCAAGAGCGTACTTAGAGACCACTGTTTATTCGATTGGGATTAAAAATCTTCGCTTTGATTTGGGCCTTTCTCAGTGAGTCTTTGCCTGGGAAAATCACACCTTTTATTTGTGCTGGTGTCTGCCCTCCTGTGGCAGAAGGGGCTCTGGATTTCAGTTGAGATCTTGTCCTCTTGTCTAAAAGGAAAATGCCCTGCTGTTGGGAATGTATTCGGGAGTTTCCCTGTGGTTGTTGCCTGCTGGGGCAGGTTGCTAGACTTGCCAGCTGTGTCTTCTCCCTAATCCCTTTGCTTTGCTAAGCTTTTGGTTAGTTTAGTTCTGTCTCCCCTGACTAGGGAAATGTGTGAGTTTAGTGATGTAACTGAGGAGTTTCAGCAAATACCTGATATAGTCCAGGTGCGTCTAAACACCAAACGTACCTGCTTTCTCTCGAAAAGAACAAATCATACCCTCCACCCAATATTTTAATTCACTTTTTATTTTTTGCTGAGCCTGCAGCATGTGGCAGTTCCTGGGCCAGGGATTGAACCTATGCCACGGCAGTGACTACAGGTCCTTAACCACTAGGCGCCAGGGAACTCCTTCCCACAACATTTTTGAGAGGAGGAGTTTTTTTTTTTTGTCTTTTTACCTTTTCTTGAGCCGCTCCCGAGGCATATGGAGGTTCCCAGGCTAGGGGTTCAATTGGAGCTGTAGCCACCGGCCTACGCCAGAGCCACAGCAATGTGGGATCTGAGCTGCGTCTGCGACCCGTACCACAGATCATGGCAATGCCGGATCCTTAGCCCACTGAGCAAGGCAAGGGATTGAACCCACAACCTCATGGTTCCCAGTCGGATTCATTAACCACTGCGCCACGATGGGAACTCCAGGAGTTCTCTTTTGGATTCTCCTTTGACCCTTGGCAAACTTACTTTCCAGAGGAGAGTAGGGCAGTGAGCAATCGGGTAGGATGTGCTCCCTTGGAGAAGACAGAAAAGCTGAGAGCATTTAGGATTAGGATACCTTTTAGGATTATTTGAGGACCGATGAAATACATATGGAAGTTCCGGGTAAATTGTGTTATTTAAGCCTTAGTGCAGTTACTATTGTTGTTTGGCGACTGAATGAGTTAAAAGTGTATTCTGTGCCTTTTAAATGCCTGGTACCTAGTCTAGACAAAGTAGGAGTTCCCTGGTGGCGCAGTGGGTTAAGGATTCAGCTTTGTCACTGCAGTGGCTTGGTTGCTGCTGGGGCATGGGTTCGATCCCTGGCCCCAGAACTTCCACATGCCACGGGTGCAGCTAAAAAAAAAAAAAAAAAAAAGTCTTACTTTTTAAGACTAAATAATATATTTAATTAAAAAAATTTAAACTGGAGTTCCCGTTGTGGCTCAGTGGTTAACGAATCCGACTAGGAACCATGAGTTCGATCCCTGGCCTTGCTCAGTGGGTTAAGGATCCGGCGTTGCTGTGAGCTGTGGTGTAGGTTGCAGACGTGGCTCGGATGACGCGGCTCGGATCCTGCGTTGCTCTGGCTCTGGCGTAGGCTGGTGGCTACAGCTCCTATTGGACCCCTAGCCTGGGAACCTCCATGTGCCGTGGGTGTGGCCCTAGAAAAAGCAAAAAGACAACAACAACAAAAAAATTAAACTATAGCAAAGGGTGATTTTTTTTTTCACTGAAGAAATATTCATTGGATTTTTATTGCAGTTTGCATTTTTTAGCCAGTTTGCCCTCTTCTTAATGGGTGCTCTTGGGAATTACTGGTACGACTTTTGTGGGCACCTTCATCTCAGGACTCAAAGCCTCATATCATTTCTGTTTTATATGTTAATAGAAAAAGCATTGGCTCTGTCTTGTGACTTACAAAAGCGTATCAAGATAAGGCCGGTCCTCACAGCTTCAGCCACCTCTGGACCTCCCACCTGGGAGGACTGGGCCGAGCCTTGGGGGTGAGGGTTACTGGTCCTCAGGGGCTGTGGCTATCACTCTCCTAGACCTTTCCTGAGCTGAGGCGGGACGTGTGAGGGGTGCCTGCCTGCTCCCGGGTCGGGGAGCCATGTAGACCCAGGCTTGGCCCTGACAGTGCTCCCTGACCTCTCGCATGAATTCTTCTGGCCGTGCTGGTCCCGAGACCCTTGGGTGTAGCAAGGGAGAGGAAAGAGTGACTTGCTTTCATGGTGTTCTGTGAGCAGAGGTGTGGAATTCTAGGCTTTCCCGGTGTCTTTTTTAGGATGGGCATGACCTGAAATACCTACGGCTTTGTCTTGCGTGTCTGTATATAGTACAGTACACAGTAGATGCTTCATATTTGTGTGCTGGTTCTTTAAACTGCCTAGGGCTGGGGAACACATTGCCCCTGTTGATTGGTAACTCCTGTTCACAAACCCTGGGAATGCAATGCTTGAATAAGATTAAATTCTTGCTCCGTGGACACATACACAAACACTCCACACAGCCCCCAAGCCAACCAAACCCTTTCTTACATAATAACTCTGGGAAAGAGTAATTTTCAAATGACTTCTCATTTCGGGTCCTCCTCTTGGTCTGCTTGCTCCTGAGAATCTATCCTCTGGTCTACTTTTCCTTTGGGAGCCCAAGGACTGAGCGTGAGTGAATGATTGTTATGTATATGCGTCCTCATTTCTTTCTTTCTTTTTTTTCAGGGCCGCACCCATGGCACATGGAGGTTCCCAGGCTAGGGGTTCGAATCAGAGCTGGAGCCACTCGCCTACACCACAGCCACAGCAATACAGGATCTGAGCCACGTCTGTGATCTATACCACAGCTCATGGCCATGCTGGATCCTTAACCCACTGAGTGAGGCCAGGGATCGAACCTGCATCCTCATGGATCCTAGCTGGGTTCGTTAATCGCTGAGCCACGAAGGGAACTCTGCATCCTCCTTTCTTAGTGTTTGTTACTCTTCTTAGATGACCCTGTGTCTGCTGTGGATAAGGATGTAAGGATTCAGAATTTCTGGAATACAGGTTCTCTGAGGGATTATCATGCAAATAAATGTGGAGGTGGCTGCGTACTGACTGTGATGGTCTTTGTGGAGGCAGCTAGGCCAGTCCTGGGGCTCCCTGAGGTGGAGACATTTTGGGGACCTTCCAGTCATTGTGCGGGTGGCTCAGTATTAAGAGGAGAATGACCACTGGTAATAGAATTGGATCGTACTTTCTATCCGATTTTCCTTCCCGAGCCTTCCTAAGAGGTCTCCTTGCTCCCCATGGACTTAAGTTACAGGGGAAGATCCTGGCATCCCGCCGTCTGTAACACAAGGCCTACTTTTGGGATTAGATTCTTGTGCCGGCTCTTGGCTTCCTGCTTCCTGGAAAATACTCTGTGCTGCTGGGACTCAGACCTCTCACCACAAGGTGTCGCTGCTGAGCTAGGGCTGCCTGCTGAGCGGGCATCCTGATCCCTAAAGCAGTGCTTTGGAGATTGGATTTTTTTCCTCTCTCTACATCAGTTTTGCATAGTATAATTAGTAGTTTTCCATTATATTGGTGGCACTTTTTGGGGGGGGCTGTGGAAATAACTTCAGAGTCGGTTAATAATACTCATCTTTCATTAAACATTTACTGTGTACTAGGTACTATTACAGAATAGACTCTGAAAGAGCAAAATAAACACCCTAGTTATCTAAATACTGTTACTGCATACCAGCTGTGTTTATACAGTTTGGTGCCTAGACACTCCCTCTTTATAGCAAATAGTACAGAAGATTTATGAGGCACCTATGTGTTTCCATATTACAGTGATAGAAATGGAAAAAATAATAGCACGTGATCCATGCAGGGAAAAAAACACCCAAGGTACAGTGGACCCTTGGCGTTTGCTGGAGGTGTGTTCTGAGACCTTCAATGACACCCAGACAGCACAGTAGCATGTGATTTCTGCTATAAAATCCAGTCATGTATGACTTCATGCGTGTCACCCTGCATGACACGAATTCAAGGCTCTGTGGAGGTGCAGTCTCTGGGCGGCTGAGCTGGACTTCTTTTCCAACCAAGGTCTTCCATTTAATTGAATCTTCCAGGAGCAGGACTGAAATTTAGGGCTCTGCAAAATCGCAGCATGTAGTAAAACCATACAACCCACACACTTGTACGCCACATACATGTGTCTGTAGAAAACAGACTGGAAGGATATACAGTGTACGCGAGGGGTATATTTTTGGGTGGTGGGCGTAACTATTTTAATGCACTTTAAGAAATGACTTTGGGGAGTTCCCGTCATGGCTCAGTGGTTAACAAATCCGACTAGGAACCATGAGGTTGCGGGTTCGATCCCTGGCCTTGCTCAATGGGTTAAGGATCCTGGGTTGCTGTGAGCTGTGGTGTACGTCACAGACTTGGCTTGGATCCTGCGGTGCAGTGGCTCTGGCATAGGCTGGAGGCTACTGCTCCGATTAGACCCATAGCCTGGGAACCTCCATATGCCATGGGAAGTGGCCCTAGAAAAGGCAAAAAAGGCCAAAAAAAAGAAATACCTTTGTACTTTCTAAATTTTTTATTATGAATGTGCATTATTTTTATAGTGAGCAAAATCAGTTATTAAAAATTAGAAAACCATGGCGTTCCCATTGTGGCTTAGTGATTAACGAATCTGACTAGGAGCATGAGGTTGCAGGTTAATCCCTCGCTCAGTGGGTTAAGGATCTGGCGTTGCCGTGAGCTGTGGTAAAGGTCACAGACATGGCTCGGATCCAGCATTGCTCTGGCTGTGGCATAGGCTGGCAGCTGCAGCTCTGATTCCACCCCTAGCCTGGGAACCTCCATGTGCCGCAGGTGCAGCCCTAGAAAAGACAAAAACACAAACAAACAAACAATTACAACAACAACAAATTAGAAAACCAAATTACTGTATGTCATTGGACTTGGAAGGCATCTCATAAATGGTCAAAGCAAAAGGCCGGGTATTGATATTTTATTTAACATTTGACACCTATATTAATCATTGTAGAAGGGTTAGCTTTGTTACTAAATGACTTTACTCTGGCTACGACGATTAGGTTTGATTTGAAGCCCTCAGGTCAGCATGTGTGTGTCAGGGCCTCTGCTCTCCATCCATTTGCTCCTGTGGCTGGATTGTACTTACTTTTTTTTTGCTTTTTAGGGCTGCACTTGGGGCATATGGAGGTTCCCAGGCTAGGGGTCAAATCGGAGCTATAGCTGCCGGCCTACGCCACAGCCATGCCGGATCTGTAACCCACTTAGCGAGGCCAGGGGTTGAACCTGCACCCTCATGGTTTCTAGTTGGATTCATTTTCACTGCATCATAATGGGAACTCCATTTTTTTTTTTTTTTTTTTTTAATTTTACAGCCACATCTGTGATATAAAGACCTTCCTGGGCTAGGGCCTGAAACTGAGCCACAGCTGTAGCTATGTCAGATCTTTTAACCCACTGTGCCGGGTCGGGGTTCAAACCTGCACCTCAGCAGCAACCCAGGCCGCTGCAGTCAGATCCTTAACCCACCATGCCATAGTGGGAACTCCCTGGTTGTAGTTGCTAATTCAAGTGTCCCCACCAAGTGTACCGCTGATTGGATGTCGCTGTTTCTTGCCTTTGGAGCTATTGTGAACCATTTCTCAAAGGAGACCACATACATGTTGACATGATGTCTTGGTGGCAGCCCCCTTTAAACAGGTAGCTTCCTTTCTGAAGGCGTGGCTAGATCCTGAGACTCAACGTGGGGGCCACAGGGTCTGTGGAGTGAGACTGCTAGGCGGCCAGCCCGGCCTCCCACTGTTGGTGGGACGGGCCATTAGCAAGGATCCACCTTTCCTGTGTGTGTGCGTTGGGGGGGGCACCCGTGTGTTTGTGCACAACAAACTGATTTCACAGAAGAGCCACACTCTTTCCCTGTTAGTCCCTAAGCCTAATTGGTCCAGAAACTCACCCTCTTGTTTCCATTTCTCTGGGCTCTGTCGGTGTTTTTAGTTCTGCCAGGGAAATGCCAGAAGGAAGATGTGCAGTGAGATAATAGGGGTTTGTGTCCAGAGGGGCAGCTGGTGGCTTTGGACAGGCTGGGACGGCACCTCCGCCCCCAGCGGGTCCTTTTCCATCCCCCTGGAGGGAGGAGGAGGTGGAGGAAGAGCAGGAAGGGGGCGGGATCATGCAGAACCCTTTGCAGAGCTCAGCAGCCTGGGAGAGCTTGTCCCTCTTGTCCTGTGACACCCCGTTTGGATCTTGGGCACCCCTGCTCTTTCTGAAACAATAAACCTGGGATTCTTGGAGTTCCCGCACCAGCACAGTGGGTTAAGTATCTGACTGCGGTAGTTGGGGAGGTGAGAGTTTTATCCCTGGCCTGGCGTAGTGGGTTAAGGATCCAGCATTGTTGCAGCTGTGGTGTAGGTCTCAGCTGTGGCTTGAATCCAGTCCTTGACCTGGGAACTTCCATATGATATGGGTGTGGCCAGTTAAAAATTTAAAAAAAGCTGGGATTCTTTGGGCGTTCCTTACAGCTGGTAGTTAGTGGCATGGAGGCAGCCTGAGTCCCAGAAGCAGGCAGGATGTTGGCAGGAGTCCCGCCACAGGGCATGTGGTTCCTTTGCCTTGGGGTCAAGATGTAACCGAAACGAGAAGTGACAACTGGGTTTGTTATTAAAGCAACTGAGCAAAAAAATTACCATGTTGTGCATGTGTGTAATTTTGGTGGTGTGGGAGTTGTGGGATGGATCACATGTGCTTAAAAACAAAAACCAGTATAAGTTTCATTTTTTTTTTGTCTTTTTTTGTCTTTTTTGCCATTTCTTGGGCTGTGTCTGCGGCATATGGAGGTTCCCAGGCTAGGGGTCTAATTGGAGCTGTAGCTGCCAGCCTATGCCAGAGCCACAGCAACGCAGGATCCGAGCCGCGTCTGCAACCTACACCACAGCTCACGGCAACGCCGGATCGTTAACCCACTGAGCAAGGGCAGGGATCGAACCTGCAACCTCATGGCTAGTCGGATTCGTTAACCACTGCGCCACGACAGGAACTCCTTTTTTTTTTTTTTTTTTTTTTTGTCTAAGTTTCATTTTGATTCAACCCCAAATTGGTTGCGAAACATTTCTCCCTCTGCCCAAACAGGTATTGTTAATAAGAATGGTTTTGATATTTGTAAATGTGTCAAAAAAAAACCCCTTCTACCTAAGGGAATGTTTTAATTTTTTTTTTGGCCACACCTGCTGCATATGGAAATTCCTTTGCAGGGGATCGAATAGGCACCTCCACAGAGACCAGCTGGATTTTTAACTCACCCCATTGCACCTCAGTAGGAACTCCAGGAATTACTCTTTTTTTTTTGCTTTTTAGGGCCAAACCCTTGGCATATGGAAGTTCCCAAGCTAGGGGGTCAAATCGGAACTTCACAGCCACAGCAATGCCAGATCCCAGCCAAATCTTCAACCCACATCACAGCTCATGGCAACACTGGATCCTTAACCCACTGAGTGAGGCCAGGGCTTGAACCCACATCCTCATGGATCCTAGTTGGGTTCGTTAATCGCTGAGCCACAAAGGGAACTCCAGAGTCTCACGTATTTTTCTGACTTACCTAGGCTTCTCCAATTAAGAAAAAAAATCTGGAGTTCCCGTGGTGACTCAGTGGTTAATGAATCTGACTAGCATCCATGAGGATGCAGGTTCGATCCCTGGACTCACTCAGTGGGTTGCCATGAGCTGTGGTGTAGGTCACGGATGTGGCTTGGATCCTGCATTGTTGTGGCTGTGGTGAAGGCCGCCAGCAGCTACAGCTCCAATTCGACCCCTAGCCTGGGAACCTCCATAGGCCGAGAGTGTGTCCCTAAAAAGCGAAAAAAAAAAAAAAAAAGAAAGAAAGAAAGAAAAAAAAGAACAGAAATCTTTGCTTTCCATTTTCTCTAGCACAGCATTGGGCACAGAAGCCTCCCTCCTTCCACCTTTAATCCGAGTTCTGAATCTTGAATGTACAGCGAGAGGGAAACTTGTAGTGTTCCTCTAAAATCAGCTTAAAAATAATTTTTGAAGATCCAAAGTAGAGGGAAACTCAGAATCCCAGGTGCACCCTGAATGGCTTTTGACATGTGGCTGATGGGCTGTCGTGGCGGCTATTTTACAGTTCGGCACCAGCTCAAGAGCAGCTGGCAGATTAAAGCCAACGTTTAAAAGCTTTTATAGCTATGAATGTTTTTAAGGGTCTTTCAAATACCTCTTGCTCTCTTTTCTTTCTTCCTTTGCCCTTCACCCAAACTGGAAATTTTTTGTTCATTTCAACTGACTTCCTGTTATCAAACATAATACCTATGGCAAAGGTGACATGATGAGTTTGACATTGAAATGCAAAAGATAGAATACTTGGGATGTTTTCCTTAGAAAATGCCTTCCTTTTATTCTGTTTTTTTGGGGGGTTGGGCAGGCTTTTCAGCTACTGTATGTGTTGAATTTTTACTCGAATTTTTTTTTTTGCTTTTTAGGGCCACTCCTGTGGCATATGGATGCTCCCAGGCTAGGGGTTGAATCGGAGCTACAGCTGCCGGCCTGTACCACAGCCACAGCAACTCAGGATCTGAGCTGCGTCTGCGACCTACACCACAGCTCACGGCAACACCATATCCTTAACCCACTGAGCAAGGCTGGGATCGAACCTGCGTCCTCATGGATACTAGTGGGTTCTTAACCCACTGAGCCACAATGGGAAATCCTTTACTCGAATCTTGATTCCACAAGAAAGTTTGAGAGCGATTCTGGGGTGACTACTCCTGGACTACAGTAGAGGCAGAGACTGGTGGTGCTTCGTGGGAAATGCAGACAGACACAACTTTGGTTGTTCTCCACTTTTAATTGATGTTCTTATGGTTTGGGTTTTTTCCGTGTTGTAGCTTTTTTTTTCTTTTTCCAGCTGAACGCAGGGCCTATGGAAGTTCCCAGGCTAGGGATCAAATCTGAGCCGCAGCTATGAACTACGCCACTGCTGCAGCAATGCTGGATCCTTAACCTACTGCACTGGACCAGAGATTGAACCCTTGCTGCTGCAGAGACAATGCTGGATGCTTAACCCACTGTGCCACAGAAGGAAGTCCTGTGTTGCCACCCTTGCTGGCTGACCTGGGGGAGGGGAAGTGGGTTGGAGGGAGCATCGTCTTCCGGGTTTCCTTCTGGGGACAGCACCCTATCGAGGAAGGGTGGTTTTATTTCCTCAGACTATTTATACCTTCCTCCTATGCAGTTACAGATTTGTGGATGGATAGCAGGCTCTTTTGGAATAAAAAATCCTCCAGGACCAAATGCTTTTTGTCTTGTACACCAGCTCCTAATAGCTGCCATGTGTGAGTGCGTATGGATTATGGCATTACCTCCTGGGGAAGTCGACTGGAGCTGTCTCTAGGAAGTCTTGCAAGGCTCTTAAGAACAGATTTTTGTCTCCCAAGTTCAAAAAATACGTCTCAGGGAATAAGGCCACATGGATACAGGTTAGCAGGCGTGATCAAAGGGCCTCTTATGATAAGGTGCAGAGCCGAGGGCAGGACTGAGGTGGGCACAGCAGCCAGGCAGCCCGCGGTCACAGCAGAGCCATCAGAATGTGGCTCTCCTGGCGGCCTAGCTGCCAGTCAGAGCAGGAATGTTGGGGTCTGAGACCCAAAACCCATTTGAGAAATGTTCTAGTTCAGCTTTTGGGGATGGGAATTAGAGCTGAGGAGCAGGTTTTGTTTCCATTCATGGTAATAATTTGAGAATGTTGCTCCGAGGATTGTGCTGTCTTGGGAAAATGTTCATGGTGTTTCAGGGTTTCAGCACTGACAGGCAGTTTGTGGACCTGGAATGGTGTTTAATCCTCGTTTCCCCTGCCTGAGCGGGAAGGGCAGCGGCAGCCTGGGTCCGAGGTGGACCTCGGGAGGGAGGCTGGGTCAGTACGGGGCAAAGTTTCTTTGGCTTCCTTGGGAAAGCAGGCCAACTTGGCAACAGGAAAACTCGGCCAAAACTTTTCCATCAGTTTCTCTTGGAGATAAGAAGAGTTCCGATCGCCTTCTTGGTCATGTTCCTGTTTTGGCCCTCTGTGGCTGCCTAGGAGCAGGTGCGTGTCGCCAGGCACTGCTGTGCTGCCCACAGCCTTCCAGGTCCCGAATATTTCCAAGAAATGCAGTTCTGCATGATCCTTCTGCTTGTGTTGTGAGTACTTTTCTTTCTTAAAATGGTTTCAGGCTTTGGTTTAATAATATAATCCGCGGAAGAAATACTGGCATGTAGACTATAATCTTGTTCTTAGTAATGGCAAAGATATCATCCCTCATACAAAACCTAGACAGATGAGATCAAACCTCATTTGATCAATTGAAGAACATGGCTTCAAATGAGAGTAATTGGCAATCTTTAGAATTTTTGTTTTAATGAACATGTTTTAGTGGTATTTGTCTTATAAAGAAATGCCATAATTATATGCATATGATTTAACTAAAATCTTAAAATGCTCTAAGATTGCTGAATTAAGGCCATCCTTGATGTGGAGGTCTCTCTCCATTTATCCCTGAGAATGAGAGAAGGCTTAGGTTATTATACATAGAGATTTGTTAAAATGTGCTTTCCCAGTGACACATGGAGATACACAGCAGCACCGTTTTTTTAATAATGATTTTTATTTTTCCCGTTAGAGCTGGTTTACAGTGTTCTGTCAGTTTTCTACTGTGTAGCAAGGTGACCCAGTCACACACATGTATATCCCTTCTTTGTTCTCACATTATCAGGCTCCATCATAAGTGACTATAGTTCCCAGTGCTACACAGCAGGATCTCATTGCTTATCCTACAGCATCGTTTTGCTCTATGGGTTTAAGTTCTCCTGAGTGTCTCCTGCGTGTATGTGTGAGTGTGGAGAGAGAGGGGTTATGGGCAAAGAGAAAGACTACATTAGCAGGCAGCTCCTGTACCTCCAAGATTTAAAATCCCGACCTTCTATTTAATAGAATGCTACCGACCCTCTCCAGGCAGCAGGACTGCCGGATTCACAATGGGCACGTGAGTCAGTATCATTAACCTTGAGTCTTCTCCTGAGCCCTGATCTGTAAAAACTTAGTTTAAACCTGCTTGCCTTCTGCAGGCGTTAAAAGTGAATTTTCTTCTACGGAAACTTCGAAAAAGTTTGCTTTTCTGTGCCAAGGAAAGTGATAAATTGCTTATTTTTGAGGAAAAATGGATTCGGTAAACAGCAGTTACTAGAGAGTAACTGAACGATGGCACCACTAGTCCCCTTTCTGGTTTTTAATCTCAGTGAATAAGGAAATATATTTCAAAAGGAAACACTGTGGTTTCATAAATTCAAAAGCGATGGTTCATTTTTGGGGGGTGGGGAATGTCCAGAGTCCACCTCGAATTGCCTAGATTGTTACTCTAGGTGGTTGTTTTTCATAGGCAACCGTGAGGTACATGAAGTTTTTTTGTGGCTTTTCAGTCCATAAAATGCTTTAAAAGCCAAAGGTCTCCTTTTAGCATTTTCCCTTCATGGCGATGGGATCCGGTCTGCTGTTTTAGATGGGCCGGGCGAATCTGACACTGAGGGTGGCTTTTTATTTATTTTTATTTATTTTTGGGTTACCCCGTGGTGTACAGAGTTCCTCAGCCAGGGATCCGATCGGAGCTGCAGTTAGTTGCAATCTGTGCTGCAGCTGCCGCAGCGTTGGATCCTTTAACCCACTGTGCTGGGCCAGGGGTTCAAACTGCGTCCTGAAGCTGCAGAGATGCCTCCGGTCCTGTTGCGTCACAGTGGGAACTCTGCTTTTAAAGGACACTGAATTCTTAACACCAAATCCTCTCTATTTTGTCTGGGGAGGGTAGATAAAAAGAACTTTCATATCCTTTTCAGGACTCTGTAGGATTTATGCTGGTGTCAGCAAAGCAAGTGGATGTGGAAAAAAAATTTTTTTTTAAACTTTTAAAGCAGTTCCTTTGAATGCATTCTTTTCTAAGAATTTGTGATTATTACTATTTTACCTTTGTCCTGGAAAAATTTGAAGTCATTGATAGATACATTTTCACAACTGATTTAAGCCTAATGAAGGATTTTTTTTTTTTTTTTTAGGTGGTACACCCGAGGCATGTGGAAGTTCCCTGGCCTGGCATCAAACTTAACCCACTGCGGCATAGGGGAACTTCCAGGAATGTTTTGCTTCCTGCTTTATTTTATTTATTTAAGGCTCTTTTTCAAATTAATTTTCCTGTTAACTTAAGAATTAACAGTGCAGCATACAGGAGCCTCAAATTTACAAACAAGTTGTGTTTTCAAAGTCTGTGTGCTAAATTGGCTCTTTTCAAAACACTGTCCCGTTATTTATGTCAGTTGGGTTTTTCTTATCAGTTCTGATATGTCCTCATGCTCCATAATGCAGTGAAACCGTGGAATGCCATGTGGTCAGATTCTGGCTTGGTGGGTCATGAACACAGTTGGGACACCCTAAATGTCTCTGTTTCTCCAGTGTTTGACTCAGAATTTAACAACTTCATTTTAGACACGGCTCGAAAACAGCCATGTTGGGCAGCTAGTAATACCTCGGTGTATGTATAATCTTATGGAGAATTAATGAGTTTGCAGTGATAGGTTAATACTTTTATTTAAGAGAACACTTATTTTGTAGCAACTGCTGAACTAGGCATACAAGTAAATGTTTTATAGAAAATATTAAATATACAGAAGTAAACAGAGTAATGTAATGAGCCCCGGCATATGTATTTATCATTCCATTTCAGTTTTCCATTCTGGCCAGTTTTATTGTATTTATTCCTACCCACTTCTCCTGTACTACTTTGAAGCAAATCCCAGTTCACGTCTCTCATCTGTAAATATTTCAGCATGAGTCTCTAAAAGATAAGAACTCTGTTTAGGGGGAGTTCCCTTCGAGGCGCAGCAGAAACGAATCCGACTAGGAACCATGAAGTTGTGGGTTCGATCCCTGGCCTCCCTCAGTGGGTTAAGGATCCGACGTTGCCGTGAGCTGTGGTGTAGGTCGCAGACTTGGCTCAGATCTGGTGTGGCTGTGGCTATGGTGTAGGCCAGCAGCTGTAGCTCTGATTCGACCCCTAGCCTGGGAACCTTCATGTGCTGTGAGTGCAGCCCTAAAAAAACAAACACACACACACAAAAAAACCTCTGTTTAAAAACATAAGCAGTGATATTTCACCATCGCATCTACAATAAAACAATTCTTTTCATATAATCTCTTGGTGTTGCAGTTACTGATGAGGCTTATTTAAGATGGGTTTTATTATCCATGCATTGTATATAAGCATGTCAGTCCTTTTATAAAACAAATGCAAGAAGGAAGCAACTAGATATAAATCATTGCAACTTTTTTTAGGGAAAGCGATCAATAAAGCTGATTCCTGTATGTTTTGTATGTCATATTTTAGCTCCTGTTCTGAAAATAGAAGCAAATAAGTATTTGTAATAACATGCAAAACAGCCCTGCGTATTGAGGACTGGAAGTTTTGTTCCGACTCTTGCCCTTTCAGAACTAAACATGAATTTCTCACCCTCTCTTTTTTGTGAAGTCCTGGGTTTCCTTAGCAGGGACGGTATTGATTTTTGCTCGTATGCTTTCGGTTCAGGTTGATGTTTAGCCTTTGACCCAACCACTTTCTTACAATAAACAGTTTGTTGATGAGAGCAGCTGCCCAGCAGATTGTTTCCAGATTGTTCTCTCGTGGCTGAGGACAGACTGCACCTTACGAAGAAGTCAGCTTGAAGCTTGTGGCTTCTACTTCTACTGCTGTCTGCCTTTGCAGCCAACTGTCAGCCTCTGAACATTCTTCTGTTTATATCCAGTGAAATGGTGTGAATCTGTGGTGCTGGAAATCAGGCTTCACTCGCTATCTTGACTATTTTATTCTCTGAACGAATGATGGCAACTTCTAGAAGTTTCTGCCACAGGAGAAATTCCTTTTATTACGGTAGGAATTCCCAGTATTGGGTATGTGGAAATTAGCGTACCTGGTGGTGCTGTGTAGGGAAGTAGAACAGGCTTTATTTTGTGTAGGAATGCAAGTTTCCTACATAATTAAGAAATGAGATAACTTTCAATATCTTGCCCCTTTAAAATAAATTTTCCTTTCCTTTTTTTTTTTTTGTTTTTGTTTTTTGTCTTTTTTTTTAAGGGCTGCACGCACAGCATATGAGAATTCCCAGGCTAGGGATTGAATTGGAGCTGGTGCTTCTGGCCTACACCACAGCCACAGCAACACCAGGTCCGAGACATGCCTGCGACCTACACCACAGCTCATAACAACCCCAGATCCTTAACCCAATGAGTGAGGCCAGGGAACAAACCTGCGTCCTCATGGATTGTAGTTGGGTTTGTTACTGCTGAGCCACAATGGGAACTCCCCTCCTACTTTCAAAAGACCGAAAGGCAGTCCTTTTTTATTTTTATTTTTCATTTTTGCTTAATGCAAGCGACAGGTACGCCAATGACTTGTCAGTTCATGTGACTCAAAGGCGCACCCTAGTTTGGCTTTTTGCTGCCTCCCTAATCACCCTCTAGCTGTTAACCTAGAATGGCTTGTCTGCTTGCAGCAACCTTCATTAAGGCAAGGTCAGAACTTTCAGCATCAGAGCCAACACTTCTTACTAAACTGGCCACCAGGGGCTGCTGTCAGAATGGTGCGGCTGAGCTCACCTCCCTAGAGGCAAGTTTACTTTTTCTACAACCAGTAAATTTTGTTAAGCTACCAATCCTGGTTTCAAGACTTTGGGTCTCACTACACAGCCTCCAGTCACCAAGCATGCTTACGGCTCTAGCCCTTCCAGCCAGCTATTACGTAGGACCTGGACGAAATTCAAGACCTGAGATTAAGACTTGTGTGTTTTTCATTCAGTGCCAATAAGCTGTTATTAATACACTGATTCCACGTATACTGAAAAGCTTCATGAAACGCACTGGGGTTTGTGCTCAGGAAAGAACGTTCTGCTTTTGGACTGTTGAAGAACTAGGCCTCCGGAGGTGTGGCCAGTGACAATAAAAAAAAAAAAAAAAAAAAAAAAAGTTTTTCAGGGAGGTGTTCTTGCCTAAAGTGACCTTAGCAACCCAGCCCTAATGCAGACAGCATGAAGAGTTTTGCCAGTCCAACTAAGGTGTGAACTCTAGAAGGTATTCTTGGTGGTTGTTTGGTTTTTTCTTTTTTCTTTTTTTTTTTAAACTTAACAAAGGCAACATCTTTGATGAGTCCAGGATTAACAGCAGAACAAAAACACCCAGTGAATGTTGGAGCTGGCAGAAGCCTTAGCGAGAGCTTCTGGAGCAAATCCTTTATTTTTTTCCCCAACGTTTTATTTAAAACCAAACCAAACAAAAAAGCCCTAAGAAAGGGTGAAGGAACAGTACACAAACCCTATGTAGCCTTCACCTGGATTCCCCGCTGATTAACATTTTGCCACAATTTGAGAAAGAGTGTTTGGTTTTATCATAAGTGATCTATGTTACTGCCTTTAAGTCAAATACAAAGAATAGAACTTGTAAATTATTTATGATAGTATAAGGCTTCCACATTTTTGCTTCTAATAGTTGGCAAGAGAGTGGCACTAGTTTCTATCGGACCCTGGCCTTGTTTTCTTTATTTGAACTAAAAACAGTAGCCTACTGGTTTCTAATGGTTCTGGAGAGCTGGTTGTCACCCTGCTGGGCTGTGGACACACCTCACCTTCATTCACACGGGTTGGTGTCTACAAAATTCTTACAGTATAATTTATTTCTCTTTTGGAAAAGAAAAAAAGCATCCCTATTCTTAATAAATTACATGATTGGGAGTTCGCGTCGTGGCGCAGTGGTTGGCGAATCCAACTAGGAACCATGAGGTTGCAGGTTCGATCCCTGCCCTTGCTCAGTGGGTTAATGATCCGGCGTTGCCGTTAGCTGTGGTGTAGGTCGCAGACGTGGCTCGGATCCCGCGTTGCTGTGGCTCTGGCATAGGCCGGCGGCTACAGCTCCGATTGGACCCCTAGCCTGGGAATCTCCATATGCCGCAAGAGCGGCCCAAGATATGGCAAAAAGACAAAAAAAAAAAAAAAATAAAATAAAATAAATTACATGATTGAAAGTTACTGAGGAGTCTATCAACCACACATTCTATGGATCAGTAGACTATGACAGAAATACCCTTGATTTAAAGTCTGTAAGAGAAGTTCCCATCGTGGCTCAGTGGGTTAAGGACCCGACTAGTATCCTTGAAGGATGAGGGTTGGATCCCCAGCCTTGCTCAATGGCTTAAGGATCTGGCATTGCTGTGAGCTGTGGTGTAGGCCACAGATACTGCTAGGATTCCCTGTGGCTGTGGCTGTGGCTGTGGTATGGGCCAGCATCTACAGTTCCAGTTTGACCCCTAGCCTGGGAATTTCCATATGCCGTGGGTTTGGCCCTAAAAAGACCAAAAAAAAAATAGTCTTAAGATTTTGGCTAAGGTTATTTCATGATTATAGAATGTTTAATCTATATAAGTAGTGAATATGGACTGATATCTAGTGACTGATGTCCTAAATATCTTCATTGTTTTTAATAAATATCAAGCCCCCCCCCTTTTTTTGCAGCTTTGTGGCTTTTGGCATTCCTGGGCTGCAGCTGTGGCAACATCGGATCCTTTTAACCGACTGTGCTGGCCCAGGGATTGAACCTGTGTCCTGGTGCTGCAGAGATGCCACCGATCCTGTTGTGCCACAGCGGGAACTCCTACATTTTCAAAGTTCTAAACTGTAACATAAAACATCTTAGCCACATCTTAGCTGTGAAGACTAGTTGATCTTTTATGCCCAGCAAAGGAATTCTCAACACTGACCTAGGAAAATTCCACTGATGACCGTGTTATGTATACAGGATTTATAATTTTTCTTTCAATTTTCTAACCCATGTATTTTATAAGAAGGTTAAAAATTTTTTTGGTAGTGTACAAATACTATTATATTATGAGAATGTCTGTCTACTCCATTGAACTGTAATAGAAGGTCATTTGAAGGCAAGGGACCATATGTTGTTAACCTATGTATCCCTTTTCCAGTATTTTGCCTGTAGTAGGCATTAGTACGTGTGTTTTGTTTGAAGACTTTAAAAAACGTTTTGGTCTTTCCCACTAAGGTATTGTGAAACACTTCCCCCAGTTCTTTGTCTAAGAGACTGGAGGAGCCTAGGGGGACAGGCCAGCAGTAAACAGCCCACTGGCCTTGGACTGGCTGCCCTGTCCAATCTAGGTTGTCACCCTTTATCCAGGTATAAACAACCATATTCAACAGTTTATAAAAGAATCAGCTGTTGATGTACCTGAAGAAAACTGACAAGATGGAGCTTTGGGAAAAAGCTGGAATAATCTTACCTGTCGTTAACCTGCTTTCCAGTTTAGAAACTATACCAAGTACACACCGGTCTGTCAGCTGCTCCTTCCAGTCAAGTAGTAGGGCTTTGTAAAAGGCAGACCTCTTAGACTGTCTCCTTGGGATGCTGGCTTGCACATCTGCCCTCTCCTTGTAGGCCAGGAGAATGGGGCACCTGCCCTTCTCCCCTCCAATGTGGGATTCTCTGAACTTTCCAGAGTGTCTTGACCACCGGTTGAAAAAAATGAAGCTTTGCTAAAATAAGTGGACCGGAATAGAAAGCTCTCTGCTTTCTCTTAATCTTCATACTGGTCACTTCTCTCTTTGTCGGTAACATGTATATTTTAATTTTGAAATCCAAGAAATGATGTTACAGTTTTAACTGAGCATTAAACAAACAGGACACTGAATCTGGAGTGTTAAAGCTCGAAGGGGGAGTTGCAATTTTCTCGTTTCAAAAATGAGTAACAGGCACGACTTCCCAGCCAGCTGGGATCAGAGCTATTGACCCGATTCTCTGCTAGAGGCTCCTGTCCTCAAGCGCGGTGCTCCAGAGAGGACAAGTCCAGGCTGTGGATGACAAGCCCCTAGTTTAGAATGGGTGGGGCCTTATGACTCAAAATCAACTCCGGGCTTGGCGCTCCTGCCCTGCAGCGTCCTCCGCGTGGCGGAGGTGTGGATGCTCCCACCTGTGCGTGCGCATGCGTGTGAGTGCCCAGGCGGGCGCGTGCGTGCTTTGTGCGCATGCGTGCGTCCCCCGTGCGTGCGTGCGTGCGTGCGTGCGTGCGTATGTGCGCGCCCGTGCACGTGCCAGCCAGGACACGCCAGCCCAGCGCGAGGCAGACGTGGTTGCCTCAGAGGTTTGCAGCTCGGCCTCAGGACGCAGGGCTTTTTTGGCTTCCCAGCCTACGCTCCCTGCTCTGTCAGGAGCCTGTTTGTGTTGGCCTCGGACAAATGGCGGGCGTTTTACACGCGCAGGCTTAATGAAGGCCCTGGAGACTTCTACGGATGTTGAACCCAAACCCACGGGCCCCGTCAGTGGAAGTTAGCGCCTCTCGAGTAGGAGCGGTGGTTGAGCTCCGACCCGGAACGCCTCCTTTTCTTTTAGTGCCGCCCGTGGCTCTCTTTTGGTCTCCGCACTTACAGAATAGATTTCACCTCTAAAATGAGCCCGTTTGGCCCAGCGGAGGTGTGATGCCTATAAAACCAGCCTTGTTAGAAATGACTTATTCATTACCTCTGTTTTATGGGTCCACCCCAGCCTTTTGTGGTCTTCGCTAGTTGGCAGGTAACAAAAAATGCAGTAAATCCGTGGCCTCTCCGAGCCTGCGCCTGAGCGAAACCTTTACATAATGAAAGGAATACAGTTTAACAGACATTTATTGAGTGCCTACTGTGTCCCAGGTGCTGGGGACCTGAAATGACTGTGACAAGTTCAGCTCAGGAGGAACTCCTATTCCTGGACTCTTGATATCTGATGCCATTTGTTGTAAGTTTTTTGGAGTTACCATTCTAAGTTTGGTTTAGTCATTATGAGAGATCAGGGTGTGTAGAAGTTGGTCTTGTTGCTGGGTGCAGATTGTATACCCCAAGGCTAGGATGTGAGAGGCAGGCACTGCAGAGCAAGCCCCCCACTCCCAGCTTTGTGTCCTCCATCAACGGTTGTGTTGGCCATTGTCCAGTTTACCCTGTCCCAGGCTCTGGTTGCTCTCGGCCATAATGTTGTGCTGGCAGGGAGATGGGAGAGGTGGACAGATTTCCTTTCTGCCCTGTCTTGGTGGCTCTGTCCTCTTGCTCCTCCAGGCCTGTCGCTGTGCTTCCCCATCCCTGTTCTTTAATTCTCTTAACCCTGTACACAGTTCTGCAAACAGCCTTTCCGTTGAGCTCTTGAGTATACATCTCTTTCTGCCTAAAACTGGAAAAGGATGAACAGGGAATCAAATGATAAAAAAAAAAAAAAGAAAAAAGAAAAAATTTTTTTATTTGTGCAAATAACCTCGTCTGGGCTTGCCTGTGTCGACACAGTTAATGGTAGATCCAAGCTTCGCATTTAACTTTCTCTTACCAAGCATTCTAATCCTTGCCCGCTACCCTTTCCCCCACCGACCCCAGCTCCAAGTACGTATATCTGTTTCATCACTATTTCATTGATGCATGTCATACCAAGTTTATATCTTTCTTTGCAGTGTCTTGGCATTTTGCTTACAGTAAATAGGCATTTCGGAGTTCCCACTGTGGCTCAGTGGAAACGAATCTGACTAGCATCCATGAGGATGCAGATTGGATCCCTGGCCTCCATCAGTGGGTTAAGGATGCTGCGTTGCTGTGGCTGTGGTGTAACCCAGCGGTGACAGCTCCCATTCGACCCCTAGCCTGGGAACCTCCATATGCTGCAGCTGCAGCCCTAAAAAGATTAAATAAATAAATAAATAATAGGCATTTCCTATTTGCTTCATTTTGGGTCAGGATCTCTTGCTAACTATGGGATAGGAATTAGAACAAAGACTTGGGAGCCAGACAGATTTGGATCCGTGGGTTCAAATTCCAGTTGTGTGACTTTCTGTCTAGTTTGAGCATCATCAGAGCTGTCTGAGATGCCGTCTCTTCTTCTGTAGATGGTGGTAATGGTGCTGTGGTATTGTCTGGTGAGGACTGGGAACCTGGTCTAAAGCACCAGTGCTTGGAATGGAGTGGGTATGCGATAAATGGTAGCTTTTCATGCCGTGGATATAGTCTAGTGCCTGACCCGACAGAACTTAAAAGTCATTTAGTAAGAAGCATTGTTGCCAACCACTTAACCATCTTAGGTGGAAAGTCACTTGGGAAAACACCTGTTGTAAGAAGTCACTGTCGTAACCTCCCTTAGTGCTTTGAAGGTTAGGCAAGGAGGAACCCTGAGGAAAGCATAGTTGCGTCCTCGGGTTGCAGTGCAGGCTGCCTTCCTCTGAGCATGTAGGGCAGTGGGCAGTGGACTGATTGCAGAGGGAACAGGGAGCTTCTGGGGGGAAAATAGCTTGACCCTTTTTTAAAAATTGTAAAATTTAACATAGATTTTGATATTTTAACCATTTTTAGGTTTACAACTCAGTGGCATTAATTTCATTCACAGTGTTGTACAACCATCCCCACTATCTATTTCCAAAACTTTTTCATCCCCCCCAAGCAGAAACTCTGTTCCCACTAATCAGTAACTTCTCATTTTCTGTCCACTCAGCTCCAGTTAACCTCCATTCTACCTTCCGTTTCTGTGAATTTACTTATTCTAGATATTTCATGGAAGTGGAATCATGTAATATATGTCCCTTCGTGGCTGGCTTCTTTCGCTTAGTGTAATGTTTCCAAGGTTCATTTATGTTGTAGCACATGTCAGAACTTTATTTCTTTTTATGGTTGACTAGCATTCTGTTGTGTGTGTATGCCATATTTTGTTTACCTATTCATTTGTTGATTCATCTGTGAATTGACAAGTTATTTCCCCCTTTTGGCTATTGTGAACAATGTTGCACTGAACACTGGTGTTTCTGTTAGAGGTTCTTCTTTCAATTCTTTGGGGTATATACCGGGGAATTGCAGGCTTTTGTGTTAATTATCTTTCACTTTTTGAGGAACTGCCAAATTGGACCTCTTCTCTTTCGAGAGTCGGCATCACTGGATTCACTCTGATGAATGACATCAGACTCAGCCAGAAAGACACCATCAAGGGCCTCATGGGAGATGTTGCTGATTTGGTGACAGACTGGTTACCAGGGCCAAGATAGGTGGTCTCAATCCCAGACGTCTAGGGGCAGAAGGGGTGGCACACAGCACTCTAGGTAGAGCGTATGTCCCCATATAATGAAGATAGTGCTACTTAGCCTAGCCAGGTGTTCCCATGTGGGAAAGTTTCCATTTCTTCAAAAGAAGCAGGAAATTTGATGTGAAGTGTCCTGATTTTTAAGTGTTACAACTAATTTCAAATGGATGGGCCAAGGAAAACATGTCCCTGGGTTTATTTTGGCCCTTGGGTCCATTGGTAATAGTCGACCTGCATGTTTATGGGGATGGTGGACTGTTTTCAGCGATATGTCACTGAAGCTAGAAGCCCCTCCAGGTCCATCCATTTATTCTGGGGTGAGAGTGCTGAGGATTAGGGGCTGAGCATATTTGGGGAAGCAGGAAGGCAGGCGGCCTTGGAAATCCAAGCTGGGGTGCAGTACCATTCAAGGAGGAATCTGGACAAGTTAGATAGTGGTTGATGAGACGGTAGTGGGTCCCGTGGAACTGGAACAGAAGCATGTGCATGGGGGACCCTCAGCTGAGGAGGAACGCACATGTCTCAGACCCTGCCTGAGGCTTTGCTCTGCTGGGTTCTGATGCTCAGAATGAACGTTCACCCTGAGGGTTGCCGTATGAGCACTTCCTGCCTTAGATGAGGTCAGGGCCAAAACCAGTCCTGCTCTTTCAGGAGCAGCATCTTTTCATTGTAAAGATCTGCTGTGCTGTGTGCCTTTATCACTTGTGTGAAGACACTGAGTGAATGTGGAATTGGCAGTGAATATTTTGTTTGTAAAATACTGGTAGTAAGATTTGTGTGTTTTTCTGGTATAGAGTTTCATATAAAATCTGCTACTTCTGTTTCCTCTCATATTTAACTGAGAAGGAAAACAACCGTAAAAAGAGCTTATAGTCTCTGACTTTGTAGATTCATTTTCTGATTTACCCGCTTGTGGTTGCCTAGCAACTTACAATGTTATGACTGAAGCACATCTAATCTGATTATTTACAATGAGGCAAGTGTGTCTCTGAGATAGAAAACCTTTAAAGGCTAAGATCTGTTATTTGGTGTTTCTTGGGAAAAAGAGCACCAAAATGCAGAATTGGTAATAAGTATTTTGCATCCAGTGTTGAATCAGAGGTGTGGCTCTGTTTCACACACTGAATCTTGTTAGATGGATGAACTTAGCAGATAACCGATGGGTGGAAAGTCTCTAACATAGCGTTCTGCACATCTCTGATCTCTTAATTCCCTGTAGCAGATGTTACAATATGTTAGCTATGTTAGCTAACCGTGGGGCAACTGCTTGTGTGTATTTGCACTAAATGTAAATTTAAGTATTCATTTCTTCAGAAGTGGGGACACCATGGGTGTTCTTTTGGACATTAGTCGTGAATGTAACGTCTCGTGGATTTTAATTGTTTTTTCCACCCACTTTTATTTTATTTTGTTTTTTAGTTTTTTAAGGCTGCACCCATGGCATATGGAAGTTCCCAGGCTAGGGGTTGAATTGGAGCTGTAGCCATTGGCCTATGCCACAGGACATGGCAATGCCGGATCCTTAACCCACTGAGCAAGGCCAGGGATTGAACCTGTGTCCTTGTGGTTGCTGAGCCAAAATGGGAACTCCTTTTTTTCCCCATTTTTAAAGTTTTATTGAAGTATAGTTGATTTACAATGTTGTGATAATTTCTGCTTCACAATGCAGGGATTCAGTTATACATATACACACATCCATTCTTTTTCAGATTCTTTTTCCATATAGGTTATCACAGAATACTGAGTAGAGTTTCCTGTGCGATACAGCAATTCCCCGTTGACCATCTGTTGCACATACAGTAGTGTGCATATGCCAGTCCTAACCCCCCAGTCCAGCCCTTCCCTCCACCTTTCCCCTTTGGTTACCATAAGATACATTAGTGAATACAGCATCTCATGGCCTTTAGTTATTGTTTTTATTTGTGAGTGTTGCATGAGGTTGTTGCTGTTTGCATTAAAAAATCAACTTTGGGTAATGATTTATATTCCAGAAAAAGCATGTATTTCTCTGTAGAATTTGATAAGTATATACGCTGGAGTAACTACTGTTACAATCAAGATAGAGAACATTTCCAGTATCCCACAAAATTCCCTTATCCTGTTTCTCATTGTCTTCATCCACTCTCCCACCCCCACGCCCATCTTTGGATAATCACTCACCTGCTTTCTGTCATTATAGATTAGATTTGTCTTTTCCAGAACTTCATCTAAATTGAATCATACAATACATACTCTACATACTCTTCTGTGTGTCTTTTTTTTTTTTTTTTTGGTTTTTAGGTCCATACATGTGGCATATGGAAGTTCCCAGGCTAGGGGTCGAATTGGAGCCATAGCCACCAGCCTACGCCACAGCCACCAACTTGGGATCTGAGCCCTGCCTGCGACATACATCACAGCTCACAACACCGGATCCTTAATCCACGGAGCAAGGCCAGGGATTGAACCCATATCCCCATGGATACTAGTTGGGTTTGTTACTGCTGAGCCACGGTGGGAACTCTCTCTTCTGTGTCTTTTTATTTTTATTTTAACCAGCATTATATTTTTGTTTCATCCATTTTGTTGCTTACAGGAGTAGTTCATTCCTTTTTTATTGCCAAGTAGTGTTTCATTGCATGGATATGCTGTAAATTATCTATTCTGTTAGTGAACATTGGGTTGTTTGCATTTTTTGGTTATTAAAAGTAAAGTCCCGGAGTTCCTGTCATGGCTCAGTGGTTAACGAATCTGACTAAGAACCATGAGGTTGCAGGTTCGATCCCTGGCCCTGCTCAGTGGGTTAAGGATCTGGTGTTGCCGTGAGCTGTGGTGTAGGTTTCAGACGCAGCTCGGATCCCGCGTTGCTGTGGCTCTGGTGTAGGCTTGCAGCTACAGCTCCAATTGGACCCCTAGCTTGGGAACCTCCATACGCTGTGGGTATGGCCCTAGAAAAGGCAAAAAGACAAAAAAAAAAAAAAAAAAAGGTAAAGTCCCTATGACCATTGGTGTATAAGTCTGTGTGGATGTGTTTTGTTTTTGTTTTTGTTTTTGTTTCCTGTCTTTTTAGGGCTGCACTCTCTGCATATGGAGGTTCCCAGGCTAAGTTTTATAGTTTTACATTTAAGTCTATGATTCCTTTCATGTTAATTTCCATATACAAGTAAGGGGCAAAATTTTGTTTTTTGTTGTCTTGTTTTTTTTGGATATGGATGTCCAGTTGTTTCAGCACTGTGTATTGAAAAGATGATTGTTTTTTAGGAGAATTGCCTTGTTGATAAGTCAGTTGTGCATGTATTTGTGGCCCTACCTCTGGACTTTATTTTCAGTAATATATGTCTGTATGCCAATATCATTCTGTCTTGATTACTGCAGCTTTATAATAAGTCTTAAAGTCAGGTAGTGTAAGTCTTCCAACTTTTTCCTTCCCAAAATTGTTTTGGTCATACTAGATCTATTCTATTTCTGTGTAAATTTTAGCATTAGCCTGTCAATTTATACAAAAGAAAGCTTGGTAGGACTTTGATTAGGACTACACTGAATCCGTACATCAATTTGGAGAAGAATTGACATCTTAAAAATATTGAGTCTTCTGATCCATGAACATGGTATATCTCTTTAGTTATTTAGGATTTATTTAATTGTATATTCAGTAGTGTTTTGTAGTTTTCGTTGTACAGGTCTGGCACATATTTTAACTTATTCCTAAATGTTTCAGATCTTTTGATGCTGTTGAAAATAGTATTTAAAGAAAATTCAGACTCCAGACATTCATAGCTAGAAATATACTCAATTTTTGTGTATTGACCTTGTATTCTGTAACCTTGCTAAAAACTCATTTACTAGTTCTAGTACATTTTTGGTGGATTCCTTGAGGTTTTTCAGGTTATGTGCAACATATCCCAATAAAAAACAACAGCACAATCACATTCCTTGAGAATAGCTAGTGTTTCCCTAGTGCTGTGGCTAATTCAAAGGCGCCAGCATTTATGTGGCTATAAAATGTTGTTTTTGGTTCCACCCAAATTGTGTTTAATTAGCCTGAAATCTTAGAGAAAGGTAAATACTAAATTCTTGAAGTTCAAATGTTAAAAAAATAACATTAATTAGAAGGTTTTTATGAATTTCGTTGGGATGGAATTTGATAGCAGTTATTTTCAACAGAACTGATTTGGTTTTAAAGATTTCACATTTCTTTTTGATGTATATATGTCCATTTCAAGGCCATCTCTTATCATTGCCTTTTTTTGGGGGTTTACCGTATGATATGTACCTATTTATGCCTGTTACTTGTGGGATTTATTTGGTAAGGAATTAAATATGCATTCATACAATGAGTGATTATTAAGCATGCCCTATTTGCCAGACCTGGTACTGGGTGCCACGGTTATCTTTGGGGAGCAAAACAGAAACATGCATTTGTTGTTTTTGTGGAGCTAGCAAGGCAGTGGGATATTGAATAAATGGTTATACAGACTGTGGAATTACAATTTGAAAAGTGCTATAAGGTTACTAAGTTTATGAAAGAGAGTCCTAACCTGGACTGGGACGGGCTGTGGGTCAGAGAAGTCTTCTTTAAAGAAGTGACATTTTTGCACGCTCTGGCAGTTGTGTTTAATTAGGTAGGTTTTGGGGTAGAGGGTTGGTAGTACTACATATATCAGCCCATTTGGCTTGATATATATGATCCATACTTTCTTCTTTTTTCTTTTTTTTTTTTTTTTTGGCCTTGCCTGTGGCATGTGGAATTTCTCTGGCCAGGGATTGAATGCGTACCATAGCAAAAACCAGAGCCACAGCAGTGACAATGCCAGATCCTTAACCCTCTGAGCCACCAGGGAACTCCTAAACTTTTTTCTTCAATAGCATTTCTTTTTTTTTTTTCTTTCTTTTTTTTGGATCTTTTTAGGGCTGCACCCATGGCATATGGAAGTTCCCAGGCTATGGGTTGAATTACAGTTGCAGCAGCTGGCCTATGCCATAGCCATAGCAATGCCACATCTGAGCTGCATCTGCGACCTATACCGCAGCTTGCGGCAACACCAGATCCACTGAGCAAAGCCACATCATCATGGATACTTGTCGGTGTCTTAACCCACTGAGCCTCAGTGGGAATTCCTTCAATAGCATTTCTCTCCTACCTTAGAGTTAAGCCAAGAATCATGAATTAATTTCTTATATGTGTTAGCAGCTACTTCTGCAGCTCTTAAGTCATCATTGTAACTTGAGTGCATTTGAGAGGACATACAAGGTAGGTTACTATATCAACAGGTAGTAATTTTGATATTTCTTGTAACTGGAGTTTTATTTTCCTGTCCAGAGATAATGAAGGGCAGGGGAGCCTAAAGACTTCCCATGTGTACTCAGTGATACTTAATGGCTTAAAGTTGCATTTCACTATAGTGAATATAAATTTTTAGGAGAATTGTAGGTGGTATATAGTTATATTTCTTTAGAGGGTCCATGCCTCATTTTGTATCTTTAGGTTCTCTTTTTTTCTGAGCAACTTATTTGGCTCTGATTAAGTCCTAAAAGACTATGTGAAAGAAACATAAGAAACACAACAACAAACTCTTGTACTTTGCTTACATCGATTTTAATTTAGTTTGCATCGTTTTGCATCTCTAAGTGTTGCTTTCAAAAAACAAGCAATTTATTAGGTGAATGACCAGTTGGATAATCATTCCAGAGGAGACTGACTGAAAGTTTGACCTGGTGTTATTTCTTTTTGTTTTCATCTTGATTTTCATTCACTTTGAATGGGAGATTCACATTTCCTGCACCTGCTGAATAACTGTTTAACTACGCTTGAATTAATGAAAGCTGAAGTTAGTTAAGAAATGTTTGTTGTACAGACTAGTTTACCTGTCTATTTTTGTGATTTAACCTCTTCACTGATGTGTCTTTATTTTTAGCCTGTATAAGGCCCTTGTCATAGTTAACTGTTCTGGGGAATCTGATGAAGGAAGTTCAGATCTATTCACTTTATGTTTTAACGGCACTGGGAGCAAAGTTGGTTATAACTAATGGCCAGGTTTGGGGTTTGGGTGTATCTTGGTCAACAAGCTGCTAAAACAGGGTAGCATTTACTGGGCAGCTTATAAACCGCAGACACTTATTTCTCACCCTTATGGAGGCTGAAAGTCTGAGATGAGGGTGCCAGCATGGTGTTTGTGGTGAGGGCGCTCTCCCAGATTTCAGACAAACATCCTTTAGCTTGGAGAACATGAGGGGTCTCAGGGATTGCTTTTATAAAGATACTAATCCCATTCATAAAGGCTCCACCCTCATGACTTAATCACCCCAAATACCATCACCTTGGGGAATAGGACTTCATTACAGGACTTTTGAGGGGATACAAACAATCAGTCCATAAGAGGGGGTTATTATTTTATCTTTTCCCTTTTTTAGCCACCCTGCAGCATAGGGAGTTTCTGGGCCAGGGATCATATTCGAGCTGCAGTTGCCACCTCGGCCACAGCTGCAGCAACCCTGCACCCTTAACGTTACTTCCGTGCCAGGCCAGGGGTTGAACCTGTGTCCCAGCACTCCCACAATGCTGTCAATCGCATTGCGCCACAGTGGGAGCTCTAATAAAAGGGGCTGCTCTTATAATTTATTCATTCTGTCTTCTTCCTCTAGTAAAGTATATTAACGAATTAACAGGGAACAGGGACTATTCCATTTAAAAATGTATCTTGGTTCTTTGTGCAAAGATGGAAAGTTTGTGCTGTAGCTCCTGATGTCTCCGTTCAATCTGACCTCTTCCAATGACTTTTTTCTGGAGCCCGTTCAAGCAGGCTCATCCCCTATTTTTCACCTCTTTTGCGGTGCTTTGTTCTGCCTGTCTTGTTCCATCCTCTTTTGTCCTGGGCACTCCTTAGTCTCCTCCCCACTGGGTTCTAAGCTTCTAGGCCCGGATCTTCCGTTATTTCTCTGTATATTTCCACCAGTGCCTCATCTGTGGTAGGTCAGTCACGTCGGTGTTTTCTGTTTATCTTCAGCTTCCTCTGTGCCTGTCCCACATGGCACATAGCTGAGTGTAGCTGCATAAAAACACAAAATCATGCAGACTGCTCACTCTGAATTCAGAATCACTAACCTTGGGTGAACCTTGAATGCTTCCGGTTGCCCATGCAATTATCCCTGCTTCCTTCATTTTCTCACTCTCCCTTCTCAAACCTCAATGCCTTCTTCCTCTTTTTCTCTCTTAGGTGATGTTCTTTCTTCCTGTTTATCAAGAAAATAGAAGGAATCAGAGGGTGGTATCGCCAGCGCCCACCACCAGGACCCCCGTCTGGGGGTGGCCTTGGAGCAGGGGGGCAGCAGCATAGACCTGTTCCCAGGGCTCTTCTGGATGGCTCTGTGCACAGAAAGGCGTGAGGGAGGGCTGGTGTCTCCAGAGGGATGAGCAGCTGGGCTTTCAAGACCAGTGTCTCTGCTTGAGAGTTTGGACCTGCCTTTTACCTGTTTTCCTGTTTTCTTTTCTCCACAGGATCATTCACATCATCTTAGAAAAATCATGCTGTTACTTCTTTCTTGTTAATAACCAAACGGAACCTGTTTTGACTTCATTCCTCCCTGTAGCCATTGAACCCTTCTTCATTTTCCCATCAGAAGAAACTCTTTACCAGAGTTTTGTCCTTGGGGTCTGCAGTTTCTCACCCTCCACCATTCTGTTCAGCTTTGCCTCCATGAGATAGGCTGTGCCACGCTGAGTCCTGTGGTCACTTCTCAGTCCTCACTGCCCATCATCCTCTTCCTACCTTCCTGCTGCCTGCAGAATTGGATTCCCAGGACACTCTTTCACCTAACACACACACACACACACACACACACACACACACACACACACACACGGAGATTCTTGGTCTGTAAAATGTCTCACCCTCTGGATTTCTTCTGATCACCTCCTTCTAAAGCTGCTTGTCTTGTCCCTCTGTCCTCTGTATTTTTTGCAAAGTTGAAATGAGTTTTAAAGTTTTGGTGATTGAATTTAGTTAAATGAAATTTCATCTTTGCAGCTGCTTCTCTTAGGCACATGGATCAAAGTGCCTGGCATTTGTATGAAGGTAGCCCAGGAGCCCAGATAAGCATTTACTATAACTGACAGGTTTTGGAGTTCCTGTTGTGGCGCAGTGGGAATGAATCCGACTAGGAACCATGAGGTTGCAGGTTCAATCCCTGGCCTCACTCAGTGGGTTAAGGATCCGGCCTTGCTGTGAGCTGTGGTGTAGGTTGTAGACATGGCTTGGATCTGGTGTTGCTGTGGCTGTGGCGTAGGCCGGCGGCTGTAGCTCCGATTAGGTCCCTAGCCTGAGAACCTCCGTATGCTGCGGGTACGGCCCTAAAAAGCAAAAAATAAATAAATACATAAATAAATAAAATAACTGGCAGATTTTAATATGTTTTGTGCTGGCCTCTTGGGATAATGACTCCCCCCGTCAGGGTCTTCCAGGGTCCGAGAGGAATTTGCAGTCTCTTGGGAGATAGGATAGAGAGCTCTGTAGTGAGTTAGGTGTTATCTCCTGTAGTTCTGCCTCCACCCCCCGCTTCCTCCCCCCACCTGCGTTTGGGGCAAAGAGAAAGCATCTTTGGGTACCCTCTTATTTTCCCTGTTGGTGACCCGTTCATGGCAGATGGTGGTCAACTTGTCTGTGGGAGGAGGTGGGATCCTGCAGAGGCTGAGAGCAGATGCTTTGTCTTCTGTGACTTTTCACCTGTCTAGGTTTTTATTCCCCCAGATGAGACAATGAATTTCCTTGAGGGTTGGAAGTATACAGTCATACATTTCCTGTAAAATGCACAGAGAACTAGAGGATCACGCGGGAACTCTGGAACCTGAGAGGACTTTTGGGAATTAAGGATGTAGTGTAGGCTAGAAGTGTACTTCCTTCCTTGGATCTTGGTTTACTTAAGCACTTAGTGTTCTTATTGTCTACCGTATCATAGTTTAAGTGTTCAGAATATGTTAATATGGTATTTACTGGTCATGAGTTAGGAAGTACTTATCTTACCAAAATGGCATTTTAAGGACAAGCTATCATCATCTAACATAATGCCAAATTGCGATCTTTCCATTTCTTTGTTTACGACACAGGAAATCCGGGATCCTCTTATGCAGTGGCTGGGGAAACACGTGGATCCTGAAGGAGTTATAACATCTAGCAAGCTCTCCCTTAAATTCGTTTCATCCTACACATCTGAGGTGGACATCACCCCATCTGCCATACCTGTGGTGACTGGCACGGCGGCCTTCTCCTCAGAAAATTTTAACTTTGAGATCTACCGACAGAATTTGCAGACCAAGAAACTTGGAAAAATAATTCTGTTTGCCGAAGTGACATCCACCACAATGAGTCTTCTGGACGGGTGAGTTCTGGCCCAGCAGGCTTCTGTAGCTGCTTGGAGGAATCCAAGTTAGGTTGACCGTTCCCTTGAACCAGTGCAGGGTGAGAAGAATAGAGATAGAGAATAATAGCTCTTAATAAAGCTTTAGCAAGATGGGAGAGTTTAAATGTAGGAAGAGAGGAGTTCAGCAGTGTTCCTAGAGTGCTGAATTGTGGGTTCGATCCCCGGCCCAGCACAGCGGGTTAAAGATTTAGTGTTGCCGCAGCTGTGACGTAGATCGAAACTATGGCTCAGATCTGATCCCTGGCCTGGGAACTCCATATGCCATGGGGTGGCCAAGAAAGAAAAAAGTAGGAAGAGAAATTAAAGTTCTCTGGTCAAAGATTTGTGTTTTAAAGATCAGGGGATTCTTGTGCCTTGTAATTCTTTTCCTTCCTATTCCCCCATCCCCCAGCCTCAGCCATGGCAAATGGGAATTCCTGGGGCTGGGGGTAAATCTGAGCCTCAGCTGTGACCTATTCCTCAGCTGTGGCAATGCTGGATCCTTTGACCCACTGTGCTGGGCTGGGGATTGAACCCACACCTCCGCAGTGACTGTAGCTGCTGAAAGTGGATTCTTAACCCACTGCACCACAGCGGGAACGCCGCAACTCTCTTCCTCTAATCAGGCTTTTCAGAATATCTGGAATAAAGAACATTATGAAAAAACATGTTTAACAGGTGGCGCTATTGTTCCTCTTCCTGTTTTACGTTTGTGTTGTTATAACTGGTGTTAAGATGTTATAACCAGTCTAAGATGTTTTGCAGAGGCATTTAGGGTAGCAAACTTGAACAACCCGTAATCTGTGTTAAATTGAAATAAATTTAGAGCTTTTTACTTTTGAACCAGTTTTGGTATGTTTCTATCCAATGCATTTTTAAAGCACTCTGTAATGGCATTTGAATGTTCGAAATTTACTCTTATTCCAAGTTTTCCTTTTTATTCCTTCTCTTTCATGGACTTTGATTAAAGGTTAAATAATGGAAAGCAGAGGAAAGGAATTTTTAAACTCCAAATTAGTATTAATTCATATGTTTATGTTGAGATAGTTGAAAATATGAGGTATAGAGGGAGTGAATAAGAAAAGCATCTTCCCTCAACATGGGGCTAAATTTAAGGAATGTAAGTCTCCAAAAAAAAAAAAAAAAAAAAAAAAAACCCAAAAAAAACCCCCAGACATCCCTGGATTCACAGTTTCTAGGTACTTTTCACCCATGGGACTGCACAGTTAGAGAGGTACCTAATTCAGCATATGGAACACATGGAAGTTTTTTGGCCTTTCTTCTTAACAATAATTTCTGGAATTTGCTAGTATGTTGATATCAAGTGATGAGATCATTTTAGGGTTGTATGACTCATATTCAGAGTCATGGAATGGAAGTTTTAGTGTATGTATAGGAAGTAGAGGGAATGAGCAGAGCGAGGGGCAGAGTAGGAAGGGCATCATGAGCGCCAAGGTATGAACAGTTCCTGTTTCCTGAGTTGTTTTGTGTTGTCATAGGCATTTTTTTTTTTGTTTTTAAGTGTTCCCCTGCCTCCTGCCTCCACTTCCCTCCCCCTGCCAATCTCTCCCATCCCTGTAGAGAAGGACAAAGCCTGAATGGAGCAATTATCACCTGCTTGTACTAACTCTGTGATAAACTTTTGTTATTCCGGTGAACGTTATGTTATGTTGAAAGGGTGACCCACTGTAATCCTATTTTCGAGATGAAAAAAGCAGGCACAACATTTCACAAAAGATTTGGGGAGGTGGAATTCAGAGAGAAAAACATTGGCACTTCCAGACCACTTTTGTTCTTTTTGTGGAGAACAGTGACACTATCTTGTGTTGGGGCAGCCTTTACACAGCGGAGTTTGGGCAGTGGGCACTGTGTCACCAGGAGGGCTGGGCGTGCCCTGCCTGCTAGAGTGGGGAGACCGAGGTGCCAGAGTAATCAGAGTGGTGGGTTTCTTTATACCCTGGTGAACCTGTGTTTTAGGATGGAAAACACATGCTGTGTAGATACATGGCTTTATTACCCTTAAGTATCAGTTCAGCTCATTTTTGATACTGAACTTTTTTTTTGTCTTTTTTTTTTTTACCTTTTCTAGGGCCGTTCCTGCAGCATATGGAGTTCCAAGGCTAGGGGTCTAATCGGAGCTGTAGTCACCGGTCTACACCAGAGCCACAGCAATGCAGGATGCAAGCTGCATCTGCAACCTACGCCACAGCTCATGGCAACGCTGGATCCTTAACCCACTGAACGAGGCCAGGGATTGAATGGTTCCTAGTCGATTCGTTAACCACTGCACCATGATGGGAACTCTGATATTGAACTTTTTAAAAAAAATAAAATTCCAGGGAGTTCCCCTTGTGGTACAGTGGAAAAGCACCTGATAGCATCCACGAGGATTCAGGTTCTCCATGAGGACGAGGGTTCCATCCCTGGCCTTGCTTAGTGGGTTGGGGATCTGGCCGTGAGCTGTGGTGTAGGTCACAGACGTGGCTCAGATCCCACGTTGCTGTAGCCATGGCTGTGGTGTAGGCTGGCAGCTGCACTTCCAATTTGACCCCTAGCCTGGGAACTTCTACATGCCTTGGGTCTAGCCCTAAAACAAGCCCCCTCCCCACCCCCCACACAAAAAAAATCCATCTTAAGCAGCTTGGGTCTGCAAAAGTGCTTAGCTGAGCATAGTGGAGTCAGAACCTTCCATACGTTTTTATTTTTACAAAAGAGAAAAACATTACAGCTTTTCCCAGAGCATTTAGGAGTCTTCTTTGTTTCTTTTCTTGTCTTTTCTCTGCAGAGGGTAGAATGGCTTTGATGGTTAATGATTAGCCTCGCTGGTTGGCACAGAGCACACACAATATGCGATTGTTGCTCACGGTGACTTATTATAGATACCCTCTTCCACTGTGCTGGGTTCCTTCCTGACACTGAGAGAGAAAGTTCTTACCAAAGCCTGCTGAGTCGGTGAGCCTGGTGAGACATTCCTGGGGGGCTGTAGCCTTCTTTAGGAGAAGGAACTCAAAGAGGTCACCTGGGTGTCAAAAACACCCAAAATTGTCCAGAAGGGGCCCCTAAGATAGATAAATGAAACACATGGCTTATTACTTTCTAAGAGGAAGACCAAAAACATCTCTCCAGCTCATATTATGATTTGCTTTTACATGAGTTATCTTCACCAGAGCATAGTCTATTGTGGTGGTAATAACAAACATGATAATTGCTAATATGTGTTAAAAGCTTTTATCTTCCAGACACTGCTTTCATGTACTTTGTATGCATTGGCTAATTTCATGTGCTTTACATGTATTGACTAATTTCATAGATCACACCAGGATGTAGAGTGCTAGGTGATAGAATTTACTCTTTGTGGAATTATGCTTATTTCTGGCAAACACTGACATTGTGAGTTTGCAGAGCTTTTTCCTAAACGGTACAACTTCTAACAGACACATGGTCTACCCTCCAAGCTCTGAAGGCCAGGCCTTGATGGAGTGCTTTGCTGCTGCATGACAGTGTCCAATTAGAGGTGGAACTGGGAGACCCATGTCCTTGCCAACTGCCCCTACCCAGGTCCCCCTGCATTTTTAGGCTTGTTCCTTGTGGGGCGCCCAAGATCTAAGCCCTGGCACAACCCATTCACTGCCAGTTTCCAGGTCAGTTGGGATTAGGTTCAGCTGTGTGAGACAGTGATTTCTCCCCACCCCACCATATGAAAATGGCTTAAATAGGATTGAAGTTTATTTCCTGTAAATGAGATGGACGGAGGTAGACAGCCTAGGGCCAGCCTGTGGCTCACAATGTCAAGGGCCCAATTGCGTTGATCTGACACCTCAGCACAGTGGTCCAAGAGGTGACTCAGGTATTTATGTTCCCGCTTCTTTATTTATTTATTTAGGCCACGCCCATGGCACATGTGGAAGTTCCCTGGGCCAGAGATGGAACCTGCTCTACAGCAGTGACCCTTAACCCACTGTGCCACAAGGGACCTGCAGATTTTCTCTCATTGTAACCGGGAAGGGGTCAGCCAGGGTGTGCTCCCCTTCTTTACGCACTCTTTCAGAAGTTGCTCTTAACTTTCTTGTTTCAATCCCAGGGCTAGAACGTAGTCCTGTGGTGCTTCTCCCTGCACGGAAGGCTAGGAAATGCGCGGTCTCTATGCTGGGCACCCTTGAGTCAGGGTTCTGTTCGCAAGGAGGAGGGTGGGGATTAGCGGACAGTTGGAAGTCTTTGTCACAGGTATCTCCTTTCTGCTCGCCGCTCTAATAAAAAAGTAACTGGAAGCCTTTCAGTAGTGTATTATGGTCACCAGAATGCTTGCAAGATTTCAAATCCTAGAAGGAAATCATTATTTGACAGGCAACGCTAGTTTTGTTTCACTGCTTACTCAGTGTCATTAGAGGTATTTTTCCTGTGTTATTGTAAATCTGAGAGGATTTGGAAATTTTTCTTTTGACAAATTATTGGAGGGTATCATGTTTTCTTCTTTGACCACAAACCCAGCTTAAATTACTATGGTACTGAGGTAGACATTGAAAAACTTTCATTTGATCTCAAGATAGGGGAGCAGGCTAGTCTTGAAGTCACAAACCACCACCACCTTTATCTCCTGCCTCACCTGTGAATTTATAAAACCGAGTTTGTGGTTCCATAGAGGAGAAAGAGCTCTAGGTAGGAGGAGTGGCAGAGGGAAATATGGGAGTTTCTTGCTGATAACGTCATGGTATTTGAGGGTTCGGTGGGCTCCCCCTCCCAAAATAAAAAGCAAAAACCATCTGAGTAAGTCATGCTTCCCTGATGATCTGACCTGGCTGTGCCACCTGACCAAAGCTGGGTGGAAGCGGTGCTTTCGCCCCCTGATTCCCAATCCAGTCATTTTTTTCTGACATGTGTGTCTGACTATGAAATGCATTTTCTACTCTTTTATCAGGGTAACACTTTTTGGTTGAATTGCTGATTTGGGTTCACTTAGTCTTTCTTTTTTTCCCTGTGCTATTTCCTGATAGGTTTCCCTGTGACCACCAGTTAGCTCAGCTGCTTGGATAGAGTCCCAGGGCTATGGGTTTAGTACTGTGTTGATGGTGGTGGGGTCTAGACAAGGGCTGTGGATGGGCCACCTCTCATCTGTCATCACTGCCCGACAAGCACCTCCAAGTGCTCGCTGTGCCCTGGTTTGGTCAGGAGCGATGCATATTTATTTCGTTGACCGTCCTGATCAGTGATGACTGACCCTAAGCTTTGGGGTAGGCCGGACGGGGAAAGCTACACCCCAAAGCACAGAGTTTGGGGTAACTGAGTCCTTGTGATTACTTTGGAATCATCTTTTATTGGACTGATAGTATCTTTTCCATGACTTGTACCAAACCTCCGTCAGATATTGAAACTACTTATGTGCGAAGCCACAGTGTGTGCTGAGCCAGATGAACACAAACTTGCTGATACTGATTTCCTTTGCACACCTGTATATCCTGAGGAAACTGGCCATGGCTGGACTATTTTTTTATTTGTAAAGAATAATTTAGATTTCCTTATTAAATAAGTTTATTTTCTTATCATTGTTTAAGTCCCTTGATTTTTTTTCAGGCTTAAGTTTGCCTTCATCATACATGGAACAAGCATTATGTATGCCAGGCACTGTGCTGGGCACTAGAGAGAGACTGATGGGAGGACACTGTCCTTGCCTCACAGTGCATTGGAAGAAGCAGATCCCAGTGCACCTTCAGTTCATACAGACGCTTCTTGGTCTGAGAGAAGTGGGTGTGGCAGGTACCATGATGCTGGGAGAGACGTAGACCAAGCCATGAGGCTTTTGGACCAGTTAAGGCTCATAGTCTGGTAGCGAAGTGGCTGGAAATGCAGATTTTATCACCAGCTATCTAGCTGTCTCTGTGGCCTCCTCACCTGTGAGATCTGGGCACTGGATGCTCCCCAGGCACCTTCAGCTCTGCTCCTTTCTAGCTCTAGTAACCTCCTGTGCCTTTGGGCTGGAATGGTTTTGTGAATTAGCTTCATGTTAGTTGAGGAAACCATATTGACTGGGAGACAGTTGACGTTCAACAAGCAAAAGGAAAGAAAAGGTAAAATCCCATGAAGTCATGAAAAAAATATTTGGGGGAAATTGCACAGGGGAGGATAGCCAGCATCATTTAAGCAAGGGGATAGTATTTGTGTTTCCTAATTTGAGGCCGATCCCAGCTTTTCACCTCTATGCGTACGTGTCTAGTCAGTCCCACCCATCTCGTTCCCCCCTTTTCCCTTCTGATTCTGCTCCCCTAACTCGGCTCTGTGCACACCCTCCTCCCCTGAAGTTGAGGCCTGAGAGGACAGAAATTGGGCTGGAACTAATTTAATGGCTGAGTGACCTCACAGTAGAGAAACAGCCGGATCCTAATAGGGGTCTTTGTCTACATTTCCACCCTGGCTGGTAGCATGCCAGTCAAGAGTCAAGCTAGAGACACAGGTGGAAGCCATTAGACCTGTCATAAAGTTTGAAAAATTGATTCTGGAGGCAAAGTGAATAGATTGAACTTGACAGTGTTGTCCTAAAGATTCTAAGGGAAAATTCTGTAGTTTAATTTGAAATCCCTTGATTATTCATTAGCTTTCCAGATGGCTTTTGTTGATGTTTTACATATTAATGCCTGTATTGTGTTATTGGTGTACTCTTAATGTGCACGTAGGTAATGAGCAAAGAATAAATACATCGGTAAGTGTCCCAAATTAATGGGATGTTAGTCTAATTGTGAAATAAAAGGTTTTGAAGAAGTTGATTGCTTTGGAATAATTAGTGTGAGCTTTTTTATGGGCCAGTTTGGTCCTTGTGAAGTGAAAATTATTGGAGAATTTTAAAGAAATCATCATTTTAATGTTTACTTCTAAATTAAGGTTTAGATTATAACTCCAGCCTTTGACTCTAGTGGTCATGACTGAAGAGTTAGTCTGGCAAGTTCTCCATCAAATGCCTTTCTTTTTTTTAAAGTCTCAATTCAACACCTGAGGAAGTTAACCTTTCACATGCCAGGCTCCTGGAATTGAAGTATAAAACGGCCTAGTATTTTGCAGAAATGTCCCCACATTGATTTGTGTTCTGGGATGTTTATTTTTACATTTCGTGTCTGATGTTTGCTGTTTTGTGATGGTTACAGTGAGTTCTGTTTAGACAGCATTTTCGTTAGACTTGGATCTTATTTTCTGTTGCTTGATGTTGAATGTTTAACATCCCTGAAGGTCCCAAGTTTTACTCTCCAGAAGAGTGAGACCGAGGGATGCCCTGCGAGTGTTGGGACACTTCAGGGCATGTAGGACGTTGTGGTGCTTCTGCTGCGCTTACACTGGGGTCCTCTTCCAGACTCACAGCACGGGCTTCTGAGGTTCTCAATGATGGGTCTTAATTTTTTGAGGGTAAGCCAGACTTTTAGAGGAAGAAAACTAGGTACCGTGGGAGGTGTTTGCAGAAGCCACAAAGCTCCCCATGTCTCCTCATTTTCCATGACCGAGGGTTGGTTTGACCTAGGGGCTGAGACCTTAGAAAGGAGTGTTGCTGCCCTGGGTTGGAATCCGCCTTTTACTGCATGGATAAACTTGGGCAAACCAGTAACCTTCCAAGCCTTCACTTCCTTATCTGTATGAAGTAGCTGGTAAGAGTCTCAGCTTTTTTCTTTTTAAGTTCAATCACTGAGCTAATTTCTCTTTAGCACCAGCTGTGTGTGGGACTTTGCACTAAGCCCTGGGACTCAGTGGGGACACAGCAGATGTGGGGCCTCCTCCGAGGCCTGCGCACCACTCTGGGGCAGGGTGAGAATGTACTGAAATATGTTTGCCTATTTCATGGCTCATATTCATTGAACTCCTATTATTATTCAAAATTTAGATGTGATTTTTTTTTTTTCTTCTTCTTCTTGACCTTAACAATGCATTCTGTGAGTGCTATGGGTGTCCGTGAATCAAATCATTGTCAACTTGTGCCAAGATTGTGCTGTATGTTTTCTTGGGGTGGAGTTTATGTTGATGATTCTGACATTCTTTCTCATCACACTAGAAGCACAGTTGTTCATCACTGGGACTCTCTTGCCAAGAATGTGTTGTTCGAGTTTACCTTTAATAAGACTTTCTCTTTAATTGAATCATTTTGTCATTTTCCTAGGTAACAAGAGTCAAGAGTCAATTCTTTTTTTTTTTTTTTCTCTTTTCTTTTTAGGGCCACACCATCGTCATATGGAAGTTCCCGGCCTAGGAGTGAATCAGCCTATGCCACAGCCACAGCAGCTTGGAACCCAAGCTGCATCTGTGACCTACACCACAGCTCAGAGCAGCACCGGATCCTCAACCCAGTGAGCGAGGCCAGGGATTAAACTCACATCCTCATGGCTACTAGTCGTGCTGTCACCGCTGAGCCACAACGGGAACTTCTGAGTCCATTCAAAAGAGCCCCATCTTCACTGTTTGAACATGTTTGTCAGTCCTGAGGATAGCCTCATGCGTTACCCACATCTTCCTCGAGAACCCCCAGGGGTGACTCCCCAAGGACTAATATTTTGTGTCAGTCGAAATGCATGGCTTCGGTACTGTTTCATTCTCTTGGATTTCCTTAAACATCTCAGATATTTATTCCTCTGCAGAATTGCTTGATTTTATACCATACTTGATATATAGAGTATAACTGTCTCTGTTATATTTAAGCAAGTAATAAGAGACTACAAAAGGTGATGCAAGAGAAAGCAAGGTTTGGTGCTAGAAGAGGCACTCAGTAAAGATGGTGACAGAAGTTTTTTTTTCTTTTTTGTCTTTTTGTCTTTTTGTTGTTGTTGCTATTTCTTGGGCCGCTCCCGCGGCATATGGAGGTTCCCAGGCTAGGGGTTGAATCGGAGCTGTAGCCACCGGCCTACGCCAGAGCCACCGCAACGCAGGATCCGAGCCGCGTCTGCAACCTACACCACAGCTCACGGCAACGCCGGATCGTTAACCCACTGAGCAAGGGCAGGGACCGAACCCGCAACCTCATGGTTCCTAGTCGGATTCGTTAACCACTGCGCCACGACGGGAACTCCTTTTTTTTTTTTTTTTTTTTTTGTCTTTTGTGTCTTTTTGTTGTTGTTGTGAAGTTTTTTTTTCCCATTCAAATTTAGAAAGTCAGTAGTGGTAACTGTAGTTTGGAAAGGAATTGAGTCTTTTTTTTTTTTTTTTTTTTTTTTTTTTTTTTTTGTCTTTTTGCTATTTCTTGGGCCGCTCCCGCGGCATATGGAGGTTCCCAGGCTAGGGGTCTAATCGGAGCTGTAGCTGCCAGCCTATGCCAGAGCCACAGCAACGCGGGATCCGAGCCGCGTCTGCGACCTACACCACAGCTCACGGCAACGCCGGATCGTTAACCCACTGAGCACGGGCAGGGACCGAACCCGCAACCTCATGGTTCCTAGTCGGATTCGTTAACCACTGCGCCACGACGGGAACTCCTTTTTTTTTTTTTTTTTTTTTTGTCTTTTGTGTCTTTTTGTTGTTGTTGTGAAGTTTTTTTTTCCCATTCAAATTTAGAAAGTCAGTAGTGGTAACTGTAGTTTGGAAAGGAATTGAGTCTTTTTTTTTTTTTTTTTTTTTTTTTTCCTAATGGTTTCAACCACAGCATATGGAAGTTCCTGGGCTAGGGTTTGAATCGGAGCTGTAGCTGCTGGCCTAAGCCACAGCCGAGCAACAGCGGTGGATCCTTAACCTACTGAGTGAGGAGGCCAGGGATTGAACCTGCATCTTTATGGGCACTTTGTCAGGTTCTTAACCTGCTGAGCCATAATGGGAAGTCCAGGAATTGAGTCTTTTGATGGGTGGAATGTTTTCTGCTATAGCTGTGGAGTGCAAAGGGGTTACTTCTCAGCAGCTGAGCCATTGAAATGACCTCGGGGCACCTAGAGTGAGCTTATTAGCTGTCTGGCTTACACTGGGTGGGCAGCAGCACAGGCCTTGGAGCTTCATTGGCTGCTAACTCACCTGGGGAGAATTTTACCACTTCTAGTGTTAAGATGGGTAAACTGTAGGGACGCCCATTCAGGAATGCCACTCATGTTGCCAGAGTCAAAGGGAATAGTGAAATGTGAGGCCTGTCAAACAGCCCCCAACATGGAGCAGGTGGTCAGCAAATGCTGGTCCTCTTTAGGTTTTTTTTTTTTTTTTTTTGTCTTTTTCCTATTTCTTTGGGCCACTCCCGCGGCATATGGAGGTTCCCAGGCTAGGGGTTGAATCGGAGCTGTAGCCACTTGCCTACGCCAGAGCCACAGCAACTCGGGATCCAAGCCTCGTCTGCAACCTACACCACAGCTCACGGCAACGCCGGATCGTTAACCCACTGAGCAAGGACAGGAACTGAACCCGCAACCTCATGGTTCCTAGTCGGATTTGTTAACCACTGTGCCACGATGGGAACTCCCTGGTCCTCTTTAGGTTTAAGCGCCTCTAAGACGGATGCTTTTCCCTTACGGGGGCTGCTGATGGCCATTTACTTGGAAATAGCAAAAATGAAGGGTGAGAATATGTTCCAAGGTTCTGATTTCAAAAGATATGTACAGTAAATAAACAGCACTTAAAAAACTTGGTAATGAGACAATGTAGCTAGACCTTGAGAGCATTATGCTAGGTGAGGTCAGTCAGACAGAGGAAGGCAAGTACTGTATGATACCAGTTATATGTGGGCTCTGAAAAAGCCAAAACCAAAGAGTAAGGTGGTAGTTACCAGGAGCTGGGGGTAGGGGGAGAACAGATGTTGTTTAAGGATACAGACTTGCAACAGGCAGTAGATAAGTACTAGAGATCAAATGCACGGTAGAGTGGATGTTGACAGTATTTATTATAATCATCAAACTTGCAAGAGACCAGAACCTAATTATTCCAACCACTCTAAAGAAATGATAGTTATATAACAATAGAGATGCTCATTATTGCTAGAATGGCAGTGATATTGTAATTTATAAATGTGTCAAATTAACACGCACACCTTAATTTTACACAATGTTGTATCTCAACTACATACCAATTAAAAACCAAACACTTCTCGAAACACACAAAAAACCCAGAGCTTGGTTTATGAATTAACATTAATGTATGTGTGGAAAACTTTAAAAATATTTTTAGAATTTAGTGATCGGGATAATTCAAGTATGACTGCCTACCTGTATATATGTGGTAAGAAGATAGAGGCTGAGCTCTTGAGTTAAAAAATGTATTTGAGGAGTTCCCCTCGTGGCTCAGTGGTTAACAAATCTGACTAGGAACCATGAGGTTGTGGGTTCAATCCCTGACCTTGCTCAGTGGGTTAAGGATCTGGCGTTGCCGTGAGCTGTGGTGTAGGTCGCAGACTTGGCTTGGATCCCGAGTTGCTGTGGCTGTAGCGTAGGCTGGTGGCTACAGTTCCAGTTAGACCCCAAGCCTGGGAACCTTCACATGCCATCGTGTGGCCCAAAAGGACAAAAAAAATGTTTTTGGCAAAAATCTGTAGAGATATTTAATAATCAAGCAGATTTTTTTCTTCACCCTTATTCAACATCCTTCTCCTCTATTATTTCTCCCCTGACTTTGCTTTGTGATTTACTTAGAAAAACTTCTGTTTTCTTTTAGAAGAAAACTCCTACCTGTTTTGGAGGTGAGGGTTGGTTTGCTTTCATCTGCCCCTTTATGATCTCTTGCACACCTGCCATTTGGCCAAACACACTGGGAGCTCTGAGGTACCCTTGTTTCTGCTTTTTTGTTTTGGATAGAAGTATGTTCTGCATGAAGGGTATTCCATCACATCGAGATCCGAATCACTGCATTTTTTCTGCATTGCATAAGGAGTCATTCATCATTTTCATTTTTGGTTTGGCTCTCCCACGAGAGTATTCAAATTAGTTGAAGTCATTGCTTGGCAGGGAAGTATTTCCTTGAGATGTGGGAAGGATAGAGGAGACAAGAGAAGGGGAAGGAATTACGGTGAGGTCTGCACCCACCTCTTTCTCCAGAGGTCACCTGGATGCTAATGTGGTTTTCACGGTTTAAAACTGGATTACATGAGTATATAGAATTTGCTTAAAAATAAAACTACCTGGTGGAGTGGCTGTGTCAACAACTCTGAAAAATTAGGCTGTAACTTTATCAGTGGCATTTTGACAAACTATCTGTGCGATGTTGGGTAAAGCACCCAACCTCTCTGAGCCTGTCTATTCATCTTTAAAATGAGAGGGTTGTATGTATCCACGAGTTTTTTTATTGTTGTTGTTGGCTTTTTAGGGCTGCACCCACGGCATATGGAGGTTCCCAAGCTAGGGGTTGAATCAGGAGCTGTAGCCACCAGCCTACGCCACAGCCACAGCAACGCAGGATCCGAGCCATGTCTGCAACCTACACCACAGCTCACGGCAAAGCCGGATCCTTAACCCACTGAGTGAGGCCAGAGACTGAACCTGTAACCTCATGGTTCCTAGTCAGATTCGTTTCCTCTGAGCCACAATGAGAACTCCAACAGTTTTCTTTTTTAAATAAGCAGTACAATCCCTTTCAAGTGCAATATCCTTCTGCACAAATTGGGCTGGGGAAGCCTTCTGGTTTCTTCTGGGGAGCCCATGTTGCTCAGAGCATGGGTGTCGAGATCACTGGCCAGGGTCCTTCCAACTTGGACAGGCCCAGCTGACTGGGGATGGTTGTATCTTAATGGCAGGCTGACTGGTTGGCTGGACCTTTTTATACACTGCCTGTTCCAAGAGGATATAAGGCATTGGGAATTAAGTTTCTCTGTTATAAGTTCTTTGTACCTCCTGTAGGTATACTGTGGAGTCAGAATGGATTATACCACGTTTCTTTGGTTGTTAGCATCATGTCAAAGCTGTATGTGTGTTACTCATAAACTGTCAGGATTGTGAATCTCAGGTGTGGAGCTTGTCTTACAAGAAGTTGGTTTTGTTTTTTAATTAATTAATTAATGTATTTATTTTTAATTGTTACTTCCCCAATACAAATTTTTTTTCTACTGTACAGCATGGTGACCCAGTGACACAGACATGTAGACATTCTATTTTCTCACATTATCATGCTCCATCGTAAGTGGCTAGACATAGTTCCCGGGGCTACACAGCAGGATCTCATCGCTAATCCATTCCAAAGGCAATGTCTGCATCTATTAACCCCAAGCTCCCCATCCACCCCACTCCCCCCACCTCCCTTGGCAACCATAAGTCTGTTCTCTTAAGCCCATGATTTTCTTTTCTGTGGAAAGGTTCATTTGTGCCGTATATTGGATTCCAGATATAAGTGATATTATATGGTGTTTGTCTTTCTCTTTCTGACTTACTTCACTCAGTATGAGAGTTTCTAGTTCCATCCATGTTGCTGCAAATGGCATTATTTCGTTCTTTTTTATGGCTGAGTAGTATTCCATTATGTATATATACCGCATCTTCCTATGTTTTTTGTTTAATTTAATTTAAATGCCTCCCATAGCTCTTGGTTTAGGTTTTGTTCCTTTCTGTTCCCTAACCTCGCCTTCTCATCTCTTCTTTTTGAGGCAGAGTGTATGTGCCTCTGAAGTGTTAAAGGTCCTGAAGTTCAATAATACTTTAATTTTTAAAAAATGAAAAAAATATGTTCCACTTTACATGAATAAACTTCTTTAGTTAGAAACTTTAATTCCTTTTCTCCTCTAACAAGAATTTCAGGGAGTTCCTGTTGTGGCTCAACGGTAACCACCTACTATCTAAGAGGATTCGGGTTTGATCCCCGGCCCCTCTCAGTGGTTTAAGGATCTGGGGTTGGCATGAGCTGTGGTGTAGGCTGGCAGCTACAGTTCCAATTTGACCCCTAGCCTGGGAACTTCCATGTGCAGAGCATATGCCCCCCTCAAAAAAGTGTTAGAAGGTCCTTAGATATCTTCTGGGAGCACTTCCTCTGGGATGAAGGAGGTAGAGCATGCTTGTAAGGTTACAGGCAGTTTCATTTTTTTTACTGTGGCATGTGGAAAACTGCCATAAAACAGACCAAAATTTTCCAGCATGATGTCATAATTGGATACATTGAGGATTTGACATTTAGTCCCAAATCAGAGCAAGAGTGCATCACAAAACTCTTAGATCTGGAGGGAGGGTGCCTGGAAGACCAGTTGCCCTCAACTGCCCCAACACCCTCTGCTCTGTGCCTGAGTACCCCGAGAGTGAACAGATTCCTGCCATTTATCCAGTTAACGGATGTATATTGGGCTCTTATAACTTGAGGTGGCTCATTCCAGTTTTAAAATAGTGCTCTCTCCCAGGATGGGTCCTTTCGAACTCACCCGATTCCACAAAGGAAATCCTGCCATCAATCCAAATAGGGAAAGCTACATTTCTCCCAAATGATAGTTAGATTTGTTAATTATTAAGATAGTTTATAGGAAAGTTATTATGGCCTTCTTTATCCTCACGTCATCTTTTCTCTAAGCATCTTCAGTTACAAACATTTCTTTGGATCTCCATGTTGGAGATCAAAATTTTAGTTCTGAAGGACCAGAAACCTTGATAGAAGCCAGTCATGGTACATAAAATTACTCAGATTTATTTTTCTCAAAATATTTTTCTACTATAAAAAGCATCCGTATTCATTACAGAAAACCTGGAAATACAGTAATTTGTAATAAAGAGATGAAAATCATCTGTAATGTCACCACCTATAACAGGTCGTATTAATTTTTTGCTATATTCATGCTAGTCTTTTATCCTTCCACACACACATATAAAATTGTGATTATATTGTATATGAGATAGGCACTTCCTATGCAATCAAATGGTCTGAAACAAGAAAAACATGTCTTTCATTGGGTGCATATAGCTTGACTGTAATTTATTTAAGCAATCTGCTACAAATGCATTCTTGTTATTTCCAGTGTTTTCCTACTATAAATAATAAGTATACTTTTTGAGCTAGCAGTTCCATATGAATCTTTCTTGATCTCATCATAAATATTTCTTTTCTAAAAGATAATTGGAAAATTACAAAATAAAAGCAGACATTGATAGAAGTTGAAAAGAATGAGGCTAGTAACATTTCTCATTTATATTTCTTCACCATTATATGATTTTATATTATTTTATCATTTATCCACAGAGATATTATACTTTATTTTTTATTTTTTATTTATTTTTTTTGTCTTTTTGCCATTTCTTGGGCCGCTCCCTCGACATATGGAGGTTCCCAGGCTGCTAGGGGTCAAATCAGAGCTATAGCCGCCAGCCTACACCAGAGCCACAGCAACATGGGATCTGAGCTGCGTCTGTAACCTACACCACAGCTCATGGCAACGCTGGATCCTTAACCCGCTGAGCAAGGTCAGGGATCGAACTTGCAACCTCATCGTTCCTAGTCGGATTCGTTAACCACTGAGCCACGATGGGAACTCCATCAGAGATATTATACTTTAATAATAATAATAATAATAGCTAACATTAATTTGGCATTTACTACATGGCAGCTACTGTGTTTCCTATTCAGTCTTTAGCAAAACCCTATGAGATACATGCTATCATAGTTTCCATTTTAGGAGTTATTGCTTAGGGAATTTAAATGTCTTGGCCAGAGCCACATTAAGAATTCAGTGGTAGAAGCAGCATTTAAAAGATTTGTCTCGAGAGCCTTAATGCTTAATCCCCAGTACAGTATTATCTTCAACAGATGCTTTTTTGAAATCCTAATATACTATATCCACCATACTTCTAACATCTACTAATGTACTAATTGTGTTACAGAAGGAAGTCAGGCTGGGAGACATGTATAATTTTTAGTGAGTTTCCCAAAAAATTGTTTCTTGTGAAATGGGATGCGTGGTGGAAAGGGCGGTAACAGGAGCCCTAAGGTAAAGGCCCAGTCCTTGAGCTCACTAGGGGGACAGTTACTTGTTTGTTCTTCCGTACAATTATTTGCGAAATGTGGACATTGATACTTATATTAATGGATTGTGATCTGGATTAAATCAGATGGTATATATGAAAGTGCCAGTATAATTCCTGTACTATGCTGGTGTCAATAGTGGTGATAGGTGCTCAACGGTAGTAATTTCCTTATTTCCTTGAATTTCAGCAGAGCAAGATCATTTTGTGTTAGCACAATTTCCTCTCAAAATTAGACTGGCATGTCTCTTAGCTTCTGTTTAGTTCACAGTAACTCTTCAAAGATCAGCCATAATGAACTTTATGGTACCTTCCTCAGGGTCTCTGAACTTGAAAATAGACTAGTAATAATAATCCACTTTGAAGAAGAGAGAAAAAGATTGAGGAAAAATAAGCTGAGCTTCAGGAAGCTGTGGGATGAGATTGGAATGTCTAATATAGGTGTAACTGGATTCCCAGAAGGAGAAAAAAGACAGACTGGGGCGGAAAAAAAAGTTGAGGATCATTAATGGCCAAATGATCCCCCAGTTTGGTAAAAGACATAAATGGACAGATTCAAGAAGTTTAGCAAACCTTGAGTAGGATAAATATGATGAAAATAGATTCAGACACATTGTAGACAAACCACTAAAGGCTAAAGAAAAAGGGACTATACCTAGCCTGGGAACTTTTGCATGTCACAAGTGTGGCCAGTGTGGGGGATATATATGTATATATAAAACTAGGCAAGGCCACAATTCCCAAACATGGCATGGTAGTTTGCTTTCTAAAAACAAATACATGAAACAAAAATTGACTGAATTAAAGAGAAAAATAGACAAATCCACAGTCATAGTTGAAGATCTTAACATGACTCTTTTTACAGATGATGGAACAACTAAGCAAAAATCATGAAAGACAAAGAGGATCTGAATAATACTCTTAACCACGTTCATCTTAATTGATGTTTATGGAACACGACACCCAGCTGAATGCATGTTCTTTCCAAGTACATTTAGTTACACTTAGTCATTTACCCAGGACAAATGATGAAAATATGTGTCTACACAAAGACTTGCACATCATCATTCATAGCAGCTTTATTTGTAATAGCCCAAATCTGGAAACAACCCAAAAGCCCATCAACAGATGAATGGATAGGATACACTGTAGCATATTCATACAGTTGAACACCACTCAGCAAGAAAAAAGAATGCACTTCTGATACATGCGCCAGCTTGCATGAATTTCAAAAACCTTATACATGGTGAAGGAAGCCTTTCACAAGATAGTACCTGCTGTATGTCTCTTTTTTACGAAGTTCTAGATTAGATAAATCTAATCTATGGTGGGAGGAAATCGGAGAAGGGTGGTTGTTTCTGGGGGGATGGGGTTAGACATCAGCTGGAAAGAGCTGTGAGGAGTCTCCTTGAGTGACAGTAATGTTTCTTATTTTACTAAAACAGGTTTAACAGGTGTATAAACCCCAGCACATCTTATAAATATCACTGTAGGCAAATTTTATATAAAAGCTAAACTATTGAGCTCTAGTTAAATGCTAGCCTAAGTATCAAGGAGGGAGGATCTACAGTTTATGTTGAAATACATGGAACAATAAGTGGGTGGGTAGATGTGTTGATAAATATATACTAAAGCAAGTATAATAGAATTTAATAATAGAATCTAGCTGGTACGAATTTGAGTGTTGACTCTAAATTTTCACCCTTGCTGTAATGTATTAATACTTTTATAATAAGTAGATTACTGTGGAAAATTTTTAAAAATATCCATGAGCATAACTTAAAATTTATGAAAAACTGTGTTCATGTAACTTCTTGGTGTAACCCCTTGAATATCAAGGTCCCCTTATGAAATATGTGTTATTTCCCACGTTCATACATTTTTCTCTCGTCTTCTTTCTTTTGTTTAAATGCACACACTTTTCTCTCCTTCTCTGAACAAAATAGCTTAAAATATATGAAAAGTTAAAATTGAAGTGTTGCTTTTTGCGACTAGCTGGATTGTTTACTCCTTAGGTATTGGGTATTCTCAGTACTAAAATTTAAAACAAAAATCACCGTCTGTATTCTCATTTTCTGAAACCCCAGTGGTCTAGTTTCTTTCTACTTATGCCTCTAGTGAAAATATTTAAAAAATCTAAATTTGTCTGCACATAAAGTTTTCATTTCTCACACCTCATGTCATCCAGCCTGCTGTCATGGCCTTTACAAGTGTGTGCGGAATAGGAGGCTCCCTGCTGGGCACGCTGCGAGTCTCAGGGTTGCCATAAAGTGTTTGACCTCATGTTAAAGGGGGAAGATATAATTAGCAATGTTCTCATTATTTAAAATATTCTCATTAATGTATATTCTGATGTAATTTTACTCCATAATCGCTCAAAAGAGCCTCTCCAAGGCTCGAGCCAGAGGTGAGGTGAGAGGGGTACGTGCCAATTTCTCTTCCCCTTAGGATGCTATTTTCCAGACCTTTCTGCCCAGGTCCTTTCAGATAGTCATAGTGGACCTATGAGGAGTTAGCTTCCTTCTCTTGTGTTTGGATTTTTATTCTTTATCTCTAGCTCACAGTTTAAAAAAAATTTTTTTATCATAGTTGATTTGCTCTAGCTCATAATTTTCTTGAACATTCTTCTTGTTAACCAGTCCTTAAGATAATTTCCCTTATGTGATGTTTTGTCCTGAAGCCCCTCTTTAAGACTTTCTGCTTATTTCTAGGGATACTTTCAACTATGATTCCTTAGCAAGGACCTCTGGTGTGGGAACTGAGGTAAAAATCCTCCTATCTCCAAATTTGCCAGTAACTGATGGAGTGGTAACATAGGTAGTAATCCAGCTTCTTCCTATTTATTGATAATCTAGTTTTTGATGGGTAGATGTTTCAAGAAATGGGAAGTAAAAGTGTGCTCTTAATAAGTGAAAATCATTGCTCATAATAACTAATACAAATATTGAGTTAATAGCTCCTAACCATGAGAGAGTTAAGGTTTAAATAAGAACCTTCTGCCTGTTCTCCTTTACTCCTCGCCACGCCCCTCTGCGGTATTAAGAAGCCTGAAATCTGAGGAGACTCGACAATCCAGATGCCAGCTCCTTGGAGGTGCCGCCGAATTTGAGTGCCGGCTGGTGGTGGCCACAGGCTGTACTCCTGCTGCTGTAACGGAGGCAAAAACAAAAGCCTCCAGATCTTGCCACTGACAGTCCTTCAGCATCAATTTCTGGCATCTCTTAAGTGAAAAGCACATATACTTTGGTGTAGAATTAATTTTAAAATCAGGGCAAACAACTTTTACTCTTCAGAGTCTGTACAACTTGTGTGTCATGGATTTTAAAGGTGGTTCTCTGCTATTCTTACCCCTGTTCCCCTCCTAAAAAATTCCAAAAGCAATGATCTAGGATTTCCCAAGAAGTTAAGTTCCCTTATTTTTTGTTAATAAAACGATCCTAGCTGGGAAGACCTTTCTCCTTAAGAAAAAAAAAAAAAAAAAAAAAAAAAAAAAAAGGCATTGGATTTGATCCCTGAGGTAGTTCTGAGAGCTGTGATTTTTAACTCAGCTGATATAAACACAAGATTAAAGATGGCAGCAAGTTTAAAGTGAAGGACTTACAAAATAAGGATGTGGTGTATGTCAGAGAGCAGTGGTCTAGGTGTGGTGGATATTTTCATAGAACTGTGAGTCTGGTAAAGATGAGAATTATTGAAGGCAGAAATTTTTTTTCTCTGAGTTTTATGAAACTTCTTAAGCATGTCTTGTGTTCTCCTACTACTGCTTTTTTAAAAGCAAAGGACATTTTGAAAACATAAAATCAGCATGGGTAACACTAAGGAAAGAAATGGGATTTGAAAATGAAAATTTCTTTTCTGACACATCACGAGATGGCTGACAGAAACGCATGTAAAATTCAGTTTCTTGTTCTTAATAGATTGACTTAGGTCATTAAAAAAAAAAGTTGTAATTTTCCCCTTAGTGCATTCCAGCCGAGGCTTCTATCTGAGGTAGAGCTCAGGAAGAACCTGTGTCTCAGTGTGTCATGGGAAGAAACTACAGCTCAGGTGGAGGAAGGATGCTCTAACCTCCGACAACCTCAGACAGAGGAAGGATGCTTCAGGAGGCAGAAGCAGGCACCGTGCTCCTTCCTTCATCTGCTGGCCATGCCTGGTACTCTCCTGGCAGGGGATGGGCTGTGCTTTGGATCCTGAAGCCGGCGTGCACTACCAAGGTGCACGTGTTGGCTCGCGAAAGGGATACCGTGTACAGGCCACACTCCTTCAAGACAAAGTTCTCTGCTTCATCAGCCAGTTGTTTGGTACTTCTCTGAAGGCAGCAGGCAACCAATGTTTTCTTGAAGCTTTTTTCCCATTACAATTTTGATTTTCGGCCATCATTTTCTTTGAGGAAGGACCTATTTTCTGGAATTAAATTAGAATCAAATTATAAGCTCAATGCAAAATTTAGAGGAAAAATGGAATCAGTACTTAAAGCCATGAAATCTTATACAGATCTTCCTTGACCTATGATGGGGTTACATCCTGATAAACCCCATAAGTTGAAAATAGTGTAAATCAAAAATCCATTTAATACGCTGTGTTAAATATCATAGCTTAGCCTAGCTTGCCTTCAATGTGCTCAGAACACTTACTAACAGTTGGGCAAAATCATCTGAGACAAAGACTATGTTATAGTAAAGTATTGAATATCTCCTGTAATTTATTGAATACTGTACTGAAAGCAAAAAACAGAACAGTTGTCTGGATATAGAATGGTTCTAAGAGTCTTGATCGTTTACCGTCATGATCGTGTGGGTGACTGGGAGCTGGGATTCACTGCTGCTTCCCAGTATCACAAGAGTGTTGTACTACATGTTGCTGGCCGGGGAAAGGGTAAAAATTCAAAATTTGAAGTTTCTAGTGCGTGCATATTGCTTTTGCACCATCATAAAGTCAAAAAATTGTAGGTTGAACCATTCTAAGTTGGGGACCATCTGTAGATTGTTACCAGCTTTCAGTTATACCAGTAACACAGGAACATATTTTCCTATGAAAAATTAAAAGTGGAGTTCCCGTCGTGGCGCAGTGGTTAACGAATCCGACTAGGAACCATGAGGTTGCGGGTTCGGTCCCTGCCCTTGCTCAGTGGGTTAACGATCCGGCGTTGCCGTGAGCTGTGGTGTAGGTTGCAGACGCGGCTCGGATCCCACGTTGCTGTGGCTCTGGCGTAGGCCAGTGGCTACAGCTCCGATTCAACCCCTAGCCTGGGAACCTCTATATGCCGCGGGAGCGGCCCAAAGAAATAGCAAAAAGACAAAAAAAAAAAGTAATGTTGACACCCACCCAATCCTGTTTGTCTCCTTTACCCCACCCTCCCATCCCTCATTCCCACTTCTGTAATCACTGTTAAGAGATCTTTTTCAAGGACTTTTAATATAATATTATTTGAAGATATCTTAACTGTAGCTCTGTCTACACTGGGATAAAAGACTGAGTTGCTCAATAGCAAGAGACCCAACAATAATTGACTTTAAAAGAAAAGCCTTCAGTTATGTGTCATGTGATAGTCCAGGATAAGTCATCCAGGTCTGTGGGCTGCTGTGTTCCATGCAGTTATCCCAGGTCCCCTGGCTTGGCATGTTTAACATGTGTCTTCCTAGGTCCGTCTGGTCATTGCTCTTCTGAATGCAGGAAGGACAAAAGGGTGGAAAGAATGGGCCTGAGATTTTCTTCTGAATGAGTGAGGTCGCAGTGTCACACACTCACCTTCCATTGTCAAGAGCCTGGTCCCAAACATCTGTCCTGAGAGGAGGAGAGGGAAGAGATTCATGGCATAGCCAGGAAGAAGGGGAGAACAGATCTGGGTGCATTCTGTCTTTGCTACTACATTGTTCTATCATTCAGCTGTTCATCTTAGACTTCCTATTAAGGCGTGTCCATCTGGCCTATCCCTTTTAACCACTGCATAATATTCCACAGCACGAGCATACCACTCTGTTGTTGTTGTTTTTATAACCCTGTGTGTGTCTTTTGTGTGTAAGAGGGAGCATGAAAGAGAGTAGAAAAGAAAGAGCATGATAAGAGATAGAATAAGACAGAAATAGAGTGGTCAGTTCATCCATGTTGCTGTAAATGATATTTCCGTTGTATATATACACACCTCATCTTCTCTATCCACTCCTCTGTTGATGGACATTTAGGTTGCTTCCATGTCTTGACTGTTATAAATAGTGCTGTGGTGAACATTGTGATGCATGCATTTTTTCTGTTTTTAGGCAAGAAATAGATTTATTAAGATAGACACTTGTGAGAGATGCAAGCTGGCAGGCAAGGAGGCTCTGCCATGTGTCTTTTTGATTTATGGTTTTCTCCGGATATATGCCCAGGAGTGTAATGCTGGATCATATGGTAGTTTTAAGTTTAGTTTTTTTAAGGAAGCTCCTTACTCTTCTCCATAGTGGTAATTTACATTTCCACCAACAGTGCAGAGGGGTCCCCTTTTCTTTGCACTCTTACCAGCATTTATTGTTTGTAGACTTTTTGATGCTGGCTATTCTGACCCGTGTGAGGTGATACCTCGTTGTAGTTTTATCACTATTTCTCTAATAGTGATATCGAGCATCTTTGCATATGCTTCTTGGCCACCTGTCTACCTTGGAGAAATGTCTATCTAGATATTCTGCCATTTTATTTTATTTTATTTTATTTATTTTTTGCCTTTTAGGCCCACCCCTGTGGCATATGGAAATTCATAGGCTAGGGGTCAAATTGGAGCTGTAGCTGCCAGCCTACACCACAGCCCCAGCAACGCAAGATCCAAGCTGCATCTGCGACCTATACCAATGCTCACAGCAATGCCAGAGCCTTAACTCACTGAGTAAGACCAGGGATCGAACCTAGCTCCTCATGGATACTAGTTGGGTTCATTACTGCTGAGCAACAACAGGAACTCCTGCCCATTTTTTTTTTTTTCTTTTTATATATAAATCTCTTGTTGCCAACTCTTTTCTCCCATTCTGTGGGTTGTCTTTTTGTTTATGGTTTGCTTTGCTGTGCAAAACTCTGTTTAGCAATTTCCTTCTTAACAGAGAGAGAGCTAGCCGGTCTCCACCGTTTGCTCCTGGAGTCAGTTTTGCAGGGCACATGTGTCACACTGCTCGCTATGGACATGTGCAGCCTTCCTCTTCTGTGGGAACTGGGTCATCACAGATGTGTCTTTAGTTTGGACAGCCTTTGTTAAACTGGATATTTCACTTGGAGCTGGAGAGAACCAGTTTTTCTACAATGGCCTGTGGGCTGATTCTTGGATTTTAATTTACAGTAAGGGAGGGTAACCTTCCCCTCCCCGCCCCTGCAAAAAAAAAACAAAAATGAAATACTAATATGAAAATTCTTTGCAGAAATATTTATTATTGAGTAGATTCATTAGTGCAGAACACACACACACACACACTCACACACAAAAAAAAACTAGTTCTTGGCTCTGTTTTATAGCCGGCATCTAATACTACTTTATTTCTACTTAGTTACCCAATTTAGTAACAATTTAAAAATCTGTGGTTGAAGATGATGGTTAAAGATGAAACCAAATTATTTAAAGGAAATGAAAGTTACCTTTTAGTTTAGAACCAGCTGCCTTAGAGCAAGATTGCTTTTGAGGAATTTATGATCCAAGGAATGTGATCCCTGTGTTTCCGCTGTGGATTTGCTCAAATCATGAAAATAGTCATCTAAATTAGAGAGACTGGAGATCCTGTCATGGCTTGGTGGTCAACGAACCCGACTAGGAACCATGAGGTTGTGGGTTCAATCCCTGGCCTTGCTCAGTGGGTTAAGGATCTGGCGTGGCCGTGAGCTCTGGTGTAGGTTGCAGACGTGGCTCGGATCTGGCATTGCTGTGGCTCTGGCGTAGGCTTGGCAGCTACAGCTCCGATTTGATCCCTAGCCTGGGAACCTCCATATGCCATGGGCACGGCCCTAGAAAAGACAAAAAATAAAAATAAAACTAACTAAATAGAGAGACCCTACCTTCCATTGACTGGGAGGGGAGATCTAGTGCTAACGCAACAACTTATGTCTAGTTAGATACATGAATATCAGTTTCAACTTGCAGAAATCTGTACATTTTTGTAGACATACCTTTTCTTTTTTTTTCTTCTGGTCTTTTTAGGGCCACACTCTTGGGATATGGAAGTTTCCAGGCTAGAGGTCGAATCAGAGCTACAGCTGCTAGCCTGTGCCACAGCCACAGCAACGAAGGATCTGAGCTGCATCTGCGACCTACACCACAGCTCACAGCAGTGCCGGATCCTTAACCCACTGAGCCAGGGCCAGGGATCAAACCCACATCCTCATGAATCCTAGTCGGGTTCATTACCGCTGAGCCACGACGGGGACTCCTGTAGGCATCCTTTTGTACCAATGTCATATACAGAGTAAATAGCATGGTTGAAAGGGTCATTTCTTTAATTATAAGATAGTGTTTATAATTTATGTGTTTGTTAGCAGATTTATGTCTGATTGTATCTTTTAAATCTTAAATTTCATTGCAAAAAGGTGAATTTATCCAAGTTACCGGTTATTGATTTAATTGTAAGCATTTCTGCCCTTCTCTTTGCCGTTCCCTTCCCCCAGCCATTATCCAGAAACTTCAATGTATTATTTCTTTGCACTACTAACCAAACTAATTTTGTCCAGATTGAAAGGTTATAAAATGTATACAATTCGGGCTTGCAAAAGTAAGACAGCACATGTGAATTCAAGAAGCTGTTAGTTATGAAGCGTTTTTCCTTTCTGAAAGGAAAGTAGTTTAAAGCTTCATTGAACGGATCTATGAAAAAGTTGAGTATTATTTTACAATAATTTTAGACTTTCATGACTGGAAATTAAATGCAGCAGTTTTAGAGGTATATTTTACTTGAACTTTTACAAGCTTAGGCCATGTTTTTATTAAAAAATCGGACTCAGCACCTTATATGGAGTACAATACCAGATGTGAGATATAGGAGAGATTGCTGGGGCCACCTGCTTACTGTGTATTAAAAACTCGTGTGGTAGCTGATGTCATATGAAGTGCATATGATGGGGAATAATTTTGAGTTATTAGACTGTATCAGAATAGTAAGGATCACTGGTGGTGGATTGTTTGGAATTGACCATCCCATTTTACTGTTTGTTTGGAAAAGCTTGAGTTGAAATGATGACCCTTTGCTTCAAATACAACAACAAAAAGCAAGTGCAAAGTCAGAAGAGATTTTGCGGATGCTTTTACAGAGAGAGAAGCAGGAGCTGGGGAGGACGTAGCTGAAAAGGCAGACTTCATTTGGTGGACTCGGTGTGGCATGTGGCAGGGTTCTAATTTGCAAATCTTGTCTATTAAAATTTTTTTTCTTTTTTTTTTTCTCTTTTTCTAACATTTTTCCTATTCTTCTCTACCTTTGATTCATTCCTGCTGTGGTATCCTTTCTTGGTTTTGATGGGAATAGAGCCTCCAGTTCAAAGCTGAAGGATAGTGAAAGACACAGGAATCTGTAGACATGTGCGCTGGGACAGTGGTCTCTGCCTGGGGTTACATTCTGGGGAACGTGTGCGGGAGGCGCCTAAGGGCATTTTCCTGACATTGATCGCCGGCGCAAATGCCTGTGGTGTGGTGTATCAGACCCGTTTTATCCTCCTACGCTCCACCCCATCACAATTCCTTTTCACCCATCCCCTTGTCCAAGATGGAGCAGCCTCTGGGGTGGCAAATGAAAGGACAATGTGAAGTATTGGTGCGAGAAAGCAAATGACACTGAATGGCAATTCCTTTTACGTTTCAGGTGGTTTCCAATTTTTTAGATAAAACTGAAGGAGGACCTAACCATCTGTCAGCTGAAGGATCGTTAAAAACACCTTTTAATGATGGATGAGGCTGTGATTTTTAGCAAATATGTTGGAAAGAATTTAAAGAATTAAGTGACATTGCTATAGTAAAAATTCTATTGCCTTGTACTTTTTATGTATGTGGATACATTTCTTTTTTCTTTTTCTTTTTTTTTTTTTTTTTTGTTTTGTCTTTTGTCTTTTTAGGGCTGCACCTGTGGCATATGGAGTTTCCCATGCCAGGGGTCTAATCGGTGCTGTTGCTGCCAGCCTACACCAGAGCCACAGCAACACAGGACCTGAACCATGCCTGCCACCCATACCATAGCTCATGGCAACACTGGATCCTTAACCCACTGAGCGAGGCCAGGGACCGAACCTGCAACCTCACGGTTCCTAGTTGGGTTCTTTTCTGCTGTGCCATGATGGGAGCTCCTGGATAGATTTCTTAGTGTCTACATCTATAAAAATTGAAAGTAGAAATAGAATTGATGTTGACCTCTGTCTCATTCTAACAATAAGTCATAATCGATTCATGGATGCAAGAAAGAGTTGTATTTCCAATGGATTTCAAGTTTATATTATGTGTTATTATTTTTGTCTTTTTGTCTTTTTAGGGCTGCACCCGTGACATGGAGATTCCCAGGCTAGGGGTGCAATCAGAGCTGTAGCTGCCAGCCTATGCCACAGCCATAGCAATGCCGGATCTGAGCCACCTCTATACCACAGCTCTTGGCAACACCCAATCCTTAACCCACTGAATGAGGCCAGGGATCGAACCTGCAATCTCATGGTTTCTAGTCAGATTTGTTTCCACTGTGCCATGACGGGAACTCCTATATATGTGTTATTTTTATTAAAATTTGAAACAGTTCTATTTTGGTTAATTCTCTACTATTGATAATTACAACTATAAATCAGCCTACAATAAAATATTTTAATACTTAGGGCTTTATGGTTAGAGGAATTAAAACAATTAAAAATGTTAGTGTTTATATACTTTAAACATTTGATAATGAATCAGGGAGGTTTAGGCTTTCAAGCATAAAAGCATGCTTATGCTTGAAATTGTTAGGATGAAATTTTGGGGGTTAGGTGAAATTCTTGTTAAAGGAGAAAAGGAATGAAATTTTCTGACTAAAGATGTTTATTCATGTAAAGTGGATCCTTTTTCTCCATCTTTTAAAATTAAAGTGTTGATTTACAACGTTGTACCAATTTCTGCTGTACAGCAACGTGACCCAGTCATGCATACATATATATAACACATTTATTTTTTATATATATTCACATTCCCTTTTTTATATTGTCGTCCATCATGGTGTAGCCCAAGAAAGTGGATCTTTGAATGTGTTATTCCCACTGCCTGAATATTTTCCTCAGCCTTTTCCATCTCATTCATTCTCACGGGGCAGTCTTGGTCAGGTCTCTACCCTGGACGCCTCCTTCAGTCTCTGGGTGTGGAGCTCAGGCTCAGAGCTCCCTCCTACACCCCGCATCACTCTGGCACTTGTGTGTGCCGTGTCTCCCCACTGTGCACACCCAGAGGCAGGATGAGTGTTCTATTCGTGCCATGCCACACTGGGTATGGGAAAGTAATAAAGGGCCCTCATGTTCATGATCGCAGGTCCTTTTTGGCTTACGTGGTATTTAGGGGAATTTGTGGCAGTTAAGAAATGGCAGGTGTTGAATTAGGGGCGGGGCCTGACTTAGTGGAAAGAACAGTCCAGAGACCTTGGGTCTCCGTTTCAGCCATCACTGAATGGCTTTCGCTTTGGCAAGCCACTGGGCCTTTCCTCTGCCTCTTTCTCTGGTCTGTCAAATTCATAAGTGCTTTGATTAGAGGTTCTTTCATCTCCTTCCATGTCTGGAAGCTGAGTTATAGGCTCTGTAGGGCTTGTCAGCCACCCGTGAGTGGGACGATCACGCAGGCCTCGGCTGTGAGGCAGGCAGGCACACCACAGGGAACAGGAGGTGAGAGGGGCAGATGCCACGCGTTTCGAACTGGCAGGGTAAAATGTGAAATTTGAAAGAATACATGAAGTCTTAGAATGTTTTGTGAGGGAAAACAGATCTTCTCATAAAGCATGTGAAAAGATAGCCGTCATCATCCACCATCCGGGAAGTGCAAGTCAAAACCACTTAAGAGAGCGACGACGGAAAAGACACTCAGTAATAGGTGTTGCCGAGGATGTAGAGGAGTTGGAAGCCATATGCCGGGGGTGGGAATGTAAAACGGTGCCGCGGCTTTGGAAAGTCTGGCAGTTCCTCAGAAGATTAAACAGAGAGTCACTGTATGACCCAGCATTTCTACTTCTGGGTATCAACCCAGAAGAAATGAAACCTATTCCCACATAAAAGCTTGCACGTGGATGTTTGTAGCAGCATTATTCACAATAGCCAAAAGGAGAAAATAACCCAATAGATGACTGGTTAAGCAAAATGTGGTCTATCCATACTATGCAATAGTGTTCAGCCATCGAAAGAAATGGGGTACTGATATGTGATACAGCACGAGTGAACCTTGAAAACATTGTGCTACGCGAGAGACTGGGTATTGTATGATTCCATATATATGAAATGCCCAGAATAGGCTAAAGACAGAAAATAAGATTAGTAGTTGCAAGGGGTTGGCAGTTGTGGGGAATAGGGATTGATGTATAACGGGTAGGAGATTATTCTGGGAGGAGTTGATAAAAAATATTCTGGGAGTTGCCATCATGGCAGAGCAGAAATGAATCCTACTAGGAACCATGAGGTTGGGGGTTTGATCCCTGGCCTCGCTCACTTTGTTAAGGGTCCAGTGTTGCCATGAGCTGTAGTGTAGGTCGCAGATGTGGCTCTGATCTGGCGTTGCTGTGGCTGTGATGTTAAGTTGGTGGCTACAGCTCTGATCCGACCCCTAGCCTGGGAACCTCCATATGCCGAGGGTGCGGACCTAAAAAAAAGACAAAAGACAAAAAAAAAAAAAAAAAAAAAGTTCTGAAACTTCTAAATAGTAGGTGCACATATGACTTATCAGCATTATTTCCCATATGTTTGAATGTGTTTATTGGTTCCAGTTTCCCTTTACAGCAGCCTCCTTCTAGGCCTGCTGCCCTGTTGTCATTTGAAAGTGCCCCCTTTGCCGCTATCCTGAGACAATACTTGGCTCACTCTTATGCTGTGTCCCTTCTTTCGTGGATCCTTTGTCATCCTCCTTTTTGGTTTGCTCCCTAGTTTTGCAGGAGTTACCCAGTTAAAAGATATTTATTGAGCCCTTGGATGTACCAAGAGCCTTTCCCATGCCCTCCTCTCTCCCCCTTCTTGTGCAGGTGTGCAAGATGAAGCCAGACCAGCGTCGCTTCTTACAATGAATAATTATGCCTCCCTAGTTTCTACCCTCCTGCTGTAGGGCACAGAACCCATCTTGCCCATTCTTAGTTGCAAGAGTCTCCAGATCTGGCCCCTCTCCCACTGACCCAGTGGGACGCCTCCCCCAGCAGTCACCTACCTCTTCTGTTGGGATTCGTGGGTGGGGCACACCTTCTCCTGGATGGCCACCATTGTTTTTACTAACAACTGGGCTGGGCTCTCCTTGGTGCAGCCTCTTGTCTATGACTTTTAATTCTCCAGGTTGTACCTACTGCCCCAGCTCCATCTGGCCTTGGCAAGCTGTCCCATCCCCAGTGCTCTGTCTTGCTTTTGTTTCTGTGCAGGGAGTTGCTGTTAGCATGACTCTAGAGTAACGCTGTCCTGGATGACAGGGCAGGCTTCTTGAGGACGTCATTGCTTCTCATTTTCCATTTCCATTTTGCAATAGTTATAACAACCTTTAAACTTCTTTTTTTTTTTTTTTTTTGAAATAAAGATGGGTGTAAAGACTCACCAATTACAATTTAGCACATTTGCTTTTTCTCTGTCACTCACTGAATAAATAAATACACACATACATATTTGAGACTTGGCTACAGCCATCAAGCCCCTATGGCCTTCAGTGCTAAGAACAAGACTTTGTCTTATGTAACTACAGCACAATTATAAAATTAGCCAGGTGAACACTGGCAAAATGCTGTTACCTGACCATGTCTATGCACACGTTGCCGTGCGTCCCAGTCGTTCCTCTGCAGTCATTTCCCCCCATTCCAGGATCCCTCGGTTGCATTTGCTCGTCATGTCTCTGGAGTCTCCTGGAGCACTACCCCAACCTTCCTTCACCCTTCATGGCATTGATAGTTTGAGGAATTCTGGATTTGATGCAGGCGATTTGGGGCAGGAATGTAGTACATGTGATGTCGTGTCCTGTCATCATGATAACTGGCAAGGTTAATTTGTGTCACTTGGTGAAGGTGGTGACCATAGGTCACCAGATTCCTTTTGGAACTAATAATCTATGGAGAGATGCTTTGAGGCCCTTCTCAAACTTGTCCCCAATAGTTTTATCATGAATCTTGCATGAATCGGGTGGTAACATGTCATTCCTTTGACAGTCTTTGTTGATTCTGTGTAAGACGTAACCTTCCTTTCTCATTCATTATCCATGTATTTATTTATCAGGACAAATGTGTGGATTTTAATTTTTGTTTTTTTTTTTTTTTTTTTTGTCTTTTTGCTATTTCTTTGGGCCGCTCCCACGGCATATGGAGGTTCCCAGGCTACGGGTCTAATCGGAGCTGCAGCCACTGGCCTACGCCAGAGCCACAGCAACGTGGGATCCGAGCCGCGTCTGCAACCTACACCACAGCTCACGGCAACGCCGGATCGTTAACCCACTGAGCCAGGGCAGGGACCGAACCCGCAACCTCGTGGTTCCTAGTCGGATTCGTTAACCACTGCGCCACGATGGGAACTCCCTGGATTTTAATTTTATTCAGTGGTTTATAATGTACTAGAGGTCGTATTTATTTATCAGGACAAATGTGTGGATTTTAATTTTATTCAGTGGTTTATAATGTACTAGAGGTCATATTTATTTTGGTGCTCAAAGTGTTCCAGATTTGTCCAGTAGCAACCCCTTCAGAGTAACTCCTGTCTCCTTTCGATGGACCATAACATTTCATTTCTTATTTTCTGGCACAATAAGAATCAACTCCTGTTTAAAAATACGTTGTCTTGTTTTATATTACTCCCTATTGCAGTATGCTGTAGCATTTTTATGAGCTCTGTTTGCTTTCATTTCATTTTTCCATCCATTTCAGACAAAAATTTTTTATAGGTAAAGGAGCAGCATTATTATCTACAGCTGAAGTGTGATGGCAGAAGCTTGTGAGACCCATCAAGTCAATATAACTTTCCTAAGACCTGCTTCCCCACAGTCATTACTGTGGAATTGCCCCTAATTCTTTCTCCATGTCCTTCTGGAGAAAGCATCTGATGGGGTAGAAACCTGTGAGGGAGAAGAGTTTTGTTTTTGTTTTTTGTCTTTTTAGGGCCGCACCCTCAGCATATGGAGGTACCTGCGCTAGGGGTTGAATCGGAGCTGTAGCTGCCAGCCTACGCCACAGCCATGCCAGATCCGTGCCGCATCTGTGACCTATACCACAGCTCACGGCAACTCCTGATCCTTAACCCAGGGATCGAACCTGTGTCCTCATGGATGCTGGTCAGATTCATTTCTGCTGAGCCACGATGGGAACTCCCGAGTTGTTATTTTATCATTGACTGTTCTTCTTGGGAAGAAAGGGTTGCTAAGAATTTTATTTCTATTTTTTATGCTCCTCTCTATTTTCCAAATTCTGTCCCATAGGCATGAATTACTTGTGGAGTCAGTAAAATTAACTTATTTTTTAAACAATTGTTTTTTGAAATAGGGATTATGCAAAACCAGAATTCCTGTAACACTTTGCCACAGCTTCCTCTTTCTTTAAGATCTGACACAACCAAAGTACATTTATCAAAAGCAAGAAGTTACCTTTGGTACAATTATTACATTGGGGTTCTCAGGACTACCCCCACATTCACTGATTTACTAGGAGGACCCACAGGCCATGTAGTTGTACTCATGGCTGTGATTTATCAGCAAGGGGAAGAGGCACAGGGGGGAAGCCTGGAGGAAACTAGGTGCCAGCTCCTGAAAGTTCCTCCTCGTGGTTTCCCACAGGACGCACTTCATTCCCCAGCAATGAGCAGTGGCAATAGATACAGAATGCTGTCCATCAGGGAAGCTCACTAGAGACTCAGTGCCCAGGGTTTCTTTTGGGGGCTGGTCTTGTAGGCACCCTCTGCCTGGCTCTTAGCAAAATTTTAGACTCCCAGAAGGAGGGTGGATATTCAGCATAAACCATATTATTTGAACAGACGGTGTAGGCATAGTAAGCCACCATTATCAGTTAGAAATGGTGAGAATATCCTCACACCCAAGGCCCAGAAGCCAGTCAAGGACCGTGCAAGCTCTTTCTACGGATAAGCGCAGGAGCTGGGATCGTAACTCTTTTCTGCACAGCTATTGGCCACAGTGGCAGAATTTACTTGGTTTTACTAGCCTTTCCATGAATGTCCAAGGTGCCAGGAAGGAGGTGGAGAATTTGAGAATGGTTACTCCTGGGTAAATGTTTTCTGTTGGAGGTGATGACCAGGTTCTGGAATTAGATAGTGAACGGTTTTTTAACTGTGAATATACCAAGACCAATGGATGTGACACTTTATAAGGGTGAACGTATATGGTATTTGAATTATATCTCAATACAGCTGTTATTAAAAAAGATAGGTGATACAGAAATTCAGAAAGGTTTGTCAGAAATGACGTAACAAGAAGCTACTCTGTAAAAATAAAATGCGGTAAACATCTCTTGATGAAAGGCATTTCCACATCTAAAAGCAGCTGAGAGTGGCTTGACTGCCTATAGAATAGCAGCTCTGACCACACTCAGGTTCATTATCTGGGCAAAGTGAAGAGGATTTGGGGTTGGGACCAGAAAGAGTGAGCTGTGAGATTGCTGGGTCCAGAATTTCCATATTTTTGCCTTCATCTGGGCTGTAGAGACACTGCCCGTGTTATAAGGTAGATTATATGTGCTCCTGAAACTACAGGGGACCACATTTCATTCCTCTTTGGCATATCCTGTCTCTGAGCCCTTACGCAGAACCTGGTCAGCATTCCATAAATGTCTGTTGAAATAAAACGAAGTAATTTTTCTGTCAACATATCCGCCATTGGGAGAGGTGAAAAATTGAGAAAATGAATAGAATGTGTTTAACTTATTTTCACACTCATTTTATTGAAGCTCTCTGTAAAAATAAACCCATGTGGACAGTAATTGATTGAGTGATAATTTCTAAGTAGCAGAGTGTTAAAGTAGATAAGTGCCTCCTACTGTGGAGAAATTGCTTGGCCAAAATCTGAACTGCTGAGGTGTTTATTTTAACACTGGGAAACATTTATTACTCTAAATTTGTTTCCATTCATACACAGCATCTATCATACCAGATGTGCCACGTCTAAACTAGACACGGTTTGAAACCTGCAGTAATCTCTGTATCAGGTGAATTTTTAAGGGAAATAATTTTCCCTTTTTTATTTATTGCCCCTTCCTTCAGCCTCTTTTCCTTATAAAAGAAAGCTGAAGTTGTAACTTGATTTAGTGTATGTGACTTACACGATAATGCTTGTGTGTTAATTTTTGTGTATTTTGCTTAATGAAAAGTAGCTTAAAATTAAAATTTGAATGTCTCCAAATAAAACTTGGACTTGGGGTGTAATTAACAACACAACTTCAGCAGCTTTCCCTGACCAGTGATCTGCCTGGCCCTCCTCACTTTACTAATTCAAACTTTGTCTTAGGTGGTCAGTTTTAGGGACGGAGCATGGCTTCTGGAGGGGGTGGGGCATGGCTTTAGAGTCTGACGAACCTGGCTGGAGTCCTCTCCACCACTTATTACCTGGATGACCTTGGGGAAGCTGTACGACTCTTTTTGGTTTCCCCGTCGGAAAAATCAGAAATAGTAATACCTGCCTAGATGAAATCAGATAGCTACATTTGATACCAGGGCCAGAGCAGGTTCTCAATGAAAATTAACTGCTCTCCCTACAGGTGTTACATACCAGGCACATACATGTCAATGCCTAGGTACCCATGCATTCTTGTCCTGCTCATCCTGACCTCAAACCTGCCATGTAGTGGCAATGAAGTTCCAGCCACAAACCCCATGGGAAACTGACTGCAGCAGATCACAGCCTGCTGCAGGTGCCCTGAGCCAGGAGAAGGCGGTCAGGGACAAGGCTTCTTGAGCAGGCTCCCTCGGGTGTTTCACAGACCTTAGGCGTGCTGTGTTTGTGCTTCTCCTTCACTGGACGGCTCCGGCCTACCCATGTGCATGCTTGCTCTCTGTCTCCTGGGGGCCTCTTCTCAGATGTCCCCATGGTGGCTCAGCTCCTACCACTGTGACACAGCAGGTGCTGCCTCACTCCAGGGTCCCTCTGTCCACACTTTTTCCTGGCCTCCAGATTTTGTTTGCTGGCTCTGGGTCCTTCTAAAATTCAAACTTAACAAGATCAGAGACTTGTTGAGCCCTGTATTCCTTGAGCCTGGATGAGGCAGCGGCTCAGTAAATGTTTGCTGAATGAGTGGATGCATCGAGAAGACACATTTAATGCTGTTTTGATTGTTTCCCCTCAATCCTCAGTTTTTTAAATTAGAGACTGATCTTTCGCACCTCATTTTTGCCAGTTGTGGTTCCGCTTAGAGGCTTGGTGGTTAGGGAGAGGGTCCTAACTTTATATTTCAAGAAGTGTTTAGCCAGTAGCTACTTTTGGAATTTTCTGTCTTTTGGAGATGTAGCAAAAATTCCAGATGGATTAAAGAATTAAATATAAAACACGAAAAAGGAGGAGATGAGAAGTGGAGATTTAGTCATGTTTTTGATGAAATGAGGATTCTTATGTTTAAAGGCAATGAGTAAGATATTTATAGAAACTTTTAATGACTTTACGTATTTAATGAAAATGTTTAAAATACAAGTATATGTTAAAACAATGGCTCCCAAATAAATGACGACTAGCTAAGAACTGGGATTTTTAGACAAAACAAGGCCACTCTGCTTTGACTAGGGGAACTTGTATGAAGCAACCAGCGTGTGGGCCCCTTAGAGGCTCTGAGAACTCCCAGGAGGAGAGCCCCAGGAGGTTTGGGGTGGGCAAGCAAAGGAGGGTCTAGGCTGGGCCCTTGGCCCTGGAGCTTCCTGTTTTACCAAGCCCTCGTTCAGGGTGGCTGGTCTCACTGAGGACCTGGCCAGCTTCCCTCCATCACACACAGACAAAATACACACAGGTATGTATAACTGAATCACTTTACCATGCACCTGAAACTAGCACAACATTGTAAATCAACTGTACTCCAGTATAAGATAAAAATTCAATTATAAAAGTACGAACAACATGAATCATTACAGGCTTCTACAGAAGAGGCGTAATAAGGAGATGGAGGGTCTCTGTATTTCTCTTACTCTGCCTCTGCCTTCTGTCCTCCAATCTTCAGCTTTGGGACGGGCTGGGCTGGGGCAGGAAAGTTCAAGAGTGGGCGGGAGAGGGTATCTAGAGGATTGTCCTTGTCCTGTTCTGGAGTGTCGCTGAAGCAGCCAACGTGGAACTGGAATGCCTAGTGTGGCTGTGGTATGAAATGGAGTGTGAAACAGGAGGTAAGCCACCCTGGACAAGGGTTTAAACATACTCCCATATTAGCGTCAAGTCTTTAAAAAACATGGGGTTGGCCTATTTTCAGTATAGGCTCCCTTGCTGTGCATGGCACTGCGGTGGCTGGAATGGGTACGTGTCAGAACAGAGACCTCACTTGGCGGTGTGTGAGGACACGGTTCCCGCACCCATGAGTTTCAGTTAACATGGTACCGTGCGAAGTGGAAATGGCCTATGTTATTAAATTAATAAATTCAAGGTAGTCAAAGTATGACATCACCAGGAAAAAGTACACGGGTTGTGTCTCCGCGCGCGCGCTCACACACACACGTGCGCATGTGTATGAGTGTGTGGTTTCACGTCCTAGTAAATCTTGGTTCTTTTGCCCTGGTTTTCTGATTTCAGAATCCATTAGCCATTTCATGCTCTGGCTCATACCCACCTCATAACTGGAGGTGAGGGAACGTGATCCCTAGATGTGGTTTTCCCTTAACTAGGTGATTATTGGTCGTGGGTGCTATTTGGGCCTTCACGTATTTTTCTTCCTTCTGTTTTTCTTTTTGTTGCTGTGAGGACTGTATTACGTGGCCTGATGATATACTTCCTAGAACGGGTTATGTTTTAGTGCTTTTTTCAGTGTGTTAATTGGGTCTGGAGGGTTTCAAAGCACTACTGTTGCTGTGGTGTGTGTTATTTATGTCCTTCAGACCCCCTAGAAGCCACGGTATTTACTCGTAATCTGAGACAGGTTCTATTTTAGAAAGTCCCACCTATGATTATTGCCATTCGCAGGTCTTTTTAAACTAAGGCTGTCCACAATCTAAGTACCAGAAGCATTCTCACTGCACAGCACCAGTTTAGCATTGCAGGAGTCCCCACATGTGCTGGGCTGCCTTTTCTTCCATGTGAGTGTCTCGTAATAGAGGGTTTCCAACCATGTTAGACCCGTACGTTTAGAAAAATAGATTTTTTTGAGGATATTCACCACATCCCATACAATTCAGCATTTAAAGTGTACAGTTAATTCAGTGGTTTTGAGTATATTCCCACTACAATGATATCACTACAATCAAATTTAGAACATTTTCATCACCCCAAAGAGAAACTCTACCCGTGAGCAGTCACTTCCCATCCCCCCACCCCAGGTCTAGGCCACTATCCACTTTTTGCCTCTTGAAATTTGCTGAATCTGGACATTTCACATAAATGGAATCATATAACATTCGGCCTTTTTTGTCTGGCTTCTTTCCCTTAGTTTTGAGTGAAAGTTTTGTTCATGTTGTTGCATGTCCGTACTTCTTTTTATAACAGATATTTTGTGATGCTGTCTTTAACCTCTTGAAGTTAAATTCAGAGAGCATATAACCAATCCACAGACATAGTTTTAAAAAAATCAATGTAATATTCTAAGCATAATTAAAATGGAGAAATGAAAAAGAAATATTTTGCATTTTAATATGTGTTCATAGTCACCTTTTCAAGAAAACACGACGTAGTTGGATGTTTGTGATTGCACTTGAATGTGACGGCTGCTGGATAGACTCATAAAGATGTGTTGCCTTGGGTAAGTGAGGCACCACGATGGTATGGCCTGGGATGACAGGATTTTTCAAAATGGGAAACAACTCTGTACCTTATTTCTTCTTTTTATCCATCATCCATTGATTTATATGATGGTAACATCCTTGGAAAATGAAGAGCTCAGTAAAACTGTACAGAAAGTGCTTTTTGTTTATATATAAAAATAAAATCAGGTTATCTTGTCAGATAGTTCTGAACAGGTTGTACATCTACATGAGTGACCAGAAGGACATTAAAAATTTGTTTCAGTAAATGGGAGAGTCTGGTTGTTCCTTGCAGGACTGCATGAGGCCCCGGGCCCTCTGTGTACCAAATTCTAGTCATTGTTACAACCAAAAAAACCAAAACTGGGGGAGTTCCCGTCGTGGCGCAGTGGTTAACGAATCCGACTAGGAACCATGAGGTTGCGGGTTCGATCCCTGGCCTTGCTCAGTGGGTTAAGGATCCGGCGTTGCCGTGAGCTGTGGTGTAGGTTGCAGACGCGGCTCGGATCCCGCGTTGCTGTGGCTCTGGCGTAGGCCAGTGGCTGCAGCTCTGATTCGACCCCTAGCCTGGGAACCTCCATATGCCGCAGGAGCGGCCCAAAGAAATAGCAAAAAGACGAAAGAAAATAATAAAAAAACAAAAAACAAAAAACAAAAAAACAAAAACTGAAATGTCCCCTAGGGGGCAGTCCTACACCCACAGAGGACCTCTTTTCTGGGGCTACCTTGTGACATTGGCTTCATCAGTGCGGTATTACTTGTTAAGCTTTCTTCTCTCTTCTTCAACTGTTCAAGTTATTGGCCATATTCTTTGAAACAAGAGGGACGCTTTCTTCATTGGTGGTGAGAGAAGAATACTCTTTGATCCTCCCTGATCCCTCATTCCCCTGCGCCCCAAGATCCTGCTTAAGTTTCACTTCTGTTCTGAAATGTTGCGTTGTCAGAGCAATCCCAAGAGGTCACTCCTTCTGCAGAGCTCTGAGGATCTGTATGTATCTCCTTTTGATGCTTGCTGCAACTGCTGTATGTTATAAATTTTCTTTTTGACAAGGATGTTTTTGTAAGCGTCCCTCACCACGCCCAGGACATGCCTGCCTCAGCTGGGAAGCCAGTGAGCTTTGTCTCCATGGTAGAGTCATGGGATGCTGTTATAGCAGTGGTTTTGTTTGTTTGCTTTTTGTATGTTTTTGTTTTTTTAAACTTTCTTACTTGTGAATACCTAAAATAATTGTGGAAATCTGTAAATCTCCTTACACATGTTTAAGCTGACTTCTAACAGTTTTTGTGGAAGGTTTAAATAAGTACAAAGTATATCATTTAACATGTGATAAATGCTGATGTTCAAAAGAATAGTATCTCTAAAATTTATCTAGTGAATCTACCCATTTTAGGCCTACCTTATCCACTAAAATTATATGAAGCTCTTCTTTGTTGGTCAAAATTTTACGTCATAATTTTATTTCCATTCCAGTTCCCTCAAAGAATTTTACACTCATATAAAACATTTTTATGCTTGAAAGTCTTTTATTGATCACCCTAAGATATTTCTCTATAAAAAAACCCCATATTTCCTAGGTATATAAGGCTCTTAGAACAAGGATTCTTCTGAACTGAGTTCTTCTTGTAATTGTCAATGGTATACAATATATCAAAAAAAAGTTCTAAATTTAGACAAATGCTTATTAAGCATAACTCAATTTTTACTGGAAATATATCCGTGAATGGAATGGATGAGCTAATTTGTTTTAATTAGTTCATTTGTCTGTGGAGGAATATGACTTACAGAATGAGAGAATATAGCATTGATTCTGTTCTTTTTAATGTATGTAACCAATGAGAACATTTCTTCACATAAAAAAATAGATAACACTTTTTTAGCATTGTCACATTTTAGATGTCACAAGTGTGGCTTTGTCACTTAGTTTTTCAAGATATTTTCAAGTTATATGCTGAAAATTACATTGCTCTCTCATAAATAATTATTTTTACTGATTTATCAGTAAATAGCTCAGGTCCTCCTTCAGTTTTATTGAATGCGAAGAACTCGAAACCACCTGTTTTTTTGTTTGTTTTTTTGCCATTTCTTGGGCCGCTTCTGCGGCATTTGGAGGTTCCCAGGCTAAGGGTCAAATCGGAGCTGTAGCCACCAGCCTATGCCAGAGCCACAGCAGTGCAGGATCTGAGCCGAGTCTACAACCTACACCAAAGCTCACGGCAACGCCGGATCCCTAACCCACTGAGCAAGGCCAGGGATCGAACCCGCAACCTCATGGTTCCTAGTCGGATTCATTAACCACTGCGCCACGACGGGAACTCCAGAAACCACCTGTTTTATAAAAGGAGTTGTACTTGTCGTTAGACTCCTTTACTGCTTTAACATCCGATCATGCCTAAGAGACTTTATTATGGCTTAGCAAATAGTTATAATTATACCTATTAATACTTTACTTAGAGATAACTACTTGAGTTCCCTGGTGGCCCAGTGGAGGATCCAGTGTTATCACTGCTGTGGCTTGGGTTGCTGCTGTGGTGTGCGTTTGATTCTTGGCTCTGGAACTTTTGTATGCCACAGGCACAGCCAAAAAAAGGAAAGATACCTCTTTGAATCTGTTTGAGAATAGTTAAGAAAATTGAAATAGTACATTTTAACACATCCTCGTAATATAACACTTTTTAAACAAAGTGATTTTCTTTCATCCTAAGTTTTAAATGTACTTTCATAAAAATCTTGAGTTACAGATTTCACTTTTCCAATTTTGTGGAAGTACCTGTCTTATAACCTAATTGGCAAAGCCAGTCCTCACTGGCACACCAAGGAGCCAAATCAAACTTTCTATGAGAAAGCCCACCATGATTTTTCAATTCAGATAAACATGTTAATATTGATGCCCCATGACCACATCTTGAAGATGGATGGATGAATGAATGAGAAATGCAGTTTGTTCCCTGAATGAAATAAAGTGCCCCAGTCTTCAGTAGTTCTCTTTGGTATTTTTCTAGGAGTAAAGTGTTCTTGTGTGGAGCAAGTTAGGCAGTTGAAGAGGCAAGATTGTTGAGTGAAAAAGTCATCTGCACTCCATCTGCTGGACCCTAGGCTACATCTCGGTCAAGAACCATGCATCCTGGCTCACAACACCTCATTTCCAAATGCCTCACTTTGCAAACGGTGTCTAAGATGGGGAATGATCTCTTGTTTACGGGGTTTGATGAAAGGCTCTGTTTTACTGTCGTCAGTGCTTTGCATTACCCCCCTTTGTTACCCCATGGGGGGCTTTTACATCCTGGGCTGTGCTCCACTTAGATCTGGGGAGGGTGAGAAATATTCCGTGTCTTGTCATGTGGGAGGGAGGCCGTCGTTTCAGGGGAGGTTGTTCATTATTATTATTATCACCTTCTTCGTCATCTTCATCATCACAGGCTGCACCTGAGGCAGGTAGATAGAAGGCCCCGGGCCAGGGGTCGAACCCACGCTCAGTTGTGGCCTGCACCACAGCGAAGGTCCTTAACCCACTGTGCCACATGCAGACTTCCTCGGGGGAGGCTTAAAAGTAGAGCTTGTGTGTGCCCAGACTCCAAGTCCATTCTGAAATAGACTTGTTTTAGGAAAGAACACATATGGAAAATTAAAGCTCTGGGAACTTTTTCCCCCTTAAAACTGTTCATTGCTTATATGTCCTCTTGGAAAGATGTTTTGCCCCAGTGTGAAGATGGCTGTATTTTAGGACATTTTCAATCCTCATTAATCCTGAGCATCTTGCAGTGATCGTGTGCCCTGAGTCCTAGAAAGCCAAAGAATGTGCAAGAAAGTAGTGCTTGCATTTGAAAGTTAGAGAAGTTGTGTTTTTTGTCTCTTCCTTTCTTTCCCTCCTTTCTGTCTGTCTCTGTCCCAGAAATTATTTAAGGCAATTTAGAAGTATGCTAAAACCTCTCAGATCCTGAGTTAAAATTGGGAGGGAGAAAAAAGGAGAAACATCAGTAGATTTACAGAGGTTGGATAAAAATATCGAAAGCAAAGGTAGGAATGAATAAAAGTGATGCACAAAATGAAGGCTTAGATTAGCTATCTGTACCCAAGGTTGGACCCTTTTCAGAAGGCACCTGTTGTGCCCTGGGACTTGCATGGGGTCTCAAGACCACAGGGGATGCCTTAAACGGGCTGTCAAAGTTCAGGTCCCCTGTTCCTTCAGTACTGATGGAAAAGGTATACCTGGCCATGTGCTGGAATGAAGTGGGTGTACGTCCTGGGGAAGGATGCTGTTTCCCTCTTGCTCTTACTTCACATAAGACAGGTGAAGAGGTGTTTTGTCAGTGGGACAGCGGGCTGGGGGGGCAGCTATTTATAGATACTGTCTTGAACCCCAGGGAAGCTGGGGGTTGCCCCTTCTGCCAGAAGAGTCCTCTGGTTTCAGAGGAAGCTGAGAGACAGGACAAACCCCAGTCACATGTGGCTTCTAGCCCAGATAATATAGAGGAAGGAGCTCATGGGTAATTTTCTGATAACTCTACTGATCTCGTTGCAGGTTGTTGTTGTTGTTTTTAAGGCCGCACCCAGGGCATGTGGAGGTTCCCAGGCTAGGGGTCTAATTGGAGCTGCAGCTGCCGGCCTACACCACAGCCACAGCAACGCAAAATCTGAGCCATGTCTGCAACCTACACCACAGCTCACAGCAACACCGGATCCTTAACCCACTGAGTGAGGCCAGGGATTGAACCTATGTCCTCATGGATACTGGTCGGGTTTGTTAATCACTGAGCCTTGACAGAAACTCCCGATCCTGTTGCAGTTTTAAATTTTTTCCTTAAAATGACTAACAGCAAAGGGTAAAATCTGCTCTGTTAAACTAGTCACAGTTTAAAAATAACACTTAGAGAAAACAGAATCATTCTTCCCATAATCATAGAAGGGTGCTGGATCAGGATAAGTAGCATCCTCAGAAGCGTCTTCACTGTAGGAACACTAGCCAGTTTCATAGGGTAGCACTGTAGTGTAATACTGTTAGCTTGAAAAAAACTTTAAGATTTATCTAGGAATCCATACCTAAAACTGGTCAATTCAGTTGTACTTTTTCTAATGTTTAATTTTTCAAATACATGTTTCTGAAATGTAGAAGGTTTTTAACCTAATTGTTGAAATACCATGCTTTACTCCATAGTGGTTTTTGTTTTTGTTTTTTGGTGGAGGATGGGGGAGGAGTGGAGCACAAAAAGGCTTTTGCCAAGAGAAAATACAGCCAGTTTTGGAGCGTTTGGTTCCTAGGCTACCCACCACCCCCGGCCATAGGACTGTGCCCTCAGCCTGGCACATCCCCACACCCCCACTGGGGCAGGGGGGGAATCTGCCAACACCTGAACTTTCCCCTGCTTTCTGGCTGGCTTGGGGAACCTGACTGCCCCAGGACAGGGGGTTCCTCATTGGAGCTGGGGGTGACGGGACCCAGAAAATGCAGTAAGAAATTTGAGGGAGAGAATTCAGCCAAGGCTTTCAAACTTGTTGACCTGCAACTGCTCTGCCCTGCCCAGTCCTGGAATCTCCAGAAGTGGCCACAAAGAAAGGGCACCCCAAGGGCATCCCTCCCTTTTCTGTGCCCTCCCATGAGGAGGGGGAGCTGGGAGCACCCAGCGCTCTGGGCGCTGAGGAGAGACATGAGCATGTGTCCCCTCTCTTGTGCAGCATGGACCTTCCTGAGTATATGTTCAGTCTCCACGGGGGCTTCCTTCTCCGTCACCCCTGCAAGCCTGAGGAGGGTCCCCAGCTCCGAGGCACAGGCTGGAGAGCCATCTCCTCCATCTCCTCAACCCCCAGCAGGGCAGGGCTTCTGCAGTGCTGAGCAGCCTCCTAAATTCTAAAGGGAAGGCCCTGGAGGGTGTGCTGCTCCGGTCACCACCGCATCATCCTTCTGCCCGAGCTTTCCTCCACGTCCCCTTGTTGCCCTGAGAGAACACACAGGTATTGAGATGTTCGCAGGAATGTTCAGGTGCACATCCGACACGGGGGAAATAGCCTCGAACAGTGCTGCTTCAGGAAAGTTGCTGCTGGTGTACAACTGTTTTCTGAAAAGTAGTAGGAAAGTGGCCAACTTTCCCATTTCTTCTCACTCCTGCTCTCCCCCCCTTATCTCTCCCACCAGACCCGTTTTAGGGATTCGTGTTCAGCACGAGGAGAAGAAAGTGAAAGGAACAAAATTAAGTGTCAAACCCTGTGAGATGTACTGGGAAGGAAAGAGCAGAAACGAGGTAGCTCTTTGGTAGGGTAAGCATTCTTCAGGGCCAAGGACATGATTGCATCAAGGACATCTCTCCTTGTTTTTGTTTTTGTTTTTGTTTTTTTGCTTTTTAGGGCCACATCCTCGGCATATGGAAGTTCTCAGGCGAGGCGTTGAATTAGAGCCGCAGCTGCTGGCCTACACCACAGCCACAGCAACGCCAGATCCAAGCTGCCTCTGTGGCCTACACCACAGCTCATGGCAACACCAGATCCTTAACCCACTGAACAAGGCCAGGGATTGAACCTGTATCCTCATGGATACTAGTTGGGTTCATCATCACTGAGCCATGATGGGAACTCTCTTCCAGGTTTTAAGTTTTATTTTACGTCAGGAACTGCTGAGTTTTTTACATGTCAAGACTTAAGTAACATGAGCAGAGGAGGTAGCTCACAAAAGGAAGGAGAAGTTTGCAGGAGGGAGCTGGGGAAGCAAGTTAGAAAGTGAAGAGCTGGTGGAGTCTGGGCTTCTAGTCTGTCTGGTCTGCAAATCTCTGGCCATCTCCCATCCAGACGCTCCCAGGGGTTCCATCTCCACCCACAGGAAGAAGGAGCAGAGGCTTGGCCAAAGAGCTGCCAAAGTCATTCTTTTCTTGTTGGACCCTGAAGAGTAAATGTAATAGATTTTTAAGAAACTTAAATTCTTAAAGAGCCAGGGATTGAATCCAAGCCGCAGCTACAGTAATGCCAGATCCTTTAACCCACTGCCCCAGGCAGGGGATCAAACCCACACCTTCACAGCAACCAGAGTCACTGCAGTCAGGTACTTAACCCACTGCCCCATGGCAAAAATTCTAAAAAACTTTTTGAAATAAGTAAAATTCATATGTAAATGCACATATGTTTGTGCATGATCTCTGAAAAAGCAATGTGCAAGTTAGCCCATTGGCACACAGTTATTGATTAATTGATTGCAGACAAAAAGGCCTTTTCCAGGTATGTTACTGAGAACCTGTGGTTCTCTAAGTGGGTATTATCCTCCCCAAGCTGGGCACGTAACAAACTACTTTAGTTCCAGCGTTTTCTGGGTCATTGTTACAATAACATAGCTTAAATGGAATTTATTCACAGAGCTGTTATATCAATATATTCTTTATTATTTTAGGATTAGATTTCCTTGTATAACCAGAATGTTGTTATTGTCTTCAGAGGGGATTTTATTAGTACCATTCTAGAATGGACCTTTTATTCCTCACCATCTCCATTTTCTCCTTCATTAACTAAGAAGCAAATTAGACTTGCATTTAGCCGATGTCTGCCAAATGTTATTTTTAGAAGCCTTCTCACCTCTTTCTCAATCCTTCGGGACTTCTTCTTTCATTCCTTAACTCTACTTTGCCCTCTTAATCATTGCAATCAAACTCAGTGCCCTCCTGATGGTAGTTCAATATGTAAAACCTATTGTTTATTTGCTCTTGGCATAGGAAAGGCCTTTCCAAGCCTAAAAATCCAAGGAAAAATGATAAAAAAAGATAGGCTTATGTATAGTAATAAATTTGTGTACGTCAAACAGCAATGGAGAAAAAATATTTGGAACAGTAAATATTAATCAAAGGGCTAATATTTTCAATACACAGAAAAATTTGCAATTAAAAAATGGGTTAAGGGAAGTGAGCAGTCACTTCCCAGTGGAAGCAATCAGGTGAGCATTAAAAATGTGGGAAAACATCTCAATATCATTATTATAAAAATGGGAAATGACACGCTTTTTGGCACCCTAAATTATGAAGATTAAAGAATTATATGAGCAAAAATATGGGTAAAGGGGCATTCCCACACTGTTGGTGCAGAATTAATACAACCTTTCTGTGGTGTCTCATGTAATACATGCCTTAAAATGTGCATATATTTTTATCTGATAATTTAGTTTGTAGAAGTTAAAACTATGAAGATGCACACAGATATATATATATCTTCATGTACATTGCTCCACTATTTATAATATAGAAAAAGAGGTGGTCTCAGTGCTTAGTAACTCGAAGTTAAATTTTATATCCATTCGACTATTTGTATAATTTGTTAAAACTACTTTGTATAGCTGTTTAAAAAAAAAAAAAAAAACGCAATAAAACCCTAAAAACAGATCAAGAAGCAATACCCAGCGTATGACCCAATTTTTGTTTCTAAAAAGCAAAAGAGGGGGCACAGTCTTTGAGGCATTAGCTAGCTGTGACCCTCCTTTGCCTGGCAAAACAATAGAGCTATTTTTTCTCCTTTACCCAAACAAACAAACCAACAATAAGTAAATACAAGAAGTAAAGAAATAAGGTTTATGTATACATCGAAAGACCAGAATATATTAAAGACAGTTCTCTTTTGGGGAATGAAATTATGGGAGACGTCCCCCTTTGTGATTTTTCTAAAATTTCTTCTGTGACTATGCATGGCTGCTCTAAACAGGAAGAAAAAATAAATCCTATTGAAAGAACTAAGTTGTCAGTGTTTTAGCCATTTGGAATATTAGGAAGTGGATTCTCTTTATTCTGCTCTTTTCTTTCTAGCTCACTGACATCCCACTTCATAGGAGGTTTGACCCAAAAGTTATTTTGGTTTTGTAATTTACTAGATGTGATATTTTAAATAAAATCTATGTTTAAGATATTAAAAAACTGAAGTACTTTAGATAGCAAATCCTTAGCTTAATATGCAATTCTAACAAATTGAGACCAATTTGTAGGGTAGTAAATAAGATGCTATATATATCTACTAAACAAAGTAGAAAATATTTATAAAGATATTTATATTTACTGTTAATGCTTAATTTCTGTGCTGATGCTGTTAGCACCATGAAATTCCCTTTAAATGATTCATAGAAATGAGTTTGTACTAGATCTCAACTTTAGCACGCTACTATGACTACCAGCTCTTGTTTATTTATTGGTCACTTTTATATGTCCTATGCTAAACACTCGTTTTTTTTAAAAAAGAAAATTTTGCCCTCTGAACTTTAATTTTGGTATTAAAAAGATTTTCAGCATCTGGTGCCATTTGTATACTTTGAACCCCAGGTAGTTTTTCCTAAGGCTTCTGCCTGAAGTTTTTCAGTGCTAAAACAATGGGAATTTGTTGCAAAAGAGAAAAATACAATCATTTTATACTGTGGCAGTGGTGGTGTTCCCAACATCAGTATTTACAAAAGGGAGATTTTAAAATTAGTTTAAGCTGGATAGCTGAAGAAGTGAGCCAAATGAATTAGAGTTTTGTGTTTTTGAAAAGGCTGCAAAAATTGCGAGAGCTGTTCCTGGAATGGCCTTTTGAAAATCCCCTTGCATGCGGGACGAAGGATGAGCGGATGGCTCCAAATCTGGCATTGTTGGACCAATCGAGCAAAGTCGGGTTTATTGACAGGAATGTCGCTGAAGAACCACGAGCTGAGCTGTTTGCTTTCAGATTTAGCAGTTGTTTAGACAAGCAGAAGCCTTTATTCTTGCTCAGACCTGAGCGAGCTGAGCCTCAAGGTTGAAAAGTAAAAAGGGAACATAAAAAGTTCTTTCTCAACTTTGATTTCTCTGTGTTACATTGACTTTCCTTCAGAATTTTCTTTGTTTTTTGAGTTATTTCTTCCCATCCTGCTCCCTAAAGCTTTCTCTTTTTTAGAACTTAGAGCAGAGCTTCCTTATCCACCCTCTTTTTTGCTTTACTAAAAACAAAACAACATCACCGCAAAAACTGAATAGACCTTTCCCCAAAATAAACAGAAACTCAAGAGAATTGTGTCCTCCCACCCTCCTCCTTGGGAACAGGTCCAAGCCCCTAGAACTGTCCCTGTGGAGGTCCTGCAGGTCTCAGAAGGAGGGCAGAGACTCAGCATTTATCCGTTGCCTACTAGGTGTCAGCATTTAAAGCTTTACAAGGTGGCATTTTATAGATGAGGAAACAAACCTTGAGGTCTTTCAGCTGGAAAGTGCAAAATTTGAGTCTGGATCTAGGTGTGCCTAAATTTGCTTTTTTCCCCTCTCTCTATCAAGAGAATAAAAAAGTGGTCTGGGCCGCCAAAAAAGTTTGCCATCTGCCTGAGCTCATGAGTAAGAGGTAGGTCAGGCTACTTTCTTATGCCCATCGAAGCTGGTCATTGTGGTGCCTGGGCTGCTTGGATATTTCTACCTACATGGGAACCATAAAAATTAAACTAGTAAACGTTCAGCTTTTAGAAAAGTGACCTTATTGAAACCTATGTCTTTGCTGGCCCTGTGCGTCTCTCTGAGTCTCCACCCCCAGCCAGCCTTTGAGCAGGAAAGGAGCCCTGGTCTTTGAGTCACTGCCTAGAATTTCCTAGGAGAGCCTTCTTTTTATTATCTCTGACGGGGGTGTGCTTTTCCTGCCAAGGGACAATTTTAGTTTTTGCATACTTAGAGAAGGGAGAGAAACATGTGCCACTGTTTTACTGGTCATGAAACGTCATGATTTTCTAATTAAGGGTGGTGAAGATGCCTGTGGTAGAAATAGCAAAGGCTCCCAGTTTCAGCATCAGTGCAGCTAAGGGCCCTGTTAAATTGCCTGTCACAGTGCCGACTTTTCTGGAGGTGATGCTTGCCCTTGTTCCTTCTGGTTATCTGTCGCCTCCCTGGGACCTGCAACAGTGGACCCCCTTTGCAGGGAGCTGCGCAGCAGGCGGTGAGGGTGGAAGGGGGAAGAAGGGAACGTACTCATCCCGAAGGAAGAGGTGTGCAGTTAATGCCTTGAACAGAAAGTTTGTTGCTAGTTTTTTTTTTTTTAATCACAATCAAAATGGGTAAAAGTTGTTATTAAACCAATTTCCTGTGTTTAAAAAAATTGTGCTTGAAGAAAATAGAAGCATGAAAAAAATCAAGTCCATATAAGCTTGAAAAGAAACCTGCAGCGATGGATTTGCACATCGGCCTTAATTGGCCCAATTGACCTTCTCTGCTGTATTTACAATTGCCTTAAAATTGTAAGCAGATGTTTGAAACCCGTTCTTTAATAGATCTGCAACATCTGTTTCACCAGCGCTGCTGCCCACCAAAGCAGTCGTAATTAGGGAGCGCCTAATGCATACATCTTTCCTTATGGACCCAATCGATCGGATTTCTCCCTGAGGTATTAAAGTCAACCCTTATTCTTGCTTTTATTTGAATACACTTTGTATTATATTTTCTAACACAGAAGAACAGTATGCCACACCAGTTTAAAAAGAAAAAAGAAAAAACCAAGATCCTTATTCTCCATAAAGAATTTTTTAAAATGTGTCTATTTAGTCATTAATAATGGGTGAAAAATGTCTGCATGTATAATTGCAAACCCTTGAAAATCTGTGAAAGCTTTTGTTCTTTCCTGCTGCTTTTGTGTTCTAAAATGGGGGTTTCCTGCAAACCCGGCGAAGTGAAATGTGGAAATCTTAAAAGCTGGGAAACTTTTATTCTATTTTTAAACTAATAGCCTTCCTTTCTTAAAGCAGTTTTTGGTTTATAGAAAAATTGAGCCGAAAGTACAGAGTGTCTGTAATATTCCCTCTCCTCTCCCTCCCTGCCCTAGTTCTCCCATTATTACCATCTTATTGTGGTATATTTATTGTAATTGATGAACTTGTATTGATCGGTGCATCATTTACATTAGGGTTCACTCTGTGTGTTGTACATTCTGTGGGTTTGGACAAATGTGTAATGACACCTATCCACCATTTACATTATCATACAGAATAGTTTCATTGCATTAAAAGATTCCCCTATGCTCCATCTATAGGAGGGGGCATGATTGACTGAAATATCCTCGTATGATGATGTGTTTACTTTAAGAAGAAACTATTTCTCCTCCCAGTGGTCCAAAGAAATAGTCATTTTGATGTTTTATAACTGAATGTACAAAATTCCGGAGAACTTATTATTTTCATGTGCTTTATGTTTTAAAATAACATCGTATATACCTTATATATTTTACTAAGGTTGATAGGGTATGATGTACATCTAAGAATGAGAAAATTCTGTCATTTGCTAGCTTTCATTTCAATTGGTTGTGAAGAAACGATTCTTTTAAGGTTTAATTTATTTAAAATTATATCTTTAAGGTGAATATTTATTTTAAATGTTTGCCTGAGGTAAGACGTGTTTAATGGAAAGAGTTTGATGTCAGTCACTTCATTTCAGCTCTGTATCCTGAGGTGTTATCTTTTACCTGAAGTTTCCTTCTGTATGGATGATAGCTAAAGTCTAGAAGAGAAGGAATACCCCAGGGAAAAGTGCCCCAGTTTTGAACAGATGAAAAGCACCCGAGAGATGGCAGGCTTAGAAATGAGTGAAGAGGAGCTCCCGTCATGGCTCAGCAGTTAACCATCCTGACTAGTATCCCTGAGGATGAGGGTTTGATTCCTGGCACCGCTCAGTGGGTTAAGAATCTGGCGTTGCTGGGCTTATCAGACACAACTTAGAATAGATTTACAAGGAGATCCTGCTGAATAGCATTGAGAACTTTGTCTAGATACTCATGTTGCAACAGAAGAAAGGGTGGGGGAAAAATGTAATTGTAATGTATACATGTAAGGATAACCTGACCCCCTTGCTGTACAGTGGGAAAATAAAAAAAATTATATATATAAAAAAATAAATAAATAAAATAAAATAAAAAAAAAAGAAAATGTTAAGGCAATATAAAGGTTAACACGAAATGGCATCTTGATTAAAAACACAGGACTTGTAATCAGAACAAGAAAAAAAAAAAAAGAATCCGGTGTTGCCATGAGCGGTGGTGTAGCTTACAGACATGGCTTGGATCTTGTGTTGCTATTGCTGTGGCATAGGGTGGTGGCTACAGCTCCGACTGGACCCCTAGCCTGGGAACGAAACTCCATATGCTGCCATGGGTGTGGCCTCAAAAAGCCACACAAAAAAAATAAAAATAAAAATAAAAAAAGAAAGAAATGAGTGAAGAAGTCATGGTGGGAGAGGGAGTTGGCGTCTGGCCCCCGTACACCCTTGACAAGTGCTTAGGTTGGTAGAGGTCTGCGGCAGTCAGGGCCAGGGGTTGGAGTCGTTCGGGCTGTCCTGGGTACATGGCCTTGAGCAGAGGGCGGACTTTGCTTTTGTTAGTGGTAGAGGTAGATTTTTTAAAAAAGTTTTAGTAAGGTATAATATGTATACAAAATATATGTATCCTAAGTGCGTAACACTTGAATTTTTACAAACTAATGTGTATAACCAGATCAGGAAATAGAGCCATCTAGCACCCCGCAAGCTGTCATGGTCCTTTCTGGTCACTGTCCCCCTCTGAGGGACACTCTTCTGCTTCTAGCATCATCTTAGTTTTGCCCGGCTTTATGCTTGATGCACCATGGACTCTTCTGCGTTCATCCACATCATTGCCTGGCTTAGTTTATTCATCCTTATTGCTGTTCAATACTCATCTGGTAAATGCTTCACAATTTGTTTATCTGTTCTACCACTGATGGGCAATTAGGTTGTGTCTGGTTTGGGGCTTTTATGAATAGTGCTCTTATGAACAGTCTGGTTCTCTTGGTGAACATGTGTAATCATTTCTGTGTGGTGTAGACCGAGGAGTAGAATTGCTGTGTTGTGACGTATGCACACGTCGGCCTGAGTGATTTTGTACTCCTCCTGACAAACCGTTTCCCAGCCAGCCATGTGTGAGAGGTCAGGGTCAGCCGGCTTGCAAGGTCTGCACTAGCGTTCTTACTTGAGGATTGTCAACAACAAGCATTGCTACGATGCTAGCCTAACTGTAGCTGTGGGACAGAGAGAGCCAAGCCAACTGAAGGGCACAGCTAATGTTTATAATTGCCCACCATGGGCCAGGCATCGTGCCTAGTGCTTTCACATGTGTTAGTCCACAAGAACCATAAATTGTATCATCTTCATTTTACAGATGAGATGTTGGCATTCGTCCAAAGTCTTAAAGACAGTAGTAGGTTTGGGTCCACTAAAGACAGATCCCAAACCAGCCTAGGCTGATGACGCCTGAGTTCTTAGCTCCCATGGTGTCTTTGCCTTTGCTGTATTTAAGCACTGATTAAATCCTCTTGCCTCCCAAAGAAGTTGCATTATGTGACTTCTAGATAATGTAATTGAGATCATTAACTTTATCCTTTACTTTATCCTACATAGATAGCATTTTATTATTACTGTAAATAATTGTAATAGCAAATAATGTACCAATGGTTCAGGGCTATTTATTATCAAACGTTAATCAGCTCTGGATCTTTACATACATTACAAATTGTTCCTATTATTTGGCCATAGCTTGTTTTTTATTTGTTTTGTTTGCAGATAGAACAATGACATCAAAAGCCAACAGAGTATTTGTTGACATATTCAATCCAGTAAAATTTAAGTTTAAGCCAAATATGTAAGACTTTTTTTTTTCATGTCATAGTTTCACTATATGCAATCTAAAAATACTTCAAAGAGGATTGTCAGTATTAATCAATAATACCTTAATATTGCTAAGATTCAGATGAAACACTTTTTTATTACTTAACTATTTTAACACTCTTGCTCTTTGAAAGTCTGGCATTCAGCGAAATAAATGTTACCTTTACAATTTATCTTTCAAGCTAGTAGGCATTTTGAGTTTTACTTGTGTTGATGTAGTTCGGTTGGAAAACACATGTATGACGTCATTACAGATTAGTATTTGGGTATGAGGCGTCTCCTTGTATTTAAAACATTGTAGAATTTTCAAAAACATGCACGTACAACATTAACAGTGAGCTGGACCGTCTTCCTGTGGACGTTGGACTTAGAGCTCTTCTGTGATAACGCCTATTAATTTCCTCTGCCCATGTTTTGAGCTTTGTTTTTGACTCCTGTCTTGTCATGTATGATGTCTTGTCCTCCAGGCATTCAGTGGTCCTCTGCTGGCATCTGTTCTCTCAAAGTCCTTTCTTCCCTGGGAAGCTACCTAGCTTTTCTACCTCCTTAAAAAAAAAAATAAAACTACAGTTGATTTATATTAGTTTTAGGTGTATAGCCTTGTAATTCAGTATTTTTACAGATAATATTCCATTAGAAACTATTATAAGATAATGGCTATAGGAATTCCCATTGTGGCTCAGGGGAAACAAATCTGACGAGTATCCATGAGGACGCAGGTTCGATCCCTGGCCTTGCTCAGTGGGTTAAGGATCCGGCGTTACCGTGAGCTGTGGTGTAGGTTGAAGACACTGCTCAGATCTGGCGTTGTTGTGGCTGTGGCCGGCAGCTGTAGCTCCAATTGGACCCCTAACCTGGGCACCTCCATATGCTGTGGATGCAGCCCTAAAAAGACCAAAAAAAAAAAGAGAGGTAATGAATATAATTCCAGTATATATCTTTGTTGCTTATCTTTTCTTTCTCTCTCTCTCTCTCTCTCTCTCTTTTTTTTTTTTTTTTTTTAAAGGGCCACACCTGCAGCATACGGAAGTTCCTAGGCTAGGGGTCAAATTGGAGCTGCAGCTGCTGACCTACACCACAGCTACAGCTTCTTACAAACATTCCACCATAGTAAAGCAGAAATGTGGTTGCATTTCCATATAGGAAGAAAAGCAAATTCTCACAAAATAATGAGTCTTTAAAATGTATGTTAGAGGGTTTTTTTCCTCTTTTCTGTTGTGCCCGCAGCATTTGAAGTTCCCAAACCTGGGATCGAACCCGAGCCACAGCAGTGACAATGCTGGATCCTTAACCCCCTTAGCCAGGTAGCTCCTGCTAGAGATTATAGAGTCAGGTATCTTCTCAACCTGCTTCCTAACATGTAAATCTAACAAAGGTGGTCAGCAATTTCCGATTCATTTCTGACTCTTTGACTGACACAAGCCTCCTCCCTTTCATTCCAATGTTTATGAAAGCAACATCGAAAAATGTCTTCTTTTTTTTAAGTGAAATGCTAATTCCGTCCATTGACGTTTTGCGTCTTTTCATCCCTGAGTATTGCACAGCCCTGAATCTGTAAATCAGTGCCCGCGTTCAGTCTTATTTAATATAACTGTGGGACCAAATGCTTAGATTGCTCTAGAGAAGTTGGTCTCCGTTACTGTTTAAGTGATCTTCTTTGCTGCTTAGAAATGAGAATAATTTATCTGTGTATCTGGAATGTATTAGTTTCTTAGGGTTGCTGAAACATATGGCCATAAACTGGGTGGCTTAAAACAACAGAAAGTTATTCTCTCACGGTTCTGGAGGCCAGACGTCCAAAATCAGGGCGTTAGCAGGGCCATGCTTCCCCTTGTGGCTCTAGGGGAGACTCTCTGGCTCTTCCCTGTGGTCTTGGCGTTTGAGGGTCTGTACTGTCATAATCCAGCCTCTGCCTTTGTCTCCACGTACCTTCTCCTCTGTGCCTGTCTTCGTGTCTTCTGTCTCAGAAACGTCTGTGTCATTGGATTTAGAGCCCACCCTGGGGATCTCACCTCAAGATCTTTAACTAAATCTCCAAAGACCTTTTTTCCAAATAAAACATTCACAGGTCTGGGCAGCGGGACATGGGCATGTCTTTGGGGAGGGAGGGCCACCATTAACCCACCACTGAAGGGAGGACAGCTCGCATCACTAGGAAGCTGATGGCAGGAAGGGAGATAGAGTGTCGCTGGCCAGCTTCCTGGGAGGGCGGAGGCTTGCATCCTGGCGCCCGTGTAGGGAGAACTCTGCATACCTTCCTCTGCAGCTTGAGATGAAACTACCGCCTAGGTTTCACTAGTCAACCAAAAATGGGATGAAGTAACCTACAAATAGTTCTAAGTATTCTCTGGCTTTAAAATTGGCCCAGATTTCCATGTTACTTAAAAAGTGTGGAAAGAAAAACTTGGAAAACCATCAACTGCATACATGGTCATTTACCTAAGGATTATTCAGATTTTGGCTTCGTTTCAGGGAACATACTGATTTTGTTTTCAATTTATATTTTGTTGCTGTTCCCTCACCCTGACCCCACACCCCCCAGTGTAAGAACTTGGTTAGCTGTACAGCATATCAGGGTTTCAACAGGGACTGGGCTGTGCTGAGCCTGTGAAGACAAAAGCGGCTTTCATTATGGAGCTTGATACAGGGTTCATGATTACAGCTGACTTGCACATTTCTTGAAAATTATACTTTTATGAAAAACCAACTCTTCCAATGTGTAAAAATTACCACTCATTTCTTCCTGTTTGACTGCTGTAGATCTTACTAATGTTTGATCTTCAGTGTGCTAACATTACTGGGAAAGAATCTTTTTCTCTTTCCTTTTTTTTTTTTTTTTTTAAGACAAATGTCATTCCATTTCTGCTGATAATTTTGTGTTTGAGATTAAGGAGTTGTGATGCTCACACCCACTGGATAAGTTAAACATTAATGCCCTCTTAATTAATAGATTTTTTTTGGGGGGGGGGCTGGGATTTATCATTTGGATTCTTTCATTCTGTTTGAACTTTTCCTTGGTGCGGACATGGGTGGCCAAGGCGCTGTCTTGTATTTTTAAATGTCTAAAACTTGTTACAGTGTGTATTTGGGGAATTTTGAGTTGTGTTGTAAAGATTTCTATTGAAAAGGATACCCACATTATAAACACTTACACAATGTAGTTCATAGTTTTTGTTATGTTTTAGGTCTCCTTTATAAATAGCTTTCTGAACAATAAACACATCAAATCCCAGAGCTGAGACCGTCAAGGGCCATCCAGGTCAAGGGCCATCCAGGTTCCTTTATCATCATTCAACAAGCATTTTCTGATAAGGTTCCCATGATTTGGGGAAAAAAGTTTGCTCATTCCTTAACACTTATTGCCTTTTTGTTTGTTTTGTTTTGTTTTAAGCACCAGGATTTTCACAGAACTGCTAAGCAAAATAGTAGCCCTGTCTTAGCCTCAGGGTGAGCCTAGGTCCTGATCGTATTGTGCAATGGAGAAGCAGATTAACTAGCCTGGATAGGACTGCCCCTCTGAATGTGGAGTGGGGCTGTGTTCCAGAATAATCTTGTGATAGTGGCCAGGAGGAGTGGTAGATTGATGTGGTGACTGTGTCCCTAATCCAAGCAAACCATAGTTAGGGTGAGAATTCAGACAGTGGCATTGGAGATAGGAGTTGGGAAGAGGCCATGGGCATATTTGCATGGAATTCCTGAGTGAGAAGATGGGTTAGCTGTGGGCATGATTGGCTAGAGGATTATAAGCCAGGTGACTCCTGGTTGGAATTAAAAAAAATGGGGATCAGCTCTTTGGGGCTGTGACTGAAGCATGAGAAGCCCACAAAAAGAGGGCACCACCACCCCTGACGTGCCCGAAGGGATATTTTTGTGTCTAAAGATGACTTGGTACTGATTATTGTTGGCAAAACATGACATCTTTATGGTGGCTAATTAGACCACTCCAGGGCCAGGTCTGCCCTGGAACAGTTGATGCAGGACACGCAGGAACACCGTACTCCTGCGACACCTGATCCCGGTCCTGGATTAGGAGACACGCCCAGGCCCATAAACACGAGGGAGCAGGGAGCCCTGGTGTGGCCCCCTGTTCCCTTGGGGTGGGGTGAGGCCCCAGAGAAAGGAGCACCTCCCCAAGGTCTTCGGCCCTGCAGCTCAGAGCGGCTCTCAGAACTGTATTTGGATTTATGGGCCAGGGAGGGGCCCAGTTATAAAATTACTGCTTCCAACTGTAATCTAGAGCAATTGTGACTTTACAGCTTTGACATACGCTCTGGATTTAATCTTACTGCTAATAAAATACATTTTAGTTGTCAGTTGGTTTTAATCAAAATTTCGACCCCAAAGGTGAAAGTTATGATTGCTGCTTTCGCTGTCTGATTTCCGTGGGATTCCTACCAGAGATTCAGTACTGGAAAGCTTCTTGGCGCCATAAAACTCTTGACATAATATGAAATTAAAGTCTTTGTCACAATATTTAGAAAAGACAAAACTGTAAGTTGCTTTACTGATAATCTCAGTCAGATGCCTCGAAATCCCCTGGCTTTACATCTTGGAAACAGTTGCTTGCTCCGTTGGAAATGGCTCCTCCCCAGCCCTTGGGGTCCCTATGGGGTTCCATAAGGCTGGGACCCTGGGAATGGGTGAGACGAGGCTGGAGACTTTCATCTGGGTGTCCAGGATAGTGGTCTTCTTGAAAAGACTTCCAATGGCCAGTCCTTGACCCAGGCAATTCCTGATGGATAATTACTCTTTTCTTAAGAACTTGTTCTTGTTTGTCTATCTGAAGATTTATTGTTAAACTTGGAATATGAAGCCTTAGTCGTATTTGCTGGAAAAGTCTTTTCACGTATAATCTCAGTCTGCTGGACCCAAAGCTCTAGGACATACCCATCCTGGGTCAGGCTTGCGTGTCTCGCGCATGGTATTCCCGCAGTAAGTCTATCAGGCTTGGTCATGCTCGCATGCTCAGTCACTCTTGCAATGAGTCACTTTCTGGCTCATGGTGTCTCCTATACTTGGGCACACCTCGGCTCAGTTACTTTCTTTTTTGTCGCATATACCCACTCACAATTAGAGAAGAAAATTCACTTCCACATTTGGAATCAGATGACCTCACTGTGAAGAACCTAGGAGACTAATGTGACTAGTAAGTGGTAATGAAGAGCCATGGTGTGTCCAATGACAGATACTACATGCAAGCAAATTCTTTTCTGAGGGGACAAGAACCTGGAAAATAAAGAGCAAACTCCTGTGCTTCCTTTAGTCATCCAAATATGGGAATCAAAAGCTAAATGCTAAGAGAAGGTGTTTGTGAATCCTTTCAAGGTTCATGCTGCCATGAGGGCTGTCTTTTTAGGTAACATGTTTTTTCCTACCTACCCTTGAGGACACATTTTATTGACTCTTGAGTTAGCATAGTATTCATTTCTTAAATAAGAGAAAGCAATTTAAAGATAATTTTTGGCAAACAATGAACGGGGAGTTAGAGAATAACTGTCAGTATTAGGTCTGAGGCTCTGCCACTTATTAGCTGTGTGACTTTTGACCAGTCGCTTAACCTCTCTGTACCTCATTCTCCTTATCTGCAAAGTGAAAATAATGTATTGTGAGTATTAAATGAGCAATGGTGGTCAAGTGCTTGGAGCCATGCCTGGCACACATTAATCTGTCTGTGGCCACAAGGGTCCTTGCTTAGGCTGCCAAGTGTGGTTGTGGAGCTCTAGCTGTCACTTACTTTACTGTTTCGTGTTTAACCAACTGTCTTCATACATTAACTGAGTCACCTGTAAAGGAGGAGCGCTTCTCTGTTGTGTGCTCTACGTTAGAGCCTTCGTCGGGCTTCTCTGTGTGACTGTCTGCTGGGATTCCAGTCATGTAAACGGTAAGGTAAATCCTTGTGTTCTTTCCTTTCCATCCTCTTCCTCCTCATCAGGTATTTCTTTTACTTCTTTGCCCTTTCAGGTTATAGCTCTAAGCACATACAAGCCAGAAGGCCACTTGCCCAGGCAGTAGACAGGGCATGGGTGAGAGGTACTGATGCATATACAGTAGCAGTAACTCATCTGGGTGGGACTTTCTTGCTTGGCTCTAAAGGACCAAGTCATCAGTATCTAATTGAGCCTAAATGCCAATTTATGTGCAAGAACACATGTCTCAGGGAATTGAGAGCAGTTTTTTTCTCTTCCACGGTGGTGGTAGGAAGCTAGAAAATCTGAGCTGTAAAAGCATGGCGGTGGCCTGTGTCTCGGGCTGCTCGTCTTACGTCTAATCAGTTATCTTGATACTGTTAGACTAGGGCAAGTCACTGGGGAGCACTCCTAGTGAGATTCCTGAGTCAGTGAGTCAGAAACCAGTTCTGTAACAGAATGTAAGAAACTATAGTTTTTAAAAAGGTAGTTTTTAAAATATTTTCCCTTTTACCTCCTAAGAACACCTAACTCCAAAAAATGCAGTACCTAAATATGGTATTTTTCAATTTCCAGACAAAACAGTTCTCTTGATACAAGCGCTTTATTTCTATATTCTGAAAGTTCTAACTTCTTTCCTCCCCTTAGACCATATTCAAGGATTTCCATTTCTTCACTTTTCCTTTAAAACTTTTCAATAGGGCTTGGAAAGGGCTTTGAAAAAAAAGTATCGTATAACTTGTCGTATGTTCACTTGGCTATTTGAGAATATTAACTAGCTGTTAACTTAAATGTTAATTACGATAACCCTGAGTCTCCTATTTTAGTCTCATGAAATAATAGTTGAGGAAAACTCTTGGCACCTCCAGTTTCAGATGGCAGTCAGCATACATATGTTCATCTTCTCCCCTTTTGGAGCCCCCATTAAAATGAATGTATGCAAGTCAAAGTTAAACATCTTCAACATCAAAGAAAATAAGAGATTATCAGCAGAGGAGAGTTACACCATTTTCTAGAAGATGGAAAGCAGATGGAAGATGCATGTCTGGTGAAGCCTCGGGTACACTTGGGATCTGCAGTTCTGGGGGAGTCCACAGCAGAGTCCCCACAAGCCCTGAATTTGGGCTGTATCTGTTGTGAAGGACTGGAAACATAGAGGGCCATGTATATAGTCGGTTGTCAGTGCCCCGCTCCTCTGCACCCCCGGCAGAAACGGCGGGTAGTTCCAGCCAAGTAAAGTGTCCTGTCTTTAAAGAAAGGGAGTGACCTTCTGGTGGTAACTAGAGCGGTGAGTGTGGTATTGGCACCTCAAAGAAGTAGGTAGGTAGGTAGATAGATAGATAGATAGATAGGTAGATAGATAGATAGATAGATAGATAGACAGGCAGGCAGACAAACAGATATTTTGACGAGAAACACGAGATTTCTGAATCAGAGAACAGAACTTGTTTTCCTCACACAGAGCTTCTCAGCTTCCAGTCCCCATGGGGCGATGCGGCGAGAGGCCGATGTTACCCTCTGTGTTGCTTAGCCAGGGCTGCCATAACAAAGTATCACTGGCTAGGTGGCTTAGACAGCAGGCACGAATTTCCTCACAGTTCTCAGGCGAGAAGTCTGAAATCAAAGTGGGCAGGGTTGGTTCCTTTCGAGAGCCACGAGGGAAGGCCCTTCTCCCTGGCTTGTAGATAGCTTCCCATTGCCTTCCGTGTGTGTGTGTGTGTGTGTGTGTGTGTGTGTGTGGTGCGTCCAAATTTACTCTTCTTACAGGGATACCAGCCATACTGGATTAAAGTCCACCCTAATGACCTTTAATCACATCTTTAAAGACCTAGTCTCCAAATATAGTCACATTCCCAGATACCAGGGCTTAGGATTTCAACATGGTGAACTTGGCAGGGAGCGGGGCACACAGTCAGCTCCTAACAGCCTGCATGTGCAGCTGGCTTGTACCAAAGGAGAGGCCTTCCCGAATTAGGAGACTTGGACCTTTTATAGGGTGATTGGCACATCTGTCCCTCCTCCCCTCTGGGGGAGGGGAGACACTTTCCTCTGGAATATAAGCAAACCCTCTCTGGGGACAGAAAGCAAAGGGGGCAGCAGGAGAAGAGAATGGACAGTCACTAGGTTTTTACTAACCTGAAGTGTAAACAAATGGTCCAAGGAGATCCATCAGTCTCTGGAGTGAGGTACATTCTACCTCTAGCTTTCAAAGCGGATCCCCTCTGCTTTTCATTTTGTTTATTTATGGAGGTATAGTTGCTGTACACCAAGATGTGTTTTGTCTTTGGTCATCCTTTAATCAAATTGGCCTGTGCTGTTCGCTGTGAATGCCTGGACTGTGCAAAAATGTGAAAATATTCCTGGAGAATTGTATCCCAACTCTCCTCAGTCTTTTTATTACCTCGAGTTTGAATATGAATGGAAAGCCAAGGATTACGGAGAACGTTATTAAAACTTACAATGAAAAAGGCCAAGATAAACAGGAAAACTGACTACTGAGGAAAAATAGCAAATTCAAGGAAATGAATAGAATTTGAAAACATGTACTTAAGGATATGAATCTGCAGTCAAGAATATTTCATCCTTAAAACAAGAATAAGATTCTATTAAAGAGTTACAATATTGGAAAGGTATAATGATTGCCAAACTGAAAGAAATCGAGGCCAGAGTAAATATACAGTCAAGAAGGTGTTTTAGATAAGGACTAAAATATGAAAGGATGGGAAATATGAGAGAAGATACCAGAGTCTTGGAAAATAAGTCCTAAAGATCCAACTGACCTCATTCATACAGTAGCCACTAGCTGCGTGTGGTCATTTAAATTTAAATTAATGAAAGTTTAGTTCCTAGTGACCTAGTCTCATTTAAATTGCTTGGTAACCAGATGTAGCTCACAGTTATTGGGCAGGGCAGATTTATAGAAAATTTCCAGCAGGTTCTGCCTGGATACCCCGTAAGGAGACGAGAGAAAAGGGAGTAGAAAGGGGCGGGGCTTTTCAGATAAACAATCTGTGAATCCATGACTCCATGTTGAAAGGCCCTCCATACAGCCAAGCACAATGGATTTCTAATAGCTAATATCTAATATCTCTGGACATATTCTTGTGAAATTCTCAGGGACCCAAGGAGAGAGTGTTCTAAAACCTTTGAGAGGGATAAATACTAAATATTTATCCCTAAATATCTACAAAGGAATGAGAGAGCATTGTGCCGAAATTTGGGGGAAGATGATTTTAAGTCTAGAATGGTTTCCACCCAATTATTTGAGTAGAATTCATTCTTGACTTAAAATCGTTTCTACCCAGAACAGTCAATTCCAACCAGTTTCGACCCAAGGAATCAAATTTAAAGTCAAGGAAAGAGATTTGGGGAAACTACACCGGAAGTCTCAAAGTTAGTTAGCTTCATGCTTATCTTTTCTTAGGAAGTTACTTGAGGTTATGCTTTGGCAAAATAAGAAAGCAAGCCAAGAATGTTGAAAACATGAGAGCCAGGAAAGAGTGGGTCCAATTTATAAAAGCAGTTGAGGAGGTCCTGAGAAGACAGTCAGAAGGGAGGGCTAGGTGAACCCTCCGAGTGGAATGAACAGCACCCCGGGAGGCAAACCCCTGGAAGAGAAAGGAAACTGCAAGTGTGTGTATAGAGATGAAAATCATAGTAAAAACCTAGACCTGTGACATTAGTTTCCAGTGGCTGTTAGGACAAATCACCACAAACTGGGTAGCTTGCAACAATAGAAGTGTGTTCTCTCACAGGTCTTGCCGCCAGAAGCCTGAAGTCCAGGTGTCACTGAGGCCGTGTTCCCCTTGGAGGCTCTGGGGAAAGATGGTGTCTCTCAGCCTCTGGTGGTTGCCAGCCTCCTTGGCTTGTGGCTTCATCTGTCCCGTCTCTACCCTCATCGTCCTCTGTGTGTCTTTGTCTTCTTTCTCTTATAGACACTTGTAGGGCCCACCTGGGTAGTCCAGCATGACCTCATCCCAAGATCCTGCTTATATCTGCAAAGAAACTTTTCCAAGGGAGGCACCATTCCCAGATTTGGGAGATTGGGACATGGACATATCTTTTGCAGGCTACCATTCAACCTACTGTGTAACTATATCTTTTACAGAAAAAAAAGATCTTTTTAATATTAGAAAAATTCTCCATTGATAAGGAAATTATCATCCTGGTATACTGTTTGGCTCTGTAGTAAATAATATCCATACAGTTAGTGATGTAATTTGTGTGTCATTGAATAAAAGGTGGTATGTATCAATGAACCGATAGACAATAGAAGATCCCAAGAGTTACCACTGCCCTGAGAAGAGGTGTGCTTAGAATGGAAATGCCGTGGGTGGCAGAGTTGGGAGGAGAAGCAGAAGAGCCGAATGAAGTAGTTGAGTGCTTCTCTCGAAAACCGAGCCGCAAGATAAAACAGTAAGAGGGGTTGTTGGTATGTTGTCTGTCGTTTCATAGTCATTCAGTAGAACTGGCAACAGATGCACAACTAAGAGATGGATGATGGATAAAATTAGTTAAATCCTCACAGCAGGAAGCCAGAGGACAATGTATGAAGTTGCCAAACCATAAAAACCAGTCAGGGGTAGTTGGAACCAGTTAAATAAAACATACTGCATTTTGGAGAGCATTTTTTTAATACTAGTGTCAGAGGTTGGCTAGACCCAAGGGGCTTTTTAATCACACATTTTCCGCGATTAGCAGCATGGTCTGATAATCACACATTTGTCTTCCATGAGTGTTTCAAAATTTAAAATAGGCATATTGTCTTTTTCTGGAAACTAAGTTCTACAGCAATAATTTTTATTACATTTTCTTTTCCAGAAGGTGAGATCAAAGGAGTGATCCTGAAAATTATGCTTATGGTGGACTTAAGTAAAAAGGATTTATGCAATCAAATTTACAGATTGTTTTTTATTGATCACAACTTTTAGGCTAGGGATCAATTTTAATCTACTTGGCACCTTTAATTGCTTATCCACTTAAAAAATTAACTCTGGTGGATGGAAGAAGCCCTACTAATGTGAATTGTTTTTGCTGTTAGTGAAAATAAGGTATTATGTTATGTTATAATCAGGAGAAAAAATTGCTGAATAGGCCATTACCCCTTTATGAAGAAGGAAGGATGAAGGGAAGAGAAGTAGTCCCCTTGAGTAGAGTTCTGTTCCACACACTCTGTAATATTTTCAGGCTTTTGTTTCTGCTGGCTCCAGTGAAGCATTCATTCTTTTTTTTTTTTTTTTTTTTTTTTTTAGGGCCACACCCGCAGCACATGGAGGTTCCCAGGCTAGGGGTCTAATTGGAGCTACGGCTGCTGGCCTACACCACAGCCACAGCAATGCCAGATCCGAGCCACATCTGCGACCTACACCACAGCTCACAGCAATGCCGGATCCTTAACCCACAGAGCGAGGCGAGGGATTGAACCCGCCACCCCATGGTTCCTAGTCAGATTCGTTTCCCCATTCATTCATTCTGCAAACTTCTGGCTCCTGTCCATCAAGTGCTGAGCTCTTTGGAGACACAAGTGTGAACATTCTTTCAAGAAATTCGGCCCTGTTAGTAATGCTCCGCTCACTGCTCTATCCTGGTCCCTGGTTTTATTGCTTCCTCTGAACCTACGGAATCAGGCCTCGATCTGCACATACAACCAAAATTTAATCCTTTCTTCAATTCTCAGAACATGCGGAAGCCGTAAAAATACTCATCACTGAGTTTCTTTTTGACTTTGGGAATGATGTGTTCCTCCTTTCTAGCAAGGCAGTTTTTTCTCATTTCTCAGGTGAATACCCTCATCGAAGAACTCTTGTTGGCCTTTAGTACTTTTCTTAACTTTAAGCCCCTTATCCTTGTTTATTCTCAAATCAGCCTGCACGTAGAGGCTCCCAATGGCTTCTGCAAGGCCCCTCCATTCAAAGCCCGCACCAGACATCTGTGTTCTCCTGCCTCTTAGGTCTCCTTGGAGCACCACCCCTTCTGTCCACACCCCTCCCGCTTCTTGTCTACATTACTAGAACTCTTTTTTATTTTTTTTTTGGTTCCCAGGCTAGGGGTCAAATTGGAGCTGTAGCCGCAAGCCTCTGCCACAGCCACAGCAATGGCCAGATATGAACCATATCTTCAACCTAGGCTGCAGCTTAAGGCAATGCCAGACTCTTAACCCACTGAGCGAAGCCAGGGATCGAATTCTCATGGGTACTAGTCTGTTTTTTTTTTGTTTTTTTTTTTCCTGTCTTTTTAATGGCCACAGAGATTTCCAGGCTAGGGGTCGAATTGGAGCTGTAGCTGCCGGTACACCACAGGCACAGTGACATGGGATCCAAGCCACATCTGCAGCCTATACCACAGCTCACGGCAGCGCCAAATCCTTAACCCACTGAGTAAGGCCAGGGATCAAGCCCCGATCCTCATGGGTGCTAGTCAGATTCGTTTCCGCTGCGTCATGACGGGAACTCCGATCTACCGTAGAATTCTTCATCCACACATTTGACTATTCTTTTTCTGCTCTTCTTGATTCCTTTTGCCTAAGAACATGCCCACATCATAGTTGTACTTATTAAGCCAGTGCTGGACTCCCTATTGCCCTCACTTCCCACCTTTCTTTCATTTGAATATTTGTTCTGTATTCATTATGTGAACTTTTACTGGGAGGCAGTATAACAGAATGGAATTCCAGTTTCATTGCTAAGTGTGTAAACTTGGGCAAGCTTCTTTATTTGTAAAATGGGAGTAATGGTATGTTGTGAAATTTCGCTAACCGTATGTGATAAGGTGTACAACTTGATGCAGCCATTCTAGAAAGTGCCGCATGTTAGAACATTACTGTTTTGGTCAGTAAGAGTTGGAGATAAAGGAAGGCACATTGTAGGCATCAATCAGGGTTTGATTCCAGGTATTTTGAGCAGAAAATTGAGTGCACATGATTGTATACCTGGCAGATCAGTGAGAGGGCTGAAGATGTTGACTCTGAGCTAACTCCAAGAATGACCCAGGAAAGAGCTATTGAAGCGGCTCGCCCTTAAGGAAGGGAGGGGTCAGGGAGCCCCTGGACCTGCTGACTTAGGAGCATGTCCTATAGTAGAGACCAGAGGTCCGGTCTCTACTGCCTCTGCACATGCCTCTCTGCCTCCTGGGCCTTGGGATGCTTGATCTCACTGTTCCCACCAAGCCAGGGACTAGATGCACAATGGCCATAGCAGCAGGGGAGGGTCCCTGCCTTTCCTCCTCCTTCCAAATATCATGTAAGTGCATCTAATTGGCCAACTTTTGTCATATGCCTCCAAAGCCTTCCTTTTAGGGAGTTGGAGATGCTGTTTCCATCTGTGTCATGGTCAAGTCCTCCTTCCTCTTTTTTTTTTTTTTTTGTCTTTTTGTCTTTTTGTCTTTTCAGGACCTCACCCTCGGCATATGGAGATTCCCAGGCTAGGGGTCCAATCAGAGCTACAGCTGCTGACATACGCCAGAGCCACAGCAACACCAGATCCGAGCTGCGTCTGAGACCTACACCACAGCTCACAGCAACGCAAGATCCTTAACCCACTGAGCGAGGCCAGGGATTGAACCTCCAACCTCATGGTTCCTAGTTGCACTCGTTTCTGCTGTGTCATGAGAGGAACACTCTCCTTCCTCTTCTCACTTCTCATCTCTGGCCCCAGAGTTCGCCTTCTCCCCTCCTGTTGGTCTCTTGCCTCTAGAACCCTCATTTGCATCCTCAACCCTTCTTCTGAGATAGTTGCTCTGTAAAGTGTCACAGTGATCTTCCATCAAACTCTGGACCAAATCCAAGCTCCTCTTTTTGTTTTTAAAGACTCCACACGTGGGCACTGGAGATCTATCACTTCCTGTGTATCTTCCTTCACAGACTTAGCTCCGCTCTTCCTTTCATCTCAGGCTCAACCACCTAATGACTCGTTCATGTGCCTGCTTGCTGTTGCCTTTGTGTCCTCGTAGAAACAGCGTCATCACAGTCCCAGAGTGCTCTTTCCTCATCAGCCCATCAAACAGCCTTTGCAGCTCCTGAGACCCCTCTCCTGGGGGATGACTTCCCATGTGAGTGTGTTCCCTTTGAATCTCTGTTCATAAGGACCTTGGACCTCCGTTTTACATGTAGTGATTATTTTCATGCCAAATTATATATAAACTTGTGTGGGGATTGACATGTTTGTCACTTAAAAAGTTAAAATTAGTGCCTGACATATGCCTGTGATGTATTTGGAAAAAACAACCCACCAGCAACACAGTAGAATGGAAAGTAGAGGAATTAAGAAAGAAAACAGATACCAAATGATAAAGATAGAGAAGCAGGAGTTCCCGTCGTGTCGCAGTGGTTAATGAATCCGACTAGGAACCATGAGGTTGCAGGTTCGATCCCTGGCCTTGCTCAGTGGGTTGATGATCCGGCCGTGAGCTGTGGTGTAGGTTGCAGACGTGGCTCGGATCCTGCGTTGCTGTGGCTCTGGCGTAGGCTGGCAGCTACAGTTCCAATTAGACGCCTAGCCTGGGAACCTCCATATGCCTCGGGAGCGGCCCAAGAAATGGCAAAAAGACAAAAAAAAAAAAAAAAAAAAGAGAGAAGCAGAAATTCACTATGTGACCATTGGAGAGGCTCTTTTGGCCCTTCTTTGGGAAATATCGACTCCTAGAATTCTGCAAGAGCTTAAGAAAAGAATGAGTTTGTAGGGGGCAGTGGGATTAAAAGGCTCATTCATTGGGAAACGTATGAAACCCCAGAGTGGTAAAGATGACTATGTATTTTAAATATTGGATTAAAAGAACCGAAATTCTTCTGGGCTTGTCAAGGATTATTTCACAAGGTATGCAGGGTAATGCAAATCACAGTTTTTGAATGATTTCCCGCCATTGTCATTCCACTCACAGGTTGGAAGTTGGTGGGCTGCTTTGATTTTTGCAGCATTTTCGTATCACTCACTCTGTTCTAACTCCTCGTGCCGGGTGAAAACCCCTTGTCCCCTCCCTGGGTGTTTCCCGCCCTCGATGGCTTAGAAAAGATGGTCCCCGTGATTGCTGCCCTCTGAGGTCTGGGCTGGCAGCCTGCCAGCTTTCTAGTTCTCTCTTCATTGTTCAAAGCCGCATGTCATCAGCCAGCCTCTGTTATCCTTGAGATAATTCTGATTCCCACCTCGCCCCTTGTTCCCCAGGGGCCACCTCCCCAGAGCTGGACTGTGGCCTCCCAGATGTTACAAATGCCGTCTGTGGCTGACGGTCAGGACTGCTGATCAGTGCTCTCAGTTCTGCTAGTTGTGCTTATAGCATGTTGGAATCCTGGGGCTGGACTCCACCAGATCTGGTTTCATGCTGATAGAACCAGAGCCACCTCCTGCGTTTTAATTGAATCAAACCAATTTGGAAAATGAAGGAGGCTTCTTAAAAATCACTACGTACAATATATATGCATATGTTGTGTACATACATATACATATGTGCACATGTGTGTCAGAACCAAGACAATCTCCAGAGCTGGTTGACGAACACTATAGCTATTTTAAATACAAAGCCAGAGGAATTTGAATTCTAGGCAGCATAATGTTCAGAGTTTCATAATGGTTGATTAATTATTATTAATATTATTGGGTCCTAAAATAAGAGAAATCGATTATCTCACAGTTCTGGAGGCTAAAAGTTCTAAATGATGGTAGCAGTGGACTTGGTCCTCCCTGAAGGCTCTAGGGAAGAATCTTCCTTGCCTCATGTATCTGCAAGTGCTTGCCTGCAGTCCTTGACATCCCTGGGTTTGTAGCTGTATCATTCTAGTCACATGACCTCCTTCTCCTTCTGTTTTCACTTCATTTTCCTTCTCTGTGTATCTGTCTCTGTGTCCAAATTTCCTATTTATTTATTTATTTTTGCATTTTAGGGCTGCACATGTGGCGTATGTAAGTTCCCAGGCTAGGGCTTGAATTTAAGCTGCAGCTGCCAGCCTACATCACAGCCATAGCTGGATCCTTAACCCACTAAGTGGGGCCAGGATTTGAACCCTCATCCTCATGGATACTATTGGGTTTGTTGCCACTGAGCCACAGTAGGAACTCCCCAAATTTCCCCTTTTTATAAAGACATTGGTCATATTGGGTTTGGGTCTACCCTAATGACCTCATTTTAACTTATGTCTATAAAGACCCAACTTCCAAATAAGGTCAAATTTCTGAGGTACCAAGGGTTTAGGTCTCTCACGTTTTGAGGTGGGGAACATAGTTCCACCTGTCTGCACCCCTTACCTAGAATCTGTCAGCACAAGCCCAGACTCTGTGGTAAGTGGCTCCCAGCCCCCTCTTACTGGGATGCTCCATGCTTCTCTGTGTGCTTCCTTCTGCAGTGAGTTGAACGGTCTCCACTCTGATTCAGATGAGTTCCTGGTGGACATTCATAGCAGGGCTTCCAAAGTTGATTTTAGATTGTCCTGCATGCCCCTGTGGTATGAATATGCAACATGCTTTGTTCTGACGAGGCCAGTCTGAGCTCGGTATTAACCAGATACCCTCCCTCCCCTGCGGTTGCATAATATAATGGTTGAGAGCTTTTAACAAAACCACACAACCACCATTCAAACGTCTTGTTTTAGTTGTCAGTTAGCGTTTCTTTATAAACCACCGTCATCTGTAAAATAAAAGCACAGTAGCACTTACCTCCTTTGAAACAAGGATTAAGTGAAGTATCAAAGTCCTCACTCAGCCCTCCTGGGCACATGCTGCTATTCAGTGAATATTGGCAGCGATGATCCGTGGTGATATCAATCACTGGAATAAAATCATCGGATGATTATCAGAAATACACCTTGGGACATTCCAGGGTTTGTACAATTTCAGAACCACTGCAGTAGATTCGTCTTCAGGGATTCTGGTTGATTAAAAATTTTAACATTTCATGGAGTTCCCGTTGTGGCTCAGTGGTTAACGAATCCGACTAGGAACCATGAGGTTGCAGGTTCGATCCCTGGCCTTGCTCAGTGGGTTAACGATCCGGTGTGGCCGTGAGCTGTGGTGTAGGTTGCAGACGTGGCTAGGATCCCATGTTGCTGTGGCTCTGGCGTAGGCTGGTGGCTACAGATCTGATTAGACCCCTAGCCTGGGAACCTCCGTATGCCGCGAGAGCGGCCCAAGAAATGGCAAAAAGACCAAAAAAAAAAAAAAATTTAACATTTGAGAAGTTCCTATTGTGGCTCAGCAGAAACGAATCTGACTAGGATCCATGAGCATGCAGGTTTGATCCCTGGCCTCGCTCAGTGTGTTAAGGATCCAGTGCCGCCATGAGCTGTGGTGTAGGTTGCAGATAGGTCTCTGATCCAGCATTGCTGTGGCTGTGGTGTAGGCTGGCAGCTACATCTCCTATTCAACCCCTAGCGTGCGAATCTCCATATGCTGCAGGTGCCGCCCTAAAAAGACAAAAAAAAAAAAAAAAAAAGATTTAAAAAAAAATTTTTTTTTTTTTTTTTGGTCTTTTCTAGGGCCGCTCTCGCGGCATATGGAGGTTCCCAGGCTAGGGGTCTAATCGGAGCTGTAGCCGCCGGCCTACACCACAGCCACAGCAACGCCAGATTCGAGCCGTGTCTGCAACCTACACCATAGCTCATGGCAACGCTGGATCGGATCGTCGGCCCATTGAGCAAGGCCAGGGATCGAACCTGCAACCTCATTTTTCCTAGTCGGATTCGTTTACCACTATGCCATGACGGGAACTCCTAAAAATTTTTTTAACATTTCGTGTTTATTGTACACACTGTGTTGTAATGAAAATAACATAAAAAAATTCTGTGATCACACTAATATATTAGTTATTTTTATTTTTCTAAAAGCTCACAGGCCATGTCCGTAAGCAAAAATCAGTTTATGTTATAATTTCAGTGTGGACAGAATTTTGTGTTCATTTTTCACCAGATTTTATACTAGAAACGTGTTTCAGTGTTGGCACATCGCCTTCATAGTTAAAAATTACAGCAAAGGTGCATTAGCTTCCTGTGTCCCCTTTCTCCCCAGGCCATTGCTGCAGGTGCACCTGACTGCACCTCCCCCAGCTTGCTATGTGCCCTGTTGCTTCTCCACCTCTAGAACGTGGGACCTTGCTGGAGCCTGACTGGCATCACATGGGCACACCTGGGAAGAGAATTCCCTTGGGTCACCCCTTGACCAGGCGGGTAAACATACTCTTGGGCACACAAGTCTCTGGCATGATCTAGGCCGCTCCTCTGAAGAGTCCCTGGTCCCCATACACCTGCACCTTCCAGCGTAAACCCCCTGCCCTGAAGCTCTCACCTCGGGCTCCTTTCTGGGAAGAGCTGCGCCAAGACAGTCAGCAGAGCGGCCCAGTGTGATATTCTTTAGTGTTCTCCATCCTGGGGGATATTTAGGTCATTTCAAATTCCTGTGGTTCTGAAGCTCTATTGAACATTTTAATGTGAAAATCTGTGTATCTTTCAAAAGGAAGTCTTAGGACAGACTCAAGGAGCAAGGGCACCAGGTTAAAGACTGTAAATCTGTTCATGACGGGCTGTTGTTCATCACTGCTAACTTGCTTCCTAAAGGTTCTGTTAACTTAAAGCACCACCAACATGTGTTTGTAACCATTTGGCCACCATCTCTTTAGAGATTTAAATCAGGCCCTTTGAAAACGTCTTGCTCTTTATTTTAATTTGTGTTTCTTTCATGGCCGAGAGGGTCGTGCATGTGTCTTCATTCTGGCTTCCTGTGTGTGTGCCTCTTTCACCCAGGTTTCCACTTCCGTTCCGGGTCTTGTCAAGTCCCCTGGGGAGGAGCTTGCCACATAGCATGGTGCAAAGAAAGCCTAGAAGAGGGGGAAATCCCACAAGAGATAGCAGAGGTGGCATCAGATTTGGATTTCACCACACCATATGGCAACCTCTAGCATGGCAGGGAAGCCTGGGGAGGAGGGCTGTTTGCCGAGGTGCCTCTTTGATGGCTTGTTAGTGGGATTTCATCAACAACTTCTAGTTTTCATGGTTATATATAAGATTTCTTTCTTCACCTGTGATACCAGGGAGCCTGCAGGGTTAGTGGCCTACCACTGAATTTCTGATAATGTGACATTCCCCTCTACTGTTTTCATTGAGGATTGATGATATTTTAGTACCAGTTCTCTTCATTGTCCTCCGTCCTTCTTGTTGATGTTCCAGCAAGTATGGCATCTGCGCTCGTGGTGTTAAAAACACTGAGCGTCTCCAAGGACAACAAATTGAGTTTTGTCCTCTATGGATGGATAGCCCTGGTCTTCATAGTTCACATGCAGAGAGATATTTGTCTAGATAATGCATACACAAAAACCCGGTTGGGTCTAATTTACACAGGAGATCCTGACTCTGTACATCTGGTCATAGGAGGCTATAAATAAAGTAAATTACATAGGATGTGCCTTGCCCTGAAGCACATTCACGCGAACATGTCACATACCATCTCCCTGCCCTATTCAGGAACAGAGAAAGGCACGGGCAGAAAAAGGGGAACCAGTACATCCTGTAAATGGACTATTGTTAGTCTTATCATGGACGGAGTTCACGTGTTTTCACATACAGAGTACATGGAAGGATTTTTGAATCCTTAAAGGATGTTAGCAAGTTAGCATTTCTGGTTTCCATGGCAATTATGGTGTATAGTGAGGAGGTAGCCATAATGATTGAACAGACTTTTCCTTTTAATGAAGGACACAAGAAGAGGGGGTGTCCCAGGTGTGCGCAGGTACGGAGGGGAGAGAGGACCGTTTGTCAGCAAGCTGCAAGTAATTCCCTATTAACCAATGACTGTTACCTCCGCAGCCATCCATTGATTCAGTAAATATTTACCTAGTTCTTACTCCGCCTGGCATCAATATCCAAATAAATAGGAAATGGAGTTTGGGTTGGCTGGGCTTGTGGTATTTTTGTGCTACCACAAGAGGTAGAATTCATAGTTATATCTAGATACCGTATCTGCATCCAAGTCTTTATTCTTATATCTCCAAACAAGTCGATTGACTGGGGAGGGCCTGTGTGTATGTGCTGGTGGCCATCACCTGCGCCAAGTCCATCACGAAGAAAACCTCTGAGTTTGCCCTATCTTAGAAAACACTGTGGGAGTTCCTTGGTGGCTCAGCCGGTTAAGGATCTGGTGTTGTCACTGCTGTAGTGCGGGTTCGATCCCTGGCCTGGGAACTTCCACATGCCAAGGGTGTGGCAAAAACTAAAACAAAAAGCTTTGTAAATGTAAAATTATTCCAAAATGAAAGGTTTATTTTTATTTTTTTGTCTTTTTTTTTTTTAAAGGCCATACCTGTGGCGTATGATAGTTCCCAGGCTAGGGGTTGAAATGGAGCTGCAGCTGCTGGCCTAAGCCACAGCCATAGCAACGCCAGATCTGAGCCACATCTGTGACCTATACCACAGCTCATGGCGACACTGGATCCTTAATTCACTGAGCAAGGCCAGGGATCGAACCCGAGTCCTCATGGATACTAGTCAGGTTCTTTACCACTGAGCCACCACAGGAACTCCTGAAAAGTTTATTTTAATTAACGCAATTAATTAATTAATCAATGCTTTTTAGTGCCGCACCTGCAGCATATGGAAGTTCCTGGGCTACAGGTCCAGTTCGGAGCTGCAGCTGCCGGCCTAGGCCACAGCCACAGCAAAAACCCCCAGAACTCTGCTACTCCATATTTTGTTTTTCTGCAATAGAAAAACAGCTGTTTTCTTTTGTTGTTGTTGTTGTTGTTGTTGTTGTTGTTGTTGTTGTTGTTGCTATTTCTTGGGCCGCTCCCACGGCATATGGAGGTTCCCAGGCTAGGGGTCGAATCGGAGCTGTAGCCTCCGGCCTACGCCAGAGCCACAGCAACGCGGGATCCGAGCCGCGTCTGCAACCTACACCACAGCTCACGGCAACGCCGGATCGTTAACCCACTGAGCAAGGGCAGGGACCGAACCCGCAACCTCATGGTTCCTAGTCGGATTCGTTAACCACTGCGCCACGACGGGAACTCCAGCTGTTTTCTTTATAGAGTATTGGAAAAAGCTTGGATTTTTGAGTCTGACAGATCCCAGTGCATTTCTCTGGGGCCTGCTGGCCGCGTGACCTTTCTGAGCTTCAGGTGTTTCATCTGGAAACCAAGGATGCCACCTCCCTGAAGGACTGGGAGGGTTAGAGCCAATGTATGTAAAACGGAGACTCCTTGGAAGCCATCCCTCAGTGGCACCACTGGTATCACAACCATGATTATTGTTATGTTCAGATGCAACGTAGTTTATCGTCTGATAAGTGGTTTATAGGTTTAATGAAGTCACAAAGAAGTGATAGATGCTGATGTGAAAATGAAACGTCAGAGGGAATGAGTTAACTTCAGGTTTCTTCAGTGTAATATTTAATTTGATACCAAGGAATACATGTAGCACATATGTAAGTGATGAAATACAGAAACAAAGTGGACATGATCACACATTCATCTGTGCTCTTCTCCCTCCCTCCAGACCTCTCCCCCCACCCCCCAGCTGAACCTTGGGTTTCACTTCAAGGATGAATTTTTGCTAAACGTGACCGCCAACTGAGTTGCTGTAAATATCCTGAGCTCAATGTCCAAGTTCAACTCCATTCATTCTCTCATTCATTCACTTAGCAATGATAATGGAGTCCTTCCCACTTCTGGGTGTGCTTCCCTCCTGTGTTTTTGTTTTTCAGAGCCTCCTCACTGCTGCTTCCTCGGTTCCATGGTGCCTCCAGCATCTCTTGCTTGGCATTTCTGATGTTAGAACTGACATTGCTTTGTAATTTGTTTTAGTCCTTCTTGCAGGTAGTCCAGCCTTTCCCTCTAGTATATTGACAGGCACTAAAAACTAACTCGTCAAGATGTGATTTCTAGTCAGTATTAGGCCCACTACTGATAATTACAGATTTTTGTCTGTAATAAAGGCTGTACTAAATGCCTATGTAAATGCTCAGTCTCGACTGCATCATGATAAATGGCTAAATTATCTCTTAATTGAGTACAAGCAAAATACAATGGGAGACCAAGAGAAGTGTTCAAACACGGCAGCTTCTTCAAGGGAAATTGAATAAGTGCTCTTTCATGTCTGATTTTTTTAAAAGTGGGTTTAATGACACTGTTGTGTGGCTAATACTGTGGAGACACAGCCTCCCCCGAGTGCAGGCGCATAATAACAGTGTTTAAGCCAGCCGGTGGAAAAGGGCCTTCCCTGGCCATTTCATGTACTGTTTCTCATGTGATTACTTGGACAACCTAATGTAGAAATATTTTGGCTGCAGGTGTCACAAGTGACACACTGGACCCTCTCTCCCTAGTGTGTAGGGACAAAAGCAGGTTCTTTGAGACCAGCACTTTTAATGAACCGTCTTATTGTAGACACTCAGAATCTAATAGTGTGCCTTTTGGTGAAGTTGTTGAGAATTTTAATGCATTTTAGTTCTCATTCATCACGGCCTATGTGCTCCTAGCGGGAGGGTCTTTAGAAATAGGATTAACTTCTAGAGGAATGCATTAGCCATGCCACAGAAGTAGGCAATGTGCTAACTAGTCTGATAGATTGCTCCAACCTTCAAATCCTTCTGGCCGACCCCCTCCCCGACTTTTTTCCCTTTATTGACAGCTTCTCATTGAATGGCTAGAAGCATTAGTGTATTTAGGAGTTAGATGTTTTGTATGATCCTAGGCTGATCTCATATTCCCTTTCTGAAATTAATTCGACACTGCTTTACATGTTAATCCGCAAAGGATTGATTTGGAGAAGGTCAGAGCAGTGCAGCCTCAGAAAATGGAAGAAAAGCTCCACTTAGAACAGCTCATTTCAGTTCCCAGACCTAAGCCTGGCTGCCTTTTCATTGTGGCACTTAGACAGCTGTAGGCGGCTTGGACACCTCGCAGAATACATCAAACAGTGGGGTTTGATGTGGGCTCTAGGATCGTTGAACTAATTAAGTTTAGCTTGGTTAACCAATTGCAGTTTGCAAATTGAACAATTGCACTTTGAAAGCTTCTGACACAATAGAACACAGAATCTTCTTTTCAGGCATAAACATTCCCAATAATGGAGTAGTACTTTTTCAAAGAAGCTTATACCAAATCCACGCAATTGGGATGTCTCTAATGTAAAGTTCGTTTCACTGGTAACAAAACTCCAGTCTCCTTTATTCAGGGAATTGCATGACGTCAAAGACCACAAGCCCTGGTGTAAAGGGTGGGGAAGGAGGTGGAGTGGGGTGGGGGTGGAAGAGGGGAGGGTCTGAGAATGGAGAGATTTAGAGTCTTCTTTTTTTAAATGTAAAAATGTTGAGCCACGGTCAAACAAATGCTGGATCTGCAGCTACGGCCCAAGTAAGGGTTTTTAGAAGATGAAAACGCTATAAATCCAGAAAATCAAATGAAGGCCAATGCAGGGTCATTTGGAGAAAAGATTCAATTTTATGGGGAATGGCAGAGAAACCAATTAAGTCCCGACTGAGCAAAGACGCACATGCTAAGACCAGACTATTCAAATTCTAGTGAAGAAAGAAAGTATTGACGTTTATAATCTACCTTTGTATCCAAGGATTCCGTGTTAGTAGTCATGTCATTTTGAAAATAATATGGTATGAATTGCATCCTGTTATCTAATGCTTAATCTTTCATTTTAATGTAATCTTTATCTGTATCAAGTGCTTACTCTTTGCTCTGGAAAGTTCCTACGACAGTCATGGTGTATTACAGCCAAACAAGCTTGCTCAGAAGGCTTGCCAGGAAGGAGAAAGGCCAACTTTACTTTTTGCTAATGGAAGTCTTATTGGGATCTGCACAGTGGCAGCAGCTGCCTTCTCAGATCCTTTGCTTAAGTGATTAGGATAATTGTCAGACTTTTTGAAAATCATGGAAAAGGAAATATTACCACCTATTGCTCTCACACCTGTGGATATAAAACAAAAAGCGGGGATGTGGGCAGTGCTTAGATTACGGCTGCTGTGGCCTTCCTGCCTTTGGCACCATCGTTGCGATACTTGAGAATGCAGTCATGTTCTGACTCTCATCTGGGGTCAGCTAAGGTCCTGGTGCTTCTTGCTCATGCCAGGCCATCCCTTCCACTAGTATAGTTTCTGGGGAAAGGAAGTTTGGGAAATGTTTCTTGCTATTCTTATTTGTGGGTGTGGCTAGTGATAAAACAGGTTTAATTGTGCCTTTCACCTTCTTCTGGCTACATAATTTGTGATGTGCTAGTGAGAGAGCTCCTGGTGATCTAGATTAATCATATCTGTTTCTGAAACTGATCAGGTGGGACATCTGTTGCTTCTGGAATATTGAATTCTAATGAATGGAAAAGTTGGCTGTTTATTTCAAGATAAATGTATGTATTTAGTACTTATTGGACCAGGATTCTGGGTGTACCAACCCGAGCTGTGTGGCTCCACTTCCCAAAATAAATATTTGAGATAGAGCATTATCTCTGTATCAACATGTCTGCTGCCTGCATCAACTTATATATAAAAAATTGTTCATCCTTGGATCCAGCTAGAGAACTGGCTTTATCACTATGCAGGCTAAATGGAAGGAGGTAACCTAATCTAGGGTGACTAGTCCATGGTTTCAGAGTAATATTGAGCAATTCAAAACTTCATGCAGGAAGTTCCTGTCGTGGCTCAGCAGTAAGGAACTCGACTCGTATCCTTGAGGGCTTGGGTTTGATCCCTGATCTCGCTCAGTGGGGTAAGGATCCAGTGTTGCCTTGAGCTGTGGTGTAGGTCACAGACTCGTGGCACATAGCTTGGATCTGACATTGCTGTGGCTGTGGTGTAGGCCGGCAGCTGTAGGTAGCTCCTATTGGACCCCTAGCCTGGGAACTTCCATATGCCAGTGTTGCAGCCTAAAAAGACCAAAAAACAAAAACCAACCAACCAACCAAACAAAAAAAAACTTCATGCAAAGTAACAAAATAACAATAATTACCACTGTAGCAATGACAATATATTAACAGGGAGGTTATCAAACTCTTCCTCAATACTGTGCTTGGCGCTTGACACACTGTCTTCAATAATCCCTCACGGCATCACAGTGACACACTGACCCCTTTTTACAGATGTGGTTATGGGACCTGGGCACCAGTAGTGAGCACTGGAGCCGGGATTTAGCACAGAAGGTTGACTCCGGTGCTCTGGACCATCGCACCTTTGAGCTCCCTGAGTTAAGGAAGAACAATTGCCAAAAACTTAAAACCCCGGATAGGTGTCTCAGACTGAATAGGTGACTAATGGAAACATCGTATTCATGATAATCGGTGAATTGAGTAGTTTAATTTGGGATTTGGAATCATCCTCTGTGGATGCCTACAGTGATTTCTGATGTTTCCCCAGGTCACCGGTGACTTTTGCTCTGTCTTGAGTCAAAGGCATGAAGGAGACTGTAAAATCTCATGTACATACATACGCCCCAGGATCTGGATGTCTACCCGTGGCCTGCACAGGAGGGAGACTTTTCTCTAAATAGCTCTTGGAATGCAAAATGCATGCAGCGATTGGTGTGTGTGCTCTCGTGGCCCAGCTCGTGTCCCAAGAGTCCGGACACACCTGTCTTCTGTATTCTCTGTTTATTCCACCCACAAAAGCAGCAGCCCCAGGCCCTGCCATCAAGAAACTAAATCAATGCGAATGCTTTTGAACAATGCCCACATCCATAAAAAGCGCTAGTATGGAAAATCTGCTCACCTTTGCCTAGTTATGCTCTGAGGAATTTACATGTTGGGGCATTTTTCCTAATTAAGACAAAAGGAGAATTAGGAGAATGTCTGCCTGTTTTCTGGCCACTTGTGTGTCCACATATACTTTACTGTATATGTGGCTACAGCTCTGGGTGGCCAGACCTAGGGGGCATGGAGCACTTGTCTCCTGAGAGCTCACATGGGCACAGTGAGGTCCAAAACATAGACCCAAACAGGCTCATCCCCACTGGGGATGAGAGGCAGTCCCTGGAAAGCAGGCAGAGGGGAGGTGGTGGTGACAGGGGGCAAGGAGAGCCTTGGCCAGTTTTCTAGGCAGCTGTCAAGTGCTTTCCCCTATGGGCCAAACCATGGCCAGAACCTGAGGTCTCAAGTTAGTTTTTAAGAGCACTCATTTGATGAATCCTGTACATTTTATACCATTTTTCCTAGTTTATCCTAATGTGACAAGGCTTTGGTGCTGAATTCTTTTTTTTTTTTTGTCTTTTTGTCTTTTTGTTGTTGTTGCTATTTCTTGGGCCGCTCCCGCGGCATATGGAGATTCCCAGGCTAGGGGTTGAATCGGAGCTGTAGCCACCGGCCTACGCCAGAGCCACAGCAACGCGGGATCCAAGCCGCGTCTGCAACCTACACCACAGCTCACGGCAACACCGGATCGTTAACCCACTGAGCAAGGGCAGGGATCGAACCCGCAACCTCATGGTTCCTAGTCGGATTCGTTAACCATTGCGCCACGACGGGAACTCCTGGTGCTGAATTCTTAAATGTGTGGCTTTGTTTCTCAACAGTACAATGCATGCCTGTCTAAAACGGTTTGATGCATTTGCTTTTGATATGTGGTTTTCTCTTTGTTTCTGTTTTCCCCTTAAAACTAGTTTCTTCGTACATATGATGATAATGGTTATTTACCACAGTGGGAAATTAGAAGAAAATTCCAAAGAGACCAGATCTTTGTATTTCCCCTTACCTGCTAGAAGAGCTGCCTTAATTGCTGGCCTCCTTCTGCCTCACCATCCACATGTCCACACTATTGACTGTCCCTCACCTTGCCTGGCAGGGCTTCAGAAGGCATGGCCTCTGCACCAGCATCACCTGAGAAGCATTTGGACGTGGAGGCTCCAGGCCTCCTGGCCTCACCACATCAGGGTCCGCATGTGAAATTTACAAGCTCCCAGGGTGATGTGTATGCATCTTCAAGTTTGAGAAGCCCCCCCATGGAAAGCTACTAAAGCCCTTATTTTCTCCTTACATTTTCCTTTTCTTACTCCACCCCTCTCCCACCCCTCCTCGTTGCTGCCTCTTTTCTGCTTCCTGGACTGTCGGAAAGAGGAAAAGATGTTAATGCTCTGCCTGGATTTGGCAGAGAAAACACAGGCCACTTCGTTAAATCTGAGTCTCAGAGAAGTAAGAGAGAATTTTTTAGTCTAAGTACGTACTGTGAAATTTGGGACCGATGACTTATTTGTTGTTTATCTGGGCATCCTATGTTTTTCTTTGCAAAATCTGGCAACCCTGGTTGGACGAAAATGAGAAAGTATAACCCTTTGGGGGACAAAGTGGTAGTATACACGGTAAACAAGTGATTTTAGAGAGTGAGCCTGGAGAGCCACCCATTCAACTTAGAAAAGCATGGGACTTGGGACTTTGAGTGAGCTCTCAGTGGCATCTTTCTCCTGATCTGGGTTGTCGGTATGTGGTGTGTTTGGGGGAGTGGGAAATGAGGACAGAGGACATCAGATAAAATTATACCTTACCTTTCTGAACCTCCAGTGACTATCAAATTAAGCCATGCTCTGCAAAAGCCCACACCACCCTAGAATTGGGGGCACATTTTTCCACCAGGTGGCTTTAGATGAGGGAGCTGGCACAGCTGAACAGCAAAATTTGGAAAAGAAAATGCCCTCCCTGTGAGTATTTTCATTATAAAGCGTTCAAATTTAGGCTTATTATTAAATTTATTTAATATGATATGATTAAAATTGTTAGGTTTTCTTATTTGATGGGGAACACGAAGCTCTTGTTTATTCACCTCATTAGGTGAAGGTATTGCAGGTGTTTCTAAAACAGCTTGTGACCTAACATTCTCATTGTTAGGTATTTCCAGATGATGGAGTTTTGACTCACATGCCCTAAAGCAATGAATCTCAGATTTAAGGTTTCAGCATTTGCCATGACTCTTTGCTTTTTATGCCACTTAATAAGTTGTACATCATATTTTAAGGGAAATTATGAGCTGCCTCATTCATTACACATTTTTCCAACTTGTAATTGTGTTGGCATCAAGTGTTGGCGACATTTAAAAGAAATTGGCATATTATTTGATCTCTGTAAATCTCCCAGTGCTTTTAACTAAAAATGGCATTAGAATCATTTTCTTATAAATTTGCTTTTTTTTACATTATCCCTACTTGAGAAATAAGCAGTGTTGGTAAAATCCTTTCTTTCAGGACTCATTCTAAAAGCTCAGCCTTTCAAGAATGGGTCTCCCTGCTATTGGCATACTGACCTGAAATCGTAAATAAGAATGTCTTTGGACCTCAGGCATGAATGAGATTATTTCAGGAAATTATGTCCTGGAAAAAATGGAAGGCATAATATTAAAACGTCGGTTGTGTTTGCGTTGCTTAGTATCACAGAGTAGGTTGTATGGAGGAATGCAGACTAAATTTATAATCTGGTAGAGAGATTCCTGGCTGCAGCAAGATTATCCATGAAGTTTATGTATTTGCAAAAATTTTGCCCGAAAATGGAAATTCAAGACTCCTTGTATATCTGACTTTTTTGTTGTTTTATTTTTAGTTTTGAGAAGAAGAAAAGTCAGAGATGAACATTTTGTTGTTGGTGGTGGTTTCTTATTTTTTGTTTTTATAGTTGATTTACAATGTTCTGTCAATTTCTGCTGCACAGCAAAGTGACCCAGTCATACAGATATATACATTCTTTTTCTCGCATTATCCTCCATCATGTTCCATCACAAGTGACTCTTTTTTTTTTTTTTTTTTTGGTTTGTTTGCCTTTTCTAGGGCAGCTCCTGCCGACATACAGAGGTTCCCAGGCCAGGGGTCTAATGGGAGCTGGAGCCTCTGGCCTACACCACAGCCACAGCAACGCAGGATCCGAGCCACGTCTCCGACCTACACCACAGCTCACGGCAACACTGGATCCTTAACCCACTGAGCAAGGCCAAGGATCGAACCCGCAACCTCATGGTTCCTAGCCAGATTCGTTAACCACTGAGCCACAACGGAAACTCCACAAGTGACTTTTGATATAGTTCCCTGTGCTATACAGTAGGCAGAGATGAATATTGTAATAATTTTCATTCTCCATCTTTTCTATATATGGTTTTTGACTTGCTCTTTCATATATAATTTCTTATTTTAAACACATAAGGGCTTATGAAGCCTTACATCACAATTTTAAAACCTATTTTAAAATTTAAAATTATAAGACATAATTTGGTAGATTTCAGTATTTAGGCAGTCTTATTCTGCAGCTAACAGTTGATCAAAAGTCAAAGGATAAAGTATAGCATGGATGATATAAAGGGTATAAAACTTTAAAATGTTGTTAGCTAAGAGATGGGATTAAGATGGCGGAATAGAAGGACTGGAGCTCAACTTCTCTCCTAAAAACAACAAAATTCACAACTAAAGGCTGAGCAACCAAAGGGACCAGAAACCTTAAAAAAGAAATCCTACTCCAGAAGCAAAGAGGAGGCCATATCAAGAGGTGAATACATATTCACAGGTCCACATATTGGGATAAAATGTTTGCAAGTCATATCTGACAAAAAATTTAATATTTTAAAATACTAAAATAAGTTAAAAAGCAAAAAAGAAAGAATATGTGTTGTGGTAATTAAGATGATGAGTAAAAAGAATTATACTGAAAAAAATAAATAAAATAAAATGGGAGTTCCCGTCGTGGCTCAGTGGTTAATGAATCCGACTAGGAACCATGAGGTTTCAGGTTCAACCCCTGGCCTCACTCAGTGGGTTAAGGATCTGGCGTTGCTGTGAGCCGTGGTGTAGGTTGCAGACGTGGCTCGGATCCCACTTTGCTGTGACTCTGGTGTAGGCCAGCGGCTGCAGCTCCTATTAGACCCCTAGCCTGGGAACCTCCATATGCCGTGGGAGCGGCCCAAGAAATAGCAAAAAGACAAAAATAAATAAATAAATAAATAAATAAATAAATAAAATAAAATGGGAGTTTCCGTCGTGGCGCAGTGGTTAACGAATCCGACTAGGAACCATGAGGTTGCGGGTTCAGTCCCTGCCCTTGCTTAGTGGGTTAACAATCCGGCGTTGCCCTGAGCTGTGGTGTAGGTTGCAGACACGGCTCGGATCCCCTGTTGCTGTGGCTCTGGCGTAGGCCGGTGACTACAGCTCCAATTAGACCCCTAGCCTGGGAACCTCCATATGCCGAGGGAGCGGCCCAAGAAATGGCAAAAAGACAAAAAAAAAAAAAAAGAATCCGGCATTGCCGTGAGCTGTGGTGTAGGTCGCAGACGTGGCTTGGATCCTGCGTTGCTGTGGCTGTGGTGTAGGCCAGCAGCTACAGCTCCGATTCGACCCCTAGCTTGGGAATCTCCATATGCCATGGGAGCGGCTCAAGAAATGGCAAAAAGACAAAATAATAATAATAATAATAAAATAAAATGTTTTTAGCTAACCTACTCTGTGTGTTATAAAAATTGTAAATAATACCACAGAAGGTAAATCTTTTCTCCCCTCTGTATGAAATCCATTCAGAACCCATTACCTTCCAATTTGAGCAGACTCTAAGAAGGTTAGAGGGCAGAAACACCTAATAAGTAGATTTTAGATACAGAGTTGATTATATTAACACTCAATAGTTTTTGCCTTGACCTGGCTATACAAACATCTTGTCCTTTGTAACAGAACATCTGTCTTTGAGTTCAGGAGGCTAGTGTTTGTCTTCCGCGATTTCCTACTTAATGCAGAATGATTACAGAAGCCTGGAAGGAACTGCCCAGTGTTCTCCGTGTCCCAGCCATTTCTAGAACAGTAGGGAATCACAGAATGTCAGAGGAGGAAGGGACCTTCGCAAGCCTTTCCCCATCCCTCTGGTTATACAGGTTAAGAAACCAAGACTGAGGGCTGTGCAGGCATCTGTCTCTACTCCCCTGGTTAATAATGGCCCAGCCACCCTTGCTGTGGTGGCTCCCAAGCCCTGGTCCTGTGCCTTTCCTCCCGCTGTGGGTCTTCTTCAGCATCACGTTCAGGAGCGTGGGGGAGCACTGAAAGCAGGCACTCTGCAAGTTTAGAGGTTATTACTGCATTGAGTCGTCGGTGTCACACATGCGAAAGAGGGCTCTGTAAGGTATTTGATTTTTGAACTAAATTTCTCTAAGACCACTACAAAATTAGTATTATTTCCATACCTCGTTTTCTAAGAGGCAAACCATGTCGTGTCCGGATTTCCAGAGCATCAAGCTGAGACTCTGGTTGTCCTAATATTCTAGATGATATGTTTGTTATAGAGGCGGTGCGAAGGGTATGCTGGCTCGGAAACCACAGGGTCTTTGGGCCCTTGCTCCTCTGCCCTTGAGGCACTGTGCCCGCCTACTGAATGCAGAGGTTTGACCTACCGTGGGTTATGGTTTTTGAAGATCATCTATAAGTGAAGGGATGCATACTGTTCATGGTCCTGCAAGATAAGCAAGTCACTACTAGCTTGACCTGTGATTGACTAGAATAATGCAATTTTAAAGGGCATGGTAGTTATACTGTTAAAGGGGTAGAAGTGTGCTGTCCCTGAACAGAATCCAATAATCAGGGACTAGATGTTTGATAGTTAGAAGTGTGACAACTGGACAACATTATGAATGGCATTTAAGAGATAATCTATTAAGATGTAAGTTGTACACCCTGATATGTATTATTTTGGAGTCTATCACAAACTGCTTAAATGGGAGCAGTCTGGCCAGGGCCTACGCCATAGCCACAGCCACATCTGCAACATACACCACAGCTCACAGCGGCACTGGATCCTTAACCCACTGAGCAAGGCCAGGGATCAAACCCACATCCTCATGGATACTAGTCATGTTCATTAACTGCTGAGCCACTGTGGGAGCTCCTTGTTTCTTGTATACGTTCAATCAAAGTTATTAGTTTCAACATGAAAATTTGTTCCAGTTGTCCATTATTGAAATTCAAAACCATCCCAAACCTTAATGGCTTATTACCACAACAATTTTATTATATTCTGTAATTTTCTGGGTTAGAAATTTGGTCAAGGCTGGGTTATTCTGCTTCGGTGGTGCTCCTCACTGGTGGATGCGCTGATCTGGAGGGGCAAAAACAACTTTGCTCACACACCTGTCACCTTGTGGGGGAGGCTGGTGGGCCGTGGCCAGGTCAAACAACTGGCCTCTCCAGCCTGTCAGTCTCAAGGCCCTCAGGCTTTTTACATGGCCGCTCAAAACTCTCAAAGGACTCTAGGAAGCAGTCATCAGGGCCCCCATCTCAAAAGGTTTGGGCCAGGAAATTGTTCCATTGTATTCTACTGGTCAGACTAATTACTGAACTTGCCCAGGTTCAAGGGGAGGGAATGCAGACCCCTCCCCCTCCACATAGGCGTGTTTAGGAACCTGTGGCCGTCCTTAATCTGCAACATACACTTTAAGCATTTTAAATGGCAGAACAAGCTAAAGTCTCCCAGAGAAATGCAGTTAAGGGAAGGTACCAAGATAAAGTATTTAGCATCTTCGGGCGTCTCTTGATGTCAGTAGTGATAATAATCCCTTAGGATCTTGTTCTCCTCGTTGATTTCTGGAGTAGGAAGTAGCCTTCTCAGAAACGCAGAAATGTCCATTTCTAGCTGGGAGTTATTTTGATATTTGAGTCAAATGATCTTAGGAAGAGGCACCCTTTCAGATGTTAACACTTCGATCTGGTTTCAGGTTTGTAAATTGAAGGTGATGAGACCAGAGTAAGCGATTAGGAAAGGCCATTGCTACTGTTTTGTAGACATGGGGGTGGGGTTTATACTGCATGCATGGTTGGTTTTTTTTGTTGGTTTTTTTTTGTTTTTTTGTCTTTTTAGGGCTACACCCACGGTTTATGGAGGTTCCCAGGCTAGGAGTTGAGTAGGAGATGTAGCCGCCCAGCCTACGCCACAGCCACAGCAACGCAGGATCTGAGCTGCATCTGCAACCTACAGCACAGCTCACGGAAACGCTGGATCCTCAACCCACCAAGCGAGGCCAGGGATTGAACCTACAACCTCCTCGTTCCTAGTCGGATTTGTTTTCGCTGCACCATCATGGGAACTCCATGTATGTATTGTTTGAGTCAATTGATTTAAAATTTGTCTAAATATTGTATAAGATTAATAGTAATTTTCAAGTTATAGTAACTCAATTAGGGATGTATAATTTAAAGAGATCTATGTTGAGTATGTTTGGATTTGGAGTTCTGTGTGGCTAGAGCATAAGGCTGGAGGCCCAGCTGTTGATGACAGGGAGCAATGAAGATGTAAGTGGACACCTGTGGGTGAAGGTGGGGAAAATTAACTCTGTCTTTCCTTCTCCTTCTCTACGTGGGTCTATGGGCTTTGCTCACTACCGACATCCATGAATTCCATCCCATCAGAGTTAAATGTATATGAATTTGGCTCCCTGTTAGATTGCGACCAATTTGAAAGTGATGCCCATTTTTGACTTGATAAGGAGAGCCCATGATTTGTTACCAAATTCCAGCTGACAAATGCCATACACAGTGGATACTGATGTGTAAGTGTATATGTGTACTATAGTTTAGGTAAATATAACCTTTCAGTTCTTAAATAGCCTATTTCAAAATAAGAGAATGTGGGTAGGATGGATCCTTTCGTGGATAAGTAGGGTCCATGTCTCTTCTTGAGTCTGGGTGGGCTCTGTAACCGCTTGGACCAATAGACTATGGTAGAAGTGACACCACACCGATTTCCAAGCCCAGGCATCAGCAGATTGGCGGCTTCAACTTCTTGTTTTCAGAACACCTGCTTTTTGAACCCAGCCATCATGCTGGAGAAAGCCCATGTAGTTCTCTGGAGACGAACTCTGTTCTGGTTCAGCTTTAGCCGAACTCCCAGTTAGTGCCAACCAGCCAGCCAGGTGCATGTGCTCTCTTGGAAATGGATCTACTACACCCAGTGGAGCTGCCCCAGCGGACACTAACTGCTCACTTCTGCCAGATTGCAGATTGTGAGCAAATTCCTTGATGGGGTCACTGAAGCCACTAAATTTGGGGGTGGTTTGTTATAATGGACTAGAGAACCAGAACTGAGACCCATGTGAGCATCACACTTATCTGAAGTGCTGGCGGGGACCGGGGAAAGCAGGGTGATGGAGATGTATGTATTTGTTACTAAACACTGACCGTGCACCTAACACATGGGCCTGGAACTGCACTGTGTCCTGGCAGTGGCCAGAAGCTGTCAGTCAGCTAGACTGTCTTGCAGGATGTCTGAGTGACACCCACCCGTGGCTACCATGGGGCGTTTCCTCTTCTCCTTCTCCCCTGCCCCATCTGGTGTTGCTCTCCAGAGTACGCTGCTTGACTCATCATCCTGTTTATTCTATTGACTTGGATGACCTGTTTTCTTCTCTCTCTCTCTGTCTCTGACTACATTGTAGTCCTTTGAGGTCTTGGGTATATTTCATACTTAAATCAGCGTCTGACATATTGCAGGTCAACTTGTGAATAATGTGAATTAATGGCATTAAAACCTCACTTTTATCCAGTGGTCCCAGTCAACCTTATTCTCAGAGGTGCTGCATTTTATTTTCCCAGTGTCTTGGATCAACAGGTTATTGACCACGGAGGAGGAAGAACTACCTCCCAATCCCTCTCCTTCTCTAAGCTGCTTTCCGAGCGAACCGTGCCAGTGGTTGACTTGTCACCTAGATCCTGTTACAACACGCACCACAAAAAAACACTTTAATCTTAATTTTATCCCAGGTTTAGGGTCACAACCATGTGCAAATGTGGGCTAGAATTCTCCTCCAAATTTTTATTATGAAAAATTTAAGTACACTGGAAAATCGATGAAACAGCACACTGAGTGCCGGTATATCCAACACCTAGTGTCAGCCATTGTTTATATTTTGTTCTTTTTTTTTCTTGATTTTTTTTTTTCTCTGAATGGAAAACTTGAAAGTAAGTTGTAGACGTCTTTTCACATCACCCCTAAAGGCTTCAGCATGCATCTCTTGGCAATAAAGATTTTCTCCTACATAAACATAATGCCAATATTTATTATATAAATATTAATTCAGTAGCACCCAGTTTATAGTCAAATCTCCTCAGGTGCATAAAAATTTCTTGTGTTGTTGTTATTTCTAATCAGGATGCCTCCATGGTTGTGCATTGCACTCTAAATCATTAGATTTATTAGATCCTCTTAAAAAATGATATCAAGGTTGGAGTTCCCGCCATGGCTCAGTGGTTAACCATGAGGTTGCGGGTTTGATCCCTGGCCTTGCTCAGTGGGTTAAGGATCCAGCGTTGCCGTGTTGCTGTGGTTGTGGCATAGGCCAGTGGCCACAGCTCCGATTCGACCCCTAGCTTGGAAACCTCCATATGCCACAGGAGCAGCCCTAGAAAAGGCAAAAAGACAAAATAATAATAATAATAATAATAATAATAATAAATAAAGTGGTATTCTTCTGTGAAGGATCAAATTAGGAAGTTGATATCACAGTCACTCTAGAACAACAAACAAGTGACTTCCTTTCTCTCTCTTGCTCTCTCTCAGCCAACACTATCCATTTATGAATTGTTTTTTCATCGATTATAGTCCTTATCCTCGGCTAAACTGTCCCAGATTTGGCCACTGGTATTCCTTTCCAACAGATTTCCATGTCCTCTAGATTCCTGAGTCCCCTCCTTTATCTGCAAATGGTTTTTTATTCTCTGGCCCAACAAGCTGTCCCAGGGAAACCTTGTACCTGGCTCCAGCATTGACCATTTTTATAAGGAACTCTGGATTCTTTTAGTGGAAAATGTTATTTAGAAACCAAGATCTTTAGCTTCTCCTTCTGAGAATAATGGATGCAGAGCCTACCAGACCTCTGACCCCCTTGTACCCCAAAATAACTGTTAAAATTGGGCCAAATACAAAAAACAGTTACCTGAAGTAACTGACGAGTAAACAGAAGCAGGTGGGCCCTTGTAGAAGCAGATCTTTTGGGGGGGGGTACTCCCAGGACTGGAGCTGTACACAGGAAGCCCAGGCCAAGTGCTGCCACTAGGGGGAGGGAGAAGGCCAGAAGGGAAAGCGTCAGAGAGGGGATCCCCAAATCCCCTCTGTCTGTGCACATCTCTGACGGCTAAACTACTCTCACGGAATAGCCGAAACGCACCTCATGAGGACAACAACTGCAGCTGAAGGTGCTGCTTCAGTGAACAGAGTTTTCAGGTCAGATTCAGCCAAGATAATTGCCAACCCAAACAACAGAAACAACACTCATCAAAGAAAAATAACAAGATCCAGAATCTAACCAATTAACATTCATCATGTCTAGGTTATGAAAGTAAAAGAGCCAACAGTTGAAAAATCAATAAAATCTCAGGAGAAAGGACAGTCAGCAGAGTCCAACCCCAAGAGAATAACTATGGGAAATGGAGGAAAAGGTAGGGTATCTTTAAGAGGCTTAGAAATGATTTTTTTTTAAAGAACTAAATAGGAATTTTAGAACTGAAAATAAGTATCTGAAATGTAAATTCACTGGGTGGATTCACTGACAAAAGGAAATGACAAAGGAGAGAGGAAAGATGGGGCAGAAAAAAGTGTTGGGAGAAATAATAGCTAATTTTTACCCCAAATCTATGACAAATAGAAATGTACAGGTACGAGGTAGTCAAGGACCACCAAGTAGAGTGAATACAGAGAAGCCCATGCAGACTCTCCCAAAATTCTGAAAACCAAAGGTAAAGAGAAAACCTCAAAAAAGCCGCAAAAGAGAAACGATGCGAGGGAACTAAATCCAGTTAGTGGCTGACCTCAGAAGCTATGGAAGACTGACAAGAATGGAACAGCATCTTTAAAGTTCTGAACAAAAACAATTTTCACCGTGGAATTCTATATCCAGCAAAAGCATCCTTCAAGAATGAAGGGATTGGGGGAGTTCCCGTCGTGGCTCAGTGGTTAACGAATCCGACTAGGAACCATGAGGTTGCAGGTTCAATCCCTGGCCTTGCTCAGTGGATTAAGGATCCGGTGTTGCCGTGAGCTGTGGTGTAGGTCGCAGATGCATCTCAGAGCCCGCGTTGCTGTGGCTCTGGCGTAGGCTGGTGGCTACAGCTCCAATTAGACCCCTAGCCTGGGAACCTCCATATGCCGTGGGAGCGGCCCTTGAAAAGGCAAAAAAAAAAAAAAAAAAAAGAATGAAGGATTGGAATGATGAAAAAGTTCAGCAGTGAGTCATGATAATGGTTGTACAACAATGTGAATGGACTTAATGCCAGTGAATTATACCTTTAAAAAAAGGGATCGACTGGTAAATTCTATGTCGTGTGTATTTACCTCAATAAAATAACTTTTAAAGGAAGAGTGAAAGAAAAATAAGGGCATACTCATATAAAGAATATGATAAGAACTTATCACCAGTAGAGCTGTACTTCCTGAAATACTAAAGGAACCTCTTAAAGCTGAAGGGAACTCAGACCCTTCAAGAAAAATGAAGAGCTTTGTAAATGGTGACAATTGGGTAAATACAAAATACTGGATTTTGGCTTCTCTCTCGCAATTTCTTTATTAACCATATAATTATTTAAAGCAAAAATTATAACTGTGCTGTGGGGTTACAACATTTGTAGATATGGTACATAGAGCAACCATAAGGGTAGATGGGAACCTCTCTTGTTGCAGGATTTCTATCCTTTACAGGAGGTGGTACAATATTGACTGTAAGCGGACTATGAAAAATTATGACATGTACTGTAATCCCTTGTGCAGCCACTTAAAAACGCAAAGGAATATAGCTGAAAAGCCAGTGGAAGAACCGAAATGGATATTCAAACAACTCTTTTAAAGGCAGGAAACGAGAAGCAGAGGAGCATAGTTTTGTTTTTGTTTTGTGTTGACCTACCGAGTGAGTAAAAGGAAATAGCTTTTAAAAATTAGATTAGAATAACATGATGGTAGCCCTTTAAAACAGAATTTTTTTGGAAGAACATTTTAATATGGGAAAAACGCTCCCAATGTTGTATTAACTGGAAAAGGCAGTAAGTATTATAGTATGACAGTAATTTTTTTAAATGTGGTGATATATTCACACTCTTGCGCAATATAGAAAAAAAAGGTTAAAGGATGTACACTAAAATGCTTTTTGGTGGTAGAATCATAGATGACAATGTCTTCATCTTACTTTCACATTTTCCACTTTTTATGAGCAATGAACATGGATTAAAATCTATTTCAGGAGTTCCCGTCATGGCGCAGTGGTTAACGAATCCGACTAGGAACCATGAGGTTGCGGGTTTGATCCCTGCCCTTGCTCAGTGGGTTAACGATCCGGCGTTGCCGTGAGCTGTGGTGTAGGTCGCAGATGCGGCTCGGATCCCGCGTTGCTGTGGCTCTGGCGTAGGCCGGTGGCTACAGCTCTGATTAGACCCCTAGCCTGGGAACCTCCATATGCCGCGGGAGCGGCCCAAGAAATAGCAACAACAACAACAAAAAAGACAAAAGACAAAAAAAAAAAAAATCTATTTCATAGCTATTGCAGTACATAGTCATAAAATAACACATAGGAGTTCTCGTGGTGGTACAGTGGAAATGAACCTGACTAGTATCCATGAGGATGCAGGTTTGATCCCTGGCCTCGCTTGGTAGGTTTGTAGCTGTGGTGTAGCTCACAGACATGGCTCAGATCCTGAGTTGCCGTGGCTGTGGTGTAGACCAGCTGCTGCAGCTCCGATCCGACCCCTAGCCTGAGAACTTCCATAAGCTGTGGGTGCAGCCCTTAAAATCAAAATAAAGGAAAATAACACATAGTTTTTCTATATTCTCTTTTTTTTTGGTCTTTTGTCTTTTTAGGGCCCCACCCGAGGCATATGGAAGTTTCCAGGCTAGGGGTCTAATCAGAGCTGTAGCCACTGGCCTATGCCAGAGCCACAGCAACACCAGATGTGTGACCTACATCACAGCTCACGGCAACGCCAGATCCTTAACCCACTGAGCAAGGCCAGGGATCGAACCCGCAACCTCATGGTTCCTAGTTGGATTCATTTCTGCTGTGCCATAACTGGAATTCCTGTATTCTCATTCTGTATAGTACTTTCCTCAGCTGAATTTCACTGATTTTTTTTTTTAAGCATATAGTCTTGTGATGTGCACATAATACAGCTACTCACCCCTTTATGTCTAACCGCCTCCCTTTAATGCAGCAGAGAATCTTTGCCCTGGAGCACACACAACTGAGTAGAGGGACTCCTGGATTCCAGTTCCGCCGGAGCCAGCTCTACTGTGTGAACCAGAACACAGCTTTCTCTCAGATTTCTAAGTCTGGAAGGCCCAACAAAAATAACCACTGTTTTCCTCTTTTAAAACAGAGCTTTAGGGAAAGATTTCCTCTATAAGTGCTAGAAAATGAATGTTTAATATTTTATTTTTAATAGTTTAAACCTGAGTGGAATGATTGTACAATTTGCAAACTCTGATAGAAGTCACCATTGTCCCTACACCTGTGAAGAGTTATGGGGAAAAATAGCACCTCTCACCTAGAGAAAATATTTGCCAATTGAAAATTAGTTTCCCATACATTGCCTCTTTATTCTTTTAGCTCAGACTTAATAAAGTGGACATTTGGTGATGGACTTCTCAATGCACTCCTTGTGGCCATCGGCCTATTCACACTCTTCCTGGCTGCATTAAGTGTCTCCAGTGCAGAGAATTAAGTCACGGTAAAAGTATACTCTGGGTTTTACCAGGAGGTCACGGAGAGCCCCTCTTGCCTTGGCAGTCAGCAGCATACTTATTACACTTCATTTATCTACTTGGGAGAACTCGAGAGGACCAGCTGGGCCCCTGTCTGCACTCATCAAGAGTTAATTTCTGAGTGAGGTGCTGTGGTCATGAACAAGTGCAGAAGGTACCCCATGGTCCTGCCAGACAACAGGGGCCCTCAATTAGCAGCAACGTTCAATCAGGCTGCTTAACCCGCCACGGGGCTTAGGTGGTCATGTCCTTCATGCCGCCCTCCCATAAACCGAGAACCCACAGCCAGGCTCAGATGTCTGTGCGGCCAGGGATGAGGAAGCCGGCGCAGACCCGGGCCTGACCCAGGTCGAGGGGATACCGGCCGTTGCTTTTATTTAGGATGCAGTAGTGAAGGGGAATGGAGAGATGTAGCTTTTTCCTTTAAGATCTGGGAGCATCTTTGTGTCTTTGCCAACTTCCTATTTCCCAAGCTGATGTTCTTTGGTATTAAAAACCGTCTCTTGTGGCCCTGTTTCTGGCAGTGTTGAGGTTAGACAGTGGCTCTTGAGACGGCTCGGTGTGGTAAAGTCAGAACACCCCCCTAGCTCTGAGGCCTGCCTTCGTCTCTCCAGTTGGTTTCGCTGCAAACTGGAGGTGATCGAATGTGCCCCGCTCGCCTGGCCAAGCTCTTAGGAAGATCAAATATAGAAGCAGTTAGTAAACTGTCAAACATTATTCCATTCTGAGGTGGTGTTACTGAATCATGTCAGGATTAGTTGCTTTTAGTTGGCACGCTCACTGTAGCCAAGGTAGGTGTTTATTTTAATGGTCACGTAGAGAATACGAAAACCTGGTGGTGTTGGTACAAGTTTTTTATTTTCCTAGAAATGCTATCTAATACGGCAGCATTTAATATATAGCAAATAAGTATTGGTACTTCTTGGGAGTTCCCGTTGTGGCCCAGTGGAAACAAATCTTACTGGCATCCATGAGGATGCAGTTTCGATCCCTGGCCTTGTCAGTGGGTTAAGGATCTGGCGTTGCCGTGAGCTGTGGTGTAGGTCTCAGACGCACACTGCTCGGATTTGATGTGGCTGTGGCGTAGGCTGGCAGCTGTAGCTCCAATTCAACCCCTAGCTTGGGAACCTCCATATGCTGTGGGTGTGGCCCTAAAAAGACAAAAAAAAAATACATATATATGTGTGTGTGTGTATGTACTTCTTTAAAGGTACTAATAATATATAGTACTATATAATATATTGGTACTTCTTTATATTCTGGCCGAGCGACTCTAAAGCACACTGAGGACCATGGCAGACGGGGGAGCAGTGCAAGAGGATGTGGAGGGGAAAGGATTTCTTAGCTCAGTGTGACTTTTCCTGTGGTCACAAGACCCTCCAGGCACCGTCTAACTGGAGAAACCGAAGGGGACTGTTTTGTTTCATTGGTTCCATGGCACATGGCGAGTCATTTTGGCATAGTCCACCAGGAAGTCACTGAGCAGACTGCTTGGTTACTTCCTGGCAAGCTGGCGTTGCTTCTGATGGCATATGGTGAATCTAGCATCTTTTCCGACACCAGTGAGTAACTGGATTTACTTACCTCCAGCGGCTTGAAATTCTTTCTGGTGAACAAATAGCCCACAACAGTGGAGGCAGCGCCCCGTTCCCTTGTTGGTAATGCAGAGTGTGACATGGGGGTGGAAATGAGAGGCGGTTACAGCAGCTGCTGGGAGCATTGCCCTGAGCTGGGGGACCGCCCAGGAGGAACTAATGGGCCTCGAGGAAGGTCTGTGGAGCCTCAGCCCCGGGAAGCACTTGGTAGAACACACATTCATTTAAGGTGGAAATGCTTAGCATTTTAAATGTTACTGTAAATTTTAAGCCCTGTTCTTTATTTACCTGGCGGTTTGGAGAGTGCTATGTCTTGGTGTAATGAAGCATTATGTTGGTATAACAAAAAGGAAACTGCCCTTCTGACAGGAACTGGGTCTCACTAGAAGCTCATGGTCTGGTGCGGGGGATCACCTGGGAATGGATGTGTGTATATGTGTGTGCAGGCGTGTTCCTGCTGGGGAGTCAAGACCAAATTGCCCATTACATTGCCTAATTCCACCTGAAGGTTTCCTGAAATGAATGTTGGATAGCAAATCCTTCACCGTTTGCAGGCTTTTTTTTTTTTTAATCCTGGGAAGTTTTTTTCCCCTCCACCACTTCTGCTTTGGAAACATGGAAATGATTTGTGTAGAATTGTTTTGATGGAGAGAAAAGAAATTTAAATTGTGGAGTAAATCAATCTCCAGATAATTCATGCAGCCCAAACCCATTGGAGCCAAAATCTGCTGCTGCATCTGGAGTCTTGCTCTGGGCCTTGTGGGCATAAACTGGAACCTTGGCAATAAACTTCTGGGCACAAGGTCACCCTATGCCAGCGTTTCTGGAATCCAGATTTAATACTACACATTCTTCCTTGTTTTGAAAAGAGAAAGCATTACTTTAAATGCTAGAAAGATCTGTTCCATCCTGAACATGGAAATATTGATGCTAGACACAGAACATGGAGAAGGAAGCTGTGGGCAGTTCATCTGCCTGGCCCCTGGCAGATAGGCATGAACCTAGTTCTCAAAGATGGGGCTTTGAACTTTTACTTCATGAAGGCTCCCTTGTCATTGGAGGATGGTGTGCAAGCTCTGGGTACCTTGGGCTTTGAGTTCCTAGCAGTGACTTCTGACCTGCCTTCAAACTCCATCTGGCTCACTGTCGCCATGACAACCAGTGTTAGGTGTGGGGTTCACTTTTAGTTAAAGGAGTAGGATTAGAAATTTGACCCTGTGCAGAATTCTTTTTCCACAGCATTCATTTTCAGTTTAATCACACGTACCTGTATCTGTACCTATGTCTTTGATATTCAAAATAAAAATTAGAGGTCATGTTTTGGGATTATTGTCATATTAATTCCTATTTTATTTTTCAAGTGCTCCCTGAAATGACTAATATATGACTGCTTACTAGTAACATGTGGTTTGCTGCTCAAACTATTCTATTGATTCCGCCTTTATACATTGTGTAGGGATGGTACTTCTCTATGAGATTAGATTATGTTGAATTACATTGAGATAAAAATGAAAAGGTAACTTAGTTCTGTTGTAAATCTGTTCTATTACAGGAACTCCATTGTTCTTGAAGTTTAGTACAATGCAAAGAATAGTGGCAAGGATTGAGAGCTGCATTCACAGGGAAGGGATGTGTGTCTTCACTGCATTCCTCACCTCCTTGGACACTAAATGACTCTACAAGCCTCAGTTTCTTTGTCTGTAAAATGGCAATAACAGTAGCAACTTTTCAACTTTTTCTAGTGATAAATAAATAAGACGTCATTCAAAAGTGCCATGTATGGGAGTCTCCTGATGGCTCAGCAGGTTAAGGATCCAGTGTTGTCACTGCTGTGGCACAGGTTCAGTCCCTGGCCCAGGAACTTCTTCATGCCCCCAAGCACAGCCAAAAAAAACCGAAACCAGAAGCCAAACAAAACAAAAGTACACTGTAAACATTAGTAAAATACAAGGCAAATGTTAATATTTGTGGCAGAGAAAATATTACATGATTCCTACCCTGTTTTATTTTCTTCCTGGGCACGCAGATCTTCTTTCCACTGGCTTGGAGTCGTGGGCATGGCCAGTGGGCGGGATGGGCATAAAGTTTACATGTTCCAGGTCTGGCCCCTCAGATTCTCCCACTCTCCCTTTCCCTTTCTATTGAGATTTTGGAGGTCATGTGGGAAAACAGTGGTGTCACAAGTTGGAAGGGGCCTGTCCTCGAGTCACTTGGAGGAGAGCCGTCTGACTAGCTTTGGACTTGGGCCACTGCCTTTAGAGTTGCTTGAGCTAGTATTAGCCTGCCCTGATTAATCACAATTTTGGAAGAGAACATTATTTGCTACTGTTAACAGATAATTGTATTTTTAGGTATCTTACATTATGTATATTATAAATACAGCATACTCTTGTTTAAGGTCATTTATATAATATGATATAATTGCTAAAAGTGCAAATGAAAATCAACCTATTTGCAGTTTTTAATTTAGGACACAACTGCTCACAACGATGCAAGTCCATATCTAAAGTTTTATTAAATTGTTTTTCAGTTTTAAAGTGTTATGGACGTAGAATTGCTTTATAATGTTGTGGTAATTTCTGCTGTACAACAAAGTGATTTAGTTATATGTGCACACGCATCCATTCTCTTTCAGATTCTTTTCCCATATAGATGATCACAGAATATTGGGTAGAGGTCCCTGTGCTAAACGCCAGGTCCCTGTTGGCCAGTGATTCCATATACCACAATGTGCACATGCCAATCCCAAACCCCCAGTAAATCTCCCCTCCCCTGCCACCTGTCCCCTTTGGTAACCTTAAGTTTGTTTTGATATGTACAAAATTTTTGTACACATCTTAACCAGCAATGCTAGTTAATAGACACACTGAGAGGTGAATACTTCCTAGAAACATTAGCAATAATAAAAGAATATTAACTGTCTTTGATTCAGCACTTAACATATGCCAGGTATGTTTGGCTAAAAACTTCCCCAGACATTTTAGGTGTGGGCCTTGAAACAAGGCCTTTTTTTTTTTTTTCTTTCAAATTATTTTCATACCTGTTAAGATTGGTTTCTGAGATGAAAGCTTGTGTTTTCCTTTTCTAGATTGTCATACCCCTTCCCTGTTATTACAGTAGCATGTGGCTCAGATGAATTGAGCTGGGAGCTAATTATGTGCGAGAATCTGATTTCTACGATGTCATAGGGCAGGCAACTACTAAAATCAATTTCAAGCAGATTATTGCAGGTTGAAAAATGACATGTATCTCTGCTGTGAACCGGGTGTGTTTGGGCTGGTGTACATATCAAGGATGATTATCCAGGGGGCGTTCGTGATTATCAATGATTTCTCAGTCTGTTCTTTAATTTTCCTGTGTAAATATGTCCAGCCAAATATCATTTCCTGCATTTTCATCCATCTGAATTAAACATCTAAGAACCATAGCCACGATATAAATTTCCACTGAGGCAAATGCTGCTACTGGTGACATGGCCGCAGCAGCTACAAATGCTTTATGATGAATTGACTTCAAGTCTTTAATCTTAACTCTTTCCTTCGACACCACTCTCTACTCTCAAAACTGATGGACAGAATTCACCCCTCAAAGTTAAAGAAATCGCAGCCAACACGGAACCTACCATTCTTGTATGTTCATGGTAACTGAGTTTGTGGTCTGAGGTTGTGTGAGTTAGGCTGCATTAAAATGACAAATGATGGAAAAGGAATTTTCAGATTTCGGTCTTATACGAGGTGACGGAAGCTTTCTGAAGACAAACATGGTGGCTGGGAACCCCACAGCCTGATCCCCGGGCTTCAGGTCCCGGCCCTGCTACTCCCATGGGTCTTCCTTTCCTTATCTGTGGCGTGGAATTATTACAGTGCCTTTCTGCCTCTTTGCTCTCCGGTAAAGCGGAGTTAATACTAGTTCTACCTCATAAGATTGATGACTCGTTTCTGTGAAATGCTGGGAACGGTACCTGTAGGGTGCGAGCACTCGCCTGCTTGTGTAAGTTTGCCTTGACCGCATCTGATCCACATGTAATGCTGATTTTCACTTTGTTGGAAAGCTGGATACAGATCTTTAGTTCCTCGGCTTATTATAAAAATGCCTGTTGTTTTTGTGTGTGTTCACCAAGTATTTATGTGGTTCCTGCCGTATGCTGCACACGTATATACTTGCTGTATGTGCCAGGAGTGTATATTCCAAGTTTGTCCACGTCTGTGTTATCTGTGGCAAGCAGGAAATACTTTGCTATGCTGACCTCTGCCATCTTTCAGATCCTCTGTTGAGGAGTCAGACTGACTGGCCTCAGAGTCTGTGGGGTCATTTGGTCTCAAGATGACTTGTCCAGAAATTGTTATTAGCATGTATTCTCTGTGCTGATACTAAGCACAGTCCATAGATAAGAAAATGAATCATGAAACTCAGACTGGATTTTCCTCATGAGGCTTTTTCCAAATGTTTCCATTTTACTGTTATTAGTTGCTCACAAACAACTCTGTGATTTGGGCTACTTACTGTAGTGCCATTTTTCCAACTTCGAGAACCGAGGCTTTGGATACTGGAATGAGTGACTTCCTGAGCCTCTCGGCTGAATATGGGACTCTGATTCATAGGGTCCAGTTTCCTACTCCTTGGAAATCTGGCAGATTCAAGTTAGAGTTGTACTGGATAGGGGGTAGGAACCCACTACTTACAGATCAGAGATTTGGGAGACTGTACTTTGTTGGCACAAGCCGACCAGTGTGACATTGGGCACACACCCTTAGTCCCCTGATTAAATATTATCTCTAGGACTTCCCTGGTGGCTCAGCGGGTTAAGGATTCCAAGTTGTCAGTGCTGTGGCGTGGGTTCAATCCCTGGCTCTGGAACTTCCGCATGCTGTGGGCGTGGCCAAAACATCATCTCTAAACTGATAGCTTCCAAATTTACATCTCAGTCTTCAGATTCTCACATTCATTTGCTGACTGGATATGTGAATAAACTATACTTAGACTTAGATAAGAGACTTCTTAAAGTTATCTTGCCCTAGTGGTCAAGATAACGTCTGATGGTATAAGGGTAGAGGTGTAGACTAATGGAACAGAGCAGAATCCAGAAATGGACTAACGTTTAGTCAATTGAATTTTTTTAAATAAAGGTGCCAACATCATTCACTGGGGAAAAAGATAGTCATTTTAATAAATGGTGCTCAAACAACTGCATATCTGTATGAGAAAAAAAAAAGAATCTCAATCTTTGCCTGATACCATATAGAAGAATTAATTCAAAATGGATCATCAACCTAAATATGAGAGTTCAAAATATTAAACTTGTAGGGAAAAACATAGGAGAAAACCTTTGTGATATAGAAGTATAGAAAGATTTCTTAAATAAGACACAAAATAGATAAAAGTGATTAAAATGGGGTTAGTTTCATTTAAAAAAAAAAACCTTTTATTCTTTATAAGACACAGTTGAGAAAACAGGCAAGCCACAGATTGGGAGAAAATCTTTGCAGAACATACTTCTGACAGAGGACTTGCTGCCAGAATATGTATGGAGCCTTGTAACTCAGTATGAAGAAGACAACCAATTTTAAAAAAAAGGCAAAAGATTTGGAAAGCTCTTTCACCAAAGAAAATATGAATGCCAGGAAGCACAAAGGAAGATGCTCACTATCACTCATCTTCATGGCAATGCAGGTTAAATTGCAGTTGCTACCATTATGCATCCGTCAGTAGGGCTAACCTAGCGACGAACCATACCACGTATTGGTGGGAATGCAGAGAAACTATAACTCTCGCGTATTGCTGGTGGGAATGCAAAAATGATACAGCTGCTTTGGAGTTCCCGTTGTGGCGCAGTGGTTAACGAATCTGACTAGGAACCATGAGGTTGCAGGTTCGATCCCTGGCCTTGCTCAGTTGGTTAGGGATCCAGCGTTGCCATGAGCTATGGTGTAGGTCACAGACGCAGCTCGGATCCTGCGTTGCTGTGGCTCTGGCATAGGCCAGCGGCTGCAGCTCTGATTAGACCCCTAGTCTGGGAACCTCCATATGCCACGGGAGCGGCCCTAGAAAAGGCAAAAGACCAAAAAAAAAAAAAAAAAAAAAAAAGATATAGCCACTTTGAAAACATTCTGTCAGTATCTTATGAAATTAAATATATACTCCTTATAAGACCCAGCAACATTACTCCTGGGGATTTGCCCCGGACATTTATCCACACAAAGAACTTGTACAGAAATATTCACAGCAGCATTATTCATAATATTAGTCCATGCAGCCACGTGAGTGGATCTCAGAAATGTTATGCTAAGTGAAGTTCCATGGTTCTTACCTGTCTGGATGCCCTACATGATTGTGGCCCCACGACCACCCACACTTTCTCCTGTACACACACATGCACACATGTGTGTCAGGGCTCAGAAGTGGCAAGCACCCTCTCTAACTCAGATGCTCCCTGCCTGGACCAGTCCTCTCCCGGTTATCTTTCCTGCCCTCACTTCCTTTAGGTCTCTGCTCATACATCAATTTAGAGAGGCCTTATCTACCCATCCTTTATAAAATATAAAACAGCATTCACTACTCCTTCTCTAACCTCCTTACCTAATGTGTAATGCACTTATTTGCCTATTAACTCCTTCCAGAATTAAGCCTCTTTTGCTTACTGTTGCATTTCTTGGTCCCTAGAAAATAGTGCTACATAATAAATTTTCAATAGATAATTGCTAGGTAAACAACATGAATGTACACAGCTCAGAATGCAGGCAGACGGATAGGCTGAGACTTCAGGGTTTGCGTGCCTTGTCAAGTTATGGGCCACTGCATGCTGTGTTGGCAGGTTTGCCTTTGCCTTTTCATTCATTCACGTGCTGGACAGGCTCCGACTCCAGGTAGGTTTGAGAAACTGATGCAGTGCACACCCAAGAATGAATGCAGATGCATTTAATACCTTATTTAACAGGTTAAAACTGGAAATCCTTAACATTTTTGCAAAAGTATAGAGCTTTTTACGATACTACTTGAATGAGGTATAGCACACCGATTATTAATTAGTCTTCCTCATCCCCCATCCCATTTATAAAATAAAAATATAAGGCATAGTGAGGAGAAAATAATTTTAATAATATGTATACAATGTTGTACTTAAATGCTCTTTAAAAAAATTGTGGGCATGGAACCAATACTGTGTTCTCACATTATCATTCTATTCCGTTGAAGAGTTGCTTGTTAGTTTGTTTTATTGCCAGATTATAAGATTTTAGACATGGCACAAAATACTGTCTTTGAGTGGCACAGCCATAAATCACGTAGGAAAGATTGTGATCAACTTACTGTAATATTTTAAATAGTAAAAAGAAACGTGCTTTTGAGAATTAGTAAATTCAGGAAACTGATCATCTGACTAATGACTAGGTCATTGGACAACTGACCTAGATCTGCTGACATTTATCGTATGTCTTTTCTGCATCTGTTGAGACAGTCACATGATTTTCCTCATTTGCCCAATTGTGACGCATTACAGTGACACATTTTTTCCTGACGTTAAACCATCCTTGCATTTCTACTTGATTATAATGCATTTTACATATAAGAGCACTATTGAATTCAGTTAGCCAAGTGTTTCACTTAGGATTTTCCTATATATGTCTATAAGTAAAGAGAGGCTATTATTTTGTTTTCTTGCCTACTTAAAATTGAGACTATACTAGAATCATGAAAGGAATCAGGCAGCTTTTCCTCTTTTTATAATTTGTGGAACATAATGGAATGTTTTCAGAGTTACACACTGCAGCTGTTTTGAACCCCAGTTGTGCTTGGTTTACTTAAGCCACCAAAATATTTTTAAAAACCTTGTCCTTAATTAACCTTTTAAATTAAAAAGATACTTTTCTAGTTCCACTGTTTTTCTTTTTTCCAGTGAGTGACCTAAATTAACTGTCCAGTTAATTTGTAATGAATATTTATTCACTCATTCATTTGACATTCATTTAGATTTATTAGGTATTTGCTCTGTACAGGGCATTATCCCAGGCACTGGAGGAGAAATGAATGGCAAGAGCCATGCCCTCATTTCTTCCAGAAGGGAACCAGACCTGGCTCTGGTTATTACTACCTAAGGCAGCATGTCCATTCTGGAGTTGGACCACTTGGAACTTTCAAGAAGTTTGACTCTCTCAAAAGAGTAATTTTGCATACATACTGAGCCACAAAAGAGTCATGGTCCCAGATTTTCTAGTTTCAGTTAGAAACATACATTTTAAATAGTTGATGAATGAATAAGTACCTGCTATGCCTATTGTGTATGGCAGTGTGTATGGCACAGGAACTGTGAAATTGATTTCAGTAGTTTGTGTCAAAGGTTGTCAGTATTTTGGAAGATGCACACTGTCCTCATTTACTGCCACTTTGAACATGTTAAAAGTGGTGTTTGGGAGCTCCCGTTGTGGCTCAGCAGTAACGATCCTGACTAGTATCCAAGAAGACGCAGGTTGGAGCCCTGGCCCTGCTCAGTGGGTTAAGGATCCGGTGTTGCCAAGAGCTGCAGTGTAGGTCAAAGACATGGCTCAGATCTGGCAAGGCTGTGGCTGTGGCTGTGGTGTAGGCCAGCAGCTGTAGCTCTGATTCGACCCCTAGCCTGGGAACTTCCACATGCCGTGTGTGTGGCCCTTAAAAAAAAAAAAAAAAAAAGAGTGTGTTTGAAGGCATGAGCTGCTCAAGAGGGGACTCGTGTGTTCCCTCCAGCCCTGCTCTCTTCACATGGATGCACCGTCCATGTTTCTTAGCATAGGAAGAGTCCATGTTTCTACCTTTGGAAGGTCTGCAGCTCAGGTGTGATGATGTGCTATGGTTGCCATGGTTTGTAGAAGAAACCAGGGCATATAGGTTTCTGAATTCTTAACCTGGTGCCTTTGCCAGAGAAGCAAAGTCAGTTTAATCAGCTTCTTGTCTTCCCTAGACTGACTCATTCCCCTGCTGACCTTATCTGGTCCCATGGCTCTAAGTACCATTTCCATGGTAACAGTTCCCAAATGAATAGCCCTGCCCAGATCTCTCTCCTCAACTCAACTATTGCTTCAATTTTCTAGACTGTCCAGTAGACAACTCACACTTTCCAGATCCAGTCCCAGCACCTGATTCCTTCATCTGTTCACTCTAACTTCCTACTTTCAGCAAATGGCACATCCCTCTTTTTCTAGTTGTGCTGGCCAAAAATCTTCTCACCCTTGTCCTCTGTCTTTCTTGAAGGAACCCAATTCATCATTGAACCCTATTGGTTCCTCTCTCAGAACATCTACTCCTCCAGCTTCTGACACTCCCACCCGAGCCCATGCAGTGTTATGTCTCACCTGCATCCCTGCAGAGCCTCCTAGCTGCTTCCCCACGACCACTGCCCTAGGCTGTTTTCCATATAGCAACCATGTGAAGCTCTTAAAAAAATCAGTCAGGTTGTATCACTCTGTTTAGAATGGTTCAGAATTGCTCCTCTTATTCAGTATAAAATCCAGAATCCAAGAATACCCACGTGGCATCATGGGTTACGCGTACAGTCTTGTCGGTACTGTGGCTTGGGTCACTGCTGTGGCACTGGTTCGATCCCTGGCCCTGGAACTTGCACATGCCATATGGCCAAAAAATAATAATGATAATAATTTAAAAATAAAATGAGATCCAGCATCCAGACCTAGAAAGGCTTAAATCTGCCCCTGCCCCACATTTCTGTATACCCTCCCCCTTACCCTCTGCAATGTATTTAGCCACCCCAGCCAGCCACTTTGTTCTTCCCCAGACCTACTCAGGACCTTTCGCCTCGCTGTCCCTCCTGCCCAGAACCCACCTGTCTCACATGCCGTCATGATGCACTCTCTTGCTTCCTTCTGCTCTCTGATCAAATGTCTGAACAGCGGGGCCTTCCCTGACCACTCAACAGAAAATCAACACCCTATCCCTTGTCCATTTCTTTCCCCTCATTCTGCTTTTTTTTTTTTTTTTCCCACCAGGTTGACAGTTTATGTATTTATCTGTTCATTTGCCCACCCCATCCCCTGCCCTGCCCCAGAAGGCTCCCTAGGCAAAGACAGAGCATTGTCCCTGTAACAACCCCAGAGCCTAAGCTGTTCCCTAGGAACTCAGAGGGTTAAGGATCCAGCGTTGTCACTGCTGCCACTTGGGTAACTGCTGAGGCTCTGGTTTGATCCGTGACCCAGGAACTTCTGCATGCCTCACGGTAAAAAGACAAACAAAAAAACCCAAATAAGCAAGCAAACAAACAAAACCCCAGAGCCTAGATGAGGGCCTGGCATGTAGCACTCGTTAACTGAATTATATGTACCCTGGCTGATGTGCGCCAAGAAGCTTGAGGAGGTCTCCGCTTGGAAAGAGTCACTCCAGGGAGTTCAGGGGGCACGGCCCAGTCTGCCTCCTCAGCTTGTCCTCAGCAAAAGCTCAGAATCCGGGGTATGTCTGAAAACACGTTCTGTGGAGAGGCATGGTGCCTTTTTCGCAGGGTGTAATGGGCTTCTGGGCAGCTGTCCATGTAGGTCCTAACTTAATGGCCCCTCATTAACAGCCCGATGAATGAGGCAGCAGTAGCTGAAGAACCCGAGGCTCAGACAGGTTAAGTAATGGCCCAAGGTTCTTGGCTCAAAATGTTGGAGCCGAGAGAGAAACGGACCAGTTCTAGCAGTATCTTTTCTCACTACAGGCACATTTCTTTGCAGTCTGATTTATCTTTAACATTTTGTTGCACATTTTCCATGATTTCTACTCTGTAATTCTGGCATGTGTTTGTTTCGATATAAAAATTACACTTTCTAAAAAATTACGAACTGGTGCTACTCCTTGAAGAATTTGTGACCTAAAAATAAATAATTTTTAAAAAATTATACTTTCACCTCTCTGCTTATTCAGCCTTTTTGCTTCTCAGAGTAAAACTAACACATTAATGAGGATGCACCCTGTCTGTGTTTTCATGAGTCCTCTGATAGGCACAAGCCTCTGGTCGTTCCTACAGTTTGTGAGAGGCAGGCGCCCTAGAGAAATATAGTGGTTCCTAAGGTCAAGTCCAGAAGTGAACATTAGTAAGGGTAATTAAAAAAATTTTTAATTGAGAAATAGTTGATATACAATATTATGTAAGTTTCAGACGTACAACATGGTAATTCACCAGTTTTAAAGCCATAGCTCCATTTATAATTATTATGAAATATTGGCTATATTTGCTGTTCTGTATAATATATTCTTATAGCTTGTTTATTTTATACACAGTGGTATGTACCTCATAATCCCTTACCCCTATCCTGCTCTCCCCCTCTTTTCTCTCCCTACTGATAACTACTAGTTTGTTCTCTGTATCTGTCGCTTTCTTTTGTGTTATATTCTACTGGTTTATTTTATTTTTTAGATTCCGTATATGTGATATCATATAGTATTTGTCTTTCTCTAAGTGTAATACCTTGTAGCTCTAGCCACGTTGTTGCAAATGACATTGTTTTATTCTTTTTTATGGTTGAGTAATATTTGTGTGTGTGTGTGTACCACATCTTGTTAAGTCGGTCATCTGTCGATGGGCACTTGGGTTGCTTACATGTTTTGGTTATGGTAAATAGTGCTATTATGAACACTGGGGTGCACATAGATCTTTGAATTAGTTTTCTTCTTTTCCAGATATATGCCCAGAAGTGGGACTGCAAGATCATATGGTAGCTCTATTTTTCGTTTTTCAAGGAACCTCTACATTGTTCTCCATAGTGGCTGCACCAATTAATATACAAACCAACAGTGTAGGAGGGTTCCCTTCTTCCACACCCTTTCCAGCATTTATTTGTAGATTTTTGATGATGCCCATTCTGGCTGGTGGAAGGTGATACCTCACGTAGTTTTGATTTGCATTTCTCTAATCATTAGCGATGCTGAGAATCTTTTCATGTGCCTGTTGGCCATCTGTATGTCTTCTTTGGGGAAATGTCTTCTGCTGGTTTATTTTGGGTGATTGATTGATTGATTGATTGATGTTGAGTTCTGCGAACTGTTTCTATATTTGGAGATTATCCCCTTATCAGTCATCGCTTGCAAATATTTTTCCCATTCTGTAGGTTGTCTTTTTATCTTATCGGTGATTTCCTTTGCTGTGCAAAAGCTTTTACTATGGTCAAAAGGACAATTGAAACTAAAGACTCAAACTAGGAGCTCAACAGCTTTGACTTTTTATTTTTCCAAATAAAGTCAAGCCTTCTTCTCTTTGTTTCTACAAAGAGGAAAACCTGGTGGTGTTGGTACATGTTTTATATTTTCCTGGAAATGCTATCTAATACTGCAGCACTTAATAGATAGCAAATAAATATTAGTACTTCTTTAAATTCTGGCCAAGTGACTCTAAAGCACACTGAGGACCATGGCGGCGGCAGGGTGGGGGTTCTGTGTGGGAGGATGTGGAGGGGAAAGGATTTCTTAGCTCAGTGCGACTTTTCCTGCAGTCAGATTAGATATAAAGATACATTAGGGATTCAAGTTCAACTGTGAACATTTCCACAAAGATGGGGTAGTGAGTGCAAAGTTCAATAATGATGAAATGAAGAGGAGTGGGTGCACATTTTCCCACCACATCAGCTGTTGGTAAGCAGACCTAGGTTCTGGAGAATCTTTGATGCAGTTGCCCCAAGGTCTTTGGCATGTGACTTCACAGGGCATAAAAAGGTAGCTTTCATAATTAGGATGCAGATAGCATTTTCTGTCTGTGCCACGGTAAAAAGGTTTCTCTTCCCAGAGCCTTTCTACCATCTTCCTTTTCCTGTCCTTGGCTGTAGTTCCAAGAGGCACCAGACGTCTTCACAGCTTCGTGATTTTGACACACATTGGCTGTTGGTGTAGTAATTTGGAAGCAGTTATTTGCTGTGAATACCAGGCCTCCACAGTCTTCCTAGCCTTGTCTCTAGACGAGTAACTTCAGTTGCCCCCTCTGCTGTTGGGGTTGTAATATCCCCCAACTCGGATGAAATAAAATCACTAGCAGGAGCTCACTGGAGCTGATGCAATAAAATCAGCTGGCGATGACGCTCCTCCTCCTCGCTTCGACTCCCAGGGAAGTGCCATTTTCGCAGGTTGGTCTAAAACCGAGGAATGTCAGCGATTTCCTGTGGTTCCACCCCATGCTTGTGCTCACACTCTACTACAATGAGCGGTTTGTGAGCAGGTGGCAGCTGGTCCCAGAGTGAGCTCTTTCTCCTGGCTTGTGACAGAAGAAAAGAAAAGGCTGCCTGTCCCCAGGGATTAGCGCTGGGAGCCTGCAGAGTGGCCACCAGGTGACTTAACTGCGGTCCTTTTATAGGTTTCACTATTGGCACCTGGCTAATGGGATGGGGATTTAGGGACCCGGTTTCTAAGATTGTCTTTTCCTGTTCGGTGCGGCAAGGGCCTAAGTGCCTTGACGACAGGTAGTTCATCCGCCGCATGGATTTTAAGGCGCGCGCATGGGTTTCTGTGGCTGGGCCGGGCCTTACTGGAGGTGGTTGTTATTCCGCTGCTTTTTCTCTGGGGGTCCCCGTGGAAACCTACTCCATCCGGCCTAATTGGCCCTTTCTTTGTGGCGAGAGGACACTCCATTCTAACCTGGGTATTCTCCTTTTTTCTGCCTTTCCTCCTCTTTCCCTTTTCCTCTTCCCTTTGCACAGATTGTTTTTTGCGGGTCCTCCCCCTAAGCTTTCTGAGGCTACGGAAACTTAATCCTTGTGCTTCTAGCAAACAAACTCTTTTGAAACAGTCGCATCCCACATGGCCCTGTGGCCCCAGCTTATGTGGCACGTGAGGGCCCGCCTCCCCGGGCGCTGATGCTGGTCTCAGCCCCAGCCTGCCCTTGGCCGTTTCCCAATCACGCTCTATTTCTCTCATATGGTACAAACCCACGTAGAATAGGTTACATTTAATGGGGTGAGAAAAATCCACACTGTTAAGAGAAAAGTCGCAGGTGAGGTCAAGCTGCTTCCTCTTGGGAAGGAGAATGGTTTTCTTCTCTCTGGCTCCCACACCGAAAATTCATACAAAAGAGCTCTTTTTATGTTTGATGTATTGCTTTTAAAAAACAAATCCTTCATGTTTTTTCATTTTTGGTTCATACCTCTTGGCCGACCCAGCAGGAATTTGGCAGTTGAAAGTGCTGCTTCTCGCAAATGCTAAAAGCCGCCTCGCTGGGAGTCACTGGATGCTGGCGAGGAGGGCTCAGGGAGCCGTGGGCTGCTAGTTCCAGTTTGCAAGTATTTAGGTCTTATCAGTTGTTGACTGGGAGCGAGGTTGGGGGGCTCCTCTTATTTATTGTATCTATGAGAGTTTTTTTATAACCAAGAGTGTTTTTTTGTAACCCAAGGCACAGTGAGGTGCCTAATGGATCTTGTTTCCACGAGACCTCTATGTTGCTATTTTTTTTCCTGGTGTGAAATCTTTTCTATTATGATTCATGTTCCAGAAGACCTTCGATAAGTTATATGTAAGCCACTGTAATTATAAGCAAGCTCAAACTAAGGCATATCTTAATTTATTACTTCATTTTACTCTATTTACAAAGCACATAGTCTAATACTCCAATTCTGCTTAAAAAGAAAAAAAAAAAATTAGAAGCCACATGAGTGCCAAATCAACACCGAGAGGCAGTGGTGGTGAAGGGAATGACTTAAAAAATTCTTCTGATCCCGTAAGGTTTCCAGTGAAGAGAACACCATTCTGGTGTTCTTTGCCGTCTGGCGCTTCTGGAAACTCAAGTGCAGGCAGAGTGACGTGATGGCTTTGCCAGAAGGGTTACATGGCTTCGGCTGACCTTCCTTCCAGTGCAGACAGCCCCCCCTTGCTTGCCTGAGTCTTGACAGACCACACTGGAGCATTCCTGCTGCCTTCTGGATCTTTCTGTGTGGATGAGCAGAAACCCAAGACTCTACAAAAGGCAGCCAAACACAGAATAGGTCTTGGTGATTATTTTTGTCTTTACCCTGAATACAGGAGCGAATGACATCGTAGGACTCTACTACACAATTCACTGAGCATTATTTTCATGCACTAAATTAGCCGAAGCAGTGTTTTTAAATGATATCCAGGCTGGGCAAGGATATGATAAAACAGGTACAGATACTCTTAAACCTTGTTCAAACCTTGGTGGGAGTGTAAACTGGAAAAACCTTTTGAAAAGCAATTTCGAAATAGGCATTAGGAATCATAAGTTCATATCCTTTGACCCAATAATCCTACTTCTGATAATCTACCCTTAAGAAATAATCAGATATATGGAAAAATCCATACTCTGGAAGATTTGTAATGTGTTGTATACAGTCCCTTGGAATTTTATCCATCAACAGAAAGATTAACGCTGTAGAGAAATGGCCAGATCAATTAAGAAGCAGGTTAAAATAAATTATAGTTAGTAGGTTAAAACCTTTATGACATACAACAGAGAAAGGATTAGAACATGTGGAGAAGTGATAGTCATTATTAGGATGAACGAGTTAAGCTTTCATTTCTGTTTTCCAAACTATTTAGTGTTATTGCTTTCATAAATTAAATATCCTACATATTTCAAACCATGGCAAAGGAAAGCATTAGTTTAGCTACCACTAATTTCGAATTTATGATTATCCAGAGATGACGCTGAAATTTTCTTTGTTGATGAGCACAAACAAAATTATAGGCAAAATATTTAAAATTACTCAGTAGCTCAAGCCCAAATTCATTCTTCAGCATACTTTAATTCATTGAATGCATTCGAAAGAAGTAGGACTGCATTAGAAAACTTTTTTTCTGCCACATCAGACTACAGATTTCATGCTCTTTGTGACAATTAACGGTGGTCGTGTGGACTGTTTTAGGAGTAAAAGCACCTCCTGCCAGGTGGTTGGTATGGCTGTAGGACATGGGCATCTTTTACTGCCCTCTTCTAGTGGGATAATCGACGTATTCATCTGCCAGCCAGAGGGACTCTCATACCCACTGGCACTTTCTCAATCAAACAATATATTCCTCATTTCACACACACACACACACACACACACACACACACACACACACACACACACTGCCCTACAAAACAATGAAATCCAACAACTAGCAATTAAGGAACTCCTACCTAAGATGGCACCCCAGTCTATAAGAAAGGGGGCGACTGCACTCGGAGCTCCCTCGTGTTCCAGAGTGTTAGGAGTTCCTCATCTTTTCCAAAGAAGTTATTCATCCTCCCTAAAAATCCTCTGAGTTTTTATAACTTAAGGATACTTTTAATAACACACTCATTTTCCATAATGATCTCTGACTGTAACGCAGCACATAAACCTTTCCTGCAGACCCCGCCCACAGGCCTCGTCTGTCTCATTACAGTCCGGCTCTGCCGCAGGGACTTTCATCTTTCCCTTTGCATTTTAATGCTTATCGTAAAAAGCTGTATGAGAAGTTCCAGGCAGTTTCATTTCGTGTAAGCACACCCAGCAATCTCGATTTCATTAGAATGTTAAGTTCTGTTCATTGTTCTTGGCTGGGTGAGGGTCATTCGCTGGGACAGCATTGAGAGTAGGTCCGAAGGTGTGTCACCTCCCACGTTCCGCGGGAGAATTCACCGGGTAGTGGGTCGCGTGCCGTGCCACGCCTGTTCTGCGCATGCGCCTACCTGGTGCAGCGTGTCCCTCGGATTTGCCAGTTGTGCGTGTTCCTCAGGGTGCAGAGGGGACGCGGGCACAGTGGCGCTTCAGGAAGACGAAGCCTCTACGGGAAGTGGTCACCAAACTAAAAGTAAAACTAGAGGGAGGTGAGGTGAATTTAGCAAATTGGAAACAAAATATACCTCTGCCCAAACTCAAGCCGATCTGAGAAATGGCAAGACAAAGAAATAAGCGCAAGAGGTTGCGATATTCCGCAAGGACCCCTAACAACCCTCGGGTGGATGGGCCAACGGCAGAGGGGGCTTCTCACCTGGTCATCCGCACAGTTGGTCTGGACCTTTATCAGGCAGGAGATGGACTCCGTCCCCAGTAAGATTCCGCAGCACTTGTTAGCATTATCGGGTGTTTTCACCGGTCTTTTCTCTTCATCCTCTTTACAGTCAGGGGAAGTAGGATGTAGACACAAGACAATTCCTCTTTTTCCAGAATATCCAGAGGATCCAGAGGACTCCTGCACCAGCAGCCCCTCCGTCTGGTGGGACCAAGTGCCTGCAGAGTGGTGGTTGTACTGGACTTGGAACAGACCAGCCTCCCCAGAAGGCAGACACTTATTGCCAATTTCCTGTTAAGATCAAAGTGGTGCCTCATCCCAAGCATTTCTGAGGGAATGCTTTTAAAAGAGTGCCCAGAGCTGACTTACACCAGCACCTGGAGTGGAAGTGCCAGTGCCCTAGGGTGGGCTAACCTGTGTTCACATCTTTAAATGTAGTCCAGGGTTTGCTGTCTTTACCTCCCTCCCCGCCCACTTCCCCCTTCATGAAGTGAGCTGTCTCCCCGGAATCCTGAGATCTCTTACTGTCCTGTGACTTAGCTGGCCTACATGGTCTTGTATTGCTGATTATTCTTGTTGTCGGGCTCTTTTGCCCCTAGTTTGAGTTAACATTCAGTGAGAATGCAACTTGAGATTTCTTTGCATTCTCCCATATATCTAACATGGCATTTTAATTAATAGGAATCCAGTGAATATATATTTATTATTAAAAACTCCACCCCATTGGACTTACTCTGTCATTGTTTAAGATGGTTCAGGATGCCTTTACAATTTTTTTTAAAGGAAAATGAAACAAAGAAAATGTACGGGGGAAAGATTTATGTATTTAGTTGGGGGAGGGGAAATTAAACTCCTCATAATAGTTTTTAAATTAAATTTCATACTGGTCCAAATCCTTTCCTTCTCCACCCCTTCCTCTGATATTCCCTCCCTCATTAAAGCATAGGATTTTGATGGTATTCACAGGGAAGCTGATTTACTGGAATAAAGAAGTTCTTTAAGTTTTAAATTTTGGAACATTCCCAGTGTGTCTGAACCCGGGTTTCAGATTTTACTGGCATTTTGTTGGCAGAGCAGTCTTTGGAGCCCGTCCTTATTTGAGCATGTTTCCTGACACCTTTGGCGGTATGGTACTATGTTTTTTAGATTTAAAAAAAAAAATAGTTTAAATAGAAAAGTGTATATAAACATATACAGAAGATTGATTATAAAATGTCCAGCAAAATAAAAGGGCAGTAAAAACGCTCAAAAATTAACAAATGGGAAGCACTTTCTTTTTAAAGGGGCAGGACAAAGAGAAAGATACCAAGGAGAGAAATGTTTCGGGAATCCCCAGGAAAAGCTGACTTCTGTGCTCATTCTCCTCTGCACACACAAGTGTCCTGTTGAAATAGGGTTGAGGATACTGTATTCCCGCTGTGCTGGGTACGAGGTTGGTACCTGCAGTCATCCGGGCACAGACATGATCCACCTGCGAAGGGGGGGAAAGCTTATGGGAGCAAGGGCAGGCTGGCAGACCCTACGTGTGGGGTGTCTCCAGAGAACAGCCACAGAGGAAATCCTTTGCCATCCCTGGGCCTGAAGGGGCAAGGGAGGAAATAGGATTTCCCAGAGCCCCTTGGAAAATCTGTGGGGCTAGAGAAGGACGCTCAGTATTGGGAAAGAGTGAGGGTCTCTGAGAGCCAAATCCTTAGAGCATTTCCTGAAGGCTGGGAACAAGCGCAGGAAGCCCACTATCTCCACTTGTGCTTCACTGAGTCTTGGAGACATTAGCCAATTCAGATAGACCGGGGGAATCAATTAGAGGCATACAAATTGAAAAAGAAGTAAACCTGTCTCTGTTTGCCGTTGATATGATGGTATACCTGGGAGACCTTAGAGAATCAATGATAAGACAACTGAAACAGGAGTTCCTATTGTGGCTTAGCAGCTTAAGACCCCAACTAGTAGCCATGCAGGTTGGATCTCTGGCCTTGCTCAGTGGGTTAAGGATCCAGCATTGCCATGAGCTGCAGTGTAGGTCTCAGACACTGCTGGGTCTGGTGTGGCTGTGGCTGTGGCAGGCAGCCGTGGCTCTGATTTGATTCCTAGCCCGGGAGCTTCCATGTGCAGCAGACACAGCCATAAAAAGAAAAACAAAACAAAATATTAACTGAAACAATAAAAAAAAATTCAGTAAGGGAGCAGGATATAAAATGTTCTGCTAGCATGGGGCCCAACTAGAAGCCAGCCTCAAGGGGTTAACAGAGTTGAGTAGAAAATGGGATTGGGGTGGGGGAGATACAGTTTTTAAGGCATTAGCCTGCTGTGACCCTCCTTTGCTTGGCAAAGCAATAAAGCTATTTTTTCTCCTTCATCCCCCCTACCGCCTCCCCTCCCCCCAAATGGGATTGGGGAGAAGGGAGGATTGGAAAATAACCATTTGAACAAAAATCTTTTTTCAAGTTGGATTCTGAACCAGGTTTAGTTCATGGGGGCCGTAAACCCAGCATATCACGGAGCAAAGCCTTGCATAAAGAAAGAGGCCCCTTGTCCCGTTGAGTGAAGAGTTAAGCTGGTGCTAAGCTTCCTGGTGGAGCAAGCTCTGGCATGTTGCTTGATCTCTGGCAGGGCGGGGCGCAAGGAAGGCTCTGGAGAGAGGTCTGAGCTTGAGAGGGAAAGAGGAAGGGTGATACCTAGGGCAGCAATGGTGGCGGAAGGAGCAGTGGTTTGAAGCCAGCTGGCAGGGCCAGGGAATTCTTCCTCATAATTAGTCTTGAAACGGCAGTGGTATAGGGGTGGAAAAAGGGCCTGGTGAGGGCCCGAGTGGCAGGGTGGGGCTTCCCTTTCTAGAGGAAGAAATTCATTACCTTCACACATTGCTTTGTCTCACCAGCCACTTGGCTCTGTAGGTAAGGAAACTGCTTATTAGAGTATTTTATGTAAATTTGGTGAGGAATGATCAGCATGTTTGAAACAGAATGTATGTAGAGCAGGGAAAATACCTTTTTTTTTTTTTTTGCTTTTTACGGTCACACCTGCAGCATATGGCGATTCCCAGGCTAGGGGTCCAATCAGAGGTACAGCTGCTGGCCTACACCACAGCCACAGCAATGCAGGATCCAAGCTGCATCTGTGACCCACACCACAGCCCACGGCAACACTGGATCCTTAACCCACTGAGCGAGGCCAGGGATCAAACCCACAACCTCATGATTACCAGCTGGATTCATTTCCACTGCGACACAACAGGAACTCTGGAAAATACCTCCTTAGACATGTGAGGCAGAGCGAATGAACTTTGGCAGAAGTGTGATAGTATTTGATTTTAAAAAGTTAGGATGACACTATTTCAATTCTTTAAAAAATGTGAGGACCCCATTTTTATTTTAATCCTTGAGTATAAATTTTCATAAGTTTTCAGGAAAAAGACATTCCTTGCTCAGGATAGGACAACTCAATACCACAAAGGTAGCAATTCTTCCCAGGTTAATTTATAAATTTAATGCATTTGTACTAAAAATAGTATTAAGTTTTTTTGTTTGTTTTAAATGGAGCTAGACAATGGAGATCCTTTTGTGGCTCAGCAGTTAGCGAACCCACCTAGCATCCATGAGGACTCAGGGTTTGATCCCTGACCTTGCTCAGAGGGTTAAGGATCTGGCAATTGCCGTGAGCTGTAATGTAGGTTGCAGACGTGGCTCGGATCATGTGTTGCTGTGGCTGTGGTGTAGGCCGGCAGCTGCAGCTCCAATTCAACCTCTAGCCTGGGAACCTCCATATGCCACAGCTGTGGCCCTAAAAGAAACAAAAAGACACCCCCCCCCAAAAAAAAAGGGAGCTAGACAAGTATATAATAAGGTTTATTTGGGAAAAAAAATATGTAAGAATATCCAGGTAAACAATGAAAAGGAAAAGCTATGAGGGGGTCCTAGCTTTGCTAGATTTTAAAACACATTATAAAGCCTCCATAATTAAAATGGTATGTTATTGGCACATGGAGACACCAGCAGAAAAGAATAGAAAGTCCAGAAATAGACTCAAGTACATATAGAAATTTGGTGTATAATAAAGGTGGCATCCCAAATTCCAGTGCAAAGATACAATTTTTAGCGGATGGTCCTGGGACAGTTTGATAGACATTGGGAAAGAAATAAGATCAATTCCATACCTTTCACCATGCCCAAAAAGAAGCTCCAAGTGGATCAGGGTTCTAAATTTAAAGTGTGAAACCCTGTAAGTATTAGAAATAAGTGGATAAATTCCTCCATAACTTGAGTATAGGGAAAGGCTTTGAAGACACCAGAACAAAAGACATTGTAAAAGAAAACATTGAGAGAGTTCCCATCGTGGCTCGGTGGTTAACGAATCCTACTAGGAATCATGAGGGTGTGGGTTCGATCCCTGGCCTTGCTCAGTGGGTTGAGGATCTGGCGTTGCTGAGCTGTGGTGTAGGTGGCAGACGCGGCTCGGATCCTGCGTTGCTGTGGCTCTGGCACAGGCCGGCGGCTACAGCTCCAATTAGACCCCTAGCTTGGGAACCTCCATATGCCGTGGGAGTGGCCCTAGAAAAGACCAAAAAAAAAAAAATTAATTAATTAAAAATAAAACTGATACATTTTGCTACATAAAAATAAAAAATTTTGGCATGGTGAAAAATACCATCAGCAAAAGGAAAAGCCAAACAATAGGAGAAAATATTGGCACAATAACACAGATAAAGCACTAATATTCCCTAATATTAGGAACTCTTTAAAATAGGCAAAAGACATGTGTGTGTGTGTGTGTGCGTGTATGTAATGAAAACCACACATGTAAGAGAAATGCAAATTACAAGCACACTGAAATACCATCTCTTCCATATCAGATTGGCACAAAAACCAACTAAACAGTGTGACATCACGATCTCTGGTATCTCACGAAATTCCATATGCAGTCACTTATCCTCTGACCCAGAATCCCACATCTAGGAATTTACCCTGCAGATATACCTCCAACTGTACAAAAATACATGTGAACCAGGGTATATATTATACATACAGTCCTTTTGGAAACTACCTACAGGCACTCGGGAGTGTGATTGAATAAGCTATGCTCCATCTGCACAATGGGACACTACACAGCTTTAGAAAAGAATGAGAAACAGCTCTACAAACTTCTCGAGAGTGTTTTCAGGTTATCCTAGTGAAAAACCTCCAAAGGACAGAAGAGTGCAAAATGGTAACTTTCTGTAAGAAAGAAAGAGAAATAAGAAAGCATGCAAGGTATGTTCATTTGTGCAGAAACGCGAGAAAAAATAAACCAGAAACGAGTGAGATTAGTTGAATTTTTATGTACAGAGAGTAGTTCTAGGAGGAGGCTTAGGTAGAAGGGATAAGTAGGGGAAATGTGACACTTCTCAGGGTTTCCTTTTCTGTATAGTTCTGACTCTTAGAACCAAGTTAAAGAATAAAGAAACAAGGATGGGGGAGGGGCGACCCTGTAGTGGATACAGAGGTACAGTTAAACTAACCATTTCAGAAGACTAATGTAACCACACTCAGGCAAAAGAAACAAAGAGCAAACCCAAAAAACTTTTAAACATAATATGTGACTATATATCCTCAGGCTAAAGACAAAAAAGAACTGTAGATAAATATTGAACCCTAGTTAGCAAATTTGTTTTTCACAGTGGTATGGGTCAGTAATTCTGAAACCACTTTCTGAGTGTGACAGTACTGAGCAAATAAGTAAATATATTTGTGATAATAGGAGCCAGATTTCTCATTGGAGAAGGAATTGCAAATATTAAATGGGAAGAATAAAATGGAACTTGTGCTGTTGGATTGGAACTGGCAATTTTCAATAAATTCCTGGTTTTTAAGATGGATGGATGGATGGAAAGAAAGAAAGAAGGAAGGAAACACATACACTTTCTTGTTCTTTCCTAACACCCAGATTTGTTTTTTAAATATCATTCTCCACTGAAAGGAACCAGAACTGCTTAGAGAAAAGGCCAATTCCAGAGCTGGTGCTGAGAAAATCCAAGAAGGACCCAGGAGCTCTTCTTGTGACAGAAAGTAAGGAAGTACTGAAAGACGATAGTTGTCAGTAGGAGATAGGAACCAGCCAGAAGGAGCTTCTGCTTGCCATATCTGGGATACTTTGAGCATCAAAATAAGGAAAATAAATAACCTGTTGAATAGATGGGTCTCCATAAGTCCATCCTGCTATAAAGAAAAGAAGAAAGAAAAGTCAGTGCGGGAAGAAGAAACTCTTTCTTAAAGTAGCACCCCAGCAAGTACATATGGAAGAAATGAGATAATCAGAAAAATCACTATTTGGCAACCATCGAATAAAGGATTGATTCAAGTAAAATCATCCACAGATGCTAAGATTAGTAGATTAAATTTCATGAGAAAGATATTATTTATCTCCCCATGAGTACTTAATTTACCTCAGTGGAAAAGCGATAACTTACTGATGGAAAAACCTAGCACCCAGCACCTTACCCAAGTGGATCAAAATTAACTCGCTGGTACTGGACAAGGCAGCACCGAGGGCTTCCTGCTAGGATGCCCTGAGAAGGGTACACTCTCACTAACATGTGTTCCTGCCCCAAAATGCTAATCTGCCTTTAACCACGGGGAGGTTTCAGATCATTTAATGTGAAGGACAATTTACAGAATGACTGCCTCCACTGTGTAGATCCTGAAAGACAAGAGGAAGAACTGAACCAGATTAAAGGAGACGAAGGCGATATGACAACTAAATGCAGCAAATGATCCTGGCTTAGATCCCCAACCAGAAAGCTGATTTTGTTTTCCTATCAAGGGCATCCTTGGGACAATGGGTGACATCGGACTAGATTCTATAGATTGGATCAGGGTTGGCACACTATAGCCTGCCGCCAGTTTTTGTACCACCCAAGTGATCAGAATATTTTTTATTTGTTTAAATGGCTGGAAAAAAAATGTTTTTAAAAAGTAAAATCTATATGACCTCATGGGAAAGGTGAAACTGTAGAGACAATTAAAAAGCCTGGGGGGTTGCCAGGGGTGAGGGAGGGAAGGAGGGATGGGCAGAAGGAGCACAGGGGATTTTTAGGGCAGGGAAACTGTTCTGTATGATACTGTGGTGGCAGATAGATGTCACTCTCCATTCATCAAAACTGTACAGTACAAAGAATGAACCCTACTTTTAAACTATGGGTGTTAGAATAATAATATATTAATATTGGTTTATCAATTATAACAACTGTACTGCACTAACATAAGATGTTAATCACAGGGAATCTGGGGGAAGCCTGTACCTTCTGCTCAGATTTTCTGTAAACCTAAAGCCACTCAAAACCCAAAGTCTAGTCATGAAAATAAATTCTGTATTGTGACATGTGAACATTGTGAAATTCAGATTTCTGTATCTATAAAGTTTTGTTAAAACGCAGCCAGATTTATTCATTTACATGTTGTCTGCGTTGCTTTTGTGCTGGGACAGCGGGGCTGAATACTTGTAACAGAAACCATATGGCTCACAAAGACCTGGCCTTTTGCAGAAAACATTTGCTAAAGCCGCAGGTGAGATAACAGTGCTGTATCAATGTTGAGTTCCTGATTTTGATCATTATACTCTGATTTGTAAAACAGTACCTTTAATTTTTAGGAAAAATGCACTGACGTATATAGGGATAAAGAAATGTTATGGCCGCAGCTTTCACGTAGTTCAGGGGAAAACATATGGACAGACAGACATGGAGCAGCCTATGCGGCAAAAAGTTAACATTTGGGAAATCTGGGTTCTGGGTAAAGCACAGGCAGGAATTCCTTAGGCTATCCTTGCAAGTGTTCTGTAAGTGTGATATTACTTCAGAGTGAAAGGTTAAAAACAATAAGAAAAACAAAATACCACAGGCCTTAGAATCAACCAGAACTTGATTTGGATTCCTGATTTGCTGGCTCAGTGGCCTTAGAGAAGTGGTCTCGCCTTTCCAGGACTGTCTTCATCTCACCTGTAAAGCTTAGATGAGATAATGCTTGTAAAGTGTGACTTGTAGTGCAGAAAATTGGCATCAGTTCCAGGTAACCAAGTGGAAACGTCTGCAGTGCCTTCAGGAAAATGATTCCCAGATGTCTGCTTGCCATGTGGTCAGGATGAGTCAGTGTCCATCTTCTGAAATGGCAGCCACTTTTCCAAACAGAAGACCCTCTGCTGGGTAGCTGAGCCATGGTGTCAGCTCCATGGTGGAGCCTCTCCACACAGTAGAAGATGATGAACTCTGATGCGCCTGAGAATTGGCTTGAGGAGACTCTGTGATCTGGGGGCTCCATGGGAGACGTTAAGACAAAGTCTGAATTCCCATATGTGGTGGCTGAAGATCTAGGATCCGGACAGTCTTGGAGGCTTGGCCTCAGAGGTGGCTGTGGACACCATGAGTCCTTCAGTCTACACAGGTTTAGTTGTCCATCTGTGAATTCTGTAACGGCACTGCACAGACACCCAGTGTTTATGATGCAGTGTCAGGGCTAAGAAACAATGGTATGTGCTCATCTTGATAGAATAATGGAGCCCAACATCTGTAAATGCTTGATGTGCTAGGAAGGTGCCTCATTCTGAAAGCTGAGTCCACAGGACTCCCTCCCTGTGAGCCGTTGAATGATTTAGCAGTAGTATAGATGCTGTTATGTCTGATGTAGGAAATGGGGAGAATTAAATGAAAACCTGTGAATGATAGGTAGTGAAGAGATAAGGAATTCAAAAAGAGCATCTGACCCACAGACAGCCTTCAACAGAAATGCAGGTGGAGCCTCTGCTTCCAGGGAGCCCCCCCCGGGGGGGGCGTTCTGATGGTTCTACTCTTGAGCTGTCCAGATTCCCACTTTCCCTCTCATTGAAATGCTCACCAAAACATGTATAAGGGAATATGATCTAAAGCTTACTTATTTGTAGGAGTCCTCAGTGTGGCTCAGTGGAAATGAATCTGACTAGTATCTGTGAGGATGCAGGTTCAATCCCTGGCCTCATTCATTGGGCTAAGGATCTGGCGTTGCCATGAGCTGTGGTCTAGATCACAGATGCAATTCAGATCCTGCGTTGCTGTGGCTGTAGTGTAGACCCCTAGCCTGGGAACCTCCCTATGCTGTGGTTGGGCCCTTAAAAGACAAATAAATAAATTATAAAGCTTACTTATTTGTAAGTAACAACCCCCCCCAAAGGGTTATCTTTAAAAAGCAGACAATAGTTGGTTCAGCCATTTTTAGCTTTGCCAAGTGGGTTCAAAGACCCTAGGACTGGAAATGAAGATTTTGCAACCCCAATTGTAAGAGCTAAGCTAACAGCTTTTTGGCCTAGGTTCAGATCACATTCGTGTGTGTGTGTGTGTGTGTGCGCGCGCGCGCGCGCGTGCGTGTGTATGTGAGAGAGAGAGAGAGAGATGCGGAGTGGGGAGAGAGGCTCAGAGAAGAAGCGTTCTCTCTAGAGTTTGCCATGGGTCCTAAAACGCACAGGTTCCTCCACTGTTCTCCTCCCTACCTTCTCCCCAAGAGGAGGAAATGGGAGCCCTTCTTGTCTTCTGGTAGCAGAAGTTCCGAGACCTGCACAACAAAGAGAATGTGATACTCAGGCAGCTACCCCATGTCCAAGCATTTTGTGTATCCTTCATGCTTTACCGGTACTGAGACCGTGCCAAGGTGCCTGGAGAGATGGAGAGCGCCACCTACTCAGTGTTAGTTCCCATCAGTACTGGAGTCAGAATCCCGATCTGTCCCATTTCCTGGGTCGGCTTGCCGTGATGTTTCTCAAGGTCTCAGGAACAACGGCCCCCAGGGCCCCTGGAGAGCACCAGGCTCCTTGGGGACCATCCGCCTCAGCGCTGCCCACCTCTTGCCTGGCTACCTGTTCGGAAGTCACTGGTCTGAGGTGAAGGACCTTCCACCCCAGACCACATCCCCTGCGTGGCAGAGCCCTCCCACCCTCCTCCTTGCTCCATTCTTTGTGTTGTTGGGAGCAGAAAACACTACTTGTTTTCTTTCAAAAAACAACACCAATGTACATTCTTGCATAGAAGATTGTTTGTACTATTGGAGACTCTTTTAAAAATAACTTTATATGAGATTAGCACAGTTTTCTTTGATCCTCACAAAAGTAAACACAGTTATGAATAGTCAGAACTCATCTTCCAGTAAAGTTTTTAGAAATCAGAAATAAGTACTTAGCCATTAGTGTGTGACTGCCTGGGCCCTCCTCCTCCTCCCACCTCCTCCCTGCTCTCCTTGTTGGGTTTCTTTTTACATGGAAAACTTGGTGTGGGGGGGTTGCTTCCTGAGAATACCTGGCTTTCTGTCCACACTGGGAAAACTGGGAGGAGAGGAAAAGCAGGTGCACCAGAAAGAACCTGAGTTAAAGCTCCTTAGGGCCCCCAGGGGTGGAGACCCCAAGGATGCTGGCAGCTCTGGCCCAGAGGGACTGTGTGTGGACAGTAACTGGACTCAGCTGGCCACCTTGCACAGGTCACGTGTCCACCAGAGAACGAGTGTGAGGGACAGGTGTCTGCACCTATGTGCTGTTAGAGGAGGATTTGGACAGTGAGCCTCTAACACCCAGATAGCTGGCTGCCCTCATTGTAAATCTGCCGTCTCTCGGAAGGGAATACATTGTTTGCCAACTAGTTAGCTGCAAGATGCAACCTTAACCTAGTTAAAGAAAATCTGGATTTTTAACAAATTCTTTTTTTTACATATATATACTCTTTTTATCACATTATCCGCCATCACAAGTGACTAGATATCGCAGGATCTCATTGCTTATCCATTTTCCAGATGCAATAGTTTGCATCTATTAACCCCAGATTCCCAGTCCATCCCACTTCCCCTGCCCCCACGTCATCTCCCCCCCCCCCGCCTTGGCAACCACAAGTCTTTTCTCCAAGTCTGTGAGTTTCTTTTCGGTGGAAAGGTTTATTTGTGGCATATATGAATAGATTCCAGATGTAAGTGATATCATATGGTATTTATCTCTCTCTTTCTGACTTACTTCACTTAATATGAGAGTCTCTAGTTCCATCCTTGTTGCTACATGGCATTATTTTGTTGTTTTTTATGGCTGAATAATATTCCATTGTGTATGTATGTTTTTTATGGCTGAATAATATTCCATTGTGTATGTATGTTTTTTATGGCTGAATAATATTCCATTGTGTATGTATGTTTTTTATGGCTGAATAATATTCCATTGTGTATGTATACCACATCTTCTTAATCCATTCATCTGGCGATGGACACTTAGGTTGTTTCCATGTCTTGGCTATGGTGAATAGTGCTGCAGTGAACATAGGGGTGCGTGTCTCTTTTTCAAGGAAAGCTTTGTCTGGATATATGCCCCAAAGTGGGATTGCTGGGTCATATGGTAGTTCTACATTTAGTTTTCTGAGGTACCTCCACACTGTTATCCATAGTGGTTGTACCAACTTACATTCCCACCAACAGTGCAGGAGGATTCCCTTTTCTCCACACCCCCTCCAGCATTTGTTATTTGTGGACTTATTAATGGTGGCCATTCTGACTGGTGTGAAGTGGTACCTCACAGTAGGTTTTTTTTTTTTTTTTTTTTTTTTGTCTTTTTAGGGCCACACCTGTGGCATATGGAGGTTCCTAGGCTAGGGGTCTAATCGGAGCTACAGCCACCAGCCTACGCCACAGCCACAGCAACACCAGATCTGAGCCACATCTGCAACCTACACCACAGCTCACGGCAACGCCAGATCCCCAACCCACTGAGCAAGGCCAGGAATCAAACCCGCAACCTCATGCTTCCTAGTCAGATTCGTTTCCACTGCACCACGATGGGAACTCCTCATAGTAGTTTTGATTTGCATTTCTCTAATAATCAGTGATGTTGAGCATTTTTTTTTCATGTGCTTGTTGGCCATCTGCATATCTTCCTTGAGAAAGGTCTATTTACGTCTTTTGCCCATTTTTCAATTGTGTTGTTGGTTTGTTTTTGTTTGTTTGTTTGTTTGTTTTTGTTTTGTTTTAGCTGTTGAGTTGTATAATTTGTTTGTATATGTTAGAGATGAAGCCCTTGTCAGTTGCATCATTTGAAACTATTTTCTCCCATTCTGTAGGTTGTCTTTTTTTTTTTTTTTTTATGGTTTCCTTTGCTGTGCAAAAGCTTGTCAGTTTGATTAGGTCCCATTGGTTTATTTTTGCTTTTATTTCTGTTGCCTTGGGAGACTGACCTAAGAAAACATTTGTACGGTTGAGTTCAGAGAATGTTTTGCCTATGTTCTCTTCTAGGAGTCTGATGGTATCTTGTCTTACATTTGAGTCTTTAAGTCATTTTGAATTTATTTTTGTGTATGGTGTGAGGGTATGTTCCAGTTTCATTGATTTATAGGCAGCTGTCCGGTTTTCCTGGCACCACTTGCTGAAAAGACTTGTCTTTTTCCCATTTTATATTCTTGCCTCCTTTGTCAAAGATTAATTGACCATAGATAGGTGTCTGGGTTTACTTCTGGGTTCTCTATTCAGTTCCATTGGTCTGTATGTCTGTTTTGGTACCAGAACCACACTGTCTTGATGACTGTGGCTTTGTAATATTGCCTGAAGTCTGGGAGAGTTACGCCTCCTGCTTGGTTTTTGTTCCTCAGGATTGCTTTGGCAATTCCGGGTCTTTTATGGTTCCATATCAATTTTTGGGTTGTTTGTTCTAGTTCTGTGAAAAGTGTCATGGGTAATTTGACAGGGATTGCATTGAACCCATAGATTGATTTGGGTAGTACAGCCATTTTCACAATATTAATTTTTCCAACCCAGGAACGTGGAATATCTTACCATTTCTTTGAATCCTCTTAAATTTCCTTGATTAATGTTTTACAGTTCTCAGCGTATAAGTCTTTCACCTCCTTGGTCATGTTTATTCCCAGGTATTTAATTTTTTGGGGTGCAATTTTAAAAGTTACTGTATCGTTATATTCCTTTTCTAATATTTCATCATTAGTATACAGAAATGCAATTGATTTCTGAATGTTAATCTTGTATCTTGCTACTTTGCTGAATTCATTGAGCATTTTTTCCTGATTAGGAAAATGAATGCATCCAAGTGTAGAAATAGTGAGTAATTCAGAAAAGTGTAAAGAAAATAAAACCACTTGAAATCTTGCTACCCAGAGATTACATAGAAGAGCATGACACAGAAATTAAAATCATCCTATAATTTTACTTCCACTTTCTGGTGGTAACCACTGTAAATAGGTGTCCAAATGGGATCATACCATGATGCTGTTTTAAGCCTTTTTAAAAAAAAAAACTATCAACATAGTAAAAATATCCATAACTAAATATCTACAGCATTATTTTGAGAGTTCCAAAATCAAGTTTTCTCAAAGGGGCAAAATCTAGAAGAATATACATTTCTTATGAGAAGAAGGACTTCTTTGGATGATCTTTCTACTTTGTACTTTCCTGTATTTTTCCAATAATTACACTCCTCAAAATAACCACAGCTGCTATTTTGGTATGTTTCCTAACAGTTTTCAAAAGTATTTTAAAACATCATTGGAATCATGCTGTGTATTGAATTTTCCATCCCTACTAAATCATCTAACGGCCTTCAGCGGACATTTGCCCGTATCACTAATGGCTATATGATATTTTTCACACGGGGTGCTACGATTTTTTTCATTGCTCTGTCATGGACTGTTTGTCTTGTTTATTTTTCACAGTGTAATTCTGTGATGAATAGTAACGTCCCTAAAATTTTATTTCCCCGTCTGAATACTCCTTTAAAGTCAATCTTAGAAGTACAAACACAGGGTCAGAAGGTATAACATTTTGAGGCTCTCATTGCATATGAACAGACAGGTTTTAAGCATTTATTTCTGTTCATTAATTACTTATCAAGTGAGGTCTTGCTCATTGGTTATAGTAAAATGGATGCTGTGGGTAACTGTTATTCTCTTATTTTTAAGCAGATCTTTTAGTCAAAACTAAAGAAAAGACCTCAAAATCATCCTAATGGAGACACAATTATTGTTTTGTCAAATTCCCTCCATCCCTTTGGTATGCATTTTACATAACTGGGAAAAAAGCATATGGAGTTTTGTATTCTGCTTTTAACAGTGCGCCTTCCACTGCAAGCATTTCTTCTGTGTGGCTATCTGGTCTTCATAACCATCACTTTTAATGACTATAAATTATTCCATTGGCTTCAGTACCGTAATTTATGTAACCATTTCCCCTGCTGAGCTCTTAGGCTATTTCCAAATCTTTACTTTTATAGCACCGTGGTGAACGCGGACTCTTTCCTTAGGTTCGAGTCCTCCAAGTAGATTGACTGGGTCTGAATTTAAACTTTTGTTCATTCAGAATTTTCACTAAGTCATACTGGCCTGTCTTCTAGGTTAGCTCAGTTAATTATTGAAACTTAATTCCAATGACCACGTGAAACGCAGGACGTTCTGGTTGGCAGAGCACCTAGTGGGTACTTAGTAACACAGTGGCCGGAGCGCTGTCCTGTTTGCAAGGTGAGCCTTTGGGCTCTGGGTGTTTCGCCCCGAGGGGGATGTGTACAAACCGGAACTCCTTCCTCGCATGCCCCTTGGATACAGTGCACACACTCGGCCTCCGCTCACAGAAACCTTTTATTAAACAGCTTTTGCCAACAAAGGGGGGAAAAAATGGCAGGGAATTAGTTATGTAACCCCCTCCTTCCCCCCCTCTTTTTCTGTTTCCTTTGGTGAGAACATCATCAACTCGGAATGGAAATGCATTTACGGTGTCTCCTTTCTGCAAAAGCGACCTAGCGACTTCTTTTTCAGAGATGCAGAATTTACATTTTGCAGAAGTTCATAAATGCTTCTTTGTTGACCGTGAGCCGTGTGGTTTGGCCCCCAGAGTTATCTCAGATAGCGCAAATAAATCTGGCGGCCTCCACTTGTCTCGAACTAAGCATTACCTCCTTCCCCCGTTGTCTCCCTCCTTGCAGAATTTCCTCTCGGCCTTCAGCAGCCCCAGCCCAGTCTTCTCATCAATATGCCCTGTTAACTGCTGCCAAACCTCCAGCAGTTTAATGCATATGTTCCCTTCATCATTTCTCTTTGTTGTAGAAAAGTCTGCTTGGCTTCTGACCCCCCCTGCCTCCCCTCACTTAATCCCACCATCACCATCGCTGGCTATAGACATGATGGTCTCCTGTCTATGTGTTTATTTAAAGAACATCCTAGACGGCCTGCCGTGGAGCGCGCTTTTGCAATCTGCTCACAATGTGCTAAGCTCCCCTCCCCGAAAAGTTTGTTAGCCACCCTCCGCCCCAGAGCCCGTGGGCTTAGGAGCCCAGGTGAAGCCTTGCTGGGTCCCTCTGGTGAGCAGGGGGTTCCTAGAAGACAATGTTCCTTCCCTGTGTGGACAAAGCTTCCTTCTTAGAATTTTCTGCCGGCCCGACGGGAGAAAGAAAAGGACGCTTTATTCTTGGAGCCCAACAGTGTATAGGCATAGTCCATCTCAATGGGCTATTCATGGTGTCCAAGAGAAATAGCTCTGGAGCTGTATTTCATGTGGGATGGAAGTGGGCTTGGCACACCGACAGCAGGGCTGCCTGCTCGCTGGGAATGCCCTGTGCCTGTCGGCCCAGCCCAGCCCCTGCCCAGTGGCCCGGCTCTTCTTACCAAGTACAGGAGCCTTCTGGCTCCTCCTGCCCCGGCCTGTGCACAGTGACCCTCTGCCAGCTGGTGAGCAGAGACGCTGTGGTGGTTTTGGCCTTTCAGTGTTTTTCTTTTCCTCCCGTTAGTAAAGTTCCAACCCGTTCCCTGAGCCGGGAGGAGAAGGAGATGGTCTTTCTTAGCACCCGGGTGCTGGGGAACCCTTCGGTCTCGTCTTGAAAACTTGGTTTATACAAAATACCATCTTACAGTCATCCCTGCCTTTGCCACTTCCCCCCTCCCCCAAAAAAGTATTTCAAAGGGGCCCCTGCAGCTGCACGGACAGCGGGCAATTCTGATTTTTGTTTTGTTTCATAAATCCTACCGTGAACCATGCCTGTTCATACCTGGTCTGCAACTCCTGAGAATGCAGAGCAAAACCTCCCTGCTCTGGCCCTAAATATGTAGAGTGGAGCTGGCAGGAAATTCTCAGAGTGAGGGGTTTTTCCTTTTCCTTCTCTGGGAAAAAAAAAAAAAGAAGAAGACAAAAAAGAAAAAAAAAAAAGCACTGTTTGGTGGAGAGATAGATATAGTGCACTTTTCCACGATCCCCCAAAGGGAAGTTTGTATTCTTTGAAATAAAACCATTTTAAAAGCTGAACTCAAACCCTAAAGGATCCCAGGTTCTCCTGAGTTCTCAGAAGGTGTAGATTTATTTACTATAGTTAAAGCATAATTAGTTCTCAGGGGATAGTGTGTCTTTTAAACGGCTTTACTGCCACCATATTAGTTTTCTGAATAATCAGAAACTTCTGTTATGATTACGCTCTAGTGTTGGGATGGAAACACACTGTAAGTAGAAACAAATGTCAGGAATTGCTAGTTGTCACTTGAGGAAGGGACACCACATGGGGGGGGGAGAAAGAGTTTGTTGGGACATTCCAAAGAAACATAATCTAACAGTGTCTTAAATAAACGGAAGACTAGCTAGGGCAGGAACGTGCGCCCCAGCCCCCATCTTTTTCAGTATCAGTGGTGTCTTCTCATCCCCTTTTCCATCGCTCTCACCACAGAGGCTGCGAAGGGGGTCGGTATCCCCTACAACCCGGAAGACAGCCCCCCCTCACCCACACATTCGCCAGTGAGTGCCAGCGGTGTCCCCGCGTGGTCTGAGCCGTGGGTTTTCAAGCCCTGCTGGACCCCTGTTCTGGCTGACCAGTCTCTCCCCCCCTTTTGCAGGTTGATGTTTCAGATGCCACAGGAAATGGGTTTAATAGCCATCGCCGGCCGCCAAACGCAGGGCAAAGGTCAGTCATCTTTTGTTACTGTTTCTGTTGTTTTTGTTTTCTAAAATCTGTGACTCTCATGGCCAGAGAGCTGATTGAATGCATGTGCTGATGGTTGAGAGGACTCACATGAGGAGTTGTGTGTTTTCCCACACCCTGACATGGAGAAAGAGGGAGGGAAATTGATGCAAAGATTGAACCTTGGTAGAATGAAAGCATCCTCTCAAACTGAGATGTTTATTAATTAGCTGACATCCGCTTGCGATGGTTTTAATGTTCCGTTACCTACATCTTGTAAATTCTTTCTGACACGCTCTAGGCACTGCGGTGTGTGAGCAATAACTATGTCACAGAGGCATTTATTTTCCTGAAGGTTCTCTGTGAGGTGCCTTCTGTGTCTATACTGAGTATCACATGGGGGGAGTCCTTGCCTCTGCCAGCCCCCACCTCAGCTGGCACTGGAATTTGCATGGAGTGAGCAAAGATCACCGCCTCTTCACAAAGTGACCACAGAGAGGCCGAGGGCTGCCCAGAGCTTCCACCACCTGCTGACCCACATCCTCCCAGAGCCCACCTGGGGTCCAGCCGCAGGAGATCCAGCTCAGTCATAGAGGAGGCCACTGGCCCCGCCCCTCCCCACCTTCAGCTGGCACCAAGCCCGCCCAAACATGCTTTTAACTCTCAGAGGCGCTTATGCCCTCCTTAGAAGAAGCAGCGAAATAAGAAGTCCACTGTTTTTCACTCCTTTCTCTTGAGCATGTCTTTTGAACATAACTCAGAGATAAAAAAAAAAAAAAAAGTTCACTTTATTCAAGGCTGTGGTGCTGCTCAATACAGTTTAAAAAAAAAAAAAAGAGACGTAGAAGTTTGATTATACCTCTCATTTTGATTATTTTATTTTCTTGATTTCTATTTGAAGAAAAATAACCCAGGGATCATTTTTCTTCTTCTTCTTTTTTTCTCTTTTGTTTTTTTTAGGGCCACAGTGATGGCCTATAGAAGTTCCCAGGCTAGGGTTTGAATCAGAGCTGCAGCTGCCAGCCTACACCACAGCCACAGCAACACCGGATCTGAGCCGCAGTCCGAAACCTACACTGAAGCTCAGGGCAACGCCGGATCCTTAACCCACTGAATGAGGCCAGGGATCGAACCCAAGTCCTCGTGGATACCGTGCGGGTTCATTACTGCTGAGCCATGATGGGAACTCCAGGGATCATTTTCCAAATTCAGCTTCTTTTTTTTTTTTTGGTCTTTTTGTTGTTGTTGTTGTTGTTGCTATTTCTTGGGCCGCTCCCACAGCATATGGAGGTTCCCAGGCTAGGGGTTTAATTGGAGCTGTAGCCACCGGCCTACGCCAGAGTCACAGCAATGCGGGATCCGAGCTGCATCTGCAACCTACACCACAGCTCACGGCAACGCCGGATCGTTAACCCACTGTGCAAGGGCAGGGACCGAACCCGCAACCTCATGGTTCCTAGTCGGATTCGTTAACCACTGCGCCACGACGGGAACTCCCCAGCTTCTTTTTTTTTCAATAACAGCAAGATGTAATCCATACACCATATAGTCCCCCCATTTAAAGTGTAAACTTCTGTGGTTTTTAATATGTTCACAGGGTTGCGGGACCATCACGATAGGATCGCTTCTTTTTTTTTTTTTTTAATTTTTTTGAAGTATAGTTGATTTAACACAATGTTGTGTTAATTTCTGCTGTACAGCAAAGTGATCAGCCATCGTGCTCCCTTTAAAAAGTGGCTTCCAGGACCTCCCTTGGCACAACATGGATTCAGTCTGGTTTCCCCACTCACTGTCTCCCTTTTCGCCCGCATTGCTGTGTGGTGGGAATTAAGCCAAGAGTGATGTTCAGACACTATGTAGGACTTTGACTCATCAAAGCATAAATGATAAGCTCACAGAGGCAGACATCATGCTAATTATTGGAAATTGTTTGGCAACAGAGCCTCAGGCTTCAAAAGCCTCTTTGTTGTTGAGTTAACCCTAGAATATCCAAGCATCTTCCTCAGTCCAGGTTTATTCAAGTGGGGCATGTCTCCCACGTATGGCTCTGGGTCCTCGGCAGGCACGTTCTCTGTCTGGCTTTATGTGCCTCTGGTTCTGTTCATGGGGTAGAGCGGCTGGTCTCCTGATGGGGCTTCTGTTCCAGGGCGGGGAAGCAATGCTTGGCTGAGCCCCGTGGGGTGTGCTCTTTCTACGCTGCTTCTCACCATCCCACTGAGGTCCCAGCTGGGACAGAGGATCCCGTTTGTCCAGCATCTGATGTCCCTGGCCGTCGTGGAGGCGGTGAGGTCCATTCCCCAGTACCAGGTATGTGCAGTGTGTCACCGTGACATCCCGAGCACGCGTGCACATCTCAGGTAGGGTTTGTTGTATGCGTCAAATGACTGCTGCATTGTAGAGCCTCCACCTGCTCTTTGTAAAGCTGGCAGCAGAGTGCTCCTGCAGTTTTAAAAGCATCTTCAGCTTTATAGCTGCTTCAGGTTTGCTGGAATGTGTTTATTTCCCAGAATTCCCTTTCAGTCCTGTTGTCAGCCTTCTCATATACTCTAGTAAAGACAAGCCTTTCCTTCCTTCCTCCTGTCCTCTCTCCCTCCCGCTCCCTTTCTTCCTCTTTCTTTCTTTTCTTCCTTCCCTCCAGCACATTGGACTTGGATGGGTCTATCTGTGGGCTTTTCCGGTGAAAAGTCTTGTTTTATAGACCTAGACAAACCTTTCCATTTCCTACCTTCATTTACCACACTCTGTGCTCAGCAAAGCTGTCCTTTGTCAGTGGCTGCCCAAGTTCAATGTGCCTGCTTATTTGGGACTGTCTACCCCCAGCTGTAGGGACAGATGCGCCTGCTTTATCATTACTTTCGAATGCTTTGGTGTCAGTTATTAAGAAGGCGAGGAAAAGAGAGCAGTCTTTCCATTCTCCCATTCCCCGGGCTCCACTGCTCTATCCCCCTCCTCCTTTTTCATGGAAAAATTTCATATGGGTATCAAAGGGGGGTTCCTTCCCAGCCTCCCTCCCACCTACAGCTCTCAGACTAAAAACAATTATTCTGTTACTTCCTGAAGCAGGATGTTAGGATCGTGACTTTTAAAGGGGGCCCGTCTTGGGTGTTTTCATGGAGAAGCGGTCCTCTCTGCTGCCCCTTAAGCTCCTCCCATGTGGCCTTGTCCTCATAGACACAGTATGTGGGACCCGTATTTCATCGAGTCACTGGTGTGACATTTATTACTGGCTGCTCAGCATCCTTGCTGTGTCTGATGGGCTTGGGCTCATCAGACGGTCACCAGCCTTCACAAGGCCAGCCTGCAGCCCCTGCATGAGACACTTCACCTTGCGCTAAGCAGTTGAGAAGAGAAAATTCTGTTGGGGGGGGACATGTTTTTAACCCTAGCAGCAGGTTAATTAGTCTTAGGAAAATAAAACTTAAATTAGTCTGTTTAGCTTTTTCATGGTTTTGATTTCGACCTACTTGTTAACTTAGCATTCTTTGAGTGCCTGCTGTTTGCAAGGGCTCTGCCAGGTGTGGGGCAGCAGGACGGGGGTGGGGGTGGGGACCCAGACGTGTGTGCCCCTATTCTCCTTAAGAAGCTCCCACCATTTCTGCAGTTGCCCAGCTCAGCCTTATCTGTATGGGATTTCATTGTCGGTTTTATTGAGATCTAACCGACATACTGCACTGTAGCAGAATGCTAACATCCTGATTTTCAAAGGGGGCCTGTCCTGGGTGTTTCAGTGGAGAAGCGGTCCTCTCTGTTTAAGGTGCACAGCAGAATGACGTCACACATACGTGCACATGTATAATATACGCATGTATATATCTCAAAATTATCTCCGCAGTAGATTGAATTAATATCCATCACCTCATATAGTTATTTAAAAATTGTTTCTTCCCTTGTGATGAGAATTTTTAGGACCTGCTCTTCAGTATTTATTTTTAATACAATCTAATTAGCTCACTCAGTGAGCTATAAGGTGGTTGAAGTAGACCTCCTGTTCTGTAGGGCTGGCCTTCCTTATGTCCTTCCCAGCTTGTCCCCAGCCAGAGGTCACCATCAGCACACAAATCATACCCTGCCTTTCCAGACCAGAGGCTGCATCAGTGGATGGCTCGCTATTCCTTCCAGAACAGCGCTGGGCTGCCTGCTCTTGCACCCGCTGTCTCTTCTGGCTCTGACCCCTCTGACCCACACAGCCCGGCTCCCTCTCTCTTCTCTGCACCCCCAAGTCCTGTTCCTCTGGAGGCCCACCTCAGACGCCGTGCCCGGAAACTTCTAACTACAGACTCTTCCCTCTCCGACACCATATGGCACTTTAAATGTCTAAGCCACTTCTGTGGTCGCTCCCACAGCTTGCCTGGAAGCAGGATTCCATGGGAATGAATGGATTTGTGGTCCAGCTCTAGCTCCTACAAAGTAACCAGCTCTTCGTATGCAGGATTAGTTTTATGTTGGTCCCAAAGAGCCTCCATGAGCTTTCCACATGGGGTCCCGTCGCAGCTGTTTGAATAATGGCTGAGACAAATAAGCACCTGGACTTTCTCTTCATCTTGGAATAGACGTCCCTGTTTACTGCATGGGAACCCACAGTTTCGTAAATTGCATCGCTAGCTAACTAGACCTGAACATCTGATGTGACGCAGAAGCCAGGGCCAGCGCCAAAGTAAGCGGCGGCCCGGTGGCGGCGGAGCTGTTTCTGGGCTTTGGAAGGGACTGTGCTGGCCACAGGCACACACGGGCAGAAAAGAAAGGCGGAAGAAGGGGAGTCAGGAGAGGGACCAGGTCCAGTCTCCAAGTGACAGATTTTCTAGGCCGGCGTTTCTCACTCAGCGCCACTGACGTGTGGGCCGGCACCCCGGTTGTGGGGCATCCTGTGTGTTACACGCTGTGGAGCAGCACCAGCGGCGTTTCCCCATGGATGCCAGCAGGATCCCTTCAACCCATGACAACCAGAAATGTCTCCCAATGTTGCCAATATCCCCTGGGGGCGGGCTTCCCACCCTTGCCCCCACCCTCCATCGAGAACCCTTTTCTAGTCAGAAAAGAAAGATGAAGCTCCCATCATAGGACAGAGGAGCTTCTCTAGGGCAGAAGCACGTTCCCACTAGCCAAGGTGAAAGGAAGGCTGCTGGAGGGAGAGAAGGGGACTGCCTGGCAGCAGCAGCAGGTGGCTTTGCACCTGGGGGCTTGCTGTCAGAAAGCCCTGGGTCTGTAATCCCAGCTCTGCCACTTGCCAGAGGTGCAGCCTCAGCCAGGCCAGGCATCTCCTTTAAGCTCAGTCCTTCCTTCGTGAACCCACTAGAGGTGATGCTAGTACCAACACAGGTTCGGAATAAGTACCATACAGACGAGTGCTGATGAAACTGACAGCACTAACGGCCCGAACCCAGCCTAAACCCAGATTGGGACTTAAACCCACGGTTTTAAATTCGAGTTACTCACCCTGTGTCCGGACTCACTAAGGTTCAGGTTCTTGAAGCCTTTGCCCAGAAGGAATTCAGCAGAGACAAAGTGATAGGGAAGAAACAGACTCATTAGGATTGGATGCTTGTAAGAGATGCAGGCGGGCAGACAAGGAAGCTCCGCCTGAGGATCCGGTGGGCCACCGTTTTATCATCCAAGGGGTGTGGGTGTTGGAAAGGCCCTCCTCTTCCTTTCTGGGAGTAGTGTCTCCTCCTCGGCGTCGGGTGAGGTGTATACAAATCTGCTGAAGGGTGGTCTTCAAACTCTCGTCCTGGGTCTGAATCTGAATGCGGGCTCATCCCATCCCCCAGCCAATGACCTGAGGCAATTCTCGCATCTCCACTGGTCCAGCAAGTCTGCCCTGTTCTTATGTCTTTCCTGAACTCACAGTGGTCTCCCAACATCCCCCGGGTTTCCCTCTTCATCTGTGATCCCCTGTTGGGACTTCTACCACCACCTGTGCCTGCTCCATCCCTATCACTGAGATGGGGCTCGGGGCCATGCCTGCCCCAGTGAGCAAAGAGCCAGCCCTGTGGGACTCAGCTACTCTTGGTCTCCTGGTTTTATTCTGCTGAGTGTCTCTCTTCCAGCCTCATGTGTCCCGATGGGCTTTCTCTGCCCACACCTGGCTGCCCGTCCCGGGCCCAGGAGTCCTGGCAGTGCCGGCGCTTACTGGGTCTCGCCCCATCTGTGTGCCCCAGCTTAACAGGTGGGGCCGGAGGTGGGGGTCGGGGTGCCCCAGTTCAAAGCTCTACCTACACTTGGACCTTTCCATGGAGACTGGGGCACAGGCCCCATCCTTCAGGATGGAGAGGCAGCCGGCCAGCGGACAAGTCCACGTCTGTTACCCAAGTTGACTGTTGGCAGTTTGTGGAGACCTCCTCTAATAACTAAGTAAAACGAGTTGCACCATAGCATTCTGCTGGAGACCTTTCTACCTGGCTTGTACGACACTGGTTAGTTCAGGGCCATCCTTCTTTGAGCACAAGCTCCTTATGGGAAGAGAGCCCTGGCATGGTGGTGGTGGTTGGCACTAAGATAGTGAGGGGGTGGGAGAATACTGGGATTTCTGTCGCAGGTGTTCTGTGAGTCTCCTTGCCTCTAGCCCCAAGGGTGCTCTCACACTGGATTGTTCCACAGAAGTGATGAGCCGTCCGAAAAAGATGACAGGATGCGTCTCCATATTCCACTTGTTTCTTGAATATTCTGCTCATGTTTTTTTTTAGCTGGACAGCCTCCTCTAGTCCCTTTGTGACTGCCTGATTAATATACAGATTTTCCTTTAGGACATCAACTTACGGGTGAAGTGGCCCAACGATATTTATTACAATGACCTCATGAAGCTCGGTGGCGTTCTGGTTAACTCGACACTTATGGGAGAAACATTTTACATACTTGTCGGTAAGTTTTTAAAGCCTCTCCCTTGGAATTTTTATCCGAATAAAAATAAAATTGGTTCCCACATGGCTACATTGAGGGGAGTGCCTTATCACATGGGGTTACTTTTTCTTTCCTTGAGTCCTGAGTTCTAGAACACAGTGTGCATGCAGAACAGGCCCAACTGGCAGAAAGCCTTTCAAAGGGACTAGTGTTCCTGTCTATGCCCCTGGACACCAACGGATTGATATTTCATCAAACAATTGTTTTCTTTTTTTTTTTTCCTTCTGGCTGTGCCTACGGCATGTGAAATTCACAGGCCAGGGAGCAAACCCATGCCACAGCTGTACACAGGTGCATGTAAATCCCAGCCCCCCAAGGGTCGTCAGAAGATGGGCTTTGGGTACCATCCAAGCTCCCTCTGCGACCTACACCACAGCTCACGGCAACCCCAGATCCCCACCCACTGAGCGAGGCCAGGGATCGAACCCGCCTTCTCATGGATACTAGTCGGATTCGTTTCTGCTGCGCTACAACAGGAACTCCCTGGAGCATCTTCTGAGGGTCCAAATGAAAGCAACTTTCCCGTGGCCTGGAAAGGTCAAGTTAAGAATGCAAGAAAGACTGCCAGGAGACCCACCCTTAAATTAACTTAGCAGTGGTCCCTCTTGCTATTTTCCCTAGGATGCTGGATTTTCTGAATACATGGGAGATTTTTGAGCACTTTATACACTCAATGCAATGCCTTTACTCCACAGGCACTTCAGCTATTGTGTATATTCTTGAATGAAAGGACAAAGGAACAAATGCAGATTCTGATCCCGTTGCTATAGTTACTTGTTTTTTCCCCCAGATGTAATTTACCTTGCTTTGTATTTTTAATAGCAAGTATATTTAAAAAAAAAAAAAAAATCCGGGGCCAATCAATCCTTCCCATCACACTGAAAATGGCTCAGAACATTTACCCAAAAATACTGCTATTGTCAGTGTCATCGTTCTCGCCGAGGCGACCTCTGGGGAATTGTTTTGGTCTCAGAGGTCCTGAACAAACGGCAGTCTCACTGCCTCGCAGTGTTTCATTTCTCATTGAAGGCCTCTTTGAGGGTGACTCAGGGCCCTGCTGAAAACGAAGGCTCAGCTTCTCTGCGGACCAACCTCTCCTGCAGAGGATGGCGGTGTTGGGAACAGCCGAGATAAGCCAGTAACGCCCTCTGCTGAGGCCCTGGGTTGGGCCTGTAACAGACCCGCTGGACACCAGTGGGGCCCTCTGCCCACAGTGTGACCCAAGACTGCCAAGGATACAGTATTAAAAGATGTATTTTAGGGTGATGCCATGACCAAGGTCTGAAATCTCTGAATCCAGCGTTTACTCCTTAAGACCTGAATAAAATTCTTTGTTCTCAAGCATGTGCTCCATTACTCAAGTAGAAAAGGAAACAAGAAATTTTATTTTATCTCGGGCTCAGTGAAGAACTACAATCCTTGGCTAGACCACCGGAGGTATGGGTTCAGAAGCAACCCTATTTAGTCTGATACAGAGCGTCTGCTTAACTGAATCAAAAGCAGCTTGCTTTTTTTTCCGGCCATGCCTGAGGGGTGTCGAAGTTCCTGGACCAGAGATTGAAGCTGCACCATGGCTACAGCGAGAACCACAGCAGCGACAACACTGACTCCTTAACCCACTGAGCCACAGGGGAGCTCACTGTGTGGCTTGCTTTTTTCCCCAACTTATTTGTAGTAAGGTTGGAATGGTCCCGGCTTGATGAAGACAGTAAAGGAAGGATGAGAAAGGAAGATGGGCTCAAAGACCTAAGTCATTCTCTAAGCGTCCAGAAACAACTCGAAATGAGGACGAGGAAGCGGGAAGTTGACAGTAAAAACTTTCCAGGTGGCTGAGAGAAATGTGTGATGCCTTTATTAGACTGAGTTGCTCATGTTTTCAATGGTTGGTTTTTGTCCAGGCTGTGGCTTTAACGTGACTAACAGTAACCCTACCATATGCATCAACGACCTCATCACAGAATACAATAAGCAACACAGTGCAGGCCTGAAGCCCTTAAGAGCTGATTATCTCATCGCTCGAACTGTGACCGTGCTGGAGAAACTGATCGACACATTTCAGGAGGAGGGGCCCAATGGCGTTCTTCCTCTGTATTATAAATATTGGATACACAGGTCAGTGCTGGCTTTCTTTGTTTTCTTTAAAATTCCCTTAGTAAGTCAGTACCATAATATCTTAAGGAGAAGCTGAGCACTAGTTTCTACTCTACTGGTGGATAAACCTGGTAGGTAGCCCCTCGAGCAAGTTAGCGTCACCAGTAACGGGACTGACCGGCGTCTTGTGCCTCCTTGGTGGGATGCACTGGGAAAGACACAGTATCACTGGAGGTTTTCCAGCCCAACGTGTTTAAGCCAAATCTAATTGTGACAAAACAGACAAATCTAAATTGTGGAACATTCTAGATAATAACCGTTTTCAAAGTTTTCCCAAGGCAGCAGCTAGCAGCCTTACCTGGGAACTTGTTAGAAATGCCAATTCTTTTTTTTTCTTCTTTTTCCTTTTTGTCTTTTTGGGCCGCACCCGTGGCATATGGAGGTTCCCAGGCTATGGGTCTAAATGGAGCTGTTGCAGCCAGCCTACACCAGAGCCACAACAATGCCAGATCCGAGCCACATCTGGGACCTACACCACAGCTCACGGCAATGCCAGATCCTTAACCCACTGAGCGAGGCCAGGGATCGATCCCACAACCTCATGGTTCCTAGTTGGATTCGTTTCCGCTGCGCCACGACGGGAACTCCAGAAATCAGAACACCCTGAACTTCTGAAATCAGAAACGCTGAGACTGAGGCCTAGCATTGGTGTTTTAACAAAGGCTCCAGGGGTTTGCAAGCCCCTCAGTTTGAGCAGCGCGGATGTACACCAACCAGGCCTCTTCCCCTTCAACAGTGTCAGTGTCTTTAGAACAAAGAGAAGGTAGGAGGTTTTTAAGATTAAAGAAGACTAGAGCAGCATGACAGCTAAATGCCATATGTGATTCATCATCAGATCCTGGAAAGGAGGAAATAGCCACAAAGGGTATTAATGGGACAATAGGGACATTTGAACAGGGCCTGCATATTAAATAATGTCATTGTATCAAGGTCAAGTTTTTTGAGAGTGATAATGTTATTCTGGTTTTGTAGGAGATTATTCTTATTCTTTGGAGCTACATACTGAAGTATTTAAGTATAAAGTGTCACAATGCCTGCAACTTACTTTTAAATATCAGCCAACCTCCACTCCCCAGCAAAACCGTCTGTGTGCGAAGAGAGCAAATATGGAAAATGTTAGCAGTTGGTGTGAATATGAGGTTCATATTCATTATGTTTCAGCTTTTCTATTGATTTGAAATTCTTCAGAATAGAAACTGGGGAGGTTCAGATTCTATAATTTTTAAACTGTTAACAGGCATATAATTCAATAGGTACATTTGGAAAATACTCAAAAGAAGTAGAATTGGAGTGAGGTTAACTTATAATTGATGCCACCCAACTCAATAAGATGAAACTTTTCAATATAGCCCCAGAGAGGCCCATCTCAGGGGGAAAAAACCTAGCCGGCTGCCATGGTTTCTCTAAAGGGCCAGAGGGCAGGGAAGTGGCGTCCGATGACCCTTCCAGGTGATGGGAATTAGCAGTGGCCTCGTTCTCAAGAGAAGCGGTTCCTAACTCCATCCTGGGCTTTCCCTCGCCCTTCTGGTGCTTACCAAACGATGCAGACTTCAACTCAGATGCTTTGCAACTGTATCTGGTCCAGCCCCTCCCCCGCCCCAACCCTCTGGCAGAGCGGATAATTCCTCAACTGCCTCAAGCATTACCCTTCCTGGTGACCCGGGGCTGTTCTTCATCTGCAGTGCTCAGCAAGTCCGCCTGGGAAGCACCGAGGGACCAAAGGTGTGGATAGTCGGCCTCGATGATGCCGGGTTCCTTCTGGTTCACCAGGAGAATGGCGAGGTGGTCACCGTGCATCCAGACGGCAACTCCTTCGACATGCTGAGAAACCTCATCGTGCCCAAGCGGCCTTAGTGCCCGCGGAAGAGGCCAGGCCCCGCGCCGCTCAGATGAGTCGGGCCCGATGCGAGTGCCCTGCAGACGCATTCCAGCTGGATTTCTGCCCCTTTCCTAGCCCGTGGATCTGCGGAACTAACTCTGAGCTCTAGGCGAAGTTTTTCTCCCTCCGGTTAACCTATGACTTCTTTAATTTTATTCTTTCGTCATTTTATTTGGTGTTTGAAGATGTTTGGGTGAAGATTTAGTTCGGGTGAAAGCCCTGCCACAGGTGTGAAATTGTTCTTCCCTCTTGGAATTGGGTGTATGCTAATTCACCAAAAAAAAAACAAAAACAAAAACAAAGTTTTTACATGGAAACAGCAATGGAATAAATGTTTTCCTGTAGCGGAGAGCTTTACCCCTAGACTATTAAAAACAAATTTCAAAAAATGCTTTTGGGCCCAGGCTGTTGGTGAGTTAGAGTCATGGGAACAGTTTACAAGCGAAGTGTTTTCCTGCAGAACATATGCTGGCACTCGGTCGTCATTTTGGTTTTTTTGTTAATGAAGAAAAGAGAGGGTGGATGCCTAAGAGTGACTCTCAGCCTGGTGGTTTGTGGTCCAGTCACGATGTCTAAACGGCTACAGAAGCACATCTAGCTGGTATGATTGCCATGACCTTTAACTTTACTTTGCAATTACTTTGACATCAATTAATGAGCTCTCCTTTCATGAGTTTAAATTTATTGCATATTCTGAAGTGCTGGGATCAAGTTCAAGATCCTTAACGCGTTGATTAGGCAATTGCTGGGCCGTGAGGGTGGATGATTTGGCTCTAACAGCTGGAGATGAAGTCTTCCTCTCATACCACACGCAAAGGAGGATTTGGAGCTTTTAAGCCTTGCTTTGAAATGTGGAGCGTTCTTGCAGGACTGAGCAGTACACAGAATATAAAAATACATGCCCGTTCATTTGTAAGTCATATTTTTTGCCTCCTTTTTCTTATATTGCCAAAAAAGAAAATGTTATTGATACTGAATAGTGGTACCCTCAGTTAAGAGGGTGTGTGTGTATGTGTGTGTGTGTGTGTGTAGCTTTAAAAGACGTTCCAAATCTGATGCCCTAAGAGTCTCCGTGGAAGAACAAAAGAAAGGAAGCCTTTTGATATACATTTGCTATTTCCAGATGTATTCCATGCTTTTTCCATGTAACTCCTATCTCTCTTGAACTTGAGAATCATACGCATTACTTTACAGCCTGAAAAGGCCATTTTTGGGTCCGTTTTTCTCTCTTCCTGCCAATCCCAGCTGAAATTAGTCGAAAGAAAATTTGATGAGGCTCTCAGCTTTGAACAAAATCCCCTTATGATACACTAGCACCATCTTTATCCAGCTTTACGCAGTCAGGCTAACTCCAGAAACTTGTGGTTTGCAGTATAAAATCGGTCTACCTTTAGCCAGGCACAGGCAGCCCTCCATAGGAAGGAAAATAATAACACGTTTAGTTAAGTACACCAATGCAATATGTGCGTTTTCGAAATGTAACTTTAAAGTAACTTCAGAAGTAATCTTTGCAAATAAGGCTTCAATTAGAATTATTTTTCTTAAAAAATCGACCACTCTCTCTTAAATGCCCAAGTCTAAAGAAAAGTCCACAGCACCCCAGAATTACAAAATCACCCCTGAGAGGACATCTGCAAAATATCACCAAGAAGAAAGATCTCAGACTAATGTTGCAAGTTTCATTTCTCAAACTTTGTAATAGAAGGCGAGTCATCTCTCAGAGCTGCCATCTTGACTTTTTGGATTTCTTTGGGGGGTTATTTAATGAAAAACATGCCATGATTTGCTTTAAGCTAAAGTCCTATTCTAGACAGTCTGCTTTGAGAAGAAAAAAAAAAAAAGGTTATCATTTAATTTCCTTTTGGTAAATTAAAACTAATGAAGTGTGGCCACGTCGAAGCAATGGAGACGTTCTGGGCGTATCGCTTTGCCTCTGTGCTTCTAAGACTCGTCTTGCTTGGGCCGACACCCAGTTGTCTTGAGGGGGACGAAACAGACTTGGCACAGAGATGAAGATACTTGGAGCAGTGTTTTTACATAAACCTGATTTTGCCTCAGATGAACCAAAGACTTTTTAATTCTGCTTCCTGTAGAAGAACAGCTGGATAAAGGCACTTGACTGATAGCTCTTAGCATTAAGGAAGCTTGTCTACCTGCTATACTGCACTCATCCATTTGGGGCGTTTGTGCACCCCGTAATCTGTGATCTCAAGGAGCTTCAACGTCTTAACGGGAACTTTGCATTTCCTTCTTAATCTTTAAAGACCACAGTTTTTGCATTTAACCTCAGGACTGGCCTGTGCTTTTAGGATATTTGAATTGTGCCCCACTTCAGAGGCTGTGCATTGAGCATCTACCAAGTTATGTAAAAGGCAAAACACCCTCCCCTCTGGGCTGGTAGCAAATTTCAGAGTAATTCTTGAGGACAAATGCCCTAAAATAGGACACAGCAATAGCAGGGCTTCCTGCGGCCCCTTGCTGGGTCAGTGCTCCTTGGCAGTGGTTGTCCTAGCAGCACGTACACTGCAAGGAGCAAAGTCAGAAGTATTTGTGTCCGGTGGGGTTTGCTGCTGCAGCACATTGGCGCCTAATATGGGATCAAGTGGCCCAAGGAAGGGTGGGTGCAAGACCCAGAGAGGGGCCGCTTGCAGCATTTCCCCCCCGCCCCCCCGCCCCATACATGCGGGAGGACTACCACGTGGTCAGCCCTCACCCTTGAGTCTGAGAACCAGGAGCGAAGCCAGCCTCACCCGGCAGTTTCAGAGCGCATAAAAGAGTCATTTTAGACTTCCATTCTGTAGATCTGTTTGCTCTCAGGCAAAGATGGAGAGTCCTTATTCCTGGGGCACTACTATGCATATTTGAAAATAAAGTGTGAAATCTCAGCATCTTCCGTTTTTCAAAGAATCATCTCTGAAAAGTAACTACTTTAAACCAATGCCTATAACTGCAAGTCTACCAAAATAAACTTTAAGACTTTCTATATAGTTTGGGCTCGTTGTTATTTTTACCATGTTTCATTTGTAAAAATACACAACTCCTCTTGGTTACAGTACTTTTATTCATATTTAAACATTTTTTAAAATAAATAGTTTTACATAGTAAGGAATACGTATGTATTTCTAAGTATTAGAAAGCTGATTGCTTTGTTTTAATGTATTTTTGACACATGTATTATGTATCATACAAAAGAGAAATTGCTTTACTCCAAAGAATAAGAGTTAGCAAAACCCCAAAGTTAAAAACAATTAACTGACGTGAGAAATAAGTTTCATGTGGTAAAACATTATATTTGAAAATTGTTGAATGGAACAGCAAATTTAATGTAAGAACAGATTTTGTTCTTGTTGGATCGTTCTTATTTTTTTGTGAATACTGCCTGACTTTTGTCTCAACAGTTTTTCTCCAAGATTTTAACCTTTACTTATCATACATCCATAAGTTTAGGAATAGCTTGAACAATGCATCTTAGCTAAGCCAAGGGCTACGATTTGCTAAAATTTTAGGCTCCTGTAATTCTATGGAATTTCTTGGAAAATGTTCTTTTTATTCCGTTTTATCTGTAGCAGCCCCCACAGTCGACCTTAACCGCCTTTCAGTCACAAGAAAATATACTTGGGGTAGACTTTATACGGGATTCATTGACGGAGTAACCTCTCCCACCTTTAGGATGCATCAGACTTTAAAAGGATAAAAGGGGTGGGGGTGACGGAGCAGAAAATGCAGGCTCTGATAGATTTCCTCCGAGCCGGCAGCGCCCCACACCCTGCTCACTTCTCTACAAAGGTATGAATGGAATGGCTTTTCTAGAAAGGGCTTCCGTGAACATAAAGGAATTCCTTTCCCTGGGAGGCCCAGTGGCGGCAGGGCCAAGCCAGTCTTGAACTGGGCTTATTTCTCAAATCCATCTGATCAGGCATTTTTGTTGGCATGCTAGCGCCCACTCTAACTTTCTTCATTTTTTTGTGAAAGATGGACATATTTATTAAAATGCTTCCTCTTCCTCCTGCAGAGCCCATAGACGTCAAGAAATGATACCCCAGCTTAAATGTACGGGCTAAAAGATGAAGTAACAATATTAGGTTGTCATGGTAACTGCTCTTAACTTTGCCTGGAGCTCCTGGCTGCCTGGAAGCCCAGTGGCATAGGGCGCGTTCTAGTCTATGAAAACTGATGAGTGTTTGGGCAGGGATGTTTTTCTAGTTCTCATTTTAGTTTTCAAGTACATATACGCTCAGCCTTAAGCCTATTTATTTGTACATCTATAATGGTCTTCTTTCCTAACAGTAACCTTTGATATTAAACTGCTCTGAAAGCCTTCATGGTTTGTATTTATTTACACAGCCCCCAATGGTTAATAACCAGGTAGACACAAAAGCATTTTACGGTACTTTATTGAAAAATGTCAGGTGATATGTCCTGCTCATCAAACCTGCACTTTCCAGGAATCGTGGTTTAATCATGGGTCTCGGCAGCATAAAAATAATAGCCCAGGCTTATTTAATGTGTGTACACTCACAAAAAGCTGTTCATGAGGTATAGCTAAGTGTGGTAGAAGGTACAGTTATAGTGGTGTGTGCCTTTGATTCTTAAGACTCTGCCCCTTCACTGTAAGACACACGTTCCTAAATTTGCAAATTGTACCTTAAGGCAACTGACCCTGTCCTAGGGGAAAGGCAGGTTCTCATAGTGACACTGGGTTGGCAACAGATCCTTTCACATTTTGAGAACAGTCAATGTACGTGCACTTTGATTCTAGAACAGTGAGTTCAAGACATTTGTGAGTAACCTTTCCACTCATGGAAGTTTTTGAAAAAGCAGCAAAATGAGGGAGTGTTTGAGGGGAGGGCGGATTGAAAGACAGTGGTTCAATGTATTGATCCACTTCAGAGCCATCATAGGAGTTTTAAATGGCGAAATCTTGAAGCAAAAGTATAAAAACAAAATTTAATGGAAGTTTATTTTAAAAACACTGCTGGTGCTTCGTAAAAAGGTTTCTGTTTACCTGTTACACACATGACTGGTTCACACGGAGTTTTCTTGCTCTGTATAAAATGCAGAAAACGCTGAAGACAAAGTGGACATCATTTTCCTTACATCCCTTTTGCATGTTTTCTTCCACGAGGCGCAGTCCACTGACAATTTTCCGTATTGCACATGCAATTTCACTAGCTTTATGAGCACTACTTGTAGCAAACACGAGCCTAGAGAAGTACAGGTCTGTGTGGGCCGTAGGGAACTTGCCTTGTCATCACACCTGACAGGGGTGGCCAATCCACTGGGCACCTAATTCATCCACATGTCATTCTCATAAAATATCTTTTTTGCATTTAATGCCTATTCAGGACATTCCGAAGGTGCTTTGCTTGGCGGTATCAAGAGTTCGTAGGGGTTCGGAAGGAAGGGCTCGTGAATGCACTTGTGAAACACACCCACCATCACCCCTTTGGTCTCGGCTTGTTGACTTTTGTACTAAAGAAAGGGTTAAATTAAAACGTCTTTTAATGACACTCATGAATGTAAGACAGAGGAGTTGTCCGTTCAGAGAGGACTTAGTCACACTCTGCCTCTCTAAAAGGGCTCTCGTTACTCACAGGGGGCCTCCAGGTCTCCCCCCCTGCACCTGTATCAGGGTGGGCTTTCCTCCTTTAAGTAGAGGATTTGGTGAAGCGGGGGGACCCCCCTTCAATCCCCCGGAGGGGCAGTGAGCATCTGGGCCAAGGCAAGGCGCGCAAGCCTGGTTTCAAGGTGAGGACCCCAAGGGTCCCCAGAGACGGAGTAAGTGAGGCCACACGTGGGACGTCGGGGACGCTCAGCTTCGCCCTTTCAGAAAACCCGGCTCTTGGAGAACAAAGGTCGGGCGGTCAGGTCTCCCCCTGTCGCAGTCTCAGTCCTCTACGGCGGCGTTTATGGCGTCTACGGTACAAATCTAAAAGGCGGCGGCGGCGGCGTTCTAGCAAAATAGTCGTCTCTGTATAAATTAATTTAAATCGTGCATATACAGCTCGCCCCTCGTGACTCGGCTGGACTCTGCCAAACGGGAGCCAAGGAGGCTGGCCTATGGCTTCTCCCCGCGAGCAGCCCTGCGCGAGGCCGGGCGGCCCCGGGACCCCGCGGTCCGGCCCGGGCGGGTCACCTGCCGTTGGTGATGATGACCGAGGCGCCCAGGTAGTGCGGCAGGGGCGCGCCGGGAGGCGAGGCGGCGGCGGCGGCGGCGGCGGGGCCGGGGGGCCGGGGCCGCAGCGCGCCGGCTGCCGCCTCGGGGACGCCGGGGCCGCAGGCGAGGGCGGGAGCGGCGGGCGCAGCGCCCCCCAGCGGCCCGCGCCGGGCCAGCACGCGGTGGTAGTTGAGCAGCACGAAGGGCAGCTGCGCCGGCGCGCCCGGGGGCTCCGGGGCCGGCGGCGCGCAGCACTCGGGGGCCGGGCCCGTCAGCGCCAGTCGCGCCCCGTCCCGGGCGGCCTGGCGGGCGGCCTTGGCCGGGCCCAGCGCCGGCTCCTCGCGGTAGTGGCCGCAGCTCGGGAAGCTCGGCGGCGGCGGCGCGGTGTCCTCGCCGAACCTGCGCGCGGCGGCGGCGGGCGCTGTGGGGACAGGCGACACGTTAGACGCCCGCGCGAGGGACGAAAGGGACATTGCCAAAGCAACGCTAAACCCAGAGAGCCCTGGGGACGCCACCACCCGGGGGCCGCCCGCGCCCCTTCCCCGTGAGCGCCCCGCGGTGTCCAGTCACGAAGATGCTGCTTGAAATGTTCTAGTAGCCGCAGGAAAGAGCCTGGGCTGAACGTTAGTAAGATACCTAATGCAACAGAGCCAGCACGTTTCGGTGCGTGATCAATATCAACATCACGGAGCTAGCGTATTTATTTCCGTCTTCGAAATGCAGGGCAGACCCTCTGAGCACATCGCACTGGCCGCACGGGGCTGGTGGTGGCCATCATATTGGGCAAGGCTGCTCTAGAGGCTTCCATGGCCCTAGTGTTAGACGGCCCCAGTCTGCCCTCTTTTTTCCTTCCCCCTCAGCGGGGTGGAGTGGTAATGACTCTGCTCCCTTGAGTACCCTCGCAATTAAAGTCATAACCCCGCCCACTAATTAGAAGTCTGCAATCAATTAGCCCTCCTCCCTTTAACCTTAAGACATTCTTTGTCTTTCTTTAATATAAAAAAGACTAGGAAGTCGATCACTTGCCCCCGATTAGCACCTTAGGTCCATTTTTTACCCAGTGTCTGACAAATGGAGTGGTTTTTAACCTCTGTTCACTTTCAAAAGCGCAATTTTAAAAATCAAATACTGTATTATCTCATTGGCCAACTTCCTCACAGAAAAGAATGACCGATTCAAATCAGTCTCAAGTGCATAATATTTTCATCTGTTCTCAAAACCCTTTGTTTTGTTTTTCTTTCCTTGGCTGTTGGTGGACACCCCTTCCTCTGAAATCTGAGGGGCCCAATGCACTGACAGGTATTGGGATCCGAATCTGAGACACGGTGGCTCCTGGGCTGCCTGAGGCCAAAAGGCAGGGCTGGCCTGCCCTGGTTGCTGATATGTTCTTTTTTCAAAATGACTACTTTGGAAAAACATGTCCTAGTTAGGGTGGATTTCTCCCGGGGTCTAGGCCTTTTCTCATATTTGGAGACGAGATGTGGCTCAAAGGCTTGTAAAGACTGGATCACAGCACTGGCAAGAGGTTTGCAAAGCTGCCCTTGGAGCAGCAGAGCCCTGCCTGCCTCTGCCTCCAAAGAGAAAGTTAGAGGGGCAGGAGGGACCCTTCTTTAAGCAGGTGACTCTTTTCTGGGGCTAGTAACAGTCCCCTCAGTGACATTTGCACAAACCTGAGCAACCTACAGGCTGAGCGGTCTGGGTGAAACAGAACACACCTCTTGCAGCTGACTCTCAATCCCCACCTTCCACCCTCTGCCTGGGGTTGCCCCAGTGAGCAAACAGGAATCTGTCTGGACCTGGGGCAGCTGGTGGCACCTCCACACAGGACCTCTGCTTGCCTGCCACCATCAGGAGGAGCTGGCTGGAAGGTCATTCCTGTCTGCGTGCCAGGCTCTGCGGCAGGCACTTGACACGGCTTATGATCCCATCTTACAGGTGAAGAAACTGAGGGTTTGTGTTATTTGCCGGGGCTGGTGAGTGGCGTTTCTGTCCCCGAGTCTGTGATTTTCCACCACTGTTTTCCACGCTTCGAAAACTGGCATGGAAAGAAAACCAGAGTGTCCCATATTCATTTTGGGGTGGAATAGAAAATCATCTTGTAAAATAAATACAGCTGGGGGTTCTTGGTACATAGGAAAATCATTTTTCCTCCCTTTAGGGGAGCAGACGAGGCCAGGATTTTTACGGAGGGTGGCCAAATACCCGGTTTCCTCTGCCTCCCACCCCACCCCCGGTGCCCACGAGGCACAGTGACTCCGTCACCCTCATGAAGCACTCGCAGTGAGAGCAGGAAAGCAGAGCCATTCCCACTCAGAAGCAGAAACAAGGGCAAGTGTGCCCAGAGCGTGCGGGTGCCTTTTCCATCTGCCACCCACGGCCGCCACCGGCACAGTTCACAGTCCTGCCCCCTCCTCGTGCACACAGGACCCACCTTCGTAGTTTGGCCCAAGGCTGTGCCGAGCTGTGTTCGCTGGCGGCTGGGAAAGGCTTTTAGCTGGAGACGGGCCGCTGGGCACCAGGGGGTTGGCATAGTGCCACTGGCACTCGCTGCCGGCTGGCAGCGTGCTCAGCAGAAAGCGCGCCACCTCGCACGGGGATCCTGGGGGCTGCCCGAACTTGGCCGGCAACATAGGCTTTTTGCTGCTGAAGACGTGCGAGTCCAGAGGGAAGTGTCCGTAATGGTAGGAGAAGGGCAGGCTGTAGGACGGGGCGTACAGAAGGTCGCCGCCTTCTGAATGGAGCTGCTGTTCTGGGGGAGCCGGGGCGCTGGCGGGGGGGCTGGCTCTCCAGCTTCCGAGCTGGCCGCAGTCCAGTTTGTCCATTTGGAACGAGCTGTATTGCTGCAGAGCAAAGAAGACGGATGAAGGGGCTGGGAGCAAACTGCTTTCTGATCCTCTCGAGCCCGCCCCATCCCAGGGCTGGACCCAGCCCGGCCACCTGCGCCAGGTCCTGGGGACAGGTGCCCGGTGAACACTGCCCCAGGGACCCACCCTCTGCGTGGAAAGACAGCTTCTCAACACAGCAGATATGCGTAGCCACTTGCACCTTCTGAGAGCTGGCAAAAGACTTTAAACAGAGATGGGAGGGTTCCATTAAAAACAAAATACTATGGAAACCAGAGGCACCAGTGTTCGCAGCCACGTTTACACAGGTTCTGGCAGCTGATGAGCTCTCCCACCTTAGTCCTCTGCTTCCTGGACCTGACCCGTCCACCGGATGTTAGCGGTGCCTTCCTCCCCGGTCCCAGTCCCTGCCCTGTGGGCGGGACATCCCAGAGGGACGTCCAGGCAGGGAGACTCCCACGTGCAGTCAGAGGCTCATCATCCCTTAAGATACCCAGTGTCCGGAGCCCCTGCTGGGGGCGAGGGTTACCTGTGGGGGGTACGGGTTTGTTCTCAGCTTTGTCTTCATCTTTGTGTTTTTGGGTTTTGCTAACTTCCTAGTTTCTTGTGAGGTAGACAAGGCGGTCCTCCAGGAGTCCTGGGACTTGGACGTGGACACCTGGTCCAGGGACAGCTGCAGTTCCTTGTATTCGATATCCCTGAGGAGCAAGAGTGGGACAGGTCACGGCCCCTGGCTGCGAGGAAGGGCAGTGGCACCTGGCACCATCCCTGGGGGGCATCCCTGGCACCATCCCTGGGGGGCAGTTCACTTGAGAAGCTCCACCATGTCACTTCCCTGAGGTCGGACAGGGGTGGGATGTGGGGGCCACTGACCCTTGTAAGAGTCACCCTGCAGGCCCCAGGCTGGGCTCGGAGACCCCTGGACACGCTGAGTGAGGTTAGTGTTACTCGGCAGGATTCGAGGCAGGGCGGCATGACTCTGCCCTGTCCCATAAGGCCCCAAACACATTTCCCCGGGGACACCATGAGCCACCAGGAAGGGTGTCAGTGGGGCAAAGGGTGAGGGCAGAAATGCGACTGATCAGTGTGAGTGTCTGTGGCCCAGCTGCCCTATTTCAGCATCCAGGGGGTGTGAGCAGGGAACCTGGGGGGTCCAGGAGCCTGGCTTCCAGCCTCTTCTGCTTCCACATCTAGGGCCCATTTCTGTCCTTAAAGAGCATGGTCAAAGTCATGGGAGGGGAAGATGCCCAAAGTACCAGCCTCAGCCCGCACCTGTCTGCTCAGGATAAATTATTAAGGGACTAAAATGCTGTTTCCCACATAGTTTTGCAAAAAAAAAAAAAAAAAAAAAAAAATCACCCTACCTCTAAAAAAACATCCCAAACAATCCCCCTATAAAACACTCCAAAAACCTCAGGAACATGGCAGGCATTCTATAAAAGAATGGAAAGCCTGAATCCTGACTGCATCAGAAAGCCTGTGAGGACCTGGTTGGGGGCTGGGGGGGGGCGGGGGGCGGGGGAGTGCCTGGGGGAATTATAAGGGTTTCAAGGTCAAGGCCAGAGCTGGGTGCAAAGTGATTTAACCCATCATAGGCATAGTGGGCGGAGAGGAAGACACAGTCCCAAGCAGACTTATATCCCATGCTTCTAATGGTCTTGAAAGTATCTGTGACTGAACTTGACCTTCTGGGGTTGGATTTATTTACGTAGTTAGTCTTTTTAGGGCCGCACCGGTGGCATATGGAGGTTCCCAGGCTAGGGGTTTAATCGGAGCTGCAGCTGCCAGCCCACGCCACAGCCCAAGGCAATGCCGGATCCTTAACCCACTGAGTGGGGGCCAGGGATCAAACCCGCATCCTCAGGGATACTAGTCAGGTTCTTAATCCACTGAGCCACAACGGGAATTCTGTTTCTGGGGGTTTAAAGGCGCTAAATGTTCACTATCATTTACAACAGGCCATTCAGGAGGACAGGAAACATGGAAGCCAGCCCGTCTCAGGAACCGGTGGGCTGGATGACCCAAATGTTGGTACAGAGAGTGCAGGTTTGTATTTGTGGTCCGGGATGTGCGGCCAGTCCCCTTCCCATCGTGTTCCAGATGGGGGGCACTCCCCATCCCGCCCCCATCTTCAGCCCACCCACGTCCCTTCCCCTGGGCTGTCTGGTCCCAAACTAAGCCCCGCCCATGTGCCCACCGCTGCCTGGCGCCCGGCTCTCGATGCTGAGCGTAGAAATAGTTTGGACCTTCCCGAACTGCCAGATTGCTCAATAAAACAGAACAGGAGACAAATGGACAGTTCCAGAAAGAGAGCGGGAGAGAGAGATGGACTTAGGAGAGTGGTCTGATGAGGCAGGAGAGGAGGAGCGAGCAAGGGGAGAGACAAATACGTCTGACTTACGTGAGGACATAATTGACACTCACGATGCAGTGGGGCCGGGACGAGCGGCTGTTGTGCACGACGGTGGCGCAGCTCTGTACCCACACCCAGCCGCCCAGCTTGGACAGCAGCCGGTAGTACTTGGTGGTGACCTGGCCCTTCACCAGCACTGCAAGCACAAGGTGACAGGAATCCCGAGGGATGATTAGCAGGCCCCCTGCTGAGGGGGAGGCGCCCCGCCAACGCCCGGCCAAAAGCCCTGCTTCGGGACCTTTCTGGGGTCAAAGACACCTTTGAGAATTTGACAAAGGGAGTGGGTTTTCTCCGCCAGAGGATGTGTGGGTGTGTGTGCGCGTGCTCTTTCTTTCTCTCTCTCTCTCTCTCTCTCTCACACACACACACACACACACACACAGAGGCACGGGCACACACGCAAGATTTTTGCCTACAATTTCATGGGGTCCACGGGACACTCTGTCTCCTCCCCTGGGAAGAAAGCACTCTTAATAGTCACCGCTTTCCCTGGGAGAAGCAATTGGTCCCCAAACTACATCAGCACTTGACAGAGTGATAGAATTGGTTTTGCTTTTTTAGTTTCTGAAACGCAAATATTATGGTATCATCCCCCAAACTCTTCAGAGGTGGAAGGGAGGTGGGAGTGATGTAGTTACTGAAACAAAAAAAAGACCCCTGGTGGGCTACAAAATTTCTGAAAACTGGGCCTGTGGGCCCATTTTCTAGGCAGGGGTGCAAATTCTGGATTACTGGGCAGCCCACTTCCAAAGCCTCCAGGGACCCCTAAACAGCGCCGATTCCCCTCAGAGTCTCCAGGACAGTGAAGGGGGAGAGGGATGCAGGAGGGGAAGAAAGGTGCATTGGTGAGGTCCTTCACGAAACACAGCTCATGCCGCTCACAACTGATTTCAGGTCTAGGAGTTACTCCTATGGGAATTATGAGTAATGCCAACAAACACTCAAGTGCAAAGAGACTCCTTGCAGTCCTGCTTATAATTTACAAAAAAAGGGAGGAAAGACTTCACTGTCTAATAGTAAGAAAGAAGGTAAATAAATTATGGAGTACTATGCGGCCATTAAAATGATGATTTAGGAGTTCTGTCATGGCTCAGCAGAAATGAATCTGACTAGCATCCAAGAGGATGCAGGTTTGATCCCTGGCCTCACTCAGTGGGTTAAGGATCCAGCATTGCCATGAGCTGTGGTGTAGGTCGCAGATGCAGCTTGGATCCCGTGTTGCTGCGGCTCTGGCATAGGCCGGAGGCTACAGCTCCAATTCGACCCCTACCTAGCCTGGAAACCTCCATATGCTGCAGGTGCAGCCCTAAAAAGACCAAAAAAAAAAAAAATATGATTTATAAGAATTTGTTAAATGAAGAAAAGACTCAGAACTGTATCGTGTATAATCCTAATTATGAAAAATGCTCATGCACATGCACACACACCCCCCACCTGTGTCATCATGGACAAGTGACAACTTCCTGTGCCTTGGTTTCCCCAGTTATAACAGAGGATAATTACGTCTAGTTGCTGTGAGGGTTAGATTATCTATGTGAAGATTTAGAACAATGGCAGACATGCACAGAAGGCTTAATACATACTAGCTTTCACTTACAAGACTGATCTTAAAAAACAAAAAAGTAGTTTTCATTTTCTTTTTTTTTTTTTTTTTTTGTTTCTTTGCTTATTTATTTATTGTCTTTTTGCCATTTCTTGGGCCGCTCCTGCAGCATATGGAGATTCCCAGGCTAGGGGTTGAATTGGAGCTGTAGCCACCAGCCTACGCCAGAGCCACTGCAACGTGGGATCCAAGCCACGCCTGCGAACTACACCACAGCTCACGGCAACGCCGGACCCTTAACCCGCTGAGCAAGGGCAGGGATCAAACCCGCAAACTCATGGTTCCTAGTCAGAACCATTCGTTAACCACTGCGCCACAACGGGAACTCCTGCTTTTTTTTTTTTTTTTTAAATGTGCACCCATGGCATATGAAAGTTCCCAGGCTAGGGGTCGAATCAGAGCTGCAGCTGCCAGCCTACAACACAGCCATAGCAACGCAGGATCCATAACCCTCTGAGCCAGGGCAGGGATTGATCCCATACCCTCATGGATATTAGTAGGATTTGTTTCCACTGTGCCACAATAGGAACTCTCTTCTTTAAAAAAAAAAAAAAAAAAATCTTTTTTTATGGCCACATCTGTGGCATATGGAAGCTCCCGGGCCAGGGATTGAATCCAAGCCACGGCTGCGACATACACCACAGCTGTGACAATACCAGATCCTTTATCCCACTGGGCCAGGCTAGTGATTGAACCTCAGTCTCTACAGCAACCCTAACTGCTGCAGTTGGAGTCCCAACCCACTGAGCCACAGTGGGAACTAACTTTCTTTTCTTGATTTTCTAAATTTCCAACAAGGAGGGGGGATTAGTTTTTAAATCAGAAGGAAAATTTGGTTATTTTTCACATGAGCAAGTCTATCTGGGGGTGGGAAGGGGAAATATAATGTCTCTGGGGCCCCGTACCCCTAGGGACCAAACCAGGGACAAATGGGTAACTACCATCCTACCCAGAGGCCAAGGCTGGGCTCTGGAACAGCACGGAGACCAGCTCTTTTTTTCCTAGGCTTAATGTCTACACCTCAGTGGACTTACTTGGAAGGAACCGGATCCCATGCTGAAAAGGAGAGCCCAAGGAAGTAGGGCTTTTCCTTTTGAAGTTTGTTTGTTTGTTTTTTTTTTTTTGGCTGTGCCCATGGCATGTAGAAATACCTGGGCTAGGAATTGAACCTGCACCACAGTAGTGACAATGCCAGATCCCTAAACCACTGAGCCACCAGCTGCAGCTGCCGGCCTACACCACAGCCACAGCAACACCACATCTGAGCTGTGTCTGCGACCTACACCACAGCTCAGGGCAGCACTGGATCCTTAACCCACTGAGCAGGGCCAGGGATCGAACCCATGTCCTCATGGATACTAGTTGGGGTGGTTACTGCAGAGCCATAACAGGAACACCTGAGGTTTGCTTTTTTAAACAACAGATACAAAGTTTCTATTTCCTTGCTCAGTTTCACCTGCGCTGCCTCAGTTTATCCCCACACAACCCTGGGAGGTGGGTGTCACCAGGAAACGGGTTAGCAGAGCTTGAGGACAGAGCTGGGGCCCAAGCCAGGTGCTCTGGCTCCCATTTCTAAGTGGCCATTGTGTGGGAGGAGGGGGCAGCCACCTCGCAAAGGTTCCGGGTCACTACTTGTGGGGGTGGGCCAACATTTAGGGGAGACCCAGCTAACCAATTTGCTTATGGCCCCCAAAGACAGGCAACATGATCAAACCAAAGTCCTGTCTAGGGATTTCCCAAGATATCATTCTTCTTCAACAGAAATGCTTGTTCATCTCTTTGGCTTTGAAAACAGGGAGTTTCTGTTGTGGCTCAGTGGTTAACGACCCTGACTAGCATCCATGAGGATTCGGGTTCGATCCCTGGCTTTGTTCAGTGGGTTAAGGATCTGGCATTGCCATGAGCTGTGGGGTAGGTTGCAGATCGGCTCAGATCTGATATTGCTGTGGCCGTGGTGTAGGCCAGCAGCTACAGCTCCGATTCAGCCCCTAGCCTGGGAACTTCCATATGCCATGGGTGTGGCCCTTAAAAGCAAAAAAAAAAAAAAAAAAAAGTGGGAAAAATGGAAAGCTGTGACCACTTTGGGATGGAACTTGTAGTTCCACAAACATACAGGGAAACAGGTGGCCTTCCTCTTCATCCAGAATTCCCCCCTACTTCCAGAAATTTTCCTGGAGGCATAGCCATGTCCACAAACTGGCCGCTGGAAGCAAAGCAAACTTTGGCCTCGAGCATAATTTCCATTTCTGCTGTGAATTTTAAGAGCTGAAAAGGACACCAAAAATGGCTGTTGTGGGTTGAAGAGTGTCCACCCCAAGGTGACACTGACCACAGAAGATGGGCTCAGCCCACTTCATCAGGTCACACCTTTTAAGATCCAAAACTGCTTCCAGGGAGCAGGACACTGTGTAGACCGCACTGTGCTTTCTAGATTTTTTCCTGTTTCATTGCTCCTGTTCCGCCTTAAAGCACACACTCCCTGCACCTTCCTCAGCAAGACAAAGCTGCTTCTGTCACCAGACTCTGCTCAGAGGGCAGCTGCAAGAGAGGATCTGTGTGTGGAGGACACTCCATCGTCCACTTCCAGTCCAGAGGCACGTGAGGCCAGCAGCGGAAGCCAGGCTCCCTGACAGTAGATCGGAAACTCCTTTCCAGTGAATTTCTATTCCAAGACCTTTGTCCCTGTTCCATAGCCGTGCCTGAGGTCCCATGGACCACATGTGTCCACAGACATGCTTTGTGCTTTGCTGGCCACAGGGCTGTTATTCCTCAGAGTACCTTTGGATAAGCCATGTATTCTCCCGTTAGCCACAAGCTCCACCGCTCCCTATAGCCTATCCTTCATAAATTCACATTACATATGGGACTTCATAAGCATTTGAGTTTGTAATCCCTGCATGTCATTTAGGGTGTGTTTCCTGTGGGTCTAACCCAGCTGTCCTGTAATTTATTAAGTTATTGCTTGAAATTTGTAAACAAATTCAGGCTTTGAAGACTTTCTGTGACACTGAAAATTTTTCTTTTTAGGGCTGCACCTGTGGCACATGGATGTTCCCGGGCTATGAGGTCAAGTCAGAGCTGCAACTGCCAGCCTACACCACAGCCACACCACCACCGGATCCACGCCGTGCCTGTGACCTACACCGCAGCTCACAGCAACGCCAGATCCTTAACCCACTAAGCATGGGCCAGGGATCGAACCCACATCCCCATGGATATTAGTCAGATTCTTAACCCGCTGAGCCATAAGGGGAACTCCTGAAATGTTCTAATAGTTGGACACAGCCTGTGTTCTCCTTGGGATTAAGGCTTGGCCCACTCCGGACAGGGGCCAACCTGGAGAACCAGGTGAAATTCTCTACTTCTTTGGGTGAACAGCCAGGCAGACATCACAGTTTCTCCAAAACACGAGAAATCCCTGGATGCAGACCTTCGAGTTGACCAAGGCTGCCCTGCCTGCCCCACCTGTGCACCAGGCTGCCCTCTGCCTGCCCCCAGGACCTAAAGATCAAGCCCCCTACAAACAAGAAAGAATCTCCCAAATGCTTCCCAAAGGGAGCAGGGAGGCCAGGAGGCAGCCCGTGACAGGGCTGCAGGGTGGGGCCTCCCCTCAGCCAGCACGACCAGTGAACCTGGACTGGCTGGGAAGGTCCAAGACAGTCCCTTGAGGACCCCGTGTTCACTTCTCCTTGGAAGGTTCTGGGGAAAGGCCTGGCAGTCTAAATGGAGAGCTCACTTGGGGGTGCCCTGGGCCACACAGACCAGGGGCCAAGGGGCTAGGGCCGTGCCAGCCCCTGTCCTGCTGGTCTCTCTCTCTGGAAGCCTGTGCTCCCCAACACCACACCGGCCAGCCCGGCTTCTCTTCGTGAAGCTGACTTTCTGGAAGGTGTTGAATTCCCTTTCTTTAGGAGCTGTGCTTTCTTCGGACCCTGTGGACTCCTGCTCCCAGTGAAGATAATATTTTGAAGAATGTGTGAAAACCATTCGGCTGACCACGGTCCTCCAGAACCACTGCTTCCTTGGGTCCATCAGGCCTCTAGCAGAGCCCTTCAGCCGGCTCCTGGGGTGTGGACGCGGGGGTGGAGGAAGCTTGGCCTGGGAAGAGCGGACAGTGACCTCGCTCTGATCCTGGGTGTTGACAGCTATTAGTCCTTCCTGAAGCGAGTCACCTCAACTACTGCAAGAACAGGTGCACCTGCAGGTCTCACAGGAAGAGGGGCCTCCCCCACCCCACCCCGCCACCGTTATCCCCCCCACCCCTGCTGCCCACGCCACCCCAGGGCTTTGGAGGCCTGAGGGGCCCAGAGAGTGGGTCACTGTATCCGCTGGCCACCTCCAGCCGCATTCAGCTGTGCTGGGTGCAAAGTGAGCCCAGCCCTGGGGTAGCCCCCAGATCAGTTCCAGCTGTGGTCTGATGGGAGGACTTGAGGCCCAGTCAGCAGGGCCACCACGGAAAACCCATGTGGGAGGCGAGGCCAGGCCACGGAAGCAGCAGGTGACAGGATGGCAAAGTCACATTGTGAAATTACGCTTCTCACCTTCTAAGTCTCCTGAGCTGTGGTGTAGGTGGCAGATGCAGCTCAGAGCTGGCATTGCTTTGCCTGTGGTGTAGGCCAGCAGCTACAACTCCAATTAGACCCCTAACCTGGGAACCTCCATATGCCCAGAGTGCGGCCCTAAAAAGACAGAAAAAAGAAAAAAAAAAAAGACAAAAAATACATAAAAAAATAGAGGTGACGAGGTGAATGAAGGCATAAGAGTGAGCCCTGAGCCAGTGTGACCGTGTCCTTACAGGAAGAGATGACACAGGCACACACAGAGATGAGATGGGTGAGGACACAGCCCCCACACGCCAAGGAAAGAAACCACCTGGCCGACTCCTTGACCTTGACCTTGACCTCTGGCCTCCAGGCCAGTGAGAAAACACATTTCCGCAGTACGCTGAAGTCTGGTGTATTTTGTTTCAGCCACCCCAGCAGACGAACCCCGTCCGCAGAAGGAGCTGAGCAGAAAGAGGTAAAAGTGATGTCCAGAAACAGAGCCCAGGTCCCGGGGGTGGCAGCGGAAGGAACTGGATGAGCTTCCCGGTGGAGGGAACAGCCGCGGGCACCGAGCTGGGCGTGGACAGGGAACGGGATGGGGGGCACTGGCCTCAGCTCTCACAGGGCAGGAGTTTGGGAGTGGAAGACACTCCAGCCAAAAGGGACCTGGGCACTGAGGGCAGAAGGGCCCCCCAGAGAGAAGAGACCCTTGCGTGCAAGGAACGTCGAGGGGCTGCTTGTGGAGGGAGGGCTGGATGCAAAATGGCTCCGTGAAGCCAGAGCAGGGAGGAAGCTGAGGGGAACCCGTGACGAGGTGGCTGGGGCTTCCTCCTGCCATGGGTGCACCAGAAACTTCCAGAAGTCCCACCTCCCCTCTGAGGCCCCACCTCCCCTCTGAGGCTCCACCTCCCCCCGAGGCCCCACCTCCCTTCTGAGGCCCCACCTCTCCTTTGAGGCCCCAGCTCCCCTCTGAGGCCCTCGCCGCCCCCCAGACCGCCCCCCAGAGGCCCCACTTGGTCTTAGAGGCCTCATCTACCCTCGGAGGCTGCATTTTGGCCGAGCCCACTCCGACTGACGTGGGGTAGTCAGAGGAATCGACACCCAAGAGCAGCCTCAGCGGATGCCTAGAGGCGTATAAATACCCCCGTCCGCACCGCACCTGAGCAGGGGGCCTGCCCTGCCTCCCAGCGCGCCTGGGGGCTCGAGGGCCGGTCACGCGGGCAGCAGCCGGCCGGACAAGCCCCTTCTCTGGTTCCCTCCCTTCCACGGTTCGCTTCCCGCTCACCGCCTCCGCTTCACTGTCCAAATAACCTACCGCACTTGAACTCCAGACTCAGCTTCTGGAGTTTAAGGAAACTGAGCAGATGCCAAGCAGCCCTGGGGGTGGAGAGGCGGAGCGGGAAGCCCGGAGTTGGCCGCCCGCTGTGTAGGTCGGAGCCTCGGCTGTTTCCGGAGGTCGGACCGACCCGGGGCTCGCGGTGGACCCGAGGCCACGCCCGCCGTCCCGGGCCTGGCGCCCTGTGCTCTGCGCCTCCTGCGCCTGCAGTGGTTTCGGGGCCACACGCAAGGTCGGAGTCACAGCACAGGAGCAATCGCCGTCACTACTGCTCCTTTCTGTTTTCTCTGATTTACCAGTCCCAGCTCTTTGGCAAAGAAAGCCGCACTCCCCGGGGTGTGTAATCCCTCTGCCTTTTCTGCGTACCCCTTGGAAGCTGGCATGCCCCGTCCCTCTCAGGTCCCTTTGGATAACTGCAACGTCTGGAAATGCAACTCCAAGTGCAGAAGGTGGATTCCACGCGCGAATCGCAGGAGGCCTCGCGAATAAACCCCGTGTAAGTTTGGGGAGTCAGAGAAGCTGGGGAAAACGGGAGGGGGACTCCTGGTGGACGCGTTTAGACCCCTCGTGTGGTGAAAACGGCTGAAGGCCCGGGCTCTGGTCCCGCCCACAAGTCACTCCACCTCCAGCCTCACCTGGCCTACCGGGCTCAGCTTCCCTTGAGTTTCATACCTGAAAAAGCATCAGGTCCATGTCGAGGACACAGGAGCCTCTAACTGGCCACCACCGTGGCCTTCATTACATTTCCAAAGCACAAACTGGATTTATTTTCTCTGGGGGAGAAAACCCTACTCCCATCTCTTAGCCAAGCAGTGTGAGGGATGAAAAATGGTATTTATTTGTTTATTTTATGGCTTGCACCCACAGCATATGGAAGTTCCTGGGCCAAGGACTGAATCCAAGCCACAGCTTCAACCTACACAGCAGCTGCAGCAACACCGGATCCTTTAACCCACTGTGCTGGGCAGGGGATCAAACCTTTGCCTCTACAGTGACCTGAGTCACTGCAGTAGGATTTTTTTTTTTTTTTTTTTTAGGGCCACACCTGAATCATATGGAGGTTCCCAGGCTAGGGGTTGATTCAGAGCTGAAGCTGCTGGCTTACACCAGAGCCACAGCAACGCAGGATCGGAGCTGCATCTGCGACCTACCCCACAGCTCACGGCAACGCCAGATCCTTAACCCACTGAGTGAGGTCAGGGATTGAACCCGCAACCTCATGGTTCCTAGTTGGATTTATTTCTGCTGCACCATGACAGGAACGCCTGCAATAGAATTCTTAACCCCTGAACCATAGCAGGAACTCCAAACTTTTCTCTCTCTTTTTTTTGGAAGTATGATATTTTATTTTTTTTATTTTTTTATTTTTTTGCTATTTCTTGGGCCGCTCCCACGGCATATGGAGGTTCCCAGGCTAGGGGTCTAATCAGAGCTGTAGCCACCAGCCTACGCCAGAGCCACAGCAACGCAGGATCCGAGCCGCATCTGCAACCTACACCACAGCTCACGGCAACGCCAGACCGTTAACCCACTGAGCAAGGGCAGGGACCGAACCCGCAACCTCATGGTTCCTAGTCGGATTCGCTAACCACTGCACCACGACGGGAACTCCTGGAAGTATGGTATTTTAAATGAAGACTTTTAATTCTGTAAGTTTCCTTTCTCTGCGCTTACAGGCCTCATTTCTCACATTGCAGCCCCCCCGTGAAGAACAACTCTTCATGTGTGTAATTCAACAGTTTGCTTTCAATTCCCATGCTGAGAGGCTCCCTGTGTGCTCCTGCCTCCGGGGGACGGGGCAGGCGGGCGGGCGGGGGCCCTCCCAGTGCTGGGACGTCCCCTCAGACTCCCTGATGGTGGCAGGGAGGTATGGAGGCGTGAACCCTGCCCCCAGCCTGTCCTTCCTTCTAGACTGTTCCTTGGTGCACACCTTCCAGCAGAAGCCTCTTCCATCTCCCAGTTGCTCTCCTTACTCCAGAGCAGCTGGTCCCCACTGCTCCCCTTCACCACTTGCCCATCCAAGACTCCAGAAGATCAGATTCTATAACTGGCACTTCCTGCCCCGTTTGCACAAGGACAGTTTTGAGCGATGGTATCAGTGGCACTGACCCACAGGGCCCATTCAATCACTGGGCAGTTGCTTTCTAAAGCTGAGCTTCGAGAAGGACAGAAGTGTTTATATGAGATCATGATTTTGCCATTAAAAATCAAATCAAATCAAAGGCTGCTCCCAACTCCATCTCTCCAAGCGTGGGGGCTCTTTCCCACTGTTGTGAATTACTCGGAGCAGGAAGGAGCCGTCAGCATCTGCGCAGCCAGTGCCCCAGGGTCTCTGCCTTTAGTGACTCGGGAAGAGGGAACAGTGACACCCTAGTGACTGCTGTGCTAACTGGGTCCCTATTGTTACCCAACAGCCAGGCAGACGATGTGGATGAGGACAGAGCAGGCCCTGGACCCGCCAATCTACCTCCAACCAATGGCAGGAACTTGGCCTCTGATACCTCTTGTCAACACACAGCAGGTGCCATCTGTGCCCCCTGTAGAGCTCTGGCTCCCCCAGCCCTCTGCACCCCACTAACAAGCACCCCTGGACTGGCCATTGGCATGGCAGGGCCGGACGGCGGGAGAATGTTTTCTGCTCCTTCCCAGTTATTTGTGGCCTCAATTTAGATTCTAGAAGAAAAGTATTACCTCTTTAAACGTTTCAGTGACTGGTACCCCCACTCTTGCATCCAGATGTTCCCCAAACTGCCTCCTTTGGTGACAGAATGCGATTCTTTCCTCTCTTTTGTCTTTTTTGTACCCGCGGCATGTGAAGGTTCCCAGGCTAGGGGGCGAATCGAGCTGCAGCTGCCAGCCTGTGCCCCAGCCACAGCCTTGCCCAATCCTTAACCCACTGAGCCAAGCCAGGGATCAAACCCGCATCCTCGTGGATACTAGTCAGATTCGTTTCCACTGAGCCACAACAGGGACTCCTCTCCTCTTTCTACGTGGACGTCTCCTGTCCTAGAAGCCCAAGGTCTCCCTGAGCTTCCCAGCCAGGTGACAGACAGCGGTTGGAGGCCAGATTCGCTGGATTCAGCTCCCAGCTGTGCCTCCTCTTTGCTGTGTGACCGTGGCTAAGTGGCTTAACCCCTCAGAATCTCAGCATCCTCAACAGCAAAAGGCGGACCATGAACATGAGACCCTCCCCCACTGGGTTGGTAGGGTATTTAATCATTTAGACTAGTGCCTGACAGTAGCCAGGGCCACGGAAGTACCAGTTCTTCCACTGCCGCTGCTTCTATCCACAACTGGTGTCCAGATGTCATAGAGAAATTGAGGCTCCGAATTCATAATCTCGAATCCAGCAACTTCCACACCCTCCCACACTGGCCAGCGTTTCACTGGATGTTTTCGAACTGACAGCGCGTGGCCGTCCTGAGATGGAGGGGTCTCTGCCTGGAGACAGGCCTGAGGTTTAAGATGCATGTGCACACGAAGGACAATGACGGCGCCAAACGAGGGACACTGTCCCCACTCTGTCCTCAGTGCCCCCTCCCTGGCCGCCAGGGCTCGCGGTACTCACGGAGGTGGTGGGCGTAGCGAAGGTGGAAGACGTCGCAGCCGTGCACGTGATGGTACAGGGTTTTCTCGATCAGGTCCTGCGGCTCATACCCCGTCAGCTCCGTCACCCTGGGGGAGGACGGGCGGCTCGGTGAGTTACACTGCTCCGTGGATTGCCTTTCATTTAAACTAACATTGGTTTTTGCCAACGAATCAAGTGCTAAAGGGCTGGGGGTGGGGTGTTGGAGGGGGGAGTGTTGATTTTGGAAAGGGAGAATGATCTTTTTTGCAGAAAGCAAGCCTATGAACCCCAGCCCACGATGAAACACTCCTCCCGAGCAGGAATGTCCTGAAACCACAGGCTAGAAGGATGTTTGGGATGGCTTAAAACGTCATCCCTTTTCAAAGTGAAGTTTATCTGAGGATACTTATGAGCCTGAACTTTGATACCGATATTGGGAGAAGTTGCCAGGAGGAGAAAGGGCCCCTTGCTGGGGATATGCGGGGGGGCGGGGGGGGGGAGTCTTATGTGAAGCTTTAAAAAACTATCGTGGTAAAATATGCACAGCATAAAATCTATCATTTTAACTACCCCCTTCCATTTCCAGAATGTCTTCCTCACCCAGAACCGAAACTCTGCCTCATTGAACATTGGCTCCCCCCTTCCCCAGTCCCCAGCAACCTCTCTCTACTTTTCATCTCTCAGAGTCTGTCTATTCTAGATATTTCCTCTAAGTGGAAAGATACAACATTTGACCTTTTGGGTCCTGCTTCTTTGACTTAACATGTTCTCCAAGTTCATTCATGGTATATAGCATGTCTCAGAATGTCATGCTTTTTGGGAGGGCCACAGCCCTGGTGTGCTGAAGTTCCGGGGCCAGGGATCCAACCAGTGCCACAGCGGTGACAATGCCAGATCCTTAACCCACTGAGCTACTAAGGAACTCCAAGAACATCAAGCTTTTTTTTTTTCAGCCGCACCCCAGGCATGTGGATGTTCCTAGGCCAGGGATCAAATCTGCTGCAGCAACGCTGGATCCTTAACCCACTGCACCAGGTGGGGAATGGAATCCAAACATCCACAGCAACCTGAGCAGCTGCAGTCAGATTCTTGACCCACCATGACACAGGAGGAATTCCCACGTCATGCTTTTTTATGGCTGAATAATATTCCGTTTTATGTAGACACTATATTTTGTTCATCTGTTCACTTGATAATCGATGCTTGGGTTGGTTCCACATTCTGCCTCTTGGTGTGTGAGCCTGTAACCCTCTGTCCCACACTGGACATGGCTGGTCTCAGGATGATGCTGTGATCGGGTGATTCCTACAGTTGGGCTTTGGGCAATAACTGGGAATGTTGAAGCTTCTTATCAGTGGAGGGCTGTTTTAGAGCCCACCCCAAAATAGCATAATACTCAAAACTAGAGTCACTGGAAAGCAATTTTTTTTTTTTTTTTTTAGGGCTGTACCCAGGGCATATGGAAGTTCCCAGGGTAGGGGTCGAATCGGAGTTGAAGCTGATGGCCTATACCACAGCCACAGCAACATGGGATCTGAGCTGTGTCTGTGACCTAGACCACAGCTCTGGGCAACGCCAGATCCCTGACCCACTGAGCAAGGCCAGGGGTCAACCTGCATCCTCATGGATACTAGTTGGGTTCGTTTCCACTGCACTGCAAGGGGAACTCCCTGGAAAGCAAACCATAAACTCGCTGTGGAGATGAAGCATTCTCCCAGTGCCTGCAGGCTATCACCCCCCTCCTCCATTCTCATGAAGCGCTGGCCACATTAACTTTCCACTTTGAAGACGAGTGGTTCTCAGCATCCAAGACCACATCATCACAGGCACTTGATCACTTGTCCGTAGGTGAAAATTGCTGGGGACCGAGGTACAGATTCCCAGGCCTGGGGCAACTGCGCTGGGAGCTGTACCCTTGACAGAGGTGGCCGGAACATCTTGGTGACAGATATTCGAGAACAGATGAAAGAGGGGGATAGGCGGGGATTCCGAAGGAGGTGAGGCTGTGGTGAGACGTCGGTGGGGACGGGATGGCAGGGGCTGTAAATGAAATGGGGAAACTTGACCTCGCTTCCATGCCTGCTCCCTGTTCTCTGGAGTTTTGTGCAGGCTCCGGGTCGTAAATCTCCATGAACCTCATATTTTTCTGGACTCACATACTATTTGGTGTACACATTTCCATGGTGTTCCTCGCGGGCAGGAAGGGGCTGGGGCTCGAGGTGGGTAGAGAGGGAATTCGCACAGGCCAGAGCCTTTCAGGGCTTGGGGGACCTGTCCAAGGGCCACCTAGACCTTCAAGCCCCGTCGGAGTCTAACTCTGTGTGGCAGGAAAATTGAGACGTCTGGCTCCCCCCTACCCCAAAGAAAACCAGGCTTCTCTCCGGTGTGGGGATGAAAGAGGCTTTGCAGACCCTTTGGACGGAAAGTTTCAGAACAACGGCCCCAAACGTGTAAATGAATCAGAAACACATGTATTAAGTTTCTCATCAAAGTACACACTGGCTTTAAAAAATTAAAGGGAAAGGAAAGGGTTTGGCAGCTCGCCCTCTTGGTTTCTTCCAACCCTCTAGTGTCTGAAGACCTGTCAGAGGGATTTGCCAAACCCCAAACATCGCTGGGTTCACCCATCCTTAGCAAAAGCACCAGCTACAGTTTCAAAGCGAAATACCACAAAACCCCTATGAACCAAATGTCAGGTTATGCCGAGTTCAGTTTTGTCTGGGATGATGCTGAGGGGTGGGGGCAGCTGCGCCCCCCCTGCCAGGCCCACCACCCTGGCCCCTGTGACTCAGGGGCTGCTGGGCTTCAGGCCAACCCCTGCCCATGGCTTCTGGGGTTTGGATGTCAGGGCTGACACCATGCTGCTGGCCATTCTGCTGCCCCCCCGGCACTGGGCCAGCTCCTCTGCGCCCCCGCTTCAAAGCCCACCGAATTGCAACTGCCTGAAGACCAGAGTGTGAAGAGTTCTCGAGCATGTTTCCAACCCCTTACGCACCTCCTAGAAGAAGAGGGTTCAGAAAGACCTCAAGGCTTTGCTAGAGGCTTCCTGGTACTTTGCAGGAAGCACTTTTCTGTCCTCTGTAGAAACAGGACATCTTGGGAGTTCCCATTGTGGCTCAGCAGGTTAAGAACCTGACTAGTACCCATGAAGATAAGGGTTCGATTCCTGGCCTCAATCAGTGGCTTAAGGATTCAGTGCTGCCAGAAGCTGTGCTGTAGATTGCAGATGTGGCTCGGATCTGGCGTTGCTGTGGCTGTGGTGTAGGCTGGCAGCTGCAGCTCTGATTCAACCCCTAGCCTGGGAACCTCTATGCCTTCTGTGCGGGGGAGAAAAAAGGTGTCGGGGGAGAAAGACCAGACATCCTTCTCAGGATGGCCACCTTGCTTTTCTGCTCGCCTGGGTTGTGGACCTTGTGTCCTGAAGGAGAGGAAAACCCACGTGCGAGGCCCCGTCAGGAGCAAGCCAGTCTCCGAGAGACCCTTGCAGACCCTCTATTTATTTATTTGTTTGTTTATTTATTTATTCGGCTTTTTAGGGCCGCACCCACGGCACATGGAGGTTCCCAGGCTAGGGGTCCAATTGGAGCTACAGCTGCCAGCCTATGCCACAGCTACAGCCACACAGGATCCGAGCCGCGTCTGTAACCTACACCACAGCTCACAGCAACGACAGATCCTTAACCCACTGAGTGAGGCCAGGGATCGAACCTGCAACCTCTTGGTTCCTAGTCAGATTCGTTTCCACTGCATGATGATGGGAACGCCAGCAGCCCTCTTTCAGAAGTGGCTCCTGATTCTGGAAAGAGCTGTTCTTTCCCCACGTGCTGTGACGTCTAGCACATCACCAAGCTCTGGAAGCAGCTCACCTGCCAGGCTCCCCGACCCCTGCAGGTGCCTCCCTTGTGGCTGCAGGAACACAGCCCTTGTCAGCGTCTGGCGCTCCCACGAGGCACAGCATCCTTTCCCTGAGGAGTTATGTTTGCTCTTTGCCTGGCATTTCTGGGAGCATGACAACTTTGTCAGACCAGCCCTTGCCACTTCTCTACCTCTGAATGGTTCTGAGATGCATCACAGTGAACTAGACTAAATCAAGTTTTCACCTCCCATCCTTAGCCAGGTTAAGTTTATTTTTCTTCCATAAAGAGTTAAAATGATCAGTTTCTGTCATGTATATTTTAGCACAATTTTTCCCCCGTCTTTTTAGGGCCGTACCCACGGCATATGGAGGTTCCCAGGCTAGGGGTCCAATCGGAGCTGCAGCTGCCAGCCTACACCACAGCCACAGCAACGCGGGATCTGAGCGCATCTCTGACCTACACCACAGTTCAGGGCAATGCCGAATCCTTAACCCATTGAGCAAGGCCTGGGATGGAACCCATGTCCTCACGGATGCTAGTCGGGTTCGCTAACTGCTGAGTCACGACGGGAACACCCTTACCACAATTTTTTAAGTGGAAACAAAGCAATAAATCTTAGCTTCAGGACATGCAGAATAAAATATATGTTTTACAGATATGTATGTGTGTGTGTGTTTTATATTATACATAGTTACTTTTATATATAGTATATATACATATACAATTTTATCATGTACATCTAAAATTCTTCCCTCAGAAAGCTCAGGTACACACACCAAAAGTCAAGAGTAGGATCTCTCTCTCTCTGTTTTTTTTTTTTTTTTTTTTTTGTCTTTTGTCTTTTTAGGGCTGCACTCGCAGCATAAGGAGGTTCCCAGGCTAGGGGTCTAATCGGAGCTATAGCTGCCAGCCTACACCACAGTCACAGCAACACCAGATCCGAGCCACATCTTCTACCTACACCACAGCTCACGGCAATGCCAAATCCCTAACCCACTGAGCAAGGCCAGGGATCGAACCTGCATCCTTATGGATACTAGTCTGATTCGTTAACCAGTGAGCCCCAAAGGGAACTCCAGGAGTAGGATATCTGAACCCTTGGTCCTGTCTGTATGGATGAGGAATCTCAAAGACTAAGAGGCAAATTGGCTCACCTTTGGGGATATCAGGCTGTTCACGTCTACAGATGCTTCACAGCTACTATCTAGTTTCATCTCTCCCAACAGCCTTGTGGGTAGCAGAGTGCGTGAAGAAAGCGGAAGTCCATAGAAGACCCGCAGGCCTGCAGCCTGCCCTGGGGAGGCACAGACCACTCCCAACCCCTGCAGGCTTCCCTAGGCCCAGGCCATCTGCCTCATGCACCCTCCCTCCTCTCCCTGCAAAGAGATTCTCAAGTTGCTGGGCATTGCCAAGGGGGAGACAGTTCTGGGGACACTGCAGCCTCGCCTTCCCCGTCAGCTGGAATGGCCCTCCCAGCCCAGACCCCAGTGCAGGGTCTGCTGAGCTATGGTCCCAGCAAAGTCTACCTCTCTGTGCACTGCCTCAGCCCTGCAGTGACGGTCAGAGCTCAGCTTCCCACCAGCTGGAGTTGGAAACCCTCCCACAGCACATACTATTCAGAAACTTTTTGTTTGTTTTAAAGTCCTACCAGCTTGACGGAGATACAAGGCGGAATCCTGACATCAGGGGCCTCCAAAAAAGCATAACTTTAGCCCACAACACATTTTTCCAATTCAAATTCCAGTGAGATATGGAAAATATAAGCACATAAAATAATAAATACCTATAATCTGGAGAAGCCAGCTACCCCCTGAGGATTGAGGTCCATACTGATGCTTTCATTTCTTGACTTGGTTTCACTAAATCTCTTTCTAAAGCACATTTTTAGTGTGGCTTATGGCTTGTTACATTTTGGTTTAATAGTGTAGCTTCCAGGGGCCGGTTTCTACCTTCCGTATCTTCCGGAACTCCGTGGCAGCAGGTGTCAAACTCACCTGGAATCCAGGAATATCAGCTTCAGGTCGAGGCTGGCCCTGAACATGAACATGTTGCTGTGCAGCTTGATCTCGGTGATGGCGCTGGGTGGCAACGACTGGCCCACGGCCACCAGCCCCACGATCTGGTAGCACGAGTCATACAGAGACATGTCCAGCATATACTGCCTGATCTTCAGGTAGCCACTGCAGTGGATGACCTGGGAAAGCAGAGGTAGGGTCAGCTGGCAGCAGATCAGGGGTGAGACTGGCACTCACTGCCCCTTGCTCTGGGCCTGCTTGTTTTCTAGAACATGCTAGAACATCCCCCAGCACAGCCTCTGTTGAGCCAACATAGTGACAGACGCCTCCATACATGATGACTTGGAAGAAATGAACTATGCTGCTTTTTAGGAAATGATATCATAATAAAATATAAGGGTTGTTTTATGTAATGGACTGTGCTCAAGTAACTCCACAAATTAAGACTCTCTCATATATAATGGATTTATGTGTAATTAAGTCATGGCCAAGCTGCAATTAGATGGCACACAGCAAAGGCTAACCATTTGTTCCATAATGTTCTCTTTAGTAACCACAATGCTTATCATCTCTCGACAGGATCGAATTTGACAACTTTTTTGTTTTCTTTTGTCTTTTTGGGGCTGCATGTGCGGCACATAGAAGTTCCCAGGCTAGGGTTGAATTGGAGCTGCAGCTGCCGGCCTACACCATAGCCACAGATTTGAGCCTCATCTTCGACCTACACCACAGCTCACAGCAATGCTCAGTGGGATCCTTAACCCACTGAGGCCAGGGATTTAACCTGCATCCTCATGGTTACTAGTCAGGTTCGTTATCGCTAAGCCAGAACAGGAACTCTGTAAAAATTTAAAATCCTCTTTCCAAAAACTTTCCTCTGAGATTCCTGAACACACTCTCGGTATGTAGAGTTGGAACATATCTTAAAATCCTTGGAGTCTCTTCTCCCATTTTACAGATGGGGACACTGAGGACAAGGTATGGGTTTTGCTCAAGATCAGGCAGTTGGGACATAATAAGGGGCAGATCAAGTCTCCAGAAGAAGTGTCCACTCCAGAAGAGTGTCTATGGGGTGCAGGGCAGGGCTGGAGGCTGCCTACCACAAAACACAGTGAGGAAAAGACCAAAGCAGGAGTTTCCATTGTGGCTCAGTGGGTTAAGTGTCCGTAAGGATGTGGGTTCGATCCCTGGCCTCGATCGGTGGGTTAAGGATCCGGGGTTGGCCACAAGCTGTGGCACAGGTTACAGATATGGCTCAGATCTGCTGTGGCTGTGGCTGTGGCTCAGGCCTCAGGTACAGCTCTGATTTCCCCCCTGGCCCAGGAACTTCCACCTGTGGCCTTAAGAGGGGAAAAAAAGAGGCCAAAGCAAAGAGCTAAGAGTGAGGCTTAAATGAGGGGCTGAGGGGAGGCTGGGGAGAAGGCAGGCCTTGGGATGGGGAGGAGGGGGAGGGGCATTCCAGAAAGACAGGACAAAGGCACAAAACTGTGCCCTCTCTCCTTACCCTGCCCCCCTTCACCCCCCTTCTTTGACACAAATTCTCCTTCCGAAAGGCTCCCATCTACCTCTGGTTCCAGGGTGATGGGCTAGGACCTCCTTCTTCTGAAACTGGACAAAGTCTAGGGGCTCCAGTGGGACTGCCCTGAGTGCAAAGTAGAACCTGTAGGTGCCAAGGTCAAATGATGCCCTTGGCCCTGTTTATTCCTGGTCTCAGACAATGAAAATGCAGCGTTCGGGGAATATCCTTGTCAGACGCCAGCTCTCACGCTTGCCGTGAGCGGCATCCCTTAGAAAGTTCTACTCTAGGTAGATTAAAGCACTCGGGGGCCTGTGCTTTGCCTGAAGCAAAATACAAGGCACAGTGGAGACCACCCCCCCATGCCCCCTTCCCACCTGCAAGCCCGCAGCTCCTGGTACCTTGTATCCGCTGCATGTCAGGCCAGCGTTTCTTTTCGCCAAGACACACTTCATTCGAAGAAAGAAGGACCTCTCTATCTCATACTCTGAAAGCAGCAGTGAGGTTAGGTTGGCAGACTGTCCCATGATGCTGCTCCCGTCTCCATGCCCACACTCTCAAGAAACCCTCAGGACCAGGGTGAGTGGATGCATATGATTGCATTTGGAGTGGAGAAGCAGTGAGATCCTGCCAGCCAGCACGGGGACCTGTAGCCAATCACTTGTGATGGAACATGATGGAGAATGTATTTATGTGTATAACTGGGCCACTTGCTATACAGCAGAAATGGACAGAACATTGTAAATAAACTGTTATTTTTTAAAAAAGCCCTCAGGACTGGATCAGGCAGCCAGAGGGCTTGGCCCAGTCTGCCCAGACCCCCACTCAGAGAGCTTTGGCTGATGGCCAGGCCCAAGGGGGTCTGAGGAGACTGGCCCAGTCCTGGTGTGGCTTCTGCAGGCTCCAGAAAAGGGCAGCCTGAAACACAGCCATGGCAAAGACTTGGGAAACATCAGCCTGGGGCCAAGATAGGAATGATGTGCGAGGACCCAGCACAGCCCCACCAGCCCGTGGTCCCCTCGTGGTGGCCACAGAGAGGCCTGGCACCAGAAGGATGGCCTTGGCTGGCCTTGGGTGGGTGCTGAGCCTGCCAGGAAGCTCAGAAGCCTCCAACTTTGCCCATCCAACTGAGTAAAAGTCAAGTGCAAGCCTTTCCCTGGCAGAGGGAGCCGGTCCCAGGGCCCCTCCTGCCAGGGCACCTATGGCCACAGGCACTGTGGCCCCACAATGTGGGATGGGGCACAGGGTCCCAGATCAGAGCTTTGCCCTCAGTTACAGCCTGGGATGGACCACCCCCTCCTCTCTGCACCCCTGTCCCACCCTCCTTTCTCTGCCTGGCCCAGAGCCTTGCCTACATCCCCCCTGCAGGCCTCACACACACACACACACACACACACACACACATATCTCTGACCTCACGCCTGCAAATGCAAATGTCACTTCAGGAGACACCCACCGCCACAGCGAGCAGACACCAGCTCTCTGAGGCATGGATGGCAGAGTGTCCTCGCCCCGGGCTGAGAGCAAGGTCATGCCACTCGAAATAAACAGCCATTTGCTGGTGGTTAATAAATTAATTTTTAAAGAAAGGTTACCGCTAGGAATGGAAGCCAGGCCTTCCGGCCCTCCCCGAGGGCATGGCCAGGTGGAGGTAAGGGGCTCCGAGGCCACACCTGGCCCTGGTTGGAGGTGCTGCCATGTTTACCCACAGTCCCCCGCAGCAGGCCGGGTCTGGGGCAGAAGGCTTCCCATTAACGTGGCTGCCCGGCGGCTCCCTCTGCAGGTCGGCGCGGCAGGGCTGCAGACCCTCCCCTGGGAATTCACTATCCACTGCTGGGGACAGTTCATTTCCCCCACAATTACCATAAAACAACAAGGCCAGTTCAGCCAGAGGAAATCAGCTCTGCAGAGAGAAGTCCCCGGGAACACGGAGCCCGTGAGGCCCTCAAAGCCTGCACACTTGGTTGGCTGTGAAAACGAGTCGGTGGGTGATCCCACCTCTCCCGGACATTCTCCTCCTGAACAGTTGCCCCCACCTCAGACGTTAACCTCCCCGGAAATTAGAAGGGTCTCACGATAGTCCCAAGTTTCATTTGCTGTCATTTTTTTCTAAACACTTTTTTCAAGGCTATGATGTGGAAGGTGAAATGAAACCAGAGCTAATGGCAGAAACCCACTCCCATGCAGTTAACACACGGTGTAACTTTTAAAACAAAACAACACATTCAATATCCTTTTTTTTTTTTTGGCTTTTCAGGGCCCCACTTGTGGCATATGGAAGTTCCCAGGCTAGGGATCAAATTAGAGCTGTAGCTGCTGGCCCACACCACAGCCACAGCAATGCCAGATCTGGGCCATGTCTGTGACCTATACCACAGCTTATGACAATGCCGAATCCTTAACCCACTGAGCAGGGGCAGGGATCGAACCCATGTCCTCATGGATACTATTTGGGTTCATTTCCACTGAGCCACAGTGGGAACTCAGCACATTCAATATCTTGTAATAACCTATAATGGAAAAGAGTCTGAAGAGAATGTATCTATATAAAACTGAATGGCTTTTCTGTACACCTGAAACTAACAAAACGTTATGAATCAACTATACTTCGATAAACACGCACACACACACAATGTTCTGAGGACTTCTCTAAGACTCCAGCTGTCTCTGTCCAGCTTTAATCAATTCCATAGTTGGGAGTTCCCTGGTGGCCTAGGGGTTGAGGACTTGGCATTATTGCTGCTGTGGCTTGGGTTGGATCCCTGGGCTGAGAAACTTCCACTGGCATGGCCAAAAAACAAACAAACAAAAACAAAAAAACAAAAAAAAAAACCCAGCAACCTCCATGGTGGAAGCATTAGATTCAGAAGCAATGTACTCTCCTTAGCCCTCATTTTGTTAAAAATTACTTCTTTTTTTTTTTTGCTTTTTAGGGCCACACCCACGGCATATGGAGGTTCCCAGGCTAGGAGTCTAATTGGAGCTACAGCTGCCGCCTAAAGACACAGCCACAGCAATACCAGATCTGAGCCATGTCTGTGACCTACACCACAGCTCATGGCAACGCTGGATCCTTAACCCACTGAGTGAGGCCAGGGATCAAACCTGCATCCTCATGGATACTAGTCAGGATTCATTTCCACTGTGCTACAACAGGAACTAAAAATTACTTCTTCAGGGTCGTATTCCTGTTCATTTATGCAACCAGCCCATCTCTAAGGACGTAAGCATCAGAGGCCACAGCTACAGCTAAGCCCCATCTCATCTCAGAAACCAATGTTCCAGGCTCCCTCCTACGTGGATGCATGGTGACTATTTTTGGAACTAGATAACGGGGGCTGCATAGCTGGATCCTCAAGGGGCTTGATGACTGTGTGCTAGTCTGTGTTCTCTCCTCCCAGCCTGGGAATGACCCTCCCCAGGAGGAAGCCACATGAGTGGAACCCGCTTTTTTTTCTGTGGCTGGCTACCCCATTCTCACTATTTTTTGACACTTCTTCTCTGGCAATTTATCTCACTGGGGAATTTTGGCCAAGTGGGGATGCCGTAGTCCTGGTTGGTCTCATTGAACCATCAGAAGGAGTTTCAGGCCAGGGCCCCTGGAATCAGTTCTTCTATGTCTTCCTAGCACACATGGCAATTCTAAGAACTTGTTTTGTGAAGACAGTGTTTCACACCGGCCACCAAACAGCCATACCACCCATGTCCTACCAGGGTGCTCACTGCAGTGGGGACCACATCAATATGTGTTAAATGGGAGTTCCTGTCCTGGTTGTGGCTCAGTGATTAACGAATCCAACTAGGAACCATGAGGTTGTGGGTTCAATCCCAAGCCTTGCTCAGTGGGTTAAGGATCCAGCGTTGCTATGAGCTGCGGTGTAGGTCGAAGACACAGCTTGGATCCTGCATTGCTATGGCTGTGGTGTAGGCCAGTGGCTATAGCTCCTATTAGACCCCTAATCTGGGAACTTCCGTATGCCGCTGGTGTGGCTCTAGAAAAAGACAAAAAATAAATAAATAAATAATAAAAAAATACGTGTTAAATGGTGTCAGGAGAAGGCTCCCCAGATGGAGCCAGCTTGGCCAGAGGGACCTGCGTCTCTTCCCTCCAGGCCAGGGCTTCTTTCTCTCTTTTTTTCTCTTCTTTTTTGGCCACCCTGCAGCCTATGGTGTTTCCAGGCCAAAGATCAGATCAGAGCTGCAGCTACAACCTACAACCCTGCTACAGCAATGCCAGTCCTTTAACCCACTGCGCTGGGCCGGGGATCGAACCACTGTCCTGGGGCTTCAGAGACACTGCCGATCCCTTTGTGCCACAGCGGGAACTCCAAGATGAGGGCTGCTTTTTTTTTTTTTTTTTTTTTTTTACCATTTCTAGGGCCGCTCCCACAGCATATGGAGGTTCCCAGGCTAGGGGTCTAATCGGAGCTGTGGCCACCATCTTATGCCAGAGCCACAGAAACTTGGGATCTGAGCCGCGTCTGTGACCTACACCACAGCTCACGGCAATGCCGGATCCTTAACTCACTGAGCAAGGCCAGGGATTGAACCTGCAACCTCATGATTCCTAGTTGGATTCGTTAACCACTGCGCCACGATGGGAACTCCTCAGAGGGCTTCTTAACTGACTTGCACCAGAGCACAAAGCCTACAGATCATCGGGATAATATTTCTAAGGGCATAAAATAAAATATATGAGATTATAAAGGGGATTAACTGTATTGGAAAACAGTTATTGAGTGGTGATATGGTTATAAATATGCTGCTTTTTTAATACATTACATAACGAGATCCTGTAGCAGACTCATAGCTTCTGAAATTTCAAAGCAGTGGTGGGCATAACTGATATCTTGAAATACCTGCAACACCTATAACGTGAAATAAAGATAATGTGGTTTTGGTTGCAGGCAAAGCCACAAGTACTAGTGATAGCTGGATGGCTTACTGTCTGCAATCCATAAGCAAAGGAAATGCTAGGTTGCAGCTAGAGGGAATAAAGATGTAATCTTCCCCAGGCAATTTCATGGCCCCCCTGAGTTCTCTCTTCAGACCCTCTGGTTAAGAAGCCCAAGTTGGCTCAGCAGATTAAAGATCTGGCATTGCCACTCCTGTGGCTCTGGTTACAGCTGTGATGTGGGTGCCATCCCTGGCCCTGGGAATTTCCTCGTGAAGAGGGCAAAGACAAAAATGAATGAATGAATGAAAAATTAAAAAGCAGCCCAGGTCTGAGTTCCCTGGTGTCTCCGCCGGTTAAGGATCCGGCATTGTCACTCCTGTGGCTCTGGTTACAGATGTGGTGTGGGTTCAATCCCTGGCCCTGGGAACTTCCCCTTGCTAAAGGCATGGCAATAAACAAACAAACAAACAAATAAATAAGAAGCCCAGGTCTAGACCTGTGCCGCTAAAATTCTAAACTAAGAGGACCTTAGGGAAGAAATCTTAGACCACTTTCCTCTGTCTCCTACCCTGCACCTCTCAGTCTCTGGTGCATGGAAGGGGATGAGTAGTGCTATTTTAAAGGATGGAGGCATTAAATCAAACCCCCTACTTGGCAGGTGCTGTGGGTTTGCTGGAAGGGCCCTGGGCAGCAGGGGAAACAAGCCCTCAGCAAAGAGCATTGTCTGGCATTCATTCTGGTTTCTTTTCTTTTCTTTCTTTCTTTCTTTCTTTCTTTCTTTCTTTCTTTTTCTTTCTTCCTTCCCTTCTTTCTTTTTTTTTTATTTTTTATTTTATTTTAATTTTTGTCTTTTCTAGGGCCATACCTGCAGCATATGGAAGTTCCCAGACTAGGGGTCAAATCGGAGCTGTAGCCTCTGGCCTACTCCAGAGCCACAGCAACGCAGGATCCGAGCCGCATCTGCAACCTACACCACAGCTCATGGCAATGCCGGATCCTTAACCCACTGAGCAAGGGCAGGGATCGAACCTGCAACCTCATGATTCCTAGTCGGATACATTAACCACTGAGCCACGAGGGGAACTCCCATTCTGGTTTCTTTTCATCTGGAGGACATACCTTGGAGCAGATGATGGTGAAGAGGCTGGTGCGCTGCCAGGACTGCCGTCATCTCGTCGTGGTCGGAGGGATGGATGTACTCGTAAATGCTGTTGCCGGTGAGCTCCACCTGCCGCGGGAGGGAAGAGGGGTCAGGAAGCCTCTTGGGACCGTGGGGGAGGGGGTGCAGGTGAAAGGTACACAAGGTATATTGGATCTCTGCTTGCAACCCCCGCCCCCCAGAAATGTTTGCCTTTTCTCCATTAGCACGCAGCAGTCTCCCACACTTTCCAACAAGGCCAGGAGAGTCCTGAGCAGGAGGAAGCAGTGCAGGAGGGAAAGGTGTGCCGTGGGGTGGGGGGACGTTCTCGGCCTGGGCAGCAGTCTTCACACGGGAGGTGGCATCAACCGGGCTGGAGCCAGGTCCATCCTTCACCCGCTACCTGTGAGGACAGGCCGCCGGGAGACCTGCAGCCGCACCCAGAGCAGGGCGCCTGATGGAACAGCTCATGCACGCAGGGGCTGAGCCGGGGAGCCTTGGGGGCAGCTGCATCTCTTTCACGTGGCCAGAAACGTGTCTCTGGTCCAGGGTGACTGTGCTAATCCCTTGGCTCCCACCCTTGGGTGCGGTGGGGTGGCTTTGTGACCTCTGGGAGGGTCTGGGCCGCTCCAGAGAGCCACGTGACTGGGGCTGCTCCCCTCGACTTTCAGACACCACCCACTTCCAGACACACCCCGCAGAGGTCACCCCACAGGCCTGGAGGACATGACCCTGCTGAAGAGGACCCTGCTTTGCAGGACGGGGTTCTCCACAGCCACGGTCTTTCCATGGGGGTCCCGAAGACTCAGTTCCTAACTTTGAGAACTTGGTTGTTCTCCCAAAGACAAGTGCCCAGATCGGGGATGATAGCGAGTCTCAGGACCTGGGCCCCCTCACCCTGCGGAAGATGAGCAGTGATAGAGAATATTCCAGAAATTACCACCAACAGTGCCGCCTTCTGAGCAGTGCTGGGTGGTTCCCTTTCATAGATACAACAGTGCAAACCAGGACAGCAAGTGAGAACACCCAGGGTTGATCAGGGACCCCCCCTTCCCGGCCAACCCCAGGTCAGTGACGGTGCTTCTACCACGTCCAGTGGGAGCCCTATGGCCCAGGTGGGAAGGGTAGGTGAACCTACCCTTGGGGGGCCCAGAATCGCGGCTGGGTTTAGGGAACTTTCTCAGCCCAGCCGGCGGCCCAAGACATTCTGACAGGTGGTTAGAGGCTAATAAATACAGGAGCTATTTTAAAAACTGATTCACAATTTCAACGGCTTATTTTAAAAAGTGAAAAAAAAAAAAAGAAATAGAATTTTTTGTTGGCTGATCAGGTCTCCCTTACCCAGGGTTTTAGAGGAAAATGACAATTCTGGTTCGCTCAAAGTTCCTTTTTAGAAAAAAGTAACTAACATCTTTTTAGAGAAACACCTTCACACCCTTGTGAAAAGACTTGCATCTGTGCTCCTAGGGACCTGATTTGTCTTTTAATCCCGAAGTGGCTGCATCTGTTTTCAAAGATCCCATTCTCATCACGCACGTTGGGAGAATTAAAGTGAAGGTCCGTGAATTAAAAGGCTTGATTTCCTGTAAACTCGAGTCAATTAAAACCCTCTAAGGCTGTCAGGGAAGTAAAGTTGTCTTCAAGTAACGGAAATGTTTCTAAAGAACAAATTTGGGAATGATAAAACAGTGCTGACCTTGACTCAAAATTAGGCTTGACATGATGTTTCCTGTATTTACATATCTATTCGTGCTTTTGAATGTTGAAAGAAATGTGGCTACCTCACCAAGAAAAAAAAAAAAAAATTATGGTTGTCGCTATAAAACTCCCCAGCTCTCATACATCAACCTTATTAAAACAGACCTTCCATGTGGTATTTTAGTATTTGTAAAACTCGGCTCACTACAAAATGAATTGCTTTCCTACTAAGAGCTTTTTTATGTTTTGCTGAATAGCTTTTCTTCCTGCCAAGAAACCTACATATGATAAATACAGCACTAAATGGATATATTCTGGGTCAGAAGGGGAAAGTCACCCAGTACTCTGCAAACACCCATTACCCTGCGTTGGGTGTTTTGCTGACTATGGTAAATTAAGCATTTTAAAATAAGATGGTTTGGGTTTCAGGGTTCAAGTTATGTCAACAAACATTAAACGCTGTTCTTTCTCTTTATTTCAGAAGTGAAAGGATTAGGCCTTATGGCCCCAAACAACACCATGGCTATTTTTATGATTGTGCTTCCGGCCACAGTCTCAAATATTACATTCTCCTTTATGTAGTGCATGAGCAGCTAGTTCATCCATATCTGTATTAGGTGAAAATGTATATCCGTTACCTAAATGTCCTATGCCATAAGCGACTTCGGTAAGGAAATTTAATCCACAGGGATACTTTAAGAATGACGGAGGAAATAAATACACACCAGGTAGGCAGGGCTTTTTTCCTTCTTCAAATATAAGTTCATTATGTTAACCAAAAAACCATGAAGTTAAATCATTTGACAAACACGGAGGATAAAGAGTGCTTCCCCAGGCTACCTCTCCCGAGGAGATACGTTTGTCTACACGAATGATTATGTATTAGGAACGTGTGCAAACACTGAATAGAATTTTCGAGCAGAAGCTTGACTCTCTTTCCCAACATGTGCACTGTGGGTGGAGACAACATTTTTTGGGTTCACTATTCATTTTTTGGTACCAAAGTCTAACAGCAAAAGATTGCTGCCTTTACTAATGCAAACACAGAAATAAACTAATACTCTCCTTCATAGGAAGTAGACTTCTTATTCCAATACTTGCTAAAAGAAAAAAAAAAAAAAAAAGGTTCATGGAGTTCCCACTGTGGTGCAACAGGATCAGCAGTATCTCTGTAGCACCAGGACGAAGTTGGATCCCCGGCTGGGCATAGTGGGTTAAAGGATCCGGCACTGCCGCAGTGGAGGTGTAGGTCACAACTGCAGCTTAGATCTGATCCCTGGCCCAGGAACTCCATATGCCACAGGGCAGCCAAAAAAAGAAAAGAAAAAAGTTTGAAAAAAGGCCTTGAATTCAGATGGGCTTATAACACAGGAAGAATTATTTTTATTCTGAAATAGATCATTCAGAAAGTTATTTAGTGTAGATTGAAAAAAATAAACCCACTTTGGAATGAATTATCACACAATTATGGCAAACCTGAAAGCTTATGTTCCCTAGGAGCTGCTAACACAGGGTTTAACCCTGATTTAATGTGAAAGATGTCATTTTACTTAAGATGCTGTCACTGAGACTCACTGAAAGGACTTCCAACACAGAAGAGCCCTGTGTAAATAGAAGCCATCACTGTCCTTATTCATCAGAAAATCTGTTCAAAAGGTTAATCTGAGAGTTCCCGTCGTGGCTCAGTGGTTAACGAATCCGACTAGGAACCATGAGGTTGTGGGTTCGATCCCTGGCCTTGCTCAGTGGATTAAGGATCCAGCATTGCCGTGAGCTGTGGTGTAGGCTGCAGATGTGGCTTGGATCCCATGTTGCTGTGGCTGTGGCGTAGGCTGGCGGCTACAGCTCTGATTAGACTCTAGCCTGGGAACCTCCATATGCTGCGGGAGTGGCCCTAGAAAAGGCTAAAAGACAAAAAATAAATAAATAAAGAAATAAAAATATAAGGTTACTCTGATTAGTGGGTAAAATTTTATTAACACTTTCACCTCTGGTGATTAAAGAAAATCTTGAAGCCTATTTTAATAAAATTTGCATGTCTGATATATTTGGCTGATTTGTTACTAACAGGAATAATCTAAAAAGTACAAACAAAATTTTTTAAAAGAGGATTTGGGGATTTGACATTCCTTTCAATACCTTACTTTTCTATTTAAGACGACAGAGAAAAAAATACACACTGTGCTTCTGCCTAGATTTCCAGGGCTAATCGTGAACAGGAGGCTGATTTGAGGGAAAAGTGTGTTGTTGCTTATTTAAACAGTTCACCACGAAACACTCCCCAGACACTCACGCAGGCTCACGTCTGTGCGAAAGTGTTTTTGTAGCTGGAGACTGATACTGAGACAGTCCCGCCAGGAGATTAGGAAAAAATCAGCTGCTCGACACAGTCAGTTTGACTTATTTTAAAGAGACACTTTTCCCAGCAACATATACGCAAAAGACACTTATACAGCCTTCTTGGAAAATGGTAGTGGATGACACCCTCCGCTTTCAAAATTATGAAGCACAAAGTTTTCTGTCCGCATTAGGACCAGAAGGGATACAATTTAAATTGTCATTCTGCCTAGATTTCCTTTTGTGGCATTTATCATGAACAGGAGGTATATTTGGTTACCTGGCCAATCTTGTGGTCATTACCAATTACTGTGCTCAAAATAATCATTTTCATGTCCCACATTAAAAGAGACAAATAACAGAGGTGTAGGATGCTAGATTGAGCAGTCAGATGGGATGAATTGGAATGTCCTGGTATGGGTACAGTGCTTTCGGATGGTCCAGGAACTTCACCATGACCAAGAATCCCTAACATGTGCCCACCAAAGGATGCTACTTGAAGCAACTTTTGTGCTATCTGAAGGACAGTGCTAATGAAACTGGGATAATAAATCACAAAATGGGCACTTGAGTATGTTGCTCACAACAATCCTGAAAGAGGGGTGGAACAGGCATTATATTTTTATTTAAGTTATGGTGTAGTGAGGTTAATGACCTGCCCTTATCAGACAATGAAAACCATATAACTGAATGCATTCCCTTTTTGCATGGACTGCTAGGGAGCTCAACTCTAAATTTAATATTCGGTGAAAGCGACTCTACCTAATTTAAAGTATGTGAAAAGTTTTGTCGTGTTTGTGACCTTATTATAAGATCAATCAAAGGTCTTATAAGTGATGATTAAAAAAGTTACGTAATCTGGCCAAGGCAGTCAGCCACAGATCAAGTCAGAAGTAGAAACCAGGCTGGGTCCAATGAAAGGGTTTTAAATAGTTCTAAGTATTCAGAAAATAATAAGGTGGAAATTCAGAGAACAATAACTTTGGAAAATATAAAAAGAGTAAATTTCATCTTCCCAACAGTATTTCCCATTCTACAAGTACACGAATCCTATGCACCACATATATGTAAGAGTCAAGCCTTAGTAAATCTCATCTGGGAGACCTGGTATCATAAAAAAGAAGAGAAAAGAAAATACCAACAATTTTCATATGTGATCCACTTTAGAAGACTCTGCAGAAGAAACACACAGGCAGAGAAACCTGCTTGGGTATGGATGAGGATATACATCCATTGGAAAAGAAGGGTATAAACAAATGGAAAGTCAAAAAAATATCTTGGCAGAAAAAGAAAAGGAATACACTAGATGTGGCTTTCCAAATTGGTAATATTGTTTTTCAATGAGAAAACCCAAGCCAATTTAATCGGCAGGTTTTATTTTGGCTTAACTACACGAGGAAGCTGGTGCAATACAGATTATTCATGTGCCTCCTGGGAGCCCATTTCCTGTATCTAATTAACTCTAGTGCGTCTTCAGTTGTAACGAAAAAAAAAAAAAAAAGCACTCTGATAATTCGCAATGTAAGGAAGCATTTAGCCCTTAAATGTATTTTTTAAAATGTGACCGTGATCCGTGCTTGTTAAATCAGAAATAGGAATGGCAACAGACTCCCCCACCATCCAGACCTGCCATGGCCCAGACAGCAGCCAAATTCTCTCCCAAACCCTTGGCTTGATGGGATAGATAAAGCTTTGTGCACCTCTTTCCTCTGGGGAACGAACCCTTTTTTAGAAGATTCCAGAAAAAAAACGGGAGTATCTAAATGTTCTAAAGAAACCAGGACCTTGCTGGGCAAAACAGTAGTAAACCGAGTTTTATGAGTTTCTATCACAAGCATATAAAATGCTTTACTGAAACGACCACTGAACTGGAAAAACTCAGGAAAAATTACCCTGAATTCCATGTGAACACTCATAAATCTACCCCGCTTTTCTCTCTCCCCAAAGCACATTCTGCATAAAATCTATGTTCTATATCAGCCTGCCTCCCCCCCCCCTCTCCCTCTCTCTCTCTCTCTCTCTCTCTCTCTCTCTCTCTCTCTCTCTCTCTCTCGCTTTCATAGCAACTCACAATACCGCGTGCAGACCATCAAATGCGAACTGAAAAATCTCCCTTTGTGAAGCTCTCGTTAGCACCAGACAGCTTCTACTGTATAAGCGGAGTCCAGGCTATCAGACTAAGGCTGACTGTGGCAAAGATATTACTAGGCATTAATCCCAGAGGAAAAAGAAAGTAAAAAAGTGAAATGTAACCCGGAGAAGAAAAGCCCTAAAGGAGACGATTTTGCAATTTTGGATTACGTCCATATACAAAAACAGACACTCGGACAGACTCATTTTCAAGTTGGGTAAGGCTGTCAAGTTCCACCAACACTTAATTTATTATTTTAGTTGTACATAAAATTAGACAGTACCCACCTGAGACAAGCCTAAATGTACAGAAGCGGTTTCCGAAATATACATGATTTTGCCATCAGATGCTACCACAAAAACAAATCCATCCAAAGTCTGTAAAAGAAGAAGCATCAATGTAAGAGATAGCAGACATCAGAATTAAACCTGACTGTTGTACTGTCACTAGGACAGAAAAATATGCAAAATATTATCATCAACGCATATTCATTAAATACAGAAATGAAGCGGGGGGGGGGGGGGTACTTGAGAAGGGCTGTTGGTTTAGTTCCCCAGCCAGACTCTCAAACGCTTTTAAAACACTTTAAAAACAGTCTTACATCCACATCACAAAAATCATGCAAAACATTTGAGAATTCCTATCATGCTCACTTTAAACGTAGTAGCTTTATTGTTTGGGGTTATTTTAGCACTTAGCACAAATCCGGAGTTCTATGGTACTTAGGGGAAAAACTACCAGTGTATAGACCATTTTATGTCATAATTGGCAGCCGTTTATACCACTAGAACATATGCTTTATTTGCCACAAATTTCTAGTTATCCTTAAGTACCATTTGAATAATAAATTCTGAACAGTACCACTCCCCAGAAAATAAAACACCAGGTTATTTTTACATAGACTATGGCTACAGAATTAATTACTTGGAATTTGCAAGAGATCAAACAACCTTTGCACAATTCAAGGAGGAAAAGTATCAATTTCTGAAAAATGAAAACTACCTAAGTGATATTCTGTTTTTGCCTAAGTTGGCTAGCCCTCAAAAAAATAAAATTATAAGAAGTAATGAAGACAAATAAAAGGTAACGATTATGTGTGGCACGGATAAGAACACTAAATTATTTTTGAGAAAGGAAACTGCATTTTATTTACCCATTCATACTTTAGAACCAGAACCAAAGAAAAGCAATAAAGCTGGTGAAAGACCCATACAACCCACAACGTTGCCCCCATAAAAAATATTCCAAATTAATTTCTGGCCACAAATTCTATTTTTACAACATGTAATTGAAACCAGATTACCTTTGGTTTTTCTTAATCCTCCCCCTCTTTGGAGGGGGGCCTAAAAAGAATGTAGAAGTGAAACTTGAAAGGTATCCTTACATCCTGCTGTCTCAAATACAGTTTTGCTGCAAAAACTTCTTTGCCAACTAAGCTATCATTACCTTTCCCAGTGCTGAGGATGAAATCAGCATCTTCATTATAAGCCTGACTTTCTAACTCAGCTACAAACTCTTTTCCCAACCAAACCCCTTTTCAAAACTATTCAGCAATTTCAAATGTTTCCAGCGTCTTGGCACATTTTGCATTCTTGCTTAACCCCGGAATCATTAAAGAGATACATTTAATGAAATGGTATCAGACAGCTAACCATAGGAGTAAAAGAGAAAAAGTTATCATAATTAAGTTCTGAAAATTGCCCGTGGTAACTTGAGAAATAATATTCTTAATGGAAAATGTCAGGTATGCCTTCTTGGCTGTAAATGACCTAATGCTCTCGCATGTATATTAACTGCAAAGCCGCCCATCCACAGACACACTCCGGAATTAATTAAAGAAATGTACAGTGGAGACACGTGTGGGCTTGACTTTGCCACGGGGTTTTCACTAGAGCTCCCTGGCACTTAAGTTGTCCCCGATATTAGTGTCACTTATAATATACAGCAGCATCAAACATGCAAAATACGGCGCACGGAGCTGGAAGCGGGCTTGACGGCAGAGCCCTGGGCGCGCGGGAAGGGCTCCAGGAGCGCCGTTTACCCGGTCGGCTCCCACACCGCTGGCTTTCTGTTCGAAAAGCCTCGGGTTTCAAATACATCCCTGGGATCTTCTCTTCCCTGGCGCACGCATTTTTAATTTTTTTAAAAAAATAAATCACAGTAGGGCATCTGGGGCAAAAGAGTTTTCAAAAGATCTGCTTTTTTGAAACGCGGAGCCGATTCGCTGACCCCAGTCGCAGAGTACTGAAGCCAACTTTTTTTTTTCTTTTAAAGAAAACACAAAATAGAAGGAGGAAATGCAAAATAGCTCTCGGCAGGCATTTTTCGGTGGCAGAGACGAATGACGGGAGGGGGAATGAATCGGGTCGTTGATGAGGCTCTGTAAAGGGCATTTAAAAGATTCCGAGACGCGAGGCGTTGCTGTCCCCACCTAGCGCCAGCCGCGTACTTGGAAGTGGCCGCTCGTCCGCACGGTTACCCATACCCGAGCCCCAGACACCGCGGGAGAAATTCGAGGTCGGGGGCCGTTCTCGCCGACTGAATGACTGGGCCAGGGCCGTTAAGCGGCTCGCTGGCCACAAACCCGGCAAGGGTTTCCTCCGTGAGCCAGGTGACCCTGGAGGCTGCAGGACCTCTCGGGTGGAACAAGGCTCCCCCATTTGCTGTGTGACCTCAGGCAGGTTGCTTAACCATTCTGTGCCTCAACCTCTTCCTTTGAAAAAATGGATTTAAAAATAGAACACATTCTAGGTGGGTGGTGAAGGGCTGTGATACAGTAAGATTTAGAATAGACTCTGGTCGGTAGTAAACTCAGTAAATGTCAACTGCTAATATTCAATTACTGATGCTGTCTCTCCTCTATTGCAACCTCTCCAAACACACACACAACTGTCAAACGTTTAGAGCTGCCTCACTCTGATCACTCCAACTCTGGTGTCAGCTCCTGGCACAGAGCAAGTGCTCCATAAAAGTTTGCTGAGGGAAGTAAGGTTGGAAGGGACTTAACCACACCCAGGGGTGCCCTCCTGGGCTAGAGAGTCCTGGGGCTGGGGCTGGGGGCAAGGTGAGTTAGGTGCCGGCTTGGTGGGAGGCCACCGAGATTGCAGTGGTGGAGCAAAATCCACATCCGGTCCCGGCCTCGGAGAGGCATTAGGGGAGCCTGAGTCTGGTCGCTGCCTCTCGCCTGGCAGAGACGTCTGCAGCCTGGGGGCGGCCCAGGGAGCCGCCCGGGGTTCCTGGAGGAAGGACCCCTGGAGAGGGGGTGGCGGGGTCCGAAGGGAGCCCCCCACCCGGGCGCTGGCCAGGGCCACTGGCGGCGGCGGTGGCTCTACTACCTGCAGCAAGTGCGATCCCAGCTCCTTGGCGACGCTGTCCAGGGGCCCCGCGCGGCTGGGCTGTCCCCACGCGTCTCCCAAACCTGGACGGGGAATAACACAAACCAGTAAACAGCAGCGCCCAGCGAGAGGCCTCAGCACCCAGTATCCCGCCCGCCGGCCGCCGCTGTCGCCCCTTTGCCTTGGATTAAAAAGAAAAAGGCCAGAGAAATTCCCGCCAAGGCCTTGGGTCCAAGCCCGCCAGGCCCTCAGCTCCCATGGGTCACCCGCGTGCTCACGGCTCTGAAATTGTAGTTTGATGTGAAATGCCACAAAGTAATCTAATCTGCTTCGAAATCAGCCATCCTCGTCGCCAAACGGCGGCGATATCGATTTGACCAGTAAATATCCCCCCTAGGGCCCTTCTCCCCTCCCTCCCCTGTGGGGCAGCAACTCTGCATTTTCCCAAAGACAGAGAGGCCCAAACTTAAAGCCCTGGCCATCCTGGAGGCAGCTCTTCTTGCATTGAAAAAAGAAGAAGAAAAAAAATATCTTTTTAACCTCCTATAATCCCCCCAGACTCTCCAGCCACCATGGATGCCTCAGACGGACCCTCCTCAAGTCCAAGGGCTACAGCCTGGGAAGGGTTTTACCTGGGGGCTTCCCGAAGGCCAACTCCCAACGCGCCATCGGCGGAGCGGGGGATGGGCGAAGGCGGGGAGAGAGACTGGACGGCAACTGGGAGGTATTTGTTGTCACATAATTGAAGCCTCACGGCCCCTCCACTTCTTAGCTGTTCCACCCAATTCTCCAGGTGCTCCCCAGCGCCTCCCCAAAGGCCACCAGGGTTGCAGAAAGCGCACCGGGGAAAGGCAGCCCCGCTCAGCCGAACATGCCTCTCCCGCGCCCTCGGCTCGGCTGCTGTGACCCCGGGGATGCCAGGCTTTCCTCTACACACTCGGGAGGAAGCAGGAAAGCCGGGTGAGACTGCGGCTCTAAGCCGAGCTGGGAGAACATCTAAGCCGCTCCAGGGAGTCCTTTCGCTGGGGGCCACTCCAGTGAGCGCCACAGCCCGGGTCCGAAGGGGCAAAGTCTGGTGACCGCTGTCGTAGCATCCCTACCCCCTGTGAGGATCGACTCCCAGGCACTAGACCGGCTCTCGCGCCTCTCATTGGAACTGCGACCCCGCGGAGTGAGCTGTGGGTCCCGCTGGTGCGGGCGCTTCCCCTCCTGTCTGACCGGTGCCCTGCCCGCTGCTCCCGGGAGTGCCGACCAGCAGCCAGAGCGAATCCGAGGATCATTCCCAGGACCGAAAAGCCCCTCCAAGCTGATGGTGGGTGACGAGTGGGTTGCGGAGAGTGTCGCACAGGCACCCTGGGTCTCTCCACCGTCCAGGAGGGGTGCCCAGAACATCCTGGCTTCTGAAGCCCTTGACCCCAGCAGGCAGAAAACTCGGGGTGTCCCACCGAGAGCCTCTCCTCCCAGAGCCGTTGGAGACCCCTCTCTTGGCAAGTTCTACTTTGCAACTGAAAAAGGGATGCTCTAGTTCTCCTCCTGGGCTCTAGAATTACCGGCTTATCCCGGTCTCCCCCAAAGAAGGGGCTAATTTCCTCATATCCTGATCTCCCAAATAGGATCACCCCTCCCCCCAAGACTCCAGGGTATGAACCCAGGTATCTCTTTAGCCCTAGGAAATCACCGTCCACCGCACTCCCACTCCCAAGGGTGACCACACTGTGACCTTAGTACCGGGCCACTGGCTCTCATGTAGCTCCTTCCTCCCCATCACCCAAGAGGCCGACCTGGCGGCGGTGGCATTTACTCCATTTAACCAGAAATGGAAAGAACCAAAATTTAAAAGCCTCAGGGGCTTGAATGAAGACAGAATATAATAGGGACCCGGGAATTCTGCTGTCTGAACATGGACAAACTCGCCCTGGTAACCATCCTTTACCCCACTCCTGAGCCCGTCCCCTGGTTTTGGCCTCTGTGGCCTTGGCTCCTCCCAGGGTCTGGGGCTGAGTGGCCTGGGGAAATCTTCACCTTCTGGGGTAACCTGCCCACCCCCCAACCAGACTCTCCCACCTGGGTCTTCCAAAGGCTTCTTCCAAAGCTCTGGTCCCACATGCAAAAGTGCATTGGCTACACAGGACAATTTTCTGTAGGATTCAAATACCTGGACACATCGAGAGAGCCTCTTCTCTTATATCATTATAATTTTTCCTGTAATTGCCTGATGCCTCTGCTTTGCCAGCAGAGAGTTGGAGCTGGCACAAGAGGGGAAGGTGGTAAGAAGGTTCCCCTCAAGCGTCCCTGCCCCCATGCCACCTCATGGGTGATGGCGCTGCCAGCTCTTCCATTAGAAATCACTATGGGCAAGGCCTTTTCACCGGGCCCATAAAAATCTACTTTGGGTTGGCTGTAGAGACTAAGGTTAAGTTTTGCAACAACAACAAAAAATCATCTTGTTATCATAAAGCCAAATACACTCCTGGAAAAGTGAGGCGCTGGGCATGCAGCCCTTATCTGGACCTAACAAAGGGCTTTATTTATTAGAAAAACTAGAGGAGCAGAAGAAAAGACTGGGCTAAGCTCCTCCAAAGTTATTGGCCCTTGGTGGTCCATCTCCCTTGATTCTGGGAACTCTCCCACCCCAGTGACTGAAGGGGAGCAGGGGGAGGAGGTCCAAACCTGCCCTGGGGTTTCTGGCCAGAGCTTGGGGTCCCCCTTGCCTTACCTGTGCCAGCAGGGAAATCACATGGGGACTCTCTGCTCCTGGCAGTTCGGATGTCCAGGTCACTGGGGACGGGGGTCAGAGGAAAAGGGAACCAGGGATCCCTCCCCCCGCCCCCGCCTCTGAGGGTTTGTGGGGGCCTGCAGCTTGTACCCACACTCAGCTGGCTGTTTGGCTTAAACCCTGCCAGGCCCTGCCCATCACAGAAGCTTCTAAATATGGCCCCTCCTCTCTGTGTGCTCAGTTAGTCAGTCAACAAACAGCTCTTGAGCACTTGCTGTGCCAGGGCCTCAGCCAAGTTCAGGTCACAGGCCAGAAACATTAAACCACACAAATAAGATGATTTCCTAGTGAAAGGGAGGTTATAGAGGAGTTCCCTCAATGGTGAGACAGGGCCGCCCCACTCAGGTGATTGTACACACAAATTGAGAACTGAAGGAGGCATCTGGGTTTGCTCCTTCCTCTGGACCCAGGAGCAGGACTCACTGTGGCCGGGGACCAATGGGTCCAGATCCCAAGAAGGGTCTAGACTTGGATAAGAACTTCCAGGATGGACAGTGGTTCTTACACTTCCCCAAGGGCAACCTTGGACAGTGGTTCTGAGTGGCACTTCAGAACTTCCCAGGTCTTGGAATGCTTCATGGTCTCCAGAGTCCCTGAAAAACCTGGCCATTGCACCATTTTCCAAACTAGTGGTGGCAGGAAGGGGGTATGAAGGGGGTGGTAAGTAGGGGCACCCCCACAAGGCCTGGCTTGGCCCAACCGGTCTGGAGAGGGGAGGGGATTCTAGCCCATGGACTGCCTGGTGGCTGGCCAGTGTCCTACATGCTCAGACCATAGATGGATGCGCCTTGAGATCCTACCGCCTTGGGATGGGATGCTTAGACCTTGAAGGATGGGATGGCATTTTGGCTGAGCTGGTACTCAGGTGCTCGTGGCCAGTGCCATCCTAGCAAGGCTTCCGGGAGCACCCCTGGCCTGGTCTTGGGTGCTGACCCCCAGGGACTGAATCTGTGGTGGTGGCCACACTCCAGATCCTTGCCCCCAACTTCCAGGATCCGGCATCCCTGGACTCCCATCACCCGTGCAGAGGCTTCCTGTTCCCCGTCTGTGAGTTTTCCCTCCCAGACCGGGCGCACAGACTGGCAGGCCTCCAAGGAGAGATGGGGAGAGGGTTGTAAAAATCCACTTTGTTCTAAAAAATAAGTCTACTTTAAAACAAAAATCTGCGTTCTTTCGGGCTGCTTTAGAGAAAAGCCTCAGATCAGTAACCCCATGTCGGCTTAGGGTGAGGAGTTTCTCTTCACCAAACCCTCCAAATCAAAGCATTTCCATTCCCAACAACAATTTCCAGGACAGTCTCCCCACCCGTCCTCGACACTCAGGGGTGTGTGTGTGTGTGTGTGTGTGTGTGTGTGTGAAGGGTCCAGACAAATCCCTGGAACAATTCAGGCCTGCAACCCCACTTAATGTGTGTGAGTGACATTTTTGCCTCTTTGAAGTCAATGGCCTTGGATGAGTGTCACAGTCCTTGCCCCTCTCTCACCCACACCTGTCTGGGATCTCAGGGTGGGTGGCGGGAGGGGGAGGGGGAGGGGCTCTGTTCTCTTCCCAGAGTCAGCTTCAGTTTCAAGCTCCATTCCTGGACTGGGTCCTGGAGCCAGTCCCTTCTCTGGCCTTTTTGGTACAAGTGCCCCGAGGGGATGCCACCCTCGGCCCCAGGGCTGAGCACGGAAACCCCAGCTCCTGGGAAGGGGCCTGACCCTGGTGATTGGCCAGGGAGATCCTGAAGGTCTGACCCCCACCTTCTGAGGCCCAGCGATGACTGCCGTGCGCCGTAGTGGCAGAACTTGCCCTGCATCCTGCCTGGCATGGTCACCTGGGTGCTTCTGTGGTTCCAAAGCGCCCCCTCTCCTGAAGGGAAAACCACACTGCAGCGGGCAAGGAGACCCTGGGCCCCAGCGCTTCCCTGAGCCCTGTGAGCACCAGGCCTTCCCGACCAGGGTAACTGGCAGTTTTCAATTCCCGGTCCACTGCCAAAGCCAGCCTTGCTCGCCTGCCCTCTTCCCTGCCCACCTACCTCCCACTTCTCAGTCCACTGTTAAAGGGGAGAAAACGTGAGGAACAGCAAGACCGTCAGTCTTGTAGCTGCAAGCAGTGAATCCCAGAGGTCCACCCAGTGGGGCTTGCCACCTTTTAAGCCTCATCTGGCTCAGGAAAGGCAGTGAGCCCACAGGAAGGAGACACTGGGGTCAGATCACGTTAGATTTCCACCTGTGCTTCCTGCTTCCTCACACCTGATCCCAGGAACCCTGCACAGCGATGGAATTGCTACTGGGCCCATTTTACAGACAAGGAGACAGGCCCAGCGGGGCAGAGCGGAGCCTTGAACTGGCGGTCTAGGTTGCCAGGACGCCCACGCTTGCGGACTGGCCGCCCCGCGGAGGGTCCACCTTGGCCCCAGTCGCCTCTCTGCCCCTGCGCTGGGTCTCCTCCGAGCACCTCTTTCTCTCTTCCCGCTCGGCGCTCACTCTCGGGAGGGATGAAAGGAGCCGAGGCCGAGGCCGGAGGCCTCCTCTGCGCAGCTGGAGCTCAGGCGGCACCGCGGCCTTCCTGCCGCAGCAGCCACCGCCTGCCCGGGCGCCCCCGGCGGGATCCTGGGAAACGCCCGCCCCTCTCTGGCCTCAATTTCCTCAAAGACCCAGGGTTGGTCTGGCGATCCCCGCGGTTCCTTCGGACCGTGCTATTCGTTTTCTGACTCCCGAAGTCCTAACTTGGCTTCTAGATTCTTTTTCACCCAAGGGTCCCGCCTGCTCCCGGGCTACCGGACAGCGGGGCTGCGCTTGGCACATCCGTTTCGCTCGGGCATCTTTCCGTTCGCCGCCGAGGAGCCGGAGTAGAGCCGGGAGCTCCCGCCGCGGTGCAGGACCGGGATGGTCCTAAACCCTCCCTTTTGCCCTCGTCCTGACCCCCGTGGCTCCGCCAGGCCCGTTCCCAGTCCCGCACCACCTCCCCCACGGCGCGCACCCGAGCCTCCCGAGAACAGGTTCAATCAATGACGGGTGCTGCTTCCGAGCTCCCGCCCTGCGCCCTCCCGAGCTACTGGAGGGACAAGCGAGTTATTTTGCATAATTGAGGTCTTTCAAAACTCATCTTTTCCTCTGCTCCAGACACCTGGCTTCTCTCCGCTCCAATCCCAGACCGACTTCGGAGCTGCAGGCCCCAGGCCTCTGAGCGCCGGAAGGAGTCCGGAGGCCGTGGTCCGCCCTCCAGGCCGGCGCCCCTGCTCCCTGCTTCAACGAGGCAGGAGCGCTGCGGACAAGATCACAAGGTCCTCGCCATTTCCCATCCATCAGAACCTCGTAAGTTCAGGGCTCTTCCCAAAACCCTAGGGCCAAACAGCTCTTTCCGAGCCCTCGATGGTCACCCCCAGGAGACGTCCAGCTGCCTCTCAACCAGACCACGAGAAACAAAGCACAGGGGCTTGATGCTCAGGGGCCAGACCGCAGCCAACCTACCCCTGCAGCCGACTCGGGGCCAAACAATTCTGGCCTGGAGACTTGCTTTCTAGAGCTGGAACCAACAGACCCATAGGAGCAGTACCCCCACCACTTTCCAATTTTTAGCAGCTTTCCCGGAAATTAAAAAAAAAAAAGCTTATTTACGATTAGCCCTTTTCTCCAGACCTCACTTTGTAATTTCTGGCTTATTTAAAAATCACTTAATCTTCTGATGATATCTTTCTTTGTGATTTGTATTTCCAGTGGGGTGGGAGGGAAGGAGAGCAGGTCTATGTCCTGTCTGGGCTGCACACCTGCTTTGTAGCATGCGGATTAAGAAAATGCTCACCAAGCAAACCAGTTACTATCTCTCATCCCCGGGTGGGAAGGAGCGTTAGGCCTTATAAACTTTCACTGAAACTTCAGCAGGAGAGGAATCACCCCTACTTTGGTGGAGAGCCTACCAGTAGCAACTGAAACTCCCAAAGGGAGGGGCACCAGCGGGAGTAGGGGACCCTTGGTGCGTTGATCGGGGTTGGAAAGAGAAAGAACTTTCCCTTCTAAGAACTCCAGGATCTGGCGATTGGGTCACCGGCTCCTCCTCCGGGGAGGAAAGCGCCTGCCTGGCCGAGCAGCGCAGTTGGAAGTCACAGGCCAGACAGGCCACAGCTTCCGGCCCCCTCTGCCCTCGGTCCTGCAGTGCTCGGCTCCCCAGCCTGGCCTGCTGCAGAGCTGGAGTGGTGCTGGGGGACAAGCCAGCCCAGCTCCACCCGGGAGGCGGTGTGAAGGGCAGGGTGTCACGGTCTGGTCAACTCCATGACCCAGAGCCAATTACAGATAACCAGCTTAACTCACAGTAAAAAGGGTGAGCTTACTGACTTCAGATGGATCTCCTGGCCTGGGACTGTCTTAATATTAGGATCGCCCTGCACTGGAGAGACACCTGTCATGGTGCTGCAGTGACTTTCCTGTGCCCTGTGGCCGAAGTTGTCTCCTTAGACCAGAGCCGGCTTCTGAGGCGCCTCGGCCTGCAGGTCTTGGGGTCTGCCCATTAGGCCCCAGAGCAGAGTGACCCAGAAAGTGTCAATCCCTTCTGCCAGGCCGCAGCCACCACCACGGCTGGAAGGTGATCGGTTCAGAACCACAGGGACACCAAAAGGGACACTGTGGTGATCAGGCCTCCTCTGGTTCTGCTGCTCAGAGGTGCTGGTCCTGGCAGCCATGGTTACCCACAGGAGGTATGCCATATGCTCACCCCATGAGCCACTATGTCTGACCACTGAGAGCCTGCTGGACCCGTGGGCCCTGGGGACCTTTGCCCACCGTGGCACCTGCCCCTCCAGGCTTATAATTGCCACCTGGAAATGAAGCCTATGCTCAGGCCTGCCTGCCATTTCCAAACTAACCGCTTCCCTCTCTCTCCTGCCCCTCATCTCAGCTCATCTATTTGTAGGTTTCTCCCACACTGACCTCCAGAGCCCCAGCCCCCAGGAAGGCGAGCAGAGAAGAGACTGCCTGAGAGGCCTAAGTCTGAGGCCCAAGCCCCCACAGGTGCTCTGCTGGGCGCTGGGGCCTGCGCGGCCTGGGCCTGCTAGTGTATTTCACTCTCCCAGCTGGAGCCAGCAAGCACCCTTCACCCCCGGGCTGGGGTGCACATGCTTCCCTCCACAGAAAGAGAGGTAGGGAGGAAAAAGAAGGAAGAGTTAAAAAAGTGAAGAAAGGGAAAAAAGAGGGAAAGAGGAAAGGAAAGAAGAAAGACTAGAACAGACCCGTATGCTCATAGAACAATTCCTGATACGCCCCCCGCCAGCCCTGGGCCAGAAGATGGTCTGGTAGCTCCAGCAGCTAGGCCCCGGCCGCCCTCCCCAGCAGGAGCCGAAGCTCCCGGCAGGGCCTGTCCAGACATCCAGGCAGCGGCCGGGAGGCTCAGGCGGCCCCTCCGGGCCAGCTCCTGCTCCCCGCTTGGGCCCCCTAGCGCTCCCGGCCGCCTACCTGCGGCCTCACCTTCGGGAAAGACTGCGCGCATCTTCAGGTAGCTCGTGGTGAGTCGGATGATGGACGCCTTGTCCAGCTGCGAGGTGATGGCCGATGGCAGCGGGAGCAGCTTGGCCAGCTCATAAAACTCGCCATTTTCCTTCTCCCTCCTGGTCTTGGCCGCATTCTTGGACTTCTCCTTCATCGCGTCTCCGCTCCGGGCATATTAGACCCGGCCGTGCTCCAGGCCCGCGGAGCCCCGCTCCAGCAGCAGCGGCGGTGATGGGGAAGGGGACGCCGGGGGCCAGATGGGTCTGGGGCGCAGGCCGCGGGCAGGTGCGCAGGGCCGACCGAGGGCACCGAGACGCTCCTCCGCAGCCGCGGGCCAAGAGCCCTGGGCAACCCGGCGGGCGCCGCCCCGCGCTCCGCCCGCCGCCGCCCCGGGCGCAGCCTCCTTCGGGCTGGACTGTCCCGCGGAGAGCAGAGCCCCGGCTTCCCGCCTGCCTCCGCTCACTCTTCCTTCCTCCCTCCTCTTGTCTCCGCTGCCTTGGCTTTCCTTGGGGGTGAAGAGCGGCCCGCGAGGAGGCGGCCGTGCTGTTTAGTCCTTGACGGAGTGTTCGTACCCGCTGCCGCGAGGCCCCTCCGAGCAGGAGGGCGGCACGGGCGGCGGGGGCTGCGGAGCCATGGAGCGGGAGGGGAGCGGAGGCGGCTGGGGCCCGGCCCGGGAGCGCTCTCCTGCCCTCCCTGGCGGTTCCCTGTGCCTGGAAGCAGGGCGCCCGGAGCCCGCGATCTGTCGCGAGGCGCAGCAGCTCCGCGGTCCACGTGCGACCGAGCGGCGTTTGTTTATGGCGGACCCGCCTTCGGGCGGAGCACTCGGCCGCCGCGGCCCGGGGAGGGGGGGCAGGGAGGGGGGAGGGACCGCGGCGGGGGCGGGGGCGGCCAATCTCGCCTCCCGACCCCGCCGCGGCCCCGGAGTCCCAGGCGCGCCTCCGCGTCGCTGCCTCCAGGGACTCTCCCAGGAGCGACCCGCGCGCTCCCGGCCTCGAGGAAGTCGCGGTGAGTGCACGGGGCGCGCGGCGGGGACTGGCTTCGGCGAACGGGTCGCGGGACCTGGGCGCTAAGCAGAGCAGCGGGGAGGGGCGGAGGAGGAAGGGAGGGAGGAAGGGGTGCAGAGTCCGCCTCTGTGGTTCCCGGGCAGGTACTGGGCGGGCGCGGCGAAAGTGCTCCGCGGAGGATGACAGAGTTCTCCGAGCCCGGGGGACCCGGTGCCCTTACCCTCCTCAATTCGCAGGTCGGAGAACCGAAAGCGGGAGGTGGCCGGGGGGGGGGGGGGAAGACTCTACCGCCCCCCCCCCCAGGAAACGGCGCGAGTGAGGCTCGGAAGTGACCCTTCTGCCCTTTCTCTCCTTGAAACCGGAGAGCGAACGGAGATTGGCGCCTTCCTCCGAGGGCCTGGAGGCGCGGGTCGGACGGAGAGAGGGGGCGGGGGAGCCGAACCTACCGGTGAGGCCTCGCCCTGGGCGGCGGCGGGAAACAGGGCCCAATAGCACCAGCTCCTGAAGCGCGATCCGGTGCTGCTGGAGTTTCAGGGAGGCGCGGGTGGGGCGGGTGCTTCAGGTCGAGGGGCGCCGAGCGAGGGTCAGCGGACAAATAGTGGTGGCCAAAATGATGAGGGTAGGAGGCAGTTGGAGACGCGGCCGGCCGTAGGGCGTGCCAGTACTTTCCCTCAGGGCCACACTGGATCTCGGGTCTTCTTGTATAGACTCCGCAACGATCCCGTGCTACGGGGGTTGCACAAACCCCGTCTCATTTAGAAGTCTGAACTCTCCGGACGCGGTGTGGACGCGTGCACTGGGAGGACTGCCGCTTCCTGGCGCGCGGGGTCAGAGGGCAGCGGTAGTGGACTCAGGACAAGGGGTCCTGGGGTCCCTCGGTCGTAAGCCGAGGCTGTAGGGCTGTGAGGTTATGGGTCTGTGGAGGCTTGGTCTGGAAGTCAGCTCCGCAGGGGAGATGGTGGAGCTGCGGGGCTGGGCGCTAGGATCTCAGTTCTTGGTGCAGCCTCTTCCCCGCGGCTCGGGAGGAGCTTCGCGCACTCACTGCGGTACAATGACCTGGTACTAGCCTCGCTCGCCCGCATCTGGAGGGCAGGGCCTACGGCGAGCAAGTCTGCAGCAGGTACTCCAGACCTTTTCCAGGGACCCCCTTTGAAGGTCAGAAGTTCGAAGGCTTTGGGGGAGTCTTATCTTCCTTGGTGGGCGGGACAGTGTGCGCAGACCCCGGCTCGGCCCCCACCTGTCCCAGCGCCCTGCGGAACCCACAGCCGTGGCCTTGCTCAAAACCACCGAGCCACGTGAGCTTCAGACTTAGTGGCCCCCCCACCAAAAGCTGGGTGCATAAAAGAACCAGGACTTTTCCTTAGGGTTTCCACTCCAGCAGCGCTTGCCTGTTTCCAGCAATGTGCGCACAGGGTCTGGGCGGCGCGCGGGCGGCTCGGGTACGCAGTGCCCAAACGCGAGGCGCTAGGCGGTTCCCCGCCCGGAATCCTGTACCTGGCTGCGCCGACAGTCGTCTCCTAGCTTCTGGGAGAAGAGGCTCCAGGGGGGAAGGGACCGAAGGCTGGGCCCTGCCGCCGCTTGCGCAGGCCGCCCCTGAGTGCGCTCCGGCCCCTTTCTGGCTTCGGGAGGATTTAACGCTTCCTTCACCCCCACGATTTCCGATCCTCAATTATGGACCCGGGAGAATTCCTCCCGGGCTTGAAAGGGATTACTCTGATCGCAGAAACATGGCTAAGCGGAAGTGGGAGAAACCCGACAAATAAAAGGAACAGAAACTTTCCTTAAGCCAAAGTTCCCTGATTTTCCGGGAAATTGTACTTGAGATCTCAATACCCGGTCTTCGCAGTGGCAGCGGCTGTTCTCGCCTCGGCGAGACCGGTTCGAACCGCGTAGTGGCACAATGGGATGTTTGAAGACTTGTGGTTGTGGGACACTTTCAGACCCACGGTCTTTCCCAGGAAAAGTCCAAGCGGATATTGTGTCCCCTCAATACGTGTTCTTTCAATACACACGGGCCCGCGCTCGCCTGCGGCAGTGGGGCCTGGACTCCTTCATAGCACCACACAAAGTACCCAAACTACTTCGGCGGGAACTTCGAGATTTCCCAGGTGGGAAGAATAGTGACCTCTGCGTGGACTGGCATAGAAGAACCCTGGAGCCTGGTTGGGGGGCGTCTCAAGGGCTCTCCCTACCGAAGGGACTGCCGGGGGCCCTTAGGACACGTAGGACGACACTCACAGGCTAGAAGCTCTGTGTACATGGGGAAAAACACTAAACACGGGTTAAGTGGAGTAAGCAGAGCCGGTGCCCACCGGTTGGGACACCTACTGCGTGCTCTTTGCTCCAGGCGTGGGCAGTACCTCGGAGTCTATGCTTTGGGTAGAAAGTCGAGCGCGGCACCCAGAACACAGCCCCAGAGGGGAGAAGCACAGAGCAACGGAAGACCCGGAAGTCCTGGGCATCACCCGGAAACGGCTGCTCTCCTACTGGCTTGGAAGGGGTCGGAAGAACTAGAATGAAGGGAGGCTGGGGGCAGGAAGAGGGCAGGTGAGAAGAAGGGTCGGACCCCTTTAGTCCAGCAAGCTTCCTGCCGCGCCATCTGCTTGCGGGGCGTCACCACCCCCGGTCTGCCCGGCATCGTGCGCTTGAGCGCACTCCTAGGCGCACCAGCACGCCTCCGCATACCCCCCACCTCTTAGAAATTTTCCATTAGAAAACTGATCTGGAAGAAATTGAGGCCCTAGGAGGAAAGGGGCGGGGCCCGACCGCCCCACATCTGCTTGGATTTTCCGCTTCAGATGCTCCGCAACTGTTTTTTCCCCAGGCCGCGCCCGGCGCTTACCTGAGGCCCTTCCCCCGCGGAAACCGACTTTCGAATAAGATCAAGGGGGAAATGTGCAGATGTTCCATTGGGGATGGGCTGCTGAGGTGGCAGAAGGGGAATCAGAGACTTGGTCCCTAAGGAGGTGTGGGAGGGGAGGACTTTTCCCAGGCCTAGCACCAGATTTGGGGAAGAGGTTCGAACCTTTGCGGCGGTGTTTACGGAGAACTTCGACCAGCCGAGCAAGACAACAACAACAGAAAACTTAAGACTTTGGAAATTCAAAACTATTCGATTTATAAACCCTTTTCTACACAGACAATCAGCACGATTTGGTTACTCTAGAAAATCCCGCTTGGGTTCAGCATCATGTTTATGACTATTTCGTGGCTGGGAGGCGTTTTTGGTCTGGGCTATCTGGAAAAAGTACTTCGCTTTTTCACTCCTCTCCATGTGTGTAAGCTCAGTGGAGATATCACTAACTTTTCCTGGGATCAGTGCTGCTCCCAGAAAGGATAGAACAACAATTACGATATACTACCCAGTGTGTAAAAGGAATTACAGATATCCAGAGCTATTTTGTAATGATTCATTTCTTGAGAGGTCAAGACAATAACTCACTCTGCTCACTCAAGTAGCAGAGGGAGAGAAGTTTACTTCTTTTTCTTTTAATAAATTATTTCACTGGATGTTACCCCTTTGGAGAAATTGCTTGCTTTTAAATTTGTCAGTTTCTCTCTGATTATTTGACTCCATCGCAGTAACTAGGGCAGATTTGCCTTCCTCTACCGGGTCCAGGGGTCCCTTGATGCTTGTGTGTTCTGTGCAGGCAGGGTGCCCCACATGGCTCCTGGTAGCCTAACCAGAACAGCCCAAGGCTGACTCTGACCCCTGGGGTTCTGAAAAGAGCTCGGTCCTTCTTGGACTCGGTTGTCCGCAATGACTTGGGTTTCTGGGATTGAAGCTCCAGGGGCTCTTTGGGGCTGTACTTCCTATCCAAGGAACAGAGTCCCCACTGCCTTCTTCTTTCCCTCCCTCAGGGCGATGCATTTAGGGATCAAAAACAGTGCCACTGGTAATTAATTACAGCAATTAGCAAAGTCCCCAGCGAGGGCCACAGTGAGCCATTGAAGCTGCTCCAGGTTTGGGTAAAAGGCCACACGTTTCTTCTGATTTTACTTGGGGTGAGTGGGTGGGTGTGAGAGGGTGGCCTCCCTTTCCTCTGCCTCCCTTCCCTGTCTCCCAGACTTAGCCCCAATTTCTCCTCCATCTCTGGGAAGGTCCCCGGGATTCTGACACCCCTCACGCACAGAGACATCCAGTGTCCTTGGTGGACAGCGAGGATACTATTGGAGAGCAGGCAGCTCCCGGAGTCCAGGAGCGGCGCTCAGGGACCGGCCAGGGATCCGGGTGGACAAAGAGGGGAGCTGAGGGCCCTGCGCCGAGACCTCCCCCCATCTTTCCATGACCCGGCTGCCCCAAGCCTCCGCAGTCCGCTCCCACGCAGAGTGCTCTCGCCCCAGCTAAACAGAACTGTCGCCTGAAAATCCTGGTTCAGGTGGAGGCAGCCCATCGGCTCCGGCAACACCTCGCTTTTCACCTCCAGTGAGCTGGGGATTGTGTCTGGAAACCCTTGAGTTGGAGGAGCCTTAACAGTCCGGTGTGCGTGCTGAAATTCCTCAGTGGTTATATCAATTTCACACGGCCTTGAAATTTGAAAACCAGTTAGTTCATTAACGACGGCACTGAAACCACCTTTCAAAAACATCAACCAAAAGTTTTCCTTAAAAAACAAACCAAACCAATCCACCAGAGACAAATATTTCTGCACATCAAAGAAAGTACAAACATGATAGGCTTACTTTTTTTCTAGCAGGTAATAATGGTAATAGCCGACACGTATCTTCAGGCTGATTTTATATATATATATATATATATATATATGGCTATTATAATACTTTAAAGACAAAAACTCGTTTCGTTTGATTAGTATAAGGGCCGATTTGCAAAGCGAAGCGAACGTGGGGGAAACCTTGTCTCTAATCTAAATAAATCTACGAAGAGGTAGCTAATTCATTCTCCGTTTAGTAGACAAAGTTACCGAAAGGCCAGCGGGCCGGCGGGCGGGCGGACTGGATCGGCCACCTCCAGCCTGGGCTGAGCGCGGGCAGCCGCCCGCAACCCGGGGCATGAGCATCTTTCTGCTTCGCGCAGATTTTTATGTTTCTCTTTAATTTTAAGGGCTGCATGCTAAGGGTTTCCTGAGAGGTGTGTGTCTGAGAACACTCTCTTCCCTCCCTGGAGAAGGAGGCGACGCCCACAGCAGAGGGCCGTCCTGTGTCGGAGGTTTTGGGCGCGCCAAAGCCAGACTTCAGATCAGAACTGCGGGGAGCCACGCCGGGGATGGGGACTGCATCCCGTCCGGCAGGGCACGCAATTCGCGGCTGGTGGCGGAGGAGCCCCCTAGCCGGCCCTCCCCGCCCTAAGACGAATCCCGGTTTTGGAATCTGCGGGCCCACTCGGGGACACGGGCCGAGCTTCAGGCTTCCTTGTCGCCAGAGGTCTTCTCAATTCCGCAGAAGGAACTGAGGACTCCTACTCCCCGCCTCAGGAGCAGGTTGTTTCAGACAAGCTTTGCCGTGTTGTTCCCGCCTTTTGCGCGCGCAAAGTCTGGGGACCGCCCGCGTGGTTAGAAAAGCCGCCTGGGCAGGCTGGCGGAAGGGGGCGCAATGCGCACGCCCGGGGAAAAGGCTCAGTAAACACCGAGGGCTCAGGGCTCGGGGAACCCCAGCAGATCAGAGCGCACGGAGTGGGGGGTGTCAGTACACGCGGGGGCAGGGAACTCGGTGCGCACGGAGCGGGCACAGCGCACGAACGAGTGGGAAGATCTAGAGCACGCGTGCGCCCAGCGCTCACGGCGGGGTCGCAGTGTACACTAGGGGGTCCCCTGCGCGCACCTAGGGAAGCATGTGTGGCCGTGCCAGCTGGGAGGTGTGCTTGACGTTCATAGGCGTGCTTGTGGCCGTTCGGACGCCGCCGGGTCCCGTCCTTCCCTACGAGCCTAGCCTCGACTCCGTCCCCCCCCCCCCCGTTCTTTCCACGTGGGAAGAAGGGCGCAGAGGAGCCTGGGGTCCTCGTGGGGCCTGCAGAAGAGGATGAGAGTAGGTGCTTAAGAGTGGAGGCTTGTCTGGTGAGAATTAAGAGTTCGGTGCTTTCATCTTGGCTTTGCCAAAGACCCCTGAGCCGATGCTCTCACGCTCTTAGCCCGGATGCAGAGTGGAATTCTCACGCTGGCGGCTCAGCCTTCTTAGAGGGAGATCCAGGAGATCTGAGGAAGAAGGTCCAACACCCCTCCGCGGTCCCTCATCATCCCTGCCCCCCCCCCCCTTTTTAGGGCCGCACTCGTGGCACACGGAAGTTCCCGGGCTACGGGTACAATCGGAGCCATGGCTGCTGGCCTACACCGCAGCCACAGCAACAAGGGATCCAGCCCGGTCTGTGCCACACCACAGCTCGGGAACAAGGAGGGATCCTTAACTCACGAGGCCAGGGATCGAACCTGCGTCCTCATGGACCCTAATCCAGTTGTTACCGCTGAGCCAGGAGGGGAGCTCCCCTTCGCCCGCTTTTAACCTCCGCAAGACAGAATTCCTTTTAGGTGCCAGAGCAAATAACCCAGAGGAGGAGGCACAGGGTAGAGCCCGTTTTCGTATAAAAAGAGACTTTAAATTTAACACTTTTTTTCCCTTCTCAATTCAAGAATATTTTCCCTGGCAAAAATATCGCTTAGCTGATAAACTATAGGGTGGATTCAAACTGCGGTTTGTGAATATTTTTGGCCCTAACTCCAGCACCGTCTTCATTTTTGGGAGGGCGGAAACAAAATAATCGTAGTTATAGCACCAACCATCGTTTTGCTCTGCTGGTGTAGACAAAGACATTATTTAATCTGACTACGGAATTCTCTGTACTTTTCTCCCCAGAAGCTTTTGAAACAGGCGGGGTGAGCCCTCGGGCGCCACGCCGGGCAGATTTTCATGTTCAGGGGCACCTTGTCCCGGCTTTCTCTTTTGCGTGAGGGAGGGGTGGTCGGGGTGGTCCGGGTGCGAGTGTAACTTTATGGGGTTGTGCACATGCTAGTCCTGCTAGTCCACTCCCAGGATCAAAGCCAGTCAAACCACTTTATTATGGTGGTGTGAGACCTAGTTTCAATTTTGCATTTCATTTTGGAGAGTTCCTACCAACGGCCGGACCCTGAGCTGGGCGTGGGGGGGTGGGGTGGGGCGGTGGGCTGGGAGAGGTGGATCATTTGGAAGAGTTTACTGCGAAATAGAACTTTTGAATAAATACAGGCTGGTGTGGGGAAAGAGCTCGGAGGTGAACACGGTCGGAGGTGCGTGGTCGGTGACCCCGGGAGGCAACAGGCGCCAGGTTCCACATCTGGCTGCAAAAGTGATCGCCCCAGACTCTTATTGAACACTTTAAACAAGGTAATGAGCACTGGAAAGCTCTATGTGAACCTGCTTTGCTTCCTGGGTAGTTTGAGGGCTAGGAAGGAAAACGCTCAGCGCCAGATCTCCCCATGCACAAATAATTTTAGTGTTTATCGATGTCTACTTAAAGTAATTGGCCAGAAAATACCTCCCTGTTTAAGCAAGGTAAAGAGTGCTCCATTGAAAGCTAATTGACCTATTTATGTTTCTGTTTAGCTTGATGTATATACATCGTCATTTTTTCAGAGAAGCTGTCAGCTCTGACAAATGAAAGAAAGTGGAAGCCAGGGAGGCTGCACCTGCAGAAAGTGCTGGAACTCCCCAGCCAACCTCTACCCATCTGTCCTTTAAGAAGAGTGCTTGGACCTTACTTGATTGTTTGAGATCCAGCCTTTGGATTTTCCTAAAGTAAATCCCAGAAATGGAAATTTGTGCTTATCATCCATCCTGCACAAACATTTTAATTTCTGAGTGGCCCGGATTGAGCCAAGAAGCAAGGATCCTTCCTGCCGTGGCCAGAGAAGATCTGGAAAAACTGAAAACCTTCAGCTGAGGATAGGAAGGCAATAACTTAGACCCACAGAAAAACAAAAATTTCTAGCTAGAAAAAAAAAAAAAAGAGAGAGAGAAATGCTCCAAGTGAAGTTAGAAAATTTATATTTGTATAAAAGTCCTTTGATCCTCATTTGACAGTAAATGTATTTTGCTAGTTACGTGGGTGGATCCGAATTTCTCAGTGACCCTTTGCATGTGTGAATCTGAGATTCATCCTGAGGGAAGATGACAAATGGATCTTTCAGGAATCTGTGCTTTCGAGTTGATGTTCTGTGTTTGGTCATGGAAGCAGCTTCACTTCAGATACTTTATGAGATGGTTGTCAAGGGAACCTTGGGTAAAATTTCTCAGGAGTGTCTCTGAAAACATTATTCATAATTAAAAAGTGATTCATAGAAATCACCGGAAAAATTATGGCAAGTTATGTTCAAACATGTTTTTAGGCCATGTGGAATAAATAAAATCATTAAGGTCTGGTTGGGTCAGACTGCCTCCCAGCCTGCCTCTGACTGTGCCAGGAGGACCTGATAGCTCTTCAGGGATGTAAGAGCAGCCAGTGGAACATAAGCCATCTGAGGTTTTTCCAGGTATTTTCTGTTTTGTTTGTTTTGTTTTGTTTTTGCTTTTTGGGGCTGTACCCACGGCATATGGAGGTTCCCAGGTTTGGGGTCAAATCAGAGCTACAGCTGCCAGCCTATACCACAGCCACAGCAAATGGGATCCGAGTCACATCTGTGATCTATACCATAGCTCACAGCAGTGCTGGATCCTTAACCCACTGAGCAAGGCCAGGGATTGAACCTACATCCTCATGGCTACTAGTCAGCTTCATCAACCACTGAGCCATGATGAGAACTCCTTCCAGGTACTTTCTACATGGACAATGCAAGTTGTAATGCCCTTCTTTTAAAGGCCCCTGCATGGTGTAGTCCAAGAAGTGAATAAGGTACAGATAGCACTAGACGAAATACCTTTAATAACTTTTGTTTTTTGTTTTTTTTGTTTTTTGTTTCCCTGGGGCAGGGGCAACACTGTGGAAAACCCATCTGATAGAATCTGAAAGGCAGATAAACCCATTGGAACATAGACCCACCTGATTACAGGACAGATGATGTTCAACGGGTTTTTTGACACCTTCGAGGTGACATTCTCAAGACAGACTTTCCTGCCACCAAACTTTGCAGGTCCCAAGGCTTTAACATTGGGTTTAGAGCCTGACTTGTCCTGGCCATGGGTGAACGGAGGCAATATATGTCTGTTGCTAGTATTCATATAGAGGGAGCATCAGTATTTAATAGGGCAGCTCACTTATTAAATAATCCAAATGGAAGCAGTTGCATTTGCTAAAAAAAAAAAAAAAAAAAAAAAATGCTTCTACTGAAACTAAAAGAATGGATACAATTTCTGACCCAGTGTGTGGTCACTCTGATGCACCAGGGCATCACTGATTAAGTCGTTGTAGACCTCTTTGCAGTCAACTACACTGGGGCGCCTGTGTGTGAGTCCCCTGGCGTGTGAAGGTGGCTACAACAGACAGGTTGAAGGCAGTGTGTTCCAGGTGTCCATTATTCATGGGTCTAGGGCTCGTTTCACTTAGAAGGAGCTTGTACATGATGCATCAAAAGTAATGCAGTTCTGGAGTTCCCCTTGTGGCTCATCAGTCACAAATCTGAGTGGTATCCATGAGGATGCAGGTTCGATCCCTGGCCTCGCTCAGTGGGTTAAGGAGCTGGCGTTACCGTGAGCTATGGCATAGATTGCAGACATGGCTCGGATCTTGTGTTGCTGTGGCTGTGGTATAGGCTGGCAGGTGTAGCTCCGATTCAACCCCTAGCCTGGGAGCCTCCATATGCCGCAGGTGCCACCCTAAAAGGCAAAAAAAAAAAAAAATGTGGTTCTTTGAATTGGGGAGTCCACCCTCCCCCCCCACTTGCACACATGCTGTTGTGCCAGGCCTCCTGCCAGGCATTCACGGGATAAAAGCTGGTTTCTGCCTGGGAGGTGTTCTCCACCCCAATGATGGCTTAGACTCTGGCCTATGAATGGGGGTCGAGGGCCCTAGACAGGTTCACTGCTCTTGAACTAGTAATTCTATTTCTCATCATTTGTCCCATAGAAATCATTTCTAATATGAAAAAAGTCCTTTTCATTTTATTAATTTTTTTTTTTTTTTTTTTTTTTTTGGCTGCACCTGTGGGATATGGAAGTTCTCCGGCCAGGGATGGAATCTGAGCTACAGCTGCGACCTACACCACAGCTATGACAACACCAGATCCTTAACCCACTGTGCCCCAGCAGGAACTCCAAAAAAGCCTTTTTAAAAATGAGTATTTTCTGGAGCTCCCGTTGTGGTGCAGCGGAAATGAACTCAATTAGCATCTATGAAGATGCAGGTTCAATCCCTGGCCTTGCTCAGTGGGTCCAGGATTCGGAGTTGCCGTGAACTGTGGTATAGGTCGAAGACATGGTTCAGATCCCAAGTTCCTGTGGCTGTGGCATAGGCTGGCAGCTGAAGTCCGATTCGGTCCCATCCTGGGAACCTTCATATGCTGTAAGTATGGCCCTAAAAAGCAAGGAAAAAAAAAGAAAGAAAGAAAAAAAATGAGTATTTGCCATAATGGTTAAGAGTGTAAGCTTTGGGAGTTCCCATCGTGGCACAGCAGTTAATGAACCTGACTCGCATCCATGAGGACTTGGGTTTCATTCCTGGCCTCACTCAGTTGGTTAAGGATCTGGTGTTACCATGAGCTGTGGTGTTGGTCGCAGACACGGCTTGGATCCCATGTTGCTCTGGCTGTGGTGTAGGCCAGCAGCTGAAGTTCCAATTGGATCCCTAGCCTGGGAACCTCCATATGATGCAGGTGTGGCCATAAAAAGACACACACACAAAAAAGTGCAAGCTTTGGTGTCAACCTAGTTTGGCTTCTCTTTAACCCTCAGTTTTGTGATCTGTACAATGGGGATAATAGCTGCCTCATAAGAAGGTTGTGAATTTTTTTTTTAATTTTTTATTTATTTATTTTTTATTATTATTTTGTTGTTGTCTTTTTTTTTTTTTTTTTTGCTATTTCTTGGGCCGCTCCCGCGGCATGTGGAGGTTCCCAGGCTAGGGGTCGAATCGGAGCTGTAGCCACCGGCCTACGCCAGAGCCACAGCAACGCGGGATCCGAGCCGCGTCTGCAACCTACACCACAGCTCACGGCAAAGCTGGATCGTCAACCCACTGAGCAAGGGCAGGGACCGAACCCGCAACCTCATGGTTCCTAGTCGGATTCGTTAACCACTGCGCTACAACGGGAACTCCAAGAAGGTTGTGAATTTTAACTAAAACTTCATACCATGCAGTTCAACCATGGAAGGGTACAGCCACAGATATGTGCAGTCATCCTCACAGTCCCTTTTAGAACATTTTTATCACTTCAAAAAGAAACCTCCTTATCTACCAATTTCCTATACTGCTCCCCACCCACTGGCCCTAAGCAGCTACTGATCTACCTTCTGTCTTGGATTTCCCTATCCTGGACTTTCCCATGAATAGAATCCTATAGTATGTGGCCTTCTGTGTCTGGCTTCTTTCACAGCATACTGTTTTCACAGCTCATTCACAAGCATGTATCAGGACTTGATTCCTTTTCATGGCTGAGTAATACTCCATTGTATGGAGAGACCACACTGTGTTTATCCATTCTCTCATTGATGGTCCTTTGTGTTGTTTTCACTTTGGGGCTACAATGAATAATATCCCTCTAACTTTTACAGTTGGCTGCATAGTAATTTTATGATACTTAGTAAATTTTATAACAAGAAAAATCTGGCGGGAGGAACTTGTACGTTTAAGTTTGGTGTTAGGAGAGGGTAAGATCGTAGCTTTTTTATCAGCTTGGCCAGTTAGCTTGGTACACATTAAACTCTGTTCCAAGCCAGATTTACAGACTTCATCTGTACCCCCACGTCCAGCAGATTATTCTATTTTATTTTGTCTTTGTAGGGCCGCACCCATAACATATGGAAGTTCCCAGGCTAGGAGTTAAATCTGAGCAGCAGCTGCCAGCCTACTTCATGGCTGTAGCCACGCCAGATCCAAGCCACGACTACAACTTACACCCCAGCTTATGGCAAAGCCGGATCCTTAACCCACTGAGAGAGGCCAGAGATCAAACTCCCATCCTCATGGATACTAGTTGGGTTCTTAACCAGCTGAGCCACAATGGGAACTCCCTCCAGCTGACCGATTTACAAATATTGCTCTAGGTCACCAGAAGGATGAAACTATAAGCTGATCTCCATTCGTCAGGAAGCAACTCTGCAGCTGGCAGCACGGCTTGTGGTGACCTAATCAGGGTCCTGAGGTTTGACTTTGGGAATTTTCACTTTAAAAATTACACCTCCTGGGTGATGGACATGTTTTACGCCTCAGTCTGGGTGGTGGTTACATGGGATTCAAGTGAAAACTTCATCAAGCTGCATCCTTAAGACTTGGGTATGTTATGCTATTTAACTATATGAAAGTTACACTCTGATGAAAGAAAAGAAATTACAACCATGCGGTCACCCTCAGCTCTCCCTTTCACTCAGCCGTCCTGACTGCTGCCTCTTCCATTCTGGCCATTTCTAAATGACCAAAGGTTCATGCCACACAGCTGGTAAGGGACAGAGCAGGGATTTAATCCAGCTCTTACTTGCTTGGTGTGGAGTGTTGCTTTCACTGGGAACTCTTCCTGTGCCTAGAATTGACTTGGTTTTGGAGACGTGGCCCTGAACCCTGTGGCAAAGGAGTGCTGGGGCTGGTCTGGGGGCCCCAACCTCCTGTCTGTCCCATGTCCCTTTTTACTGCCAGCACCCAGGATCGCACCGGGCGTGCAGTGGATGGCCAATAAATAGTTGTTGAGTCAGTGTTACCAGAGCGGAGTTGTCACCAAAGGCCAAGCAGGCTGCCCACTTTGGCAACTGCTGGAAACACCGAGGCAGGAAACTCAATTCTTATTTTTTTCCCCATGGCAACAGCAGTGGATGCTAGTCTGTCACAAGCGCATGGAAAGTTCCCACTGGACGTATCAGAACTCTCTGGCGAGACCCACAAGTGTTAATTTTAGCTTTCAATGACTGATGCCCTTGTATAATTTAATGGGTCAGGAGGAGCATGAGTCAAAGCCAAGATTACTCACTCGGAGAGGCTTCCTTTCCTGCAAAGTACTTGGTGAGATATTCATTCTGCAGAAGACCTGCTACTTACACACTAGAGGGTTTCCGCTGTTTTAAGTCTAGCCTGATCATTGTAAGTGATTTCTTAACCAATTAGCCATCTGGCCTATCAATCAAAATTTCCCCCGGTTCATGCATTAAACATGAGTTCGACTCCCAATGTCAAATGCTAAAAGGCTACAGCAATAACCGTAAAATAAACAAAATACTTGGATGTCCCTCGATATTGTGAGTTGAAAGACACACGGGTTGAATGTCAATTGCTTGGAATAAGGGAGTGAGTATCCACAGGAGGTTTCCACGTCTACCCAGATTTCTTCCTTAGTCCTGGAAATGAGGACTTTCCATGCTGAGGGGAGATGCCTGTGCTTCCAGAGGAGTAAGATCTTGGCTGCCTTGAGGCCGCTGCGGACAGAAGGACTCTAGCTGAGCGCAGTCCTGGGATATATAAGATGCCCGACTCTCATGCATAGACTTTATGCATTGTCTGCCCACTTGCTGTACACACCCCATCACAGCCGGCCTCAGGCGCATCAGCTGGTGAAGGACCTTTCTGAACTGTTGTCCGGCAGTCGTCCCTGTGAAGCCCGTAAACTTCAGCACGTTGTGGTCTTTGCTTTCAGTCAGGTTTGTGTAATCCTTTGATTTTTTTTTTTTTTTTTGTCTTTTTAAGGCCGCGCACACTGCATATGGAGGTTCCCAGGCTAGGGGTCCAATTGGAGCTGTAGCCGCCGGCCTACACCACAGCCACAGCCACAGCCACAGCCATGCGGGATCCAAGCTGCATTTGCGACCTACACCACAGCTCACGGTAACGCCAGATCCTTAACCCACTGAGCGAGGCCAGGGATGGAACCTTCGTCCTCATGGATGCTAGTGGAGTTCGCTAACAGCTGAGCCACAACGGGCTCTTTGAATATTTTATTGCATCCTTTCTTAAACAATTTAGGAGAGTTAGTGGAGAATGGAGAAAGGAAAGCAGAAACCTCAGAAATGCAATGCAACAGCATTAGAAAGGAATCTTAGATATTGTGAAAGTATGGGTCTTTAGACTCAAGCACACACCCCAGGAAATTACACTCCCCAACTGTAGAGTCAGTTGTGAAGGAAAAGAACAGCAGAAAAGAACAAGCCTGAGATGCCACAACAGTAGCATTACGTGTGGAATAAACAAATAGGTAACAAGGGGAAATTTCTCTCTCCACGAGTATTCTGATTCTCCCGGGTAAAAAAGACAGCAGGCAAGAATTAAGATACATCGTGTTGTAAAGCTCTGATCCAATTATGAACTTCATTTATGGAAGCAAGGGGAAGTGGGGAGAGAGACAGAGAGAGGGAGAGGGAGAGAGAGGCTCCAGAATAACTTGGAGATCTTATGTACTTCCTGTTGGGGTATTTATCCTTTATAAAGGAGTCTTACCCAAAACATCAATGCTGAATTTGATTCAGTTTCTAACTCGACCTTTCTAACTACCAGTTTTGCTACCAGCAAATCTGGAAGACAGCCCAGTTTCTTTGACAAATAAATGATGAGAAAAATGGGGAGGGAGAAGGGAATCTGGATGAAAAGACATGAAGACACACATCTGCCATATGTAAACTCTATGGACTGTGCATCTTCATTCAGGCAAATCACCTGTAAAAATCTATGAGGAAATCAGGGGCATGTGAAAACTGACTGGATGTTTGATGTTATCAAAGCAATGTCATTTTTAAAAAATTTTTTTAAAAATACTGTAGTTGCTTTTTTTTTTGGGGGGGGGGGGCTTTTTAGAGCCACACATGCAGCAAATGGAAGTTCCCAGGCTAGGGGTTAAATCAGAGCTGCAGCAGCTGGGCTACACCGCAGCCACAGCAATGCAGGATCTGAGCTGCTTCTGGAACCTATACCACAGCTCACGGCAATGCCAGATCCTTAACCCACTGAGCGAGGCCAGGGATTGAACCCCCATACTCATGGTTACTAGTCGGGTTCATTACTGCTGAGCTATGATGGGAAATCCCGTAGTTACATATTTTTTAAAAAGGTTCTTATCTTTCTGGAGGTCCCTTTGTGGCTCAGCAGTTAATGAACCTGACTAGGATCCATAAGGATGTGGTTTTTGATCCCTGGCCTCACTCAGTGGGTTAAGGATCTGGTGTTGCTGTGAGCTGTGGTGTAGGTCCCAGTTGTGGCTTGGATCCCTCATTGCTGTGGCTGTGGTGTAGGCCAGCAGCTGTAGTTTGGATTCAACCACTAGCCTGGGAACTTCCATATGCCGCAGGTGCAGCCCTAAAAAGAAAAAAAAAAAAGTTTCTTTCTTTCAGAAATACATACCAAACCACATGGAAATTTAAAAACATATTTGGAGAAGAAAGTGTAAGTTAGGATCTCTGGAAGTTTTCTCCAAGGGTACATCTATTTTTCCAGCCCCGCAGATTTGACCCCAGTGCACAACTTCAGGGGTGCATTATAGACAAAGCAGGGACTGCCAAGAAGAATCATCCGCTCTTGTTATTTTCTGCTTTCAGGCTGAGTATGGACTCTTCCAGTGTCCAAGGGCCCCATGGTGGGACAGTGGGCCTGCACCAAATCAAGACAGGCCTACCTCCTTCCCACAGCTGGTGGGCTCCCCCAAAGGATTATGACCTCTGCACCAGGACACACTCTCTATTTGCAACAGGGATGGGTGAGAGGTTTGTTCTACCAAGTTGTCCAAAGAATGCCCATGTTGTTTGCTGATAATTACAATTTTATTTCATGCTTTACAATCACTGTATCTTTTATTTTATTTATCCATTGCCTTATGGTCCTCCTATACCTCCAATGCTATTTTGAAGGGAAGTAGTTAAAACCAGCATCCTTACCTCATTTCTGGTCCCAAGAGAAAAAGCTTGCTTTCACCATTAAACACAATGTCTGCTGCAGGGTTTTTGTAGGTACTTCTTTGCCTCCAGATGAAGCAATTCTCTTCCTATTTCATTGTCCTCTGGCTTCCATTGTTCCTGTAGAAAAGTCGACAGTCCGCTTGTTGCTCCTTTGAATATAACGCATTTTTTTTTTTCCTTTTCTTTAGCTGCCTTTATGGGATTCTTTGTTTTGAATTGTGGGTCTTTTTAGCCATTAGTTTTACTGACTTGCCAAGAAATAATTTTCTTGGTACTTATCATGGTTGAATCTGTGGTCTGATGTCTTTCCTTGGTTTTGGAAAATTCTCAGCGAGTGTATCTTCAAACATCACTTCTCCCCATACTCTCCCTCATCTTTTCCTCACTCCAGTTATACCTATGTTATACCTTTCACATGTCTCATGTGCAATTTTCTCCATTGTTCATTCTCGAGATGTAGTTTGGTGTTCAGACTAAATCTAATTTCCCTTTGATTCAGGGTATAGCTGTGAGGTCTCCATTGAAAACTTTTTTAAATCCTGAGCCTCAGAAGTCTCAGGGACCCTCCTCCCTTGTGGTCTGTGGATTCTAATTTTTGCCTCTCTAGTAGCATGGCTTGTATTCGTTTCCTAGAATTGCCATAAAAAATTACCACAAACTTGGTGGCTTACAAACAACAGAAACTTCTTCTCTCATAGTCCTGGAGGCCAGGAATCAAGGCATCTCCAGGGCTATGCTCCCTCTGAAGTCTCCTGGGAAGAATCCTTCCCTGTTCCTTCCATCTTCTGGTGACCCTATGCATTCCTGGATCTGTGACCGCATCACGCCGGTCTCTGCATCTGTTGTCATGTGGTCCTCCTCTGTGGACCCCATTTCCTCCTATAAGAATGCCAGTCATGGAATATAGGGCACACTATATCAGGATAATTTCATCTCAAAATAACTAATTACATGGCCAGATAAGGTAGCTAAAGTTCTAGGAATTTGGGGGTATATTCTTTGCCGCTTTGATTCTGCTGCCTACATATGCCTTTTCTTCTGTTTGTTTCTATTTATTGTGTTACTATGATAGAAAAATGTCTCTTCCCATGATGTTAGAGGATGGTGTCTAAAATGATGAAACAACAAGCAGAACATTGAACAAAAACAGAGAGCAAAACAAACAAACAAAAGGGTATGATCTTGGCATTTCCATGAGTCAAAGGAGGGGTCCGACTGGAAGCTCTGTGCATTCTGGAAGGACATGTGGGCAGCTGAGTCACATGGGGTGACTGAGAGGCCCCAACAATTAGTACCTCTAAGTGTTTTAACTGGGGTCTTTTAGTTTCATTTTCTTTCTTTCTTTTTTTTAATTTTTAGGGTCACAAGTGCAGTATATGGAAGTTCCCAGGCTGGGGGTTGAATTGGAGCTACAGTGACTGGCCTACACCACAGCCACAGCAACACCAGATCTGAGCCTAGTCTGCAACCTACACCACAGCTCAGGTAATGCTGATCCTTCACTCACTAAGCGAGGCCAGGGATCGAACCCACATCCTCATGGATGCTAGTTGGGTTCATTTCTGCTGAGCCACAAAACTGCTAGTTTCCTTTTGGATAAATCCTCCCATTTCTTGCCTGGGGAAAAGACACTTCATTCCCGTGTGCTGGGAACTGAGTGGGGGCACGTATAGATGCTCCCTTAATTCTCCTGTTTTCCATCCAGTGTCCTACTCCCACCTTCTCCTCTGCCTACTGTCCCTGAGTTCAGGGCCTCTGTAAATGGATGATTTGGAGACAAAAGCCTGTAGAAAGGAAGCTTACTTGAAAAAGATCTGTAAGAGTGTCCAGGAGTTAGAAGAACTAGATCATCAAATAAAAACACAAGTATCTAAAGGAAAAGACCCACAAAATTACCAAGGCTACTGAAATTACAGTTAGTCTGTGCATGGCAAGAGAAGCAGCAAATTTATCACATGATTGTTGTATTATCCACAAGTCTCCAAACGGTAGCATCGCAAACGTCTGGGATGAAGTTGTGTTTGCTAGGAAGCTGTATCTTACAGGAAGGGCTCTAGATTTCCTTTATTTTATGACCCTGTTTGGTTTGTTTATCTCAGGTATGATGTGTTTTTTCCTTTCTGATTGTGGGATGAAACGTACATGAGTTCCCTCTAAGCAAAAAGATGCCATTTTGCTTCTAGTTCCACCTGGTGGTTAAGTTTCTGGTCCCTAGACAAATATTTGACCACATGAGTTTGATTTTATGATTTTTTTAGTTCAATATTTCTTCATGTGATGTTTTGTTTTATTTAATTAATAGCTTTATTTACATGGGTTAAAAAAAACCCTGTTTGTCAAGAATAGTAATAAAGCACTCCTTGTGTGTGGTTAACAAAAATCAGAGTCATATGATACTAAGACCCAAGAGCTAACTTTGTAAATTTCCTACACATACATGTCTAAAGCATTTATTATACTCATCTACTGAGAACAGGAACCAAGAACCAGCCTTTCATCTCTACCTGGTTTTGCCTGCAGGACCCATATCTGGAAGGGTATCTGAACATTTGTCAATGCCTCGTCTGCTTATGACTCTGCGTGGCCTGGGATCAGCTGGGTGGTTCTTCTGCTGCACCTGGCATTGCCTGGAGCTGCCATCTTCTTGGGGATCTACTGAGCTGCGACATCCAATCTGGGCCACCCACCTGGGACAGCCTCCCCTCCCCCCCCCCCCCCCCCGCCCTGGCAGCAGTGGTAGAGCCTGAGTTCTCTCTGGGGCAGTGGCTTGGGATTAAGAACACACGAGTGGCTCTTGTCCTGAGAACCAGGCTCTGGAAGGGGACAGGAGGGAGGCAGAACCAGAAGCAGGCTAGAAGGCTGTGCTGCTGGAATGCTGGGTGCTCCAGCTTTTCTTCAGGACCTCTCTCTCCGCCTCCCCCGACCCTGACTCTTCGGGCTTCTCCATGGGCCCTTTTCAGCAGGGTAGCTGCACTGCTCACAAGGCAGCCAGAGGCTCCCAGAGGTGTAGAGGCAGAATCTGCCAGGACTTCTAAAGTCTTAGGCCTGGGTCTGGCACAGCATCACTCCTGCATAGTCTATTCCTTGAAACAATCATGGGCCAATCCAGGTTCCAATGAAGAGGTGATAAATGACATGTCTTGGTGTGGACAATGACAAAAAGCCTGGAATCATCTTCATTCTACCACACTAAATAAAATCTGGGTTAGTTCCCAGGGCTGCTGTAACAAATTCCCACAAACTTGGTGGCTTAAAACAGCAGACATTTCTTCCATTGCAGTTCTGGAGAACAGAATCCAAAATAAAAGCATCAGCAGGGCTGCACTGCCATCCAAGGCACTAGAGAAGGATCCGTCCGTGCCCCTGCCATCGTCCAAGGGCTTCCAGAGTCCCTTGGCTCGTGGCTGCTTCACTCCAATCTCTGCCTCTACCTTCACATGGCCTTCTTCCCTGTGTCTGTTTTATTTGTTTGTTTTTGCATTTTAGGGTCATACCTGCAGCATATGGAAGTTCCTGGCTAGGGGTCAAAACAGAGCTGCAGCTGCCAGCCAACACCACAGCCACAGCCACACTCGATCTGAGCTGCATCTGCCGCCTCTTACAGCAATGCCAGACCCTGAACCCACTAAGCAAGCTCAGGGATCGAACATGCATCTTCACAATGTCAGGTCCTTAACCTGTTGAGCCACAATGGGAACTCCCCCTGTATCTCTGCCACTGATAGCCTTCCCTTTCTCTGGCTCTCTCTTTCTCCTTTTTCTCTTATGAGGAGGCTAACAGTTGAATTTAGGGCCCATTTAAATTCAGGATGATCCTTAGCTTAATAACATTTGCAAAAACTCTATTCCTAAATAAGGTCACATTCGCAGGTACTGGGGACGAGGACTTGGATGTATCTTGCCAGCATGACCCTTTTTCTCTATCTTGCTAGGAATACATTTTACTCTCCAGTGATGTGGTGACATATTTTAAACAGTTTTGGAAAATTTAGTCAGCTTTTAAATTTAATCTTTTTTTTTTTTTTTTTTTGGTCTTTTTTGCCTTTTCTAGGGCCACTCCCATGGCACATGGAGGTTCCCAGGCCAGGGGTCGAATCAGAGCTGTAGCTGCCAGCCTACACCAGAGCCACAGCAACATGGGATCTGAGCCGCGTCTGCGACACACACCACAGCTCACAGCAATGCCGGATCCTTAACCCACTGAGCAAGGGCAGGGACCGAACCCGAAACCTCATGGTTCCTAGTCGGATTCATTAACCACGGCGCCACAATGGGAACTCCAAATTTAATCTTTTAAAATATTACTTCTCTCCCTTTCTCCCCATCGTTTCTTCCTGGGTTCCCAGTCATGTACGTACTCCTCCAGGGGCAATTTTTTTTTTTTTCTATAAAAGGCCAGTGAGTAAATGGTTTGGGCTTTGAAGGCTACATGGTTTCAGTCATGACTACTCAGCTGTATCACAGTGTGAAAGGAGCCTTATACAGTACACATGCGAGTGTGGTGGCTCCCATAAAACTTTATTTACAAAACAGGTGGCCAGCTGGATTTGGCACATGGCTCATAAGTCTGCCAAGGTCTGTGCTAGACTTTCTCATTCTTTCCTCCATATCTCCTATACATTTTTTTTTTTTTTGGTCTTTTTGGAGCCACACCAGCAGCCTATGGAGGTTCCCAGGCTAGGGGTCGAATTGGAGCTGTAGCCACCAGCCTACCCCAGAGCCAAGGCATCTCGGGATCTGAGCTGCATCTGTGACCTATACCCCAGCTTATGGCGACGCCAGATCCTTAACCCACTGAGCAAGGCCAGGGATTGAACCTGCATCCTCATGGATACTAGTTGGTTTCGTTTCCATGAACCATGATGGAAACTCTGACTTTTTCTGGCCACACCCATGGCATGGGGAAGTTTCCATGCCAGGGAGTAAACCCATGCCTCAGCAGTGACCCGAGTTGCTGCAGTGACAATGCTGGATCCTTAATCTGCTGTGCCACAAGGGAACTCCATATCTCTTATACTCTTTCACGTCTTTATCTCTTTCTTTCTGCTGTATTCTAAGTTCTTCAGATGTATTCTCCAGTCCATGGATTCTCCCTTTAACACTGTAACCTACTGTTTAATGTGTCCACTGAGTTTTTAAAAATTTTTATTTATTTTTTAATTTATTTTTTGCTCTTTACGGCCATATGCATGGCATATGGAAGTGCCCAGGCTGGGGGTCGAATCAGAGCTACAGCTGCCAGCCTATGCCGGAGCCACAGCAACGCAGGATCCGAGCCATGTCTGAGACCTTCACCACAACTCATGGTAACAGCCCAGATCCTTAACCCACTGAGCGAGGCCAGGGATCAAACCTGCATCCTCATGGATCCAAGTTGGGTTTGTTAACCACTGAGCCAAGAAGGGAACTCCGCCTCTTAATCTACGAGAGAGGGCTATAGTTAGAGAAATGCCTGTCATTATTCTTGGCTTGATTAATGTGAACAGCCAAAAGAATATGGTGCAAAATCCTCCTACACAGACCCCTCCCAAAAAACCCCAACAACTTACCACTACATACTCACATTTATTTAAATCTTTGCACAGAGTTGTTCTCTGCTGAGTTATAATGAGGAGTGAGTTTTCCAAGGGTGTGATTTATGAGCCTTTCACAGATGGGTTTTAAATGGGGGCACTGACAGTTCCACTCCCGCTATGGCTGGGTTGGGGGCTCTGGGGCCCAAAGGAGCCGGAAAGAGCCGGTGGGAGGCGGGGGAGGGGCTGGGTGGGCAGATCTCACCGCCACCCACCAGGGGCACCCAGCCAGCCCCAGCTCTTCCACTTGTGAGCTGGTTATTCGGTTTTGCTTCTCCCAAGGAAGAAATAACACATGTTGACATGAAGATGGAAAGGGAGACCTTTCCCGTGCCCCAGACGGCACCAGAAATGGAAACATTAGCACTTTTTTCCTGCCTGTGCTTCTCTCTCCCTAGAGCTGTTTGCTGGTAAAGTTAGCATTTCACTTGATTTCTTTTTTTCTTTCTCTCTACTGTATATTCCAACCAGGGCAGTGAGGATGGTCGATTGGAAAATCCCGCCTCTGCCAAAATATGCCGACGTCTGAATCCCTGGCACCTGGGAATGCAGCCTTGTTTGGGACTTTGCAGGATGTGGTAAAATAAAGGTCTTGAGAGGAGGGGATTGTTCTGGATAATCTAGGCAGGCCCCAAACCCATGGCGAATGTCCTTAAAGGCGAGGCGGAGGGCGTGGGCAGGTGCACAGAAGAGACTGCGACGTGAAGATGGAGGCAGAAACAGGAGGCACGCAGCCACAAGCCAAGGAACGCTAGGGGGTGCCAGCAGCCACCAGAAGCTAGAAGGGGAAAGGAAGGCTTCTCCCCCAGCACCTGGGGAGGGAACGGAGCCCGGCCGGGACCTTGATCTCGGACTTGGCCTTCAGAACAGTGAGCGAATGAATTTTCATTGTTTTCAACCACCCAGTTTGCTGTACGTCGTTACAGCCGCCCTAGGAAATAGACGACTGTGCCTCCAACACGCATTCCGAAAAATGGATGCGATGGTTTTTTACACCCCGGCGCAGGCGCACAGTTTCTCACCACTCTGCGGGGGGTGGGGGGCCTGCTCGCTGGGGCAAAGCTTGTCCAGGTGTCCTACGAAACAGCCTGCAGCAAAGCTCATGTGCTAATACTTTTCTTTGGTGGGAGTGATAAGAGTGAGGGAGGAAGGGGAGTGACAGGTCCTTACCCAGCTGGCCACAGCTTGAGGCTGTATTTTCTTCCTTCCTTCCTTCCTTCCTTCCTTTCTTTTTGGTTGCGCCCGAGGCATTTGGAAGTTCCCGGGCCAGGGATGGAACCAACACCACAGCAGTGACAATGCCAGGTCCTTAACCCATGGAGCCACAAGGGAACTTCAAACCTTTTTTTTTTTTTTTAAGGTTATAAAAGTGACGTTTATTGTTTTGTTAATGGTGTCCTATTATAGGTAATTAAAGATACAAAAATTTTAAAATTTGGTATATCAAACAGTAAGCGCCGTGTGTTAACGCCGTGTCCCCCAAATCTATTCCAGTCACAACTATGGACTGATGTTGTGATATACAGATGAAGAGCACACATAAAATACAAAAATAAGAAAAGGTTAAATAAGAAGCTATCCTTGAATAATAAACATCTACTAAAGTATATATAGCTTTTTATTATACAGTTGTGTCGTAGCTAAAAAACATACAAATTACTATAAAATGCTATGCAACCATGTGACCTAATATAGATTTAACATGAAACGATGAAGGCTGTAGTAGTATTTCACAGGGGAGGGCTAAGTTCTGGGAACTCCAAGCTTCAGGCTACATTCAACCACTGCTGCTAGGAACAGGCTGGGTGGGTGGAGGTGGGGGTGGGGGTGGTATTGGGAGGGGCCGGAAGGGGAAGCAACTGACCTGCTGGTTCCCTCCACTGTCTCTCCTGGCCAAGACTGCTCCATCCTTCTAGATTGTAGTTCCCAGCAGTTGCTAGAATTTTCATGGTTAGGGTCAGGCCAGACGTGGGTATACCAAAATCAATGCAGTTCCTGCTTTGGGAGGCACAATGGAGGCTGGGCTAGGGTCTCACCCCTGGGGGGAGGCCAAGAGGGGCTTGGGGATGGTGAGAATGGCAGGAGACTTCCCTGGGGCCATTCCAGCTGGGGCTGAGGTCAGGAGGCTGGCAGCCTGGGCAGATCTGGTGAAGCTGGGTCAGGCATCACAGAGGCACTAGGCTGGTGGCCAGTGTCAATATCCTCTTGCTTTATGGTCTTCCAGATATGGGGACCTGAAGGCTTATTTGGCCCAAGCACACACCCTGCCCAGTTCCCCGCTGCTGAAACTCCGGGGGTTGTGCTTCTGCTTAGGTATTTGTCATCAGTTCCCCACTCATTTCATTCTTTGTCCAGCCCTTTGGCTTGCTTGTTCTGCTTTTCCTCTCATCCCTTTGTCTGCATAGATACCCTCCTCCATCCGGTTTCATTGCGTGTGCAACCCTGCTCTCCCCTGGGTTCCAGAGTCCTCTCCTGTTTCTGCATTTGATTAGACACCCTCAAAAGCAACTCCTTTAGGTTGACAGCACGTGGCTAGAGAACTGGGACGGAGGAAAAGATTCTGAAACAGACAAAATAGGCACAAGGGACTGTTCTCTTTGGACGTGACAACAGGAAGGAAAGACTCATTACGGAGAAGGGACCTCAAGCAGTTGTCAGAGTGAATTTTGTTGGATGAGGGATGGATTGGGGTCATGCCTGGACGTAACCCACGTGTATCCAGTCAGGCTTGCGGGCCCCTCTTGGGGTCTCATGTTTGGTCCACAAAAAACCAGACGTGAGGGAATGGAGTCTTTGTGAAGACAAAACACTGACGCCACTAGGATGTGGGGGGGAGGGCAAGAGAGATGGTGACCATGCCCCCAGCCCTGAATGGAGCCTAGATGTCCCCTCTCCAGCCCAACAGGGAATGGGTGAAGGGTGAGTGTGTGTGTGTGCCTGGGCGGAACATTTTCATAATGCCAGGCACTGGGTCCCTGAGGGCAGGGGACGCTGTGGACTTAGGCTGTGACATGGGAAACCAGTGAGGCAGCTGCTGGGTCATTGCCAACACCAGGGAAAGGAGCGGTCAGAGGGAGCAGAAGCTGCTAGAATCACCTGAGACTGACACCTGGCAGTTGACCTGAGAACCTGAATTATCTGGAGAGATCCTTCAAAGGGACTGCGCTTTGAAGGTCAAATGCCTGGACTTTAACTTGACTTGGCGGGATTAATATATCCTGCCACCAGCAGAAATCGGGGCTTGAGCTAACGGAAGTTGCTACAGAAAAAAAAGAAAATCTGTGCCCTCCTCCACCCATCACCACAAACCAAGCGGTGTCGGTGGGGATCTCACACTCACAGCCCATTGGAGCAGCCCTGTCCCCGTTGTGGGCAGGTTGGCAGCTGGGTCTGAGACCAGGGGAGCCAGAGGAAGTCCCCCATGCAGGAGACTCAGGTTTTCAGAGCGCTTCCGAGACAGCATGGGGCAGGGAGTATGGGGTATCCACCCAGCCACACAAAAAGCTCTGTGGGCGAGGACGGTGGCCACTGTCTTTGCAGAGGCTGGCTCTGTCGGGACCTGTGGTCGGCAGTTCTGTACCAAAGAGGGCAACAGTTAATATATAATGAGCACCCTTCCTCCTCCTCACTCTAGCATTGATCGTATTGGGTACCCATTTAATTCAGAATTTGATAAGACCAAATTGTGACTTTATCTTCAGGTGATCTAAGCCATCAAAATGCCCCCCCCCCCCGCCCTAACAGCTCTGGCTGGGGGAAGGGGGGGGCACCTGATTCATTCCACATCCAAAAGAGAATTAGTGGTTGAAGAACTGACTCCTGGGGGCCAGAGACCCTTCACAAGTCCCTAAGAACCCACCTGAATGATGCTTCTCAAAAACACATTAGTACCTCTGGCTTTCTGATGATGATGGAATCAAATACACATTTCTTTCATGGCAATTCAGAGTTCATTTTTTTGTTGTAGTGAATTCTCTCTCTCTCCCTTGTTTGTCTTTTGTCTTTTTAGGGCTGCACTCTCGGCATATGGAGGTTGCCAGGCTAGGGGTGGAATCAGAGCTGTAGCTGCCGACCTACACCACAGCTCATGGCAATGCCGGATCCTTAACCCACTGAGTGGGGCCTGCATCTTCATGGATACGCGTCAGATTCGTTAACCACTGAGCCATGACGGGAACTCCGTGAATTCTCTTAACCAATGGGCACTATCAGTGTGACTTGTACCATTCGAGTGTGTCACAGATACTGCATTGCCCCATTTGTGTCCCTCTGTGTGCGCTGGTGGACTTCCAGCTGCCTGAGGGCTCACTGACCCCACCTACCTTCAGGCCAGAAGTTCTAGGACATTTGCCCCTGTCCTTGGCTGTCCTCAACTTCTGACTCTGCAGAGCAGGTGCATAAATACCCCAGCTCCCTCACCCCCTGGGTGGGATAATTCTGAGGTGTGTATTCTGCAAGGTTCTCCAAATTTCCTTGGGGAATTAAGCCCATTTGCCAACCATGAAAGCTGGTTCCACAGCTCAGCTTTTTTTTTTTTTTTGTCTTTTTGTCTTTTCTAGGGCTGCTCCCAAGGCATATGGAGGTTCCCAGGATAGGGGTCCAATTGGAGCTGCAGCCGCCGGCCTACGCCACAGCCACAGCAACGCCAGATCTGAGCTGAATCTGTGACCTACACCACAGCTCACGGCAACGCCGGATCCTTAACCCACTGAGCAAGGCCAGGGATAGAACCTGCAACCTCATGGTTCCTAGTCACATTCATTAACCACTGTGCCAAGACGGGAACTCCCCACAGCTCAGCTTTTATCATTCCTTGTTAATCCTCCAATTCCTACCAGTGCTAAAATGATTATCAGGTCTCATTACAATGTGTAATTGGGAAGGGGCTAGTTTCCATACAACCCAGCGGTTCTCCGTGACACCAGCAGGGTGTCCTACAAATGAACTTAATTCTAACACTATCTGCCCAGAGATGACATCAGATTCCACAGGCTAAGGCCTCAGTCCCACAAGACTGCTCCCATCCAGATGCAGAGGCCAAGTGCAAGGGGTAGGTTCCCAGGTTACCTATAGCTTCTAATTTGGCTACAAATTAGAGTTTTCCACGGGCTCCACCAGGCTGATGAATTTGCTAGAGTAACTCCTGGAACTCGGACCCATATTTACCAACTTATTGAGGATATGATAAAGGACATGGATGAACAAAGAGCCAGATGAAGAGATGACGTGGGGGGGAGGTAAGGAGAAAGGGGCGTGGAGTTTACACACCCTCTCCCAGCAGTACCTCCGCGTGTTCACCGCCCGGAAGTTCACCAAAGCCTATACTTTTGGAGATTAGGGGATTTTTTTTTTTTTTTTGGCTTTTCCAGGGCCGCATTTGTGGCATATGGAGGTTCCCAGTCTAGGGGTCTAATTGGAGTGGAGGAGCCCCCATCCAGGAGTCCACCCAGAGTCACCCATTGGAACAAAAGACACTCCTATCACCCAGGAAATGACAAGGGTTTGGGGGCTCTGAGCCCGGAATTGGGGCGGGGGGAAGGTGGGGAGAGACATATATATATTTATGTATATTTTCTTTCCTCCCGTTGAGCCACAGCAGGAACTCCTGTTTAGTTTTTGTTTTTTTGTTTTTTGTTTTTTTTTTGCTTTTTAGGGCTGTACCCACATCATATGGAAGTTCCCAGGCTAGGGACTGAATTGGAGCTGCAGCGGCCGGCCACAGCCACAGCCACAGCAGCTCGGGATCTGAGCCATGTCTGCGACCTACACCATAGCTTGCTGCAACGCTGGATCCCCGATGCACTGAGCGAGGCCAGGGATTGAACTCAAATCTTCATGGATACCAGTCGGATTCATTTCCACTGTGCCACAACGGGGAACTCCCTATATTTTCTATTATTTCACAAGCCCTGTCGTACCTCTGAAATAATAAAACTTCCGCCTCCGCTCCCAGCCTCAGGATCTGCCTCCAGAAGAACCCAAACCAGACAGGAGATGCCTGAACAATCCCCACCGAATCCTCCTTTTCACTGAGGTTGAATGACACATGGTCAAGCACACAAACATTAAGCAAGCAATTCAGCAACTATCTCTATTGTATATCCCTCAGGGAACACCACTCAGATCCAGCTACAGAGAATTTCTAACTCCCCAGAAGGCTTGATCGCTCACCCCACTGTCAATACCATCCTGAAAAGTAACTGCTCTTGTCACCGTAGATTCGCTTTGCCTGTTTTTGAACATCTCGTACACAGAATCTCATAGTATGTACTCTTTGGGCGTATGACTACTTTTTTTCAAAATTACCTGGGAGTTTCCATAGTGGCTCAGTGGAAATGAACCTGCCTAGCATCCATGAGGATGAGGGTTCGATCCCTAGCCTCGCTCAGTGGGTTAAGGATCCAGCATTCCTGTGAGCTGGGGTGTAGTTTGCAGTTGCAGCTTGGATCTGGCATTGCTGTGGCTCTGGCGTAGACTGATGCCTACAGCTCTAATTACACCCCTAGCCTGGGAACCTCCATATGCCGTGGGTGCGGCCCTAAAAGAGACAAACAAACAAACAAACAAAAAGGAATAGGCAGTAGGAAGGAGTGGGTCCCAGCCCTTCCAGGAACTTTGCAATGCCTGGTGGCAGAGCCTGATAGGGTCTCCAGGCAAAAAAGCAACGGAATCCACAGAGCCCTGCCCCAGCAGCAAAAAGCACAGCGTAAAGGGAGGAGTAGAGCTGAGAGCAAAAGCCTAATAACCAGGACATTCGGAGACAATTTCCACCAGGTCACTCATGGCCTCCACCTTCCCACACGGGACCTCCAGGCCTTGCAGGGCCTTGGGGTGTGGCTGCGCCTCCTGGGGAACCACAAAGGTGCACTGGGGGAGGGGACCAAGGGTCCCACCACTCCTGGACAATCTTTCAGCCAGTTCCCAGGTTTTCAATGTGACATTGTACCCTCGCCTTCAGAAACAGTCACCACCCCACCCCACCCCGCCCCATTCCGGGGCCTTTCTGCGGCTCTGCGGGGACCATTTTGTTTCTTATGACCTCCCTCCCTTGTGCCACCTCCCTCCAGCAGGTAGGGTGCATCTTTCTCCCTCCTGCTTTGTTAGATACCGTTTGTTTTGTTTTGTTTTGTTTTGTTTTCACCTTTCAAAAGGTTTTGTCTTTTCTGATGCTCCTTCTCTGACCTTTTTGTCCTTGGAGGACATTGCTCGGTTTTCCCGCTTTTTCTGCCACTTGAGCGGGATGTGAAGGGAGTGCAGAGGAAACGTGTGTCCAGCCCTGAAATTTACCCGCCCACAGTCCTTTCCGGTCTATGATGCCCCAGGCTGGCTCCTATATGGAGGAAGCCTTTCTCAGGTGCTTAAGGGCCAGGAGTGGGTCACTGAGGGACCAGTGGGGCTCCTGGAAGCCTGTTCTCCTGGAGGCCAATCCAAGGGCTAACGTCAGAGCCGCCGCCTTGTTTCACAGCGAAACCTGACACCCAGGGAACCAAAGCAAAGCGCAGCTAATTCTGCAAAACAATAGGGAGGCGTACTCGGTGGGAAAAGACCTGGCAGAGGCGTGGCCAGGGCCCTAGTGGCTTGGGCGTGGTCAGAGCCAATGAGGACCGGGCGTGGTCTGAGTGACAGCTGCGTGGGCGTGGTCAGGGATGAAACGTCACTTTCCAGAACTAGGTTGCTCTCCAGCTTTGGTGTTACGTCCACTCTTTCAGAAATCGCTGCAATTCATTAACAGTTTGTTTTAATCACTCAAATGAATTTATCACATCTGTAGTTGTATAATAATCATCACAATCTGATTTCACAGGATTTCCAACCCACAGCCCAAGCACATCCCCCACCCCCCCAAACTGTCTCCTCCGGAGACCATAAGTTTTTCAATGTCTGTGAGTCAGCATCTGTTCTGCAAAGAAGTTCGGTCTATCCATTAACAGTTACACACATTAATTAATGTAAATTAAATGAAGATTGTCAAATACCAAACGCAATATACTTTTTCTTTCTTCCGCGAAAATTTTCTGGCCAAAATTGTAGTCTTGCCCCTTTTTAAAAATCCTAGTATACTAGTGCTCTCCCACACTGTGTGTCCGTGTGCGTGTGTGCGCGTCTGTTTAAGGAAGAAAAAGGCTACTGGCTCTGGAAAGTGTAACTAGACTCTGACACCGAAGCCCAAACTCGTGTCGTATAGAGAAGATGGGGAGGTCGTAGTTCTTGGCTGCGTCCTCGCTCCCATGTTCTTCCTCCAAAGCTCCCCCGGGCGCCCCCCTCCCCATCTTGACCCCCTTCTTTCTCACCGCCCCCCTCCCCGGGTTCTTTCACTTTCTCTCTAGCCTCCCCGCATCTGCGCACGCTGGTCTCCGCCCCCAAAACTTTTCTCCCCCTCCCCCCTTCCCTGGTGAACTTGGCTCCTCCTTGCGCTCAGATGCAGCTTCCTTCCTCCTCTGGAATCGACAGGCCCGGGGAGGTCGCCGCTGAGGCTCCGCTCGCTTCGAGCCGCCCCGCCTCTGCCTCTTGGCACTGGTCCCACATAACTGTTCTGACTCACCCCGAGCCCGTGAGCTCCGGGGAAGCAGGAACCCCGTTACACTAATCCCCACAGGGTCCCTGGGCCATCGTAAGCACTACGCGAACACTGGGGGAATGAACCAAAGAATGAAAGGATGGAATTCATCACACTAATTCTGCATTTCCTCAGCTTGAGTCCCGCCTTTCAGATCGTATTCAATTTCTCATTTTTTTAAATTTTTATTAAAATGTGTTATCAGGGAAATTTACTTGGGTCATTGTCATTTCCTTTCAGTTGACTGCTTGGGTGTTTTAGCACAAAAATAACTCATTGAGTGAGCGATGAGCAAAGCCATTAGGTAAAATTAATTAGAATAATTAAAAGCAAATCGTTTTCCTGGGAAAACCAGATTTTTAAGAGCTGGTCCAGGACCGCTCTGCTGGGGAGCCGCGCTCCTGGGGTTTACACCACGCTGCTCTCAGCTTTGTTCCTCGGCTGCTGGTGGTTCTCACTGGTAGCCGCTATTAGTGGCGGTGACACATTAATTGAACCTCACTACTTCCAGGTGTGTGGCACACTCCGGGGTCACCAGTGCAGGGAGGGGTTCATGTGTATTCAATTACGGCTGCGAGATGCAAGAATGCAACATGTCATACGTTAAAGTGTCAATTACCACCCCTTACAAGGCTGCCCGCAAACTAAACCAATCAGCCCCCTTTCCTGCGGAGTTTGTTGTATTGGGGCTGGAAGTACTAGAAACCACGTGCGTATTGGGCAGAGGCAGGGAGGAAATAGAGGACCGAGAGGAGAAGGACTAAAGGGTTGGAAAATCCGTCTCAAAAATGCAGGCAAGTGATCCCCTTTGTTTCCAAATTTCTCCATTGCGGTTTTGGAGGACATAGGACTGGAGTCATGAAGCCACGACTATGTGAAAAAATTCATCCAGGAATACAGCCCAGGGATGCTGATGAAAATATCCACTGCTATATATATCTGAGTTATTATAGAAGGCTAATATATGACGTTTACATTTTAAATGTTTATATTTAGTGTTTACAGAAGTGAAGAAATGTACACGTACCTGCCAGTTTTGGCTCCAACATGTTAATCTAAAATTGTGATAATTTGGAGTACCCGTCCTGGCTCAGTGGTTAACAAAGCCGACTAGTATCCACGAGGATGCGGGTTCAATCCCTGGCCTCGCTCAGTGGGTTAAGGATCCAGCGATGCCGTGAGCTGTGGTGTAGGTTGCAGACGCGGCTGGAATCCCGTGTTGCCGTGGCTGTGGCGTAGGCCGGCAGCTATAGCTCCAATTTGACCCCTAGCCTGGGAACCTCCATACATCGCAGGTGTGGCCCTAAAAAGACAATAAGACAAAGCATAAATACATAATAAAATTGGGATAATTTGACAATCGAAAGATGAAATTGAAGAAGAAATTTTCCTTTTATTGAAGTATAGCTTATTTACAATATTTCAGATGTGCAGCAAAGTGATTCATTTATACATATATGTATATATTCTTTTTCAAATTATTTTCCATTATAGGTTATCACAAAATATTTTAAACATTTTTTTGGGAGTTCCCGTCATGACTCAGGGGTTAACAAACCCAACTAGTATCCAAGAGGTTGCAGGTTCAATCCCTGGCCTCGCTCAGTGGGTTAAGGATCCGACGTTGCCGTGAGCTGTGCTGTAGATCGCAGATGCAGCTCAGATCTGGATCTGGTGTTGCTGTGGTTGTGGTGTAGGCTGGCAGCTGTAGCTCCGATTTGACCCCTAGCCTGGGAACCTCCATATGCCGTGGGTGTGGCCCTGAAAAAAAAAAGACAAAAACAAACAAACAAACAAAAAACAAAAACATTTTTTTAAAAGGATAGTTGATTCACAAGGTGTGTCAATTTCTGCTGTACAGCAAAGTGACCCAGTGATACATACACATACATTCCCTCTCTTATCTTCCATCATGGTCTATCCCAAGAGACTGGATATAGTTTCCTGTGCTGCATAATAGGTCCATGTTGTTTATCTATTTTATACATACTAGTGTGTATCTGATAATCCCAAATTCCTAGTTTATCCCTCCCCAATCCTTCCTCCTTTAGTAAACATAAGTTAGTTTTCTATATCTGTGAGTCTCTTTCTGTTTTGTAAATAAGTTCGTTTGTGTCATATTTTAGATTCCACATATAAATGACATCAACAGTTGTCATGTCTTACTCTACTTCGTATGATCATCTCTAGGTCCATCTACATTGCTGCTAATGGCATTATTTTATTCTTTTTTATGGCTTGAGTATGTAAGAATAATTTTTTTGTGTGAGTGTCTTTTTAGGGCTGCATCCTCAGCATATGGAAATTCCCAGACTAGGGGACCAATTGGAGCTGTAGCTGCTGGCCTGCACCACAATACCACAGCAATGCCGGATCCTTAATCCACTGAGCAGGGCCAGGGATCGAACCCTGATCCACGTGGATACTAGTCGGGTTTCTGACCGCTGAGCCACAATGGGAACTTCCTGTAAGAAGAATTTTTTAAAGGATGGTTTTCTGCCTGCTCTGGCTGTTAGGAGCTATAATCAAGCCGTTCTCCCTTTGGATTTATTCAGAAAAGCCTAAGGCCGTGACACCCCACGGCTGCCCCTGGGGACCCTCTTTTGGTGGAATTTTTCTTTCCTTCCTTCCTTTTTTAAAAAGGCATTTTTCTTAGAAGCCAGGAATAGTTATTATAATTAGTATTTATTACACCGTCTTCCTTCCCCAAACTCGCAGTGATCAATCATGTTTATCCCCTTCAGCACTGCCCTGTATGGAATAAGTATTATCCCCCTTCTCACAGAAACAAAAAGAGGGTTAACAGTCTCATTCAAGGTCACCTGACAAATTATTCCACATTAGAAACCACGATTGCTTAAGCTCCACCATCGCTTAGACAAACAAGCTATGTTTTCACTCTCAGATGTTTCATTTTGGGGTGCTGGTAGCCCTTTTCCCTCTGTTGACCTTTGTGTCCACTTATCAGTCATCCAGCACTTGTTAAAGACCTACTTTTAAATGTGTTAATTGTAGGAATAGGATTCTTGGGTTGAAGGAACACAGATCGCGTTTCAAACCTCAAAACCACACTGAACTCCTGTTACTAAGGAAAGAGGTCACTGTTGGTGCAATTTAACTTAATGCCCATTTCTCTTCCTTTCCCCCCTTTCTGCGTCTCTTCTTCTAGCTCTTACCTTCTCAAGACCTCTTTTTACTTACGCTGCTTTCTTTTCCAGAATTTGGACACTGGCTCTCAAATAACATTGAACTATGTGGGACTGAGGTTCATCGATTTTTGACTTACAAACCTGGTCATATGGCTTAACCCAGTACCAGGCTGCTACAGAGGTTTGTGGCTTCTGTAGGTCCAATGGAATTGCACAACACCTGGAAAGGAATTTTCATTTATTTATTTTTGGGTCATTTTTAAGAGTTTTATTGAAGTAGAATTGATTTACAGCGTTGTCATCATTTCTGCTGGACAACAAAGGGATTCAGGGATATGTCTACACACGTCCATTCTCTGTCAGATTCTTTTCCCACATAGATGATCCCAGAATAGTAGGTAGAGTTTTCTGTGCTAAACAGCAGGTCCTCATTGGCCAATCATTCTGTAGACCTCAGTGTGCCTGAAAAGAATTTTTAAAAAGGTAGATGCCACATCCAAGGCGTGTGTTACTGTTTTATTATAAAGTTGTAATCTATTGGCTTCTGGATTTAATCAGGAATTTACTTATGTGGGCCCTCAACTGGGCTCTTTTAGAAGGAGACACACTCTTCCCTCTCTTTGTAGGATGGTGAGTGTGGCCTGGTTAAGAAGCACAGCTGGCTTTGTGCTTTTGTGAACTCTTCCAGGGATGAAAATAAGATGAGGTCCCTGTTGTGGATCAGCCTACCTCAGAGACTCGTGAGTCCAGGCCTTCTGCCTGTCCATCTGACTCACCTTGGTCTGGCCATATTTTCAGCATTTCATGAGAGCAAAACGTTTTCTCCATGAACACAACCCAGGCCAAGAAGAGAAGATGTTTGGACGCTCTGCCCTGGATTGGGTTTCTTGGCTGAGTTGAAGCAAATAAGGAAGGCAGCCTCAGATGAAGGGGCTGGGAGCAGGGCTTTCTGGACTCTCTCGCTAGTTCTGCATGAGCCCAGTGAGATGAGGTGGCCCCTGGGGCCCAGAGGCTGGTGCCCCTGCTTTTCTGATGACTTGGGCTCCAAGGGGGCAGCTGCTCTGACCATGTGTCTTAGACAGCCTGGGCTGTTGTGATAAAATGCCAGAGACACTGGGTGGCATAAACAACAGAAATTTATTTTTCATCATCCTGGGAGCCAGAAGGTCTGGCCACTTGGGTTCCTGGTGAGAGCCCATTTCCTGGATTGTAGGTGGCTGCTTTCTTGCTGTGTCCTCACATGGCAGAGAAAGAGAGAGAAAGCATGCACTCTCGTGACTCTTCTTCTTTTTGTCTTTTTAGGGCCTCACTGGAGGCACATGGAGGTTCCCAGTCTAGGCGTCAAATCGGACCTGTAGCCATTGACCTACACTACAGCCACAGCAACACCGGATCCTTAACCCAGTGAGTGGGGCCAGGGATCCAACCTGTATCCTCAGGGATTCTAGTCAGAATCACCTCTGCTGAGTCATGATGGGAACTCTCTTGTGTCTCTTTTTTTTTTTTTTTTTTTTTTTTTTTTTTTTTTTTTTTTGCTATTTCTTGGGCTGCTCCCGCAGCATATGGAGGTTCCCAGGCTAGGGGTCGAATCGAAGCTCCAGCCACCGGCCTACGACAGAGCCACAGCAATGCAGGATCTGAGCCGCGTCTGCAACCTACACCACAGCTCACGGCAACGCCAGATCCCTAACCCACTGAGCAAGGCCATGGTTCCTAGTCGGATTCCTTAACCACTGTGCCATGAGGAACTCCCTGTGACTCTTCTTAAAAGGGCACTAATCTCATTCCTGAGGGCTCCACCCTCGTGATCTAATTACCTCCCCCAGATCCCACTTCCAAATAGCATCACACTGGTGCTTATATGCATTTGGAGGGGAAGGGAAGATGCATAATTCAGGCCATAGCGCCAAGCTCACCAGGCAGTTTAATGAAATCCAGTGAGCAGACTAAAGAACACTCCTGGCCTCTGTCTCTTCCACAGTCTCAATTCAGGAGATTTTCCCTGTGTTCTTCACTTGGGCATCGTTTGTCCTCCCCCTTCTTTGACCTTCCCACAGTATATGGAGTTCCCAGGCCTGGAATCAGATCCAAGCCACAGTGGCCACCTATGCTACAGTTGTGGCAAAGCTGGATCCTTAACCCACTGTGCCCAGCTGGTGACCAAACCTCCATTCCAGCACTCCTAAGACACCACTGCTACTGTTGCACCACAGCGGGAACTCCAACTTGTGCATCATTTAAATAACCTGTCTTGGTCCAGCTTCCTCTGAAAACCGAGTCTGAAGCAAAGATTTAGGACTAAGGCTTTATTTGGGGGGTGCAGCCTCAGGGCAGGGGAGGGAGAGCTGAGACACGGTGGGTGGGAAGCGAGCATCAAATCATGAAGACAGATCTAGCTGGTTAGAGGATGTGATTTCAGCTCCGTGGGATGCCACTGTGTCTGAGTACTCCTGTGGAGAGAGAGAGAGAAGACACCCATCATCTACCTGGCTTCTTCGGTCTCCTGCTTGACCTTGGTCAGCGAACTTCCCTGTACCACCAATTGCGACATCCAGCTCCTTCCCAGCCAGAGAGAAGTCGGACCCCATGCCCTATGGTGTGCATTTCATCCTTTTTTGCTGAATCCATAAGGATCAGGAGGAGCCAGAGACTCTGGGCGTGGAGCTGGTTGGCCTCAGACAGTAGAACCCCAGGGCCTAAGGAAGCTGTTCTGCCCCTGAGGCTGAGCTCGACACCCAGGAGGAAGAGGGAACTCGAGGGGCATATTAGGTGTGTTTGGTGCACATGCCCATCCACATGCTAATCCATAAATACTTACTAGGGCCCCCTTGGCTCCGGGCCTATAAAGGACAAATCACACCAGGGGCGTAATGACATAAGGACCCTTGGAATCAGGGGATTCCACTCTGGCATAGACATACCTCCAAGACCACAAATAAAGTTTCATGGGGTCCTTTGAGAGGGAGGAAACTTTGTTTTAAAAAAATGGTTGGCGGAGTTCCCATCGTGGTGCCGTGGAAATGAGTCCGAAGAGGAAACAAACATGAGGTTGTGGGTTCAATCCCCGGTCTCGCTCAGTGGGTTAAGGATCTGGCTTTGCCATGAGCTGGGGTGTAGCTCACAGATGCAGCTCGGATCTGGCGTGGCTGTGGCTGTGGTGTAGGCCGGCAGCTATAGCTCCAATTCGACCCCTAGCCTGGGAACCTCCATGTGCTGCAGGTACGGCCCTAAAAAGCAATAAATAAGTAAATAAATAAAAGAAAAAATGTTGGCATCCTTTTAAAAAATTTTTTACTTACCTTTTTCCTTTTTTTTCAACAAATTCTCATTAGCTTTATGAGGTGGAAGGCTTAGCTGCTGGAGCTCTCAAGGCACTATTGAACCTGATTTTAAGCAACAGAAATGAAGTCATTTCTAGATTTCACTTCTTCTGTCACTGATTCAGCAGAGATTTGCTGAGAACTTACTCTGGCCTGGCAACACACTGCATGCTCTCTTTTTGTTTGGTTGGTTGGTGGCGAATATGGCATGCAGAAATTCCTGGGCTAGGAGTCGAACGCATGCAACTGCAGTGACAACGCTGCATTCTTAACCGCTAGGTCACCAGGGAACGCCGATGGATACTTTTAAAAACTGGCTTATTCAGGGCTCGCCACGGTCCTGTGGGATGCTCATAACCTCTGGGTCATACAGGTTAGGTAATGGGCCCAAGGTCATGGTTATGCAGCTTTCAGGCGGCAAAACTGGGATTATCTTTTTTCTTCTTCCAGGTTTCTGATTTCAAGTCCATTGCTGTCTTACTGGCTGTACAGTACAAGGAAAAGGACACAGGTGCAATGAATGCTCACTGGGCAGTCAAGCCATTTGTGGGAGTGTGTTGAGTGAGGTGTCTATGACTCCGGCTCCATCAGGAGTGAGCTCCAGGTGCTGATGACCCCCCGTGGCACACAGGTGATCTAAAAATAGATGATTTAAAAGCTAAATTGGTGCTGGCTGGTGCTTGACTTATTTTTTTTTAAGATCTGTTTTTAGTTTTGTTTTGTTTTGTTTTGTTTTGTTTTTTATTCTGGCCACCCCACAGCCTATGGAGTTCCCGAGTTAGGGATCAGATCCCAGCAGCAGTTGCAACCTATGCAGCAGCTATGGCAGCACTGGATCCTTTAACCCACTGTGCAGGGCCAGGGATCAAATCTTTGTCCTGATGCTGCAGAGACCCCATCGATCCTGGTGTGCACCACAGTGGGAACTCCTCTTCTTAGGTTTTGTTTAATCGCTGTTAAATGGGACTGTTGTGTTGGGATTCGACAGCCCGGGTTTGCTTGATGGAGGTGAGCATGGGCTGGCAGACCACGTGGGATGCGGAAGCTCACTGACCCTGCAGGGCTGGGCAGGGACAAGCCTGGAGGTGATGGGGCAGAATGAGCTTGGAGCTGTCATCTGTGAGTTCTGTTCTGGGACTTGGAAGCCTGCATGGGGATGGAAAGCAGGTTTCCTAAGATACCAAGAGCCATTGCCCGAAAGAGTGAGGCAGCCACAATGTCCAGGCAAAGCCGAGACCCAAACAGGAGCTGAGTAGGACCAGGAGGGATTCAGGGGATTTAGACATGCTTTGAAGACCTCCTTTTGAAATATTGTCCTGGCTTAGATGCCTCCTGCCTTCAAGAATTACAGGATGAGGAGTTCCCATTGTGGCTCAGCAGGTTAAGGATCTGACATTGTCTCTGTGAGGATGCAGCTTTGATTCCTGGCCTGGCTCAGTGGGTTAAGGATCTTGGCATTGCCACAAGCTGTGGTGTAGGTTGCAGACGTAGCTCAGATCCAGTGCTGCTGTGGCGGAGGCCAGCAGCCGCAGCTTCAATTTGACCCCTAGCTTGGAAACTTCTATGTGCCACAGGTGCAGCCATAAAAAGAAGAAGAAAAAAAAGAATTACAAGATGAATCTGAATAGGGGTTAAAATATACAAAACAAGAGGCTCTCCTGGGGATAACTGAGAGAAGTCAGATTTGCAGAAAAGTCTTGGGTACATGGTGGTTTGTGAACCAACTCAACGCAGGAGGTCAAAGCCTTGGCACCATGCACTCCATCCCACCCCACCCTCCTTTTAAAAACAGATATTCCTGCTGGCCCCTCCTTATCAGATTCAATACTTGTTTCATCCTAGACAGGGGCGCAAGTGTTCTCATATCAACTACATCATGAAGAGCAAGTTCATCGAAGTACATTCGGATCTTTTCTTTCTTTCTTTCTTTCTTTCTTTCTTTCTTTCTTTCTTTCTTTCTTTCTTTCTTTCTTTCTTCTCTCTCTCTCTCTCTCTCTCTCTCTCTTTCTTTCTTTCTTTCTTTCTTTCTTTCTTTCTTTCTTTTTTTGTCTTTTTGCCTTTTGAGGGCCACTCCCGCAGCATATGGAGGTTCCCAGGCTAGAGGTCTAATCAGAGCTGTAGCCACCAGCCTACACCAGAGCCACAGCAATGCTGGATCCAAGCCGTGTCTGCGATCTACACCACAGCTCACGGCAACGCCGGATCCCTAACCCACTGAGCAAGGCCAGAGATTGAACCCGCAACTTCATGGTTCCTAGTCGGATTCATTAACCACTGAGCCACGACGGGAACTCCTTGGATTGTTTCTGAATCAGAGGAGTCTCCCAGGAATCTCCTATGGGCTTGGGCAGCAGACAGAGAGAGAATTGGGAGAGAAACCTATGAGGACTAATTTACCCCTTGCCCTGGGGCTAACCTGAGTCCAGAGCCCTGGACTTTATTTGCAACCTTCTTCGTCTTTCTTGCTTCCTCCAGTAGCTGCTGTGGGCACGTCTCCCTTGCCCCAGGCTGGCTGGAGATCGAGCCTGGAGGGGAGAAGCCCCTCCTTTCACCCTTTGCTTGGAGCCCTCTCCCCCTTGACAAATGAAACCAGGGCATGGAGATCATTATGCCACACGTTATTAGGCAAAATTGGATTAATTAACCTCGTCTGGCCTCTCAGCTTGGGAGACAGGAAAAAAAAAACAACAGCCGAGGTCTAGTTCAAATGCAGCATTTTGAAAATGTCAGCCATGACTCGGTGATAAATATTTATAAATATATATGCCGCGTATCAACAGGGTGGCCAGTGTATTTTCACATGCAAGTACACAAAGGGACTCTGTTGTTCACACGCATTCAAAGCCGTGGCCTTGAAAGGGCCATTATGGCTTGTGCTATGAATGTTTATTAAAAATAATATGCAAAACGGGGCTCCGTCTGAATGGGCGCATTGATGGGGTATCAGAGCAGCCAGGACTGGGATGGCAGATCCTCAGGAATGACCGAGAGAGGGGTGTGCAGTGTCAGTGGCCCAGGCCCCTTCTGGTGGTGGGTGTTTGTTCTGGAAACCTTGACGTAAGGGTTAAGCAGGTCCTTGAACCGGGGCACCCAGGCCCCGAGTCACAGAGCCGTGTGAAGGATTTTCCCTCCTGACCTGAGCTCCCAGGAGTAATTGGACTTTTTCATGCGCATCCCAAAGAGATTCCTTCCTCTTTCCCATCCTCTGAGTGGGAAACATTTCCTGGGGTTTTTCCACCTTGGTCCCTTCCCAGCCTCTCCCGTGCTTTTCTTAGTAGAGCCCCTTTTGACTTAACTCTCTCTTGGCATCCGAGGATCCCTTCCTTGTTTCAGGGGACTCTTCATTTATTCAACCAATATTTACTGGGTGCTTACTGTGTGCCCGACCTGGACCAAACGCTGGGGTTGCCATGAGGGATCAGACAGACATGCTCCCCTACTCATTATCCTGGGAAGAGGCATAAAAAATCAAGTCAACAAAGAACAGGGATGACTTCAGAGAAGGATGTGGCATTAAAATTGAGTGGGGGAGTTCCTGTGGTGGCGCAGTGGTAACAAACCTGACTAGTATCCATGAGGATGTGGGTTCCATCCCTGACCTTGCTCAGTGGGTTAAGGATCTGGCATTGTCGTGTCTGTGGTATAGGCTGGCAGCTGCAGCTCTGATTCAACCCCTAGCCTGAGAACGTCCATATGCCTTGGGCGTGGCCCTAAAATAAAAGACAACAACAAAAAAAATTGAGTGGGTTCAGGTTAGGGAGGGTTTTGCTTTGGGGGGAGGGGGGCTGTTTCAGGATGGGAAGTCCACGCAGCATCTCCAAGAGTGGGTTGGGGGCTCACAGGCAAGAAAGATCCCACCTGCCACAGCCTCATGGACATCTGAGCCTTCCGGGCAGAAGGAAGAGCAAGGGCAGAAGGCCAATGAGGTATGAATATGGCGTGTTCAAGGATCAAAATGGTAGAAAGGTCAATGTGGCAGAAGCCAGAGAGCAACGGGCAGGTGGCCAGAGCACCAGAGGATGCCCATCTGGACTTAGGTCTTGGGAAGCTGAAGGTGCCTCTTGGAATTCTAGCTCCTCACAATCTGTAGTTGCCATGTCTCTACCGCTAAGAGCCCCTGGGGAAGCCAGGAGATAGTTTTCAATTTGTTGAGCCAAAATCACCGTTGTTGATTGGTCCCCTTAGAAACATCCTGGGGTGGAAAAAAAACCCCATGGTCCATGGATTTTGGGTATTTTCTCCTACTCTGCATTTGGGTTTGAACTTGACTCCCTCTGCCATGACATTTTCCATTGCAAAGCTCACTAGATTCCTCTTTATTTGATCCCAGTTCACCTGGAGGCCTCCAAGGTAACTCATTTCCCCTCAGACATTCCTTGGCTCACTCATCACTCAGCATGGTTGAAAGATAAAATTTGAAGACTCAATGTTATTTATTATTCCAAGAATAGTTGACATCACGATCAATACATCTGGACAGAAGCTATTAACATTTTAATGAGTTACTCAGTAATATTCCAAAGATGTGTCAATGAGTCATGGCCCCTTTGATTAAGGATGTACTTTGGAAACTACTGTAAATATATATAAGAAAGGCTCAGAACAAGGAGCTGTCACCCATCCATCCTGGGAAGAAGAGTGAGGATTCATGAATAAAGAAGCTCACAAGGTAACTGTCCCTGGGCTACACGGTTTACTGTAAGAGCAATAACCTTTTCAAATGCCATTGGTCTCCACTAGATGACAAACAAAGATGTCTACCTTTGTCACTTGTCAGGTGTGTGTGTGTGTTGGCGGGGGGGGGTGGTGGCGGGGGGCAGTGTGGAATGGTGACGCTGAGGGTAAGTTAGAGAAGAGAAGTCTGCACATCTTTCTCTTAGATTCATACATGGGACATCAAATAGGGGAGGGATAAAGCTTTTGGGGGGAAGACAAATCTGGGAAAAGAGACAGTTATTGGAAGAGAAGAAAGGGCAGCTCTGAGGAGGAGTGGGGCGGGGATGGACGGAGGTCAACAGAAGGAGGCGGGCTCCGATGGTTCTAGTTCAGTGGGTTGAATGTTCTGGCATGAAGACTCTTTGGGGTACCCTCTCCCCTCCTTCATATAATTCCCTAAAATATCTTGGATAGGTACTCTTAAGTTCTCCCTTGGTCTGATCGAGGTCTAGACTGTTGTCTTCATACTGCAGCTGGTGTGTGGTGGAATCGGATTCTTACACCGGCCTGTCTCTGGGACTACGGTCTCAGGAACGCACACTTGGTTCTTGTTTGTATCAAGAGGAAGAGGCCCCCTTGTGTGTGAACTTGAGGTGAGGGCCTACCACAAGACCCTAGAGGGTGCAGATGCGGAACCTAGACTTGGGCTTGGGGGGGAGACTGGGGGAGATGAGAGGGCATTACTGATATTCATTGCCTGTGAATTTTCTAGTGAGCAGCCATTTGACTCCTGGACCAGATCACGGGAGAGTGTAGGCTTCAGCAACTTGGATCTAGGGCAGGGAAAAGACGTTGTAAGTGGGGGTGAGGTAGGGATGAGGGTGAGCCAAGGAAAACAGCAGGAGGTGAGGGTGAGATGGGGAAGGAGTGAAGTAAATTAGCCTGAGCGCTGTGTTCTCTCAACATGGCCCCCGTGAACGCCAAGGAAATTTAGTCTGATTCAGCATTTTCCACCCACTTTGCTATTTTGCTTTCATTTAAAAAAAAAACAAAACTGAAAACAGGCAGATTTGAAGTCTGAATGACCTGAGTTCAATCCCAGCACACCTGGATCACACAGGTTTGGCATCTATCAAATATGACTGATCATACAGTTGCACTCTGCAGAATTATAATGAACATCAAAGGGGATAATTGGTAAAGCATTTACTAACCGTTTGGTGCCTGGCGAATACATGCTGTCTAGGATGGCAATCTGTACGGCTGCTAATGACAGTGACATTGGGCTGTTCTTGTCTCTTAGTTGATGAGGGTAAACTCATAAACCAAATGGGAAAGGAAAAATGGGAGATTTGTAATAGTCTCTGAATTGTCTTTCAAATAGTTGGAGAACACAAGGACTAGCAGGCAAGCTAACCATGGCTCTTCACTTTCTCTGAGGTGGTAGGTCATTGGTGTATTTCTCCGTTACTCGGGATTTTGGCAACATCTTACTGAGTGTCTACAATGCACCTCCAGTTTTGGTAACACGGTGGACCACGCTGATGTGGAGCAGCTCTGGACACAAGTGCTGTGAGAGCCAGATAACTAAATCAATTAAAAATCATAGGTGGGCGTTCCCATTGTGGCGCAGCAGGAACAATTTAACTGGCATTCATGAGGACACAGGTTTGATCCTTGGCCTCACTCAGTGAGGTAAGGATCTGGCATTGCTGTGAGCTGTGGTGTAGGTGGCAGACATGGCTTGGATCCCATGTTGCTGTGGCTGTGGTGTACGCTGGCAGCTGTAGCTCCAATTTGACCCCTAGCCTGGGAACTTCTATATGCTGTGAGCACAGCCCCAAAAAGACTAAAAAAAAAAAAAAAAAAAAAAAAAAAAAAAAAAATCATAGGTGAAAGAAAGGGGAAATCCCGTGCTAGAAATGCAGAAGGAACTGGAAGCCAGAAGGAAATGGAGCCAACTGACTGCAGCTGGAGTCTCACCTGAATTAGGTCTTAGCACTGGGTTTTAATACCCACTTAAGGACAAGGACCTGGATCCCAGACTCCCTGCATAAAGAGAAGACCGTTCAAAGGCAACAACACCCTCTGCGAATGGAGGACTCAGAGGCCAAGGGCTGTTTTGTTGTTGTTGTTTTTCACTTGCAAAGTTCTAAGTGGGGGAATAATGTTATCCCATGAGAAATTAAAACTTGAAGCCCAAGTCCGATGCTGTTTATAATACCAATTTCCCTCAGTTTTGTGGGAATTCTTTTTCCTGTTTAAAAGTTTTATGGACAAATAGTTGATTGACAAGGTTGTGATAAAAATTTCTGCTGTGTGGGTGATTCTGGTGTACTTGCACACATCCATTCCCTCTCAGAGTCTTTTCCCACAGAGATGGTCACAGAACACTGGGTAGAGTTCTCTGTGCTGTTGGCCAATCATTCCCTATACCTCAGTGTGTACGTGCCAGCCCCAACCCCCAGTCCATCCCTTCCCCCGTGGTAACTCTTAATCTGAGAACTCGCCTAAAATGGGTCCTACAACCAGGCAACAAAGAACCCACTCAGAAGAAACAATCCCCAATGAAGATAAGCTCATAACAACTCCAGGGCACAAGAGGAAACCATGGGCATGGGCATGGGCATGGGCAGGCAGCAGAATCGGCAAGAAGGACCCATTGTGTGCTGCCCATTGTGCCCTGGAAGCTGTGCAGGGTATGCAGAAGGCCCTGGAGCCCAGAGGGTGGGCCTGAAATAATGGCCCATCACAGTCTACCCTGTAGCTATTTATGAATTTTCTTTTTGACCTAAAAGGATGATCGTGATATACAACCCTTGAGAGGTGCTGAAGTCCCTCCCAGAAGGTCTACCAGTGGAGGGGACATTGAGGCTTTAATCTACCCAGCATTCGTCCTCCCTGCCTCCTGGTAACAGCCACCCCGCTGTCAGGGCTCTGGGTAGGCTGCCAAGCACACACCCTACTCCTAGGACACATGACACCAGCTTGGTCTGTTCTAGAACCTCACTCCTGGCCTGAGTGAGTGACCCAGATGTGGGTATGTGACCCAGGCTAGGGCACCAGAATGTCCCTTCCTAGGGTTTTTATACTTGGATTCTGGGAAGAGCAAAGCTCTCTCTGTCCTTTAGTTTTTCTGAGATGGAATAGCACAGGGCTGGAGTTGTCTGGAGCTATGCCTCACCCCTCTCCCACCGTACCTACACCAGCCATGTGCAAAGAGCCCATCTACAGTAATACTGGTGAGAGCTGACATTTATGGAGCAATTACTGGGTGACAGTGCTGTTCTGAGGGCTTTACAAGAATAGTTTACTTTTTTGCTTTTTAGGGCTGCACCTGCAGCATATGGAGGTTCCCAGACTAGAGGTCGAATTAGAGCTGTAGCTGCTGGCCTGTGCCACTGCCACAGCAATGCAGAATCCAAGCCACATCTGCAATCTACACTACAGCTCATGGCAACACCAGATCCTTAACCCACTGAGCAAGGTCAGGTATCAAACCTGAGTCCTCATGGATGCTAGTCAGATTTGTTAACCATGAAGGTAACTCCAAGAATAATTTAATTTATCCTCATGAATCTTATGAGATAGTTTATTGTCCCCATTTTGCAGATGGAGAAACCAAGGCAAGGGAAGTTTAAGTAAACTGTCCTAAGGCCACATAGCTATAAATAATGGAATCCAGCCTTGAGCCTCAACAGTTTGGCTTCAGAGCCTTGTGCTTTAACAATACTCGAATAGAAGCAGGACCATAAGAAAGACAGATGGACAGGTGGACAGGTGAAGGGATGAATGAATAGTTAGCCAAATAGATCTGGTGATGCATGTGGGTTCCTGGAGTTTCTGAAGCTAGCTCTACTCTAGGATTCTCAATTTTTCATGCCATTTAGTTTCCCTTTTAGTTTAACTTAGTCTGAGTTGTCGTGGCTGGCTTTGTTCGCTTTATTTTTTGTGCATCAGACATAGCACCTGGTGCAAAATGAAAATGCAGGGACCTTTATTCACAAATTAAGAGGGAAGCGTTCCCATCATGGCTCAGCACTAACAAACCCCACTAATATCCCTGAGGATGTGGGTTCGATCCCTGGCCTCACTCAGTGAATTAAGAATCTGGTGTTGCCATGAGCTGTGGTGGTACAAATTACCGAGCCTCCTTCCCCCTTCAAACATTCTCCTGTTCCTGGAGGGGAAACCAGCAAAATGGGCTTCTTTTGATTTTTCTTTCCTTCTGATTGACTTGCCTAAGCCTCCTGGCAGAGGAGCTATTTGACAAAAGGGCCTAGAGGAGGGGGAGGGGAAGGAAGCCAGAGCCCAGAATGAGTCCCAAACTGGGCAAGTCCGCTTTGGAATAACCCAGGGTAGACAGTGGGTGGTGGTCCCTCATGTGGCACGGGTCTGTAAGCCATGAGCCTTTTGGGGATAAGTTAGGACAGGAACCTGCGGGACAGCAGTGAGACCGGGCAGAGTCCCCAGGGATCTGCGATGAGCTCCTCACCAAATGCCATCAGCCCCCTGCCTGAGTAGGAATTGACTCCAGCCTCAGAGGACCAGCCTCGGGAGTTGAGGCTCACCCTGGAAATGGCAGAAACAAGCAACCAAACATAAAACCCCTGACTGATAAAATTGACTATCAGCCAATAGTTCATTTCTACAAAATTGCAATTAAGCAGCCACTGGCCCTTCCAAATAAACACGGTACCCATACCATCTCCATGCAGTTTTATTTTGATGCCTTGTGACACCTGACATCCCATATCATTCCTCAAGCACTGAAGCAAACAGCTCATGTCCTCTAGCCCCTGCGGCACGTGGGGGAGGCACTCAGCAGAGTCTGTCATTATGACCACATGCTTCTAAAGGGACAACAGTGCACTGGGGACACAGGCTGGGTGGGAACGCTCCCAAAATATATGTTCTTCCCTAAACACCCTCATTTCTGAATTGATGACATTTCTCCTAGAGAGGAGAGAGCCATGTGTTCTAGCTTTGAGCTATTTTTTCCCCCTCAAGCCAATTATTATTATTTTTGTCTTTTTAGGGCCACACCCACGGCATATGGAGGTTCCCAGACTAAGGGTCTAATCGGAGCTGTAGCCACTGGCCTACACCACAACCACAGCAACACCAGATCCGAGCTGAGTCTGTGACCTACACCACAGCTCATGGCAACGCCGGGTCCTGAACCCACTGAGCGAGCCCAGGGATCAAACCCACAACATCATGGTTCCTAGTCGGATTTGTTTCCACTGCGCCATCATGGGAACTCCTCAAGCAAATTATTCTTTTTTTGTGTGTTCCCATCATGGGAACTCCTCAAGCAAATTATTCTTTTTTTGTGTGTGTGTGTGTGTTTTTGCTATTTCTTTGGGCTGCTCCCACGGCATATGGAGGTTCCCAGGCTAGGGGTCGAATCGGAGCTGTAGCCCCCAGCCTACACCAGAGCTCATGGCAACGGCGGATCCTGAACACACTGAGCAAGGGCAGGGACCAAACCCGAAACCTCATGGTTCCTAGTCAGATTTGTTAACTACTGCGCCACGATGGGAACTCCCTAATTATTCTTATCAAGATTTGTATGACTCCACTGCAGATCAAGAATTAGAATCTGGCCCCTACACTAGCATGTTTCTCCTCTTTTAAAATAAATACTATCAAAATCCAAGAATACGTCTTGTGTGTTACTGGAAAGAGGTTTCATTGTCAAGACATAACAACTTACAGAAGATATTCAGGTGACAGCGAAAGTTTAAAGCCATACCCTCTTTTCAGGTTGCTAGTAACAAGTGTGTTTGTGTGTGTTTATTGAGGCAAAATTCACATAACATAAAATTAACCATTTTATTTATTTATTTTTATTTTACTTTCTTTTTTTTCTTTTTTTCTTTTTTCTTTTTTTGCCATTTCTTGGGCCGCTCCCGCGGCATATGGAGGTTCCCAGGCTAGGGGTTGAATCGGAGCTCTAGCTGCCAGCCTACACCACAGCCACAGCAACTCGGGATCCGAGCCGCGTCTGCGACCTACACCACAGCTCACAGCAACACCGGATCGTTAACCCACTGAGCAAGGGCAGGGACCGAACCCTTAACCTCATGGTTCCCAGTCGGATTCATTAACCACTGCACCACGACAGGAACGCCTATTTATTTATTTCATTTATTTATTTGTTTTGGCCACACCAGCTGCGTGTGGAAGTTCCTGGGTCAGGGACTGAACCTGCGCCATAGTTGCAACCTGGGCCTTAGCTGCAGCAACACTGGATCCTTAATCCGCAGCACCAAAACGGAACTTTCCCATCTTTAGGTATTATTATTACTATTATTATTAGTTTTGGCTGAGTTCTTGGCATGCAGAAGTTCCCAGGCTAGGAATTGAACCCCAGCCACCGCAGTGATAATGCTGAAGTGCCAACTTCTAGGCCGCTAGGGAACTCCCCAGCTGAACCACTGTAAAATGAAAAAGGTGGCAGATATTTATTTTATTTAATTAAATGTTGTTCAGTCAGTGTTCTCGGGGTGAGCTCCTGAAAGTTAGGATCTGAGAACTCTCGTGGGAGTGGAATCATATCTCTCTCATTGGGAAGGTGGACACCTCACTTGGGGCTCTTGGGAGGCTATTACTATTACTAAACCTATGTTGCTTTGGAGTTCCCGTTGTGGCTTGGTGGTAACGAACCCGACGGGTATCCATGAGGACACAGGTTCGATCCCTGGCCTTGCTCAGGGTGTTAAGAATCCTGTGTTACCATGAACTGTGGCTCAGATCCCACGTTTCTGTGGCTGTGGCGTAGACCAGCAGCTACAGCTCCGATTTGACCCCTAGCCCGGACCCTCCATGTGATGCAAAAAAAGAAAGTGATGAAAAACAAAAACAGAGACAAACAAAAAAAAACCTATCTTGCTTTGATAGTGCAGGATTTTACTCCGCTTTAAATATCCCGCTCAAAATTTCCTTCAGGGCTCTCCTCCTCCCAGCCGCCCTCAGCCCCGCGCTCTGTAAAGGCTCTCAGATGACACCCACGTTTGGAGTTACTTCCAACTTGATAAAGTCTGAAAGCTGAGCCCCTCCACCCTCCCGGATTTGATGCAATGGTCACTAAAAGCTGTTTAGTGTTTTCTCTTTTTCTGACCAAGGAGCTTAAGTGTACATTTGAGATGAAGATGGATGACTCTTGAGTGAAATAGGATTTTATAACTGAGTTTGTTTATGAATTTGAAACACTGAAAAACAGCACTGCACCTACCAGCGCTCAAGAGGAAAAGGAGCTGTTTTCTCTCCCTGATGAAGTGTTTGGGATGGTTGTTGGGGGAACTACTGATGGAGGGGGTTTTGGGGTTGTTTTGGCTGTGCCCACGGCATGTGAAAGTTCCCGAGCCAGGCATTGAACCCACACCACCCCAGGGACCCAAGCCGGTGCATGACAATGCAGGATCCTTAACCCACTGCATCACAAGGGAACTCCTGGAGATTTTTTTTGGCCACCAGGGAAATTCCTGTGCCAGGGATGGAATCTGAGCCAGAGCTGTGACTTACACCACTGCTGAAGCAATACTGGATTCTTAGCTCACTGCACTGGGCCAGGGATTGAATCGGTCCCTCCAAAGAGATAAGCTGGATCCTTAGCCCACTGTGCCACAGTGGGAACTCATGTTTTTAATGATTCCTACTGAGTATGTCAGGAGCTCATTCTGTCACACGTTCTCTCTTTTTCTCTCTTGTTCTCACTCACATACTTGCAATTTAAAAATCTTTATTCTTTGCTTTGTAGCCAGGACTCTGAGACTATCAAAAGCCACAAAATGGGGAGTTCCCTGAGTGGCTCAGTGGGTTAAGGCTCTGGTATTGTCACTGCCATGGCTCAGGTTCAAGCCCTGCCCAGGAACTTTGGCATGCCGCAGATGCAGCCAAAAAACAAAACAAAACAAAACAAATCTGATTTGCCTGCCTCCATTTGGGAGGGCAGGGCTGTGTTTGCTGGGCACCACAATTGCAGGGCTGGCACACAGTAGGTGCTTAGTAAATGCTGATGGAAGGCGTGAATGTGGCTTCCTGCTTGGCTGTATAGGCATTTTCCTGGTTCTGGAGGGCCGTGGGCTGGCTCTGCAAGCTCACAGGTGGAAATGGAGTGACGCAGATGCTCTTACCTGGATGGGCCAGGGCAGGAAAGGGACAGCCTGATGGCCTTGGCAGCCCTGATGGGGCATTGCATTTGACCTCTGGAACCCCTGCCAGGCCCTCCCCTGTAAGGATGGCGCTGAGCCGAGCAGGAGTATCCTGTGACCAGCCCCAGTGGGGGAAAAAAAAATGCAGCTCATCCCAGAGTGACAAATGGTGCTGCTGATGGAGACGTCGTGAGTGCTTCACAGGAGCCAGAAAAGGCAAATTGTAGGATCAGAATCTAGACCCAGTCTCGAACTTTCTGAAGCCCTGAGGACAGAAGCTGAGTGAGCAGCCGTGAGCTTCTCCCAGCAGTTCCCTGCTTCCCAGGACGTGGTGCCCAGCAGGCAGGGATGCTCTTTGTGGCATCCAAGTGTGTCCCGATGGGACAGAGTGAGCGCACAGCTGTGCTATCAGGGCCCAAGGGGGCATTTCGCAAAGTGAATTGAGTGTTCATTTGATTCTGGCTTAACTTTTAAAAAAAGGGTTATCTGGGGGACACCCACTACTCATATGATGTTATAGCAAATTAGACAGAACAATTGAAGTTGGGTCTGATACTCACGATTCTTCCTAAACTGGAGCATGACTGTTCATGAGGCTGACACTCCCCCAGATAAGGGGGAACTGCTCCTGTCTGACTGCCTTGAGCCGGGTCGTTTCCTGCCTTCAAATTTGAATGAAAACACAGGCTGGTGTTCCAGCTGTGGCTCCGTGGTAATGAGCCAGACTAGCATCCATGAGGATGTGGGCTTGATCCCTGGCCTCGCTCAGTGGGTTAAGGATTCGGCGTTTGCCATGAGCTGTGGTGTAGGTCGCAAATGTGGTTTGGATCCTGCACTGCTGTGGCTGTGGTGTAGGCTGGCAGCTGAAGCTCGGATTTGACCCTGAGCCTGGGAACTTCCATATGCTGCAGGTGTGGCCCAAGAAAGAAAGAAAGAAAGAAAGGAAGGAAGGAAGGAAGGAAGGGAGGAAGGAAGGGAAGAAGGAAGGGAAGAAGGAATGAAGAAAGAAAGAATTCCCGTCGTGGTGCAGCGGAAATGAATCCAACTGGACCCTGAGGTTGCAGGTTCGATTCCTGACCTTGCTCAGTGGGTTAAGGATCCGGCGTTGCCATGAGCTATGGTGTAGGTTGCAGACACAGCTCGGATCTGGTGTTGCTATGGCTGTGGTGTAGGGCAGCAGCTATAGCTCTGATTGGAACCCTAGCTTGGGAACCTCCATATGATGTGGGTGTGGCCCTAAAAGGCAAAAAAAAAAAAAAAAAAAAAAAAAAAAAAGAGAGAGGAAGGAAGGAAGGAGGGAATGAGGGAAGGAAGAAACCACAGGCTTGTCTTAGGTTCTCAGCCTGCCAGCTTTAGGACTGGAACTGCATGATGTGTTCTCCCGGGTCTCCCATTTGCCAACTATAGATCCTGGGACGTCTCAGAATTCATAGTGTGTGAGTCAATTCCTTATAAAAAATCTCTTTCTCTCCCCACACACTCATGGGCGTGTACACACACACTCACATGCCCACAAAACACACACTCTCATCCTATCGGTTCTGTTTCTCGGGGGAACCCTAACACACCCAGGTAGTGAGGAGGCTGTGACTCTGTGGGCCTGGGTCCCAAACTGGAAGTCCTTTCCACTGCACCGCGCGGCCCCCAGCTGGAACAATGCAGACCTGCTTACCTGGGTCGATAAGCCCTCTCGGGTCACTGTCCACCTGCTCTGGCAGGGTCTCCAGATGGTCTGGGTGCCTGGGGGAGCTCCCAGGGCCCAAGGTGTCAGCTTCCTCCTCCACGTGGATGCTGTGACCCATCTACAAGGGATGGAAGGGCTTTGGTAATAGGAATCTGGGCTGCTCCCAGGTTTTAGATCCTGTCTCCTTCTTCTGTCTCTTCTGAATAGAGCAGAGGGTTCCAGCAAAGTACCACACGTCCTGGAAACTTCAGGAAAAATTAGGATCTCATGTCCTATGATATCCTACGCTAGAGAAGTCTTGATTCCAGAAAAGGTGCTGGTCCATTCGCTCAACAAATCAGTTCCTAAGGACCAGGCCTTGGGGGTGTTGGGGGAATGAGGCAGTGATAAGGCCCAGAGAGGCATCGGAGAATGCGGCTACAGACAGCGGGGATTCCATACTGATTCAATAAAATGGTAGAGGAGGCTAGGACTTCAGGGGGTGCTTTGAGAGACACCTAGAAAATTCATTAATCCCATGATATTAATCCCCATTAATCTGATGTTTGACTATTAGAGATTAATTCCTTTGCCTATGAAAGACTTTTAAGACAAGGCTCCCAGGAAAGTCCTAATGTCCCCGAGGAAAGAAAACTCCATGAGCCACTGCTGCTTGAGGGTCAGGGTTAGCAACCACTGGCACCTGGCTCTGGGGAAGGGTACACAGGATGGCACAGATGAAAAGGCAGCCAGAGGGACCAGGGCCCAGAGACTCAGGACAAAACTGTGTTGACCACAAGACTTACACAGGAACCAATCTTTTCTGTGCCTTTGTTCCTGGAGGTGATCCTGACCTTGCCTGTTCACCACCTCACCCCTTCCTCTTTGTTGTTACTTCTGTGCTTTTGTTCAAGTCTCCCCTCTTTGGGGAAAGTAACCTGTCTGCAGCAGAGGAGTAAACCCAGTTTGTGCTGTTTAAGGTCAGCCTATCTCCCTTGAAAAGGACTGAGTCAGGGATGAGCTTGGGACTCAGGTTTGGTCAATGAGATCTGGGGCGGGGGCTTCTAGGAGCTGTGGGAAGTCTTCCCGGCTCTCGAAAAGAGATGGGGAGGAAACCACTCCTCCCACTGGGCACTGGTGCATCTGGGTAAGAAGCAGAGCAGGACGGGAGGACCCTGGGGTCTGTGGCTGTGGCCCTGCACACTCACCAAACCCTGGAGTTTATTGCTGGGTCTTGGGGGAAGTACTTCTTCATCATTTATGCCAGGGGGAGTTTGGCTTCCATCCATTCATTTACTCAACAACGGCTGGGTTTTCTTTCTTTCCTTTTCCTTCCTTCCTTCCTCCTTCCCTCCCTTCCTTCTGTCTTTTTATACCTGTGGCATATGGAAGTTCCTGGACTAGTGTTCACATCGGAACTGCAGCTGGGGCCTATGCCACAGCCATGGCAACACCAGATCTGAGCAGCCTCTGAGACCTATGCCGCAGCTTGAGCCAACACGGTATCCTTAACCCACTGAATGAAGCCAGGGATGGAACCTACATCCACACAGAGACAATCCTTAACCCGCTGAGCCACAACGGGAACTCCTGAACAATTGCTTTTTAAGCACCCGTGGTGTGCCTGGAGTTGCATGTATTCTAGGAGGGCAGAGAAAAGATTGAACAATACATATGACAAGAAAGTAATGGAAATAGTAGGTGAGTCTCAATAGGGCCATCAGGGGAGGTCTTACGGAGGTCGCATTCAAGTCCAAAGCATCATGACTAATTCCCTCTGTGAAGTCTAATAAAGTAATACTTTCTGAAATGCACGATTTGAGCTTTTTCCAGGAGAGATTCCTTTAAATAAGGGGCTCTCGTTTGTATGCTCTTGCACACTTGGGTGACTTTTTGGGGATATTATTAATACTCCTCTCAAGTGTTTATATTAGTAATGTTTTTAAAAATCCTTTTGTTCCTCAAATTTCAGATATAATAGGGACTTGTGGTTAAGAATGCAAATGATACAAAGTTACGTGTGTGTGCAGGTGTGTATATGAAATTATATGAAAATTGAACACCTCTTTCACACCCCTGATAGCCTGAAGACCTGTTCCATTACTTTCTTTCTACAAATATATTCAAGTATTCAAGCACAGACTGATGGCTTGTTGCTGCTGAAATAAAATCACGCTGTACGCAATTTGCTGTTTTCACTTTAACATCATGGACGGCCTTGCAAGTCACTCATAGGGGAGCTAATATTATCTTGATGTGTTTATAAACACATATACTTGTGTGATCTCTGTAAGTGATATCATAATGCTTCCCGTAGGATATTACCTTTTCATTTATTTTAACTTCTATTATTATCAATATTATTTTCTTTTTTATAATGCTCCACACAGCACAAACTTCTTGTGTATACCATCTTTTTAGTTTTAAGCATTCGGTAAGTTGCTGCTGATGAACTGATTTACTTGATTCGAAACCTTGGAGAAGTTGATGCTTTCCCTCCATCATAAAGCTAATAAAGGTAGAGTCAAGATTCAAAAAAAAAAAGTGGCTCTCAGCTGCAGGGGATGTGCAAACACCCCACCCCCACACACGGACACCTGGCAATGTCTGGAGATACTTTTGATCATCACAACTGGAGGGATTTCTGCTGGCATCTAGTGGGTAGAGGCCAGGGGTGCGGCTAAAGAGCCCACCAGGCACAGGACATGCCACCCACGACAAAGAACGGGGCCAAAGTGTGACTAGCACTGGGGTTGAGCAGCCTGGTCTAGACGGGCAGGCTGGCTCTCGCAGACACTGGGAAACCATCTGCCCTTTCCCTGGGCTTCAGCTGAAGGGTGGACCACACAGCGTTTGGCAGAGCAGATGGGAACGCCTGGTGCACTCGGATCCTGCAGCCCCGGCACATTTGGCCATCTCAGGGGCAAGAAAGTGAAAGATGATGATTTGCACTGCCTGGTATAACCTACCGCCAAACCTCAAGGGATGGAAAACGAAACACATCCCAAGAAACCCTGTTTATGGTGCAGGAAGGGTTTAGTGACTTTACTGCTCAGATTACCATGTGGATATCAGTTTCATCATCATCAACCTCCAATTTCCTGTTTTTGCTTATCTTAGAATTACTTTTTTTTTTTAAATGTTTGCACAGCCCATATGGCTTTGGCTTCAAGTTGATTAGATATGGAACTGGTTTATAATGGATTAGAATGCAGGATTTGTTTGCTTTGTAATATTTTAAGAAAGGAATGAAAGAAGCTGTAATGATGGAGAGAGATATTGTATATTTACAGTCTTATTCTTTTTTCATTACCGGAAAAGACAATTTATTTAGGAATGTGGATTATGGCTCTTGGTCCCTTTTTGATTTGTGTTTTACGTTAGGGTTTTCCTGAGTTACAAATCCCTGAAGATTTGTGAGACTTAAGAGGTACATTTGTACATTTATTTTTCCTTTTAGCCTTCTCCCCCCACTCCCACCCCCGCCCCGGGATTGGTTTTTTCTTTCTCCCTTTATGTATAAGTTTTCCTATAAGCCAATCCATGTGCCACTTTTTTCTTCATCGCTCATACAGTTGCAAACATCATTCGAATCAGTCCCGTAAAACTGATGGCCTGGCCCCGGCTGTTAAAACACTGATCCATGGTGCTTTGACACTCAGCATCCGGACATCCTAGTTTAGCTCCTGTTTTGGTAAATATGTATTTTCTTGATCATTTCAAACTACCATGCAAAGCCACATCCTGCCGTTTTTTAAGACGCTCGGAGCAGTGCGATATGCCACCGATGGCTCTGCAGGTGGCAGAGGAAGGCTGTATGGGCTGCTTCTGTGCCCAGGAGACAATGGGGGCAGTGTCTACACATCCTAGTCACCCAGAAGACGGCCTGTTTCCAGGGCCGTGACGAAGAGATTCTGAGATGTCTGGATCTCCAGGTAAGAGGTAGATTTCAGTATAACCAACCCTTTGGATCCTTTGATGCTAATGTTAGAAACAGGATGGAGTCACAGGCTGAGAACTTGGGATCAGGATCTAGGACTTTTTAATTAATTTATTTTTTTGAAGTATAGCTGATTTACAATGTGTGTTCATTTCTGCTGTACAGCAAAATTATTTTAAAATATACATATATTCTTTCATAAACATATTCTTCTTTTTTTTTTTTTTGCTTTTTAGGGCCACACCATGGTACATGGAGATTCTAGGCTGGGGGAAAATTGGAGCTATAGCTGCTAGCCTATGCTAGAGCCACAGCAATGCCAGATCTGAGCCGTGTCTGTGACCTATATCGTAGCTCCTATCACCTCTGGATCCCCGATTCACTAAGTGAGGCCAGGGATTGAACCCCTGTCCTCATGGACACTGGTTATATTCATTTCTGCTGGGCGATGACAGAAAAGTAAAGGCAATCCATCAAACCCCAGAAACTGCACAAGGGGGTCATGGTTCGAATGTGAAGCAAACTACAGCGGGGCATGACTGGAGCTGGTGATGCGGCCTAAGAGGAAAGAACTCATTTGCCCTTGAGCCCTGACATCTTTCTCAGTTTCGTCGGAGGGGCCTCACCTGGTGGCAAAACATCAGATTTCCTTCTTCCTGGGTTGAGTCATGTCACGTGGTTCAGAGATCCATATTTATATAATCACAGTGCTGTAAACACTATTTATTGGGGTTTGGGTTTTGGACCAGATTCTCAGTTACTGCTCTAAATAGAATGGAGGTGATCAAACCTTGGTGTGGTGGAAGGAGAGAGAAGCGATAGAGGGGGCAGGAAGGCCACAGACCTTCATCACAGAGGATGCAAAGCCCAATAGCGTCTCAAGCGGATGGACCAAGAGCTTTTTTTTTTTTTTTTTTTTTTTTTTTGTCTTTTTGCCTTTTCTAGGGCTGCTTCCCGCGGCATATGGAGGTTCCCAGACTAGGGGTCAAATCAGAGCTGTAGCTGCCGGCCTACACCACAGCCACAGCAACACGGGATCTGAGCCGAGTCTGCGACCTACACCACAGCTCATGGCAACGCCGGATCCTTAACCCACTGAGCAATGCCAGGGATCGAACCCGCAACCTCATGGTTCCTAGTCAGATTCGTTAACCACCGAGCCACGACGGGAACTCCTTAAAGTATTGTTTAAAGCAGAGGTTCTCAACCTTGGCCCTGTTATGGTTTGGACTGGAGAATTTTCTGCTGTGGGGTGGTCCTGTGCGCTATAAGATATTTAGCAGCATTGCTAGCTTCTACTCACTAGTGTCATTGGCACCCCAAGTTGTAGCAGCCAAACATTGTTTCCAGTCACCCCCCCAATGACATCTCAGAAGAATGATGCTCCCCCCCTTGAGAAGTAATGGTTGAAAATTCTACATATAACCAGTAGAACTGAAAGTAAAATAAAACTAACAAAAATGGGGAGAAGGTGGAGGGGTGGGGGAATATTGCAGTAATGAAATCATTTTTCATAGCTGTAAGTTATAGGGCTTTCCTCTAAAGGTGATACATCAAGATAAGGCATTACCATTTTTTTCTTTTTTCTTTTTAGGGCCATACCTGTGGCATATGGAAGTTCCCGGGCTAGAGGTCGAATCAGAGCTGCAGCTGCTGGTCTACACCACAGCCACAGCAACACCAGATCCGAGCTGAATCTGAGACCTACACCGAAGCTTGCAGCAATGCTGGATCCTTAACCCACGGAGTGAGGCCAGGGATTGAACCTGCATCCTCATGGATGCTAGCTGAGTTCATAACCCGCTGAGCCACAATGGGAACTCCCAAGGCACTGTAATTTTGATGTGGCACATTTTGCATGATAAAGTAAATTTTGGAAATTATGTGTGATAAAGTAAAAAGAACCCACTGGTAGCCAGGCTGAGAGAGGAAACAGAATCAAAACAGAAGTCACGCCTTCAAAACTGTGTCATGATCCCCAAAAAATAAACTGATTAAACCACCACACATGAGACAAACCAAGCTTGCTCAGACCTATGTTTTTTTCTTAAAACTTTTTTACTTTTTTTCACCATGCTCATGTCACAAGGAAGTTCCCGGGCCATGGATTGAAGATGAGCCACAGCAGTGACATGCCAGATCCTTAACCCATTGAGCTACAAGGGAACTCCAACACATATATAAATATATATATATATATATTTGTGTGTGTGTGTGTGTGTCTTTTCTAGGGCTGTACTTGCCGCATATGGAAGTTCCCAGGCTAGTAGTCGAATTGGAGCTGCAGCTGCTGGCCTACACCACAGCCATAGCCACACAGGATCGAGCCTCATCTGCGACCTACACCACGGCTCACGGCAACGCCAGATCCTTAACCCAATGAGCGAGGCCAGGGATTGAACCTTCATCCTCATGGATCCTAATTGGGTTTGTTAACCATGACCCAAGAAGGGAACTCCAAGACCTATGTTCTTAGTAAGACTATGGATAAGCCGATCTCAGGTAACTCTGCTCTGACTCATGTGTTCTTTATCTGTTCTAGAGATAAGATGTTATTCTGGCAACCTGCCTTGATTGCAAGTCATCATCCTATGATGAGCCAATGGAAGAGTCTGTGTTCATTCCTGATCCCCATTTGAGATGCTCTGCGTTTCCCCATCTTCTTCCTTCCAAGCCAACACACCTCTGCTTGACGACAAGTGTGTCCCAGGTGGTCCTGGGCTGGTGTGTTTTAACATTGGAAACTTATTTTAAAATTAACAATTAAATTAAAATTGGAGTTCCCGTTGTGGCACAGTGGAAACGAGTCTGACCATGAGGTGGTGGGTTCGATCCCTGCCCTTGCTCAGTGGGTTAAGGATCTGGCATTGCCGTGAGCTGTGGTGTAGGTCACAGACGCGGCTCAGATCCTGCGTTGCTGTGTCTTTGGTGTAAGCCGGCAGCTGTAGCTCTGATTTGACCCCTAGCCTGGGAACCTCCATATGCTGTGAGTGTGGCCCTAAAAAGCAGGGGGGGGGGAGGGGGAGATTAAATTAAAATTGATTTTACTTGGTTTTAATTTCAAAGGTAAGGGTTACCTTTGCTCTGGCCTGCCCCAAATATCCACCTGCTAACGGGGATACTTGGATTTGTTACAGAGGCAACAAGACAGAGGGGGTAAATTTGGCTTGATGGCAGATGTTCCTAATTCTTCAATCCCTGCCTTCTGTCCCATTCCGAGGGCACGCCTGCAGGACCAGCTCTGAGAAGCCATGAAGCCCAGACCCTCCTTCTGCCTTTGAAGAGAGAAGCTTTCTACTTGTTCCCAGCTCCAAGGACGGTCACAGGCTTTGGGCATTTGATTGTCACAATAGCAGAGGTGGCTCTGGGGTTCTTCATTGTGCAGGAGAAGGTGGAGTTGGAGATTCAGTGACCTGCCCCAGGCCTCCTTCCTGGTAAGTAGCTGGCGGGTCTTCAGGTATCCAGCTTGGGTTCCTCTCCTCCTTCCTGCCACTCCCCCCACCCTCCCACCCCCATCCCCCCAGCCTGGGCTGGGAGGGCAGATGGGGTGAGATGGGCCCCCTGCAGCTCTACGGAGGCCTGGGTGAGGATGGATGAGCCAAGGGCCGGTGGGGACTGTGTTCTCCTGATGGGGTGCTCATGGCTGGCCCTGCCCCATCACTCAGAAGCTGCATGGCTGCCATCTCCCACACCTTTTGGGAGTAGCGTCACTGAGTGGCCACCAGGAAGGACCTGTTTCCCCTTCCTTCCTTCCCGCCCCCACCTCCTGCAGGCTGTGTTCCAGCAGGTGCACAGGGGGTTTACACAGCACTCGTGGCCATCAGGCATTCGTGCTGGACCTCAGGCCCAGAAGCCCAGCTGGCTCCCACCATCTGGAACTTGCTGCTGGGGCTTGTGGTCCCTAAAGTGGGTCAGGAAGTCAGCGCCTTCCTTGGCAGCTTCGGGACAAAGCCTCTTCCCATGACCCCTGCATCTGGCTTGGGACACACGGTGGTGCTGGGGGAGCCTGGCGAAGTGCAGGCCTCGAGGGGAGCAGGTTGGCAAAGGGGAGTGTTCTCTTCCAGAACATTCCATCCCCATGGGTGGGATTCAGGGACCCCAGGACCCTCAGGACCAGCCTGAGACAAGGATGCAGTGCTGCCACAGGCTCCAGGCTGGCTCTATCTTCCGGGACCAAAACGTCAGGTCCCTGGCTCTTCTCCCTTGCCCGTCAGGTTCTGCCCTTCTTGGGTAAAAAAATAAAACAACCAGAGAACCTATGTAGATAATTCCCACCAGAACACTCTCGCTGCTTTTGTCTCACGCAAAACCCTGCCTGCAGGATACAGGGGCCTGAACCCCTGGGTAGCTCTTTGCTTGTGTAACCGGGTGGCAGATGGGAGTGTCCAGGTGTCTTAGATTCTGTGCGTGTTTGTCACCGCGGAGGGCCAGCTTTGCATCCTGGGGAAAGGTGTCCCTGTCTGCCTGGTTCTTTAGACAATCAGTTCCAGAAGCAGGAGGGGCCATTTTTCTGGTAGGTTTCTGGTTCTCAGACTTAATAAGAATCAACCATTCACACTCACCTGTGTCAGCTCTGTCTGTTGAGGCCACAGTGCCGCGGAATTTCTAATCCAGAGACGTCGCCCCTGCCAGCACTTTTCCAAAATGGAACAGCGGGTGGTGGCAGGAGAAAGAGAAGAGAGACATTGCAAATGATTCCTGCCAGTGACTTTTCCCTTTCATTGTCACAAGGTGGCCTTTTTTTCTTTTTCTTTTTCTTTTTTTTGCTTTTTTAAAGAATTACAGGGAAAGATGAACTATTTGTGGATTGACCAAACTCACTAGAGGATAAAACCCCAAGTCTGTCTATCTAATGATGGAACAAAGAAGCTATTTTTTATTCCAGGTCAGGAAATGCTAAAAGGTGTGACTTAGCTGCGGGCTCTGCTCTTATCAATGGCAGCAGAAAGCTAAACATTAGCCTTCTGGTTACTTGGGTTTTGCAACGCAAACATCAATGCAGGTCAGTTTTCAGTGTCTGCTGCTCACCCACCCACTCCTTCCCATCTCGCCCAAGAACCTGGTGGAGGCCACATAAGACTTTCTCCTTCCTGATCTGGGCTGCCTACTTTCCAGGCCGGCTCTGTGTTGGTTGGTATTATATTGACTGCTGCCCAGGTCTTCAACCCAAGATGTGTAGGCAGGAAGAGTGTTTTCTTTTTTCTTGCTTTTTCTTTCTTTCTTTCTTTTTTAACGGGCCTGCCACAGCCATAGCAACACGAGATCTGAGCCACATCTGCGACCTGCCCTACAACGTGTGACAAGGCCAGAGATCAAACCCTCATCCTCATGGATACTGTCTGGCTCTTTTTTAATTTTTTTAAAAATTTTTTTATTTTTAGGGCTGCACGTGTGGCATATGGAAGTTTCCAGGCTAGGGGTGGAACTGGAGCTGCAGCTGCTAGCCTACACCACAGCCACAGCAGTGTAGGATCCTGCCTCGCCTGCGACCTACACCCCAGAAACACTGGAACCTTAACCCACCGAGAAGGGCCAGGGATTGAACCTGCATCCACAAGGATACTAGTTGGGTTTGTAACCCTCTGAGCCACAATGGGAACTCCAAGAGTGTTTTCTAAACCCTAGCTCTGGAGACAAAGCAAAAGCCCAAAAAGTGGCTTGGTTTTCAAAAGCATGGCTCTTGGACAGGTGCAGCCTGGCCTGACTCAGGCCTGGTCGCCAGCCCTCCCTCCTCCCACTCTGTGCACGTGTCCTCCCACCCCCAGCCCCCTATCCTCGGTGGGTCCTCACCTCTGGTGGGAGCACTTGCCCTACATTCAGGAGCTTGGTTTCTGGAACTGCTCCTTCTGCCAGTCCCCTTCTGAAAACAGGCTTTCCTCTCTTTTCAGAGACACATTCCTCTAGCAGCCAGGTCAGGATGCTGCACTGAGGTCTGGCTCCCAGGGCAGCAGCTCCTGGGCTGGTGAGCTTCCTCATCTATCCTCCCAGGGCCTGCCTTGCCAGCAATCACTGCCCCCCCGCCCCCCATCTGGGTCTGCAGTTGCCCTCCTGACCTCTTGGCCTTGGCCTGCCATGGCCATCTCCCAGCCCAGCTGCCTGCCTCTCTAGGTCCGGGACCCCTCTTCTCCTCCTGGGTCCTGCACAGCTGTCGGCCGGGCCTCTCCCTGAGGCCTGGTCTCCCCTCCCTCCCTGGTTCTGGCCACAGTGGCTCTGCTCCCAGCCTTCTCTCCTGCCCCTGGGCCATTGTCCCCCCACCCCCACCCTGCTGCCGGTGGTGCCTGGTCTCACGTCTGAGACCCATACCCAGAGCTGTTCGCCCCGCTGGGGCCCAGAAGAGCTCCCGGGAAGAACCACCAGCCTTTAGGGAAAATGATTCTCCCCCTCTGCCTCAGTGTGTGGGCACCGGGGCACTGTGCAGGAGAACGGGCTTATGTTGATGGAACTAGGGGCACTTAGAGGGAGGATGGCATTTGCAGGAGGTCCCAGGAGGCATCGCGGAGCATCCAAAGGAGGCAGGTCTGGAAGCGCGGAGACACAGGAACAGGACGGGGTTGTAGATCCGAGGGTTGTTCCTGGGGACAGAAGCTTCAAGGGGCAGAGGGAGGGGCAGTGGGAGATGGCACAGTCGGTGAGCGGGACAAGGACGGACGGCAGGAGAGACCAGCTCGTGGAAGTGCGCAAGCTCTCTGGGGCGGGACGCTCCATCACGGCACCTGTAGCCCTGGGCCTGCCAGCGTGCCTGGCACATCGGAAGTGCTTCGTCGATACATGTTTATGGAGGGAACAGAAGCTGGGACAGGACCTCGGCAGCCAAGTTTGAAGAGTGTCCCAGGAAGGGAAGACCGTCCATGTCAAAGCTGAATAGGAGACCGTGGATGGTGTAGCAGTTTCCTGGGGCAGCTGCACAGATGACCACGGAACAATGGGGGGCTTGAAGAAAGAGAAATTTCGTCTCTCCTAGTTTGGTGACCGGAAGCCGGAAAGTAAGGTGCCCACCAGAAGTCTGGAAGTAAGGTGTCGGTAAGCCACACCCCTTCTCGGGGCTCTGGGGAAGGGTCCTTCCTGGCCTCATCCAGCTTTCCGTGGCTCTGGGCATTTCTTGGCTTGTGGCTGCATCGCTCCAACCTCCGCCTCTGTCTACACATGGCCTCCTCCCTGGGAATCTTTCCATTTCTGACTCTTCCAGGGACCCTGTCATCGGAGTTAGGGCTCCCCTCCATCCAGCATGATTTCCTCCTGAGATCCTTACCTTAATGACACCTGCAAAGACCCTTATTCAAATAAGGTCACATTCTGAAGTTCCAGGTGGACATGAATTTTGATAGGGCTGCAATTCAACCCACTGTGACTATAAACCGACATTTTTGAGAGTGAAAGAAGAGAAAAAATATAGATGAAAGTTAGTGATCTATTTCTCTAAGAAGAAAAAAATAAATTAAAAAAGGGGGTTCCTGTGGTGGCTCAGCTGATTATGAATCCAACTGGCATCCATGACAATGCAAGTTCAATCCCTGGCCTTGTTCAGTGGGTTAAGGATCCAGCATTGCCATGAGCTGTGGTGTAGGTCGTGGACACGGCTCAGATCTGATGTTGCTGTGACTGTGGTATAGGCCGACTGGACCCCTAGCCTGAGAACTTCCATGTTCAAGTGTGGCCCTAAATAGAAAGGAAAAAAAAAAAAAGTTAAAAAATGTTAGTGATCTATTTGTCTTTTTTCAGAAGTGCCAAAGTAAGACAGGAGAAAAAAAAGCTTGGGAAGGTTGGAGGGGTGGGGGATGACTGCAAGACAGTTATTCCAGGAGCAGGTTTGGAGACAATTGACAAGGCTGCCTTGTGTTCAGCTTTAAAGAGCAAAGTAACCCTATTCGAGAAAAGAAAACAACACAAAACATTGGCTGGAACTGTTTTTTCAAAATTGTGGCCACCCAGGGCATTCCATCACGCGGTATGCAAACCCAGCTACCCTCATTTCACTCTTCACACTGTATTTGTTTCCCCCAGGGTTGTTGTAACAAAGTGCCACAAACTGGGGGGTGGGGTGGGGATGGGGGGCTTAAAACAACAGAATTGATTCGCTCACAGTTTTGGAGGCCAGAAGTCCAAAATCAAAGTGTCGGCACCCAAAACCTGCAGGGGAGAATCCTTCCTTGACTATTCCAGCTGCTGGGGGATGCTTGTGAAGCGTCACCTCCACCTGCCTGTCGTCACACGGCTTTCTCTCCCCGTGGGTCTGTGTCCAGGTGCTAATCCCCTCTCCTTGTAAGGACATGAGTCACAGCTGGATTAAGAGCCCCCTAATGACCTCATCTTAACACAACCAATTACATCTGCAATGACCCTCCTTCCAAATAAGGTCGCAGTCACAGGTACCAATGATTAAAATTACAGTATGTCTTTTGGGGACATAACAAACCCATAACACATATGTTCTACAGACCTGGAGAAGTTCTTCAAAAGCTTTAGAAACAGCATCCCAAAGAATCAACACTTCCTCGGAGGCACAGGGGCACCTGGTGTCTGAGTGTAATTACACTCAGAGAATTCCCATGTGGCATGAGATTCTGGCAACGTATTTTGTCCCTGGTTGCCTGTAGGCTCCAGGAGGGGAGATGTGTTCAGGACATCTTGGGAGAATAGCACTGGCACCCCCATCCTCACTCCTCCCTCTGCCCTCTTCCCACCCCCAGGACCCTCCTTGACCGGCCCCATCTAAATCATAGTACTCATTGCTGGCCGCAAACCCAGTTCTCAGCGTCCAGGGATTGAGGGCAAAAGACAGACTTTTTTTCTTTCCAGTTTTGACCAGATCCCAGATTCTTGGCTTCTGATGGATCATAAGTGAATGAACTGAGACGTTTCCCACATAGGCAGCTGGCCCCAAACTATCAAATGCCAGAAATTGCAGAAATACGGAGTTGTCCACACCAGCTGCTCGGAGGTGGGGATACATTGCAAAACAGGTTGGTAGAGGAGATGGTGCTGTTCTAGCCTAATCCCTAGGAGGACCTTACATCCTCAGATGCTTGGAATCCTTCCAGGACTGGATGGGGAAACTGGGGTCCCCCCACGGGCCCGCAGTTTGTCCTCATCCGCTGGGGCCACTCGTTGCAGTGAATCGAGCGCCCCCTGGTGGGCATTTCGAGTACTCCTCTTAGGAAGACACTGCTGGCAATTCTAGGAGTGGTTGGTTGGTTCCACCAAGATGCAATAGGCGCAGAGGAGGAGAAGACGTTGAGATGGTCTAAGACAGCGCTCTGGTTTCAAAGATAAGGAAACAGAGACCAAGAAGAGTCGTGGCATTTTCATGGTCACGCAGTTGTCAAGGGCAGAGTTGGAGGGAATTAGAACCTTTGGCTGCGTAACTGAAAGGATAATTGACACCACGCAGAACTTGGTCCTTTCCTCCTGCTCTTCTCTTTTTCTTTAATTTTTTTAAATTTATATTTTCATTAATTTATTTATTTTGCTTTTTAGGGCCGCGCCCGTGGCATATGGAGGTTTCCAGGCTAGGGGTCGAATGGGAGCTACAGCTGTTGGCCTCTATCACAGCCACAGCAATGCAGGATCTGAGCCGCATCTGCAGCCTACACCACAGCTCAAGGCAATGCCGGATCCTTAACCCACTGAGCAAGGTCAGGAATTGAACCCGCAACCTCATGGTTCCTAGTCCGATTCGTTTCTGATGCGCCATGACAGGAACTCCCCTCCTCTTGTCTTTATCTAGAAAAATCTTCAGTGAGGGTAGGATAATTGTAAGCTCCTTCCCAGATCCTGTATGTGCTTGACAATAGGTCGGTTATTAGGTGGTGTCATAAAAAAACAACTTTCTTGGAAACCATAGTGCATTAATCATGTTCTTAAGAGGCTTCCCCTTTAGTGTGCTAATTATCCCTTAGAAACTGTTTTTTCTTAAGTTTATGGGAGTTTTTTTTTGGCCTGCCAGTGGCATGTGGAAATTCCCAGGCCACAGCAGTGGCTGCTGCAGTGACAATGCCAGGTCCTCAATCCCACAGTACCACAAGAGAACTCCATGAAAGATTCTTTAGGAGTTCCTGCTGTGGCACAGGGGGTTAAGGAGACAGTGTTTGTGCAGCTGTGGTGTAGGTCGCAGCTGTGGCTCAGATTCAGTCCCTAGCCCAGGAACCTCCATATGCCTTGGCTGTGGCCAAAAAAATACTCTTTAAATCTTACAGTGCTTTACAATTTTCAAAAGTTTGACACAAATGATTTCATATAAACCCCATAATAACCCTCTTTCCCCCTTCCCCCTATATTGTCATTCCTTCTCCCCACTGGTCACCATGAGTCTGCTTTTTTGAGATATTGTTTTGTTTTCCAATCAGTGACAATACAGGGTTTCTCTAGCTAGGAATTTTTTTTTTTTGTCTTATCTCTTTAGGGCTGCACCCACAGCACATGGAGGTTCTCAGGCTAGGAGTTCAATTGGAGGTGTAGCTCACGGCAACGCCAGATCCTTAACCCACTAAGCGGGGTCAGGGATCAAACCTGAGTCCTCATGGATGCTAGTTGGGTTTGTTAACCACTGAGCCATGACGGGAACTCCAATTTATTTTTAAAAATGACTATTCAGGGGAGGATGAAGTGGGATGTGCTCTTAGAGGAAATGTTTCTTATAGGAAGTCCTGTAGCCTGTCCCATCACTTCCTGGAATTAGGTGGGGAAATCCCATTTTCAAAGGACTTGGCATTTGCCCTTCAGCCACAAAATCAGAGAGTTCCCTCACGAAGCCAACACGGATTCCTCCTACTACGTGTCTAGGACTTGCAAATGTCTTAGAGACTATTATGGGTGGAGGCTGCTCACGGTGCCGTGGAAGTGACTCCAGACCTGAAAATGCAGGTGATTCTTGCAGACAGCACAGAGCTAAACTTGTTTGTGGCTCTCGCAACATCTAGCCTTATTTCTTTACCCTCTATCTCCTTCCAAAAAGCCTCGGAAGCTGCTACAAACAAACCAAATGATATGCATGGCAACGTTAGCAAAAGACCCAAGACCTTGCAAAGGACAAGGAAGCAGATACAGTAAGCGGATCCCAGTTCCTCCTGAGATTTATCCTTGAATTTGGCTCTAAACTTCCTAGGAGTCAGAGTTGCATAATATTCATCACTAGAAAGCGGGGACCAGCAATCTTTTAAGAGGCTTTCCCCCTGTGGCATTATATTCTAAAAAAAAAATATTAAATCTTTCCTTGGAGCTTCTATAGGACTCACTGGGTGACCAAATGAGCCATGCCCTTGACAATGATTTCAGGCCAAATGCAAAGCACTCCTCATCCAGCTGCCTCTTGTCATGACCTCCATGAAATCTAAGAGCATCACTGTAGACAGGAAGATGCTGAAGCAACCCCCTTCCAGGGCCACCAAAGTAGTGGGGTCCAGAGAAGCACTTTCCTGGAAGGCGAGCGTCCTGAAGGGAGGGGACATAAATCCATTTAGGACCTGAGACCATCCCCAGGTGAGGTCCAGCAGATGGCAGGGGTCCTGCGCTGCTCGAAGCATTCCTGGGGAGCGGAGCCTCGGAAGCTCCCTGCACACACATGTGTCGATGCTTCAGAAGCTTCCTCAGGGCTGGTCCCAGTGGATGGGGGCAGGGGACAATTGGTCTTTGGGGCGACTTTCATTTAGGGGTGTAGGACCACACCCTGCTCTTAAGCGCTCGAGACACTTGAGTCTTTGTTGCCTGCAAGCCCTAGGAGAGTCGCAGCTGCTGTTAAACTCACTCTCCTGCAGAGGCTTGTGGAGTGTGTGTTAAAAAGGCAGGCTCATCTCTGAGGATGATGCAACACACGTGTGGATCCATGGCCTTCACTCACCTGCAGAAAGATCTCAGGTAGCAGGTATTTTCTTACTGTCCTTCAGGAAGATAGGCGCTGGGCCCGGGGTGTTGGCTTGGGCACCCCTTGCTGTTGCAGAAACACAAGCTGAACAGGAGCGGGGAGGATGGCCTCTGGGCATCACCGTGGCAACCTCAGGGTTCTCCTGACAAAGTGGATGCTGACACTGGGAGAACCATCCATAAGGTATTTCAGCATTTTGTGATTTCCAGCTTTTTGGTTAAGTAGTTAACTGACTGTGGCTGCTTTGTCCCCAGGGGGGAGGAAAAGCCAGTGGCTCGTTTGTTGCTTTCAGGACGCCCTGAAGTCCCGTCCTGTGAAATCCAATTTCAGGAGGCCGGTGCACCACGATGCAAAGGGACACCTGCAGGAGTGGGGGCACTGGTGGGGGGAGGGGCTGTGGCCTGAGGTGTGTGGGCTCCCGGTGGGCACCTGGCACAACTGCATTTTGTGGCCCTGTGTCCTCCAAGTGAGATCATGGGCACAGAGGCCCGAGGGGGGTGTGCCCTCCTTAAATGTCATTTTCTCGGAGTTCCCATTGTGGCTCAGAGGGTTAAGTCTCTGTGAGGATGAGGGTTCCATCTCTAGCCTCTCTCATCGGGTTAAGGATCCAGCGTTGCCTCGGGATGTGGTGTAGTTCGCAGGCATGGCTTGGATCTTGTGTGGCTGTGGCTCTGGCCTAGGCTGGCAGCTGCAGCTCCGATTTGACCCCTAGCCTGGGAACCTCCATGTGAAGCCCTAAAATGAAAAAAAAAACCGTCATTTTCTTCTTCATGAAAACAACAGTTCATTGTCCCCAACAAGGCCAGGAGGTGAGTGGACCCCAGCAGTTAGCAGAGGCCTCTAGCTCACTCAGGTGTGTGTGTGGAGATGCCAGGACTCTGGGCTCATGGGACAAAACCCGAGTTCCCTGAGCAGCCCCAGACAGAGAGGAAGGCCTGACCAAACTCTCTTCAAATATTTCTTATGCTTTCTCTCATCTGTCATAGAAGTGGGTTGTCTGGGCTGTAAAAGGGAGCGCTGAGGAGAAAAGCAACCCCTGTGTTATCTGAAGAAGTCTGAGCTGACAGAACAGGAATTTGAATAGATTTTAGACTTTTCTCTTGACACCACACCTAAAAGAGTTAGTTTTTTTTTTTTTGATTTTTGTTTTTTGTTTTTTTTTTTTTTTAAGGGCCGCATCCACAGCATATGGAAGTTCCCAAGCTAGGGGTTGAATCGGAGCTGTAGCTTCCAGCCTACAGCACAGCCACAGCAACACAGGATCGGAGCCCTATCTTCGACCTACACCACAGCTCATGGCAACCCTGGATCCTTAAGCCACTGAGCGGGGCCAGGGATCGAACCCGCATCCTCCTGGATACCGGTTGGGTTCATTTCCACTGAGCCACAACAGGAACTCTGGGATGTAGAATATTTTAAATGTAGTTTCCATGCTCTTGGAAAACACCCTGAAATCTTAGATTTGGTGCCCACCACTGATAAAAATGACAAAGCACTTCCTCCTGGAACAATAATAGAAACATTATGCAAATCTATGCATGTGATCTAAGTGCCGTATTGTGTGTATCTGTGCACACACACACACACACACATACATGGACATGTATGTACATACCCGCGCAGCGGGTGAATGAGTCAGTTTGCTGCAGGAACAAACATCCTCTTATTCTCAGCGTTTGGCTCCCGGAAGAAAGGCCACCTTGTGGCAGTGAGGGTTCATGGTCACAGTGACACAGTGAGATGAGGGAGACGAGGCTCTCTAGTCCCATGCAGCTCTGATGCCACCTGTCGCCACTTGTCCCACTCCCTGGGGACAGCAGCTCTAGGTTGTCTCTGCCCAGTCGGATGTCCTGGACCCTCGGGGCTCCTTTAGCTTATGTTCATCTGGCTGTATTTGGCAGGTGCTCACCTGACAGAGGAATGAGACTCATCTTCTCCTTCCCCGAGAGATGGAAATGGTGGGGAAGTGTGTTTTGGTTGCACAGGAGGGACAGTTCTGTACCACCCGATCTAGCCCCCGGGAGGAGTCTGTCCAGGGCCTGTGCTGGGACCCGGAGGGATGAACCAGAGAGGACCCAGGTGAGCTGGTTGGTGGCCGTCAGGCCTCCTCCAACCCTGGAGTCTGTGATCTGCGGGGCTGCCTGCCTGGGAGCCCTGGACCGAGGAGCTGACCCTCCCGGCCTGTATCACCATCAAGTGTGTCAGAAAATTCTTTTAAAGGGTGACTTCAGGGTATTTCTTTTTTTTTTTTCTCTTTAGCTTTTTTAGGGCTGTACCCATGGCCTATAGAGGTTCCCAGGCTAAGGGGCAAATCGGAGCGGCAGCATCTGGCTTACACCACAGCCACAGAAACGCCAGATCCGAGCCCTGTCTGTGACCTACACCGCAGCTCATGACAACGCCGAATCCTTAACCCACTGAGCAAGGCAAGGCCAGAGATCACACCTGAGTCCTCATGGATCATAGGCGGGTTCATTACCGATACAAAGGGAACTTCTTTTTTGGGGGGTGCTGGTATTTCTCAGTTTTATTTTCGAGCCATTTGAATAGAACTTTACTTTTTGAAGACTTTTGGGAAATCCAAAGCCATATAAAGTTGACTTTAATTTCACGTGTTACAGATGAAAAGAGTCATCGTGGAAAAAACACTTAATGATCTGAGATGATCTAATTCTCGTGCCACTTTTGGAATAGTTCCACGGCCCCAATCAGAGCCCATTTATGACCCTTGGAGATGTCTCACGAATGCCAAGTGTTGCCATCATCACACCAAAGCATGCGCTTTCATTTTGTTAAAACATATTTTCATTGTTGAGAAGTGATATGTAACTTTTGTTGTTTTTATAGCATCAAAAAGTCTTGTCGCAGGGAGGCAAACACATTTTCCAGAAACCCATGAATATCAGTTTCATACATTTATTACATTTTCAGCTGCAACTGAAACAGAGAGGAGAGTGGAAAAAATAATCAAAATTAATGATAGCCTCACAAAGTCATGTGAACTTTCTAAAAAGGAAAGCTATGTCTATTTCCAAGCTGTGAAGAATTTATAGGTAGGTTATGTTATTTTAAAAAATTCCTTATAGCAACATAAAACTTTAAGGTTCAAGTTCCTGGTGGCGAATCGGGGTCCATTTGATTAGTTGGCACAGTACGGCTGTTTCCCAAAGTGTGTTCCTGGTGGAACCACCTCCCCAAACTGCTCCTTGGCTGGTTGTGGGAGGTTTGTAGTTGCAAAAGGGGAGGAAAAGCTAGAGGCCCCTTCCCTGACTGGCAGAGTCATACATCTCAATGGCATCTTAAAGGCTCTGAGATGTCTTAGAACAAGGACCCTCATGGAATTCCTGTTGGGGCGCATTAGGTTAAAGACCTGACGTTGTCTCTGTGAGGATGCGAGTTCAATCCCTGGCTCTGCTCAGTGGGTTAAGGATCCGGCATTCCCACGAGCTGTGGCATAGGTCACAGTTGCGGCTTGGATCCAGTGTTGCTTGTGGCTGTGGTGTAGGCTGGCACCTGCAGCTCTGATTCGACCCCCTAGCCTGGGAACGTCCATATGCCGCAGGTGTGGCCCTCAAAAGACAAAAAAACTCCCCCGGTGGAGCTGTGAGAACTTCAGAGTGATGGTCCTGGGAGCTCAGCTCACACAGCAGACAGATGTGCGATGCACAAAGCACCATCTGCATCTTATTTCTTCTTCTGTGATTCTCCTCCCTGTCTTTCTCTCTTTAATAGAGTTTGCTGCTCTGTCCCACCTTTGTTCTAAGGCTCAGAGTCAGCCCTGCTCTCTTCCGTAAGTTCTTTGTATCCAGATGGGGGACAGCTCTTCTCCTTCTCTCATAGATACTGAGAGACCAAATGTCCCGGGACTCGTTGACCTCTGTCCAGGGCAGTGGCTCTGAACCACCAGAGACGGGAAATCTGAGCATTTGAAATGTCACCAGTATGAGCTAAAATAGGCTGTAAATATAACTACTACACATTGATTTCAAAGCCTTGATAAGACATAAATGGAGTTCCCACTGTGGCACCGTGGGTTAAGAATCCAACTGCAGCAACTCAGATCACAGTGGAGGTGCTAGTTTGATCCTTGGCCTGGTGCATTGGCTTAAAGGATCTGGTGGTGTTGCTGTGTGCAGGTTGCAGCTGTGGCTTGGATTCAGTCTCTGGCCTGGGAACATCCATATGTTGCAGGTGTGGCCACTAAAAAAAAAAAAAAAAAAAAAAGACAATAAAAAAGTAATGTCAAATATCTCAACAATTTTTATATAATATCAATGTGATTCCACGTTAAAATGAAAATGCTTTGGATGTATTGGGTTAAATAGAATAGATTTCTAATTTTTTCCCACCTGTTTCCTTTTATCTCTTATATGTGGCCACTGGAAAAATTTAAATTACATCTGCAGTGAGAAAGGCAGGTCTGTGGGGACAGGGCTGGTCTCTACCTACTGCATTCATTTGTTTCTCTCAACACAATGCTCATTTGTTTCTTACTTGTTCCATGGACCTCTGTGCGCCTGTGTGTCAGTCGTGTGGACAGTGGGCTTACATGTGGACCATGGCCAGTGGTGGTTCTCCACCGTCAGGAGAACCCTCTGGAAACTCAAGCTCTGACAGCCACTTCTCCTGTCTCCAAAACCTCCTAGGTTGCACATGAGTATTGGCTAAATAGACATGATTCCTCAGCCCAAAGATGAATGAAAAAGGTGGGTCTGAAGAAGGAAAGAAAGCAGGAAAGTGTTATTAGTTTATGGGGGGGGAAAAAAAAGAAAGAATCATAAGCCTCCTTGAAAACCTAAATATCCTTGAAGGAGTTCCTGTTGTGGCTCAACAGGTTAAGGACATGACATAGTGTCCCTGAGGTTGCAGGTTCGATACTTGACCTCGCTCAGTGGGTTAAGGATCTGGCGTTGCCCCAAGCTGGAATATAGGTCTCAGATGTGGCTTGGATCTGGTGCTGATGTGACTGTGGTATAGGCTGGCAGATACAGCTCCGATCCAAGTTCCCCTAGCCTGGGAACTTCCATATGCTGCAGGTGCCGCCAAAGCATTTAAAATGTCTTTGATCTGCTGTGGTGACTTTTCTGGGGTGGGTATGTGTGTGTTATCTAGTCATATCTGAGTTTCTCTTCTTTTTCTCTGAAACAAAAATATGCTCCTAAGAGGCTCCTGCAGCTGGCTGTGGGTGGTAGGGGGCGAGAAACATCTCATGGGTCTGAATCGTATGGGCTTGAGGTTGAGCTGCCTGGGTCTGAACCCTGGTTCTGTCCCTTATTAGCTGCATGCACTTAAGCCAATCCTGTGTATTAACTATGTTTTCTTATTTTCTGTATTCTTGATGCTCTGCATTGGGGGGTCTCAAACCTGGAGTGAACACCCAGCCCAGGGCTGGCTAATTCCTGCAGATAGCAAGCAACTCCCCAGCAAGCATGCTTTCAGTAAGCTTACCAACCAACCCACAGCCCGCATTGCAACTGTCACATGCCACGTCAATAGTCCCCCTGCCCTGAATCACCCCAGGGCCAGGAACCAGACAGCCAGGGACAGCCCTACAGCCCAGAGCCTGCCCGAATTATTCAAATTTACCTCTGCCCTGCCATGCCTCAACCTCCCCCATCCTCTCTCCCTGCCCCACCCCGCTGCTCCCTCCGGTGGCCCTGCACGGATGTCATGCCTCCTGTTTCTCGGGAGCTGTGGGTATAAACTCCTTCCTCTGTGACGATCAGTGTTGGGTTTTCCTGTCGTACCACAGCTGATTCAAACCACCCTGTCCTGTGGAGCTCAAAACATGAGGAGGGATTTTGTTTTGTTTTGTTTTTCTTTTCTTTTCTTTTCTTTTCTTTTTTTTTTTTTTTTTTTTTTTTTGCTTTTTAGGGCCACACCTGCAGCATATGGAAGTTCTGAGGCTAAGGGTCTAATTGGTGCTACAGCTGCCAGCTTGAGTCACAGCCACAGCAACACCGGATCCTTAACCCACTGAGCGAGGCTGGGGATCAAACCCACAACCTCATGGTTCCCAGTTGAATTCATTTCCACTGCGCCATGACGGGAACTCTGGGAATTTTTTAAAAGAAGGCACCCTCTATGATTTTATTTTCCACCTCCCTTCTTTTTTTTTTGGCTGCAGAAGTTTCTAGGGCAGGGCTCAACTTGCATCATGGCAGTGACCCCAGCCACGGCAGTGATGATGGATCCTTAATCCGTTGAGCCACCAAGGAACTCCTCATTCCCTTTTTCTGTTTTGTTCTTTGATGTACCGTCTTGTTTTCTGTTTTATTTGTATTTTTAATAATAGTTGATTTACAAAGTTCAATTTCTGCTGTACAGTAAAGCAACCCAGTTATACATACATATACCTTCTTTTTCTCACATTATCCTCCATCATGTTCCATCACCAGTGACTAGATGGAGTTCTCTGTGCTACACAGCAGGTTTAAACAAATAAATGAAAACCATAACAAAGTCCCTCAACCTCAGATGATACAGGCTCCAGAGTCCAGGCTCCAGCAGCCGGGAGTGGCCTGCATGTGGCTGGCTATGGGCACAGCCACCTCCTCAGCCCCAGCTCCAGCCCTCAGTGACCCCTGCGGGAGCCAACTTCCAAGGCCCCCTTCTGCCCTCAGCACCAGTGGGCCTGCCACCCACCCAGGGTTCCTTCCTCTCCCCCAAGTTGCCGTGTCTTTAAACCTGGCTTCCTTGGTGTGGCCGTTTTAGGAGGAAGCCAGAGGGCTGGCAAGCAGGGTATCCTCTCAACCAGAAGGCAGCTAGAGGGGACCAGATGTTGGCCCCGCCCATACCTGAACAAAGGCAGGATGGAGGGGCGACGTGGGTGTCTGTTTCCACCGTGATGGTGTAGTGTTTCTCTTCTCCTTCTTTCTCCAGAAGCTGCCCATCGATTCAGGAAACAGTGGCAGTGACCAGCAGAGTGAAACTGACCTCATGACCACAAACTGCCATGGAACCCCACCAAAGCCTGGCCAGAGAACCGTAGACTTGGCCCTGCCCTATGGATACAGGCAAGAGTTTATTTATAAAACTGACATAAGAGAATGCCATTTGGATATTTTATTTTTTCTTTTTAGGGCCACATCAGAAAGTTCTCAGGCTAGGGGTGTTGAATTGGAGCTGTGTCTGTGACCTACACCGCAGCTCACGGTAACACCAGATCCTTAACCCGCTGAGCAAGACCAGGGATCGAACCTGCATTCTTGTGGATATTAGTTGGGTTCTTAACCTGCTGAGCCACAACAGGAACACCTAGCATTTAGATGCTTTAGTAAATCACAGAAACGTGGGATTTAACGTGGCTTGTGGAAGGAAAAAATTAGAAGGCGATGTGTCTCAGTGTGGAAATAAAATAAAATAACAAGTCGGAGTACCCTGGGAGGGGTCAGAGCAGGGGACTCTCTGCGCCAAACTCATTGACCTCAGAGGGGGGGTCCACATTTTGTGATTGTCCAGCTTTGCCCGTGCAAAACATTTCTTCTGCATAATTTATGTGATGACATCAGATTTCCTGGTGGCTCAGGAGAAATGAAACCACTATATATTAGCTGTAATTTACAAGGTCAAAAGAAAGTTTTTGGACAGATGCTTAACTGTATTCAATTACTAGAAACGTCTGTTTGTTGTACAACAAGGAATTCATCTTGAATAACTCACTTTATAATGAAAAGGAGGATTTGACAACTTTTTTTTCCATTCGCAACAGAATGCCTTTAGCCAAATAAGTTGAATCAGTTTTTCGTGATCTTATAGTTCAGTTAGCTGCCTTAAACTCTTTCTGGAACAAGGCAGGGCACCATATATAATATATATTTTCAAGTTAAATATGGACCATATCACAGTGAGCCTGCTCGTTAGAACCTGAGCTGCCATAGGTGTTCAACCAAGAACCTGAAGATGGTTGGGTCTGGCAGGTAAAAAGTGGTTCACCAATTTTTTTTTTTTAAAAGAAGGGTTAGGATCTCACCAATCCATTTGTGTTGTCTTTTTTTTTTTAAGGGCCGCACATTTGGCATATGGCGATTCCCAGGTTAAGGGTCCAATGGGAGCTGTAGCCGCCAGCCTACACCAGAGCCACAGCAAAGCCAGACCCGAGCCGTGTCTGCGACCTACACCACAGCTCACAACAATGCTGGATCCTTCACCCACTGATCGAGGTCAGGGATCAAATCTACCTCCTCATGGATGCTCGTTGGGTTCCTTAACTGCTGAGCCGCGAAGGAAACTCCTGCATTCACTCTTTTAAGAGCTCTGTATCTACCTCTCTGGTTTCCACCTCTCTGGTTTCCACTTACATCCGAAGACATCCAGAAAAGCCCAAAGGGAAGTGGCCGACAGAAAGCCAGAGGTATTTGTTGTAGCCATCAGGGCTAAACAAAGCATCTTCCTCTTCTAGGACCACCCTCCCCCAGAGACAGCCTGTGGTCCTCTCTCTGCTGTTCTCCTAGGAGAGCAAGCCAAGGCTGCACCCTGCCATCGCCTTAGGGGTAAAATTCTGTTGGAAAGTTGCCAAGACTAACCTAACTAATTCTGTGTCACTGGAATGATAGGGTTCCAGTATCACAGGGAGGACGGGAGAGACACAAGACAGAAGGCAGACGGCAATCTTCTTTGTGTTTTTCAGCCAAGGTCTAAAGAAAGCTCAAAAACCCTTTGATAAAGGATTATAAACCATGATCCGTGCATGGCAGAAAGAGGGCAGTTTTATTCTGATCAATTTATGACAACGTAATGAAACCCTGGAATCGAGGGTACGGGGTTTTGCACAGATAGAATCCGAGGAATTTTCATCTGCTCAGCCCATGTTTTCCTTGCCAAAGAGCTATAACCTCTGCCGATCCAACAAAAGCACATCTGAGAACATGCCGGGCACCTCTTAAAACCGACCAACGAGACCAGAAAGTTGGAACATGAAGCTTTCACGCAGATGTTGTTCTGTGGGACCATTAATAAAAAAAAAAAAAAAAAATCCTCCCTGCCTTTGGCATGGCTCTGTCCTTGCTGTCTTCTTCTGAGTTGAAAACACTAATCAAAAAAAAAAAAAATAACATAACCCTGAATGTAAAAACCATATTACTCCCTTTAAATATCTTAAAGATTTCTCATGTCAGGAAACCCTGGGGAGCTGGCAGAAATAAATAAAAATTGAAGCTAAAGAGGACGTTATTGAGAAGGTGGGAAACGGGAAGAAGTTTGTATGTGGCAGCCAGGCATGCTGGGCTGACAGATGGAGCTAATTCTGAAAGAATAACTTCCTATTCAAATAACAAGTAAAAGGTGTTTAAAGAGAAAGGTTATATTTTATTTCAGCAAGTCCAGCTTTGGGTGAGTGTTACATAAATATTGATTAAAAGCACCGTGTCGTTTCCTTCACTTTGACAGAACAGAGGATCAGGTCATCGGACCCCCTCGGCTGGTGTATTACAGAGACGGCATCGGCCAAGGCTCCCCTGTACTCAGGGCAAGTAGGAATTTAGACTTTACATTATTTTTGTTCAAAACGTCTACGGCAGGAGTGCTTGTGAGCGTGGCGTTTGGTTTGCTTTGCCTCTGGCAGTGTCTTGAATGATGAGCGTCAGTGTTTAAGTGTTTACTCTGTACAGAGTTTGGTCTGTGCTTTGGGGCCAGATCACAGAGGGGGAGTGATTTTCCTGGAGGTGGAGACCTGGAGAAGCAGATGATCAGAATATCTCTGTAGCTTCCTACAGGGCAGTTTACCAGCTAGAAATGGTCAGTGTAAGACGTGGCACAGAGTCTCATGCCATATCATGGAGGGATGACCAACCCAGGAGACTACTTGTGTTCATAACTCACCTGGTCACACCGTTTTAACTCTCTTGTCCTTTTCTTTCCTGCTCTGTTAGGAAAACACGGTTGCACCTGACAACAGTCTTTTAATACTGGCACTGATAATTGCAGTAATAGTTACTGATAATAAATGAAAGTAATTGTGGGAGTTCCCATCATGGCTCAGTGGTAACAAAATCGACTAGGATCCATGAGGATGTGGGTTCGATCCCTGGCCTAGCTCAGTGGGTTAAGGATCTGGCATTGCCGTGAGCTGTGGTATAGGTCGTAGATGCAGCTCAGATCTGGCATGGCTGTGGCCATGGTGTAGGCTGGCAGTTGCAGCTCCGATTCGACCCCTAGCCTGGGAACTTCCATATGCCACAGGTGTGGCTCTAAGAAGACCAAAAAAAAAAAAAAAAAATGTAATTGTACTAGTCATGTTCCAGCATCTACTGCTGTGTAATAAACCACCGCAACACTATGAGGCTATCACTGTCTTATAGCACCTGATTTTGTTTCTTTTCTTTTTATTTTTTTAAGTATAGTTGATGTACAATATTACGTCACAGATGTACAATATAGAGATTCATAATTTTTAAAGGTTATACTTCCTTTATAGTTATTATAAAGTATTGGCTATATTCCTGGTGCTGTACGATATATCCTGGTAGCTTGTTTTATACATAATAGTTTGTACCTGTTAGTGCCCCCCTCCCCGCCTCTATCGCCCCTCCCCCTCCCCCCTCGTAACCACTCATTTGTTCTATGTATCTGTGAGTCTCCTTTTTGTTATTTTCATTAGTTATATTTTTTAGATTCCACCTATAAGCGATATCATACGGTGTTTGTCTTTTCTTTCTCTGACTTATTTTACTTAGCACAGTGCTCTCCAAGACCACCTGTGTTGCTGCAAATGGCAATATTTCATTCTTTTTTATGGCTGAGTAATATTCCATTGTGTGTATGTATGTATGTATGTATGTATGTATGTGTATATATATTCACACACACATATATACATCACACACACACGCACACACACACACACAATGGCATATTACACATACATCACACACACCACATCTTCTTTATCCATTCATCTGGTGATGAACACTTGGGCTGCTTCCATGTCTTGGCTACTGTAAACAATGCTATAAAGCACATGACTCGTGAATTCAGGCAGGGCTTGGCTGGGTGATTCTTCTGCTGCTTGTTGAGGGAGGGAGGTCCTTGGGAGCATGCAGCTGGCAGATGGGCTGGTCTGGAGGGACAGCGATGCTGGCACCTTGGGAGGTAGAGCTGGTAGGCTGGGCTTGGAAGGACCAGAGCACCCCCACAGGGCCTTTTTCAGAGTGGTGGATCTTCTATGGTGGCTCAGGGCTCCAAGAACCAGGGTTCCCACTGAATAAGGAGTGGGCATGGCCTTTCATGACTCAGCTTCAGAAGTCACACTTTTCTGTATCCTAGGGGTCAAGGCTGTCAGGGAGCCTGCCCAGGTTCAAGCAGAGGTAACTTTCTTTCCCTCTCCCGCTCTGCCCCTGCACAAACATCCATTCTCTTCCAGATTCTTCTCCCACATAGATTATTACAGAATACTGGGTAGAGGTCTCTGTGCTATACAGCAGGTCCCCATTGGCCAATCATTCCATATACCTCCGTGTGCACATGCCAGTCCCAAACCCCCAGTCCATCCCTCCCCCAACCTGTCCCCTTGGGTAACCCTAAGTTTTTCAAAGTCTTTGAGTCTGTTTCTTTTCTGTAAATAAGTTCATTTGTATCCTTTTTTTAGATGCCACAAATACGCAATGTCACATGATGTTTGTCTTTCACTGACTAACTTCACTTAGTATGAGAATCTCTAGTTGCTTCCATGTTGCTGCAAATGGCATCATTTCATTCTTTTGATGGCTATGATTCCACTGTATACATGTAACACCTCTTCTTCATCCACTCCTCTTTCGATGGACACTTAGGTTGCTTCCATGTCTTGACTATTGTAAATAGTGCTGCAATGAGCACTGGGGTGCATGTATCTTTTCGAATTATGGTTTCCTCGATAGATGCCCAGAAGTGGGATTGTTGGATCATATGATAGTTCTTTTTTTTTTTTTTCTTTCAGTTTTTTGAGGAACCTCCATACTGTTTTCCAATTTGATGGAAGAGTTACCTGTTCACTAAATTGTGCTGTCCACAGCCACGGAGGCCCTTAGGGGGGCGGGGGAGGGTGTAGTTCCATCAATTCTTCAGCGGCCACAGGAAGGACGTTCGTTAAATGAGTGAATACTTTAATGTAAGTGGGTTTCTTTGGCAGCTGGGGTTCATGGAAAGTCCCAGCCTAAATTTTAGAGTGACAGAGGAGATGAGATGGGGGAGATGGATAAGCAGAGGTGTGGGAGACCGCTGTTCCTGGTCAAGACAGGCAGGACGTGTGCATGGTGAGCTTCCAGAATCTGCCCAGGTCCTTGTAAATAGTGTGATCTCTGGACCCACGGTGCCAGCATTGCTGGGAGCTTGTCAGCCATGCCCAAGCCACAGGGGATCTGCTTGGACACTGAAGTATGGGACGCACTGGGGAAGGTGTCTGTTGGCAGAAAGAACTCAGCTCACGGGGTGCAGGCTTCCCAGATGAAGGGCGGTGAGATGGATCTGCTCTGCTGATGCCCCCTTCTCTGGGGTCTCCAGGGACCAGGAGGAGGGGGCTGGGGCAAGAGCACAGCCACCCTCTGGAAATGGGGGGAAGGGGCAGGAAGGAAGGTCTGTTCCGCTGGAGGCTGGGGAGTTGAGAAGAAGCAATGAAGCTGCTAAGGCAGGGGAGACCCCAGCCCCAGGCTACAGTCGCCTAACCTGCACCCCCATCATCATACCCTTCCAGCCTCCCCTGGGGTCCTCCAGGCACCTGCCCACCCTCCACCCTCCCACAGGGCTGGGAAATGTCTTTCCCTCTGGAGTGGTGGCTCTCCTTCCCTTTATTAGTGACTTGATCCCCGCAACCCCCATCTCCTGTCTGGTTCTATCCACCCTTCTGTTCTCTGCTTATGTCACCTCCTCTGGGAAGACCCCCCCTGACTAGCTAGCTTCTCTGTTACCTTGGGCCCTAGAACTCTGATTCTTGGAGCTCGCATCACACTGAAATAAGGTCTTCAGTGCAAGCCCTCGCATGCTCGGTTGGAAGCCGAGCCTGTGTTCCTGGACCCCCTCCTCCACCTCCCCGCAACCCCACCCCCACCCCTTCAATTTGCATGGTGTAGGTAGGGTTCAACCCATACTTGTTTAATGAATGATTGAATGGATGGATGAATGATTGAATGGATGGATTGCTCAGTTGGTAAGATACGGCTCATTGGAAAATTCCATTTTCCAGGTATCTGTACTCCCGGAAGATGTTTGGGTCTTCACTTTCTTTCTGGCCAATAGAACACCACCCCTGTCTGAGCCATGGGCAAGCCTGGGGCAGGGGGTGAATCAGGCTGGGGATCCCAGACCCCCTAGTCATGGGGTTAGCGTGAGGGTTTGACCTCAGACACAAGGGCAGTGTGCTGGGGCTTCTGGAGGCATTGTCCTTTCCTGATGAGAGAGGACCATGGGGTGACCAGCCTGTCCCAGGCTGTCTGGCACTTTCCAGGCAGACTGCCCTTCAGTCCCGGCCAGAGGGGGATGGCTGGTCACCCTGGGTGCCGACCACCATTGCTTCCTGTCTGAGATGCTGTGTCTCCAGCTTCAGAGGCATCTTAGGACCAGAGGTGATGCATTTAAGGGTAAAAGTCTAACTTGCTGAGACCATCTAAGCAGAAAAAGAGTCCTCCGTGACATCCCTGAACCACAGGGGAAAAACCCTGGCATTTTCTCCTTCTTATTTCCTGTGATGTGACATAATCGACTATCTTCATTGCTTCAGCCTCTTAGGTGAGTCAGCCACGACTTGCCGCTGGAAGCAGTCCTGATACAGTCAGTAACATGCAGGGGAAAGTGTCAATAAAATCCAGACCAGTGGGGTCTCAGGGATGCCGAAGGCAGGGTCTCTGAGGGCTCCAAGTTCTAGAAACGCATCGGCCAACAACAGGAGGCCTTGGGATCCGGGTCTCAAGCTGGAAACCGCTGGGGCCTCTCGCTGTCATAGGTGCTCCCCCCACCTTGCCCGACACCATCTGTTCAAATATTGTCAAACAGAGAGATCCTGTGTTGAAAAACTCCAGCACAATTAAACTATGCGTTTTACTTGCCGCAACAGGCAGAGCCATTATTTGAGCATCGCCACTACACAAATAAGCCTTCCCATTTCAGTTGGTAAGCCATGTGTGCCAGGCGCATGAAAAGCTGAATCACATGCATTATTTTGTCTTGGTGATGTGCACATTTTTCATGGCCTGATAGAGGTGTGTGTGGTTTGGCCCTGTTCACAAATTTCCCCGCCCATCCCCGTAAGCTTCGAAACAAAAGTGCTCTCTTTACACGTCTCTCATCGACCTTTCATCCGGAGCCTTCCTGTGAGCCAGATTGAATGAGGGCTCTGAATTTCAAAGGGAGGCTCCCAGAAACACGCTGGACCTCCTGCTCCCCCGGTCACTGTGTTCATGGAGTCTTGCGCCTTTTGGCTCCTCTCCAAGTTAGGAGTCCCCCCACCCCACCCCCTGCCCCAGTTACTTGTCCATTCTTCTTCCCCCTGGGAGGGTGCTGGCAGCTTCCCTGGACAAGGAAGAGCAGCAGAGGATGTCAACCCAGGGTTTACATCAAACAGATGGATCATCTGGAAGCTGCAGGTCATGATCAGAACCTCACTGTGCTGCAGAATGCTCGTAGGTCACCTGCCCTCGGGACTAAGTTCATTTGGGGCTGATTACTTCTCCTTGAGAGGGCTGGCCTGTGCACTGCAGGAGGCTGAGCAGCGCCCCAGCCTCCACCCATGCCTGGAACACTCCTCTGCCCAGTTGTGACAACCAGGACCTTTCCAGACATTGTCCCCCCGCCACCCCCCACCCCAGGGTGGCGGGGGAGTGGTCACCCCTGCATGGTTGAGAACCACAGATATAGGGAACCCCAGCAGTGATAACAGGGACGTTATCAGATTCAGCAAAGATAACCAGCTCCCATACTAGGGCTGGGGACATGCAGTTGGGGGAGGTTGACATTAGTGATTGGCCAGGATGTCCAGTCGGTTCCTTTTTTTTTTTGGCCATGGTGTGCAGCAGCTTGATGGAGCATCTCATTTCCCAGAACAGGGATTGAACTCCAGGGCTGCAGCTGTGAAAGTGCCAAATCCTAACCCCTAGACCACTGGGGAACTCCCACATCAGCTAGATTTTTGGTGACTGGGGGGGAAAAGGTGGAGAAAAGGAGAGGTCGGTTTGCAATCCCTTCATCATGTTCGAAGAGAAATATCTCCATCAGTCCCAACCCATTGCGTTTGCACTTGATTTTCTAAACATCCTCCTGAGCCGACCGTCCACACAGCTGTTGGCACAGAGGAATCTGACACCAGTCGGAGTGAGGCTCAAGTTCACTGCTGAAGCCTCCTGCTAGGCTGGCTTGGGGAGCTCCACATGCACCAGAGGCTCAACGACAATGAGCATCTAGTGTGTGTTGGGGGGGTCTCTGCTCAGCGATATTGGTGCAGGGGGTTGGGGTAGAGGGGGTCGCTGCAGGTTAGAGAGGGGCCTGGGCCAGCTCTTGAAAGAAAGTGGGTCAGTGGGAGTTCCCATTGTGGCTCAGTAGGTTAAGAACCCGACTCGTATCCATGAAGATGCGGGTTTGATCCCTGGCCTCACCCAGGGGGTTAAGGATCTGGTGTTGCCACAGGTGCGGCTGCGACGTTGACACGGCTGTGGCGTAGGCCAGCAGCTGCAGCTCTGATTCGACTCCTAGCCTGGGAACCTCCATGTGCTGCAGGTGTGGACCTAAAATGCAAAAAAATTAAAAAAGAAGATTGGAAGGGGATCAGTGGGGCGATCGCCACCTGTTGCCCAATTATCTTATGTGTGTGCTGAGCTCTGAATGGGTGTGATGGGTGCCAAGTGCCGGGACCCAGACCCAGCCAGGAAGGCCCAGGCTCCCAGGCTGGGAGCCAGGGGGACAGAAGGCAGGGTGGGTGGCCAGAGTGTGGAGGGAGGAGCTGGTGAAGCTGGCGGGGGCTGGGCAAGCCTCTGCAGGGGAGCTGCACAGAGCTGCAGAAAATGGACCGAGGGAGGGCCCGGGGAGACACACTGGCTTAGGCCAAGGGCCCCAGGTGGCAATTCAGTGTCCTTTCCAGAAACAGTGACTGAGCTCAAACTGGGCACGCGTCCATTTGGGGGCTGGTGGGAGATGAAACAGAGGGGTAGGATGAGGGAGCCTGGAGGAGCCTTGAATGCTAGGCCCAGGAGGCCGAGGTCCTGACATGGCCTCAGGGAGGGGACCCCGGACAGGGTTCTGCACAGGATCAAGGTTTGCAAACCCCAGGGACTGAGCCAGTGGGGTCTGGGCCAGATGGTGGGGCTCCCACCGGGGGCCTGGCCCCAAGCTCAGCTTACAGCAGCCCACTCCCTCTCCGAGGAGCCTCCTGCCTCCCGCCAGCCCCCCTTCCCCGCGTTCCTGCTTGTGCCCCTTTCATTTTAATGGTGATAAACAAAACGCCCCTCCACAAAAGCCCAGTGTGTGGAAAGTTGGGGGTGCACAGTTCCCAGCCTCACACCCCATTTATCCCTGGTGAGAAGTAGGGGGTCAGGCAATTATCAAGAGAGTGTGACCGAGGGAGACAACCGATTGTGGATAATTAGGTCAAAAGCCCCTCTGTTTCCTAAGCACCGGCCGTTTCTGCCAGAATCAGCTGGAGAGGGGCCTGGGCTCTGCAGGGTGTTGGGGTGTGGGCGGGCCTGGGGGCCCACACAGACCCCCTCTGCCCCTCCCGCCCCCAGGGAGGTCAAGATGTGGCCTCTGAGGGCAGAGGTTCCTAGGGGCAGAGGGCTGGGAGGTGGCTCTGTGTTTGGGGGTGAGTTTGAAAGCACCTCTTCTATCCTTCCTCCAAGCCCGGGACCCCAAGGTGCTGGGGTGGCGGAAGCCAGGCTGGGTCCCTTTTCTGGCTGTTGGTGCCACTGGGCAGCTCTTTGGGTTTTCTTTTTCTTTCTTTTTGGTTTTGGTGTGTGTGTGTGTGTGTGTGTGTGTGTTTAGAGACACACCCACTGCATATGGAGGTTCCCAGACTAGGGGTCAAATTGGAGCTGCAGCCTCCAGCCTACACTACAGCCCCAGCAACACGGGATCCCAGCTGCATCTGCAACCTACACCACAGCTCACAACAACGCTGGATCCTTAACCCACTGAGGGAGGCCATGGATCGAACCCACGTCCTCAAGGATACCAGTCGGGTTTGTTAACCACCGAGCCACAACGGGAACTCCTCTTTGGGTTTTCCTACAGCCCCTCACTGGGGGTGTCAGCACAGGGACAGCCAGTGTGTAACACAGGCATTCAGCATCTTCCCTTCCCCTCATGCCTGGCTCTGTGCTCTGAGCGGGTGGTCCCAAATTCCACCCTCATGCTCCTCCCTACCAGCTTCCAGATGCAGCCCCAGTGGGGTGGGGCAGTCTCCATTCCTTGGGATCAGCTGTCTCTGTCACAACCACACAGAGAGGGTTTCCCGCTGGGAGTGGATGGCACGCAGGCCAGGCTATGGGGTCTTGGTGGTGTTTCTCTGTAATGCACGGGCCTCTGCATTCAATGCCGCACCTTCGAAGCAGTTCTTAGGGCCCACAGGCCAGATGCTGTCCTAGAAGCTGGGGCAGGAGGTCACTGAAAGACAGCCGCAGGCCTCCCAGGGCGGGGAATGAGGCAGGAGACAGATACACACCAAGATACAGTGTGGAGTTCCTGTTGTGGCTCAGCAGTTACAAACCCAACTAGTATCCATGAGGATGCGGGTTCCATCCCTGGCCTCGTTCAGTGGGTTAAGGATCCAGCGTTGCGGTGGCTGTGGTGTAGGCCGGCAGCTGCAGCTTTGATTAGAGCCCTAGCCTGGGAACTTCCATATGCCATGGGTGAAGCTCTAAAAATCCCCCCCCACAAAAGATGCAGTGCAGGTTGGCCAGTGCCTCACGATTCAGCCAGGCATCCGCCTGGGAGTCAGAGCCCACAACCCAAGAACCTGCAGGCTGCATCCGCCTGAAGCATTGGGAGCCTTCTGAACTAAGAAGGGGGGGCTTTCTTGGAGGAAGGGTCCAGACCTGCGTGGGTGGAAAAGGGGCCGGTGAGGGCCTGGAGTCCTGGGCAGTGGAAGGAGAGGGGCGAGGGAAGGGCCTCATTTCCCACCTTGCAGCCCAGCTCCTCAAAATTCAGATTTCCAGAGAGAGACTTCCACCCCCATGCCAGCCCCCATCCATCCTGCGCCCAGCGCTCTGTCTAGGTCTGGATTGGCAGGGTGAGGACAGAGGGTTAAGGATTGGGCATTGTCACCACCGCGCCCAGGTGAACTTTCATACACTGCGGGGTGCAGCCAAAAGAAAAAAAACGGGTGAGGATGGGTGCCCAGGAGAAACCACACTGGGTGCTACTGGCAGGGGCAGGAGGCAGAGTGTTGATTATTGGGGGGATGCAAAGGGGACAGAACTTTGTCCCCCAGGCTGAGGTGGCCTGGGGAGCGGGAGGAGGAAGAGTGGGCAGCCCATTGGCCACACTGGAGGGAGTGCCCAGAGACAGAGGAGGCAGGAGTCCTTGGGGGGGGGGGGAGCCCGGCTCTTCCCCTGGGGTCCTCCCTCCTGGGCCGGTGCTGGCCTTGGCTTCTCTTATTGAGAACAAGCCGATTTCCTAAGGAGTTTTAATGTATCGCCTGATGACTTCACAATTCTATAAGGTTGGTGATCTCCCCTCATTTTATGGATAAAACAGGCTGGGAGACTCCAGTTCCTTGCCTCCGGCCTCATGGCTCCGAGGTCCGCTTGACGCCCACACATCCCCTCTGAAACTATCGGCGGCGCCTCTAGATGTGCTCTTTAGCTCATTTAGCAATAAATCAGTAAACACAAATGCTCCCGAAAATTTCCCGATACCCTTTACTGGGACTGTAACGGGGCCCAGGTAGGAGTGTCTTAAAACCAGAGCTAGGACACACCTCGCCTGCCAGGGGGCGCTGTTCTTCACCACCGCGCCACGCAAGGCTGGCAGGACCCCGCTGGACTGAAGATAACAATGAAAAGCATCTTTTGCTTTTTGTTTTTTTGGGCGGAGGCTATGGACATTTCCGGGCCAGGGATCGAACCCACGCCATGCGCCACAGCAGTGACAATGCCCGATCCTGAACCTGCTGAACCGCCAGGGAACTCCTAAAGAGCATCATTCTAATTCTAATTTTAAATTAATCTTTTATGGGGGGGGGGAAATCCCTGGGTATTAGAGGGATCCGATTCAAAAACCGAAAGAATACAGGAAGGTAGAAAATGAAAACTGGCCTTCCTCCCACCCCCTCTCCTTTTCTTAGGTATTTTTCAGAGTTCCTTTAGAAAGTATCGTTTCCAGACTCTTCTCATTCGCCTTCTAGCTGTACATCACCTACTCAGGAAACCCAGCATGTTTAGTACATGTCAAAGACACTTTTCAACTCAGAGAAAAATCTCTCTCTAAGCTACTTGAAGGAGTTTTAAAATCCTGTTCTGAGGAATCTTTGCTCTGAGGGAAAAACGTTAAGTTCATACCTTTGTTCATCGGATAAATTAAAGCAAGACCTAGACTCTCCTCCTTGGAAACATAATCTATCATCCAGGAAGAGACCCCATGCTTCTCCGGCTTTGAAACACTGCTGTTTTGTCTGACAGTCCAAAAATACATTAATAAAGCCCTGGGGATCCTTTGTGTTTGGAATTGCTTCTGTTCTAACAAGATCTCCAGATGCCCTGTCTCTGTCCCAGCGAGAGGTCCTTTTGTCACTGGTGTTAGCCACCCGGTCCGATCGGGCCTCTGAAGAAGGCACCAGAATACCCACGGGCACAGGAGCTCCAGGCGAGAGGTGGTTCTTTTCCATAAAGCAAAAGGAACCTCATCTCCTCTCTCTTCATCTTCGCAGGCTTGGCACTGGCTCAGCGAGAGGTAGTAATAAAACATTTTCAAAACGGAGCTTGTTCCTGAGCGTGTATAAAAGACGCATCAGAGAGGACGTGCTGGCTAAACGGGGTTCTGGATTTTTTAACAAGCTGCGGTGTGTTCTAAGGACCTTGCAGGGAAAGAGGAACAGGACTCGGAGGCCACGGTGATTGGCAGGGCAGAAAAGGGGCATAGAAATTAGGAAGAGCCCGAGCAACCCGGCCAGGAAAATGGAAAGGGAGCCTGTGTTGTGCTTCAGGGATCCCAAGAGAAAAGCCTCTGCATTTTAGACTCTTTCACTTCAAAGGCCAGCAGTCAACAAACTGTGACCTATGGGCCAAATCTGGCCACTGCATGTTTTTATCAATAAAGTTTTATTGGAACCCAGTCATACCCATTCACAGTTGTGACAGAGGCTCCTGGATAGTCTACAAAGCCCCAGACAGTCACTGTCTGGCTCTTTATAGAAGGTTGTCTACCTATTGTAGGCAGTAAAGAGGGGCATCGTTTGGAGTTCCCATTGCGGCGCAGCGGAAATGAATCCGACTGGGAACCATGAGGTTGCGGGTTTGATCCCCGGCCTCACTCAGTGGGTTAAGGATCTGATGTTGCTGAAAGCTGTGGTGTAGGTCGCAGATGTGTCTCCGATCTGGCACTGTGATGGCTGTGGTGTAGGCTGACAGCTGTAGCTCCGATTTGACCTCCATATGCCAAGGGTGCGGCCCTTAAAAGAGAGAGAGAGAAAGGGGCATCTCTTGTAAAGCAAAATAGGAGGCATTTTCCTAGACTGTGAGGTTACCTGAGGAGCCTGGATAAAAACAAATATGAGAGAGTTCCTTCATGGCTCAGTGGTAATGAACCCAACTAGTATCCATGAGGATTTTGGTTTGATTCCTGGCCTCGCTTAGTGGGTTAAGGATCCGGTGTTGCTGAAAGCTGTGGTGTAGGTTGCAGATGTGGCTGTGGCCATGGTATAGGCTGACAGCTGTAACTCTGATTTGACCCCTAGCCTGGGAACTTCCATATGCTGCAGGTGCGGCCCTAAAAATTAAAGAAAGAAAGAAATATGGAGGCTGTCGCCTCTGGAACTGGAGAAGGAAAGACAGGAACAGAGTTCCCCAGACTCCCCCACCTGACTCTTTGGAGGATGCTCCTGCCTTGAGAGGTGGCCTCTGGTTGTGGATTTGCCTTGACGTGTGGGGATGGGGTTAGGAGTTACAAGAGGGAGGACCGAGGCTGCCTCAGGGGCACCCAGAGGCAGAGACCCCTCAGAGCTGTCATATCTGGGGCAGGGCAGGGGGAATGCTGTATACAGGTGCAGCATGTAAATCCCAGCCCCCCAGGGGTCCTCAGAAGATGGGCTCTGGGTAGCAACGTCTCAGGCAGGGTCAGCCACAGACTGTCCCCAAACAAGCTCCTCTTTGTCTATCCAGGAGCCTCGATGTCTGACCCACAGCCAGCTGGGGGTCTCTGAGAGTGTTACCCTCTGCCTGGGTAAAGAGGCAAAAAGAGGGTTGCAGGGGTAACTCAGCTCTCTTCAGGGAGGGAGGGCATAAGGCCAAGTTGTGACATGCTTCTCCTGTCTGGGTCATTCCAGGCCCTCTTTTATTTCCTTTTCTTCTAAAGCACTAACTCTATGTTTATTTAATTATGTCCACACATAACGGTATCACTGTATGCCATGCCCTGTTCTGAGTGTTTTCCCAAAAAACAACTAACTGAACCGTCGGGGTGAACAGATGGCTTTGGTGCTGCTGAGGGATGGAGGGGGAGGGAGGCAAAAAAAGATAAAATGAAAGGAGTTCCCACTGTGGCTTAGGGGGTCAAGAGCCCAGCTAGCATCCATGAGAACGTGGGTTGATTCTGGGCCTCGCTCAGTGGGCTAAGGCTCTGGCGTTGCCACAGGCTGCAGTGTAGACTGCAGATGTGGCTCAAATTGGGCATTGCTGTGCTTGTGGTGGAGGCCAGCAGCTGCAGCTCTGATTCGACCCTAGCTTGAACACGTCCATATGCCATAGGTGTGGCCCTAAAAAACAAAAAAGATAAAGCTGGAGACAACAGGAAGGTGAGGGGTGAAGGAGCGAAGGAAGAGGAAAGAAACAGAGCCTTGAAAGGAGCAGGCAGGGGAGCAAAGTGTGCTTTTCATGGATGCAGCCCTGAGAACCCAACTGCAGAGGCGGTGACCGTCTTAGGCCCACAGCTACGATGGTTCCCGACACAAGGAAGATCTCTTGGTTAAGAACGAAACAAAATACAGCCTTCCCTTGGTGTACACAGGACTTGCATGTCTGTAAAATGGGTGCAGAATTCACTGTACTCTCATGCGGAGCTGCTTTCTGGGCGCTGACACTCACAAGCAGGTTATCACGTACATGAATGGCGTGTGGGAGACACGGGACAATTTTTTGTTGGGAGTGGCTGTTCTATGCCTGGTGGGTCCCTGGCTCCCATCCCCTGGAGGCTGGGAGGCTCCTCCTTCACCTCCTTCCCTGCTGGTGCCAATCAAAAAATGCCTCCTCCGATCTCCAAAACCGCCTCTAGGGGGCAGTACCACCCCCTGTTGTGATCACCTATCTGCTGTGTGCTCTCACAGTACTTACTCTGTGTGTGTGCCAGGCACTGTGACAGGCAGGGGACGCGGGGGGGAGGGCTGGGCGCATAAACGAATCAGATGTGGTAGCCAGCCCCAGGGACGAATGGACTCTCCTTTAATCAGGGGTGCCAGATTTAGCCAATAAAAATATTGCATGGGCTATACTTAACGCTAAAAAGGACTTGTTTATTTGAAATTCAATGCGACTAGACGTCCTGATTTTTAACTGGCAACCCTATGGATTATACCAAGGGCAGGGGACATGATGGATGGTGCCTGCAGAGAGACAAAGGGGACTCAGAGGAGGGGCCTCAGGAGGGAGAGTGGAGACTACTTCAGGCACTGGTGTGAGCTCTGCCCCTTGCACCATTCACAAGGCACAGTAGCTCCTTGCACACTCACACTGATTCATGGATGGACGTCATTACCCCAGCTGGCCAGTGAGGCCACTGAGGTGCTCAGAGGCCATGGGACACACAAACACTCATCCGATAGGGGCAGGAGAGGGGTGGCTGGGGTGACTCTCCCTATAACTGTCTATGGGAGGAGCCCCAGCACCCTGGGGTCGAGTGATGCATCAGAAGGGCAGGCAGGTGTGGCAGCATCCCGCTGGAAGACCTGACACTAGACATGGTGTCCACAGGGAGACCCAAGTCTCAGGGAGCCTGGCTTAGCATTGCAGTTTAGCAGGAGTTCCTGCTGTGGTGCAGTGGGTTAAGGATTCACAGCATTGTCTCTGCGATGGCTCAGGTTTGATCCCTGGCCTGGGAACTTCCATATGCAGTGGGTAGAGCCAAAAAAAAAAAAAAAAAAAAAAGAATTGGGGTTTAGCATGTGTGGCTTTGAAGGGGGTGAATGCCTGTGTGGCTACAGAGACCAGAGCTCCCTGGGATGTGAGAAGAAAATTGCTTTTTCAAGGAGTCTGGCTCACCTGGAAGAGAAGAGGATAAAAGGCATGCATTTGTTCTAAGGAAAGAGCACAGGTGCCTCCAGCCAGCCCCGCACCCGCCACCCAGCACACTCAGCTCCCCGGCCTTGTCATCACCTCCTTACCAACCCCTTCCTCTGCGGGCACAGGATGAGGCAAGGATGTCCCCAGGAGATGGACAGGGATGATGCTAGAATCAGCAGGTTTCATTCTTTTTTTTTTTTTTTTCCTGCACCTGTGGCACATGGAAGTTCCTGGCCCAGGGATCGAACCCTCGCCCCAGCAGTGACCCGAGCCACCGCAGTAATACCACCAGATCCTTAATCCAATGCGCCACAAGAGAACTCCTAGCAGGCTTCATTCTTAGCTTAGATGGGTTCTGATTTGGCCTTGGCTTCACTGGACCGGCTTCCATTGAAACTCAGATTTTATAACTTTGGGGAATGAGTTCATAGTTAGGAGAGCAATATTCTCTCCACTGATTGCAGGAGCGAGAGAAACTGGCCTGGGACCTGTTGCTGGTCACCGTGTCCTGTCCTGTGGGGACCCGTGGGAATTCAGAGGAGGTTTTTCTCTGCTTCAGGAAGAGAAGGGAAAATCCTGAAAGGAAAGTTTAAAGGAGCTGCAGGCTCAGTTAAAGCCCTCATTGCTTTCTTCAGGGGGAGATGTCAGATAGGATTTGTGAAAAGTCTGGGTGCAAAAAGAAATAGATTTTGTTTCTTTTAAAAAAAGTAATGTTGGGAGTTCCTGGTGTGGCACAGTGGAAACAAATCCGACTAGGAACCATGAGGATGCGGGTTCGATCCCTGGCCTTGCTCAGTGGGTTAAGGATCTGGTGCTGCCCCGGTGCTGCCGTGAGCTGTGGTGTCGGTCCAAGACGAGGCTCAGACCTGGTGTTGCTGTGGCTGTGGCGGAGGCCAGCAGCTGCAGCTCCAATTCAACCCCTAGCCTAGAAACTTTCATATGATGTGGATGCAGCCCTAAAAAACCAAGGAAAAAAAAAGTCAACTTTCCCTGATTATGGAAACATTTTAAAAGTGTATGCCCATTCCAGCATTCTGCTTACTGAAGAAAATTTAGGAAAAATATAGAAGAGTACATCACAGTAACTGAAAATCACCTGTAATCTTACTAGCCAGCGTAAGCTCATTTTTGAAGTAAAAAGAATAAACTAACCACTAACGAAACATTGCCAGCTCAGTCAGCCCTCTGTGGGTGAGCAGACGAGAATCACTTGTTTTTCATATACAGATGATTTGTATAAAATAGATACAAAGATGGCTTTAAAAGATTCTTGAGGGCTTTGATATCTCCTTTGAGTCATCTTACCTACGCATTTCCTGGTTAAGCATTTTCTCTTCATCATAGGCAGTTTAAAGGGAAACATTAGTTCAGCTCTTGTTAAAATAATTAAAAAGTAATAAGGTTTTGCAATATGGATCCTAACATAAGGCTCCGTATTTCAAAAATAGGTCAAAAATTGCACTACTCAGCCATAAAAAGAAGAACAAAATCATGCCATTTGTAGCAACAGGGAAGAACCTAGAGATGATTGTACCAAACCACAAGAAAGAAAAATAGCCTCTGATATCATGTACATGTGAAATCTGAAAAAGTGACATCAATGAACATATTTACAGAAATAGACCCACAGGCATGAGGATGCAGGTTCGATCCCTGGTCTCACTCAGTGGGTTAAGGATCTGGCGTTGCTGTGAGGTGTGGTGTAGGTTGCAGACATGGCAATGCAGATCTGGCATTGCTGCTGTGGCTGTGGCATAGGACTGCAGCTGCAGTTCGGATTAGATTAGACCCCTAGCCTGGGAACCTCCATATGCTGTGGGTGTCACCCTAAAAAGACAAAAATAAAATAAAATAAAAATAATATAATATAATATATATAACCAACAAGAACCTACCGTATAGCACAGGAACTATATTCAATATCCTGTAATAACCTATAGTGGAAAAGAATATGAAAATGGATACATACATATATGCATAACTGAATCACTCTGCTCTACCTCTGAAACTAACCCAACCTTGTAAGTCAACTATACTCCAATAAAATTTTTTAAAATAATTGCGCACAACCCCGAGTGGGAAGGCCTGGAGGAAGAAATGAAACCTCACTCGTAGTCATTCTCTGGTTTGGTCAAGCGATAACCAACAGCCAGGACGTTTAAACTTCTGAAACTCAGTTTCCTTTTCTGTAGTGATGCCCTGGAATCTCTCAGCAGAAGATGCCTATCAGAACCACCCTGGTGAGCTTTTAAAAATATGCAGCGGTGGGCCGCATCAGGGGATCTGGCTCAGTGGGCCTCGGGCAATGGCGTGGTGGGAAGGAGAGGGGATCTTGGTATTTCCAGAAACTTCCCCAGGCAGTGATGTGCTGAAACAGCTTGTTCCAACTTGAGCAGATTTTTAAAATTTGTGAGTTGGTTGTTAAACAGTCCCTATTAGAAATTCAAATAGCTAAGCTTACCATTCAGTAAATTCCATTTAAAATAAAGGTACTAAATCCTCGAAACTCATCACTTCCTAACTGTGTTCATTTTATTCTTCCCTGTGCTGAGACACATCCTTTGCATCTATTGTGTCTGCATGTCGGCAACATCCTATACAGGCTGCAGCTCCAACTCCCCTTTCCATGAGCCACACTAGTAGCTTGAAATCAGCTACAGTGGGAGTATTTACACCACAGAAATTGGCAGATGCTACAAATCAGGGGCTTCTTTCCCCCTGGTGGTCAAGTTATTAAACATTCTCCAGTGTCCCACTATCCCCGGGCTGATGTAGGCTTCCTTCAGAACCAATAAATAATACAGTGATCACTGACTCATTTTTTTAAAAAACCTTGACCTGAGGATTAGGCTTCTTGCTTTCTCTCGCTGAGGTGGGAGTGCCTCCCGGGGCAACCAGCTCAGAGGCTGCAGTGTCTCTTTCGCCGAGCTTTTCTTTTAAAGGAGGGATGTTTGCTTGGCTCTCGCCTGGTGCTGAAGAAGCAGGTGTGTTTGTGCAGGTCTTTAAGGCATCTTTAAAGCAAATAGGCTCGATAAAACCTTTTCTTTTCTCTTTCCTTCATTCGCCTGTTACTTCTATTGATCCAGGTCTTTCCACAGGCACAGAGTATGCTGGCTGTGTTTGTACATTTCTGCAAAGAGATAATCGTGGAAGCCTGGTGTATAGAAATGGGCTCTGTTACGGTGGACTGGAGCTGAGGGGGTGCCCAGGGACTTCCTCTCCTTTGAGATTTTGGTGTGTGGAAGATTTTCACTTGAACTCCTCTCCCCAACTTGGCCTAGCTCCTTTGTTGCCTTATTTAGAATGCATACCAGCTATTGTGAGGTAAGAATACCCCAGGATAAATCAACTCCCTCCCTGGCCTTTTATGGAGAGGTCAAGCTTCCCTCCTCCGGCATGTGGCCAGGTGCTCTGCTTTCCAGATTCAGGTGTATTTTTTGGCACCTTCAGAGCTGACACAAATGGATTGTATGTAAAGTGCTGGATTGCGTGTAAAGTGCTGAGATGTAACATAGTGTTGAAGTGAGCCCTGTGGGGAGTTCCTTGGTGGCCTAGGGGGTTAGGGATCTGGCACTGTCACTGCTGTGGTGCAGGTTTGATTCCCTGGCCTGGGAGCTTCCACAGGGCAGGGGCATGGCCACAAAATAATAATGATTAAAAAAAAGATAGGGAGTTCCCGTCGTGGCGCAGTGGTTAACGAATCCGACTAGGAACCATGAGGTTGCGGGTTCGGTCCCTGCCCTTGCTCAGTGGGTTAACGATCCGGCGTTGCCGTGAGCTGTGGTGTAGGTTGCAGACGCGGCTCGGATCCTGCGTTGCTGTGGCTGTGGCGTAGGCCAGTGGCTACAGCTCCGATTAGACCCCTAGCCTGGGAACCTCCATATGCCGCGGGAGCGGCCCAAAGAAATAGCAAAAAGACAAAAAAAAAAAAAAAAAAAAAGATAAAAGGTGAGCCTTGTGTGTCTCTCTCTGAGTTGCCCCCCCCCAAAGGCCAGCTCTTCCCTGCCCAAGTTCTGAACCACATGAGAAATAATGGAGTTGCAAAGGCTACCTTTGCAATTGATCAAGGCCAGGGTAAGGACATGGTTTGTATCCGTAGGCAGATAAGCTCTCTAATACGAAAGTCCAAGCATAGCAGAGGGTTTTGGTGGATCTGGGCAACCCCCACTCCACAGCACACTCCTAAGAATGGACCTCTCACCCTCCTAAGAGCGGACCTCTCACTGCTCACGACTGGTTTCCTCTTCCAAACCCACCAGCCAGGAAGGACAGTGAGTGATGGGCACAGGGAGTCAGGAGTCCTGCCAACATACCCTCTCCCCTGGATGGAATCCTGAGGGGCTCCTCACAGCTACCCCCGGCCTGGCCTGGCCAGCAGTCCCTGTTAACACAGGTCCTTACCTGCAGAGACTCTGGAAAACTCCTGGATGTTGAAAGCTGAGCTCTGCCTGTGCTCAACCAGATTTACAGAACCAAAAGGGGAGCCCCCTGGTCATTGCTGGGCGCCTTGGGGAGGAGAGCGGGATCCCATAGTAAAAGCTGGCTGTGCCTACAAAGTCCAAAGCTCTGGTTTCTTTTACTGGGTTGAGTTGGATCCTCTCGAAAGTCATGTCCACCTGGAGACTCTGCATGTGGCCTGGTTTGGAAATAGGGTCTTTGCCAATGTAACCAAGTTAAGGGAGGGTCATCCTGGGTTAAGGTGAGCTCTACATCCAAGACGACCAATGTCCTTATAAGAAGAGTGAAATGAGGAGTTCCCATCGTGGCTCAGTGGAAATGAACCAGACTAGTACCTATGAGGATGTGGGTTCGATCCCTGGCCTCGCTCGGTGGGTTAAGGATCCGGCGTTGCCATGAGCTGTGGTGTGGGTCACAGACACAGCTCGGATCCCGCATTGCTATGGTTGTGGTGTAGGCTGGCAGCTGTAGTTCCTAGCCTGGGAAACTCCATATGCTGCGGGTGTGGCCCTGGGAAAAAAAAAACAAAGAAGAAGAAGAGTGAAATGTGGACACAGAGACATAGACAAGGAAAGACATCATGTGACGACAAAGGCAGAGATGGGAGTCAGGCTGCCACAAGCCAAACAGTCCCAAGGACGGCTGGCAAATAGCTGAGGCTGGAAGAAGCCTGCAAGCCTTCTTCCCTGGAGCCTCCAGCATGCGGGTCCCTGAAAGCAGGAGCAGGTAGACCTTTGGTGGAGAGAAGATGAAGTGATGGCAAATACCAGGTGGCCTTGGGTCTGTACAGGGTGGTGGCAGGGAGGTGGGACACCCATGGCTTCACTTCCAGTGAGGCCCCGCATCTCCCAGGTGCCTGCAGCCCTTCCCAGTCTGTCAACCACGTCCCTGATGGGAGAGATTTATCTGTGGAAATCCCTAGATTCCATCTGGACTGCTACAGAGAGTAGTGAGACAGGCCCCCAGGGGCCATTCAGGTCCCTTGAGGCTACTCTTCCCCTGTCTCACATGTAATAAGAGGGGATTCCTTCCACTCTCCCTCCAGCCCAGCATCCCTACTCTCTTCCTGGGTTTAGCCTTGGCAGGAGGGGAAACCTGGCAGAGACTTTTTTTTTTTTTTTTTTTTTTTGGCTTTTTAGGGCCTGCACCCATGGCATATAGAAGTTCCCAGGCTAGGGGTTGAATTGGGGCTGTAGCCACCAGCCTACACCACAGCCACAGCAATGCAGAATCTGACACATCTGCGACCTACACCATAGCTCATGGCAATGCCAGATCCCTGACCCACTGAGTGACACCAGGGATTGAACCCAAAACCTCATGGATATTAGTTGGATTCATTTCTGCTGCACTACAATGGGAACTCCTTGTCTCGTATTTTAGATTTCGCATGTAAGTGATATCATATATTTGTCTTTCTCCGACTTACTTCACTTAGTATGATAATCTCTAGGTCCATCCATGTTGCTGCAAATGTCATGATTTCATTCTTTTTCATGGCTGAATAATATTCCATTGTAATATACATACCACAACTTCTTAATCCTTTCACCTGTCGATGGACATTTAGGTTGCTTCCTTGTCTTGGCTATTGTGAATAGCCTGACTGAGACTCTTAATTCAACCCAACCATCATCTTTAAGCAGAGTGAGGATATATTGTATGAAATCACAAGGAGGGCTGGGGAGGGGCCGTAGGGGGTGGTTCTGTGTGGACTGAGCTGATTTGAGGAGCCCTGAACAGGCAGTGAAGGATGCCCTTGTATCCTTCCAGATGCTGTTGAGGAGCTGACAGCTCATTCAAGGCCTTGTCCAGGTGCTCTGCTGTGGCTAGTGCCATCAAAAGGGGGCTGAGGACAGGGCACCTGAGATATGCAGGTCTTGCTGTGTCATTACCAAGTTTAATTTTCAAGATAATGGAAGGTACTGTAGAGAGAAGCATCCATTGCTAGAGACTTAAGACTCTTCTCTTCCAGCTGGTTTGTTGTGGAGAGAACGTGTGTCGAATTCCTGGTCTGAAGCCAAGCGGAGCATGTTCGTCATCAGCAATGGGAGGAGATTGAACGGTTCACGCTGGCGGGCTGATGAGCTGCCTCTTGGAACAAGTCCTCGTGTGGAGGCAAGGCAGGGATTAGCAGACTGAATCTGACCTTGGACATTCCAATTCTCAGCCCTCGGCGCTGGCCTGATTCTCATCTCAGCTTTATCCTTTCTCCTCCAGGGAATCAATGCCTGTCTTTGGAGTCTGGTTTCCATTTTACATTCTGACCACTGAGATAGAGCCCATTTATTAGGTCCCCCCCAAAAAATGTCTGATTCTATTGCTGAAAAATCACCAGGGCCATTCTCGAGCAGAATATATTTCCTCGGAGAGTCCTTGCCTCTTTTGGTTAAAGGGGAAAGTTGCATTTTTCTACCTAATCCTGTTGTGAAATTTTTGCCTTCATTCAACGTATTCATTCAGATAACACCTCTCAGCCTCCCCATTGCTCACTCCTAATCTTTTATTTATCTTTTCTGAGATTTATAACTTACATATGCGTCTGTTCCTCTTTTTAAATTTATTGCATTGCCTCACTCTCGTTCCCATCACACCCCTGCACCCCGCTCCCCGCCTGCCCACTATCCTTGGCGGAGCCCAGCACACTCAGCATACCCTTTGCTACCCTCTCCCTTCCTTTGTCCAGAACATTCCATTTCTCCAGTTAAAATATTGCCTTCGACAATGTCTTCACTCTGCTTAAAGATGATGTTCATTTTTTTAAATTCACAACTTCTGGTGTGTTTTGAATACAAAGCAGAGTCTAACCTTCATGAAGTAAAAACCACCTGCTTTGCTTTCATCTCCAATCCAGGGCATTTACTTTCAACAACAATATACAAAATAAGCATGATCTTTGCTGGGGTCTTATTTTATTTTATTTTTTATTTTTTTATTACTCAATGAATGTATTACATTTATAGTTGTGCAATGATCATCACAATCCAATTTTATAGGATTTCCATCCCACAACCCCAGTGCATCCCCCCACCCCCTGAATTGTCTCCTTTGGAAACCATACATTATTCAGAGTCGATGAGTCAGTATCTGTTCTGCAAAGAAGTTCATTCTGTAGGGTCTTTTTTTAATCTTTCAAAATTTTTATTAACTATAGCCATCATGCTGTACATTACATCTCCAGGAATTTTTTTGGTTTTTTTTTTTTTTTTTTTTGGTTTTAGGGACACACCTGTGGCACATGGAGGTTCCCAGGCTAGGGACTGAATTAGAGCTATAGCTGCCAGCCTACGGCACATCCACAAAGGGTCCGAGACGTGTCAGCAACCTACATCACAGCTCACAGCAACGCCGGGTCCTTAACCCACTAATTGAGGCCAGGGATTGAACCCGAAACCTCATGGTTACTAGTCAGATTCGTTTTCACTGCGCCACAAAGGGAACTCCATCTCCAGGACGTGTAAGTGCATGTTTGTACCTTTTGAATACCTTCACTCATTCCCCCTCCCATCCCCATCACCTCTGAGAATCACCAACCTGTTCTCTGTATCTATGACTTCTCGTGTGTGTGTATGTGTACATGTGTGCCTGTGTTTTAGATAAGCGATTTCATACAATATTTGGCTTTGTCTGTCTGACTTATTTCACTTAACATTATGCTCTCAAGCTTCATCCACGTTGTGGTCCATGGCAGGATCTCTTTCTTCTTCACCACAGTTTCTTTTTCCAGCCATCTGTCAATAGACACTTAGGTTGTTTCCAAGTCTTGGCTATTGTAGATGAGCTGCAATGGACATGGGGGTACAAAGATCTTTCTGAGAGAGTGATTTTATTTCCTTCAGCTATATACCCAGAGGAGGAGATGCTGGATTTGCTCAGTAGTTCTCGTTTGAATTTTTTGAGGCACCTCCAGTACTGGTTGCCATAGAGTCTGCACCGATTTACCTTTCTACCAACAGCCCACAAGATTGCCCCTTTTCTACATTCTTGCCGACATTTTTTATTTCTTGTCTTCTTGATAATAGCCATTCTGCTAGGGTCTTTTTTTTTTAAGTTTTAGGCAAAGTGTTTCATTGCCATCTCGCTCATTGAGTCTGCAAGGGGTGTTTGTTCTTGTGTTGGAGACTCTTCTGTTTTGCTAGAGAAGATAACAGAAATGAATAAGGAGGGTAGATGAAACCAGGTGTAGGAGCAATTAGCTTGTGAAATCAGTTCGCCCTGGATAAAGTAGAACATTTGTCTGCGTTGAATGGAGTTAGGAGGGATGGAAGCAAATAGACATGAGGAGGTCAATATTCACGAGGGCTTAACCCAGCCACTCATGGATGCTACCTTTTCTGGTTCCATGTGTGCACTGCCCCCCAAAATGCAGGTAAAGCCCACAGCCACTCAACAGGCTAATGGTCCAGCTGCAGCTATTGGCCAAGTGAACTTGCTCCTGTGACTCTTCAAAGAGCAAGCATTCCTGCTATCTGCTGAGCCTCCTGGTTTGACTCTAGGCTGGTCCCAGTAAGCACCCCATTGGCAGGGAAGACTGACGCAGCGGAGAGAGAGGACCTGTGAACGCTGCAAAGCCCAGGATTCAGGAGTCTGGTCCTTTAACCCCACCAGCACGTGAGCCTGAGTTAGCCAGCCCCAGACCTCTCCCTTTGTTTCTTGCTGTGGTTCCGAGTTGATTTCATAAACCGTGTGATCTGAGCATCTTGACTTGGTCTGTGAGCCTTTCTGTTTCCCCGACAGCCTGCCTGGTGGGGCTTCTGGAAGCCAGTCCTGCGTCAGTGACAGGACCCTTGGTCTGGCTGAGACCTCAGTGGTTGCACTGATGTTCCTCAGCTGTTCTATGGATGCTGGTCTGGAGTGTATTAGGGTCCTCCAGAGATGGGTATGTTTGTTTTGTGAGGCTTAGTTTTGTGTATCATCTTGACATGCCAACGTAGCTAGTGAGCTGTTATTCTGGGTGTGTCACTATGGGGTTTCTGGAAAGGTTTGGCATTTGAATTGGTAGACTGAACAAAGAAGCCATCCAATGCGCCCTCCAATGCGCTCAAGCCATCGAGGGTCCAAACAGAACATAAAGGTAGAAGAAGGGCAAATGTGCTCTCGGTTTGAGCTGGGACAAGCCATCTTCCCCTGGCCTTCAACACCTGCACCACTGGTTCTCAGGCCTTTGGGTTTGGACTGGAATCACACTGCTGCCTTCGCTGGGCCTCCATCTGGCAATTGGCAAACCATGGGACTGCTCAGCCTCCATAATCTCATGAGCCAGTTCCTATAATACATCTCTTTCTAAATGTTCGTATGTAGAAATGCCTGGGAGATATTGTGGGTTTGGTTCCAGACTGTGGGAATAAAGTGAGTCACTTGCATTTTTTGGTTTCCCAGGACCTATAAAAAGTATGTTTAGGGAGTTCCTGTCATGGCTCAATGAGTTGAGAACATGACAAAATGTTCAAGAGCATGCATGTTAAATCCCTGGCCTCACTCAGTGGTTAAGGATCCAGCATTGCTGTGAGCTCTGGTGTAGGTCACAGATGTGCCTGGGATCCCACATTGCTGTGATTGTGGTGTAGGCTGGCAGCTGCAGCTCCAATTCAACCTCTAGCCTGGGAACTTCCATATGCCACAGGTGTGGCCCTAAAAAGAAAAAAAGAGGAAAAAAAGGTATATTTAGGAATTTCCGCTGTGGGACCATGGATTAATGATCTGGTGTTGTCCCTGTGGCAGCATCTGTTCAGTCCCTGGCCCGGGAACATCTGTATGCCTCAGCCGAAAAAGGAAAAAATAAAGGATATTGACACTATACCATAGTTTATTAAGTGTGCAACAATGTTATGTCTAAAAAACCTATGTGCCTATATTAATTTGCAAATAATTTATTGCTAAAAAAATGCGCAGCATCATTTGGGCCATCAGTGAGTGGTAACCTCTTGCCTGGTGGAGGGGCTTGCCTTGATGTTGATGGCTGCTGACGGAGCAGCGTGGTGGTTGCTGAAGGAGCAAGGTGGCTGTGGCAGTTTCTTAAAATAAAGCAGCAGTGAAGTTTGCCATATCCATTGACTCTCCTTTTCAAGAGTGATTTCTCTGTTGCACGTGATGCTGTTTGATAGTACTTTTTAAAAATTTTTACAGCTGTACCCATGGCATATGGAAGTTCCCAGGCTAGGGGCCGAATCAGAGCTGCAGCTGCTGGCCTACACCACAGCCACAGCCAGGCCAGAGCTGAGCTGCACCTGTGACCTATGCTGCTGTAGCAGAGGCAACACCGGATCCTTAACCCACTGAACGAGGCCAGGGGTCGAGCCTGCATCCTCGTGGACACTATGTCAGGTTCTTCATAATGGAAACCCCCTCAATAGCATTTTATACACAGTAGAACTACCTTTCAAACTTCTCTCAAACCCTGTAGCTGCTTTATAAATTAAGTTGACATAACATTCTAAGTCCTTTGTTGCCACTTCAGCAGTCTTCATCAGGAGTAGTTTCCATACCAAGAAACCACTTTCTTCACTCATTCATAAGAAGCAGCTCCCCATCTGTTCAGGTTTTCTCATGAGGCGGCAGGAATTCAGTCACATCTTTAGGCTCCACATCTTTTCTTTCCAGTTCTCTTACTATTTGCACCACATCTGCAGTTCCCTTCTGCTCTGAAGCCTTGGAACCCCTCAAAGTCATCCATGAAGTTTGGAGTCAACTTCTTCCAAATGCCTGTTCAGGTTGATATTTTGACCTCTTCCTATGAATCACAAATGTTCTTAATGGCATGTAGAGTAATGCATCCTTTCCAGAAGTTTCCAATTTACTTCTCCTAGATCCATCAGAGGAACCCCTATCCATGGCAGCTATAGCCTTACACAGTGTATTTTTTAAAAAGACTCGAAAATCCAAATGATGGCTGCAGAATGGCTATTGTGTTAGCAGGCATGAGAACATCATTAATCTTGTTGTCCTTCTCCATCCGAGCTCTCGGGTGACCAGGATCATTGTCAGTGAGCAGCCGTATTTTGAAAGGAATCTTTTTTTTTTTTTTTTCTTCTGAGCAGTAGTCTCTGTAGTTGGGTTAAAATATTCAGTAAGCCATGTCGTAAATAGATGTGCTATCATCCAGGCTTTGTTGTTCCATTTCTAGAGCAACGGCAGAGTCAATTTAGCATCATTCTTAAGGGCCTTAGGATTTTTGGAATGGTAGATGAGCACCAGCTTCAAGCCACCAGCTGCACCTGCCCCAACAAGAGAGTCAGCCTGTCTTTTGAAGCTTTGAAGCCTGGCATTGACTTCTTCTCTCTAGCTAGGAAAGCCCTAGGGGGCATCTTCTTCCAGCAGAAGGCTGTTTGGATTCACAGATAATAGAGAACAAACTTGTGATTGGCAAGAGGGAGGGGGTGGAGGAGGGATGGACTGGGCATTTGGGATTAACAGACACAAACTATTCTATATATGCTGGAAAAGCAACAAGGTGCTACTGTATAGCACAGGGAATGATATTCAATATCCTGTGATAAAAATGGAAAAAAATATGAAAAAGAATATATATATATATATATATATATATGTATGTATGTATACACACACACACACACCCGAAAGACATTGCTATAAACAGACACGAACACAACATTGTCAATCGACTATACTTCAATCAGATTTAAAAAAGATAAAGCTGTTTCATCTATACTGAATATCCACTGTTTCATGGATCCTCATTCGTTATCTTAGATAGAGATTTTTCTTTGCATTCACAGCGTGGCTCACTCAAGAGGCCCAGCTTTCTGCCTTCTTTGGCTTTTGATGTCTTCCTCTTTAAGCATCATCAATTTTAGCTTTTGATTTAAAGTGAGAGACCTCTTAGAAGCTACTGCAAGGTTATTAATTGGCCTGATTTCAGTATTATTTTGTCTCAGGGAATAGGGAGGCCTGACGAGGAGAGAGATGGGGGAACAGCTGCTTCGTGAAGTAATCAGAACACACACTGCATCTACTGATGAAATGTCATTATTTATGAGAGTGGTTTGTGTGCCCCCCCAAATTACAGTAGAACATCAGAGACCCCTGATCACAGATTCCTGCAACAGATATAATAAGAATGAAGGAGTTCCCACTGTGGCTCAGTGGTAATGAACCAAACTAGTAGCCAGGTTCAATCCCTGGCCTTTCTCAGTGGGTTGAGGATCCGGTGTTGCTGTGAGCTATGGTGTAGGTCACAGACTCGACTTGGATCTGGCGTCACTGTGGCTATGGCGTAGGCTAGCAGCTATAGCTCGATTCACCCCCTAGCTTAGGAATTTCCATGCGTTGTAGATGCAGCCCTAAAAGAAAAAAAGAAGAAGAAGAATGAAAAAGCTTGAAGTATTGGGAGAATTACTAAAACATGACACAGGGACATGAAGTGAGCAAATATTGGAAAAATGGCACCAATTGATCTTTGGATGCAGGGTTGCACAAACCTTCAACTTATAGAAGTCACATTATCTGCAAAGTGCAAAAAAGCAAAGCTCAATAAAAAGAGCTATACCTGCATATCCTATTGGTTCTGTTTCTTTGGAGAATCCTAACAGAAAGGTTAAAGAATTGGCTCACATGACTATGGAGGCTAAGTCCAAAAATCTGCTGAGGGGGCCAACAGGCTGAAGACTCATGAAGGGCAGATATTGCAGCTGAACCTGAAGGCCATCTGATGACAGAACTCCCTCTCACTCAAGGGAGGCCAGCCTTTTGCTCCATCCAGGCCTTCAACTGATTGGGCGAGACCCACCCCCAATATGGAGGGTCACCTGCTTTTCTTTCAAACTCATCCAAACATACCCACACAGAAACACCCAGAATAATGTTTGACCCAATATCTGAGCACCATGGCCCTGCTAAGTTAACACACAAAATCAACCATCTCTAGGGGGAGAGCTGGCAAATGAGCTGCACCCTCCAATAAAAGGGTTCTGGACTCCAGAGCTTAGGAGAGGCTGAGTTAAGCAAAAAAATTTTTTTTGTCTTTTTTTTTTTTTTGCCTTTTCGTGGGCCGCTCCTGTGGCATATGGAGGTTCCCAGGCTAGTGGTCCCATCGGAGCTGTAGCTGCCAGCCTACGCCAGAGCCACAGCAACGCAGGATCCGAGCCGCGTCTGCAACCTACACCACAGCTCACGGCAATGCCGGATCATTAACCCACTGAGCAAGGGCAGGGACTGAACCCGCAACCTCATGGTTCCCAGTCGGATTCATTAACCACTGCGCCACGACGGGAACTCCTGAGTTAAGCAAAATTATGCAGAGTTAATTTTATGGAAGTACATCTCAGAATCTTTAATGGGTAGGATGGAGCAGGCAATATTTCACAAACTCTGCTCCTGGAACTCTTTTTTTAACAGAGTATCCTTGGGATAGGGTTTCCTTGGAACACACCATGGGGAATGTAGGTCTAAGCCATTCAGGAAACCAGGCAAGTGTTAGGAGGCCTTTGCAAGAAAGGCAGGTGGGTTTCCTGATGTTGCTGTTCCAGAAGTGTTCTTTGTTGGAATGCACTTGCGTGAATATAGCCAGGATGGAATAGACTTCATCCCTCTTGACAGCTGGGTCATCTCAACTTGTGTCCCATCCAACAAGCTATGTCTTTCCCTAAGATCTCTCAGAGAGGTGGCAGAGAAGATTGCAATGTGCAATACTTGGGACATACTTTTCAAAATGCAATTCATTCTTTATCTGAAATTCAACTGTAACCAAGTGTCCTGTATTTTACCCAGCAACTCTGTTCCTGGCTGATACTTAGATACACCAAACATACTCACCACAGGGCCTTTGCATGTGCTGTTCTCCCAAGGCTGAACTGCACCTCCCCAGGCACCCTCACTGCTTGGTCCCCCTGTCCTTTAGGTTTTTATCCAAACACCACCTTCTCAGGGAGGACTTCTCTTTAAAGGGCTAACAGCTTCGGACCTTCTCATCCCATTCCCTGTGCTGTTTTTCTCCTTGGCATTCGTCACTGTCAGAGCTGCCCTGTGGTTTGCACTTCACCTTGTGATTGTCTGTCTCCCTCACTAGGGTGGGGGATTCTGTTTTCTTTTTCCGTTTGGTTCCCTGTTGTAACCCCAGACCTAGAAAAATGTTTGGTACACACACACACACACACACACACACACACACACACACACACTCAGTTAACACCTGTGGGACCCCACAGCTCAAACCAGATGACAGGGCGGAGCAGGGGGTTCATCTTTACACATTCATGCTTTTGTCTTTGCCACTGTGATTTGGGACCAAGGCTCCCCCTGACCTCCTTAGTCGCCTTCTGTGTTATCAAACGGTCTCAGGGTTCTGGTGTCTGCTTGTGTCTTTTTCCCCTACATGTTCTCCCATGTGTTCTGCCTTACCTGTATTCACCACACTGCTGCTGGGTCTCTGCTTTCCTCTGTGCTATTAGGGCAGATTGACAGTACGAGAATAGCCTGTAGGTTCTAACACCAAGCTTAGGGGTGCTGCTGGGTCAGAAGTCCAGCCTCCAGACCTTCCCCGGATCAATCCCTGGGTCACCTTGCAGATGCCTTGCTTCTTCTAGACTGCTTCTCAGCCTTTCTCCTTATTGCGGACTCTCCCTCTCTCTCCCCTCTGTCCCAGATTCCTCCCTTTCCCCCCCCCCTTTTTTTTTCTTTTTAGGTCCTCAGCATATGGAAATTCCCAGGCTAGGGGTCTAATGAGAGCTGTAGCTGCCAGCCTACACCACAGCCACAGCAATGCAGGATCCAAGCCACATCTGCAACCTATACTGCAGCTCACGGCAACGCCAGATCCTTAACCCACTGAGCAAGGCCAGGGATTGAACCCACATTCTCATGGATGCTAGTAGGGTTCATAACCACTGAGCCGCAACAGGAACTCCTCTGTTTAATTTTTTTGTAGGAATCATGGTACTGTTTTCCTCAGTGGCCACACCATTTTACATTTCCTCCTATAATGCATGAAGATTCCAATTTCTCCACATCCTCACCAATGCTTGTTGTTTTCTGTTCCTTTGATAGTATTTTCTACTCCTAATGGAAAAGAAGGGCGCTATGTTATTTTTTTAAAGATTTTTTTTTATTATAGCTGATTTACAATGTTCTGTCAATCTCTGCTGTACAGCAAAGCGACCCAGTCATATACATGTGTGCGTTTAAATAAATATGTATACATATATATATATATATATTCTTTTCTCACATTATCCTCCATCATGTTCCATCACAAATGACTAGATGTAGTTCCCCATGCTATACAGCAAGATCTCATTGCTTATCGACTCCAAATGCAATAGTTTGCATCTACTAACCCCAAACTTCCCATCCATCCCACTCCCTTCCCCTCTCCCTCGGCAACCACAAGTCTGTTCTCCATGTCCATGAGTTTGTTTCTTTTCTGTGGATAGGTTGATTGGTGCTGTGTATTAGATTCCAGATATAAGTGATATCTTACGGCATTTGTCTTTCTCTTTCTTACTTCACTTGGTGTGAGAATCTCTAGTTCCATCCATGTTACTGCAAATGGCATTATTTTGTTCTTTTTATGGCTGAGTAGTATTCTACTGCGTATATATATACCACATCTTTTTAATCCATTCACCTATCAATGGACATTTAGGTTGTTTCCATGTCTTGGCTATTGTGAATAGTGCTGCATTGAACATAGGGGTGCATGTATCTTTTTCAATGAAAGTTTTGTCTGGATATATGCTCAGGAGTGGGATTTCTGGGTCATATGGTAGTTCTAGATTTAGTTTTCTGGGGTACCTCCATACTGTTTTCCATGGTGGTAGTACCAATTTACATTCTCACCAACAGTGTAGGAGGGTACCCTTTTCTCCACACCCTCTCCAACATTTGTTATTTGTTGACTTGTCAATGATGGCCATTCTGACTGGTGTGAATGGTACTTCATTGTAGTTTTGATTTGCATTTCTCTGATACTTAGTGATGTTGAGCATTTTTTCATGTGTCTATTGGCCAACTGTATATCTTCTTTTTAGAAAAATCTATTCAGGTCTTCTGCCCATTTTTCTTTTGGGTTGATTTTTTTGCTGTTGAGTTGTATGGATAGTTTATATATTTTAGACATTAAGCTCTTGTTGGTTGCATCACTTGAAACTATTTTCTCCCATTCCATAGGTTGCCTTTTTGGTTTTTTTTATGGTTTCCTTACTGTACAAAATTTGTAAGTTTGATTAGGTCCCACTGGTTTATTTTTGTGTTTGTTCCTGTTGCCTTGGGAGATTGACCTAAGAAAACATTTGTACAGCCGATGTCAGAGAATGTTTTGCCTATGTTCTCTTCTAGGAGTTTTATGGTGTCTTGTCTTATGTTTAAGTCTTTAAGCCGCTTTGAGTTTATTTTTGTGTATGGTGTGAGGGTGTGTTCTAGTTTCATTGATTTACTTGTAGCTGTCCAGTTTTCCCAGCACCACTTGCTGAAGAAACTTTTTCCTTTCTTATATTCTTGCCTCCTTTGTCAAAGATTAATTGACCATAGATGTCTGGGTTTATTTCTGGGTGCTCTATTCTGTTCCATTGTCTGTATGTCTGGTTTTTTTTGTTTGTTTTGTTTTGTTTTTTACCAGTACCACACTGTCTCAATTACTGCAGTATTGTCTGAAGTCGGGGAGAGTTATGCCTCCTGCTTGGTTTTTTTTTTTTTTTTTTTTTCCTCAGATTGCTTTGGCAATTCTGTGTCTTTTATGGTTCCATATCAATTTTTGGATGATTTCTTCTAGTTCTTTGAAAAATTTCATGGGTTATTGGATAGGGATTGCATTGAATCTGTAGATTGCTTTGGGCAGTATGGCCATTTTAATGATATTAATTCTTCCAATCCAGGAGCACGGAAATTCTTTCCATTTCTTTGAATCCTCTTTAATTTTCTTGCTTAATGTTTTATAATTCTTAGCATATAAGTCTTTCACCTCCTTAGGTTTATTCCTAGATATTTAATTTGGGGGGGCACAATAAAGTATTGTACTTTTATATTCCTTTTCTAATATTTCACTTTTATTTTTAGTAATCTTGTATCCTGCTACTTTGCTGCATGCATTGATCAGTTCAAGTTGTTTTCATGTGGAGTACTTAGGGTTTTCTTTTCTTTTTTTTTTTTTTTTTTTTGTCTTTTTGTCATTTGTTGTTGTTGTTGTTGTTGCTATCTCTTGGGCCCTTCCGAGGCATATGGAGGTTCCCAGGCTAGGGGTTGAATCGAAGCTGTAGCCACCGGCCTATGCCAGAGCCACAGCAACGCGGGATCCGAGCCACATCTGTGACCTACACCACAGCTCACGGCAACGCCGGATCGTTAACCCACTGAGCAAGGGCAGGGACCGAACCTGCAACCTCATGGTTCCTAGTCAGATTCATTAACCACTGCGCCACGACGGGAACTCCCGAGGGTTTTCTATATATAGTCTCATGTCATCTGCATTCAGTGACAATTTTACCTCTTCTCTTCCATTTTGGATACATTTTATTTCTTTTGTTTGTCTGATTACTGTGGATAAGACTTCCAATACTATGTTTAATAAAAGTGTTGAGAGGAGGCATCCTTGTCTTATTCCAGATTTTAGTAGGCAGGCTTTCAGAGTTTCTCTGTTGAATATCATATTTGCTGTGGTTTTGTCATAAATGGCTTTTATTATGTTACGGTATGTTCCTTCTATACCCCCTTTGGTAAGAGTTTTTATCATGAATGGATGTTGGATTTTGTCAAATGCTTTTTCTGCATCTATTGAGATGATCATGTAGTTTCTGACTTTTCTTTTGTTAATGTGGTGTATGACGTTGATTGACTTGTGTATGTTGAACCATCCTTGTGAACTTGGGTGAATCCCACTTGGTCATGGTGTATGATTTTTTTTATATGTTGTTGGATTCAGTCAGCTAAAGTTTTGTTGAGAATTTTTGCCTCTATATTCATCAAAGATATTGGCCCATAATTTTCTATTTTATAGTATCTTTGCTGGTTTTGGTATTAGGGTGATGGCAGCTTCAAAGAATGTCTTTGAGAGTGTTCCTTCTTCTTCAACTTTTTGGAAAAGTTGAAGAAGAATGGGTACAAGTTCTTCCTTGTATGTTTGGTAGAATTTTCCTGTGACTCTATCTAGACCTGGACTTTGGTTTGTAGGGAGTGTTTTTTATTACACATTCAATTTCATTTCTAGTGATTGGTCTGTTCAATTGATCTGTTTCTTCTTGATTCAGTTTTGGTGGGCCATATGTCTCTAGGAAGTTGTTCATTTCTTCTAGGTTATCAAATTTGTTGGCATATAATTGTTCATAGTATTCTCTTACGGTTTTTTTTTTTTTTTTTGTATTTCTGCAGTATCCATTGAAATTTCTCCTTTTTCATTTCTTATTTTGTTGATTTGAGTTCTTTCTCTCCTCTTCTTGGTGAGTCTGGTCAGAAATTTGTCAGCTTTGTTTCCCTTTCAAAGAACCAGCTCTTGGATTTTCTTTTCTTTTCTTTTTTTTTTGTGTTTTTTTGGGTTTTTTTTTTTTTGTAGCATGTTGTTTAGTCTCCATGTAGTCATTTTTTTCTCACTTTTTTCCCCTAGGGTTGATTTCTAGTTTCATGCCATTGTGGTCAGAGAAGATACTCGAAATAATTTCTACACTCTTAAATTTGTTGAGGTTAGTTTTGTGCCCCAGTGTGTGGTCAATCCTTGAGAATGTTCCATGTACACTTGAAAAGAATGTACGTTCTGATTTTTTTGGATGTAATGTCCTGAATATGTTAATTAAGTCCAACTTTTCTATTGTGTCATTTAGGATCTCTGCTGCCTTACTGATTTTCTGTCTAGAGGATCTGTCCATTGATGTGATGTGGGATGTTCAAGTCTCTATTATTATATTCCCATCCATTTCTCCTTTTATGTCTGTTCGTATTTGTTGCAGGTATCTGGGTGCTCCTATATTAGGGGCATATATATTGATGCGTGTAATATCCTCTTCTTCAATGGATCCTTTTATCATTAAATAGTGTCCTTTGTCTTTCTTTATGAATTTTGTTTTAAAGTCTATTTTGTCCAATATGAGTATTGCAACTCTTGTTTTCCAGTCTTTTCCATTCACATGAAATATCTTTTTTTCATCTCCTCCCTTTCAATTCATATGTGTCCTTTGCCCTAAGGTAAATCTCTTGTAGACAGCCCATTGTAGGCTTTTGCTGTTTTATCCAATCTGCTATGTCTTTTGACTGGAGCATTCAGTCCATTGACAATTAATGTAATTATTGATAATTATGTATTTATTGCCTTTTTTTTTTTACTTTTTTTTTTTAATGGAAGTCCCAGGCTAGGGGTTCAGTCAGAGCTACAGCTGCCGGCCCATGCCACAGCCACAGCAGCACCAGATCTGAATGGTGTCTTTGACCTACACCAGAGCTCACAGCAACGGCGGATCCTTGACCCACTTAGCAAGACCAGGGATCAAACCCACATCCTCATGGATCCTAGTTGGGTTCATTAACCACTGAGCCATGATGGGAACTCCTTTATTGCCATTTTAAACCTTGTTTTTCTAGTTGATTCTATGTTTCTCCCTTATTCCTTTCTTTTTTGGCTGGATTATTTCCTTTTATTTTTGCTTGTGTCCTCTTCTTTTTAGTTTTTGTGAATGTAATGTTTGATTTTGATTTGTGGTTGCCCTGTTTTTCAAGTATGTTAGCTCCTTCCTCTGTCTGCTTGCTTTTGCCTGATAGTCATATAGGCTCAAACACATTCTTTAAAAAAAGGAGAGTCTAGATTTTCTTACTTTCCTTCCCCACAATTTTTGATTTTGAAGTCCTTTTTTAACATCCTCATGTTTGTCCTTGTGCTTATCATCACTTTTACAATAGTGTTTTTTTTCCTTTTAGCTCCGTGTACTGGCTTATTTAAGTGATTGCTTTCCAATTGTGATTTCCTCCATCCTATTTATTCTTACTTCTTATTTTTTATTTTTATTTTTTGTCTTTTTGCCATTGCTTGGGCCGCTCCTGCGGCACATGGAGGTTCCCAGGCTAGGGGTCTAATCAGAGCTGTAGCCCCCGGCCTACGCCAGAGCCACAGCAACGCGGGATCCGAGCCGAGTCTGCGACCTACACCACAGCTCACGGCAACGCCGGATCCTTAACCCACTGAGCAAGGGCAGGGATCGAACCCGCAACCTCATGGTTCCTAGTCGGATTCGTTAACCACTGCACCACGACGGGAACTCCCTGTTCTTACTTCTTTTTTATTTAGAGGAGCCCTTTCAGTATTTCTTTTAGAATGGGTTTAGTATTGCTGTACTCTTTCAGTTTTTGTTCGTTAGAAAAATTATTTATTTCTCCTTCTACGTAAAATGACATCCTTGCTGGGTAGAGTATTCTAGTCTGCAAAATTTTCCCTTTTAGAACTTTGAATATATCTTGCCATTCTCTTCTGGCCTATAGTGTTTCTAGAGAGAAATCAGCTGATAGCCTTGTGGGGGTTCCCTTATAATTAACTCTTTGCTTTTCTCTTGCTGCCTTTAGAATCCTCTCTTTATCTTTAACTTTGGCCATTTTTATTATGATACGTCTTGGTGTGGGCCTGTTTGGGTTCAACTTGTTTGGGGCCCTCTGTGCTTCCTGTATCTTGATATTTGTTTCCTTTAGATTTGGAGAGTTTTCAGCCATAATTTCTTCAAATATATTTTCACTCCCTTTTTCTTTTGCTTCTCCTTCTGGAATTCCTATTATGTGTAGATTGGCCCACTTTATATTATCCCGTAGATCTCTTAAATTGCTTTTATGTTTTTTCATTTGGTTTTCTATCTGCTGTCCTGATTGGGTGATTTCCATTATTCTGTCTTCCAAGTCACTAATTCATTCCTTTGCATTATTCATTCTGCTCTTCAATGCTTTTAACTCAGCTTGCATCTCTGCAAATGAATTTTCTAATTTTTCTTGGCTCCTCCTTATATTTTCTAGTTCCTTCCCAAGGTAATCTGCATCACTATTTATATCCATTCTTAATTCCTTCAATATTTTCACTATCTCCTTTTTGAACTCGGTGTCTATTAGACTGAAGAGGTCTGTTTCATTGTTCGCTCCTTCAGGGGAGTTCTCTTCTTTTAACTGGGAATTGTTCCTGAGCATCTTCATTTTGCTTATATTTTTCTTTTTCTGTGAGTTTAGGGAAAACGACTACTGTAGTCTTAGAGGGCTATTTATATGCATAAGTGCCCCTGGGTATTTTGTGAGGGCTTACTATTTATTTTTAGGGTGCTCTGTGTGCCTCCAAGGAGATGGAGGCAATGGGCAGAGCTAGTAGCCACTGGGCCCTTGACAGTGGCAATAACCCATGGGAAGGTGGCACAGGCTGCCATCACTTGGAGGTGACAGTGATCTAAATGTGGTGCCTGGAGTGTTTGGCGGTGGCAGTGGCAGGGCATCTGCATTCCCAGGGGAGTGAGAGCAACAACAGGTGGTGCTCAGTTGTAGTGCCCTCCTGTGTGTAGACTTCTGAGGTGACTGGGGCCACAGGTGGTGCTTGTTCATGGACCCCTAGTGGTGGCAGGCCATTCCTCCCTCTGGTGTCTGAGATGATTGCCATGGTCTGCCTCTGCCACCTATAGACCATGTTAGAGGTGTTGCATCGAGCTTAGCCCCTCACTGCCCTTAGCTCTTGCAACAGGTGCCTGGCCACCTGTAGCCTGTTCAAGAGGTGTCCCATCACCTAGAGCCTATGCCAGAGGCATCCCACCCTCTGAGATTCCATGTGTATGCAGAGAAAGATATTCCTATGCCGGTCCACCCCTCCTCCTCTTGCCCTCCCCAACAACGGGGCCCTGCTGTTCCTGCAGGCTGCAGGCCCAGACCTCCTCCCAGGTTCCCTCATCTATAGCACTTGGCTCCCCATTCCATGGCACACGGCTCCCAAGCCCCTCAGGCTGTCTCCACACAGCCAACCCTAGTCCTCTCCCAAACTGACCTCCAGACCCTGAGTCTCAGTGCCCAGCCCCCACCCAAGCATCTCAGGCTGTGGTTTCCGGGGGTGGTGGTGCAGATGGTATGTGAGGCTCTCTCTCTGCTTTGTCCTCCTCAGTCCAGCTGCTGTGCTTTTCCCTGAGGCTTTGAGGTCCCTCCATCTTGGCTGATCTCCCCGTTGGTTAGGTGGCTTCCCAGGCTGTGGGTTCCTTTCCTCTTTCACAGCTCCCTCTCAGGAGTGCTCGTCCTGTCCGGAATCCTTCTCTCTCTCTCTTTTATTCCTTTTGTTCTACATGGTATTGTGGAGGGTTTCTTGCCCTTTTTAGAGGTTTAAGTTCTTTTGCCAGCATTCAGTAGATGTTCTGTGGGAACTGTTCTATATGCAGATTTTTTTTTATGTGTTTGTGGGAGAAGGTGAGCACCACATCATACTCCTTGGCCATCTTGATCCCTCTCTGTGCGTTTTTATTTTTAATGCTTTATGGCTTCTTCTGCTTCCTTGCAGTTTCTGCTGCCTGATAATTTCAGTCTGTGTTTGATCCCTCAAGGGATCTGGTCCCCCCTATCATCTGGCACACTTCCTGAGAGAGAGAGGGAGAGTCTGATTGGCTGAACACACCTGATTGTGCAAAGCTATACGTCGTAGGAATCATCAAGACCGGGAAGATGAGGGTCACGGCTGCCATGTGCGTGATTATCCATGGAGGACCTCGCTGGGTTATCTCCCCTTAGGTGGGGCTGTAGTCATGATCAACATGTCCACTATACAAGGAGGAAGATGCTGGGAGTTAGGGTGTAGCTCACCTAAGATGCAAAAGAGGGGAAACACCCTTGGCACATGTCATCTCTTGTCTAGAACCTTCTCTCTCCCCCTCTACCCTCTGGGGTCTTCAGTAAGCACACCCAGGTCATTCTCACCTTCACTGGCTCTCAACCACGGTGCTGCATTTTAATGGAAAATTCTTGAGAATAAAAACCCCTTTAATGTCCAAAGAAATGGAACTATTCCAGTGGAAAGAATGGTCCAGAAGTTAATAGCTATCCTGTCTACTGGCTACTCCTTCTTTTAATGAGGCTGAGAATAAAACTGGTTCAAATCATCTTTCTCTATAGGCTTGGACCCCTGACCAATGCCGAGGATGGATTTGTAACTTACTGTTGTTTTTGCTGTAAGAGAAGCATTGAAAATGCATGACATTTTATGAGGAAACTTGTAGAAACTCCATCTGCTCTGAGAGCTAGCACCAGTTCTGTTTTTCCTGAGTTTATGGGCATGACCTTGCATAATCGTCCATGTCTCTCTTTGGGTGTTAGTGTGGGAAGCTCAAAGCAAATTGGTTTTCTACTGTTTTGGACGGAATTGTGTCCCCACCCCCATCAAACCCATATGTTGAAGCCCTGACTCCTAGAACCTCAAAATGTGGCTCTTTTTGGAGTCTTCAGAAAGGTAATTAAGCTAAAATGAGCTCTTCCTCAGTATTTGATCTTTCTAACTTAAAAAAGAAAATACGCATAGGTGCTCTATTTATATCTGCCTGTTTAAATGGTCATATTTCCCTTCAAGACTTCGAATGTAGCCAAGTATGTTTTACTTCCCATTAAACATTGGCAATGGAGTATCTGATAATATTAAGCAGCTGTAGCTCTGATTCAACCCCTAGCCTGGGAACCTCCATATGCCGTGGGTGCAGCCCTAAAAAACAAACAAAAAAAAAAGTCATTAGCTTGGTCCCTAATACAATATGATTGGTATCCTTATAAGAAGAGAAAATTTGGATACAGACACACACAGAGGAAAGACCATGTAAAGACACAACGAAAAGATGGCTTTCTGGAAGCTAAGGAGAGAGGCCTCAAATGGAACCGACTCAGCCAACACATTGATCTTGAACTTTTAGCCTCTGGGACTGTGAGAAAATAAATTTCTGTTGTGTACTCTACCTACTTGGTGTATTTTGTTATGACAACCCCAGCAGACTGATATACCTAGCCCAAACCATCATATAGATGTTCATGTTTCCTTTGTTTTTTGACTTATGCTAAATTTCATTTTATGTCTCCCACAGTTGCTTTTTTTCTTTTTGTCTTTTTTTAGGGCCACACCCATGGCATATTGTGGTTCCCAGGCTAGGGGTCTAATCAGAGCTGTAGCCACAGGCCTACACCACAGCCATATCAACACCAGATCCGAGCCACATCCACGACCTACACCACAGCTCATGGCAATGCCGGATCCTTAACCCACTGAGCAAGGCCAGGGATTGAACCCACATCCTCATGGATACTAGTTAGATTCATTTCTGCTGTACAACTTTGACAGGAACTCCTGCATTTATTTTTACCTTTTGCTATTTGATTGTATTTTAGTATCCTTTTAAGCTTTCTGGATTCAGGCACAGTAAAAAAAAAAATTTTTTTTTTAATTCTTAAAACAATACCTACCAGGAATCTCTGGTGTTTAAACTCTGTCCTGCGAGTTTCCGCTGTGGCTCAATGGGATCAGTGGCATCTCTGGAGCCCTGGAATGCAGGTTCTAACTCCGGCTTGGCACATTTGGTTAAGGATCCAGTGTCGGTGTATGTCACAACTGCAGCTCGGATTGGATCCCTGGGCTGGGAATTCCATATGCCATGGAGTGGCCAAAAAAGAAAAACAAAACAAAACAAAACTCTGTCCTGGGTACCAGGGAGAGCCAGCATGGCAGACCTAACAGAGCGCCTGTAGCTAATAAGCTCTTAATAAATACTGGTTATTATTACCAGGTATGAGCTGCTGTACCAGTTAGCTTTTGCTGCATAACAAATTATTCTCAAATTTAATGGATTAAAATAGAAAGCATTTATTGCATCTCATGATTCTGTGTGTTGAGTGAGCAGTTCTTCTGGTCTGAGCCAGCTTAGCTGGGGTTGAATGGTCTGAGTTGGCCTTTCTTCCATGTCTGATATTTCAGGTGGAAGGTTGGGATGGCTGGGGTTTCTCATCCAGCCACCCCCCGCAAGAGACCAACCTACACTTGTTACATGGCGGGTAATGGGTTCCTAGCAGCAGGAGAAAGCAAGCCCCCATTCACCCACCCTTCAGATCTCGGCTGGTGTCCCATTTTCTAACATCCTGTTGACCAAAGAAAGTCTCCTGGCCAAGCCCAGATCAAAGGTTGGAGAAATAAACTTCAAGTTCTAGCAGGAAGATCTGCTGTGTCACATTGCAAGGATATTGAAGATGTAATAATAAATGTATTTGGTCTTTGTCCTGGTTCCTGGCACAGAGCTCCTCAAACCCTTGGCACTCCTGAGTGATGAGTCCCTTCATCATTCATGAGAAGTCCCTCTTGAGCATTTGCTAGTGATGGCTTCGGGTGGAACCCCAGGATGGGCCTGGTCACCAGCAAGACCTAGCGAGTAGAGGGTTGGAACTTTCAAATCCACCCATGAACCTCTGGGAAGCAGGAATGCCTGCCTGGTTTCAGTCATTAGGATGAGGTCCTTATGGGAAGAGGGAATTGGGCATGCTTTGGAAAGCTACCGGGGCAGAAAACACACAGAGGGAAGAAATTCCTTTTCCTTTAAACTTTCCCAGACAACAAGACAGCTTTAACCCTGATCTTTAAGTCCCACTCTTTTTTTTTTTTTTTTTTTTTTCTTTTTGGCCATCCCACAGCATATGGGATACCTGGGCCAGGGATCAAACCTGCATCCTGGTGCTGCAAAGATGCTGCCAATCCCATTGTGCCACATTGGGAATGCCTCTTTTTCTTTTCTTTCCTTTCCTTTTTTTTCTTTTCTTTTTCTTTTCCTTTCCTCTTCTCTTTTTTTCTTTCTCCTCCTCCTCCTCCTCCTCCTTAGGGCTGCACCAGTGGCATATGGAAGTTCCCAGGCTAGGGGTTGAATCAGAGCTACAGCTTCTGGCCTACACCACAGCCACAGCAACACGTCTGCCACCTACACCACAGCTCACCACCCCCCATCCTTAACCCACTGAGCGAGGCCAGGGATCGAACCCACATCCTCACAGATCCTAGTTGGATTTGTTACTGCTGAGCCACGATGGGGACTCCCCCTCTTTTGCTTTCTTTTTTCTTTCCTTGATAGTCTTGTTTTCTTTTCCTGGCCTTCACTCTTCTTAAGGAGTCATTTCCTGTGAACTGGAGTTGGGCACTTGCCATCAGCCTCTCCATGGAGTAGAACATGAGCCACTGCAACTGCCAACCCACAGCCTCCCCTGAGCAGACCTCAGGGTGGAGACCAGGAGGGAGGCCCTCTGTGCTCTGGGAAAACTGGAAGAACAGGTCTTCAGAGAGTTAGATGTTTTCAGGAGATGATTTCATGAGCCCGATTCTTGCATCGCCTCATATCTAGAAAAACACTAAAAATCCGTCAGTGATGACTGGTGTCTGTGACTAGTCGTAACTTTCACAAGACCAGCAGCAAACCTCTGTAAAATGGGTGCATGGCTGTGATACCGGAAAGATGATACTGGAATCCGGGTTCTTGTTTACGGCAGTCGAAGAATGAACTCCACGAACACACAGGCAGCAAGCAAGCAAGGTCTTTATAAAAGGAAAGCAAATGCTGCTGGGAGTTTGGAGAAGAGCCCCCTTCTCTATTGTCCTATAGGGGGTTTTATTCCTTAAAGATGAGGGTGGGTACCAACAGCCCACAGCTGAGGTGCGTATCAAAGGAGTGATTTCAGTAAGACCTTCACGTCTTCCCATAGAAACAGGTTTTCTGTAAATTTTCTGTAAATCCAGGTATCTGTAAATCTTTTGTTCCTACTATCTTCCCTTTGTTGCAAAAACTCTTATATCCTAGCTTCCCCCTCGCCTCCTCGGAGCAGTTTCTCAGGGCTACCTGAGATGCTGTCTCCCCAGCTTAAGTTCTGATTTTACCCCAAATAAAACTTAACTCTCAACTTGCAGGTGGTAGTTTTGCAGTCGGCACTCCTGAGTGTTCCTCCTCCGTCCTGCGTGGACCTCACCCGCCAATCGTCTCCTCCCTCCTCTCTGGGCCTCACTGTGGGCCTTTCTGCCCATGCCGTCTCTTTCATGACCCCTCCTCAGCCCCTCCCTTTTCCTCCAGATATCTTCCTGCTTCCTAATGCCGCCCTCGGCCTGGCATCTCTTCTGAATTTGAACACCAAGAGGCACCAGTGGTGATCGGCAACAATGAGGCCTAAGAAAACAGGTCATTTGAGCCGGGAGAGCCGTCAGTGAAACCGTATTAGTATGTGATTGGCCTTTTGTTAAGGGAAGAGTGACTCTACATTTAAGCTGGGCCCGAAGGACACTGGCCCCTTTTTAGAGTGGACAGAGCTGGGATGGCGGGCACGGAAAGGGCAGTGTTGACAGCAGAAACTGGGTGTGCCACAGGCCTGTGTGACACCCACACAGGAGGGAGCCAGACACCAGCTGAGCCTTCGGTAGCTCCAGGGAGGACTGGCCAAGCGCAGCCCGAGCAGAGACCAGGTGCCTCTGGTTGGGGGTGAGGTCATGCTGGGGGAAGCTGCTGAGAGAAGGCACGGGGACCCAGCCAGGTGAAAGCCCAGAGCCCGGGGCACCTGGGAAAGGGGCTGAGCGGGCGGTTTAAGAGGAACCCAGAAGAGCATTCAGAGGTAGAGCTGGACCAGGCTGGGGACACGCCAATGCTGGTGAGTTGCACAACGGTTTGTCAATTACATCTGCGCCTAATTTTTATCTCTGCGGACCATGGAAGGTTAAAATAATTAGAACAGGCAAGTGATCTGGGAGTAGGATGAGCAAGGAAAGCGAAAGAGGGAAAGAAAAATTGAAAGAGAAGGGTGAATAGATGAGGCGGCTGGCGATTAATAATAGTCCTATCTCAGGGCTGTATGTGGAGATAAATATTAATATTGTTTTACTAAGTGACTCTGATGGCCTGGAGTCTAGACAGATGTCTCTAGCTGGACTCTGAGGATGTCGGCAAAACATTTTCCTGTTTTTCCCTTACTGCAATAAGAAAGGATGGTTTGGGATTTCCCTGGTGGGCTCGTGGTTAAGCCTTCGGCATTGTCACTGCTGTGGCGCAGGTTGGCTCCCTGGCCCAGGAACTTCCATATGCCGTGGGCATGGCTAGAAAAAAAAAAAAAAGGATGGTTTGTTTACCTTTGAATCACTGAGTATGAGTACCGGAAATGGGGTAGTAATTTGGAGATACGTGCACGTTGTGTTAATTCAGTGTGTTGGTTAATTAAGCATGTGGAGATAAAAGTGACCATAGTTCAGCGGCTGGCCTATCATAAGGGTTCACTGTCATAAGGGTTTCTAAAGGAAAGATCAACCCCAGTGCTTTTTCGGGCCGTGCGGGGGTCTCCAGGACCCCCGCAACTGCAGAGATGTCATCGCCTTCTCCATGGTGGAATTCCAGAGAGGCGTGTTCTCGGGGTCTCCGAGCTTGGTTCACCAGAAAGGCGGTGATGTTCTTTATGGTCCAAAAGCAAGAGGGCTCCTTCTAGGGAGTAAGTGAAACCAGGTATAAATCCAGAGGCACTTCATCAGCAGCCTCAGTGTTATAAAATTCAAGACCATTAAGAGCTATGAAATCACGAGAGCTGTGTTTGGAAATGTCAGTCTAGGCCAATAAATCTTGCTGTGCTTCCTGGGGACAGTGTACCCACTCCCAAGACCGTCTCCACCATCCAACACCACGCACGACGGCATCACCTGCTTCCGGTTTTATTTGCTCCCTTTTGCTAAAGCCGACTCGAGGTTGCGTGAGATGGTGGCTAAGCACAGGGATTCTGGGGACAACCCGCCCTGGATTCAGACCCCAGCTCTGCTCATAACTAGATGTACGTTATGCAACCTCTCTGTACCTCCGCTTCCGCATCTGTAAAATGGGGATGAATAATAGTCCTACCTCAGGGCTGCATGTGGAGATACATACTCACATAGTTCAGTGCCTGGCCTCTCGTAAGGGTTCGGTTCATGGATGGGTGATTCTTGGCTGATTATCACTGTTTGACATCACTGAGCAGCAGGGTCCATAAAGTGGATCGACCCAAGAGGAGCCGAGGAGCCCCTGTATGTTGCCTGACAGCAAAGGAGACAACAGCCAAGCAGACCTGCATGAGTCATCTTGATTCAATTGCAGAGTGGGCACTTCAGTTCTGTAGAAAGAGAAGATGGTTTAGAGAATGCCCGTAAGAAGATAAAACGGTGACATGCTCTACCATATTCTAAGGGAGAGACAGGGATGTCTGGTTTTTGTTTGATTTTTTTCTAAGTATGGCTTTATTTCTTAAAACCGTCTCCATCAGTAAATAAAGATAAGGGGGTAGGGGAGAGGGCCAGAGCAGAGGAAGCAAAGCACTGGGAACTGGCTTTAAAGACTTTCATTTCCTGGGAGTTCCCGTCGTAGCGCAGTGAAAACGAATCCAACTAGGAACCATGAGGTTGTGGGTTCGATCCCTGGGCTTGTTCAGTGGGTTAAGGATCTGGCGTTGCCATGAGCTATGGTGTAGGTCACAGATGTGGCTCGGATCTGGTGTTGCTGTGGCTGTGGTGTAGGCTGTAGCTCTGATTAGACCCCTAGCCTGGGAACTTCCATAGGCCACGGGTGTGGCCCTAAAAAGAAAAAAGACAAATAAATAAAGACTTTCATTTCCTGTGTCCTCTGGAAATTTAATAGGAATGTAAAAAAAACTGAATCAAGGAGTTCCCATTGTGGCTCAGGGGTAACAAACCCGACTAATATCCATGAGGACAACGGTTTGATCCCAGGCCTCACTCGGTGGGTTAAGGATTCCCCAGTTGCCACGAGTTGTGGTATAGGTTACAGATACAGCTTGGAACCCACATTGCTGTGGCTGTGGTGTAGGCCGGCAGCTGCAGCTCCCATTCAACTCCTAGCCTGGGAACTTCTATATGCTGCCAGTGGGGCTCTAAAAAGACAAAAAAAAAAAAAAAAAAAAAAAAAGAATCTAAACCTTGTCATTTAGGTTAAGTGGAAAAGCGAGTTTCTTTGTGTTAGAAACAATTGCACCACAAGCAGTATATTCTATTGCGCTTTCATTACTCAAAACAACCTCGAATGAAAAGAACCCTAAAAATTCAAACAGGGCTACAACTGAAAACGTCATATGGTAGGACCGATGCCATCATCATGCACGCGTTCACTGCAATAGCATGTAGAGAAAGGACAGATGTAACATGAAAGCAGTTCACCAATTAAACATTCCCTCCCTAATAATTTTCCATTTCTTGTTTCAAAACGTTTTATTTAGGTATAATTTGTACAAATGAAACATACAGGTATGAGGTGTTTGGCTCAACAAGCTTTGAGAATTGTATACTCTTTGGTAATCACCCTTGAAAACGAGATGTAGAATATTCTCCATTATACCAGAAACTTCCCTCCAGTCTCCTTCCCCCACCCCATCACTTTCTGACTTCTTCATAGATTATGTAGAGATTTCGTTTTGTCTTTATTTGTATTTCTTGTGAACAGAATCAAAGCGTACCTATTCCTTTGAGTGTGACTTCTTTTGATATGTTGTGTCATGATAGGTTTGATATGTTAGATGTTATATTGTTATTATGTTATCATCCATATTGTGGGTGAATCAATACTTTATTCTTTATAAGAAAATTGTATTGACGTATGGTTGATTCACAATGTTGTGTCAGGAGTTCCCGTTGTGGCTCAGTGGTAATGAACCTGACTAGTATCCATTTAGGGAGCACTGACTACACTCCAGGAGCTGAGCTAAGCAGTTGACAAGCACCCTTCATTCCTCTCAAAGAACTTGTAAACTTAGAATCATCCTTAGACCTGTTTTACAGATGAGGAAACCGAGGCTCAGATCCAGCTGTCTGCCAGGTCACACAGTCAATACCTAGCAGAAATCAAGTTTGCATCAAAACTCTTGACTTCAGAATTCACAGTTTTGACCGTTTCTTCTAAAGCATCTGTTTAAAAGCAATCATAATTCTACACTCCCTGGGTATCGCAAAGAAAAAAGGAATTTAGCCAGCCTTGGGAATTCTTAGGCTGGCAGGAAGCAATGCCTGGTTTTATTTGTTACCGTGTTGGGGTTGAGGGGGCGGTGATCAGTCTCTGCATCAGCTAAGCCAGGTGCTAGGAGGACCAGGATCTTCAACCCCTGAGTACCATGGGGAGCTGTGTGAGGGCCGTGGGGCTCCGTGGCTGGAGACCCAGCACAAGTCCAGCCTCCGCAGAGGGCAGGTCGCCCACGGGGTCCTAGATGATGCGCTTCTGCAGGCCGAGTTAGAAGGCTGCATGGAGCACCCTTGGGGTGCCCCTGCTGTTTGGGGAGGGCATCCAATTCGCCAGCACGCAACCCACACAAGCCCCCTGCCCAGACGCAGATGACGCCAGGGCTGGAATTACATAGCGATCCCCAAACAAAACAAAACCAACCCAACCGCGGGCAGTAAAAACCCACGGTAACAATCCCAGGGCGCACGGGCTCCAGAACAGCACGAGGTCCCCCTGTACGCGGCCGATTATGGAATCGTAAAGAGACGCTTGTAAAACAAAGCCTGTTGTGCCTCAGCGCAGACTCAACTTGGCAAAATCCCCCTGCTGTCTCCGATTTCATCGAGGGAGGAGGGAATCCTTGAGAAAGGGGCTTGGGACGATTCATCGGACTCCATCCGCCCTCTGCATTCTTCCCAATTAAATCCATCGCGATGTTTTTATGATAATTTAAATGTGCTCCAGGACGACCTTTACCCTTCATACCTTAGACCTGTAGAGGTGGGAAGAGTACTTTAAAACTCCTGGGGACATTCCAAGAAAACGTCAGTCACCGGTACCAGCACCATCCTGGAATTTCCAGTCTGGAGAATGGAATTTGGCAGGGCTCTTCCACATCCATCAGGGCACCTGGACGTAGCGGGATGTTCTTTGATTCCAAAAGGCATTCCTTTCCAAGACTCTCCATCCTTTCAATCTGCGGTTAGGTCTGGAGTTCACGCCTTCATTCTTGGAAGGCTTCCAACCCACAGGCCTTCTCTGAACTCTGGGTCTCTAACCTGGGACGCAGAGTGAGAGTCGCACCCCTTGTCTCCAACAGTGAAGGACACATGCTCTTGGGATCGGTAACGCCACGCTGAACACCGCTGGCCATGTCGTCAACGAAGAACAGGGTAGAAACGACAGTTTGCCAATCTTCACGTTGTATTGAATACATTCTGCATCATAAGAGATGCAGCAGGAGGTTTTAAAAGCGCTTTATAAAACACTCCCAGAGTTTCCACTGTGGTGCAGTGGGTTAATGATCTGGCTTGTCTCTTAGGAGGTGCCAGTTTGGTCCTGGGCCTGGCACAGTGGGTTAAGAATCCGGTGTCACCACAGCTGTGGTGTAGATCACAGCTGAGGCTCAGATTTGGTCCCTGGTCCAAATGCTGTGAGTACGGCCAAAAAAGAAAGAAATACGATAAAATACTACCTTGCAGAGTTCCTGCTGTGGTGCAGGGGGTTAATGATCTGACTCCAGCATCTTGGGGCGCTGTGGAGGTGCAGGTTCAGCCCGACACAGTAGGTTAAGGATCTGGTATTGTGAGCTGTGAGCTGCAGCTTGGCTTTGCACCCTGTGAGAAACTTCCATGTGCTGCAGGTAGGGCCAAACAAACAAACAAAAAACAGCTATCTTGCATAATTTTAACCACACTCAATGTAATTACTCTCTTTAACATAGCAGTACAGGTGTTACAGGGAGTATGCTGTGCATTTCTGTTCTCTGAATGGCTTATTTTTTTTTTTTTTTGTCTTTTGTCTTTTTTGTTGTTGTTGTTTTGTTGTTGTTGTTGTTGCTATTTCTTGGGCCGCTCCCGCGGCATATGGAGGTTCCCAGGCTAGGGGTTGAATCAGAGCTGTAGCCACCAGCCTACGCCAGAGCCACAGCAACGCGGGATCCGAGCCGCGTCTGCAACCTACACCACAGTTCACGGCAACGCCGGATTGTTAACCCACTGAGCATGGGCAGGGACCGAACCCAAAACCTCATGGTTCCTAGTCGGATTCGTTAACCACTGCACCACGACGGGAACTCCATGGACTGGTTGATTTCTAGTTAAACTTTTTTTTTTTGCCAAGAAAGCTTCCCTGCTAATGCTGTGTCCTTCCTACTGTATCAGGTCGGTGCCAGGTGACCCCACTCTGAGGGATGTGAAGATTGATGCCCGGGTTCAGAGGGCACCACAGATCTCTCCATCATAATCTGTTCACCCTTATGACGAGTAAGTCATCTGTGGGTTATCAGGCTCCTGACCCCTCTTTCCAGGAATACTTCTCGCATCCATCAGCAATCCTGCTCTGGGTCCGTTGTTTCATTCAAGCCTCCAAAATGGCGGTTTTCTCCTTTGAGTATTTATTGCATTTCCTAGCTCGCTTACTTTCATTTTCTCCCTTCTTTCTTTCTTCCCTCCTTTCCCTTCCTTCCTCCCTCTCTCCTTCCCTTCCCCTTCTTTCTTTCTTTCTTTCTTTCTTTCTTTCTTTCTTTCTTTCTTTCTTTCTTTCTTTCTTTCTTTCTTTCCTTCTTTCCTTCTTTCGTTCTTTCCTTCCTTCCTTCCTTCCTTCCTTCCTTCCTTCCTTCCTTCCTTCCTTCTCTCTCTCTCTCACATGCAGCATATAGAAGTTCCCATGCCAGGGGTTGAAGTGGAGCTGCAGTTACTGGCCTAAACCACAGAGACACAGGATCTGAGCTGGGTCTGGAACCTACACCATAGCTCATGGCAACGCCAGATCCTTAACCCACTGAGGGAGGTCAAAGATTGAACCTGCATCCTCATGGATACTAGTTGGGTTTGTTACCACTGAGCCACAACAAGAATTCCCATTTTTCTTTTCTTTTCTTTCTTTCCTCTTTTTTTTTTTTTTTTTTTTTTGCTAGCACCCTTTCATAATGAGGTTTTTCTCAAATCAGGGCTCTTTTATAATCCTGATATACCTCCCAATATTTTTCCTTTAGTTACCAATGTTTAGAGTAGGTTGGCTTAATATCTGGAACCTTTGGAATAAAATAACTCTGTGTCCTTAGGTTGTAAATGCCTCGTGATGTAAATGGCTTTAGCCCCTGATGGGATTTCAGGTCTGTAAGATAGCAGAGCACCAGTAAGTTCAAAACTACTTAGTCCAGCAATAAAGTCAAACTGAGTAAGTTGATTGGTGATTGGATTCAAATGGCAGTCCGTTGCATGCTATGGCTTGTCCTGTAGCATCATAGTGACCCAGTCTCAGGGTCCCTAAAGGAATAAGAGGAGGGTGTGTTTGTGAGAAGCGGAGAGGGAGTGTAGAAAGATCCCCCCATTGTTTCATGTATTGGGATTTTGAAGTTTTGCATTGTCATTGGTCAAAAGCATCAGAGCGGCCAGTATATTCTAATTCCCCCCACCTGTGCCAGGGGCCCTCGGGTATCTGAGAGGGGAGTTCAGGGCACAGACTGCCTGGTAGAGGAGTTCCATGGTGGGCAGCAAGGCCTGGGGTCTCCTTCTTCTCAGCCAGTGGCTGGGGGAACCCTGAGAACAGGATGACCTTGGCTTGGAAGGTGACCTCAGGCAGCGTGGTCTTTCCCGAAACGTTCCGAGCAGCACATCCCAGGTCACACCCACATAGGGTGGATCCCTCATCGACCTCATGGGCCCTGTTCCCACCAACCCGTGCTCCGTCCAGCGCAGGCTGCCCACAGCTTCCTGGAGAGGCTGAGTTCCGTCACGGGTCCAAGCAGGCTCGCCTCTGCCCCGGAAATCTCCACATGTGCCTCCATATTCAGCTCCGGGTTCCTCTAGTCCTGGAAGTGTTTCCTAGTTGCCTTTTCTCAAGACCTCTCACTCTACCGTAATTACAGATTTTCTCATCTGCCTCCCCTATTAGACGGTGAGCACATGTGAAAGGGGGGAAATCTTATTTCTTTCTGAACATTTCCTGCCCAGCATGGAACCGCCTCGTAGTAGGTGCTCAGTAAATGTTCTCCGAGTGGAACAAATGAATGAAAAGCATGATGGATGACTTAGGCTTGTCCTGCATTCACTTTTCTCCTTCCCTCTTCCGTGAACTAAATGGCAGATCTGAATTCGCTCAAACCAAGTACAGAACACCTGGGATAGGGGTGTTGGAGCCTGGACAATTTCAGGCTCAGAGAAAGAAAACATTTTGCACATTAAGAATAGCTGGAGGGAGTTCCCATTGTGGAGCAGTGGAAACAAAATTGACTAGTATCCATGAGGATGTGGGTTTAATCTCTGGCCTGGCTCAGTGGGTTAAGGATCTGGCGTTGCTGCAAGCTGTGGTGTAGGTCACAGACGTGGCTCAGATCCGATGTTGCTGTGGCTGTGGTGCAGGCCGGCAGCTACAGCTCTGGTTCTACCCCTAGCCTGGGAACTTGCATATGTCTCAGGTGCAGCTCCCCCCCAAAAAAAGGCAAGGATTGGAGTTCCCTGGTGGGCTAGCAGTTAAGGGTCTATTATTGCTCTCACTGCTGTGGCTCAAGTCCCAACTGCCGTGCAGATTTGATCCCTGGCCCAGGAACTTCCACATGCCACAGGCTAGGCCAAAGAAAGAAGAAAAAAAAAAAAAAAAAGAATGGCCAAGGAGGATACATGTGGGACTAGAGAAGGAGACACAGAGGGGATTGGATGGAAACTGTTCTCAGTTTACAAAAACGCTTTCACCAAGAACACTGCAATAAAGAATGAAGTTATTAAAGCTCAGCCACATAAACAGACCCTCTCAGCCCATCCCCCCAGATGAGAGTGGTCATGTAATCGTGCTATGATTAAGGAATGCCGATGAGTTAAATGCTTCGGAATACGCGAACAGACATAAATCAGTGGCTCCCAGCTTCGAACCCGGCATTCCTCAACATCCATTAATCTGCGGTTGGCTCCTCTCGAAACCCCTGGGCCCCTCCAGGCTTCTCTATCTCTTAATTGAAGCAGTGTGCCTTGGAGAATTATTGTCTTCCTTCCCCAACTTTCCCTTCCAAGGGTGGATTGCAAAACATGCAAAACAAACACAGGAAGGACTTGGATTCAATCGCTAGGCGAGCCTTTCTTGGCGTGCGTCTGTACCCACACACATGCTCTCAACGTTCCAGCTTGAGGCAGGGTAGGCCTCTCCAATCAGGCCTCCTAATTGTTGGTGAATTCGGGACGGCCGGCTGTCTCTCCTGGCCGACTTTGAGGTTATGAGGCAGCTGATGAAATCCAGGGCTGCAGATCAATTCACAATGGGATGAAGATGTGCTCTGGAAAATGTAGCTCCAGCATCTTTAATGTTCGCCTTTCCTTTCATCCCAACCTTCCCACTCCCGGGAGCTTAAGAGTTTGTAGTCAGCCCAGTGGCTGGAAGCACCTCCTTCTCCCCGCTGGCAGACAGATGTCTTCCGGCCTCCCTGCCCATCAGCAGGAGCTCCCTGATTTATAACCCTGAACCCGGTGAGCAGGGCCCACTGAGGCCAGACCATCACCTGGCCTTGGCAGTGAATCTGGGGGGGAACACTGGAGCCTCTGGGGAAGGGGCCACCACCTCATTTCGGGTTGTGCAGATGAGAAAAGGGCTCTTGCACCTGGCAGCCTGCTGGTGCTCCCATTTGGAAGGGAAGGCGCTGGGGCCTCTAAATCACGCGAGAGCAGCTGCACCCAGAGCCTCATAAACTGGAGCCGCTAGGGCTGCGGTGACAGGGCGGCCCCAGAAGCCCAACTCGAAGGGCAGAGTCACTTGGAGTGTCTTGTTTAGATGAAATGAAAAAACAAACAAACAAAACTGCAAGGGAGAAATTATTTGGTTATGCCATGATTTGTGTTTATAGCATTGAATGATATTTAAGTCTCCCAAGTCAAAGTTCTTTCACGTTCTCAATTTTTTTTTTTTTTTTTTGTCTTTCCGTCTTTTCTAGGGCCACACCCATGGCATATGGAGGTTCCCAGGCTAGGGGTTGAATTGGAGCTGTAGCCACCAGCCTACACCACAGCCACAGCAATAGGGGATCTGAGCCACGTCTGCAACCTATACCACAGCTCACAGCAACGCAGGAGCCTTAACCCACTGAGTGAGGCCAGGGATCGAACCTGCAACCTCATAGTTCCTAGTCAGATTCGTTAATCACTGAGCCATGATGGGAACTCCTACGTTCTTGATTTTTTAAAGTCATGTTTATTTGCTTAACAAAGAGCAAACACTTCTAAAGCACCTACTGTGAGTCCACGTGCTTAACAAATATTAACTCACATACTCTTTCTAACAGTCCCACCAGGAGGTACTATCCTTCCCCTCCTCATATCACTGAAAGTCAATAATTGCATTCTTTAAATTTTTTTTTTTTTTTTTTTTTTTTTACTCTTTGGACAAATCTATTTGGAAAGCAAAGTTTGCTTTTTTTTTTAGGGCCACAGGCATGGCATATGGAAATTCCCAGGCTAAGGGTCAAATCAGAGCTGCAGCCATAGCAACAGTGGATCAGAGCCACATCTGTGACCTACACCATGGCTCACAGCAACGCTGGATCCTTAACCTACTGATCGAGGCCAGGGATCGAACCGGCATCCTCATAAATACTAGTCAGATTCTTAGACCACTAAGCCACAGCAGGAACTCCAGGATTTTTAGGTGTATATAATATCACGGTGTGTGTGTGTGTAAATATTCCTCCAACAAACTGGTTTAAGCACTTCACCAAACTGCTAACTGATAGATCTGGTATAGTCAGTGGTAGAAATGAGACTGACTAGTCCTTTCAGGTATGATGGCTATAAAATAAGACATGCTTGTTTGATCAAAATTCTCTTAATAATTTTCCTGAGACTGATGGTTTCAGGTTTCAGTGGTTTTCAAATAAGCTTATACAATCAGACTAGACTGAAGAATAACTGTTAAAAAGGAAAAAAGAATTCAAGAAAACCCACTGCAGAGTTGAAACTGGGCTTGACCACTGGTGACCAGGGTATTTAATCAACTCATGGCTGCCTGTAACTCTGCTCTTTGGCTCTTTGTAATTCCCCTTGGTCTTGAGCAGTTGCAGCAGAGGGTGAGGGCATTTAGTTACAGGACCAGCTGTAAAACAAAGCACAATTGCTTTGAAAGACTCCACAGTGCTGTTTACAGGCAGGGCCAAACTACAGTCAGTGTGCTATGCTCTCTGAAAACCCAGGACCCCAGGTTGCACTTTTGAGGGTTTGGACATTCTCTGGGGTGCTCTGAAGCCTGCTCAATTCAGACTGTGAACATCTCTTCCCACCTCTGCTTTCAGAGATGTTAAGTTGGTACCTTGACCTCAGCCCTGGTGGAAGCATTTATACCATGGAAATTGGCAAACGCTATAGTGGAACTGCTTTGCCAGTCCCCAGAACCAACTGACCAGCATGCCGTCAGCAAAGGAAGTCTGAAACTTATGGAACTTTCCAACAAAGCAGGGTTGCATATTAAAAGAACTTTTTAAAGGAAGAGTCACTGGGAAAAGTAGAAACCATGATACTCTAAGAAGAGTACAGAAGACTTCCCGCTGTGATGCAATGAGAGGGGTGGTATCTCTGCAGTGCCAGGATGCAGGTTCGATTCCCAGTCTGGCACTGTAGCTTGGATCTGATCCCTCGCCTGGGAATCCCATATGCCCCAGGGCAGCCAAAAGAGATGGCAGGTTTGCTTCTGAAGAATAAATGGCCACCTTTCAAAAGAACCAGGGAGAGAGCACAGCATCCTCAATCCTGTCCTCACAAGCCACAGAGAGAGGCAGGCCGAGCGACAAAACTGTTCAGCCACCTGCTACCTCAGACCCGTCCACCTGCTTTCATGCACATGCCTGCCGATGCTCTAGCCCCCTGTTCCCACTTAACTTGCCATGACGCTGAGAGTGGCAAAATCAGTTCTTTTGTAACTTGTGTCAATTGGAGGAAAACAGTGAAGCAAGTGTTCATTTCCTATTGCTGCTGTAATAGATGACGAGAAACTGCCTTAAAACAAGACCAATTTTTGATCTTAAGGTTCTGGAGAGATGGATCTCCCTGGGCTGAAACCCAGGTGTTGGCAGGCTGTGTTCCTTTCTGGAGGCTCCAGGGGAGAATCCAGCCCCTTGCCTTTTCCAGCCTCTAGCTTTCTTTCCGCCTGCATCCTTGGCTCCTGGTCATTTTTTTAATCACCAAAGCCAGCAATGGCCAGTGGGGTCTTTCTCACATCGCATCCCTCTGACCCTGACCCTCTGATTCTGTCTTCTGTAAGGACCCCTGTGACTGCATTGCACCCATGCAGATAGTCCACACTAATCTTGTTATATTATAATCTTGTTATAACCAGCTGGTTAGCAGGCTTAACTGACCCTTGTCTTGTGACAAGACATTCTGGAGATTAGGATGTGGACATCTTTGGTGCGAAACCATTTTGCCTGTCGTACCAACATGTGCCACCTAAGTCTTCAGTGAAACACCCTGGAAGTGACTTTAAAATTACATCTATCTGTGGTATATATACACAATGGAATACTACTCAGCCATAAAAAAGAATGATGACATAATGCCATTTGCAGCAACATGGATGGAACTAGAGAATCTCATACTGAGTGAAATGAGCCAGAAAGACAAAGACAAATGCCATATGATATCACTTATAACTGGAATCTAATATCCAGCACAAATGAACATCTCCTCAGAAAAGAAAATCATGGACTTGGAGAAGAGACTTGTGGCTGCCTGATGGGAGGGGGAGGGAATGGGAGGGATCAGGAGCTTGGGCTTATCAGACACAACTTAGAATAGATTTACAAGGAGATCCTGCTGAATAGCATTGAGAACTTTGTCTAGATACTCATGTTGCAACAGAAGAAAGGGTGGGGGAAAAAATGTAATTGTAATGTATACATGTAAGGATAATCTGACCCCCTTGCTGTACAGTGGGAAAATAAAAAAAAAAGAAGAAAAAAAAAAAAAAGAAAATCCAACCTCTTAGCCATAAAAAAAAAAAATAAAATAAAATAAAATTACATCTATCTAGGAGTTACCATTGTGGCTCAGCAGGTTAAGAACCCAACATTGTCTCTGTGAGGATGCGGGTTCAATCCCTGGCCTTGCTCAGTGAGTTACAGATCTGGCGGTTGCTGCAAGCTGTAACATAAGTTGCAGATGCAGCTCGGATCCAGTGTTGCTGTGGCGTAGGCTGCAGCTGCAGCTCTGATTCAACCCCTGTTCTGGGAACTTTCATATGCCGCAGGTGCTGCTATAAAAAGAAAAAAACAAGTTACATCTCCCTCTCCTTTTTTTTTTTTTTTTTTTTTTTAAGAGGAACCCAACCAAAGTCACTCCACCCCAGGCTCTATCCTCAGTGATGGCCAAGGAAATGCAGAGTGAAGCCATATCTGTTCTGGATCCCGGGAATGGGTTTTTCTGGTAGTTCCATAGATTTAAGGACAAAAATTAGAGGTGTTAGTATTCTCCTGCCCCAAATGATTACTGTATCCAAACTCTTTAAAATCATGTCCTTTGTTTCCAGCTCTGCTTGGCTTGGGTACCGCTGGGCCTTCTCTGATGCCCGCCACCCTCACTCACATGTTCAAACCCTACACAGAGGGAGTGCACCCACCTTGGAGAACCAGGCATCCTTCTTGACACATCACACAGACTGTTCTTGGGGGACTTGAATGTGGGCCTGGATAACTCCCCCCCACACACCCCCGTTGGAGTCAGGCTTCGTTCTCAGGGAGTCATTTCCAAGAATCTAAAAGAGCAGGGTGGAGCCGGCAGGGGAGCAGGGAGGCCGGACTTAAGAAACATAGCTTTCAGGGAGTTCCGCTCTGGCTCAGCAGGCTAAGAACTCAACTACTAGTTGGGTTCATGAGGATGCGGGTTTGATCCCTGGCCTCGCTCAGTGGGTTAAGGACCTGGCATTGCCATGAGCTGTGATGTAGGTCAAAGATGTGGCTCAGATCTGGCATTGCCGTGGCTGTGGTGTAGGCTGGCAGCTGCAGCTCCAATTCAACCCTTAGCCTTGGAACCTCCATATGCTATGGGTGCGGCTCAAAAAAGAAAAGAAGAAATACAGTTAATTCACTACGCGGGCTTTCTCTCCCAGGCAGGACCATTTCCTTGGAGTTTGGGGTCTAGGAACTGAACCAACGTCTGTCTCTCGATCATGTAATTCAAGTTCATCATATTAGCCCCCGAGGAGAGGGAGTGGATTTGAGGATGATCTGATCTGATCTGGAAGAGGTGCCCAAGGTGACCCAGCCCCACAAATTGCTGAGGCTCCTTGGGTCTGCAGGGCCTTGTCACAGAGCCCCATGTGTCGCCCTCGCCTCCACCCTCCCCAGTGTGAGGCCTCCTCCCCAAACGTCCAGCCTGTGAGCCAACATTTTCTAATAATCATTTCCTACGTAAAATCAACAAGGGGAAAAATTCCTCTTCAAGCACACGTCTAGATGACTACATTTCTCTTTGACAGAGAATTATCAATGACGGCCCCATGGCTCCTGAGACTGTAGAGATTGGAAACCTCTGATTAATGGGGTAAGACAGATTGTTGATATTCGTGGAATTCAATATTCTAACCTCAGACCCATGTTTACAGCACATGGACTTGCAACTTTGAAAAAAGCCCTGCTTTTTTTCTGTTTGGTAATTGGGAGAGAGCTCTGGAGCAGGGAAACCAGGCCAACCTGTCTAGTTGGGTAGCCTAAACCAAACCGTCTATTTTATATGGTGGTTTAGAATTTAAAATCCACATAGACATAGAAAACGAACTCATGGTTGCCAAAGGGGAAAAGGGGGAGGGATAAATCAAGAGATTGGGATTAACAGATACACACTATATATAAAACAGATAAACAATAAAGACCTACTGAATAGCACAGGGAACTATAGTCACTCTCTTGTAATAACTTATAATGGAAAAGAATCTGAGAAAGAATATAAATAACTGAATTATATATATAACTGAATTATATACCTATAACTGAATTATATATATAACTGAATCACTTTCCTCTGCACCTGAAACATTGTAAATCAAATGTAGTTCCGTGAAAAAAATAAAAGAATTTAAAATCCACGTAATACCTGGGTATTCAATACCCTGTGATAAATCATATTGGAAAAGAACACGAGAAAGAATATACATGTATAACCGATTCGCTTTGCTGTACAGAGGAAATAAACACAACACTGTAAATCAACTATGCTTCAACGAAAGTTTTTTAAAAAACAAATAATACCTAGAGATTCTCGGGCCACAGTATTTTTCCTATTGTACCTGCCACTAGGCCTGTTGCAACCCTTCCAGCGCGCCCTGTGTTTAACTTTTCAAAGCCATGTAGGACTTCCCTCGCTCAAACAAGCAACAGAAAACATAACCCATGTGTCCCAGGCTGAAGTCATGTATCATTTTTTTCTTTCCTTCTTTTACCTAAAAAAAAAAAGAGTGAAACATGGAGCGCTTCATGAAATCCGACTCCACTGAAGAATGATAACATTTCATTCCACATTCGTGCAGCCCCCAAGTTCATAGTTAGATGAAGGCGACCACTTTCATTCCCATCATCTTGTTATGGCTTCAACATCACGCTGCGTTATTATTTGCCCCATTTTGCAGAGGAGGCCAATGAAGAACAGAATGAATAACTTACCCCAAATTACCCATGAAGCCAGGGTTATTAGAATTCCCAGGCCAGTGGGCTCACCACAAAACTACACCGCCTGACAAACAGACATGGTGGGGAGAGCAAGCCACGTCTCCATCCCACACGATCCCTGTTGACGCACCAGGTGGGAAAGAAGCCAGGTGTAATTTGTTCATGCCAAAAGAACGGGTGATGGGTCATTTGAATATTTTAGAGATAAGAGAACGCATGTCTTCAGAGGTTACTGAAATTTACTTTTTTTTTGAAGCAACACTGATGGATAAATCATAAACACAAGGTGACATGTGGGTTGGAAGCCATCCAGCATGGAGAATTGGTGGGGTTTGTGATAAAGGAGGAAAATGGGCCCTTTTTCTGAGGAATGCTCCAGAAGTTTCGTTGTGTTTCCAGAACCAGAAAGTGAGAATAAGCTTAGAATGTAGCTGAAAGATGAGCCGGAAGTAGAATGATAAAGTGGGTGGAGTTTATCTTTGTGCTTTTCCCATTTCCCCCCGGGGACCCCACCTGTTCGCTACAGCCTATTCCTGTCCTTGAGTCCTCCTGGTGACTCCTGTCTACTAAAAGGACACCTCGCTGCAGGTCTCCTGGAAAACCTCGTTGCCTCAGATGTCTCACCCCCATCAGACCTCATCCACCCCAGTCCTATTCCTTCAGACTTTGTTTCCCTGCCTGAAAATGGATGCAGGCAGATGAGTCAGAGAAACGGTCCTTACGAATACATTAGCCAGATGGTATGTCATCTCTCCTAGATGAAGATAATGACAATAATGTCATTTTTCACTGCACTTTCATTCTTCAAGAGATTTGAGAATATCATGGATGGATTGCAAAGAAAATGAGAATAAAAAATTTAGCTTCTGCTATACAAAAGAGGATTTTGCAGCAAAACAATAAGCTTAAAAGTCAGGCATTTTGGAGTTCTCATCATGGCTCAGCAGTTAACAAATCTGATGAGGACACAGGTTTGATCCCTGGCCTCACTCAGTGGGTGAAGGATCTGGCATTGCTGTGAGCTGTGGTGTAGGCCAGCAGCTACAGCTCTGATTTGATTCCTAGCCTAGGAACCTCCATTTGCCGTGAGCGCAGCCCTGAAAAAAAAAAAAAAAAAAAAAGTCAGGCATTTTAGAGAGAAAGATTTTTTTCAATTCCTTTTCATTTGTTTTGACTGTAAATGGGATTCTCTCTGATTCCTCTTTCTGATCTTTCATTATTAGCATATAGAAATGCAATTGATTTCTGTTGTATTAATTTTGTAGCCTGCAACTTTGCCAAATTCGTTGATGAGTTCTAACACGTTGCTGCTGCTTCAGTTCCCTCTTGTCCGTTGGCATACCCAAAGCCAGGAGTGGAGGACTAAACCATAGAGTTGTACACTCAGAAGGAAAGGGAGAGTGGCGTCTGCACCTTCCAGCCCTAGAAGATTGTGGGATGCGGGCTGCCCGAAGGACGAGTTAGCGGTGAGCTGTGTGGGTCCCACTCCTGCCTCTTCCGGGATGGGAGACCCAGAGAGGGACGTACCTTTGCTAAGTCAAAGGGATGGTGAAAGCAAAGGGGTTCATTCTGTATTTTTTATTTGGGGGGACATCACTCTGTCGGGTGATTTCTCACAAGCACAGAGAGGCCCTTGAGAAACCAAGAGGATGGTGGAGCACTATGTAGCCGAGAGAGTCTAGTGACACTAGACAGGGGGCCACTAGCGAGCTCAGCGGAGTGGGGAAGGGGCTGTCAGCTAGCTCAGCTGAGTCGGGGAGGGACTGTCAAGTGGCCCATTATGGTGGGAGCCAAGTGACCCACATCGGAGGGTGTCTAGAGGCAGATGGATGCCATGGCAGAATCCCAGAAGGCTCCCTACCTTACCCCAACTCACCACCTGGCTCTGATGGGTCAGGAAGGAATAGCCTTTGGTTGCATCTGCCACGGAGGTCAGCTGGCCAGCTCTACCCACAAGGGGGTCAACCAGCCCCACCCACAGTCATGCACACAAACCCCCATCTTTCCTCCCTGTGCCCAGACACTACTTTGGGGAGAATGACAGGGTGAGGATGGAATCGAGACGGGTCAGGTTGCATCTCTGGACACTTTCAATTAGTGCTTCTCCCATTGGGGCTGAGGACTGGGCTGGGCTGGTCCTCCAACGCTGCTGGCATGAGATGATAGAAACAGTAAAACTGGGGGTAGATATTCAGAAGCACCCTGGAGCAATTTGACAGGATAATTTCGTGTTTACTGAAATCAATCATAAAAAATGTTGGCTTGTACTTTGTATGTCTTCTTAAATTTTATTTTCCAGTAATCCATTTCGATTGCATTTTATGAAAGTCTCTGCAGCTGGTTGGAAATTAAAAAAAAAAGGGTCCCCTTACCACAGATAGTTGGAAAGCACTGGATGTTGGAAGGGACCAGGATTTAAACCAGATGAACTATTTTTCCCTTCAAGTCAGTGAACAGGGACTTGTAGAGGTAGATCGGATTAGTTTTGGGAAAAATTAAAGAAGCAACGTGGCAAAGTTTCCTGCACGTCGGAATTGTAATGAGAATGAATATCCTACCCCCACCCCCACCGCATCTCTCAAGGCCTCCTTTTGGCTCCAGCTCATATGGCACCTTCAGGGAACACACCTGCAGAGTGTCCTCTTGGGGGGGCACCCCCCCAACCCTCCCAGGGTGCCTTAACCCCCAAGAGATGTATTCCCTCAAGTGGCATGAGTCCTAAGAGGTAACTAGTGTGGGGCTCAGAGACAGAAATGCAGATGTGAGAGCCGCCCCATTTGAAGGAGTACATGAATCTGCTGTCCCAGCAAAGTGTGACTTTACGGACGCGAAACCAAGTTCTGGGTTCAGGAATCTTCCCTTCTGGCGCCATGGTCTTGATCTCACCCTTGTCAATGGGGATCATTCTAAAGACAAATAGCTGTGTCTATGTGTGGACAAACCCACATTTCACCAGTCCTGTCTGTTACAGAGGCATATTCTTGAATTTTGAGGATGCTTGACTTTCAGATAGATCTACCTACCTCAGGTTGCCTTAATGACCTCTTCAAACATATACAAGTCTTGTCTCGGGGCTGATTAACTTAATGACCCCAGAGGTGAGGGAAAGGCTGCACGTAGACACGGAGTAAGATCCTCTTTGAAAATCAACCGGAAACAAAGAAGAAATTTGGCCAAGAGCTGTGTAAGCCAATGGGAAGGCAACTTCATATCCTGAGATTTGTTTTAGGAGGACAAGGGTAGGTAAAGAGACTTCTCAGTGACTGGTACCTCTCATCCCTTTGATACTGTTCTAAGTGCTTTCCTATTGGTCATCTGGTTTCATGCAGACAGCCAGCCACCTGCTGAAGCCAGCATCTCTCCCCACAGAGCGGGAGCCCCGAGGGTTGACATGGGCAGTTTGCCTGGAAGGGGCTGAGCTAAATTTCCAACGCAGCCTAAAGCTGTGGACCGATGGCCATGAGCCTTCAGAGGAATTGTATCGAAAGGACCACAGTGTCCACGGCCACCCATGACAGCACCTCGCTGCTTCTCTGTCGCCGTGTAGACTTCACCTCCAATAACACAGGAGGTGAGTCTGATCCAAAGGGAAGATTTTCCTACCTGGAATGTAGGCTGTTTTAACTAGAAAAGACTGGAGCACACATCTTATCAACTGAGGACTTCAGAGAAGCAAACACCAAGTCTCTTTGCTTTGAGAGCTGCAAGGTGGATGACAGAAGGGCCCCCAAGGTGAGCTGTAACCGCTGCTCTCATCTGCCAGCTGATAAGCAAGGTGGCCCTGCTCAGCATCAGGAAGTGAAGTAAGGAAATGACTCACTGTCCACCAGTCACTTGGACCCCAGCAAAGTGGCCTTGGGGGAACACTGCCATTTGGGGCCAATGTTTACAGAGAAGCATCTCTGAGGCTAAAACAGAGGTGGGGGAATTCCCATTGTGGCGCAGTGAAAATGAATCCGCTAGTACCCATGAGGATGCAGGTTCCATCCCTGGCCTCACTCAGTGGCTCAGGGATCTGGCGCTGCCATGAGCTGTGGTGTAGGTCGCAGATGCAGCTTGGATCTGGTGTTGCTGTGGCTGTGGTATAGGCTGGCAGCTGCTGCTCCAATTCGACCCCTAGCCTGGGAACTTGCATATGCCACTGATGTGGCCCTGAAAACCAAAAAAAAAAAAAAAAAAAGGGGGAGACAAGGGATGAGTAATGATCACAGTGAAATGTCTTTGAATTCCCTATCCCAGTGCTGCCCAAATCAGATCTGCCATGCAAAATTACCTGTGACTGTGTACACACGCACACACACACACCCTGCCCTGCAGAAAAGCTGGGGAAGTCTGGCTGTGTGTGTCCACATGTGCAGTCTCGGAAGCCTCTGTTAAAGCTGAAACTGCTAAGTGGGACCTACGAGTCTTTGGACATCGTCACACACACCAACTGACCAGCCTTCGCTGGGGACTCAGAGCGCCCTCCCGGAGCCGGTGGAGTGGTAGTGAGCTGGCTTTGAAGACGGCTGGAAAAGTTCCCTCCAAACTCCACATATATCCATCACCCCAGCCAGCCCCGGGGGGCTCCCGGCCTCCTCTGGTTTTACAAAACATTGGAAACATTTGAACGTTGGAGAAAACTTATGACCTTGGAACACGTAGCCTGTTTTCTTACAACTTAATGAGACTAAATCGTTGATAAGTTCTGTTTTGAGGCCTAATAGTGCACCCCCAGGCAGGGCGCCGGGAGCCAAAGCATTTCTACTCTCCCCTCCCTGGGTTCCCGTGCTGAGAAGTGCACGTGAGGGTCGTTGGCCCACAGCCCCCTCCCCAGCTAGAACTCTCCAGCGATTTCTGGCAAAGCCACAGTAGTTTTAGCCTGTTGAATATTGGCAATTTATTTGAACCCCCTCCTAATAGCTTCCAAATACAAGAAAAGCAGCCCTTGCTCCGTTAGGCAGAGTTGTGATGGGTGTTCCAGCAAAGCAGCGCTGTTCGAAGCTCAGAGTTGGGCAGGACTAGGGGTGTTCATGTATTCATTTGACAAACATCCGCCCATGGCTCGTGGCCTGAGAGGCCTCTGGCTGGCCCGGGGGATCCCTGGGGATAGAAGAGAGGCTGACTTTTGCTCTCAGGGGGCCCACCGTGAGCTGAGCTGCCCGGTAAAGGAGGAAACACTCCTATAAACATCATCGAAGAATCTGGCAAAAGACAATTGTTTCTGTGATTTGGGGGTGGCTTTAGAATCAGAGAAAGTTATATGGGAGATTTATCAGGTTTTGCAGATCCCTCCGGGGCTGCCTCGGGCCCCTTGACCCTGCAGAGGTAGAAGCAGAAGAACATAATCAGGATTTATTAAGTGCTTCTTCCAGGATAATACCTCCTCTGGGGGGGATATATAGGCCCCTTGCCCTCAAGGAGCTTAACTAGCATTGGGAAGGTCAGACATCACAGGCCTGTGTCCTGTGGAAACACTGGAATGTAGTGGGTAAAATCCCCAAATACCAGCTTTCACTTCAGGTCTCAGCTGTGTGACTTCGAGCAAGTTTCTTCACCTCTCTGGGCCTCACTTTCCCCTTTATGAAATGGCAATACTGATAGTCTCTATTTCCTAGGAATATTGTGAGGAATAAAGGAGTGGACCAGAACAAGGCAGGCCCGGTTCACACTGAGCACTGACTGTGCAGCCGTTTCTGTTATAACCCGAGCCCTTTATCCACCACGGCCCGCCCCCACCCCACCCCTGCCCCACCATGGAGCACCTCTAATCCTGCACTGCAGTTCTAGGTGCTCTCATCCGCCTTTGGAGGCAGGGTCTGTGGCTGGAATGCAGGGACCAGGCCTGTACCTGGAAGCCATCAGTGTCCCCAGAAGAAAGAATGGACTTTCCTGTAGGAGATGGTGTGAGACGTGGTTTCCGCTTTGGAGCTGAGACGGCTTTGGATGCAATGGCGTGTCTGGTTGTGGTTCCTCCCCCTGCTCAGGCACGGTAGCCTGAATACCTTCCCCTAGGTGCTATTGACTGTGGCAGGGTCCTGCCAGGGGCTGACCAGTGAGACCAGCATCCTGCCCATGGTAGGGGGAGGTTGACTGCCCACAGTGGGAGGGTAGCCCATCCACTTGCCTGCCTAGTTCAGCGTCGCGGAGCCTGGCTCCTCTACAGCATCAGCAGGGCTCTGGGAAAGGTACGGCAGGAAATGAGGGAGAAGGGAGTCTGGTTTGCTGGGCTTGGCTGTCGCGTCTCCCTGAGTATTGGCCCGTGAAGGGGCTCCCAGCAGAAAAGAGCTGGAAGGTGTGTCGTTCCAGCAGCAGCTGAGCTGGAGACCCCCGGGCATCCATTCCCCTGGAGGGGACCCTGCCTCGTGGGAGCTGCCAGCCTCCACTGTATTGAAATGTACCCCCTTGCCATTTTCACCCTCCCTTTCTCCGGGCCCCTGCACCTCTTATTTCAGGAAAGCAAGAGGCCGAAGAAGGGAGAGGTAAGACCACAGCAGGCACTGCCAGCTGCCCCCATCAGCCAGAAGGGGGTCCTCCCACCAACGGGGTCCCCGTGGCCACAGCAACCTTGTGATGATGCAGCACCTCGGTCTCCAAGCAGCTGCCTCTTGCAGAGTCAGTGCACATTCAGCTGATGCCGGAACGGCTCCTATTGGCCATCAGGCCCTGGCCCAGGGCTTGATATGTCTCATCTCAGCTGACCCCTGGGCAGCAGGGCAGCTGGGCAGCTGAATTATCCTGCTTAGACAGGGAAATGGATGCACGAGGCAACAGCATCAGTCCCAGAATCAGTCCGAACCCTCCTCCCACCCCCCAGCAGGTGGTGGTCCAGCTCAGAGAAGGAAACAGGGAGGAACGAGGCTTCCTTCCAGCTGGGAGACCAAGGATGCAAAGCAGAGACCATGCTCTTCCAAGGATGGCACGCATCCGGGGGACGGGCGTTTCAGGAAATGCAGAGGTCTCATTCCCTCTCATCCTGTGATAGGGATTCGAACTTCTTTTACTTCCTGTCAATGAAAACTAGTTTGCCCAAAAGTAGGGTAGTTTTTTTTTGGACAGGAGTCCTAATCCAATTCAATCATGGCCCTTTCCAGAACTTTTTTTTTGCCTTTTTTTTTTTTTTTTTGTCTTTTTTTTTTCCCAGGCTGCACTCAACACACATGGAGGTTCCCAGGCTAGGGGTGGAATCAGAGCTGTAGCCACTGGCTTACACCACAGCCGCAGGCATGCCAGATCTGAGCCGCACCTGCAACCTACACCACAGCTCCCGGCAACACTGGCTGCTTAACTCACTGAGCAAGGCCAGGGATCGAACCCTTGTCTGCATGGATACTAGCCGGTTTTGTTACTGCTGGGCCACAATGGGAACTCCCCGTGGCCCTTTCTAGAAGGCCAGAGAGAGAGCACCTGGAGTATTGTTTTCCAGCAGGTGTCATTCATGACCCTTTAAGGAGAATGAATTCTGCGGTAGGTCAACTGGGCTTGGCCACGAATGTAACCCAGAGCCCACACATGCCCACAAGTCCACCCCATCGATACAACCATCAGCTCCCCTTCCCCCATGGGACATGTTTTAACAATGACAGGGATTCAGGAAGTCCATTTGAGGCCAAAAAAGCCCATGCATCTTTACAGCTGCTAGGACCATTCTGATTTTATTATTATTATTGCTGTTGTTGCTATTATTATTATTATTTTCAAGCAATACTGGATGCTTTGCTGCTGAGAAAAGCAACTACCGGTCTCTATATCTTTTTTATCGCTTGGGAGAATTTTCCTTCTGAGCGTGTTCCAGAGGTACCTTCTAGTCTTCCTGCATTTGGCTCATGCCAGCAGGCTGCTCACCAGACTACCTCATGACTCAGTGCCAGCTCTGAGGAACGTAATCAGTTGCAAATGTTTCAGGGTGTGTGACGGATGAATGTAGTAACTTTATCACTTCTCCCATTTTTTACTGTTAGCAAACTGTAGAAATCTCACACCAGACAGCCTCCTCTCTACTCCCCCACCTTCCCCACCCCCAACCGTCCTTTAAACACGATGAAAATTAGAGCCAAGAAGGATGGCTGCTCTGCGTCCAGGGAAGGCAGGGGCAGGCTGAAGCTGCTCCTCCTCTCAGCTGGCGGGACAGAGCTGCTGTCTGTTTCAGCATCTCCAGCAGCCTGGGGGAATTTTCTCCTTTCGTGTGAAAATCTGTCCCACTAGGGTGTGGTCCCACAAGGGAGCATGCCTGGTGCATCTGGGATCTCCAGGAGGGGTGGTTATGACAGAGCTGGTTCAGAGGTCCCCCACCGTCCCCCACCGCCCAGGTTGTATCTCAGATCCAGATCAGAGAAGTAGCTTCCCAGAGTTCCTGCTGCGGCTCAGCTGGTGGCAAATCTGACTTGTATCCATGAGGATGCAGGTTCAATCCCTAGCCTTACTCAGTGGGTTGGGGATCCAGCACTGCCGTGAGCTGTGGTGTAGGTCTCAAGACATGGCTCGGATCTGGCATTGCTGTGGCTGTGGTGTAGACCAGCAGCTGCAGCTCCAATTCCCTGGCCTGGGAACTTCTATGTGCTGCAGGTGCAGCCCTAAAAAGATAAATTTTTAAAAATTTTTAAAAAAGAAAAGTAGCTTCCCTAACAGCTATGTTCCAACTGCTCCCTATAACATGTGGCTATGGTCCAACCGCTATTTGCATCACCCTACCCTGTGCCAGGCACCTTGGAAGCCAGTCTGTGGGAAGGAAAGCAGACAAGAGAACTGGACCCTTAGAGCACTATGTGCAAAGGTGGGCTGTGGACAGCGTGCCAGTCGTCAGCACAGGAGAGGACGAAGCTCAGGCAAGAAAGCCTATCGGAAGGTAAACAGCATGTTTACCTCTACGTCTCACTGGAGTCCACATTCTCCCTCAGTGGGGAGGCCCAGGGGAGCTCAGCCAGGCCATCGGGTCTGTGTGTTACTTTTCTGGATCTGCTGTCACCACGCACCACAGATGGGACAGTTTATACAACACTAAGTTATTGTCTCATGGTTCTAGGGGCCAGAGATCTGAGTGTCTTCAAGGTCAGTTTGTCCTGGAGGCTCTGAAAGAGGAACCATTCCAGGCTTCTCCAGTTGCTTCCAGTGGTTGCCAGCCACCCTTGGCTTTGGCTTTGTAGAGGCATCACCCCCATTCCTGCCTCCATCTTCTGCTGAGCTCCTCCCTCTGTGTGTCTCTATATAGCCTTCTTCTAAGGACACCAGTCACCTTAGGTTAGGGACCCACCCTCTCCAGTATGGCCTCATCTTGATTAATTACACCTGGAAAGACACTGTTCTCAGGCTAACGGTTGAATCAGAGCTGCAGCTACCAGCCTGCATCACAGCCATGGCCACGTGGGATCCAAACCATGTCTGCAAGCTATACCGCAGCTCGTGGCAATGCCGGATCCTTAACCCACTGAGTGAGGCCAGGGATCGAGCCTGCATCCTCACGGATACTAGTCTGGTTCATTACTGCTGAGCCACAACAGTAACTCCAAGATACTGTTTTCAAAGAAGGTCGCATTCTGAGGTTCTGGGTGGGTATGAATTGGGCGGGGGGGGGGGGGGCAATTGGGCAGCCAGAGCTGGGGTGTGAATTTGAGGATATCCAGATGATGACTGCTGACCATGGAGGCCACCCACGCAGGGCTGGCAGGTCACTCCATCAGCAGCCGAGCTACCCCTCTGGAAAAGTTGAAAACCCCAGGTCATTTAGATTCGAGGCGCAGTTTCAGTTCATTCACACAAAGGAAGTCAAGTTTACAAGATATACTACTCACAGATCCCAGAAAAGGAGGGACACTGTGAGCCGGAGGACGGTCTGTTGTCCATCCCAGGTCATGGCCAGTGGGGGATGCAGAGCAGAACAGCAGGTAGCTGTGACGTATAAGGTGGCTGGGCCGGAGGTCACTCACTTTTCTCAGGCTCAACTCTTAAGTGGTTATTTTAAAAGGCCCCGCAGGGGAGTTCCTGTTGTGGCTCAACAGGTTAAGAACCCAACTAATATCCATGAGGATGCAGGTTCCATCCTTGGCCTTGCTCAGTGGGTTAAGGATCCAGCATTGCCATGAGCTGTAGTGTAGATTGCAGATGCAGCTCAGATCCCGCATTGCTGTCTATGGCGTAGGCCAGCAGCTGCAGCTCCGATTCAACCCCTAGCCTGGGAACCTCCATATTCCATGGGTGTAAACTTAAAAAGAAAAAGAGAGAGAGAGAAAGAGAGAAAGAGAGAAAGAGAGAAAGAGAGAAAGAAAGAAAGAAAGAAAGAAAGAAAGAAAGAAAGAAAGAAAGAAAGAAAGAAAGAAAGAAAGCAAGCCCCAGGAAAAGGGAATTTGGGGTGGGAATCCCAACCTCAGGCTTGGATCTAAATGTCCAGACTTGGTGTGAGCAGGGCTGCCACACTGTGAAATGCCCACGGAACATCTCAAAGAAGATTTTCTCATCACAGGGTCACTGCTCAGTGCCCCCACAGTCTCCACTGGCAGCATGGCTGGGGGCCCTGGCATCTCCCTTGGCACGGGGGCTGTTGCTGGTGTAATACAGAAGCAGAGAGAGAGGAGAAAAGCTCTCCAGGGATGGGCGAAGGCCAGGGGTGAGGACGGAGACCTGAAGGATGGAACCAGGGAGGACCGGAGAAGTGGGAGCCGGCGGTCCAGGGCCCCTGTTGCAGACAAGACGGGAAATGGGCCCCCTGTGCAAAAGGCAGAAATAGGACAAAACCTGGGCACTCAGGTGCCATGGCCCCAACGTCCCAGATACCATGTAAAGTGTATCCTGAAAAGAAAAAAAAAAAAAGAGAAAATGACACAAACTTTATTTTTTTGCTTTTATTTTTTATTTTTTTAATTACTCAATGAATTTATTACATTTATAGTTGTATAATGATCATCACAATCCAATTTTATAGGATTTCCATCCCACACCCCCAGCACATCCTCCCACCCCCCAAACTGTCTCCTTTGGAAACCATAAGTTTTTCAAAGTCTGTGGGTCAGTATTTGTTCTGCAAAGAAGTTCATTGTATCTTTTTTTCAGATTCCACATGTCAGTGATAGCATTTGACATTGGTGTCTCATTGTCTGACTGACTTCACTTAGTATGATAATTTCTAGGTCCATCCATGTTGCTAAATATGCTGGTATTTTGTTCCTTTTAATGGCTGAGTAATATTCCACTATGTATATGTACATCTTGATCCACTCCTCTGTTGATGGACATTTAGGTTGTTTCCATGTCTTGGCTATTGAAAATAGTGCTGCAATGAACATGGGAGTACATGTGTCTTTTTGAGTCATGGTTTTCTCTGGATAGATGCCCAGGAGTGGGATTGCTGGGCTTCAAATATAGGTTGGGACCACTTTGTGCTTTGGGGCATTTAGGAAGGCAGTATTTTTATTTATTTATTTGGTCATGCATATGGCACGCAGAAGTTCTAGACCCAGGGATTGAACCTGAGCCACAGCAGTGACAATGCTGAATCCTTAACCGCTAGGCCACCAGGGAACTCTGGAAGGAGATCTATCTATCTATCTATCTATCTATCTATCTATCTATCTATCTATCTATCTATCTATCTAGGTATCTTTTATGGCCACACCTGTGGCATATTGAAGTGCACATGCTAGGGGTTGAATCAGAGCTGCAGCTGCCAGCCTGCACCACAGCCACAGCAACGCAGGATCTGAGCTGCGTCTGAGACCTACACCACAGCTCACAGCAACACCAGAGCCTTAACCCACTGAGCAAGGCCAGGGATCCAACCTGTATCCTCAAGGACACTCGTCAGGTTCTGAACCTGCTGAGCCACACAAGGAACTCCTGGAAGGCAATATTTTTAGACAAATCAGAACACGGGGTCATCATCATTCCAAAAGTCAGCATTTATTTGCTTTTTTAGCCATTCAGTAGACATGTAGTCCACACCTCCCAGGCTGTGGTCTGGATGCTGGGGACAGAGCAGTGAGCAGAGAAGGGACTCTTTATAAGCTTACAGTTCAGGAGGGAAGGAGATGTTAGGAAATCAGGGACAAGCACGGGCTTTGGAGGCCACCTGTGCTCAGGGGAACAATTAAGCATGGCAGGGAGGGGACACGTGGCCCTGTGAGGCCAGGAAAGGGCTGCAGGTGTGAAGCTGGCCAGGGGAGGGCTTCCTGAGAAGGTGACATTTGAGTGATGATCTGGAGGACGAGAGGAAGGTCTCTGATTCAAGGTCGTCCTTGACGTCCCCATCCTTACCCGGCACAGGTGACTTCCTCTAGCTGCCAGAGAGCCTAGAGCCCACACTTGGAAGTGGCTGCGTGATTGACCAGAGTTCCTGACAACAGCCTCTCCTCTCCCTGCCCCAGCCGGTGGCTGGTACAACCCCCCAGCAGCAATTCCCACCCCTCCCGCCCCTCCTCTGGGAAACAGAAACGTTCTGGAGGAGGTTTGGTCTCTGTAGGAAGCAAGAGAAAGAAAAACGTCCTCCACGGCCTCTGCGGGGCTCTCCTGGGGAGGCCCGCACACCTGTCAGTGGGTCTCGGCTCCGGCTGAGCCCGCTGCGTCCCCAAGGCGGCTCACCTTACCCGGGAGCCCACACGTTACTCCTTCCCATCAATTCACTTTTCAACACCAAATACATCTTTCTCTTTTTACAGCATTTCCTTACACTTCTTTCTACCCCTGTCGGCTTCAGTGAGAATTCTTGATAGCTGAGAAGGGTGTGTGTATGTGTGGTGTGGTGTTTTGAATGAACACCTGAAAGAATATAAAGGTCTTGCTTAAAGCAAACCCTCTGTCTTTCAGCCTTCCCTTCTCATGCAGACAGAAATTGCAGCAAGATGGACAAGTTGTTAAAAAAAAATCAAGGGATTCCAATTGGGGCGCAAGGGGATCAGCAGTGTCTTGGGAACTCTGGGACGTGGGTTTGATCCCTTGCCCAGCACAGTAGGTTAAGGACCTGGTGTTGCTGCAGCTGCAGCTTAGCTCCAACTGTGGCTCAGATCTGATCCCTGGCTTGGTAACTCCATATGTTGCAGGGCAACCAAAAATGAAAAAAAAAAAAAAGTACCAAAAAAAATGTCTTTAAACAAAATTTTAGGGGAGTTCCCATTGTGGCTCAGCAGTAGCAAACCCAGATAGTATCTATGAAGATGTGGGTTTGATCCCTCGCCTTGCTCAGTGGGTTAAGGATCTGGCATTGCCATAAGTGATGGTACAGGTCGCAGACAGCTTGGATCCCAGGTAGCTGTGGCTGTGGTGGAGGCCAGCAGCTGCAGTTATCATTCAACCCCTAGCCTGGAAATTTTCATTTACCATGGATGTGGCCCTAAAAAAGCAAAAAAAAAAAATGTTTCTAATTAAAAAAATTAAAAAGTAACTGTCTAGGCATGATGTCATAAAGTGGGAAGCCCATTCCGTCTGCATTACTGAGTACCTTAATCATTGAGGCATTGTGTATGGTTTGGGGATTAGCAGGAAGGAGAAAAATCCACAGTCTGGCTCTCAGGGGGTTGGCAACCTCGTTGGGCACAATTACTGTCGCTAAACAACTGGAGTATGCTCAGAGCATCATGGGAATGCAGAGGAAGGGCATCCAACACAGTCTGGGGTCACCATAGCCAGGAAGGTGAGACCTCCTCCCCCCTCTCCAAGGGTCAACTTGGAAGAGGGTTCCTCATTTTCCCCAGATCATCCTGGAGAATCTTAGCTCTTCCATCCCTGGCTTCTCACATCTACCGACAAACATCAGATTAATTCATCACTCAAGCATCACTGAGCTCTGCCTTGCTCCATCCACACCAGGTGGGAGAGAAGAGAAACAGAAGATGCTGAGTTGTGGGCAGGTTAACAATCCAGATGCCCTCTGGCAGACTCCAGACCTGGCCACACATAGGCTTCCACCCCTGGCCAAGTCATGGAAGATTCCAGAACATGCAGGTTTCCTCCCCCCACATCTTGGAGGCTTCATCCATTACTCCCAGATCACCAGCTCTTCCAGGAGTGCCTTGACAAGCTCTCAGTGGTCACATCCCTGGGGCATGGTTGTTTCTGTTACTCATTGGGTCACTTGGTCAATAGGTACTTGAGTCCCAAGAATGTTCTTGGTGCTGCTCCAGGATCTAGACTCAGACCTTGCCTCCACAGATCTCAGAGACCAGTGAGGAGAGATGTGTAGCATCACGTCATTGCATCAACAGTATGAAGATGCATCTCTCCAAGTGCTGGGAGAGAAATCCCAGACCAGATATCCTGTAACAAAGGATCTGACCTACTAAGGGAGTCAAAGGGTGCTTCCTGGAGGGGATGAAGCATGAGGAGACATTAACCAGGGGAGAGGAATAGGAATAGTGTGCGTGATAGAAGGAACAGCATGTGCAAATGCCCTATGGTGGAGGGGAACTTGATGAGTACGAGGTACTGATGCAAGGCTTTGGGAGCTGGAGCTGAGAGGGCAAAGGAGCCTGGAGGAAGAGGGAGATGGAAAAGTGGGAGGGCCTACAAGCCCACCCAGAGTGCAGCCTCTTTGTTGGAACTGCTAGCCAGTGGCTCTCTTTGAAAGAAGCAAGGATCTCACCTCACCTCCATCACCACGTACACAGCTCATCATAGCCATCTCCTCCAAAAGATCAGGCTGAGGAAGAATGACCTCCCTGGGGCACGTAGCCACAAGCCAGCAGGAGCAGGACCCAACCTGTGAGCCTGAGGCCACCCCCTGCCTGCCCTGCTCCTGGGCAAGTCTGCAAGTCGCCCCCACCCCTGCCTGCCTGACCAGAGACCTGCTCCCTGAGTTGAAGGCTCATTAGTGTCAGAGGCTTGGCACGGGGGCCATCTCATTTAACTTGTCTCTCCCACAATTGATCCATCATGCTGGGACCAGACGGCCGCCCCTCCACGTGTTTCTGATTCACTTAATGGTCCTGGGCTCTGCCAAGTCCCACGAGATGTCTGACAGGCTCACGGTGCTCTGCAAAGCCCTTTTGGAAGGTTCTCTTCAGTCTCCTTACACAGACATTTGAAAAGTTCTTTTTTAAGATGAATTTTGTGGTTTTTGATCCTCTGGAAGCAGTCATTCTATCTTATGTGAGTGTACTATTTCAAATAGGTAAGAGAAGAAAAACAGAAGACATGAACAGAAACAATAGAAACAACATGAACAGATACATAGGAAACAGTAAATCTTTTAGAAAGCAAACTTACTGTTACCAAAAGGGAAAGAGAGGGGATAAATTGAGAATTTGAGATTAACAAATACGCACTACTATGTAGAGAAGAGATAAACAAGCTCCTACTTTCTAGCACAGGGAGCTGTATTCAACATCTTACAAGAACCTATAATGGAAAAGAACCTGGAAAAGGATATATGCACGAAGAATAAATACTATGTTATAACTGAATCATTTTCTGGACACCTGAAACATTGTAAATCAACTATACTTCAATTTTTAAAAAAGCTTATAGATTTATTAGTAAAGTAGAAAAAATACAGCACGTCGTTATCTCACCCCGTCCTCCAGTCATCCAGCCCACCTTCCCAGATGTAACCACATGAACAAGTTTCTCGCTGACGTTCTAACATAAGTACCATTAATGTCTTTTTTTTTTTTTCTTTTTTATGGCCACACCTGCTGCACATGGAAGTTTAGGGCTAGGGGTCAAATCAGAGCTGCAGCTGCCAGGCCCAGCCACAGCCACAGCAACACCAGATCCTTAACACACTGAGCAAGGCCAGGGATCAAACCTGTATCCTCATGCAGACTATGTTGGGTTCTTAACCCACCGAACCATGGTGGGAACTCCCCTGTGAATGTATTCTAAACCACCAAACCTATGGTATGTGGAATAGTTTTCAACTTGAAAATACGGTTTTTGCTTTACTCAAACTCAACATCCTAGGGAGAGTCTGGCTTGAAAAATACTTTTCATTTAGCACCAGTTTTTCTATTGGTGTTTGGGGCAGCATCACATTGCTGTGGGAGCCATCCTGCTCATCTCCTACCCCACACACTAGACGTCAGTGCAACACTGCCCTCCCTGCAGTCGTGACAACCAAAAATGCCCCCAGATATTTCCAAATGTCCTCAGGCAAGGGGGTGGGATGGTGGGGCAAAACCAGTTCATATGAGAACCACTGACATACTGTGGTTATTTAGAACATACCCTCCATCTCCTTAGAAAAGGGATTGGAGGGACTCCAGAAGATTCAGAATTCTAACAAGCATGAAAATACTCATTAAAGATTGACTCTTGAAGTTGAACATTCTTAAAGCTTGGTGATGGACATATGAGGGTTTATTACAGTACTTGCTTTCTTGTGTATGTTTGAAATTTTTCATAATAAGAAAGATAAGTGCATCTTTGCAGAGGGGAAGCAAAGGCAGAAATTAGAAGATGGACATAAAGTACATGGGCTGAGTAAGGTCTTGTCCATTTTGCAAGGGGTGGGTTTGAATCTGGAATTCCTGCAATCAATCCAAAGAAATAACAGGATCAGTTAAAAGCACAAGAGTCTAGAGATGAAAAAAAAAAACATAAACCAGTTGTTCAGAATAAGTACTGTTCTTCCTAACAATGAAACTTGAAAGAAATGTTATAGGACAATCGTTGACTAAAAGAATCAGCAGAGGGAGTTCCCTGGTGGCTTGGTAGCTGAAGGATCACTGTTGTCACTGCAGTGGCTCTGGTTGCTGCTGTGGCACTGGTTTGACCCCTGGCCCAGGAACTTCACTAGCAGGATACAGCTTTTCTCAGGCTCCCCTGGAAATGCTCAGACTCTAGGATGGTGTCTGAGACTTTGTTCTCTTACTTCTTTAGAAGTGGGCCAAAGAGATAAGTCTAATATGCACTTTAGTAAAAGTGATTCCACAAGGAATGAAAACAATCCACTCCCACATGCAGGTCTTTGAAGACCTGAATTAATCCAAGAACCAGCTTTAGAGGGGCTAGAGGTTGCATGGTCTCAGAAACATGATTTCTCTCCAAACTTTTAGTAAGTCCAAAGTGATAACCTCTGACTTTCCTGGAAGGTGGCTGTTCGGGGGAAACAGTTTAGGTCCCCCTGGCTCTCCTTCTTGCCGTTCAAGGGAGAGCTTAAGGCCTTTTGGAAAAACAGCATCCCTCAGTGAGGCTGGACCTGTAGGAAGAGTTTGGCATCCCTCTTACCCCTCCTCCACTTAGCCATCCAGCAGGGCTGTCTGGACATCTTCTAGGGACCAAGGAGCAAACTTGGTCTTTAAAACTCTGAAACTTTGGGCTATTATTTTAATTGGGGGGGGGAAATAGTTAACCTGCCTATTGCAAGGATGAAAACATCACAATAAAGTACCAAAGAACCCCCAGCTTTTGTAAATATAACTTCCCCTTGAAGTACCGTCAGATACAGAGTGAAGGTGGATACAAACATATTGCAAATATATATATGTATATATATATATTGGCCTGTTTTTTTCTGAATATTTTAGAGAGAAAAAAATTAAGCTTGAATGATCCCAAATCCTGAAGCCTTGGGAAACCTTTAAAGAGACGTGGGCTCAAAAACCCACCTACTCAGGGAACTTGCAGTCCTTCGTATATTGGTGAGTTCAAGGTTTTCTTGTTTTGTTTTGTTTTTTGTCTTTCCTCCAGCGGCACCTGCAGCATATGGAAGTTAAGTTCCAGAGCCAGGAATTAAATCGAATCAGAGCTGTAGCTGCAGCAATGCGGGATCCTTAACCCACTGTACCCCAACAGGAACTCCACATTGGTGGGTTCTTGACGATGATATATTTGATGGTTATCTTTGATCTTCTGTGGGGATAAGGGTCCTTCTCTATTCCAAACATACTGCATTTACTCCTGGTACCAGGAGAACCATCAGGAACAAGCATTCCCCCAGGTTACTTGGGCACCCAGAGACCGAAGTCTCCTCACCCAAACCCCAAATGAATCCCTGAGCCTACCTGTCACTTTCCTTCTACCCATTCAACCTTAAGAATCCAAGTCTCCTTAAAATATGGCATTTGAATCTCCACTTGTTAAAAATCAATTACCCAGCCTCCCAAATCTAAGCAACTCCCGTTGCTTTAGTTTAAATGGAGCAGGTAGAAAAGGGGCTGGAGAGGAAGAGAGAATCCTCGCAGGAAAGAGGGCCCTGCCTCCTCTCTCTCTGCACAGGTTTAAGAAATGCCTCAAACCCCCAAGGACCCCTACATGGGTTTGAGGTTGTAGAGTGGTTTACTTTTCAATTACCAAAAGCCACGCAAGCTGTTTCACATGATATCCACAAACACTGCAGCCCCGGCCTGATATTTACAACCCCTCCAGCAAGCAAAAGGCGATCTGTACCCGTCCCGCCTCGGTAGCTGGGATTAATGGCCAAGAGCATTGTGGTTTTGTTATTAAGTTACTTTCAGCAATTAGTAAATTTATTGTCCTAATTACTTTCACATGGCTGCTCCCTGCACATGTCTTACTTGGAGGACAGCCTCACAGTCTTGCCCCTGTCATCATATTTCAGTGTGATGGCTGCCCATCTCTCCCAACTGTCCAACCCCATCCAAAGCTGATTTGCAGTCGGGTCAGCAGGAAGGAGGAGTAAGAGTTCATTCCAAAGTCCACAGCATATTTGGATAAAACACGGAGAAATTTTATTTTGTCTTGTGGGGCGTCTGAGGGGGAGGGGATAGCTCACCATGGTTAATGCACAATATTGTCCAAATTCTACCCAGCTTCAAATGTGCTGTTCCTTCCAAATACCAGCTTCAACACCTCCTAGTCCTCCTATGGGAACAGTCAGGTGGTGGGGGCAGGGGTGACCTGGGAGAATTTCCTTCTAATGTCAGGGGCTAAGATTTCTAGGCACCCAGTATCCAGCTTTACCTGTGGATGGGGATGAGGTGCTCAGAAGTCTTGGCTGATCCCTGGTTCTGCCCCCCGGGGCTGGATTCCCTGGCACTTCTTGCTTAGGTACAGGGCACTGTCTGGAGTGGTACCCGTCTCGTGAACAGGGGTGGACAGCAGCACGGTGGAGCCCAGTTCGAGGACCCAGCAGGGCATGGTGTGATCCTGCTGGTCTCCTACTGGTTCCTGGAGGGCACCCACTGCCCACCCGGCTGGTTGGCAGCACCCTTGTAATGGGAACCTTGTTGGCAGGAGCCAGGAACTGATGTGACTGCTTCTTGAGTGTCACCCACTGGCCACTAGCATCACAGCCAGAGCAAATGCAGCTCAGCATAGCAGGTGGGATTGGTGACACAAGCCACCTGTCTGCCAGCAGCTTGGGGACACTTGGGCGACTTAGTTCCCTCAGCTAGTAATAGTCCGTCCCACATTCTCTTGCTCGCTTTAGAAACCAACTAGAAATTTAGGCAAGAACGAGAAGAAACATCATGTAATGGGTGTGGCCCTTTTCAAAACACTGCAATGTGTATTTCAGTTTATTTTGGCCCCATCACATTTGGAAATGAGGGTGAAACATATGTATGCATACATACACACACATATACACACACACATACATATAAAATAAAAAATATATATACACATGTATAAATGTGTGTGTGTGTGTGTGTGTGTGTGTGTGTGTGCGCGTGTGTAGGCACAGCATTTCAGAGTGGGGCCCTGGAGCCAACTGCCTGGTTTTAAGCCCTGCTTGACTACCCACTAACTGTGTGGCCTTGGGACCCATTGTCGCAATTTCCCCTTTTGTGAAAGGGGCGCAATAAGATACATGTCATTAGGTCGTTGTGACAGTCACATAAAGCAAAAATGTGAAAGCACTTATCATAATGCTTCATAAGTGCTGTCAGTAAATAATAACATAGTTGATAAATGATACTTGCTAGAGGGAGGTACTTTTTCAGCATCTTATCTTCGCATCACTCCCCTTGCCCTTTCTGGGTAATTGCTCTTATCTGCCCCCCCCCCATGTTATTTCTTTATTGTGTCTCCCCTCCCCACCAAATGGAGGCTCTAAGAAAGCAGGGACTTGGTTTTTTTCGTGGCTATATCCTCCCCCTCCCTCACACACGTAGCCCCGGCACATAGTAGATGTTCAATGAATATCTGTTGGGGGAAAAAAATGAACCAAAAAAAGGCATGGAGAACGGAGGCAGCCAGTTAGTTTCTGAGCGCCTCAGTATGGAAACTGGGACTCCCTCCACCCCAGAGGTCAGCCCCAGCCCCAGCCTCAGCCCATGGGTCCCTCCCTGTCCAGGGTAGGGGGGTGGGATTCACACCTAACAGGCCTGGCCCGAGGGGAACCTGCCCAGGTTGTGCGCGCACATTTGAACCTGAAAGCAATATGCAAATAGATCCCCAGCCAGAAGGCAGTGCACTGTGCGGAGCTGGCGGCGAGGGCGTCCTGGGCAGAGAGCAGCGCTCCTCCCCAAGGTGGCGGCAGCTGCGGCCACAGGACAGGTGTGGGCTGCGGAGGGATGGAGCCGCAGCGGTAATTCCACTCCTCCACTCCGCAGTCTCAATTAGTCAATTATTCATCCGCTCCTCGCGCGTGCTCAGCCACCTGCGGGCCATTGAGGCCCCAGTGCGGCAGGGCTGCCCACAGGAACGCGGTGCGGCTGCACCGCAGGCAGCTGGCTCCAGGATCCTACCCTGAAAAGCTGAGGACCCATGAACGGCCATGAGCTGGTGTGAAGCCGCCCAGAAAGGGTGAGTTCGAGGCTGCCGGGGTTTGGTCATCCCAGGCACCTCCTGTGTGCGTCTCCCTTAGCCAGGGTGGGGCGTTTCTTCCCGCTTCGGGATATTTAGAATGGAATCTGGTTCAGGTTGGCCCCAAGGAGCTTACAGTGTCTGGAATCCCCCAAGAAGCAAGTTCTGATGTAAGAGAGGTCTACCTGGCTATGGCGGGGTGGGGGGTGTCAGTTGAGCAGATAGAGGACAGAAACAAAGGAGTTCATGCGAATTTATTTCCCTTGTGACAGGGACAAGGCCTGGAAACTGTCGCGTGAAGCTTGCTCTCCCAAAAGCCAAGTGAAGTCAGAATTTTCCTGGTGGTGGGAGGCGGAGGTGGAGACGGGGGTGGGGGTGAGGGAAGTGTGTAAGGTTTATCACATCGTCTTAGAAAGTCTGCAGTTCACTCGCAAAAGGAATACACACACATCTTCAGAGAGAGACTCGTGAATGATATACACCCCAAGACAAATGAACCTTAAGTTAAATCAGTGGATACCAAGATAACCATCACAGTGACATGATTAAAAATAAAACCAGGAGTTTCCGTCGTGGCTCAACGATTAGTGAACTCCAATAGTATCCATGAGAACGCGGGGTTCCATCCCTGGCCTCGCTCCGTGCGTTAAGGATCCAGCGTTGCCATGAGCTATGGTGTAGATCGTAGATGCAGCTCGGATACTGTGGGGCTGTGGTGTAGGCTGGCGGCTGCAGTTTCGATTGGACTCCTAGCCTGGGAACCTCCATATGCTGTGGGTGCAGCCCTAAAAATAAATAAATAAAAAATAAAAACGAAACCAAAGACCTGTACCCTGGACCAGTGCTCCCTATGGTCCATTCTACTGGGTGTTTGAGCTGTCTTTTTAGCTTTTGTATAGAAGGGCTCTGTATTTTGTGTTAAATTGTTATTAACAAAACTTTGCCGTATTTATCCTTGGCCCTTACAGAAGCTATGTAGTGATAAAAATGCTTTCAAAGTAGAGAATAAGCATAGTTTCATTTCTCCACATAAGTCAGCCTGCTTCCGGTGTTTGGACGATGTCTTCTACAAAATTCACATTTTCCCTTTTTTCTTTGGTTGCTGGGAAGCTCAGAGCTAAGTTTTGTGTTTGCAAACATAACAGCTTCTTTTAGATTTAAGACATATGATTATTTCCATCCTTTTGTTACTTGGCTCTTGTAGTTTCTCTCTCTCTCTCCCACACACACACACACACACACACACACACACACACACGCACACACCTTTTCAATAGAGGGTTTTTTTTTTTTTTTTTTGCATCTGTGACTTTTAATGCAAGTCCTTTCAAATCATCTTTGAAAAAATATATGGTCAGGGTAAACACAATGAGCTCGATGCCTGATGAACCTTTAACAAGTACCACCTGGTTAATTGACTGACTTGAAGGGAGGAGGTATTCTTCAGAAGATGAAAAACTCTGCCCTGTGTACTACAGATGTTCCCTATACCCGTCTCTTCCCTTCTCGTTGTGTTGCTCTCTCTAACTGGCACCAGGATTTGCTTAAACCAGAGATCTACAAGCCACCCTTGTTTCCCTTCTTTTCTCAGCCTGTTGGCAAAACTTGTCAGCTCTATCCACTTCTTTCCTACTTCACCAGCCTAGTTTAAGAATTATATGTCTCACCTGAACTACAGCAGTAGCTTACAGGCTTGCTCACTTGCACCCAACTTGCCGCAGGATAATGTTTTCAAACTTAAGTCACATTGTGTCCATCCACTGCTTAAGATGACTCAGTGGCCCTCCATCCACTCAGAATAAATGCAGAGCTGCTTATCGCCACCTGTGAGGTCTGGCCTGATGTCACCTCCCAAGCCCACCTTGGGTCAGTTTCCTCCAGCCTCACCTGGCCCACCTCACGTGGCTTCTGCAATTGGCTTCCTCTTCCCCCAGTCTCACCTGTGCTGACTCCCTCCTTCCCCTCCTCTAGGACTTGACCTCAAATCGCTTCCCCAGAGACACCGTCTTGAACCACCCCCGTTTATGGCAGAAAAAGGCAGGATTTCAGGGGTAGCGCTGCCCAATGTCCAACATCAGTGAGAGTGATCAATGCCATCATTGAAATGGACCCCATATGTTGCCCTTAGAGGACAAATCAATTCGTAATAGTTGCATTTACAGGTGTACATATAACACACACATATTTGCTTGTTTCATTACTTATATTTCCCGCGAGACCTCAGGCCCCATGAATACAAGATCCTTATCTGAGTTATTCACAAAGGTATGTTCTCCTTTGGCACATTGCCTGGCCCAGGGTAGGTGCTCAGCAGATGTTCTCAAAAGGATGAATGAGTGATTCAGAGCGCATTCTCAGCATCCCTTACACTGAGATGAGCAGCAACAGAGACGGCCCAGCCAAAGTCTGGAGTGAGGACAGTGTAGGAGGTCTGGCTCCAAATCCATGGTTAAAAGCTCAGTTTAGAGAGCGTCACTGATCAGCACCCTCCGTGTAGGGGTGGAAATGGGAAGGACTCAAGTGGGATTTTTGCAGCCTTGGAAGTGCTGCTGGTGGTCAGGTGCCAGGGACTCCCTACTGCTTCTTCTTCTGACCATGTCTGGGTTCGGGTGATCCCCACAGTTAGAGGAGGAGGTCCAGGAGTGTCGGTACTGGTTGGGTTGCATGCTGTCCACGAAGACTATGGAAATAAAGAGGCTTTAATAGAAGCGGCTTCTTTGGAACTCTAGCACCCCAGTTCTGATGCACGGGTCTTGTTGGACCACCTAAGAGGCAACCAAGTCCATCTGCCTCAAGTGAGTGGGTCACAGATCTCAGAGGGAGTCTCTCCTCACAGTGGCACTGGGCAGCTCCACCCTCTGAAATTCCATTCCTTCCTGCCATGCTGCTCCTTTGCCCTCCTCCACCCTGTGACAATGGTGACATTGTGGTGGGGGTTACCTTCTTTTTTTCTTGCTAAGTCGATGACTGTTCCTTGAGCCCTATCAGTAGTGTTTGCCCCAATCATTGACGTTTGGGGCACACCTAGGGTCCCCAAAAATGATCTGCCATCAGGTTTAAAACATCTTTGGTTGATCTACAAGTGTTGGAGTTTTGTATACCTCTGCCCAACCTCCTGTGAAAATTTTCAAACACACAGCCAAGATCAGAGAATTAGGACAATGAAAGACTCTCTGCCTGGATCTAGCAATTGTTTACATTTTGTCATATTTGTTCTCTCTCTCTGCATATATATAGGTACGTGTATATATATATTATATACACATATATGTATATATATATACACACACGTGTTTCATTTTTCTCATCCATTTAAAAGTAAATTATAGGAGTTCCTGTTATGGCGCAGTGGTTAACGAATCCGACTAGGAACCATGAGGTTGCGGGTTCAGTCCCTGCCCTTGCTCAGTGGGTTGAGGATCCAGCATTGCCGTGAGCTGTGGTGTAGGTTGCAGACGCGGCTCGGATCCAACATTGCTGTGGCTCTGGCGTAGGCCAGTGGCTACAGCTCCGATTCAACCCCTAGCCTGGGAACGCTCTGGCAGGAGCGGCCCAAAGAAATAGCAAAAAGACAAAAAAAAAGTAAATTATAATCATGACACTTCACAATAAATATATCACTGTCTGAAAAACATTCTCTTATATATCCCAATACCATTAGCACACCTATTAAAATTTAACATCATCTGCTGTCCAGTTCATATGCAAATTTCCTCAAGTGCATCAAAAACATCTTTTATAGCTGTTTGTTTGTTTTGTTTTTTAGCTCAAACCGGGATCTAATCAAAGTTCAGAATGTTGGTTGTTGTGTCTCTTTGTCTCTTTCAATCTAGAACAGTCTCTCTGCCTTTTCTGTTATGGCTTTGACTTTTGAACTGCCCGGTCCAGCTGTTTTATGGAAAGCCACGTTCTGGATCTGTCCTGGCTGTAGATTTGTTTTTGGTTGAGCGATGTTAACAGCATTGTTTCATGTACAAAGCTGGGTCTCTGCCAATGGTCAATTTCCTCAAGATTCGGTACTGTGCAGGTTTATTTATAAACTGTCTCCTCCTAGAAAGAATCTAAGGCCATTTACCATGAAATAGAAAGTCTGTTGAAGAAAAGAGAAAATGTTTTTAACATGGAGAGAGATGGTGGAGGGGAAGGAGAAGGCACATATGTCATAAACATATGTTAGTGCTGTTAGCGTAACTAAACATGAGATTTAATTTTGAGTTTCTGGCTGCCAAAGCACAAATGAAAAAAAAAAGTTAAAAAAAATCTTCAGGACATATGAGCCTTATACACACTAGTTTTATAACAGTAATAGGTCCCATGAATCCTTAGACAAATGACATCAAAGTAATGAGCAGCTTCTTTAACAGCTTCCTAAATGGTTGAGGAACATTCTTCACTGAGCTGCTTCTATAATACAGAAGGTCAAAGCCAGGGACACAGCATTAAAACGGAAGGTGGTGAAATCATTTTCTAAAGTGAGTCAGTCCAGGAGTTCTTGTTGCGGCTCAATGGGTTAAGAACCCAACTAGTTTCCATGAGGGTATGGGTTCAATCTCTAGCCTTGCTCTGTGGCTTAAGGATCTGGTGTTGCCACAAGCTGCCATGCAGGTCACAGGTGAGGCTCGGATCTGCAGCTCAGATTCGACCCCTAGACTGGGATCTTCCATTGCTGCAGGCACGGCCATAAAAAAACCAAAGCGAGTCTAGTCCAGAAGTTGATGTCTGCATCTAACCTGGTGCAAGGCTAGAGCTGATGTGCCCTGAGGATGGGTGGACTGCCCAGCCCTGACTCTTGTCCTCAATTCCCGCTGTCTCCGTGGGCCACTGGGAACAGGTCCTCAGAAGCACTTGGGTCCCAGCTGGACCCTGATCCCAGCTGAACTCTGGGGGGGAGGGGGCAGAAACAGAGCAAGTGCATAGCTGGCCCTTCGGGATGAAGCTGAAAGCCTGAGCTGTGGGTTCCCCAAGATGGACTACCCCCAATCTGACAACCTGTGTGCAGAGGTGACCACAGCTAAATTTACAAGCTCCACCAAGATTTTCTGATCAATTTTTTTCTGTGCACTTAAGTGCCAAACCAGAGCTCCTAACAGCACAGCCGTGCTGCTTTCCTCCCTGCCTGGGAAAACATTTAGAGAAAGTCGACAGTGAAGCTGAGTTCCCTTTCTCTATTCTCTGGGAAGACGAAGGACCTTCTTTATGCAGTCCTGCCTCTGCCTCCAGGCAGGACACCGGGGTGGGTTAGCTGCCAAATGTGTCCCTCTAAACCTGTGTGGTTTAGTTTGTCCATTTGAACTCTAGAAAAGTGTCTGCCAGAAAAGAAAATGCATGTTGTCTCAGATAATAATTTTGCAATTACACATTATATATGACCTCGTAGAAATTTTGGGCAATAGAGAAAAAATATTCCCCATGATCCCCTGCTTCTGAAAATTAGCTAAGCCTCTTGCTCAGAGGGACTCCCCATTCTCTGTCAGTGCACCTGTTAATTTCTTCGACAGGACTACCGATGATTATACTTGTATTTATATTAGATGAATATGAGTAAACACATGTGTATTTGTATTTCTTCACAGTCCTTAAAGATGTTTTTATATTTATAATCATAATTTGTATAATCAATTTTGTGTGGTATCTCTTCTCATTTTTGTATCATATGCTTTTTTCCATTGGGTAATCATCTTTACAAAGTCATTTTTAAAAATAGATTAAGTGATTTTCCATTGAGTGAATGTGCTGCAATTTAACCACTACCCTATTTTTGGATAAAGTCTATCGTTCCGCCCCTCCTTTTCATCCTACATAAATCACACTTCTGTGGCTGTAATTACCCAATATGATCATAGCTTCCTGCTGCTCTTTCTGCCATCAGTGGGGGAGGGGCGGGGAGGTGATGGCATTTCCTCTCGTTGGTGAGATGCAGCCAGCACATCTGAAGTTTTGTCATGTTACTGAAATCTAAGTGTTGGGAGAGGGGCGAGGACACGGGCCACAGCAGGAAGGAACCCAGACCTGGGTGGCATCGTGAAAATGGGACACGGGGCTGGCGATGGCAGATAAGTTAGAGGCTGCTGGCTCCCAGAGTAGGACATTGGGCAGGCGTGGCCAGACCTGTGTTTGGCCAGGGAAGAGTCTGTGGGTCGTCTTGGTGGCCTGGCACTGTGGTGATTCGGTCACCCGCATCTCTCTCTCTAACAGTTTGCACCTAAAGCATCACGTGTGTTCGGGAAGACTGACCTGAAAGGTCTCTGGGTGTCAGCCACGTGGGAAGATGTGGGTACCGTGAGTTGTCCAGAAGCTGTATGTCTTTATCATCCTGTACTTGTCAAAGTGCTTTGAAGTTCATGATCTTACTTACTCTAACTGCCCCCACCCCCGGGGGTGGGGGGTGCTTGTCCTGTGTTTCTATCATAACTTCCATCACTGTTGACCCGTGTTGCATTCATATGCCACTTCCATGCCTCCCCCAGAACTCTGGGATTCCTAAAAAGCAGGCATTGTGTCTTTTGAGGATTAATTTTCTTTAGTATAACTTCCATTCATAGAACATAAAATTATGCATTTCCATGGATAGAATGGAAGCATTTTTGGAAAGAAACACTTCACTCCAGGAAGTGGAACGACTGCTCTTTTCCCGTGTTTACTTCTGGCCCTGGGCTGTGTGTGCACGTCAGTTCTTACCAGTTGATTAACCAGAGTATCTGTTGCTGCTGCCTTGGGTTCTTCTGCTTTTTGTCTTCGGCTTAGTCTCACCATCAGTATTTTCCCCTCATGGTTCAGTGTCTATGGAACCATCATTCTTAAAGACTCCGTGATCCTCCAGAGGCAGGCAGGTGTGACTTAACTCCCCTGCACTGGACTTGGAGCTGAGTCCATGATGGCAGAGGCTACAGTCATCTTCAGATGTGGCTTCAATACATGGGATATGAGTGAGCTCTGTTCCGTCTCAACAATCTGGTCCTTAAATGGTGAACTGCACTAGGATCGCCCCCACCGCAGGGCAAAGAGCAGCCCTCTCCCGTGCCAATCGCCCCATCCGTCCCTCCCTGCCCAGCTGGACCCTGGGGCCCCTGCTTCCTTCTTCCCACACTTGTTCCTAGAAGATGCGGCCAGATGTGCAGTCCTGTCGGGGATAAACCCTCCTCTATGACCCACCAGCCCCTCCGAGCCTGTTTTCTGCGCAGTTGGTTGCTAGGCTCTGGAATTTCAGCCCATGCTGAATTCACTTGTTTTATGGCTTGGAATTTTAGGAGCAGCCCCACAGATGTTAAACGTGCAAGGCTCTTGGTGCTGATAAAATAAACCTTCATCAAACAGGGATGTCGTGATTCAGAGTTCGATAGCCCTTAGTACGTTGTGTCAGCCACCAATACAGATGTTGGGAGTTGAGTCATTGGTCAGTGAGCCAGCTGTGAATACTTAAGGGGGGAAGCCCCTTTTTTACATCTAGACAAATATATTTCTAATAACTTAAATATTTTCTTTAGTCAAAATAGTGATTTCTCTTTCTCGCCATATTCTCCAGAGAAGCCCTTGTGTTTTTTGACTCTGTCAAACCATCTCTTGAATTAGGGATCCTGCAAAGCTTAGGTGAGAAGCTCACTTTTGAAATAAGTTCAGAACCCATTTTTAAGGCTAGCGTTCTATCCTCACAGATAAAACTGGCCTCGCCCAATCTTGTTGTAAATGGGGTAATGGTGTTTCCTGGGGGCTCAGAAAATCCGCCGTACTGGGCTGGGGACCCTGAGGGTGGCTTCTGGGCAGAAGTGAACTCGCCTGACTCCTGACCCGGTTGCTAGTGTGTTATACCTGAGCCTTGTACTCGAGCACCCCTTTGCAGACAACTCGGCAAATGAATTGGGCAGGGCTGGGGGGCATCTTGATGCAGTTTTCCTAGCTGCTTGGAAAACTTAAAGGCAACAATGACTTTTCCGGAGTTCCCTTCGTGGCTCAGTGGTTAACGAATCCAACTAGGAACCATGAGGTTGTGGGTTCGATCCCTGGCCTTGCTCAGTGGGTTGGGGATCCGGTGTTGCCATGAGCTGTGGTGTAGGCTGCAGAGGTGGCTTGGATTCAGCGTTGCTGTGGCTGTGGCGTAGGCCGGTGGCTATGGCTCTGATTAGACCCCTAGCCTGGGAACCTCCATATGCCATGGGAGTGGCCCTAGAAAAGGCAAAAAGACAAAAACAAACAAACAAAAAACAATGACTTTTCCATGAATTACTTTACATCCTTCTTCCCGTGCTTATAAATAGAGAGACCCCAAGAAACCCGCATTTTCTCATATGTGAAAGAAAGGCATTCCACTCTGTGAGCTCCAGGTTTTATGGATCAGTAATTCCGTTTCTCCAGAAGCCAGGGGGCTAAAAAATACCAAACAGAAACGTCGTAGGACGTAATGTAATATCCTTAAGTCCGTGTGTTAGGATGAAAATAGATTGTGGATTTAACTTTTCAAAATATTTTCTCATTATGTAGGTAATATGGAATGTCTTCTCCTTAATTACAAAAGAAAAAACATTACAGAAAAAAAACCCCACAGTCCACTCAGACCCCCCATACCCAATCCTAATTCCTTCCTGCTCCTGCTAGAGACTGTTATTGGTTTGAGATACATACATAATAGAGATCTTTTACAGGGAGTTCCGGTTGTGGCTCAGCAGTAACAAACCCAACTAGTATCCATGAGGATGCAGGTTCAATCCTTGGCCTCGCTCAGTGGGTTAAGGATCTGGTATTGCCACAAGCTCTGGTGTAGGTCACAGACATGGGCTCAGGTCCCCTGTTGCTGTGGCTGTGGTGTAGGCCTGCAGCTGCAGCTCTGATTCAGCCCCTAGTCTGGGAACTTCCATATGCAGTGGGTGTGGCCCTAAAAAGACAGAAAAAAAAAAAAAATCCACATCCCTCCTAAACCTACCTCTGAGCTAAAACCTGACACATGAACTTAATCTTTAACTGAGATGCAGGGTGGAGCATAAACTAATAATGGCAATGCCAACCTTTGCAATCATCCTATTTAAACCCTTCTCCCTGGGCATCACCCCGCTCTGGTATCTGTTATGCTGGGTCATGGGAGGGGGACAGTTAGCTGGCATTGCTCTGACACTATCATAATATCAAACCCATACAGCAGTTTTTTGCTCCACATAGAACATTTCTTTACATTTATTTCAGATATCAGGTGGTGCTAATTTTTGGGACTAACAAATATAAGAAATAAGAAAAATATTATGGGAAAATTTCCAGCTCTCATATTTTGTATATCTGGTGATGCTAATTTTTTAAACTCACAAATGCAAATAAGGGATAAGGGGAAACGTATGGAAAAATCTACATAGCTGTTTATTCCTCGGATGCTCCCCCAAGTTACCAAGGAAGCCTGTAATTAAAGGGGCCCCTACATGGGATAAGGTTATGAACTTTTCACCTGCAGGGGAGGTGGGAATGAGATGAGGCGACCAGTAAGCTGTCCATCCTCTCTGTGTTAAAAACCACCATTAGACATAAGTCCAGATTGGGGAAAGTTTTTCATAGAGAAAACCCTTCGTATGAAAAGATACATCCTTTCAAACATGATTAATACGTCTTGCCTGTAGCTTTCTGCTCAAATTATTTGTAATTCTAGTGAGGAGGAAGCATTTCTTTCTAGCCAAAACAGCCGTCTGGATGAATACAAATGAGTTCATAAAAGGCTTGAGTTTCTAATGGGGTAAACTCCGGGCAGGTGACTGTCTCGGTTTGAGTTCTGTTGCTGAGAGCTGCTCTCAGCCGCAGCCTGGCTTGCATTCTTCTTGGGCTCCAAGGGCCACGGCAAGGTGGCTGCTCCTTCTGGAGCAGATTCTGCCTGTGGTAAAGGCAGGGGAGAGGAGAAGAGTGGAAGCCATTTCCAGAACTTTCCACCGCTTCCAGAACTTTCTATCACTTCCAGAACCTTCTGCTTCTGCCAACGTGCAGATTATTTCACTGAGCAAAATCGACTTGCTAGCAGCCAACCCAGCGCCTAGGGTGAATCACTCCCCTGGAGTGGAAACATTTGGTAGTGATGGAAGAAGAAACAGGCTAGACGGGCCTGGGAACCCTCACTCTTTTGTTGTTGTTGCTGTTGCTTTTTAGGGATGCACCTGCAGTTATGGAGGTTCCCAGGTTAGGGGTCGAATTAGAGCTGCAGCTGCCGGCCTACCCCGCAGCCACAGCAACACTAGATCCGAGCAGCATCTGTGACCTACACCACAGCTCATGGCAATGCTGGATCCTTAACCCACTGAGCGGGGCCACGGGTGTCCAGGACAGGACAGGGAACAGAGGCTCCCTGCGTGGATGGGTGGCTCAGGGGACACATCCTCCTCAGCATCAGCTGATGGGGAAAGAACCCCAGCCCCGTTCCTTAGCTCTGCCTCCAGTGAGAACCAGCCAGGGAGAGACCTACAGCCCAGTGGGAATAGCAAAAACTAGGAAGTAGCTGAGTTGCCTTTTTTCTGGGATGGGAAAGTTTCGGATGTTCAGAAAGAAGGGTTGCCCAGCGCTTGGCTTCCCCAATGCACAGAGTTTCAAAGCTTGAAATCAGATTCGTGGGTTCGCATCCCACTCAAGCTGTGGGACTCAGGCAGGTTAGTTTCTTCTCCAGCCTCCCTTGCCTTACCTGGAAAATGATGGTAATGACAGTCCTTGCCCCCAAGGACAGTAGTGACCATGACATGACTTCAGGGTGTAATCCTCTTCCCACACTGCCTGAGACATGTTAAAGATGGGTGAAATGTTAGTTTTAATTATATATTCTTTTTTTAATATATATAATGATTTTTATTTTTTCTATTACGGCTGGTTTACAGTGTTTAATTACATATTCTTTATTAACACGGCTATATCATTATTGCTTAAATGGGAGTGATAGTGAAAAAATGTTTACCACCAAGGGTTGAGGTGAGAGACATTGAAAGCCAAAGCTGATCTTAGAGTCTTTGCAACGTTGTGTCAAAGAGTGAAGAGTAATAACTAAGATTTTAAAAAGCAAAAAATTTTGCTGATGCGAGGTACTCTAGATGATAAAATTGGACTTTTTCCCACTAACTTTGGCCACCTCAGCTCTGCATCAGGCTAGTGTCTAGAAAGAGACCTCTGAGGGCTGTGACAAAAATTGGATTGGAGGGTCCCTTCTAAAACCCAAGCTTAAAAGGTTTTAAGCAGCAAAAATAAGTTTCCTGGAGTGCCTGCTGTGGTGCAGCAGAATTGGTGGCATCTCCAGAAGGCTGGGACGCAGGTTCAATCCCCAGCCTGGCACAGCAGGTTAAGGATTCAGCCTTGCCACAGCAGTGGTGTAGGTTGAAACCGTGACTCAGATCTGATAGTTGGCCTGGGAACACCATATGCCAGGTGCAACCAAAAAAAAAAAAAAAAAAAAAAAAAAAGGGATTTTACCCCTACCTAAGTAACAAAAATAAACAGGGGAAAAAAGTAATGTAAAAATAAGCAGGAAAAAAATAAATTAAGAATTTAAACATAGATGTCCTGGTAAATGCCTGAACAGTGACGATTCCCTTTTCCTGCTAAACTTGGTAAAGTGCTGTTCCTCCTGTTTTTCTCCCTAAGGAGTTAAGAAATTATTGCACCATAAGTCATTTATCTTAGTGCAGGTACAACAAGGATATAACCACATATTACCCAAAATGGGGAATTCACGTCGCATTATTTTCCATCCGTGAGTAATAGACGGGAAATGGGAAATGTCACTACGAGGCTGGCTGGCCATCTGGTCAAAGCTGCGCTCTGAATACAGCAGCTGATCTACATGGAAATATTAAAGCAACAAAGCCTGAATCTGTTTTGCTTCTCCAGGGAACCTCAGTTCATGCATGGAAGGAAGGCAATAAAGTCCAATTATTCTGGACGGGGCTACACAAGGCATATGAAAATTATCTCACGTTGGGTAGCTCTAAAGCTAAGTATTTTTTAAAATAGCCATCCGTCACTCTGAGTAACAAAATCAAACAAACTGATCAATCTCTGAGGAGCTACCCATTAATCAAAAGATGGTGGTGAGATGTTGGCAATTTTTCATTATTCCACGTGTAATATTTTAAGTCTGACATGTTGACAGGGTGGTCCGGGTGGGTGGAATTGTCCCGTCTGGAAGGAAGGACAGTTGAGCTTCGTGTGTTGCACCATCTGCGCATCGCCTACGTGGCATGGAGCCCAAGGTTTCCCTTTTAGAGCATTTGCTCTCCTCTTCGTTGGGGCATATGGTACCTGCAGTTGACAATGACCATGATAAGAGGCCCTTACGAGAGAGCATGCCTGAAACTTTGGGGAACCGGGCACTTCTCCAGTGGTCCTCAGAGCCAAGGTCTTGCCCATCAATGCTCCACATCTCAGGAGGTCGGTGTGTGGCTCCCACCAGCCACAAAAGCCTGTCTGCGATGAGACCTTCCCGTACCTCGCCGAGGGCTGACTTCAATAATGAGACAGATTCTGCTACTCAATAGGCGATTTTTCAGGCCCCAAGGAAAGATTTTGTGATGATCAAACTGGAGTGAAGTCTGTCTTCGGTATTACTACCCAGGGCCAATCTCACGAGAGTGAAGGGCTGCTGGTTGCCTGGCTGGGCTTAAGGGTGATTTCAATGAACACACTTACAGGAGAATAATAAAGCCCATCATCTCTTTTTATTTTCTCTACCCCAGTGAAAACACAAACATCCCAACGGGTCCTGCTGGACTTGAAGATCTCTGAGTCTTTGCTCACGTCAGCCCGTTTCTCTGGGGCTCAGCTTCATCATTGGTGATGTAAAGATGAGCCCAAGAGCCGGAGCCGAGAGCTCGGACCAAGGGCTGGATCTGGCCCACTGTCTGCTTTTGTAAATAAAGTTTTATTGGAATGCAGCCATGTCGTGGGCTTCGGTGCCACCGCGGCTGCTTTCACACGGCAAGGGCAGGGTGGAGCTGTTGTCCCAGAGACTATGTGGTCAACAGAGCCTAAAATATTTACTGTCTGGCCCATGCCAGTGAGCACTTGCTGGCCCCTGGACTGGGTGGTCCCCATGTAGGTTTCTTCCTGAAATCTCTGATTCTGGGAACAAGGAAAAAAACAGGAGCCCTCTGGGTACCAGAGTGGAAGGGACAGCATCGAGGCAATCAGAGCACAGAAGGGGAGGCTGGATGGGCTGGAATAAATGTATTTTCCCTGCCGATGCTGCCTCCCTCTGCCCCAGAGGCCGTGTTTCGGAGGCTCACAGTGGAAGGGGGGTGCTGGGGAGGGGCCCAAGCTCATGTTTTATTTTAGTGGTTTTTTTTTTTTTTTTTCTTTTTAGCATCACACCCATGGCACATGGAGGTTCCCAGGCTAGAGGTCTATTCGGAGCCGTAGCCACCGGCCTACACCACAGGCACAGCAACACGGGACCTGAGCCTGCGTCTGTGACCTACACCACAGCGCACAGCAACACCGGATCCTTAACCCACTGAGTGAGGCCAGGGATCGAACCCACATCCTCTTGGATGCTAGTTGGATTCGTTTCCGCTGAGCCGTGACAGGAACTCCAGCTTGTTTATTTTATTTTTTTTGGTTTTGGGGGCCGCCCCACTGCATATGGAGGTTTCCAGGCTAGGGGTCAAATCGGAGCTACAGCTGCCGGCCTACATCACAGCCATAGCAACACAGGATCCAAGCTGCATCTGCGACCCTATACCACAGCTCATAGCAACGCCAGTTCCTTAACCCACTGAGTGAGGCCAGGGATCGAACCCACATCCTCATGGATACTAGTCATATTTTTAACCCGCTGAGTGACAATGGGAGCTCTCCCACCTCATGTTTTAAAGACGCAACAACCCTCTAGCAGTGGACAATTCCCGACAAGGAAATCGAGGGTACTGGGGCCCCCTCACTCCTTCTGAAGACCTGGCCTCCCTTGTGCAGGACAGTGTGTGGCCAAGGGCCACACTGGGGATCTGGTAGGTGGCACTTCATCTGTAGGGCCAGATGTGCCACCCCGCCTCCACCACCAAAAGGGCATCAGCTCTCGTCTTCTCTGCCCCGTGCATCCCACATGTGGCTGCCAGACCCATCCTCACGGTTCCCAGCCTGTCACTACTCAGCTCCTGAAGTCACCATCAAAGCCTCTGCCCAGTTCTCAAAGTCCCCCTCCGTCTGGCCTCACGCTGGCTCCTCTGCTGTCCCATGCTTTGGCCTGGGGGCTCCTCGCCATCCTCTGGCTACCCCCAGATCCCCTATCCTGACCACTGTGCTCCTCCTCCAGCCCCAGAACCTCCTTTTTCCCCCCGCCCTCAGCCTCCATGTCTTCATCCCTCAAGGCTCAGCTCAGTGCTCACCTCCTCCACGAAGCCCACCAGTCTCTCCTCCCCCAACTCCTCTAGCGTATATTGACAGACGGGCAGCTCCTGGTTCTGTGATTCTTGAGTGGTTGGGCCAGCCCTGGTGTTTATTCTCTGGGGGACAACTGGTCTGATATTTCGCGGAGCCTCTGCGTGTGGGTTGTGGGGCTGCTCAGCTGGGCAGAGGACCACAGAACAGCTTCCATGGGCGGCAGAAGATGAGGGTTCTTCGAGGGCCCAGAACTCTAAGGGCAAAGGTCAAGGTGGCCTAGCGGCCAAGGGAGGGCCAAAGCAAAGAGCACCTTGCATCCCCAGCATGCACGGGAATGACCTAGAAAAGATGGCCATCCCTGGACTCTTACCCAGGTCCCAGTCCTAGGGGACCTGGGACAGGAGCTGCCACACCAGTCTTATTTCCCGTCTTAACCAGGACTTACCGGTCCTGTGGGAAAGCAGCCGGTGGCTGTGTCTGGAAGTGACTTTTTTTTTTTGCCATTTAACAAATTTTTTTTTTCAAATTTAAAACTTTTGGAGGGTACATGCTACAATGAGGATGAGTCCTGAAAACATTATGCTAAATAAAATGAGCCAGATATAGAAGCACAAATATTGTATGATGCTCCTTATGTGAGGTACTTACAGAAGTCAGATTCATAGAAGCCGAAAGAGTAATGGTGGTTACCAGGGGCTGGGGTGTAGGGGGGCAAGTTATTATTATTTTTTTTTAATTTATTTTCTCTGCTATACAGCATGGGGACTGGAAGTGACATTTGAACACCCAGTGGCTGCGTTCGCCCTAGTGGGCCCGGGTCCAGCAGGTTCTGGATATGTGATCCCGGCTATCACATGGCCCCCTGCAGACCGTCTCGCTGGTTTCTGGGCCTCTCCTTCCACCTTGTGAAGCCTTGCCTGAAGGGAGAGGAGCCTGATTCTCACTGTCACCCATTCCCCTGTCTCCCTCGGTGCCAGTTAAAACTCAAGGCAGATGACCGTTCCTAGCCGGTTGTGCTGCTGGGGGTGGGGGGTGGGGGCGGGGAAATACCTGCAGGAGGGTTTCTCCTGCTCGGGAAGGGCAGTCAGGCCCCAGTGCTGAGGTCACATGTCTCCCCATCTGTCACGTTGCTGCTCCACTGTCCTGGACGTAATGCTCCAGGGGCCAGGGGATTGCAGCATCTCAGAGCAGGCAGTCAGCTGACAGGGACATCCCTTTGTCACTTGGGTTGGTGCCTAATCCACTTTCCACCTCAACTGGGAACCGTCCCGGGTTATTTTTTAAATGATTAAAGTTTCAATCCTGAGTGCAATCCATTGTTTGCAAAAGTTTGAGTGAACACAGATTAAACAATTTAGCTTAAGAGTGTTTCTTCTGGTACACATGCGTGCATGCACAGACACACACACACACACAAAACATTGATCTGTGTCCAGATGAAGTTTCAAGAGATGAATCTGCTCTTTCCAAAACCTGGTTTCCTGCAAGATGTGCAGGAAACCCATCTAGTATTTGAAACCGTCAGTTTGCTCTGTACAAAGACAATGAAAAGAAATATACAAGAGGGTGACGGAGCCTGTAGCCCTCGTGTGTGCGTGTGAATACTGGGTGTGCTCAGGCTCGTTTCTTGCTCCATGGAGCTGGGAGGATGAAAGTATCGGGTAAGGAGAGGACAGTGAGTGGTGCTGGATGGAATGGGGTGGCAAGGGGACAATCCATGCTGAATGTTCTGGTTGGTCTTAGGCTTGGTCTTTGTAATGACATGGGTATCTGCCCCCAGCACCCCCTCATCACCCCCTTTCCCTCCCCCATCTCCTCTGCCCCCAGAAAAGACCACATGCAAACCCCAGGGATCTGTGGCTGGCAGTGCCAGGGCAGTGGAGGCAAGGTCCTCACTGCTCATGACCCAGTCACCGAGACGGACACACTGACTTTAGTTGTGGACCCAGCAGACAACTGAACTAGAATGGGAAGAAGTCATCTTGGGGTGAAAGCTACACTCCTCTCAAACTTACCTTGAGCACAGAAAGGCCAAAGTTTGCAAAAGAGAGACACGTCAATACTTCCCTTCGGATCTGAGGTTGTGGTTTGTAATTTATGTGTTGGACTCTGGGGGACAGAAGCATCTTCTCGCACCATTCTCGGGTTACCCTCCCCCGCGCATCTGTATCCTGTTCTCTGGAAGGGACCATATATCACAGCGTCCTCCAGATGCCGTCGTGTGGAGTTGGTGATCCGGGGCAGCCGGAACGGGCAGGAACCAGCTTCTGTCTCCAAAGGGGCTGGGGTGGGGGCGGAGGGGCAGTTCTGGGGACTCCTCCCGCCTTTGCAATTTTGCAATTTGCCGGCCTTGGCCTTGGGGCAGGAGGGAGTACAACCCCCCACCCACCCCCATCATGGGGAGTGCTCAGTGTTAATAAGTGGGAACAGGAGTGCCAAGCTAAGGTACACGATTTGAGTCACTCCCCTGTGGTTCTCATGCACTGTAGTTGAAGATAGGCTCCTTGCCTACCAGGGTAATGGCATGTATTCTCGTGTGGCGTGGGGCCTGGAATTGGGGAATGAAGGGACGGGCCGGCTGAGCGTGGGGTGTAGCTGCCTTGATTCTATTGGATGTGAAAAGAAGATGAATCTTATAATAAGTCTAGGTGCCAGAAACCCTGCTGTTCATCTCAGCTGGGGAAATCCGTGTCTCCATTAGAAGAGAGCAGAGATCCTGCTGGGAGGGGCAGGCCTTTATTTTTAAAGTTCAGGCATGAATAAATTTCCTAGAATAACTTGATAGGAATTTTGCCACTGACATTTTGCCATTGATAGAACAGTCAAAAGCCTCGGAGCTTCTTTAGACAGCCCTAAATATTCCCCTGCATGAGTTTTAGTTGGGAAATCATGACGGAGCTGCCAGTTCATCGGAGAAGTTTGGGGAGAGGGGAACTAGGACAGCAGATGTATTCCTGAATCCTACCCTGCTGCTCCCCCATCAGCTGGCCTGGGGCGGAGTCGGGGGGGGGGGCCAGCCCAGCACTATCTGGGCCTCAGGGCTCGATCGCCCCCTCCAGCCTGCATTCCAGCCCCCGCCCCCAGCAGTGACCAGCAGCTTGGGGCCCCCCACCCAGATGCCTCTCTGAGGCGTGGAAGATCATTGTCTTGGCCAGAAACATTCCAAGCCATCCATAGGACTCAAGTTCAGGATTTTTCTTGGAATGTGGTGAAAATCTGTGTCTTGGCCATGGGAACGTGCAGAAGTAGAGGGCTGTATGGCTCTGGTTACAAGATGCGATGTCTGAAGCTGTGTTTCTGTCCTCTGTAGCTATTCGACAGGCCACTGAACTTTCCTGTTCCGGGTCTCAGTGAGCTGGAAAAGGGTGGAAACCACCTTTAGAAAACGTTCCCAGGGAGTTCCCTTTGTGGCTCAGAGGTTAATGAACCTGACTAGGAACCATAAGGTTGCAGGTTCCATCCCTGGCCTTGCTCAGTGGGTTAAGGGTCTGGCGTTGCTGTGAGCTGTGGTGTAGGTCGCAGAAGTGGCTTGGACCTGGCACTGCCATGGCTGTGGTGTAGGCCAGCAGCTCTGATTTGACCCCTAGCCTGGGAGCTTCCATACACCACAGGTGCAGCCCTAAAAACCAAAGAAAAAGAAAACCTTCCCAGGAATTCCCATTGTGACTTAGCGGGTTAAGAACCTGACTAGGATCCATGAGGAGGCAGGTTTGATCCCTGGCCTTGCTCAGTGGGTTAAGGATCTGGCATTGCCTTGACCTGTGGCATAGGTTGCAGATGCGACTCAGATCTGGCGTTGCTGTGGCTGTGGTGTAAGCTGGCAGCTGCAGCTCCGATTGGACCCCTAACCTGGGAAATGCTGCAAGTGTGGCAATAAAAAGAAAAACAAAACAAAACTTCCAACCCACCCCCGGGCCCTGTCCTCTTTCTGCTTCTCCATCCTTTTCCACATGAATGCTGGAAGCGGCCATGTGATACTTCCTGCTTCTCCTGGAAGCCGGTTGCTGGCAGCATCCTGGCTCCGACACTGCCAAGAGCCTGTTTGTTGCATGGCCTGGTGGTTTAAGAAGAAGCTCATCTTTACAAAACAGTCTCCACATTCAGATATTTTGTGGTCAGAGCCAAGTTTTTAAATCTTTGACACTCAGCGCCTCTCCCTCACCCCTGCCACCCAAAAAAGTGGATTTTTTTTTCTTCCTCTCTGAAATGACAGCTTTTTGAGAAAGCCTGGCCTTCCCCCAAACCACTTCCACGTTGGCCTTCTGCTCTGTGCAGCTTTCCAATATCGAAGTGAGCAGTTGCCCAGACCACAGCATCTGACCTCTAACAAGCCCGAGAGGGTCACACTGAGAACCAGTGAGCCTTGTCCACGGGGGACCCAGAAAGAGGGTAGAAGAGGCATACTGGCTCCCTGCTGCCAAACATCTAAGAAAAAGGCACGACTCGTTTCCTCTCCCTGCCCGGGTGCCACGGGAGGGCCCCTGTGATGGTGCTGTGGCCACATGAATGGTTGGAGAGTGGGCTGGACAGGGCTTGATGTGTCACCTGAGGTCATTGCGGCTTCTGGTGCATTGTCAGGAAGCGGGGAGTCTGCAGCTGTTGTGGGCTGAATGGTGCCCCCTTCCCCCTGCAAAAAGATGCTCAAGTCTTCAGCTCTGAAGCCTGTGAACGTGATCTTCTTTGGTAACAGGGTCTTTGCAGATAGAGGTTTTTTTTTTTTTTCTTTTTACATCTGTCTCTGGAGCACCCCATTCTTTTCTTTTTTTTTTTTTTTTTTTTTTGGTCTTTTTGAGGGCCACACCCATGGCATGTGGAGGTTTCCAGGCTAGGGGTCTAATCAGAGCCATAGCTGCTGGCCTACGCCACAGCGACAGCAACGCAGGATCCAAGCTGAGTCTGTAACCTACCACAGCTCATCCGTAAGCCACTGATCAAGGACAGGGATCGAGCCCACAACCTCATGGTTCCTAGTTGGATTCGTTTCCACTGTGCCATGACGGGAACCCCAGATAGAACTTTTTTTATGGCCACACCCACGGCATATGGAAGTTCCTGGGCCAGGGGTCAAATCTGAGCTGCAGCTGTGACCTACGCTGCAGCTTCAGCAATACCAGATCCCATAACCCCCTGCACTGGGCTAGGGATCGAACTCTTGCCTCTGCAGCTATCTGAGCTGCTACAGTTGGGTCCTCAACCCACTGTGCCACAGTGGGAACTCTTGCAGATATAACTGAGATCCTGCTGGAGCAGGATGGGCCCTAAGCCTTTGGCTGTCATCCTTCTAAGTGGGAAATCTAGAGACACAGACACAGGGAGGGAAGGCAGCCACATGAAGACAGAAGCAGGCGTTGGAGTGATGGTTTTACCAGCCACGGAGTGTCAAGGGTTCCAAACAAGCATCAGAGGCTGGAAGAGGCCAGGAGGCATCCTCCCCAAGAACCTTTGGAGGGAGCATGGCCCTGCTGACACCTTGACTTCAGACTTCCAGCCCGCAGAACTGTGAGCTCATAAACCATTGTTTTAAACCCCTTGGTTTGTGGCCATTGGGGACAGAAGCCTAGGAAGTTGAAACGCCCTCTTGGATGCCTGTGGCTCTTGTATTGAAATCACCTGCTCCTGTGGCTCTGTGCTGGAGGAACTTAAGAGCCGCACTGAGTGGCTGGAAATAAGGGATAAGCTGCTATGTGTGGGTAAAGATGGGATGTGTGACCAGTGTGAATGGTGTCTTGCTTTTGAGCAGCTGAATGGGCAGAGGCCCTCATGGCCCAAAGGAGGTAGACTTGAAAGATCAGAATTTGGACCCAGGATTTGTCTCTTACTGGATGGGGGTGGGAAACCAGAGAGGCTTATTTATGGCTTTACTGATACCGATTAGGAGAGAAATCACCCAGGAGGGAAAAGGAAAACAAAAATAAACATCGATTTTGGGAATGCCCAAGCTGACCAGTTGGAATTACAATCTCATCCTATGAGAAGCCCTCCCTCAGGCACTGCTTTGTATCCGTGTAAAAGGGCTTCTTGATGCTGGTCTGGTATTTGCTGCGTCCCCATTAGTCTTCTCTAAATTTTGGATAAATCTGTTTTTTTTGTTTTGGTTTTTGTTTTTTTGTTTTTGTCTTTTTGGGGCCACATCTGCGGCATATGGAGGTTCCCAGGCTAGGGGTCTAATCAGATCTGTAGCTGCTGGTCTATGCCACAGCCACAGCCACGCCAGATCCAAGCTGAATTTGCGACCTACACCACAGCTCATGGCAACACTGGATTCTTAACCCACTGAGCGAGGCCAGGGATCAAACCTGCAAGCTCATGGTTCCTAGTCAGATTCATTTCCACTGTGCCACAACGGGAACTCTTTTTTTTTTTTTTAATTTTGGGTAAATTTGAACAGAGACTCCGTCTTAACATTGCCTTACTCCCTAAACTGCGTCTACCCCTGTGTCACCGGTGTTCAATTAAACCCTTCATAGTTGAATTAAAGTCCTAGGAGCAGGAATGTGAGAGGTTTGGGGTTTTTTTCCTTATGTTTTAAAATTATAGTTGATTTACAGTTTTGTGTCAATTTCTGCTGTACAGCAAAGTGACCGAGTCATACAGACGTACACATTCTTTTTCTCACATTCTCCTCCATCACGTTCCATCATACGTGACTAGATATGGTTCTCTGTGCTACGCAGCAGTCTCATTGTTAATCCATTCCAAATGCTATAGTTTGCATGAGAGGTTTTTTTTTAATCATTTGATAAGATAAAATTCACAATTTTATCTCATTTTTTTAATGCAAAAAATTTTGAGGAGATCCTATCATGGCATAGTGGAAATAAATCCTACTAGTAACCACGAGGTTGCAGGTTCGATCCCTGACCTCACTCAGTGGGTTAAGGATCCGGTGTTGCCATGAGCTGTGGTCTAGTCACAGACGCGGCTCAGATCTGGTGTTGCTGTGGCTGTGGTGTAGGCCAACAGCTACAGCTCTGATTCTACCCCTAGCCAGGGAACTTCCATATGCCGTGGGCATGGCCCTAAAAGGAAAAAAAATTTTTTGAAATGTGAAAAAAAGGTGAACTTTGCAAAGCCCAGGATTAAGTGGACCAAAAAAATCACTTACCAGAAACTGGAAAATTGAGTAATTGTATTAGTAAAAAACAGAACCCACAGGAAGTCTATATTATATAGAGAGACACATTCACAGAGAGAAAGATTTATTTTAAGGAATCGATTGGCTCCCTTGACTGTGGAGGCTCGGCAAGTTCTAGATCTTCAGGATAGCCATGAGGATGTGGGTTCGATCCCTGGCCTCGCTCAGTAGGTTAAGGATCCAGCATTGCCATGAGCTGTAGTGTAGGTCACAGACATGGCTTGGATTCCCTCATTTCTGTGGCATAGGCCTGCAGCTGCAGTTCCGATTTGACCCTTAGCCTGAGAACCTCCGTATGCCATGGGTGTGGCCCTAAAAAGTAATAAATAAATAAACAAATGAATAAATATTAATCATCCAAAATGCAACCTCAAAGACACACCTGGAATACTGTTTGACCAAATATCTGGGCTCCATGGCCCAATCAAGGAACGGTCTGGGTACTGTTTGTCAAAGGATGTGCCATTGATGTTTGGGGCAGAACAATTCTCCACTGTGCAGGGCTGTCCCGTCCATTGTGGGATGTTTCACATCCCTTGGTCCCTGTCCACTCAGCACCGATAACGTCCCCATCAGTGTTACAGCAACGTTGTGCCCACTCATTTCTGAATGTCCCCTTGGGGGCTGGCTCTACCCAGGCTGGAGAAGCACTGATCCAGATGGATTATGTGGTAGTCTTGCAGAAATGTTGGCGATATCAAGGCGAATGATGGGCTTCTTGGGTCTTGATGTTCAGACTTCATATGGATACAGACAAGGTCTAATCCAAGGGGTTGGAAAACTTTGTAAAGGGCCCAAGAGCAAATATTTTAGGCTTTGGGATGGCATGGTCTCTGTCAGAACCACCCAGCTCTGCAGTGGCAGAGCAAAACCAGCCGTGGACAATATATAAATGAATGAAGTTGGCTGTGTTCCAATAAAACTTTATTTATAGGCACTGAAATGTGAGTTGCATACAATTTTTCATGTATCATGAAATATTACTCTCATCTTGATTTGTTTAATCCAACCATTTAAAATGTAAAAACCATCCTTAGCTGGCAGGTGATCTGAACTTAACTCTTGGAGTTCCTTTTGTCTCAGCAGTAACGAACCTGACTAGCATCCATGAGGATACAGGTTTGACCCCTGGTCTTGCTCAATGGGTTAAGTTCTGGCATTGCCATGAGCTGTGGTGTAGGTCACAGACATGGCTTGGATCCCACATTGCTGTGGCTGTGGCATAGGCTGGCAGCTATAGCTCCAATTTGACCTCTAGCCTGGGAACTTCCATCGAGAAATGTTCGTTGGGAGTTCCTGGCTCAGCAGGTTAAGGATTCAGCATTGTCTTTGCAGAGGCAAGGGTCACTGCTGTGGCCTGGGTTTGATCCCTGACCCAGGAACTTCCACATGTCGTGGGTATGGCAAAAAAAAAAAAAAAAAAAAAAAAAAAAATTCATTGAATTGAATGAAAGGGGAATTGATCAGATACAGTGCTTTTCAAACTTTATTTTTATCAGCAGAAACCCTTGGGGATTTGAATCTTCTAGAAACCCCAATGTTTGAAACAAATGTAGTATTTTATTAGTAAAATTTTATGAGTTCAAATGGGTAGCATCTGTATATTTTTGATGGATACAAAAATCAAGGCATGCTCCAGAGGGCTGTGTCAAGATGCTTTTTGATTAAACTGTCCAGGTGTTTGAAAAAGGAGAGGAGAGTTTCTCTTCCAAAGCAGTCCTACAAAGATATCTAATGGTACTTCATATTCTTACTCATGAATATCAAAGTCAGACAGGAAACATCAGAAACTTTGAATAAATGACAAATACGATGTCGTGGTTGGGCATGTCATAAGGTATTTTTTACAAAACATGCTCCCGCGGCTGTGACAATCTCTGCTCCCACAATTTCATTAACTGGACAAAGGCAAGTCTGAATTTTTCAAATTTCAGTGCAGGAGATAGAAACTTCCTAATCCCTGGCACCTTTGCAATGAATGCAAATCCCTCGGAGGAGTGCTGAAAAAAAGCTTCATTCCCAGGAAGGCACAAAAGGAAAGCAAAAGGAAGCCCAGTTTCACAGACCGTGGTCTTCCATGTCTGAACACTTCATGTATTTTTGAGTATTTGCAAGGTTATGATGTCTTTATTATAGTTTTTTAGTAATTAGAATTTGGTGGGAGTTCCTGTTGTGGCTCAGCAGAAATGAACCTAACCATTATCCATGGGGACATGGGTTCAATCCCTGGCCTCCCTCAGTGGGTTAAGGATCTGGCATTGCCATGAGCTGTGCTGTAGGTCACAGATACAGCTCAGATCTGGCATTGCTATGGCTGTGGCTGGCAGCTGCCTCTCTGATTCCACCCCTAGCCTTGGAACTTCCATATTCTGCAGGTGTGGCCCTAAAAAGCAAAAAAAAAAAAAAAAAAAAAAAATTGTTAACTTTTTAAAATTGTGGTAAAATAAGAGTTCCCTGGTGGCCCAGTGGGTTAAGGATCCAGTGTTGTCACTGCCGTGACTCGGGTCACTGCTATGGTGCAGGTTCGATTCCTAACACAGGAATTTCTGTATGCCATAGGTGCAGCCAAAAAAAAAATTGTGGCAAATATCTGCAACATAAAACTTACCATTTTAACCATGTTTAAGTGTCGAATTCAGTGATATTGAATACTTTTATATGGTACACCCATCACCACTATCCACTATCCACCTATCACCATCATCCCACACAGAAACTCTGAACCTATTAAACAAGAATCTCTATTCCTCCCTCCCTCTCAGTGCCTGGCAACCACTACCCTCCTTTCTGCCTCTATGAATTTAGCACTTCTCGGTACCTCATACACATGGAATCATACAGTATTTGTCCTTTTGTAACTGGCTTCATTTAGTGTGATGTTTTCAAGGTTTGTCTGGGTTGTTGTATCAGAACATCATTCCTGGAGTTCCCGTCGTGGCGCAGTGGTTAACGAATCCGACTAGGAACCATGAGGTTGTGGGTTCGGTCCCTGCCCTTGCTCAGTGGGTGAACGATCCGGCGTTGCCGTGAGCTGTGGTGTAGGTTGCAGACGCGGCTCGGACCCTGCGTTGCTGTGGCTCTGGCGTAGGCCGGTGGCTACAGCTCCGATTGGACCCCTAGCCTGGGAACCTCCATATGCCGCAGGAGCGGCCCAAGAAATAGCAAAAAGACAAAAAAAAAAAAAAAAAAAAAAAAAAAAAAGAACATCATTCCTTATTAAACCTGAATGATATTCCATGTCTGAATAGGACACACGTTGTTTATCCATTCATCCCTTGATAGACATTTGCATTATTTCCACCTTTCGGCTACTGTGAATAAGGCTGCTATGAATCCGGTTGTTTGTATCTGTCTGGGTCCTTGCTTTCCATTCTTTAGGCATGGAATTGCTAGATTTTATGTTTAATTTTTTTTGAGGAATCGCCATACTGTTTTCCACAGAAGCTGTGTCATTTTTCATCCCCACCAGCAATGCCCAAGGGTTCCAATTTCTCCACATCCTCACCAACACTTGGTTCCCGTTTTCCATTTCATTTATTTGTTTCCCAAGTGAATCAGAGCATTTTTAGGATGAGATTTGAGTGGTGCATTTGAAGCCCCCGAAGCACTTTCATGTCACTTTAAGTTCCACAAATTAGTTCAAAAGCCAGTGCTATTGTGGTGGTGGTTGTTGTTTTACCCCCTCTCAGAATTTGTGATTTAAGAGTAAAGCTTCCTTGACTTTACTCCATGAAGTGAGTGGGGGAATTGATTTCAAGCTGGAGGTGAGATCGGAAAAGGAAACAGGTATCTCTATGCAAGGGCTGGTGTTCAGAGCCCCTGTGGGAACTGGCTACCCGCCTCTTTAGGATCGGGCTAAACGAGAAACCACTCGGTCCCTCTCCCACTCTCTCCCTGGACCTCTGTCTCTGTCCCTCTAATTCTCCCACTCGCTCCCCCACTCAAGGCAACCACAACAGGGAAGCCTTCATTTCCCTACTCTGCCTTCCAGAGCTCAGCTCCAACACTACAGTGTTTAAACTCCAGTTTAAAACATTTTAAATTAATAGCAGTGTGGGGGGTCACTGGAGTTAAATTCAGGTAGACTCCTCTAAAAAAAACCAAGGAGTTCCTTGGAGTTCCCTTCATGGCTCAGTGGTTAACGAATCCGACTAGGAACCATGAGGTTGCGGGTTCGATCCCTGCCCTTGCTCAGTGGGCTAAGGATTCGGCTTTGCTGTGAGCCATGGTGTAGGTTGCAGATGCGGCTCAGATCCCGCGTTGCTGTGGCTCTGGTGTAGGCCGGTGGCTAGAGCTCCGATTCAACCCCTAGCCTGGAAACCTCCACATGCTGCAGGAGCAGCCCAAGAAATGGCAAAAAGATAAAAAACAAAACAAAACAAAACAAAACAAACAAACAAACAAGGAGTTCCCATTGTGGTGCAGCGGAAATGAACCTGACTAGTATCCATGAGTATGAGGGTTCCATCCCTGGCCTTTCTCAGTGAGCTAGGGATCCAGTGTTGCCATGAGCTGTGGTGTAGGTCACAGACTCAGCTCTTATCCTGCATTGCTGTGGCTGTGATATAGGCTGGCAGCTGCAGTTCCTATTCGACCCTAGCCTGAGAACTTCCATGTGCCACAGGTGGGGCCCTAAAAAAAAAAAAAAAAAGCAAAAATAAAAATAAAAAATAAAAAAACCAACCAAAATCCTCATCAATTCTGGGGAAATTTGTGGTAGATCTTGGGAGCACCTGCGGCGGGCCATCTCCGGGGCTTTCTCACCTCTTCCCCACAGCCTGGTGGTAGGGAGCCACTTCTAAAGTGCTGCCACCCCTAAAGTGCTGCCACCCCACAGCCACTTGGCCCAGGCTCTGCTGGCTCCAGCCCTTAGGAGGCTACTGTTGTGCGCCTTCCCTACACCCCCAGAAGGCACCCTCCCAGGAGAGCCGGGGCCTGCAGTTAGCCTGAGGCCGTGATGCTGTCATGGCCTCCCAAGTGCAGCTCCTTCCTCTGTTAGGAGCTTGTATCAAACACCTCAAGGGCCAGGCTGAGGGGCCCCTTGTCTGATAACCTCCTACCTCACACTGGCAGCCCCACTCATGCACTGAGATGCCACGGGAACGAGTGCCCTGGTCTCAGGATGAGCTCCCTGCCTCCCCAAGCCTCTCTTCTTGCAGCCACAAGGCTCATGGCCTTGTCTCCATTCTGGAGTGTGAGCCAGTGCCCAGGGGGTATGCTCCTAGGACCTGAAGTTTCCCTCGGATGTGCCCAAGGAGCTAATCATATGGGGTTCCTGCTGCCTGTTGTGTCATTTGGATGCATTGGGCTGCAAGTAACGGATAATCCCACCTCAGTGAAAAGAACAATGTGCCCTCTCATGGAGCAGCTGTCCCAAGGTAGAGCAGCTCTGGGTTATGTTGATTCATTGGCTCCATAATGTCTTCAAAGACTCAGATGTTTTTCCGTCTTTCTAGCAGCATCCTCAGAGTTTGGCTTGGTCCCAGAGTAGCTCCCCAAGGCACAAAATGGCCACTACACTGCCAGGAGTCACATCCAGATGCTCTGATGGAAGGAAGAAGATGTGCTTTCTCGTCTTCATTCCTCTCATTAAGAGCAAGAACGCTTTGCCCCCCAGACATCCCCTTACATCTCATTGGCCCTGACTATGCTATGTTATCAAGCTCAGGAATCACCACAGTGGGATGGGGCCACCATGATTTTATCTTTCCTATATCTTCTGAGACACATGCCCTCATTCTTGAGCAACACTGGGTTCTAAAGACAAGGACAAAGGCACCGGGGGTGGGGGAGTTGCAGACTTTGCGAGGCCACCAAACTTACCTTTGTGGTCACCCTTGGTGTCTTATCACATGCTCACTTTGTTGTTATATTTTCCCCTCTTTTTTAACAAAAGAGATATTTAAATACTATCTTGTTCTAAAAATGTATTCATTACAGAAGCATGCGGAGTTAAAATATGAAAAATGTCCTTCACAGCCTTTCCCAATTTCACTGCCCTCCTCAGAAGGAATCAGTCTCTATTTTAGTGTCCTCTTCCTGTCCCCTTGATGCATTTGCATATATGCAAATGTAAACACATCTAGGAGTTTTGCTTTAATTTTTACCTTTTTATTTCATTTGGCTACTACTCTTTTTCCACTTAGCTCTCGGTACTTAGAGACTTACTTCATTCAGTTCAGTGGCGGAATGTTATCCCATAGGGTGGATATTCCTTTGCTTTACATCTTAACTAGCTTTTTAATCTTGTGCCTCATCCCGAGGGCATACTTTTCTTTTTATCCTCAAGCATTTAATACAATATTTTCCTGCAAAGTAAAAGTCAAGTAACAGTTACTGATGGAAAGAGTCTCTCTCTTTCCATATAAGAGTAGTCTTGGTACTTCTGACTGCTTGAGATGGAGCCCTTTTCTGAGCCATCAGAAGGGACACTGTTCCATAATCTATTAGTTTGTCACTCTTTCGTCTAATGACAGTGACACATCAACCTATTGGCCAGGAAAAGGTGATCATTTTCCACTGTCCCTTTGGCGCTATTTTCTGGGTGCAGGGTGGCACACCATCACCACCTGCCTAACAGGTTGTCAGTTCAGAGCACTTGAGCTACTTGCAAAGTTATACATTGTTTGGCTCACATAGGAGCATTAGGTCAGGGTTATTAACAGCCCTGGCTTCCTGGAGAACCATTTTAAGGGCTGCTAATGGTGTTCGCAGACTGTTGAGCGGGAACAGTTATCCAAATGCCTAGACACACCCACACCCTTAGTACCCCTTTCCAGGTTTCTTGAGGCAGTCACAACTACATAAAATAGATTACAACTGAACCTATTCTAGACCTTTGGTGGGGAGAAATTACTTCAATATGAGGCTGTCATCTCAAGACAGACCCACCAAATTTAGCACTGGGTGAACTTCTCTGAGCAAACACCTTTAAGCAGATGTTGGCCTTCAGACCTGCTGATAGCATCAATGAATATCATCTTGAGTCTTGGTGGGGCTCCTTGTACCTCTGAATCTGCCAAGCTTCCTGTAGTAGCTGAAAAAATTACCATCCTGAAGGAGCAAAGAAAAGAAACACATGTCTTCCAGATGTGCTTCAGCATATAAGGACTCTCGAAATGTGGACCTTAACAGGAACCCTGGAACTATGAAAGGAAATTAAGCAATGAGGGTGAGACCGAAATTAGTATGGCGTTCCCATCATGGCTCAGGGGAAATGAATCTGACTAGTATCCATGAGGACACAGGTTCCCTCCTTGGCCTTGCTTAGTGGGTTAAGGATCTGGCATTGCCATGAGGTGTGATGTAGTTCACAGACACAGCTTGGATCTGGCATTGCTGTGGCTGTGGCATAACCCAGCCACTACAGCTCCAATTCGACCCCTAGCCTGGGAACCTCCATGTGCCACAGGTGCAGCCCTAAAAAAAAACAAAATAATACTAATAATAATTTTATTTTTTTATTGCTCAAATGAATCTATCACATCTGTAGTTGTATAATGCTCATAACAATCCAATTTCACAGGATTTCCATCCCATAACCCAAGCACATCCCACCACCCCCAAACTGTATCCTCCAAAGGTCATAAGTATTTCAATGTCTGTGAGTCAGCATCTGTTCTGCAAAGTTCAGTCTGTCCTTTTTTCAGATTCCACATGTCAGTGAAAGCATTTGATGTTGGTGTCTCATTGTATGGCTGACTTCACTTAGCATGATAATTTCTAGGTCCATCCATGTTGCTAAAAATGCTGGTATCTCTTTCATTTTAATGGCTGAGTAATAGTCCATTGTGTATATATACCACATCTTCTTGATCCACTCCTCTGTCGATGGACATTTAGGTTGTTTCCATGTTTTGGCTATTGCAAATAGTGCTGCAATGAACATTGGAGTACGTGTCTTTTTGAGTTATGGTTTCCTCTGGATAGATGCCCAGAAGTGGGATTGCTGGATCAAATGGTAGTTCTATTTTTAGTTTTCTGAGGAATCTCCATACTGTTTTCCATAGTGGTTGCTCCAATTTACAATCCCACCAACAGTGTACTAGTGTTCCTTTTTCTCCACACCCTCTCCAGCACTTATTGTTTGTAGACTTTTGGATGATGGCCATTCTGGCTGGTGTAAGGTTTTGATTTGCATTTCTCTAATAGTGCTGTTGAACATCTTTTCATGCATTTTTTGGCCATCTGTATGTCTTCTCTGGAGAACTGTGTGTTTAGATCTTCTGCCCATTTTTTGATGAGGTTGTTTGTTTTTTTTGGTATGGAGCTGCAGAAGGACTAATAATGATTTTAAAAGAAATTAGCTTATGGCCCTCAGCTGATAGCATGCAAGGGGAAACTCTGTGATCATAATCAAACTATTGATGATGAAAATTCTGGTCCCTGCCACTGGGAAGTCAACGACTAAACTGGGGGAAAGAGGACATCCACGTATGAAGAACTGGACAATGATATAAGCTGATATGGGGTTGAAAAGGAGAATCCATTGAGACAGCAAGGCTCTGCTCTCAAACGGGCCTGGTAATCGGCCTTGATACACTCTGAGAGGATCATGCTGGACCATGCCTGCTTGCTTATTTTTTTAAAAAGTGATTTTCCCTGGGGACCCAGCCTGGATTTCTTTGCCAACTTGGGTACCTCTATATGTGTCTTCAACTGTTGGGGTTGAAAGGTTCCTAGCCTGCCTTGCTCTGTGTTTCTCCTCCCTTCCATTGAAACAGCCATGGCCTTGAAAGACCTGGATTATCCTTCTCTCTTCACCCACACCTTCTACCTCACCCTAATTTGTTGAGAAAAAATATTGCTGGCAGATAGAGAAGAATTAGGAAAAAACCTAGATACTTTTGGTTAAAAGGGGTTTAAGAGGGTTCATAATAAGTAGGTCAGAACCCAACTGGAGGGATTTGGCTGAGGGTTACCATGCAGGCTCCTCCACCCCCAGCCTGGGCACGGGTGTCCCCAAAACCCCAGGTGGGTGTTTCTGTAGTCAAATATTTTTTCAGGCCAACACTGAATTACATGGCTGTGGACCTTGGGATTTGAAAGGGAAAGATGAAACCTTCCCAGCAACTTGGGTTTTCTTTCAAGGGCCGTTTTCTCTATAGAATGTTTTGTTTTAACTGGTAATTAGAGGTGGGCAAAACAGCCCTGGAGAAATAGGTTTTTCCTCCTCTCCAAGCCTGTCTCTCCAAAAGAAACAGGCACAGGCAGGGCCGTGGAGCCCGCCCTCCTAACTAGAGCCAACTGCTCCTGATGGTTTATGGTCTGGCCCACTTCAATTTCTCATGTGTTACCTTTCTAGGGGTTGCGAGGCCCAGCAATCTGGACACAGGCCAAGAAGTCAAGAACTGCTGAAGTCCAGGCCTCCGCTCTTGTACTGACACCAGCGACCACCCAGCCCAGCCAAACCACATGGCCCTGTTTTCCTGATGTATGAGGTGGGTCGAATGCTTTCCCCCCCCAAAAGTGGACTCTGAGGGATTAATTAGTTAAGATCTGTAAACATGTATCATTATAATTATTATTCCAGTTTCTAGTTAAAACCAAACTGGCCCAAAGAAAAGAAAATACCAGCCCTGCCTCTGAGGGCAGCTACCTTGGCTTTTCCAGTATTTCCAGTCTGGCTGGTGGGAGAATGTCCTGGGAAGCTCACTACTTGCTGGGCTTGAGCCGGGAGTTGTATTCTCCAGGTTTGAGGATGAGGAGGAGGCCAAGACTCCAGTTGAGCCCTGGATGCAACGGGCTTTGATTGTTCATGCCGTTCACTCTAGCAAAGGCTGGACCTCTCCCACGAGACCAGGTGCAGGATGTCTACAGCAGGGCCCTGAGCCTTTATGGTCTTTCGAGGACTAACAGGTTGCGGAGGTGATGAGGAAACCGACTTCTTGTTTCTAAGATGTTGATCTAAAACCAGTGCCTCTAAGGGGGTGACTCCTGCTTTCCTCATGAGAAGATCTCCAGGCCTCTGAGGTGGTTACATGGAGAAAATTCGTGCCTGGACAGCCCTGCCCACCACAGTGACTCTGCCCCCACCAGATCTATCACCCTCCATGGACCTCAGCTGTCTCGGCACAGCTCCCTTTCTCTGGGTCTGCATAATTTCACCCCATGCCAATTCCTGCTTCCAACTGGTAAACCCCACACCCACTCCCCTTCCCCTAGTGCAGCCCCAGGTGAGGCCTCAGGCCGCGCTCCCCGTGCACTTCCGGTCCGAGCGGGGCTTCCTCCCAAGATGGCCGACACCGGAAGTGCCGTCCTCCGCGGGCGGGGCTCCTCCTGCTCCGCCGGAAGTCAGGACGTAAGGCTGGGAGCACGGCAGCCATGCCCTCTGCCAGGTGGAGACCCGGATGACAATATGCTGCTGTCTTAAAGGGGTGGTTTTAAAATGTCTCTTTGGTATTTACTTAGAGGAAAGGCTGAGTTCTCTAAATAAATAAAGGAAGGGCCCAGTGGGAGAAAATAGCCCCAGGAGGTAGCCTCACCCTGTCCCCCACCTGCAGAGAATTCATTTCTGGCCCCAAATTGGCAGCCCATCCCTCCCTCTACTCCCCCCCAGCAAACAAAAGCCCCACAGTGAATGGCACCCGCCTGTCTCGGAAGACACTGTCCTACACAGGCCCTTGAGAACCCCGCATTCCAGGCCCTATTTAAGTACTCGTCCCCTCTCCCCCGCTGTTTCCCCTGAAGGCGGATCTAGAAAAGACTCTCTCTCTGTCTTGCTACTGTTTTCAGTGATGCTGCAGCTGTTCAGCTGGCCCACCCTGGCTAAAAGGAAATGTGGTTTCTTTCCAACGGTACTGGGAAGCCTGAGTGCTCCCTGTTCCTGGAGGGGGTGGCTCTGAGCCTGCCTGCCCCTTGCCCACCACTCCTGGCAACCGGGGCACCCCAGCATGTGTCAGATAGGCCATGACACAGAAGGTGCACAGAGGTTAGACAGGATTGCCCTTTGGGTCTTTAGAAGGGTAATTCTGCCTTCTGCCTTGATGCCCTCTTTGTATGCCCAGGCCTCAGTACTGCTTGCTTACAGGGCTAGTTGCCATCTCTCCCCAGTGGCTGGCAGAACTTCACCCTCTGCTTCTCCATTTCCATGAAGGTAACTTGAGCTGCCTGGAAACTGGCTCTCTGACATCCAACATAATACCCTTCCTTTGTCCTTTGAGGCAAGTCCAGAGTAACCACCCAAACACCATTTACCCAAAACAAGGGGTCAAAACTGTTACCTAGATCATGAAACACCGGGTTGCATGCTCCCCCTCCACCCACCCACCCACCCACAGCTGGCAGAGAGAAAGACCAAAGCAGAGTAAGTGGTGTGATTTGCAGAACACACTCAACTGAGGAGAGCACTGAAAATACTGTCTAGTGCAGGGTGCTGAGCTGAAGGTCCCAAAGGGGACAGGCCTCCCTCCCTAGCGCTCATCCTGAGAGTAAAGTGTGTGTGTGTGTGTGTGTGTGTGTGTGTGTTTAATTACATATAATTTTTAGGGAAAGTATTTCTGAGGCTAATGGTATCAGAATGAATTGGCACCGTGCAGGGTAGAGTTAAACAACAGGAGTTCCTGTCGCAGCACAGCAGAAATGAATCCAATGAGGAGCCACAAGATTGAGGGTTTGATCCCTGGCCTTGCTCAGTGGGTTAAAGATCTGGCATTGCCGTGAGCTGTGATGCAGGTCCCAGATGAAGCTCGGATCCTGCGTTGCTGTGGTTGTGGTGTAGGCCAGCTTCTGTAGCTCCAACTGGACCCCTAACCTGGGAACCTCCATATGCCGCAAGTGCAGCCCTAAAAAGCTTTAAAAAAATTAAACAACAAATGTGTGTGTGTATTTGCAAAAAGTAACAGCACTGCTAGTAGCCAAGGCACTCCCTCTATTTGTGAAGCGGGGCCAGGCTTTTTGTTTAGTTAACCAACCCCAATCCCTTTCCATTTCCACATAGTAATTAAATACTCAAGCAAGTTGTCTCTGGGTTTTGTCACCTGGTGGTGGTGGCCATGATGCCTGGGAGCTTTGGGTTCCCTGCCACATGGTCCACCGGGTTGCATGCTCCCCCTCCACCCACCCCCCCCACAACTGGTATTGCCTGTCACTAAAAATATTCACCAGCCATGGAAGAGAGCAATATAGGAGTTGTAGGTTTTTTCTTTGTTAATATGGACCAGAGTCTCTCGAGCTTTATTTAGAACATGACTGCTTTATGCAGCCCCTTGCTTCAGGACCTGTCTTTGGCAGACTGATGTTTGTTGCTATTTCTTGTAGCTCTTTTTGTTCTGTGGTAGGTACTTTGTTCCATATTAATTTCTGGAATAAAATATTAATTTTTGGTCCAGAAATTAGTACTTATTTTTACTTAAGTCCAAAGCACATGGAAGGGTGTGGTGTTAGAAGTGAAACTGCTTCCCCCCAGTCTTGAGCCTTAGCTCCACTTCCCAGAGACGACCCCTGTGAACAGACAGAGCCTTGGGAGGGTTCTCTGCATGATCAAAGTATATGTGCTGCTTTTTTTACGCAAATAGGACCAGACTCAGCCACTGAGCTTCACCTTGCTTCCTTTACTTAAAATGGTGTCATGGAATTCTTTCCACGTGAGACCCTTGAGAAGCATGTAATCTTTCAAAGGGGTGTACTGTTCTAGTTTATGGATGTCATCAGTTAGCTAGACACTCGTTGAGGACATTTAGCTTTTATTTAGTGGGTTTGTTGGGTTTTTTTTTCCTCCCACAGAGTCCATGAGTATTGGACAATGGATTGTGTGCCTTTGCTTGCTTTAAAAGTATAACTCTAGGCTGAATTTCTACAGTGGGGCTAAAGGGTAGTCACAATTTACATCTTGATAATTCATCCCAAATTGCTTCCCCAAAACGATACAAACAGTCTGATAAGGCAGTATAGGGCATATAGTGTAAGTATGGGGCATAGAGCATGAGTATAGGGCAGTTTTTTGGGAATCACAATGGCAGCTCAGTTATTCACAAACGGACATTGACAGGGCATGAAGTCCTCTCTTGCATCAAAGCCAGATGATTTGGACTGGATTAAGCCAGGGAGGAATTTAACTATGGACATCTTTCTGCATTTCCCTTCTGAAGCTAAATATATAAGATTGGGGCAGTTCTGGGTGGTTTTCTTTTCACTGCAGCCCCTTGAGTTCCTCTTGTCCCAAGTTCAAATTGCTGTGTGTGCATTGGGTGACGGCAGCAGCTTTGGGGTGATGTTTTGGGGTCTCCAAGCCTTTGCAGAGATGGGGGAGTTCTGGAGTGAGCTGTTGACTGTGGGCTCAGGGTCTGGGGTTCCCCGAGGCATACTGTTTGGGGATTTCTTTTTACCTCTCTAGTCATCCTGTCCTTCACAACCCAAGTGCTTCTGTTCTTCAGCCCTTTTCTACCTGTTTTGTCCACTGTGAAATTATTTAGGAGACTGATAGGGCCATTGTTCTGGGGTCCCTTCCTTCGACAGCTCAGGGTGGGCTTTCTGCAGTGCTTCCCAAGCTATTTGAGGTGAAGGACTACTCTTTTATTTCCAATCGGTTATGGACTGATACTTTTGCAAAACACTAGAAAAAACTGAATTACTAGAAAAATGAAGTAAAAAAATAAATACAAAATACAAGCCCAATTTCTTTTTATTACATTTAACAGACATAACATTGGAGTTCCTGTCGTGATGCAGCAGAAACGAATCCTACTAGGAACCATGAGGTTGCGGTTTCGGTCCCTGGCCTCAATCAGTGGGTTAAGGATCTGACATTGCTGTGAGCTGTGGTGTAGGTTGCAGATGTGGCTCGGATCCTGCATTGCTGTGGCTGTGGTGTAGGCTGACAGCTGTAACTCCAATTCGACCCCTAGTGCCACAAGTGTGTCCCTAAAAAGCAAAAAAAAAAAAAAAAAAAAAAAAAAAAAAACATACTTTGGTATATTGTTTTTTTTTTTTTCTCTTTTTAGGGCTGCAACCTTGGCATGTAGGAGGTTCCCAGGCTAGGGGTCCAGTTGGAGCTACAGCTGCCTGCCTACACCACAGCCATGGCAACACAGGATCCGAGCCGGATCCTTAACCCATTGATTGAAGCCAGGGATCGAACCGGCAACCTCATGGTTCCTAGTCAGATTTGTTTCCACTGCACCATGACAGGAACTCCACTTTGGTATATTGATATAGAAGCATTTTGAAATGCTTGCTCTCAATTTCTGTTCTCATCTCATTGGAGGTGAGGAACCGTTGGAGTCACACTGCTTGAAGTAGCCCCCAGAAGCATCTGCGGGTTTCCTTTCCATCCTAAGTCCTCTCTTATTTCACTGGGAGAGCCATTCTCATTTGGTAGGGGGGTTTGTCCCACGTTTCAGCCATGGAGGCCGTGGGTCAGTCCCCAGGATTAATGTTGTTGTTGGGTTTAGCTTGGGGCTCTGCTGCACTGACCGTAGTCCCCTTTCCACACAGCTTTTCCGGTGTGGGAAGCAGTAATTCAGGTGTGAATAAAAGAGAAGTGATAGTTTTCCCTATCAAGCCATTAAAACTTTTCAATGTGCTTTTTAAATTATTTTACACTTTGTGAGATACTCAAGATGGATCGTAATAGAAGGGAAATTGTGAGCAACAATCCCTCAAAATATGAGATTTTAAAATTCTTCTGTCTTTAAAGGTGCAGGCTGTTTCAATTTTAAATACTCAGAAAAAGTGGTTTTCAGACTGCCTTTTGGAAGTAGCGGGTCACAGCGGCATCTGGTGGAAATTGGTGATATAACAAGTGGAGTAGACAAGGCAGAAAAATTAAAATGCAGCAGTTTATAAGTACTGTTAATTCATTAATTAAGAGAATCAGATTTTTCCGCATCTCTAAATTGTGAAATTGAGTTGTGGTTTATAATATATGGCACATCATAGTTTAAGACTTTTTCTTTCTCAGTGATGCTTTGCCTTACAATTGATAACGTCTTAGTTTTGTCCGAATATGATTTTTCATGTGAAACTTTGCAAGATGTTCATTCAGCCATTTTCTCAGTATTATTATTGAGCATCTCCTTTATACCTATAACCTCTTTATTTATTTCATTAATATATTCACTCTTTATATTTTAAGTGTGTTATATTCAAAACTCTTACAATGCCTAATGTGGGTCTTTCTGCTTTATGATACATTAATGAATCGATATTAATGAGACCTAATGCTATGAATTTAAAAATCCATTACTGGAGTTCCTGTCATGGCACAGCAGAAATGAATCTGACTAGGAACCATGAGGTTGCTGGTTCGATCCCTGGCCTCGCTCAGTGGGTTAAGGATCTGGCGTTGCCCTGAGCTGTGGTGTAGGTCACAGACACGGCTCAGATCTGGTGTTGCTGTGGCTCTGACATAGGCCAGTAGCTACAGTTCCAATTAGACCCCTAGCCTGGGAACTTCCAGATGCTGTGGATGTGGCCCTAAAAGGACAAAAAACCCCAAAAAACTAAAAAGAATGAGGTCTCCTTTAAAAAATAATAATAATAAAATAAAAATTAAAAAAATTAAAATCCATTACTGACTAGGTCCAGTAGTTCTCAATGCTGACTGCATTCAGAATTGCCTGCAAATGTTGTGAACTATAACTAGCCAGAAAACATTGCTCAGAGATCTTATCTGATTGGTCTAGGGATGGACCCCACACCTTAGGAGCTTGTAAGGGCTTCCAAAGCTTCTACCTTCTAATGTGCAGCCCAAGCTGAGACCTTTCTCCTGCATTTAGACCACATGCTTTTTAGATTATATAGGGTTTTTTTAATAGTTGAGAAATATTCGGCATTTTGTTTTATAGTAAGCCACTCATTTCTTATAGCTATCATAATTATGAATGCAAAAAACTCCATGTATTTAAGCAATAATGAATAACACAAAAGCCCTGATATTCGAGAAAAATTCATTCCTGAAGACACCGTCGTTTAGTGTATCATCAAGCAATGGACAGGCCTTTGATTCTAACACACACACTCACTATTATTTGAACAGCACAGTGAGATCAGGAATGCTGAATAAGTATAAAACAGTAGCTATAACATTTACAAGATGTCACAGTAATGTATCTTTAATAGGCCATAACCCTGCCAAGTAAATGTTTACCAATAAAGGAAAAAAAAAATCTAAGACATCATTTGCTTGGAATACTCTCTCATTGGCTGTGAGCACACTCTGTTAATTCCAAGACTGGCCCCGAAGCAGACTATAGCGATGGTATAATTGCCCTTGACCTTCTGGCTGGGACCAAAGTAGAATGTGATACCTAGCAAGCCACAGCAGGGATAAGAACAGTGTTTCATGGGAGACAGTTTCCAGAAGAAAGGCCTTCATTCATTTCTGGGGCCCACCAACTGCTGACTTTCTAATCTGGTACAAATGACTGAACTCATCATACCTCTTACTCTGCAAGATGCACACAGGATAGCAACACCAACTTCATCAGCTACTGTGGATATTAGAGTTAAAACATATAAACGTGAAATGCACACGGGCAGCAAAGGGAGCCGCACTTACTATCATTCATGGTGGTTTCTTCTTACCACTTTTCGCTCATTGCAGAGTCAAAAGACAGTGTTTTCCAGAATACTCACGGCAGCATGGTACAGTTAACCCCTTCTAGCCCGCCTCATCCAGCCTCTATGAACTAAGATCCATATACAAACAATAGCTGAGGGGTTCCTGTTGTGGTTTAGCAGGTTAAGAACCCAAGATACTGTCCTTGAGGACGTGGGTTCGATCTCTGGCCTTGCTCGGTGGGTTAAAGATCCGGTGTTGCCTCAAGCTGAGGCATAGGTTGCAGATGGGGCTCTGATTCAACCCCTAGCCCTCGAACTTCCATATATGTCACAGGTGCGGCTGTAAAAAGAGAAAAACAAAGCCAAAACCAGTAATTTCGCCTTTCTGGGCTTCCTTGGATTTAATCAACAACTGGGCTTTTAAAATTCATCCTGAGGTGTTCTCTCAAGGATCGAGTATCATAGTCCTAAAATATTCTCGTTTTAATCTTCCCTCCTTCCACCAAAAACAACCTCCATCCAAGGCCAGGGATTGGCTGGGAACCTGCCGTGTGTCCCTTTACATATAGAGAGAGAACCATGGCTCCTTGAACTAAGGCCAGGCTGCTGATGAGAGAGATGAACAGAGCCTGAAGTCTTTGTTCACAATGTGACCTATGGGTGTGGGCAGAAGAGCTGTGTCCAGGTCACTGCCACAGGAACTATGGAAGGGAGATAGTAGGAAGAAGAGCTTCTCATGGGAAAAAATTGGGAGTTTGTGGGCCCATTCTCTAAAACCCATAAATTCTAGTTGAATTTGACTCAGCCCTAAATGTCCCAGATTTCACCCAACGTAACTTTGAGCACCACCCTCCCTGGGATCAAAGGAGGGGGGGCCACATCTCAAAGATCTTGGTTATGTCCTGAATAGATTTTAAACTCTACCACCCACACTTGTGAATCTCAAACGGGCTTTTCACCTTTGTGAAAAGGAAATGCGGTGTAGACAGAAGCTCCCATTAACAGTGTGGTTTAATGCCCTGCAAACTAGTCACTATAAACCCAGAACTTTCCTCAATTCTCATCGTGCCAGTAGACACTGGGCTGATATGCTTAATGCAATTAGGAGCTAAACTTAAGTGAAATCTTTCAGCCCACAGTAAATCATTGTTCGTTCCTTCTTTGAGGCAAGAAAAGAAGGTACCTACTAGAGGAGGTCGTCACCAAGTGGCTGAGAAGGTGTGATCCCAGGAGTTACACATCCCTGCTCCCTCCCCCTTTATTAGCTGGGTCACCTTGGGCTGCTCACTTAACCTCTCTGAGTTTGCTTTCTCACCATTAAAGGGGATCTCATAATACCCTGCACATGGAGCGCAGATTAAATGAAACAGTGTAAATGGGCCAGCAGGTGCCATGATGGGGACACCATCCAAATGCAACATGGCCCCGGCTTGAAACTTGAGAGTAGACATCAAGAGGGACCAGTTGGGAGTTCCTGTTGTGGCTCAGTGGGTTAAGATCCTGACATAGTGTCTGTGAGGACACAGGTTCAATCCCTGGCCTTGCTCAGTGGGTTAAGGATCTGGTGTGGCCACAAGCTACGGCATACGTCACAGATGTAGCTCAGATCCCGTGTTGCAGTGGCTGTGCTGTAGGCCTGCAGCTGCAGCTCCAGTTCAACCCCTAGTCCGGGAACTTCCATATGCTGCTGGTATGGCCCTAAAAAGGAAAATAAAGGCAGGGCAGGGGGAGGGGAGGACCACAGGAATTTGCTACCAAAAGTTAATTGACTTTTTAAAAGATAAGATATGTAAGCCAAATAGGAGCTAAAAATGGAATACATCTCTTTCTTGGGAAATAATCCTTCAGAGCTTGTTGTGGGGCAGGCTGTGGCTCAACGTGTCCCACTGTCCCAAGTCATCCCTGGGCTGCCCAGGCTGGGGGCTGCCAAGTCCCAGGCAGCCTGATGCCCACCCTGTCCTCAGGTTCGCTCCAGGCCAAGGAACAGGCATGGGGAAGTGCTGTTTGGCCCTCCCCATGTTTCATTTCTTGCATCTGCCCCCTGATTTCTGTGAGAACTAGTGTTGAGCTCCTGGATCTGGGGCCGTGTGCTAACTTGTAATAAATAGACTAAAAAGGGGGAACTTTGCAGCCAAGCCAAGTCAAACACCACTGTGAAAACCTATCCTGAGTTGCCCTGAGGTGTTTCCAAAAGCAAAGCAAACATTAGAACTGAACAGCGTGCTCTAATTCTCCACCCGTGGGGGGGAGGTGGGGGAGGGCCAGCAGGAGGGCAAGGTAGACTGTTGACGGCTGGGGCAGGCTTCAGGCTCAGCACCATCCAGGGGCCACTCCAGAGGCCCCCCAGATTCTGCCACTGGCCTTCTGATATTGTGAGAATGTCAGTCCTCCATAGGGAGTGATGGGTTAGCTGGGAAGCAGTGCATCATCTCTGGCTTTGTCCCAGCTGGCTCTGTGACCTGTAATAAGTCACCCGTTTATCTTCAGTTCTGCGAGCACATCTAGAATCAATATTTATTGTCCACGTGTCTAGATCAGTGATTCTCAACTTGACCACGCATCAGAATCACCAGGGGCCGGGGCCAGGGCTGACGTAAACACTAAATTCCTGGACCCACCTCCTACAATTCTCCATCAGCAGATCTGGGTCGGGGCAGTTAACCTCCCTTTTAACAGGCAACCCTGCCAGCCCTGAAACGGGCAGACCTAAGACTCACCCTTGGAAACTCTAAACTCTAGATCCACACTCTAACACAATTAAATTCTAATCCCAATCGTGTTGTGTTGACACTCCCCCACTGACTCAATCCCTGACAAGTATTTCTCTGCAGAAACCCAAGCCCAGAAAGCAAAATGGCCACATTTGTGCAAGTTTTAAGTGAAAACTTACTGCGTCTCCTCAGTTCCTGGATTGTGCTGGGGGTGGGGGGACCAGAAGCACGGTTGGGCCTTGGCCTTCACGAAACCTAAAATCTACCTGGGGAGATGTCTCCTTAGTGAAACAAACACCAGCGGACTGGAGAGGCAGCGAGCAAGTCAGGGATGGAGAGACTTCCGGCCCATCCGGAAGCAAAGGATAACGGGTGGCTCTAGGGACTGGAAACAAAGGTTGTGAGTGCAGCTTAAGGAGCTCCAGAAAGGTGGCAAGGAATCGCATTCAGCAGAGCAAGCATGAGCTGAAGGACAAGCTGCTCTATGGCATGGGGGAAGGGCCCTGCTGGAAGGGAGGAGGGGGAGGGGAGGGGGAAGGAGGAGAGGTGGGTGAGGGGAAAGAGGGGAAGAGCAGCATGACTGGGGCTTGAGGGGTGGAGAGCCGAGAAGGGCAGGGTCTGGGAGATGGGGCAGGGGCAACCACCTCAATAGTTGGATGATGCCTGTGCTGGGGTTAGGGGGCAGGTTGAAAATTCGGGTGCCAGAGTTTAGACTTGGTTAAATAGGTACAGGTGACTGGATGTCTTCGTCAGAGCATAATGTTAAGAGAAGGGCTTCTTCTGGAACAGGGCACAAACAGTCAGAGATGAGGTGAGCTGCAAGCCTGGGAGCTTCCATGGGTGATTCAATTCCACGGAATTCTGTGCACTGGGTTCCAAGGATTTCCATGTCCGTGGAGGACGAGGGTGTACTGGGTTGAACGGGTGTCTCCTACCCTAAATGCATGTCCTTCCTAGAATCTCAGAATGTGATCTTATTTGGAAAGGGGGCTGCTGCAGATGTAATATTAGTAGAGTTAAGATGAGGTCGCACTGAAGTAAAGTGGATTCTTCATCCACCACCACTGGCGTTCTTATAAGAGGAGAAAAGATACACAGACACTGAAGGGTGATGGCAGCCAGCAGAAGCTGGAGAGACTCGTGGACCGATTCTCACTCCGAACTACAAGAAGGAGCCAGCCCTGCCCACACTTTGATTTTGGACTTCCAGCCTTCTAATGTTTGTGGTTTTCAGACAGCCCTAAGCAACTAATACAGGGGGCTTGAGGAAGAAAAGAAGCTGAAGACACATCTATAGGGAGCGAAGGATGGCCAGGGGATGAAGAGGTAGGGCTGAAGCCCCATCACTGCACCTCCCTCCATCAGCATCCAGGGTGGACAGGCGGCACAGTTCTCAGGGGAGGAAACCGATGGACACAGCAGCCACCACACTCTGCTCTCCTCGCATGTTTTCTGATCCACCCTCTTCCACGTGTTTCCCAAACTGTTACCGCCATGGCCATGTGCTTAGGCAAGGTTCCTGAGCCGCCTCCAGAAATTAAACGTGTACCAATTGATTTTTTTTTCTAGGGCTAGAGGTCGAATTGGAGCTACAGCTGCCAGCCTACACCACAGCCACAGCAACGTGGGATCTGAGGCATGTCTGGAACCTACACCACAGCTCATAGCAATGCCAGATCCTTAACCCATTGAGTGAGGCCAGGGATTGAACCCACGTCCTCATGGTTACTAGTCAAGTTCCTTAGTACTGAGCCATGATGGGAACTCCCTCAACTGATTGTTAAGAGGGGGCCTTGTTCTCCCATGTAGGCATTGAGTCATTTCAAAGAGAAAACACAGAACCCCCATTTTCCTCCCTAGATTCTCGTCCTGGACAACCCCTATAAAATCAAAAATTGGAAAAGGCTGAAGGTAAATGGCCCTGATCACATGAAAATTCTTTTAGCGGCATATGGAGGTTCCCAGGCTAGGGATCTAATCGGAGCTGTAGCCACTGGCCTACGCCAGAGCCACAGCAACGCAGGATCTGAGCCATGTCTGTGACCTACACCACAGGTCATGGCAACGCCGGATCGTTAACCCACTGAGCAAGGGCAGGGACTGAACCCGCAACCTCATGGTTCCTAGTCAGATTCGTTAACCACTGCACCACGACAGGAACTCCGATCACATGAAAATTCTGACGGCTGGTTTTGCATGACTTTCGGGGTTCGTTGCCCGCCTCCACCAAACTGGTGTGGTATGTTGCTTGCTTCCTGAGGCTTGCCATCTCTCCCCCTGACACCCCAGTGACACTTCACCAAAGCCACCCTTCTGTCAGATCAGGGCCACTCATGTGCCCTGAGACTGTGCCACGTGGAAAAAAAGACACCTCATTCTGCCGCCTGGATGGCAAAGACACCTTTATCCGAGTGGCTGGATTATAAAAAAGTGGCTCTGCTGAGTGAGCCCCTAGAGGAAAAGGACATGACCCCTGGGGCAGGGAAGCGAGCTCGGCCAGCAAAGCCGTGGGGGTTTCAGCTCCCAAGAGGCCCACGTTTGCACAGAGCTGATGCTGCCCAGACGGAGGGCCCCAGTGCGGAGCTAAGGCTGTTTTCTCATCTCTATATGCAGCCGAAGGACCCTGCTGAGGGTGCTCCCCGCTGTCTGCGGGCTGCTGGATGCTACACCACTTCCTGTGTGTGTCTTTTCCAGGAGGAAAGCTTTGCTCTGATTCTTATCCATTTTCAGGTTTCTACCACCAACACCAGGCTGTCACGGAACACACCCCCAACGTGTCTGTTGAACATAAGTGCACGTGTCCAGTTCAAGCCTGGAAACCTCTTCTCTTGCTCAACCTCTTGTCTTGCTGCCGCTATACAAATCTTTTTTCCATCAGTTGTCCTATTGGTCTTTAATAGCTAAATCCAGACAAGAGATGTAAAATAAAATTCCATGGGGAAGGGAAGGTCAACTTTTAATCCTCCATGACTGGAGAAAAGGCATTATTATTGTTATTGTTATTATTTTACTGGTTTTCTTCTCTTTCTGCTTGCCCTTGTCCCAACTCACAAAGGCACCCCTTTGCTGTCAGCAAAGTCACTCTGGAGTTCCCTGGTGGCTCAGTGGGTTAAGGATCCGGCATTGTTACTGCTATGGCTCTGGTTACGACTGTGGCGCAGGTTCGATCCCTGGCCCCGGAACTCCTGCAGGTCTCAAGCACAACCAAAACCAAAACAGGATCACTCTGTGCCATCACCACCAGTGACTGAGACTAAGAAACACTGACCACCACGGAAAACCATCACTTCTGCCTATTCCCTTTGAAACTACCCTGAAAGCAACAGAGGAAATTAAACCGTGGCTTTCTCGAGGCTACCCCAGAGCTGGCTCACCCGGAATAACATCCCAGGGGCTGGCAGCAGGTCTGGAGCACAGCTCCTAGCTCAGCCCTTGAAGGGTAGGTCACGCAGGTGTCTCAAGGTGGTTGGGACCCCAGTGGGGCAGTTAAGGTGACAGATGTGACCTGTGAGGGGGGACAATGTCTCAGTTCCATGGTGATGAAAGAAGGAATGACTGCTCGGCCTCATTCCGGCTTTCCTGGGCTCAGGTCAGGCCTTTTAGATGATTTGTGAGAAACCTTTGAAGTCTGGTCATTTCACAGCTCCCGCTGGGCCTGCTTGAGTTTGCTGAAAGATAAGAGTTATTGGAGATATGAAAGATCAATGTAAAGGGAAGAGGAAGAAAAAAAAAAAACAGACTTGAGGCCGCTTCCTGTTGGAAAGCAAAGAAAAGCTGTGTTCTCTGCCGTCTCTTTGCCTTCCTCCCCCTGCTTCTTGATGGGGTGGGAGGGAGCCCCCAAATGAAGGGGGAGGGGCATTTGCTCTTAGGGCTCCAGATCAGATGGTTTAAACCAGGAAGGGGGAGCAAGGGCTGCTTGAGGACATGCCCTGTGTCCTCCTGTGCCCTGAATTCCCCAAGGAGTCAAAATCTGGAGGAAACTTATACCCTCTAGTCTGCTCAGATTGAGCACGATCCTTCGGAAAGCTTACCTTCTGGAAAACCGTGTATTTCAGCTCCCTAGGACTGCAGGAGCAAAGAACCAGAAACGGGCATCTGAAACAACTGAGTGTACATGCAGAACCGAATCACTCTGCTGTAGGCAGAGATGTTGACAACTTGGCCAATCAACTAGATGTCGATAAAACTTTAAAAAATGAAAACAAAAAAAACCACAAAAAACACAAAAAACCAACTGAAATGAGTTCTCTCCAGTTCTGGAAGCTCCAAGTCCAAGACGAAGTCGTCCACGGGGCCAGGCTCCCTCTGAAGGCTCCAAGGAAGGCGCTTCATCTCTTCCAGGTTCTGGACGTTGCCAACAAGCCTTGGCACCCCTTGGCTTAGGGCAGTGTCCTTCCAGTCCTTGCCTCTGCCTTCATGTGGTGTCCCCCTGCGGTCCTCTCTGTGACTGTGTCTAGGTTCAGCAGTCAGATTGGATCAGAACCCACCCACTGGACCTCATTTTACCTTAATCACCTCTGTAAAGACCCCTTCTCCAAATGCAGTCTCATCCTGGGGTGCTGAGGGGTAGAGCTTCAACAGGAATTCTGGGAGGCACACAGTTCAGCCCATAACCATCATCCTTCCAAGGATGAGATGGGAACGCAGACTCACTCCCACCATCCGGGTGTCCGAGGGCCACAAACCTGCCTCGTTCATTCCCACGGAGCCTCTGCAAGGGGGACAGAGCAGTTTCCTTTGTCATTCATCTTACCTCTGGGCCCTCTGGCTGAAACCATCACCCTCAGTGGAAATTGGTCCATCAGGAAATATGTATTGGTAGTTTCCGCTCCCATCAGTGCCCTTCTCTCCTCCCCACCCTCATATCCAAGATGGCAGCGGGTGCACAGGGAAGCTCGTGGTCCCCACGGGGAGGGCACAGGTCTCCTGGTCTTGTCCTTCCCCTGCAGTGGTGCCTTCTGCCAGGAAGCTGTGCTGGTCCTGGTGAGTGAGCTGACACGTGCCCTTCCGGGGGTGCACGGCTGCATCTGCCTTTTACATCCAGCTGATGTCCCCACTAAAGGCCATGAATGGAGGGCTTAGGCTTGGGGGCTCTCAGGTGTGACCACGTCACCTTGAAGACCCCTAGGGCTGGTAGGATATCCACTCCATCTCTGCCTAAGGTGGTCCCCTCACAGCCGCTAGCTCCCAGAAGGCTCTTGGTTACAGGCTATCCTGGCTCGGGGGCCACTGAGGATCCCTGGGTCCCCTCTGCACTGCAGAGAAGATGAAGGCCCTCGGGCACCGTGGCTGCAGTTCACTCATCCCATCTTCCTGCAGTGGTGCTGTACTCCCCAATACCCACGTGCCCCTGTGTTGCCATGGGGTCATCCAAGCAGAAGACAAGCCCATCTTCTCTGGGCCCCCACCCAGGACGTTCAACTTGGGGCAAATTGGGGCAAAGGTATGTGGCCTCTGGCTTCCCCCACCTCAGCTTCCATCCCCACCCTCATCCGCCAGCGCTGGAAAACTCCTGCGTCCCCCACTCCTCGTGCAGAAATGCGTATGCGATGTCCTGAGTTTTCTGGATTGTAAGGACCTCAGAGAGTAAATTTCAGGGTCTGGATCTTGATATGGTAAATAGAAGATAAAGGAATTTTAAAAACGATCTTTTGGGAGTTCCTGTTTTAGCTCAGCAGGTTAAGAACCCAGAGTATCCACGAGGATGCGGGTTCAATCCCTGGCCTCGCTTGATGGGGCAAGGATCTGGCATTGCTACAAGCAGATGCAGCTCAGATCCCATGTTGCTATGGCTGTGGTGTAGGCTGGCAGCTACAGCTCTGATTCAATCTCTGGCCTGGGCCCTAAAAAGACAAAAAAAAAAAAAAAATTCTCTTGCCAATGCCCAGCTTTCCAGAACACTGTCTTGGAATTGTCTTGTGGTTCAGCAGGTTAAGGATACAGAGTTGTCACCATTGTGGCTGTGGTGTGGGTTCAGTCCCTGGCCCCAGAAGTTTTGGATGCCATGAGTGTGGCCAAAAGAAGAAGAAGAAGAAGAACACTGTCTTGCTGGAGATATAAAAGCTATGTTAGATATCAGAAGCCCTAAACCTAGTGCCTCTTGCAACTTCTTCCCAAGCCCTACCTCCTCGGGAAGCCAGAGGGCAGCCCTCTCTACATGCAGCCCCCAGCTGAGCCAAGGCTTTGAGGGTGGCTCCCCTGTCCATGGAGCTGACCCTGAGGTTCTTTCTCAGGCCATCTTCTTATTCCTTGAGCCCAGGAATCTCCAGCTCTTCTCAAGTGGAAGGACAACAAACTCTACAAACAATAAAGCTTAAGAATTATTTCAAGATCCATTCTGCCCTCCTCCCGGACCTTGATTCTTAACTCAGGGGCCAAGGATTTGACCAAATTCCTGGTTCTCTTATGGCCCCACCTCCCCTAGCCTCAACAGCTCCCAGCCAGCAAGGGGGTTGGATGTGGCTCCTGTGGCTGCCGTGATGCATCAGCACAAACCAGGAGACTTAAAAGTGACTGAACTTTATCCTCTCACAGTTCTGGAAGCCAGAAGTTCAAAATCAAGGTGTCAGCAGGGCTGGGCTCTCAGCCACATTTGTGACCTACACTGCAGCTTGCAGCAACGCCAGATCCTTAACCCCCTGAGCAAGGCCAGGGATCGAACCTGCATCCTCATGAACACAAGTCACGTTCATAACCCGACGAACCACAATGGGAACTTGAAAGCTGCATGGATTTTTATATAATCACCTTACCCCTCCCTTCAGCTGTCGGAGCTCCTGCAAATTCTGGCTGACAGCACTCGCTGGGCACACCCCTCCTCCTTCGGAGACAGCCCTCCCCCTCCCTCCTGGTCTTTTATGACCATTTGCTTATCTGTTTATACCCCTTTTTGTTCCAAAAAGGATTTCAGGCAGACGGTTTTTATTACCAGGCTAAATGAACACAGCGAGACCATGTAGCAAATACAGGCTTCTCTGCAGACATAAATTTCCATGAAGCCAACATGAAAAAACCCAAAAGCACTTGGAAATTAAAATGAGGCTGTTAAGTTTGACATTCGGCTCCCTTTCTTTTCATGATGCACTGAAACAGTATGTTTCCCCGCTGTCCTGCCTTTGCAAAAGCTTGGTGAGCACTGCCTGGTTAATTGGTTTATGGCAGAGGCTTCTAACTGAGACGGGAGATTCTGGGTTATTGGGCTTTGGAGACAGTAATGAGGAGTTCCTGTTGTGGCTCAGCGGGTTAAGAACCTGTCATAGTGTCCCTGAGGATGTGGGTTCAATCCCTGGCCTCGCTCGGTGGGTTAAGGATCCAGCGTGGCTGCAAGTTGTGGGGTATCTTGCAGATGTGGCTCAGATCCTGTGTTGCCATGGCTGGGGTGTAAGCCTACAGCTGCAGCTCCCATTCAACCCCTAGTCCAGAAGCTTCCATATGCCAGAGTGGCCAAAAAAGGAAAAAAAAAATAATAGTAATAAAGGTGTCTCGTCTTATGACCTCAGAAAGGAGATTATGAGGAAGGACCCTCATTTGCAGACCAGAAACATACCCTGAGGTCGAGGCAGCCCTGAGCAGCTTGCCGGAGTCAAGGCTCAGGGAAGCCACCAACCAGGGTTTAAGGTCCAAACTAGTGGAGGCCATCCAGGCCTCCTGACGTCACATGATGAAAGGAAGCTCTTTCTCAGGCTCAAAGTTGTTCTCCTTTTTACCTTATTTACAGAGAATTGGAAAGATCTGGCTTCACTGCTCCCAAAAGTCATTTTAGGAGTTCCCATTGTGGCACAGCAGAAACAAATCCGACGAGTATCCATGAGGACGCGGGTTCTATCCCTGGGCTCGCTTTGTCATGAGCTGTGGTGTAGGTCACAGAGGCAGCTTGGATCTGGTGTGGCTGTGGCTGTAGCATAGCCTGGCAACGGTAGCTCCGATTCAACCCCTAGCCTGGGACCCTCCATGTGCCGTGGGTGCAGCCCTAAAAAAGAAAAAAAAAAAGTCATTTTAAGAGAAAAAGATGTGAGTCTGTGTATGCGCATGTCCACTGTGTGTCCATAGGCGTGAGTGTGCACACGTGTGTGTGTAAAGGGAAGAAGATGGGGGCAGGAGGCAGAAGGGGAGAGGAAGGCACAAACATCCCTCCCAGCTTATCAACCTGAATATTCAGAGTATTCCTCTCTCTTTGGAAAAGGGCCTCAGAGCACCCCAAGAACATCTGACGTTCTCATCCACACACCCCCCAATTCACGGTAACAGATATTTTTGAAGGTGCTTCAAGCTGGGACCCAGGGAAGTCACCCCGGTCCGTCAGCTGCAATGGACGGAGGCTAGGACGAGGAGTGGAGGAAAGGCCTTTCAGAAAACCACGTGGAGACTCACACCTGCTCATTCGGCGAATCTTGATCGAGGACTGGTGCCGGCTCTCAGAGCTCCACCCTGAACACGCCTGCTCTAACAGCTGGCTTTTCTAACCTCTGGAGGGAGGGGTGGTGACGCTGGGCCAGCACCTGGTGGAGGCGAGAATTTAGGGCTTAGGTGGGAGGCTGGATCTTTCTAGAACCAGCTATGAGGACCAGACAAGATGCCTGGCGCTGATGACAGCTGCCCCACGGAGCTGTCTGCACCATTCAGTACCAGTTCCTGGAAGGACACTTAGTAAATTACAAGGCACCTCAGAGGTGTGACACCTGACATCAGGGGATCTTCCCCAAGGTGAGGGGTGGCAATTAGGAGAAGTCCAGGGCAGGCTCGCTCTTGTCCAGAATAGCAGTGCAGAATTTCCATTGTGGCTCAGCAGGTTAAGAACCCAACTAGTACCCATGAGGACATGGGTTCAATCCCTCTCAGTGGGTTAAGGATCCAGCATTGCTGTGAGCTATGGTATAGGTTGCAGATGCAGTTCAGATCCCGCATTGCTGTGGCTGTGGTGTAGGCTGGCAGCTTGCAGCTCCAATTTGACCCCTAGCCTGGGAACCTCAATATGCTGCAGGTGTGGCCCTAAAAAGAATTTAAAAAAAAATAGTATCCAGAATGGCAGGTGGATGACCTTGCGTCTTCTCCAGCCCCACCTGATGCCACGCGCCCGCCAGGTCCTGCAGTTAGCTACATGCTGCCTCCTCCTGTGATGCCCAGCCTGCCCGCCCCAGGCCGAGCAGCCTAAGCACCATGCGTCCTTGAGAAAGGAAGTACCTGCTAGGGAAGGTCACTATGTCATGGCCTCAAATTCACCCTGCAAGGTGGGCTAGCATCCTGGCATTTGGCTCTTGGAATTAGCCAGAATAGAGACATTAGGGACTAAACTTGAGTCTGCTCACCCACGTGCGGTAAAGTCAGTCTACTGACACCGGGATGTGGGTGTGGTGACGGAGGCGGGCAGCGTCTGGGACAGCTAGTGCTCAATAAGCAACCCCACTCCCCCGATCCCCCCACACCCCCAACACCCCCCACTGCCTGCCGTGTTTGGTGTTTTGGGGAAGCATTTTCTTAAAGGCCAGGTAGGGGAGGCAGGGCGCAGGGTGTGCGATCCTCTCGTGCACAATCTCTGATTGGCTGACGGTGAGGTTGCAGAGTGATGTCACAGGGGTTTACATCATCAACCCTTTGGTGCCCCTGGGTCTGGGGGCTGCGTGTGCTCAGTCATCAAGTCGTTCGCTTCTTCCCCTTGGTGGACTTAGCATCTGTAAAACAACTCAGGAAATGCGCATCAGATACTGTACCTCAGAGAGGGGCTAACGCAGAGGATGTGGGGGAGGGGTCTGGCCTGAGAAGGCCCCTGTGTCCAGAGCACAGGAGAGCGATTCGCAAACACGGGGTTGTGTCGAAGTGCCTGCTGGGGACGTTGTTGTCAGCTAAATTATGGACACCAGATAAATCCAGCTGGAGTCCTGTTTCACAAATGTGCTCTTTGAATTTTAGAAACGTCGTATAACCAACCGACCATCATTAGCCAACATGTTTATGCTCTGACAGCCCCAAAGAAGCCCAGCCTGAACTAAGGTACACTTCGCTTTGGTAAACAAAAGTGTAAACAAGAACCGATTTAATTAATTTCCCGACGGGTCTTCCCTGTGACATACACTCGCCATCAATTGACTTTTCTAGTTTCTATTTGAAAATGTCCTTACTAAGCAAAATTCTATCTGACTTTCTTTTTTAAGTTTGGTTGATTTATGATGTGGTGCCAATTTCTGCCATACAGCAAAGTGACCCAGTCATATATATACACATTCCCTTTCTTACATTATCTTCTTACATTATCTTCCATCACGGTCTATCCCAGGGGACTGGACATAGTTCCCTGTGCTGTACAGCAGGACCTCACTGCGCATCCATTCTAAATGTAGCAGTTGTGTCTACTAACCCCAAACTCCCCATCCGTCCCACCCCTTCCCCTCCCCCTTGGCAACCACAAGTCTGTTCTCTATCTGACTCTCTTCCTAAAGGGACTATGAAACGCTATTAGCCCCAGTCATTCTTGAAGGATTATTTCACGAAACGTGCAAACATTACAATTCATAGTTGATGGGAATTCTTCCCAGTAGGCTGTGTGGTTTCGGGACAGTTATTGGGTTTGCCTTTAATGTCACTTTGTTGTCACTTATCTCAGGATAAGAGGGTGTCCCAAGGCAGCTTCAGAAGACAAAGCATGAGATTAAGAAAGCATCTTTCTTTTGCTTTGTATTTGGAAGTGAACTTTTTTTTTTTTTTTGTCTTTGTACCTTATCTAAGGCCACACCCTCGGCATATGGAGATTCAATTAGAGCTGTAGCCACCAGCCTACGCCAGAGCCACAGCAACACAGGATCTGAGCCGCGTCTGTGACCTACACCACAGCTCACAGCAACGCTGGATCCTTAACCCACTGAGCGAGGCTACGGATTGAACCCGCAACCTCATGGTTACTAGTCGGATTCATTAACCACTTAGCCATGACGGGAACTCCTGGAAGTGAACTTGACTGCTGCCATTACTGATGTGGCCTCTTTCGCTCTATCGATGCCACCTATGTTCAAGTCTCTGTTGACAGATGAGATCTTCCTGGTCCTGATGCAAACCACAGTCTCATTCTACATAATAAAAACAGTCATAAGCAGTGAGCCACAGATATCACTAGCTCTTGTGGTTGAATTCTGAATTACCCCCAAAGATAGGTTCAAGATCTAATCCCTGGTACCTATGACTGTGACATTATTTGGAAATAGGGTCTTTGCAGATGTAATTAGTAAAGATGAGGTCAGACTAGAGGAGGGTGGGCCCCTAATCCAACATGACCGGTGTCCTTAGACAGTGCTATGTGCAGAGAGAGACACACAGCAGGGTGCCCTGTGAGGAGAGAGGGAGAAATTGGAGGGATATAGCTCAAGACAGAGACACAGGGATTGCCAGCCACCAACGAAGCTGCAAGGAAGGATTCTACCCAGAGTCCCAGAGGGAGCCCAGCCCTGCCAACACCTCGAATTTGGACCTCTGGCCTCTAGAACTCAGAGAGGATAAATTTTTGTTGCTGTAAGCCACCTACTTGGTGGTACCTTATTACAGAAGCCCCAGGAAACGAATACATTTTTAGGCTTCTTCCTTCATGAGAAAGGCATACTCCCCCAAGTCTGGTTTTGCAGGTCAATCTCTTTTCTTTTTTTTCTTTTTAGGGCCATACTCATGTCATATGGAAGTTCCCAGGCTAGGGATCAAATCGGAGCGGCAGCTGCTGGCCTACACCACAGCCACAGCAACGCGGGATCCAAGTCTCATCTGCGACCTACACCACAGCTCATGGCAATGCCGGATCCTTAACCCACTGAGTGAAGCCAGGGATCAAACCCGCATCTTCATGGATAGTAGTCAGGTTTGTGAAAGCTGAGCTACAGTGGAAACTCTGCAAGTCAGTTTTTAGGTCAAGAAGTACAATCTGAAACCCAAATCCAGGTATCGAACCCGCATCTTCATGGATAGTAGTCGGGTTTGTGCCTGCTGAGCTACAGTGGAAACTCTGCAAGTCAGTTTTTAGGTCAAGAAGTACAATCTGAAACCCAAATCCAGAATCTAACAGACATTCACACATAAATGATCGGAGTTCCACCCTCTCCTGGCCTCACTTGTCCTTGGGGCAGTTTCATGCCATTTTCCAAAAGAAAACATCTTTTTGCAGAACAGTCCCAGGACCCCAATTTGAAATGCAGACTGTGCCTGAGATGGATGGTCTGGCTGGTCCTCACCCTCCTCCACCTGGAGGGTCAGCAAGTCCTGAGTCCTCCTCAGTGAGGAGATGAGACTGTCCATCCCTGCCATGGTCCCTGTTCCCTTGGCCCCTCGCAGGATGGGCACAGCCTGAGGTTGGTTGGTTCTTGACTGTTGCAGTGGGACTGGTCCTGGCTCCTCATCCCACCCAAGCCAATAGCAGGCAGAGAAGGATTTATCTCCACCACAATGGGCCTGCCTCAGATAAAGCCAGGACCCCAAAAGGTCCCAGCCCCAAAACCAGCACCTCAGACACCTGGTGCTCCCCACAGCCCTTTCGACACAGGGGTGACAAAACCCTCCTTCAGGGGTCCCTGTGATGGACAACGTGCCGCCCATCAATTCATTCAACCACACGCTCACCAAACCCAGAGCTCACTGCTCTTTTAACCAAAGATGGGGGCCCCCTTTCCAAGGCCATGCTCCCCAGGTGCCCATGAGCAGAGAAAAATCCCTCGTCCTTCACCCTGTGGCTCCAAAGAGGCCTCAGAAGAGGCAGTGACCTTGACTTTTGCTCTTTGAGCTTCATGTGGCCTTTAGACCTCGCTGGACACAGACCCTGCGACCCCAGAGAGAGGGTCAGGAAGGGTCCGAGGCCCAACAGGCAGTTGCGACGAAGACAGACCCATGGCTAGAAAACCAGCAGTCCTTCCGTGCTCATGATGCAGTGCAAGGGGCATGACAGGTAAGGCTGGAGAGGGACTCTGGTCCCCCCGTGGGCCCCCTGAACCCAGCCTCAGTGGAAACAAGGCTGAGTCAGATACAAACCCACCTGCCAGGGCAGACAGGTCAGTGATGCCAAGCTGTGTGGGCTGCAGTAAGGGTTCAGGGCGAGCCTGCCAGCTCATTTTGGACAGGTCACACACACAGCTGTCCCTTGGATCTGTAGGGAATTATTCCAGCTTCCCTCTCACCCACCCAAAATCTGAGGCTGTTTAAGTCCCTTATGTAAAACAATGTAATATTTGCATATAACCTACACACAGCCACCTGAATACTTTAAATCACCTCTAGATTCCTTATCATACCTAATATAATATAAAGAGTTGCCAGCACACCGGAAATTCAAGTTATGCATTTTGGCACTTTCTGGAAAAAGTGTTTTGAATATTTTTGATCCATTGGTTTAAGCCCTGGATGCAGAACCCACGGATACAGACTATAGTGACAGGAGGCCAGCTACCGAGGCCAATCTGCCTGCCTTCAAATCCTGCCTCCACCACTTGGTATGACCTTGAGCAAGTTAACTTCTCGAAGCCTCCATTTCCCCATCATAAAACTGGGGGTGGGGTGTTAATAGCAGTACCTAAAGCAAAGGCCTGTTTTAAGGATAAACTTACCAAATGTACGTGATGTGCTTAAAACAACTAGCACACCCTGAGTTCAGTACCGTTGTTATTCTTATTGTTAATACCAGGAATTTGCCAAAAGTCAGACCTCTGCAGAGTCAACATGAAACCACGAAGAAAGGATTCCATGAAATGTATCTGACGGGACATTCTGTTGATTAATCGAGCAAAGTCAAGTTTTACAGTGGTCTTCCCAGCAAGATAGTTGAGTCCGCTCAGACTCAAGTGGCCGCTATGCGGCTGAAATCAAACGGGACCCAAACTAGTGACCAGAAACCACATAGGTAACATTTCTTTCACTCAGTTCATTCATCCTACAAACTTCCACCAACTTTCTCATGCGTGTCAGACCCTAGGCTGGCTCCCTGAGGAATCAAAAAATGAATCAAGCTTCAAAGACCAGTTGAGATCAGAAGAAAGGTGATCTAGTCATTCATCACGAGCCTTCCATCATCCATCTGTCGATCCATTTAATCCCTCCGTCCACCCGTTTAATCTGCAGTATCTGCTGGTTTCCATCATATCCACAGGGGCAGAGGGGCATTTTACTAAGTATAGTGGGAACCTCTAAATAGAAAGGGTCAGGGCCTGTGAATGACTCTAACCTAAAGATGATTTTGTTTAGAACAGTTACTTCTAGAGATTTAAAAAAAAAAAAAAAAAGTGGTTCCTATTGTGGCTCAGCAGTAACAAACCTGACTGGTATCCATGAGGATGCAGGTTTGATCCCTGGCCTCGCTCAATGGGTTAAGGATCCAGCGTTGCCGTGAGCTGTGGTGCACATCACAGATGCGGCTCAGATCCCGCATTGCTGTGGCTGTGGTGTAGGCCGGCAGCTGTTGCTCCGATTGGACCCCTAGCCTGGGAATGTCCATATGCCGTGGGTGCAGCCCTAAAAAGACAAGGCTACATGGCTTTGGGCTGTCAATCTTCAATCAATAATATATAACAGACACTTTTGAACTCCTGCTCCAAACACCCAGCCACAAGATGTTCCCATCTCTGCCGTCACAGTCCTGTTGGCAGAGACACAGGACAGGCTCCAGTTCCCGCCCAGGGCCATTTGCCCACACATGAGTTCCCTCGTTGTGTCTCTTTCTAAGTGCTGACCAAAGCCACGCAGACGGGGGAGTCCTGTGGGAGGAACACAGGAGCCGAGCCGCTGCCTTGGAGCATCATGGTGGGACCCATGAGGAAGGGCAGACGTGGCGTCAAGGTGACTGGTTCTCAGCCATTCTGAATCCCAGTGCAGCTGCAGCACACCTGAAGTGGCTGCAGGCCATCCCAGCGCCACCAGCCTTTGGGAGAACCTGCTCTAGCCTGACTGGGTTCTCAAGTCCTACTTGTACGTTCCCCAAAGCCACCTTCTTCATGATGCCTCATCTCCAACTCACAGCCAACTGTCCCTTGTTATACCCCATGCCCTCAGCCCACCCAGCTCCACACCACCCCCTGCAGGCATCACAGAACTGCCTGTATCCGCCACTGTAGCCAAAAACAAAACAAAACCCAGCTGTACCTTGATCGAAACTCACCGGCACGCGCCCAGAGCCTGCAGCCACCGGCAGGTTGAGAAACTCCACGTTGCTCAACAGGACAAAAGTTCAATGCAGTGTGATGCCAACTGCCAGGGGACTGGCTCAGCAGGGTGGATGGTCAGGGGACCAGGAGGGGACCCGCGAGGGGTGTGGTCATCAGCAGGAACCGGACTGTTGCTGGGGGTGATGCAGGGGACATGGACAGTGCACAGCCAATAGCAGGTGCAGCCGGGCTGGGCTGGACGGTGGACGGCTTTCAGTGCCAGACTGGGCGGTCAAGGCTTTGTCCTGTCAGAGTGTCACCAGAGGGTATTTTAGGGAAGAGATGGCTGTGCTCGGATGGAGCCAGCATTTTTCTAGGCGCAGAGATGACCTTTCTGGTTGGTCCTGAATGTCCGCTCTGGCCCAGCGGCCTCATATGGTGTGCGAGGCAGTTAACCATCCAACCAAATGACACGTGTGCCCACGCGGGCCTGTCCCAAAGGACACAGTCACTGTCTAGTCACTATCCTCTCATATGCCCTGGCCTGGAAGCTTCCCGTCGTGGAAGAGGGAGGACCGAAAGGTGGCAGTGTCCCTGTAGAGTCCACACCCCGCCAGTTCCCACAGCAGCCAGGGACCCAGAGAGGCGGATGGGACCCCAGGGCCTCTGCAGGTGAGTCTGGGGCGAGGTGACGAGTTGGGAGGCTTGGGGGCTGGCTGTCATTTGTCTGGGGGCTGTGATGCCCGGTTGCGTCTGTGCGAGGCTGCTGGGAGTTCTCCAGGTGGATGGTCTCACCCCCTGCAGAAGGGCAGCCGCACCTGGGCCTGGGGACCTTGGGGACCCGCCACAGGTATGAGGACAGCTGGGCTCCTAATGAGCCAGGGGGACAGAGTCTGGTTCCTAAGATTTGGGGCAGAACCCTTTCATCACCGGAGGGGGCTTGGGCTGGGAAAACGGGAGCTGTGAATGTCTGGACAGGGGACAGGGGAAGGGGAGGGACGCTTGTCTTGGCCCCCTGTGCACTTGAGTGTCTGGAGCCTCCGGATTGCGGGATCTTGTCCTCCCCACCCCCTCCCCGCAATGCACACAGACACCGGCATGGGAGATTACAGATCTCGCCTGATAAGGTAAAAATGGTACTGAAGAGGGGAAATCCCACGCCATCCAATCCCCGAGGTAATCCTTCAACGACCTTGAACCCCCACATCCCCAGCAGCTGCCGAGGTCTTCTCGGGGTGGGCAGGAGGGGCAAGGCCTGCGGGGGAAAACCTCAGACAGTGTAGATGGGGATCTGGGGATCCCCAGACCCTGCAGCCCCTCAGGACACTGGCTTTTGGGGGCACATTCCCACCGAGAGACTTCATTCCTGCCCTTTTCAAGGCCCCAGGTCTCTTCATCACTCAGGTTGGTTTTGAAGTCTTGGGGAACCACGGCATAGCCCCACCATGTCGTCCTCCCAGCAGCTCAGCTCTGGGTCTCCTGCGGGGCTGGCTTCCGGGGAGTCGGAGCAGGTGTATTTATCTGTACCTTGATAAAACCTCCATAGCACACCTTGCCTTACTGGGTGTCCTTCCTTCCAGGGCTTTCTGGCGTTTATTTATATTATCTTAGCATCTTCTAGACAGCTCTGGGAAGCTGCTGTTATGATGGAGATAGCCAGGTACAGCCAGGCTGTTTGCCCCAAATGAGTCTGACCGGAAGCCAGCCTCCATTCTTATCTGGCTCCATCTGCTTGGCAAATCCCTAAAGCCTACTGTGCTCTACTTACCCATCTCTCTAATGGGAGCAATGCTTCCTAAGCATCTGCAGAGGAATCTGGAAAAAGAAAGAGAGAGTTTCTTCCTTTGATGCCATGAAAGTGTCACTATGAATATTTCCTGCTTTCCAGTTTGTTTTTTAAAAAGGTCAACAACATTGAATATGTCCATTTTTGTTTTTCAAAAACATCTTTTTTTCGGAGTTCCCATTGTGGCTCAGTGGTTAACGAATCCAGCTAGGAACCATGAGGATGCGGGTTCGATCCCTGGCCTTGTTCAGTGGGTTAAGGATCCAGCATTGCTGTGAGCAGTGGTGTAGGTTGCAGACGCGGCTCAGATCCTGTGTTGCTGTGGCTCTGGTGCAGGCCGGTGGCTCCAGCTCCAACTCGACCCCTAGCCTGGGAATCTCCATATGCCGCGGGAGCGCCCTAGAAAAGGCAAAAAGGCAAAAAAAAAAAAAAAAAGCATCATTTTTCCGCTTCTATCAGGGACTGTCTTACATGGCACAGAACAAGAAGTCTAAAAGCCTATTTTCAGGGCTTCTCCCGATGTCTTTTTTAAAAACCAGACAGTCACTCTCGCCAGCTCGGGAGTGATTCTTGGCGCTTTTCAACTCAAACCTCCTTCCCTCCAGCTGATCTTCATAATCTCCACTCAGTGGAGGCGAGTCCTCACACCGCTGGCAGGACGAGCGGCTGCCAGGGCCATAGGCTTTTGGCCACCAACAGCTGCCATGCACAGGAATTTTCCACTGGGGGCTGTTTGCTGCGAGGGTGCCCTGAACTTGCCTAAGAAAGCCTCCCCCACGGGGTGAGTGTGTGAAGGCAAGAAGGGAGAAGCTAGGATTCCTCATCCTCTTCTCTTTCTGGGGCTGGGGGGGGGGGGGGCCCGCCAGGGTGCAGGGAGGGGGGCAAGCAGGGTCTCTTGGCTTGAAGAAGCAAGCCCCCTAGAGACAGCAGTTCACCCCCATCTTGGATGGTCATCTCCCCAACACACACACACATACACACACACACACACACCCCTACAGCTTCCCTGGAACAAGAGAGAAATGAAAGCTGGGATTTAAAACCCCAGGTCTATTTCTGTTGGCGGCCTCTCTTGGGCACAGGAGACCAGCAATAGCTTTGTTTTCAAAAGGCTCCTCCTTGGCAGAAATTTGCAGAGGCATCTGGGGTACACTTGAATGAAGAAAAAAAAAAAGAAACCTAGGCAACCATAGTTTTTGATTTCTCTCTCTTTTTTTTTTTTTTTTTTTTTTTTGCTGTGTAGGGCTGCACTTGTGGCATATGGAAGTTCCCAGGATAGGGGTTGAATCGGAGCTACAGCTGCCAGTCTACACCACAGCCACAGCAATGGGGGATCCCAAGCTGCGTCTGCGACCTACACCACAGCTCACGGCAACACCAGATCCTCCACCCACTAAGCGAGGCCACATCCTCATGGATACTAGTAGAGTTCACTTCCCCTGGGCCACAGTGAGAACTCCCCATAGTTTTTGATTCTGCAGAACAGCTTGCACAAGTGTCTCTTACTCCATTCAAACTAGATATATTCTGGAGTTCCCATTGTGGCTCAGCAGGTTGAGAATCCAACTAGTATCTACGAGGATGCAGGTTCCACCCCTGGCCAGCCTCGCTCAGTGGATTAAGGATCCAGCGTTGCTGTGAACTGTGGTGTAGGTCACAGACAAGGCTCAGATCCAGTATTGCTGTGGCCGTGGTGTAGGCTGGCCGCTGCAGCTCCAATTCAGCCCCTAGCCCAGGAACTTCCATATGCTGCGGGTGCAGCCCTGAAAAGAAAAAGAAAAACAAATAAAAAAACAACTAAAACCTAGATGTACTCTGTGGTTTAAGTAAGGAGAATCTCCATGTCCAGTCCTCAGGTCTGCTAAGGAGCAGGATGGCTTCACGGGCCTGCCACCTGCCGGCTACACAGGACGATGCACTAGGACCAGCCCGGCTTGGTCTGATGTGTTGCGGTTGCCATCCTGAAATTATTCATAAGTGTTGAACAAGGGGCCTACATTTTCATTTTGCACGGTTTCATCTGCATTCATCATTCTCTTAGTAGGACTTCTGACATCTCAGACCTGAGCCAATTCAGTCTAAACTTTGTACATGTTTGTAAAACACACATCGAAGTAGCACTAGCCTCCACCCAGGACTGACCCCGCCATGTCCTTACCGCTGCGAGTATCATTCTTGGGGGCCAAGAAGAGTTTTGTTTTCAAGGGCCATCCAGGAAAATATAAATGCCCTGGGGGGGGACACTTCTTGGCCAGCATTAATACATGAGGTAGGCTGAGTGCCTGTAAGGGGCTGGGGTCCCAGAAAGAGGACCTGGGTGATAAGAGGGGGTGGCGTGAGGGGGTGGGGTGCTGGGAAGGCAGGAGCCAGACGGCGGAGGGGTGAATAGGAAACTGCCTCTTTCCAGATGCGTGGCTGGTTAAGGAATGCGGGGCAGGCGAAGGTACAGGGTCAAGGATGGGTGGCGAGGGTGTGGGACTCAGGACCGGCTGCACTCGTGGGTGGAGGGTGGTTCTAATGCAGAGGCCATGTGAGCACGAAGGCTTGTGGGTATATCAGATAACACTGGGGGACAGCGACAAGCACAACTGTCCCCATCGTGGGAGACCCCAGAAGAAGCCCAGAGTCAACCAGCAGAGCCAGCAAGCAGAACAGACATTTGTACTGGGACTCTTGGCTATGCAGTTTCAAGCTCTTTTATAGCTCCTGATAGGACCTTTCCAAGTCACATGAATTAAGGCAGTGGTCCTCAGTGGTCCATTGTGGCTCAGTGGCTTATGAACTAGACACAGTGTCCCTGAGGATGCAGGTTTGACCCCTGGCCTCATTCAGTGGGTTAAGGGGGAGGGGGCAGGGCTAAAAAGTTTCCCTGTGCAGACCCCACCCCAGTCGATGAATCATGCTCTCTGGAGTGTCTGAGGTGTCGGGGTCTTTTAAAAGCTCTCTAAGGGATGCTGACCCATCGGAAGGGTGGGGAGCCGCTGAGCTCAGGTTCCGTGGCTGGAATATACAGAACTGGGAAGTTGGGAGGCACGGAGGGGTGGCAGGAGGGTGGGACCAGAGCAGAGCACACCCCTTGCCCCCAGAAGCTCCCTTCGCACAGAGACCTGCCCCGAAATTTATTGGTCAAGGGACCCGAGGTCTCACATACCAGCCTGGTGTGTACATTTCCCGGCTCCATGCAAATATGATTCCTGTGGATGAAAGATGCAAAGGGCAGACCTGAGAGCCACGCCAAGATCAGCCTGGCCACGAGCACGAGGGTACTTCACACACACGTGCAGCTTCTGTGCTGTTCCTCTTTCCCGCCCTGTTTCTCTCTCTCACCTCCACGGGCAGAAAATGAGAATCAGGGAGATGGAACTTGTCAAACAAGGGTGACACGGCCAGATCACAAACTGTTCCACATACTCCGTGGTGGTTCCTTCCCACCATTCCTCCCTCCCCAGCCCTTCCTTCCACCCACCCTGGGGGCCCCACCTTTTCTTTAGCACATGCCATTGCCCAGCATGATCGCAGTGACCGTGTCCCAGTCTCCGGCCACCATCTCCTGTCCTTCTGCACCCACCCCCCCCACCCCCGCCCCACCCATCATCCACCACTACCCATACTCCTCCGTGTACACACCCATCACCCCTCCCCTCTCTCCATCATTTCTCCTAGAAAAATCCCACCGAGTCCAGTCCAGCCCTTTGCCCACGCGGGGGCCCACATGGTCCTGCTGACTAAGCTGGAGAAGGCTGCCCGGTGACTGATGGTCACTGAGCCTCCACGACCCCTCGCTTCACAAGGGCACCTGCTGCTGACCTTGTCTTAGACCACTGCGCTCCCATTCCCTGAGGGGACCAGGGTGCCCCTTCTCTCTCCACGCAAATCTTCAACACCGTGTCCCCCTCCTTCCTTCTCAGCATAGCACACCGCTTCCACCTTCCCCGAGGAAACTGGGACAGGGGAGCCTGTGCCCACGGCCATCCGTCCCAGGCTCCCTCCACCGGCCTGCCCCCTGGTCTGAGCCGGCCTCTCCAGGCAAGGGGCAGGGTCCCCCCTGTCCTCTGTGAAAGGACATCCCTCCCCACGTCACTAACGTCTGCCTTCTTACTGGATCATTTCCAAAGGCAGGCAGCCCTGCTTCAGTTTCTCTCCTCCTCAGATCAACAACAAAACAACACGGAAACCCTCTCTGGAACACACATCCCATTGGCAGAGGGGCCTTAACTGTTTTGTTTGTGGTTTGTGATGTTGAGGCTGCTGATGTTTGCTGGACACATGGTTTGTTTTGCCTTGAATCCCGTCGGCCAGCTAGTGAAGCCTATTCTCTAAATGGTACTTTCTTAAAATTCAAGTTTTTTGGAGTAGAGTGGACTTACGATGTTGTATCGAAGAATATTTTTAAGTGTGTAACATAATATACAGGATGGGAGCTCTTGTCATGGCGCAGGGGAAATGAATCTGACTAGTATCCATGAGGATGTGGGTTCAATCCATGGCCTCACTCTGTGGGTTAGGGATCTCTCGTTGCCGTGAGCTGTGGTGTAGGTTGCGGTTGAGGCTTGGATCTGGCATTGCTGTGGCTGTGGTGCAGGCTGGTAGCTGGAGCTCTGGGAATGTCCATATGCCATGGGTGTGGCCCTAAAAAGCAAAATAATAATATACTGGGCTGTAAAGGATGCAAATTAAATTGATACAGTTATCGAAATATTTCAAAGCCATTTTGTTCATAGTCATTTATGTGCTTCTCCATCAATGTGTTACCTGAGCAGACCTAGCAGGGGTCTCAGAACTACTCCAGTTCTGAAGTAGCAGTGATGGCAAATGACCTTTCCAGGTATCTGCCACACCTGTAAAGCAGTGCAAACCAAGAGCGATTCCTTTTGGTGACCAAGTCACTGGCACTGGTCACATCGCTGCAGGGGCTACCTCTCTTCCTAACAGCGGGACATGCTCATTTTCGGGAGAGGCTGATGAAATAAATCAAGCAGCTTTTTCTCCCATCCAGGTTGACTGGTACCCTAAATTCTATGGGCCCTGGACCACAGATTAAGAACCCCCATCCTTGGAGTTCCCATCATGGCTCAGGGGTTAACAAATCCAACTAGGAACCATGAGGTTGCAGGTTCGATCCCTGGCCTTGCTCTGTGGGTTTCGGATCCTGCGTTGCTGTGGCTGTGGCGTAGGCAGGTGGCTATGGCTCTGATTAGACCCCTAGCCTGGGAACCTCCATATGCTGCAGATGTGGCCCTAGAAAATACAAAAAAAGAAGAAGCCCCCCCCCCATCCTACAACTGTTGCCTCTTTTTCCTCAATGGTCCAAGTCTTTAAATGAATTTTCTGGGTTCATTATCTGCTGCATCCCATCCCGACTCTCTCTCCCTCCTTTTAAAATTCAGTGAATTTTACTATATTTAGAGTTGTACAGCCATCATCACCATCACAACCAGCTCTCTCTTGAACCCACTCCTATCATTCTGCCAAAACCGAGCTGGTCAATGTCCCTGATGTCACGAAATCTGACCACCACTTCTCAGTGCTCAGATGACAAGACTTACCTGATGACTTGACACAGTGAGTCACTCCCTCCATCCTGAAGCTCTGCTCTGATTCCACTCTCCCTCAGGGGGGCAGGGGAGGGCATCCTCCCCCCTGGCTGCTCCCCCAGCCCACAGCTGGCTCCTCCTTTCATGCCACCTCTGATGGTGGAGGGTTCCTGGAATCAGTCATCAGGCACCTGCTCTCTCCTGTCTACACTCACTCCCTAGGGTCTCTCACCCAATCCCATGGCTTTCAATCCTCTATCTGTGCTGAGTCCCAAGTGGACCTCTCCATGTCTGGGCGCTCCTTGAACTCTGTCCATTCTTATACATCCAACCACAGTATCCCCCTCCCCCACCAGGCAGTGAAAGCTTCTCCACCCAACATCTCCAAAGCTAAACTGCTCTTGTCTGCCCTTCACCCTCCAAATCCCGATCCTCCCACAGTCTCCCCCTCCATAAATGGCAGCTCCATTCTTCCAGGTATGGGAGACCTTGGGGCCATGCTTGACACCTGTCTCTCACACCCCACAGCCAAACCATGTATCTGCCAATGTATCTAGGAACTGACCTCTTCTCACCATCCACCTTCGTCACTGCCAGCATCTCTCACCTGGATGATCCCAGGACTCCCCCAGTTAGTCTCCCTGATTCAGCCCAGTGTGACCTTGGACGAGTTCCTTAACCTCTCTGAGCCTCCATTTCTCCATCTGTAAATGAGGACAATGACCTGCACGTCATAGATTTGTTGAAGGATTAAATACGTCAAGGCCAGTGGAAGCACTGAGTGCATGTTTGGCACGTCACCAATCCTCAGGACATTTAGTTGTGATTGTGTTCACTCTTCATCAGGGCAGCTGGGCTCCAAAGGCCAAATGTACAGAGCATGGGCACTAAACATCACTTTGAGCTGCATTTTATTGAGCATGAGTCGACCTCATCTTATGTTTTCCTTGGACACTGCTTTTTAGTCACTGCAGTATAATCCCAGTTCAGGCTCAAATAAATCATTTTCACGGACTTCCCAAGTGTATCGCCTGGTTATCTCCTCCTCGGAGGTTCTAGCCGGGACAGAGTCCTGCTGCTTGCTTCCACTTCAGGTTGGAGGGACATCCTAAAGGGACGTCCCCCTGCGTTCCACTGGATTTCCAAGGGAAGCCTGGGAGACCATCAGAGCTGCCTTATCCAACCTGGCCTGCATCCCAAATTGGGGGTTTTATGGTCTATGAAACCAAGACATGTTGATTTAAGAAAACCAGACATCCAGCCTGAAAAGGTCAGCTGTGTCTCTGGGTGCAGGCCTGCCAATTACACACAAAGTGCAGAACTGAGCCCCCCAAAGTCTTTGGGGGATCAGCATACTCATATGCTTTTCCAATCTGGAGAAGCTGAGTCATCTGATTGCCACAGAGGTTACTCACTGTATTTGGCACTCACTCTTGGGTTTCCACAACTCTGGACGGCCCGCTGAGCGCCTCCTTCCCTCCCCCTGGATTCTGTCCTCCACAGCTGGGGACTTGAAGCTAACCACTGCCTTGCTGTCTTCCGTGGCAGATCTGAAGCCATCAGACTATGCTCGGTGCTTGCTCTGGGAGGGGACCCACATCTCATATTCAGACATGAGTGGTTGTTTTTTTTCTGTAACTCTCGAAGTCCCCCATATTGGTTTCTCAGGGCTGCTATGACAAAGTCCTACAAGCTGGGTAGCTTAAAACCACAAAAATGTCTTCCCTCCCAGTAATGGAGGCCAGAAGTCCAAGATCAAGGTGTCAGAAGGGTTGGTTCCTTCCAAGGGCATGAGGAAGGGTCTGTACCCAGCTTCTCCCCCAGCTTCTGGTGACGACTGGCCATCCTTGGTGTTCGTTGGCTTGTGGTGGCCTCGGTCTAGTCTCCGTTTCCATCTTCATGTGGCATCTTCTCTATTTCTTTGTCTTCACATGGCCGACTCCCCATAAAGACAACAGTCTTGGGAGTTCCCGTCGTGGCGCAGTGGTTAACGACTAGGAACCACGAGGTTGCGGGTTTGGTCCCTGCCCTTGCTCAGTGGGTTAAGGATCCGGCATTGCCGTGAGCTGTGGTGTAGGTTGCAGACGCGGCTCAGATCCCGCGTTGCTGTGGCTCTGGATGGTGGCTGCAGCTCTGGCTGGTGGCTGCAGCTCTGATTCAACCCCTAGCCTGGGAACCTCCATCTGCCGCAGGAGCGGCCAAAGAAATAGCAAAAAGACAAAAAAAAAAAAAAAAAAAAAAAAGACAACAGTCTTATTGGTTTAGAGATCTAACCCATCTTTAAGATGTCCTCATCTTAACTAAATAATTACATCTGTAGTGACCCTATTTCCAAATACAGTCAAACCCCTGAGGTATTAGGGGTTAGGACTTCAGCACAGTTTTTTGGGGGGAGACACAATGTACCCCATCAATACCCTATATAAAGCTTTCCTAGCAAACACTTTATTAGTCATCTAATCATCATTTAACACTTCTGAAAAATAACCTTATAACCTGGGGGGGGTACTTCCCTAATATTTTTCCTATACAGTAGATTGTTGGTTACCTGTCCCCTGGGGGGGAAAAATAGCCAACCTACATACCTATCTTGTCAAGAAAAAAAAAAAAAAAAAAAAGCCTATGCAAAGGCACCCAGGTATTTTATTAAATGAAATTCAATCATTTGTCTGAACATGTTGATCTACTGCATTTCTCATGAATTCCAATGAATTTGGTGAGTTGAAATTACAGAGATAATGCCTCCCAGGAAAATGACTTCGAATTTTTACGGTCCTGGTAACTTCAGCTTGTAGTTTTCACTAAATCAATAGTTTGCTCAATCTCACTGAGTTGAAAACGGCCTCAGCAAACACTGAACCATATACGGTGATTTTCATTTGTATTAACACAAGCTCCCCCCCCCAAACCCGCTCTTGTTAGGAAAAATAGCTTTTTCTTTACTCATCTAAAAGAGAGGGGAAACCGTAATCTATAAATTGTCATTTCTATGTGATCTGGGCAAGATATTTCACATTGGTTCGCCTGAAGAATTTTAGCAAGCCCCAGCTCTCCTGGCAGGCATAAGTTCATTATACAATTTTTTTTGTCTCTGCCTCTTATGGAAAGACTGCAGTCCTTCCACACTGTATGTAGGTGGCATAGAAGCGCTCATCAGTTTAAAATATAGATGCCTGCCAGTGTGAAAAATAACCCAAGGAAAGTTACAGAAAGCTTGGAAAAATAATGAAGGAAACTACATTTTTAGAGCCAAGAAACCCACAGTCCAGCCCATCCTAAATGAATGTGAAGTGGTTTTTCCAAGGTAGTGCTTGATCACTGTCTCATAATTCTTATATGTGTATATAAAGAAGATTACTCAAATAGGACCTCTGGAGCATACCTAAGCTTCCAGAAAAGAGATCCACTTGCTTTGCACATTATCAAGAAACAGGTATCCAGGAGTTCCCTGGTGGCTCAGTGGGTTAAGGACCTGGCATTATCATTGTAGCAGACTGGGTTGCTGCTGTGACTCCTGACCCAGGAACTTCCACATGCCACAGATGCGGCCAAAAAGAAAAGAAAAAGAAAAGAAACAAATATGTAATTTAGGAATGTTAAACATTATTTCGGAATTACTATTTGGAGTTATTTCACTCTGATATAGCATAAAAGGCCTTTTTCTTTTTTTTCCCGTTGGGTAGTTTTGCTAAAGCATCTCATTGAGATGAACTGAAATTTCCCCTGAGTTTATCCTTCACTCCCAAGGTCTAGCATCTAGGAAATCTCCAAACAATAATGACGTCTGGCTGGAGTGACAGGGAGAACATGACAGTTTTTGAACCAGACATGTCCTTCCATTGCTAAACATCAAAGTCGAGGCAACTCCACGTTCTCTCAAAGTCCAATGACCACCTTCCTTTAAAGGCACCTTCCTCACAGGCCAAGAAAGCTCTAAGAAACACAGTTCAACAGCGGCCCCTATGCCATGGTCAGGGGACCAGGGGGCAGCCCCACGCTGCATGGCCCCTTTCCCAGTGGGCTCTAAAGCTGTTCCAACTGCAGGGCAGTCAAAGGCTGAAATGAGGGCATTCTCATGGCTCAGCGGGTTACGAACCCAACTCGGATCCATGAGGATGCAGGTTCGATCCTTGGCCTTACTCAGTGGGTTAAGGATTCCGCGTTGCTGCAAGCTGTGATGTAGGTCACAGATGCGACTCGGATCCTGTGTGGCTGTGGCTGTGGCCAGTGGCTGCAGCTCCAATCCACCCCCTAGCCTGGGAACTTCCAGATGCCGCAGGCATGGCCCTAAAAAATAAAAAATAAATAAATAAAAATACTAATAATAAAAAGCTGAAATGAGGTGCAAGAGGCCAGATCATTCAGCTCCTCCCCCCGGGGCAGGAAGGCCCTAGTGGTGCTGGGTGAAGACCCTCCACACCCTGGCTGGGGTCCTGCCTCCCCACATACCACCGGCACCCCCCCACACACACACCCCCAACTCAAAGACTGACAGGGCGCTCAGCTGTGTGGCTGGAAAGGACAAAGGACACACGTGTCCAGAGGAGAACTCTTCATAGCAGGGGCTGAGGGACACAGAGCCGTAAAGAAGCAGGGGCAGGGCAAACACCACATCTGTACCCTGTCCCAGCCAGGCTGTCCTTACTGGCCACTGCTGTCCAAACGCCGCCTGATTCCGAGGTCAAGCTCCAAAGTTGACACAGCTGGGGTCCTGCCTGGATTTTTTTCCCTGGGGAAAAAAATCCACCATGTGCTGTAGATTCCTGACTTTTTTATTATTCCTTCCTTTCAAAAAAAATGTAGCTCATAGACAACAGAGGAAGGAGACAAAAGTTTATATGGAAAAGAAAAAAAACCTGGCCTTTCAGATCTGGTGCTCATAAAACCAGTTCCAGTGGAAGGGGCCGACAGCAGCTGTGGGGTTTTTTACAGCTGCCCTTGGCAGATTTTCACATTGGTTTACAGCCCCAGGGTTTTCTGAGACTACTGAGGGCTCATCAGAGCATCTTACTGGCCTTACTCTTCGTGCTAATTCAACCCTCCCTCAAATCAGTTTGTTTTCTTCATTTTTGGCCACCCAGAGGCATATGGAGCTCCACAGTCTCGACCAGAGACACAGCTGCCTTCGGCAATGCCGGATCCTCAAACCACTGTGCCAGGCTGGGAATCAAACCCTCGTCCCAGCGGTCCTAAGATGCCGCTGATCCCATTGTGCCACAGCGAGAGCTCCAAAATTATCTCTCTCTCTTTTTAATCACCCTATCGCATTGCTCCATTAAACTTTCAACAGACATATTCTCTGAGTCCACTTGCCAACGTGATTTGAATTTAAACTCTGGCAAAGTCACAAGAAGATGTCCCTCGTCAAAGAAGTTTAGGAAATGCCACACAAGAGACTTTTTTGGGAGATTCTCCATGTACATTTGCATATTACCAGCAATGAGAAGTCCTTCAGTTACCAGCTTTTTTCAAGCTTCCCTGGCATTCATGTCTTCCGCCAGACATCCTGCAAACACAGCATCCTGAGAAGCATTTGCTGGGAAGCACTGCCCTAAGTCCTGCTCACGTGTGCAACTAAGCCACAGAGCCACCCGAGTTTGCTTCCGGGGCTCTGTGAACCCAGATGCTAGGGTCCCCGTTTATTCCTGGAAGGCGTCATCTTGTTACAGGCGGCCCCACCCACCCAGCCCGTCAAGGCCAGTTTTAGAACTTGATTCTCAGAGCCCTATTTGTCTTGGATGCACATCTCTCCAGCAAATGATTCCACGAGCACGTCTGCAGGAAAAGGGGCGCCCATGAGCGAAGCCAACTGCAGGCCAGCTGAGCCCTCCACACGCTGCCCCTCCTGGGAGGCCCTGCTTGGGCAGGTTCCTTCTAAAACCTCAGCCATGCATTTTACGTCGTTTCCAAGGAGATTCGTTCATTTGAGGTTGCTCTTCCATCACATGGCCCCAAGGTGAAAAGTGGATGCTGGGGAGTTGAATTAGGACCTAACACCAGTAGCAGCTGCTGGAAACGACCGGGGAAGAGGTGGGGGGGAAGCTGGGGTCTGGGAGTCGCAGGCTCATTAACACTCACTTCTTAAATTAGCAAATCCTTCTAGCAGGACTTTAAATATAGCAACCTAATGGTTTCTAAAATTAGCAGTCATCCCTCTCCATAAATATTTAGATGTCCAATAAACTTCTGGTCCACTTCCCCAGCTGAATAAGGTCGAACAGGCTCAGCTTTTATGCCACATTCTTTCGGCTCCGTATGCTTAATGATTGACCTTGACAAGCAAGAGCTGCGAGATGCCTCGGAAGGCCCTGGACCAGGGGCAGACAGTGCAGCCACCAGGCTGGAGGCAGCCTCCAGGCACTCCAGGAAGGATCTCAGAGGCCTTCTGGAGAAGTCTGCAGCCTGAGGGCTCCCTGGAGGAACCGGCCATCCTGGTTTGCCTGGGACTGAAAGGTCACCCTGTCACCTGATCCCCTGGCAAAGGATGTCACGGGAAGGGAGGAAGTCAGCCCCCCACCCCAGGATATACCAATGACATCATGCCTAGGCCTGTACACTAACTTCAGTCCTAGTGCATTCAGAAAGGAGGAAGGAAGAGGAAATACTAGCCAGGCCAGAAAAAGAGCTTTCATCCCCTATACCCCATTTCTCCACATAGCAAACAGGGTGCTACCAGTTGCAGCTTCACTGGGTTATTGTGGGGAATAGACTGAGTGCGTGTGTGAGCGCTCAGCACAGCGCCTCGCATCACTCTGGCCCAGTAAATTGGTCCTTTGGGTGTCAGCTCCGCTCAGACACCCTGTACCTCCATGTGATTGGTGGCAGCAGCTCTGGCCCCACACATCAGAGCAGCCACCTTTGCGGGCCCTGCTGTCTCCCTTAGTGACCACAGGCCAGCTGGTCCCACCATCCCCTGGGCAGCAGGAACCGTGGGGGGGTCTCCCCCACCAGCTCCCCGAAAGCCTAACACCTGCAGAGGGGGTGCTTGCTCAGTAGAGGAAAGGCTTCCTAAGCAAAGCCAGCTTGGCAAAAAGATGCATGTGGTCGATCAGCTGGAGCAAAGAGTCATTTTTAACATCAGTAAAACCCCTGACCTTGTCCCCCCCACCCCCACCCTGCCCGGCGTCACGCTCATTGTTATCGAGTTTGTTAAGCAGGACAGACTTGATGACACCCTCTAATGCTAAGACACGGAAGCCCTATGGGGATCTTTAAATCCAGCACGATGGTCGTAGAGACCCCAGTGGAAGCATCACCTGTTACCAACCAAATCCTTCATCCAGGTTGAGGAGATTTAAGACAGACTCAGGATTAAAGACACGGGGGGCCTAGGGGACTCTAAAGACAGCTCGCAGGACAATCTGTATTGGGAGATGCCCTCCCCACCCACTTGTGCTCCCTGCAGGCTTCCTGCGTTTCACTGCAGAGCCTTCCTCTGATCTGAGAAAGAAGGAAAAAGCGTGTTTTGCCTTCTGAATTCCTACCAGTTTGGGATGATAAAGTGACTTGTCACCAGCAGAAATGCTTTGCCTTCTTCTCGCTTCAGAACCAGAAAACACTTTGGGGCCATGAAGACCAGCTTCCTCCTTTTAAAGAGAGAGGCCCCAGCTCACCCAGGGGGCGGGGGTGGCCCCGAGCCCAGGACTCCTGATTCTCCTCGTTTGCTCCTGACCCGGCTCCATCCAGACAGGAGAGAGGCGCTAGTGGTGTCCGCTCGGGCAGTTCTGTTCTCCCTCCGTTTTCTCCTTCCTTCTCCCTCTTCCATCCTCTTCCCTCCCTCCCTGCCTCTCTCCTTCCCTCCCACATTTCCTGAGTATCCCTGGCACTATGCCTGGCACTACATGGTGCCCACATGCTGGGTCCCTGCCCCCAAGAAGGGTTTGAGATTTTACTGTGGCGAGAATGTTTGTTTCTTTTTTTTCTTTTTAGGGCATATGGAGGTTCCCAGGCTAGGGGTTGAATTGGGGCTGCAGCTGCGTGCCTACGCCACAGCGACGGCAATGCCAGATTCTTAACCCACTGAATGAGGCCAGGGATTGAATCCACATCCTCACAGATACCAGTCAGATTCTTAATCCACTGAGCCACTACGGGAACTCCCACCATGGTGAGAATTTTTTTAAACTCTAAAATGGCTCTGCCTCTTTGCATTTCTGAAAGCCAGGTAGCAGCCTTTATCCTCTAACAAGCACCCCCATCCCTGCCCCGTGTGGTGTGAGAGGAAGTGCCCTGCTTTGAGGGTAGGGTCATTGGTTTGTGGCCACAGCACCTAAGGAGCTGATGACCTTGGCCATTCCTGTCTCTAGAGTCAGTGGATAATCTCTATGGTCACAGCTGGGATTCTGGAAGGAGGTACATAACCTGCCTGGGTGCTAAGCCCCTCCCTCTGAGTACCTAGGGATATCTCCCACTTTGAGAAGCTTTCATCCTGACAGGCAACCTAAGGCTATTTTCTAAGTCATAAGCAGCACACGCCTTAACAATTATCAGTCCACTTGTTATTCAACAACCCAAGTGCTCACTGATCAAACAGAACAAAAGGAGATTCAAGTGCAGCAGAGTCTGAGGGCAGACCTAAGGTAGAACTTCCCACATGTAACTGGCAAGTCCTGAGAGAAGTGGGGGCTCTGGAGGGCCCTTCTCTGGGGTCCTTGGAAAGCACAGGCCAGCCAATGTCAGGTGTCACCTCTTCTAGATCTGGCCTTCCAGGAAAAGCGTCTTAGAAGGGCAGCTGCTTCTTCAACCCAATCGAGTCTCAGAAACTATTTTTAAAAATATGTTAATCGTGGTACCAACCGCCTATGGAAATCTCCGTTTTGGTGGCAGAAATAAATGCACCCGGATAATCTTTAACTCCTTTCCTCCCCCCTCTCCCCCTGCCCTGCCCCGCCTCCCCGGTTCATTAGGACTCCCGCGGGCGCCTGAGCCAGCGCCGCCACCGCCGCCGTCAAGGCCATGGCCAGCACAGCCGTGCAGCTCCTGGGCTTCCTGCTCAGCTTCCTGGGCCTGGTGGGCACGCTCCTCACCACCCTCCTGCCGCACTGGCGCCGAACAGCGCACGTGGGCACCAACATCCTGACGGCCGTGTCCTACCTGAAGGGCCTGTGGATGGAGTGCGTGTGGCACAGCACCGGCATCTACCAGTGCCAGATCTACCGCTCGCTGCTGGCGCTGCCCCGCGACCTGCAGGCGGCCCGCGCGCTCATGGTCATCTCCTGCCTGCTGTCGGGCGTGGCCTGCGCCTGCGCCGTGGTCGGCATGAAGTGCACGCGCTGCGCCAAGGGCACCCCGGCCAAGGCCACGTTCGCCGTGCTGGGCGGCGTGCTCTTCCTGCTGGCCGGCCTGCTCTGCCTGGTGGCGGTCTCCTGGACCACCAACGACGTGGTACAGAACTTCTACAACCCGCTGCTGCCCAGCGGCATGAAGTTCGAGATCGGGCAGGCCCTGTACCTGGGCTTCATCTCCTCGTCCCTGTCGCTCATCGGCGGCACGCTGCTCTGCCTGTCCTGCCAGGACGAGGCGCCTTCCAGGCCCTACCAGGCCCAGCCCCGGGCTGGCACGGCCGCCGCGCCCACCGCGCCCGCCTACCGGCCACCCGACGCCTACAAGGACAATCGGGCCCCCTCGGCCATCTCGGCCTCGTACAGCGGGTACAGGCTGAACGACTATGTGTGAGTCGCCGGGACCTGTCCCTGCCTGGGCCCAGAGAGGTGCCGGGACCCGGCCCGCCTGCGGACTGCTTCAAGGTTCCCACACCGAGTTCATTTCTGAGCTGCTTTGGGGTCCGAAGGAATGATGGGAGCCTGAGGACATGGGCTTAGAACGCAGGGCAGGAGGGGAAATGAGAAGAGAAGAGCGCTATATACCAAAGACTTTAAAAGAACCTTTCTGTTTTTGTATTTATTATATATATTTATGTGGGTGACTTAGTGGCCGCTGAATAAAAAGCCATTTGGGAGTTTGGTCAGTGGGGTGTGTTTGCAATCCACGAATAAACCTTTTGGATGTGGTTGTCTATGAAATGGACAATATCCATACCTGTTTCCAGACTGTTGTTCTGTCTGCTAAGATGCTGGTCGCAGCCCACCTACTTGGGGGCTCTGCCCACGCAGGACAGGAAAATCAGAGGAGGGCTGGGCAGATATTCATACAAAGGATGCCTGGGCAACATCGCCCAAAACTGTCACCCTATCCTGGCTTCAACTCGCAGCCAGGGCAGGGAGTACAGGGCTTCCTCGAAATTAAAAAGATAATTGGCATAAACCTCCACAGAAGGACGATGTCATTTTCTACCCGAGAGCCAGAGGCCCCCGTAGTAAGGCAGCAAAAGTCAGAAGGAAAAAAAAAGACATAGTGGGGTTTTTTTTCAAAGTAATAGCATTTTAATAGTCCCCATTTTAATGTTATATAAAGGATGCATCTGTTTCATGTTATAAAACAAATATTAAACTCTGACTTGACAAATTGGAAGCTACTAAGGACTCCAATTTATTACATTTCCCATGGAGATTAGGTTTAAAAAAAAGACAAAGTGAAAGGTGCCTGGTCACCTGGCTTTCCAGGCATTGGCAGGAAGCCCAGTTAGGCAGGCTGCTCGTGCTCAAGGGCAGGACGTCACTGGCTGCTTTTCTGGGGACAGACCTGTGATGGCAGCTGCCATCACAGCAGGTACAAGGGGCTGCCGACTGCTCTTTTTGCTGGAAGGAACCGCTGGGAAGGCCAGGTAAGGTCTGACTGCTTTAAGGACACTGATGATGCTTTCTGGCTGTGATTTAAATCTCTCTCACACACACACTCTCTGCCCCCACCCCTGTTAGCCCAGGAATCTTGGTCCTGCCCTGTGTCCACTCTTTCACAGCCTCGCCCATGATGCGCCCTGATGCTGCCCTGCTCATGCCTTTGTCCCAACCTCAAGCTGTGAACACAGAAAGAAAAGGCCCTCCCCTGGGATAGGGCTGAGTCTGGGCACTGCTACATGAAGCCCCTCCATTCTAAACGGGTCTTGGAATAAGGCTACCAGGGCTCCAGTTGTCACTGTCTTCAGGGAAGAGACCCACAGGGCATCTGTGTGGACATGGGACCAGGTGGCCAGGCTTGCTGGCATGGCCTGGTGAGACCCGGGCCCCAGGACCAGGGAGTTGGAAGGGGAGCCTCCCAGACAAGGGTCGGGAGGCCAAGCTGGACACAGCCCAGCAAGCCTGGATGATGCTCCCCTGACTTCATACTTCCTCCTGAGTCCTCCAAGCCCTCCAACCAGGCCACCAAGATGGGGACCAGAAGCCCAGCCACCATGTGCTTGCCCTGCAGGCAGAGGGTCTTACCGGTGATGTGCTTACAGCCAGTGACCCTCTTCTGATTCCTTTAAGCCCCACCTGTTACATCTAATAAACTGTATCATTGATGAGATGGAGCAAGAGGAAAACCTTCCAGCGTTAAAATGTAGGGGTTTAAGGAACAGTCCTACATATACCTATTTGTTTTCTATTTTGTGCTGACCTCTTGTCGCCAAGCAACAGGGGTCACCTCTGTTGGGAAAGAGAGGGTACCACATGCATTTTAGCCTCTTTCTAACTCCAGAGACGCTAAGAGGCCTGGGATGTGCCGTCTGATTTAGATCAAAAAGTCATCATTTATTTATAATGAAACAACAAATTTTTTTTTTTTTTTTTTTTTTGTCTTTTGTCTTTTTTTGTCTTTTGTTGTTGTTGTTGTTGTTGTTGCTATTTCTTGGGCCGCTCCCGCGGCATATGGAGGTTCCCAGGCTAGGGGTTGAATCGGAGCTGTAGCCACCAGCCTACACCAGAGCCACAGCAACGCAGGATCCGAGCCGCGTCTGCAACCTACACCACAGCTCACGGCAACGCCGGATCGTTAACCCACTGAGCAAGGGCAGGGATCGAACCCGCGACCTCATGGTTCCTAGTCGGATTCGTTAACCACTGCGCCACGACGGGAACTCCCCGAAACAACAAATTTTAACCTACTCTTCAAGTTATAAAAACACATCTGAACCTATAAAGAAGAGAACCAAAATCTTCTTAAAACAAAATAAGGAATTCCCATTGTGGCACAGCAGAAACGAATCCAACTAGGAACCATGAGGTTGCAGGTTCGATCCCTGGCCTTGCTCAGTGGGCTAAGGATCCAGCGTTGCCATGAGCTGTGGTGTAGGTTGCAGACGCGGCTCAGATCCTGCGTTGCTGTGGCTGTGGTGTAGGCGGGCAGCTGTAGCTCCAATTCGACACCTAGCCTGGGAACCTCCATATGCCGAAAGTGCGGCCTACAAAGACAAACAAAAATTTAAAAATAAATAAAATAAAGCCAAGCTGCTAATCCTTAAAAAAAAAAAAAAATGGTATTCTGTCAGTCCTTACTTGATGGTCACAATCTAGAATGTTTTAGAGAAGTTTCTCTAGTTAATAGACCAATTACAAATTTAAATATAAAACAGCTTTGGGGAGTTTCTTTGTGCTGCAGCAGGTTAAGTATCCAGCATGGTCACTGCTCAGGTTCGACTCCTGGCCCGGGAACTTACACATGCCACCGGCGTGGCCAAAAAATAAAATGAAACGGTTTTTTCTTTTTTTGGCTGCACTCAGGGAATGAAAAACTTCCCAGGCCAGGGATGAAACCTGAGCCACGGCAGGGACAACGCCAAATCCTTAACCCCTAGGCTACTGTGGAACTCCTAAAATACTTTTTTGAATTTGCAGTATAGTTGATTTACAGTATCGTGTTAGTTTCAGATGTAAAGTGGAAGGATTCAATTATTTTTGTCAGAATATCTTCCGTTATAGGTTATTATGAGATACCGAATATTGTTCCTTGCACTACACAATAAATCCTTGTTGCTTATCTATTTTGTAGATTGTAGTTCACATCTGTTAATCCCAAATTCCTAATTTATCTCTCCCCCTGCTTTCCCCTTTGGTATCCATAAATTTGTTTTTTTCTGTGTCTGTGAGTCTGTTTCTGTTTTGTAGTATTCGTTTGTATTATTTTTTAGATTCCACATGTAGGTGGTATCATATAATATTTGCCTTTCTCTGTCTGACTTCACCCCGTGTGATAATGTCTAGGTCCATCCATGTTGCTGCAAATGGCAGCATTTCATTCTAAAATAGCTCTTTTCAAACTCTGTCTCTGAAGACGGTCACGACTCAGGTAAAATAGGTCCCTGTCTCCTTCTCAGGTGCAAGACTACTAATGATGCTGATGATGGAGTTCCTGTCGTGGCTCAGCAAAACGAACCCAACGACCATCCATGAGGATGCAGGTTCGATCCCTGGCCCTGCTCAGTGGGTTAAGGATCTGGCGTGGCTGTGGCTGCGGTGTAGGCCGGCAGCTGCCGCTCCAATTCAGCCCCTAGTCTGGGAACTTCCATATGCCAAGGGTGCGGCCCTAAAGAGAAAAAAAATAGCAATTACAGGTTATTAGGCATTTACTAGGTGTCAGGCCTTTTACCTTAGTCGTTTGGTCCAATTGAGATACATGAGAACCTAGTGAGATAAATTCTATTTTAACCCCATCTTACAAAAGAGGCAATCAAAGCACACAGAGATTAAGTTATTTGCCCAGAAGAATCATAGAGCTAGTGAGTAAAAGACCCAGGATTCAAACCCAGACAGGCAGGCAGGGAGCAGATACGTTAAGCCTGACCTATAGCCTAAGTATTTTCACTCCCAGACTATTTCCAAATAATTAAGTGAATTGTGTCATAACCATATTGAGTTCTTTCTAGAACCATCACTCTATAGGCCTTCTGTTACCTGGGTCCTAGCTGGGCTCGATGAAATGTGGTGTCAGATCCATGGGTCCAAGTTTCTATCCCCCAAAGAGGAAATAGATCCACGTAAAACCTTGACTCCTTTCTTCAAGTAACCAGTTTCCTTGCTCTTTTGCTCTCGTTCACTCCCAAGACAAGACCTCAGGTCCTAGGGCCCCCTTTTTTGTCACATCCCAACCGCCACGGCCACCAGATAGATGCCTGCTTCTGCCCAGATCTTGGGACTAGGCAGTCATAACCAAGGTTGTTGGACCGACGTGCGGTCTCCTTTCCAGGGACAGCACATAATCCAAGGTTTCAGAATAAAAAAAATGAAACATGAGTCAGCCGCTGATGTTTTCCAGGAAACTGTTGTTATGAATGAAAATGACACAATGACCCTCGTGGGATAAGGAATGTGGTATGTCTTTGCTTCCCTAAATCAAATCGAATTTGGCTCTGATCCAGAGAGGTCTAAATCCAGCCACGTTTCCCTGCTCCCTCCCCTGCATGTTGGAGGGCTCAAGGCCCCAGCCCTAGTGGAGGCCCAGGACTTGGGGGGAGGGGGAGGCCCAGCCTTCAGTCCTTGGGGTCGCCCCAGGTACATGCCGTCACAGCCCGGGGCCTCCCGATGCTGCTCCCAGGTTGCAGCCCATCCATCCTCATGGTCATGGCCGTGTGTGCGTAGCCCCTAGACCCTTCTCCCTTGAGGCATCCTTTGTCCCAGGCCCAGTCTCTGGGAACCACTTCCTGAAATGGATCCACGCCCTTTCTATACTCAAAGCACCTGTCCTCCTTCTTGGGTAACACACCCTAATTGCTTTCAGGGGTATTAGTCTTTAGAAATCAAAGGTCTCTGGAATCCCCCGGCAAATCCTACTCTCACATCGGTCGCTGTTGCCCTAAATGGAAATAATTGGAAAAATACGGCACACATGCAATTTGTGTAACAGTCCATTTCTTGATAGGAATCAACCAATGCTGGGGCCAGGATCCACAACCTAAAAAGCCTCATGCTTGACCACATGCCACCTTGCTTCTCCCAGCCTTGGACCCTCTGCTTTCTGACTGCCAGGTAGCGGGACCAGCATGAATGGTGGCAATCCAGGCATGAGATGGGGACCTGAACCAGGCAGCAGCAGTGAAGGGAGGATGAGCCCTGGATGTGCCTGAAGGTGATAACATTTATTGCCAGCTTGCTTGTGGGGTGTGGCGGGGGGTGGGGGGGCGGAAAGAGAGAGGCTTAAAGAATGATGCCAAAAAAATTTTTTTAATAAAAATAAAAAGAATGATGCCAAGATTTGGGACTAAATCAACTGGAAGAATGGGGCTACTATTCTCTGAAAAAAGTACATGCTGGAAAGAAAGAATTCGGATGAGATAGATTAAATTTTTGTCCATGCATGTGGTCTGAGCTGCCTCAAGTGGGGAGATGTCAATCGGGGCCCTTAGATATGTGACTCTGATGTTCAAGCAGAGATCCACGTGGGAGCTTTCAGCCCAGGATGTGATGGAAGGCGTGCAGCTCCAAAGGATCGAATTGGACATGAACACAGGTGAGCAGTCACGGAGGCCGAGGGCTGAGCATTTCACACTCAGGGGCTGGGAAGACGAGGGGTCCAGCAAAGCAGTCAGATGAGGAACGTCCCGTGAGCAAGGAGGACCAAACCTGGAGGGTGGGTTCTGGAAGCTGAGAGAAGGGAGCCATCAGTAGTGTTGAATCACCTCCTCTATCTCCATAGCAACGTAGGATGGAGGCACTAGGATGGGCTGCGTTTCACAGATGAGGAAACTGGGCTTGGAAAAGACGGGACCATGCAGAAGACGGCTCCATGGAAGGAAGAAACTGACAGATGTGGAAAGATACACACTGAGATTAGAAAATCTCATTTCCAGTCCATAAGGTTGCAATAACCTGTGAGAAGAAGATATTTCTAGCTATGGATTCTTCCCTAGACAATAGAATAGGGACTCCTTTATATGCCATGAGAGAGGGGTATGATTATGTACTCACCTCAGATTAATACTTTTCAACATAAAAAATGGTCAATATGTAAAATTTCAAGAGGAAACCATTATACTGAAATATGCTTTCAAAATATTTTAAAACTATGGCATAGTAATAGTCATACTCCTTTATTGATGCAGAAAATGGCATTATCCAGTGCAGAAGGTCTAATAAATAAGGCAGTTTCAAAGCAATAATAAGCATAAGTGACATCTTAAGAAATTTGCAACAACTGTAATTTGATGTGAAAATATTTGCGATTTCCAAAGTCTCAATGGGAAATACAAAAAAAAAAAAAGTACAGCAATGTGCGCAGGTGACTTGAAAACACTTAAAGCCCTTGGAAGGAGTTCCTGCTGTGGCTCAGCGGGTTAAGAACCGGACTAGTATCCATGAGGAGGCAGGTGTGATCCCTGGCCTCACTCAGCGGGTTAAGGATCCGGTGTTGCCATGAGCTGTGGGACAGGTCTCAGACAAGGCTTGGATCCTGTGTTGCTGTGACTGTGGTGTAGGCCAGCAGCTGTAGCTCCAGTTTGACCCCTAGCCTGGGAACCTCCTTGTGACACCTGAGTGGCCTAAAGGCAAAAAAAAGAAAAGACTACAGCTGCCATCAGAGTTCTTCTGTGGCTCAACAGGTTAAAGATATGGTGTTGTCATTGCAGTGGCTTAGGTTGCTGTTGTGGTGTGGGTTCGATCCCTGGCCTGGGCCAAAAAAAAAAAAGATTACATTTTTTATCAACTGAAATTAAAAAAAAAAAAAAGCATAACCTAAAAGTTGAAAGTTATGTTTTGTTCAGGGACCCCGTACTGAGGACAATAGCCTGCAAGGGTGGCCTCTCAGCTCCCAGGAACTGTTCCAAAGAGGTCATGTAGTAGGACATCCAAAGATTACTGCTGGGGAGTTCCTGTCGTGGCGCAGTGGTTAACGAATCCGACTAGTAACCACGAGGTTGCAGGTTCGATCCCTGGCCTTGCTCAGTGGGTTAACGATCCGGCGTTGCCGTGAGCTGTGGTGTGGGTTGCAGACACGGCTGGGATCCCAAGTTGCTGTAGCTCTGGCGTCGGCCGGTGACTACAGCTCAGATTCAACCCCTAGCCTGGGAACCTCCATATGCCACAGGAAGTGGTTCTAGAAAAGGCAAAAAGACAAAAGAAGAAAAAAAAAGAAAAGATTACTGCTAATCTCACACACACAAAAAAAACACCGGACAGCTCAAGATAATCATTTAGTGCTTTTCTATATATGGGAAAATGCAGGAGTCTGGGCTCCAGTGGAAATTATTCCTTTGACTTAACTATCTTTTTTTTTTTTTTTTTTTTTTTTTTTTGTCTTTTTAGGACCACACCCATGGCATATGGAGGTTCCCAGGCTAGGGGTCTAATCAGAGCTACAGCTGCCAACCTATACCACAGCCACAGCAACTCAGGATCCAAGCTACGTCTGCAACCTACACCACAGCTCACAGCAACACCCATCCTTAACCCACTGAGCGAGGCCAGGGATCAAACCCGAATCCTCATGGTTCCTAGTTGGATTTGTTTCTGCTGCACCATGATAGGAACTCCAGCTTAACTATCTTAATTATCTAGGGCCAGCATCTTGTTTTTCTCCCTCCTGAATCCCCTCAGGGCTCACCACTGGGGTGGTGCACAGGCTGCTGGCTGGGTGGCAGGCAACATTCTTTGTCCACACATTTCTGAGGAAGATGGAGACTGCAGTGAGGTAGGAATAAAAATCTAGGTTTTTTTATCATTGGTTTTTAGCAAGCCATTTTGGGCCTGTGTGGGTTTTTTTTTTTTTTTTTTTAACACCCCAAGGGTGGTATTCCCTCCCACCAGTGATAAATAGAATGGGGAGCTCATCCCGGTGGCTGGAGAAGTGCCAGATGTCAGGTACCCCAGATGTGGGTTTCAGGCCAGGACCACTCTTTTTGGTTTGTTTGGTCCACCCCAGGAGGGATGAGGAAGCACCTTGCTAAACCAAGTTAGGCCCAGACCAGAGGCAAGCCCATCACACATTTCTTCTGCAGGAAATGTCAATTTCAGACACATGAAGTGAGACCTGGCAATGCTCTGAAGCTTAGCAATCCCTGTGGGGCAGGGGGAGCAAGCAGAGGAAGCCCCAGGGGAAGGGCAAAGTGAAACAGATTCAATTAGCCTTCAAAGATTAAAAAAAAAAAAAAAAAAAAAAAGCCACCTAACTCCTCCTACGAGAGAGTTTGAATTCTGATCTCCTGTATATTTGAAGCCCTTTCTTGGGTCCAAAAAGCACAAAGCCGATTGCTGGGCAAATATCCAAAGGAAAACACAGAACTTACATTCTAGTAAATTATTTTAAAATACCAACAACTGGCTTTTGCAGGTGTGTGTGGCAGGGGACAAGGCATTAGCAAACAGCCCATTTCCTGCCAGAGAAAGGCCAGTGGAGGTCACCCCATAAATCTGGGGTGGGGGGGCCTAGCCCCCGGCGGGCAAATCATCTATAGCCTCCTTACACCTCTTGCTCTACCAGCTCAGCCCCAGGAAAGCTCAGCACAACAGTGCACCTTACTTCAAGGAGCTTTCTATTTAAAAGCTTGCCCAGCCCCCGCCAATGCCGGCTGGGTAAATGATTGACAGCCTCGAGCTTTTCATCTCACCAGGGCTCCTGCAGGGAGCATCAGCTGCCTCCAGCTCTGGGGAGGTCTGGGGTTTTTTTGTTTTTTTTTTTTAATCATCCCAGGCATTTTTCCAAAATAAAGCATTTGCATAGGTTTCCTATCCAGCATAATAAATAGCAAGAAGGCAGGGACTTAACAGTCAGAAAAACACTGGAGAGTTTTGGTCCACTGGCTTCAACAGGTGTCTGGGGAACCTGGTGCCTGCCTTGGGCAGGAGCTTGCTGTGACCTTGCTGAACACAGTCTGGAGGCAGGGTTGGGGGGGGTGGGGGCAGGACAGTGAAGAGGTTGTGGGAAGGGGGAGACCCTGTACTGCACTTGGGAGCCCTTGAGCCAGGACAGGACCCCATTCCCAGCCCTCTCCCAGACACCCTTTTAGCAGGAGGAGCAGCCTCTTTTCTTGCCATAGCTCTGATAGGGATGGAGTAGGCACAGGTCATTGAGAGGTCCCCATAAAGGATCATAGATAAAGGGGTAAACATAGGGGACCTTGGGAGATCACTGTAAATTAACAACTGCTCAAGAAAGCCATCAGCACAAGGCAGGCTTGCTTGACTGGTGGAGGTGCGAGAATTGCCTCAGGTCATTGGCTGGGGGTGGGATGAGGCCTGCACTCAGATTCAGACCCAGGGCAGGAGTTTGAGGATCACCCTTCAGCTGATTTGAATACACACCTTACCCGATCCCAAGGAGGAGCTACTACTCCCAGAAAGGAAGAGGCGGGCCTTTCCAGCCCCTACTCCCCTTGGATGATACAACTGTAGCCCACACAGCATCCTCGGGCAGAGCTTCCATGTCTCGCGAGCATCCTATCCTAATGAACCTGTTTCTTGCCTATCACTTTGTCTCTCACTGAATTCCTTCTTCGCGGAGGCATGAAGAACCTGACCCTCAGTGAGTCCAGACACTGGGTGAGTGATTCTCATTTAAAACCAAGGGTTTAAATCCCAATCTGGGTTTAGGTTGCGTTCAAGTCCCAGAGTGTGTTCTGGCCAGGTTCAGGCCATTACTACTATCAGTTTCAGCTCCATATTTTTGCTAGCAAACTCATCCTTCATCTTTGTAGGCAATATAAATTGCTCCATCATATGCCCAAGCCTAAGGATGTCACCTGCCATGGTTTTGCTAAAATCAAATCTGGCTCTGATGATAACCACGGTAAGTGAACACAACATTGTAAATCAACTACCATAAAATAAAAATTTTGAAAAACCACAAGGAGATACCACCATACGCCCACGCGAAGGGCTAAAATTTGGATCGACAACATTAAATGTTGGCAAGGATATGAAGGAGCTGTGACTGACATTCTTGGGAGGTGGAATGTAAGTGGATATCAGTACTTTGGTAATTGGGAAGGGGCCCTTGGAGGGCTGCTGGGTGCTGGTAACTTTTGCCCTCAACCTGGGTGGTAGTTACACAGCTGTACTCATTCTGTGATCGTTTATCCTGATGGACACTTACAATTGAGGTATTTTGTTTCTCTTTCTGTTCTTTACACTTCATTCTCTGCTTGTCTCTATGTCCTGTTCTAGTCACCTTTTTATTCCTATGATGGTTTACATTGTATTTCCTCAACAAGTGATTTGTGATTAAATGCATGGCTTTGGGCTTTACAAAAGAATGCCACTATTGGAATTCCTATTGTGGCTCAGTGGTAACGAACCCAGACTAGTATCCATGAGGACAAGGGTTTGATCCCTGGCCTAGCTCAGTGGGCTAAGGATCTGGCGTTGCCATGAACTGTGATGGAGGCTGCAGACACAGCTCGGATCTCCAATTCAACTCCAGTTCAACCCCTAGCCTGGGAACTTCCATATGCCATGCGTATGGCCCTGAAAAAAAATAAATAAATAAAAGACAAAAAAATAAAAAAGAATGCCACCATTGAATCCCTTTAGACATGCAACTGCTCTTATGTATTTTACCTATGACTTGTTTATTTTAAAAATCCATTAGCACAGGGAGTTCCCGTCATGGAGCAGCAGAAACAAATCCAACTAGGAACCATGAGGTTGCAGGTTCAATCCCTGGCCTTGCTCAGTGGGTTAAGGATCCGGTGTTGCCGTGAGCTGTGGTATAGGTTGCAGATGTGCCTCGGATCTGGCGTTGCTGTGGCAAAGGCCAGCTGCTATAGCTCCAATTTGACCCCTAACCTGGAACCTCCATATGCCGAAAGTGCAACCCTGAAAAGACAAAAGACAAGAAAATTAAAAAAATAAAAATCCATTTGCACAGAACTTCCCCATGTTTTGGGGAAAACAAGGCTTCCTGGCACCATGGGCAACTCCACTATTGGAAACTCTACATCAGGGCAAGGCACATGACTAAAACTGAAAAGCAGGAGAAAAAGCAGGGTGATACACTTGTGCGGTGCCCAAGAACCCAGCCCTCTGCCCAAGTTGAGGTTGAACCTCCTCTCACCAGGAGAGTCAAGAGTAGAAAGCAGAGATAGACATATTCTCCTACCACACCAAATGTGATCAGGGTTAGATCAGAGTCTTTGAGGAGAAGCTCCGAAGCATGATTCTAAAGCATCTGTGCTTGGAGTTCCCACTGTGGTGCAGCAGGAATCTGACGAGCATCCATGAGGATGGGGGGTTCCATCCCTGGCCTCGCTCAGTGGGTCAGGGATCTGGCATTGCCATGAGCTGTGGTGTAGGTCTCAGATGCGGCTCCAATCCTGCATTGCTGTGGCTGTGGTGTGGGCCAGCAGCTGCAGCTCTGATTTGACCCCCAGCCTGGAAAAGTCCATATGCTGTGGCTGCGGCCCTGAAGAGCAAAAAATAAAAAATATAAAATAAGACGTCCGCACATCTGTCCTCTGTGCACAAAATTATTCTCATGAAAGTAAAGCCTTTCCATTCATATTTAAAGAAGAGGTTTTCAACTCTCCCCATTTATCATCTCCAGTCTTAAGACTTACTTATGCCTGTGTCCCTTTCCTGCTTCTGTTCTGCTCCCCTCCTTCTCAAAAGCCTTCTTCACACAAACTGAGGTCCCCAGCCCTCCAGACTTCTCCAGACTGCCTCCTTAACTATTTCTCTCTGTCCAGGGCTGTTCAAATGTTTCAAATCCTTCCTGATTTTCTATTGTTCCATCAGTTATTGAGACAGGAGTATGACTACATACTCCTGAGGATCTGTCTATTTTTCCTTGCGCTTCTATTAAGTTTTTGCTTCATGGATTTTAAACTCTGTTATTAGGTGCATAAAGTACGAATCGTGTCCCCTTGATGTAAACTTAACCATATCAATAATCACATTAAATGTAAACAGTCTACCTCAATTAAAAAATAGAAATTGTCAAATAGGATAAAAAAGCAAGACTCACCTCTGCGATGCCTACATAGAAATTTACCCTATTTTTTAATTTAATTTTTATTTTATAGTATAGTTGATTTACAATGTCGTATTAGTTTCAGGTATACAGCAGAGTGATTCAGTAAACACACACACACACACACACACACACATTTTTTTTTCATATTCTTTTCCCATATAGGTTATTACAGAATGTTAAGTAGAGTTCCCTGTGCTATATAATAGGTCCTTGTTGATTATCTATTTTATGTATAGTACTGTGCACATTTTTATCCCAAACTCCTAATTTATCCCTCTCCCCTACCTTTCTCCTTTGGTAACCCTAAGTTTGACTTCAACATCTTTAGGTCTGTTTCTGCTCTGCAAATAAATAAGTTCATTTGTATCATTTTTTTAGATTCCATGTATGTGATATTATGCACTGTTTGTCTTTCTCTGCCTGACTTGTTTCACTTAGCATGAAAATCTCTAGGTCCATCCATGTTGCTACAAATGGCATTATTTCATGCTTTTTTATGGCTGAGTAATATTCCGTTGTGTATATGTACCACATCTTGTTTATCCATTCCTCTGTAGCTGGACACTTAGGTTGCTTCCATGCTCGGCTATTACAAATAGTGCTTCTGTGAACACTGGAGTGCATGTATCTTTTCAAATTATCTTTGGATATATGCCCAGGTATGGAATTGTTGGATTGTATGGTAGTTCTGTTTTTAGTTTTTTAAGGAATGTGCACATTCTTCTCCATAGTGGTTGTACCAATTTACATCCCCACCAACAGTGTAGGAGGGTTCGCTTTTCTCCACACCCTCTCCAGCATTTACTGTTTGTACATTTTCTTGATGATGGCCATTCTGTGTGGTGTGCGGTGATACTTCATCATAGTTTTGATGTGCATTTCTTTAACAATTAGTGATGTTGAGCACCTTTTCATGTGCGTTTGGCCATCTGTATATCTTCTTTGGAAAAACATCTATTTAGATCTTCTGCCCATGTTTTTGGTTGGGTTGTGTGTTTTTTGATATGGAGCTGCATGTACTGTTTGTATATTTTGGAGGTTACTCCCTTGACAGTCACTTCGTCTGCAAATGTTTTCTCCTATTCTGTGGGCTGTCTTTTCCTTTGCTGTGCAAAACTTTGAAGTTTAATTAGGTCACATTTATTTTTGTTTTTATTTTCATTATGCTAGAGAAATCTGCTTTTAAAATAAAGACAAATAATTTAAATGTAAAAAGATGGGGAAATATACATTGTTAACACTAATATAAAAAATATGTAGTGACCATATTAATATCAGACAAAGTAGATTTTAGAGCAGAAAATTAAGAGAGTTTTTTTTTTAAAGTTCACTTTATAATGATGAAGAGGTAACAATTCTGGATACTATCTACTCTTTTAATTACTTCTTATAAAACAGTGAAATAATCTCTTTTTTTTTTTTTTTTTTTTCGGTCATGCCCATGGCATGTGGAAGTTCCCTGGGCCAGGGATTGAGCCTTCACCGCAGCAGTAACTGCTTCAAGTCCTCAAACCACTGAGCCACCAGGAAACTTCCAAGTAATCTTTTACAGTTGGAAGCTACAATTCAAAATAGCAGACTAAGTTCATATCTCTCCCTGGACCCCATGAAAATAATAATAATAAGAGAACAAAATATAATAGCAAAGAGAATGGGAGAAGGGCCATCTCCCCCCCCCCCTTTTTTCCTAATTCCTGAAGATAGGAAGCTGATGTGAAAAATATAAGTATTGAATCAGGGTGGAGCTGAGGGTATAAGTGGAGCCTCTGCCATTCAGAGGGCAGACCTGACCTAGGGCAGACCCTAGGGATGTACAAAATGAAGACTGAGGAAGAGCAAAAGAGGAGGGGGCGAGTGGAGCTGAAAATGCAAAATCCCAAGGGGCTACTTGTTTATTGCACCCCCCACCTCCATTCCCACCACACGCACACAGGCATTTTCCCTTAAGCGAGTGAACAAACTGGGGAGAGACTCGCTTTCTGGGAAGAGGCAGGTAGTGTAGGCACCCCACCAGGAAGCCCTCTACTTCAGGCATTTGACAAGCCCTTGGTGTAAAACCAGCTTCCTGCTCCCTCTGGCTAAGGAGAAGCCTTCCTTTTGGCCAGGCCTGCTTATATAAATAACACTCTCTGCCAGCTTCTGTATCACTTCATGCTTCAGAGACACTTCAGACTTTTGAAGAGAGCCTGGAGTATGAACGAGAGAGAAAGAATAAACAGAGAAAAACTGACATCAGAGGAAATAAATAGTTCAGGGGAGAGAAGAGAAGGTTTTTAAATCTCTAGTCTATGCAATCAGAGGAATTCAAGATCTTATTTCATCCATAACAATAGAATGCCCTGAAAAAGATTTTTAAAAAATGGAAAAGTTCCTTTTTTATTTATTTATTTTTTCGTCCTTTTCTCCTTCTACAGCCCCAACCGCAGCACATGGAGGTTCCCAGGCTAGGGGTCGAATCGGAGCTATAGCCTCCGGCCTACACCACAGCCACATCAATCTGGGATCCGAGCCGCATCTGCGACCTGCACCACAGCTCACAGCAACGCCAGATCCTTAACCCACTGAACAAGGCCAGGGATCAAACCCACAATCTCATGGTTCCTAGTCAGATTCGTTTCCACTGCACCATGACGGGAACTCCTGGAAACGGTTCTTAAGTTTAAAAAAAAATTTTTTTTCTTTTCCTTTTTTGACCATTCCTTGGCATATGGAGTTCCCGGGCCAGGGTTCAGATCTAAGCCACAGTTGCGACCTATACCACAGCTTCAGCAGTGCTGGATTCTTAACCCACTGTGCACGGCTGGGGACCAAACCTCCATCCCAGGGTTCCAGAGACACTGCCAATCCTGTTGCACCACAATGGGAACTCCTAAAATTTTTAATAGAATACATTTTAAAAAATTAAGTAGAGGAGTTCCCGTCGTGGCGCAGTGGTTAATGAATCCAACTAGGAACCATGAGGTTGCGGGTTTGATCCCTGCCCTTGCTCAGTGGGTTAACGATCTGGCATTGCCGTGAGCTGTGGTGTAGGTTGCAGACAAGGCTCGGATCCCGAGTTGCTGTGGCTCTGGCGTAGGCTGGCAGTTACAGCTGCGATTCGACCCCTAGCCTGGGAACCTCCATATGCCGCGGGAGCGGCCCAAGAAATGGCAAAAAGACAAAAAAATAAAATAAAATAAAAATAAAAAATTAAGTAGAAGGATTAGAACATAAAGTTGGGAAATTATTCTAGAGCATAACAAAGATTAAAATACAAACAAATGGGAACTATGAACTAGAAAACATCATATGAAACAAATGAAAGACAGAGTATCATGGTAGGAAGTCAAATATGTGACAAATAGGAGTTCCTGAAAGCAGTAAAGAAAATGGCTCAGTGGAAACGAGTCTGACTAGCATCCGTGAGGACACAGGTTCGATCCCTAGCCTCACTCAGTGGGTAAAGGATTCAGTGTTTCCATGAGCTGTGGTGTAGGTCACAGACACAGCTTGGATCTGGCATTGCTGTGGTTATGGTGTAGGCCAGTGGCTAAATCTCTGATTTGACCCCTAGCCTGGGAACCTCCATATGCTGCAGGTGCAGCCCTAAAAATAAAAGAAAATGAATGAGTGGAAATTACCTTTGAAAATGATGAAAAGAATTTCCTGGAACTGAAGGGAGACAAGAATTTCCAAATGAAAGGGCTTAACTAGTGTCAAATAGAATGAATAAACAAAAATGTACACTAATAAATAAGATACAGCCCCATAAAATTTTCAGCATCAGAGAAAAAGAAGAAAAGATCTTTTAAAAACTCCCAGAGAGAAAAAAAAAAAAATCCAGGTTTTACAGAAAGAATAACTGGCTCCTTCTCATCCAAAGCAGCCCCCTCATCCCTGTTAGTTTCCTTATTCCCACACTGTCTGCTCCCTTCACAGGCCTTCTGAGACTGTATGTTGTTTTATTAATTTGCACAGACACCTTTTTTCTGACTCCCGCATTAAACTCCAGGTTCTTCTGGGCAGAGATTTTGTCCACGTCCTTCACTGTTGCATGTGTGAGACCTGGCACAACCTTAAGCTGCAAATAGGTCTGTGTTTTAATTGGAGGGGAATAGGGAAGGCAGAGGCATGAATCCCTCCTTGGAAAGTTAGCAAACCAGCGCTGACTCACACTATGGTGTAAATGACTGCTACCTCAGCAAATATAAGTGCCTGAGGCTGGAGGGGAGAGGGCACCAAGATTTACTTGGGTCATACACCACTTGGCAGCCAACCCAGCTACAGAAGATTCTTGGGAGAGGCCTCAGCCCAGAAGCTGCCTTTGGAGCTTGAGTTAAATTCATTCAGTCTCTGGCCTGCCCTTGCACGTGGCCCAAGCCACACTGGCAGAGCAATCTTCCTCCTTTATGTACTTTTTCCATTCCGGCCACCTGAAATACCCAACTACAAAGCCAAAGCAGTGTTTGAGGGCCCAGGTATTATAGGATTAAGAAACCCTACCAGCACATACACTTAGAGTCCATGACTAGTTTTCTTCAGCACATTTCAAATAGGTGAGACTAGAGAAAGTGTGAACTGATGAATGGGAATCCCAAGGAAAGCCACAGGAAATTGTCACCAATCCATTCAGAAGAGAATTAATCCTTTTAATTAAAATGTAATAATGACCCAGCAATTCCACTCCTATGTATACACACAAAATAATTGAAAACTGATACTCAAACAGATCCTTGTATATAAATGTTCATAGCAACATTATTCACAGTGTCCAAAAGGTGGAAATAATCTAAATGTCCCTTAACAGATGAATGGATTAACAAAAAAATGGTATGTTCATTCAATGAAGTATCACTCCGCCCCAAAAAGGAATAAGGTACAAATACATGCTTAAAGGTGGATGAACCTCAAAGAAATCATGCTAAGTAAAAGAATCCAGACACAGAAGAACACATATTGCACAACTGCATTTATATAAAATTGCATAATATCTTCAAGACTCATCCATGTTGGGCATGTATCCGAACTTCTTTCCTTTTTATGGCTGAGTAATATTTCATCTCATAGATAGACCACATGTGCTATGTGTGTTCTCTGCTGGACCAGCCCATTCAGACTGGAGATTGCCAGGGATTGTGAGAGAGAAGAATGGGAGTGACTATTAGGGGTGGGGTTTTCTTTGGGGGTGATTAAAATATTTTGTGAACTCTATTTAGTCACTTGGGATGGAACATGATGGAGGATAATGTGAGGAAAAAAATGTATGTATATATATATTTACACTATGTATTTATATATATGACTAAGTCACTTTGCTGTACAGCAGAAATTGACAGAACAATGTAAATCAACTATAACAGAAAATATAACAACCTAAGAAAAGATACTTTGGAACTAGATAGAAGTAGTGGGTACACAACATTCTCAATGTACTAAAGAAATTCCTGCTGTGGAGCAACAGGATCAGCGGTGTCTCTGAAGTACCAGGACACAGGTTCAATCCCAAGCCCAGGATAGTGGGTTAAAGAATCCAGTGCTGGAGTTCCCGTCGTGGCTCAGCTGTTACCGAATCTGACTAGCATTCATGAGGATGCAGCTTCGATCCCTGGCTTCACTCAGTGGGTTAAGGATGCAGCGTTGCCTCCGGCTATGGTGTAGGTTGCAGGCGTGGCTCAAATCCTGCGTTGCTGTGGCTGTGGTGTTGGCCGGCAGCTATAGCTACAATGCAAACCCTAGCCTGGGAATCTCCATATGCTGAGAGTGCAGCCCTAAAAAAAAAAAAAAAAAAAAAAAAAAAAGAGAGAGAGAATCTGGCACTGCGTAGGTTGGATCTGATCCCTAGCCTGGAAACTCCATATGCTGTGGGGTGGCCAAAAATGCAAAAAAATTTTTTTTTTTTAATTTTTAAAAATGTACTAAAGAATACTGAATTACAATGGGAACTAATCAAACTAACAAGCTTTTGCACAGCAAAGGAAACCAAAAAGACAACTTACAGAATGGGAGAAAATACTTTCAAATGATGCAACTGACAAGGTCTTGAATCTCTACGATATACAAACAACTTGTACAACTCAACAGGAAAAGAGCCAACAACCCAATTGAAAAATGGGCAAAAGGCCTGAATAGACCTTTCTCCAAGGAAGATATGCAGATGGCCAACAACCACATGAAACAATGCTCAACATCCCTGATTATTAGAGAAATGCACATCACCACTACTATGAGGTACCACCTCACACCTAGTCAGAATGGCCATCATTAATAAGTCCACAAATAACAAATGCTGGAGGGGGTGTGGGAAAAAGGGAACCCTCTTGCACTTTTGGTGGGAATGTAAGCTGGTACAACCACTATGGAGAACAGTATGGAGGTACCTTAGAAAACTATACATAGAACTACCATATGACCCAGCAATCCCACTCTTGGGCATATATCCAGACAAAACTCCCCTTTAAAAACATACATGCACCCACATGTTCATTGAAGCACTATTCACAATAGCTGAGACATGGAATCAACCCAAATGTCCACTGACAGATGACTGGATTAGTAAGATGTGATATAATATATGCACAATGGAATACTACTCAGCCATCAGAAAGAACAAAATAATGCCATTTGCAGCAACATGGATGGAACTAGAGACTCTCATCCTGAGTGAAGTAAGTCAGAAAGAGAAAGACAAATACCATATGATTTCACTTATATCTGGAATCTAATATACAGCACAAAGGAACCTTTCCACAGAATAGAAAACCATGGACTTGGAGAACAGACTTGTGGTTGCCAAGGGGGGAGGGGATAGAGTGGGAGGGACTGGGAGCTTGGGGTAAATAGATGCAGGATGTTGCCTTCAGGATGGATTAGCAATGGAATACTGCTGTGTAGCACTGGGAACTCTATCTAGTCACTTATGATGGAATATGTAATATGAGAAAAAAGAATGTATACCTGTAAGTGTAACCGAGTCACCATTCGGTACAGTAGAAAAAAATATACACATAAATAAAAGACAAAAAAAACCTGAATTATATGCTTTAAAATGGTTGATTTTATTTTACCATAACTTTTAAATGGTTACTTTCATGTTATAAAATTTTCACCTCAATTTTTTAAAAATGTAATAGTAGATGATTCTTCATGTCTGTAACCGGCGGGAAAAGGGTGTTCACAGCCTAAGGCTGCAGCTGGACAAGGTGGCAATGACATTGGCAACCCCACCGCTCTACTCTTTTTTTTTGCCATTTTCTTGGGCCACTCCCCTGGCATATGGAGGTTCCTAGGCTAGGGATCTAGCAGGAGCTGTAGCTGCTGGCCTACGCCACAGCCATAGCAACTCAGGGTCTGAGCCGCATCTGCGACCTACACCACAGCTCATGGCTATGCCAGATTCTTAACCCCCTGAGCAAGGCCAGGGATCGAATCCGCAATCTCATGGTTCCTAGTTGGGTTCGTTTCCACTGCACCTTTACTATTACACTTTAAGGACCATTGGCCAGATGTGAGTGAGAAAGGACATATCAGGATTGTACTCACAAATGCCCAGCTCACAGGCAGGGTGAATGTTATCAAATCAGCGAAGACTCTGAAAGGATCTCCCCCTCCCCCAAACACTCCCTGTTTCTTGAAAGAGCTGAAGGCATGGGTGGGCTGGGGAAGGACAGGAAAGCCCTTACTTAGAACTGTTCCGCTGCAGATCAGCAGCAAGGCTTGAAGAAAAGGACCTCAACTAAAGCAGCATGGAGCTTTTTCCCAGCTCTGGGCTTCTTTAGCCACTGTTCCTCTTACCTGGAATACTCTCTGCCTAAGTCTTCAAATGGCTTCTTCCTCGCCTTCATTCATGCTCCTGCTCAAATGTCAACTCCTCAGGCCCTCCTTTCCTAACTGGGAAGATCTGGATGCTCCAGACAAGGGGCAACTCTCAGAAACAGACTCACAGACATGGAGAACAGACTTGTGGCTGAGAAGGGGGCAGAGGAGGGAGTGGGATGGACTGGGAGTTTGGGGTTAGTAGATGCAAATTACTCCATTTAGAATGGATAAGCAATGAGGTCCTACTGGGCAGCACAGGGAACTGTATCAAGTCTCTTGGGATGGGACATGATAGAAGAAAATATGAGAAAAAGAATGTGTATGTGTGTATGACTGGGTCACTTTGCTGTACAGCAGAAATTGATACAACATTGTAAGTCAACTACTCTACTTTAAAATAAGTTTTAGGAGTTCCCATCGTGGCGCAGCAGAAACCAATCTGACTAGGAACCATGAGGTTGCAGGTTCAATCCCTGGCCTCGCTTAGTGGGTTAAGGATCCGGTGTTGCCATGAGTTGTGGTGTAGGTCACAGACTCAGCTCGGATCTGGCATTGCTGTGACTGTGGTGTAGGCTGGCGGCTATAGCTCTGATTCGACCCCTAGCCTGGTAACCTCCATATGCCTCTGGTGCAGCCCTAAAAAGACAAAAAAAAAAAAAAGTTTTAAAGAGATGGTTCAAGGAGTTCCCTTGTGGCTCAGCAGGTTAAGAAACTGACAGTGTCTGTGAGGATGTGGGTTCAATCCCTGGCCTCCCTCAGTGGATCAAGGATCTGTCATTACCATAAGCTGCAGCATGGGTTGCACATGCAGCTCAGATCTGGCATTGCTGTGGCTGTGGTGTAGGTCTCAGCTAGAGCCCCAATTTGACTGCTGGCCAAGGAACTTCCATATGCTACAGGTGCGGCCATAAAAAGAGAAGAAAGAGAGAGAGAGATGGTTCAAGAATCTAGATACAGAAATTGAAATTCTGGGTCCTGAATTTCAATACATCTGTCACCACTGATGGGAGTAGAATAGTAAGGAAAGAGGTCAGAAACAGGAGGGACTACAAAATATTGGGCGGGCACTTAAACTTTGTCAATTTGCTCTCAAAAAAGTATGGTAGCTTCACCTCTCAATAAAATCTCTAAATAGTAATGATGGTTATCATTGCAAGTGAAACTTGGCATTGTAACTCCTTTGAGTTATTTCATGTTGTTCAGTAGATACGCAGTTAAACAGCATTTTTTAAATGTTAGCTTGGATTTAAATCTTAGCTTGGATGGTACTATCATATCAAAGCTTGGACCAAAGAAGCACCAATATATTTTATTAGGAAGAAAATGCCTCATGAATAAACAGAAGACACCAAACTTAAAAAAAATAATAAAACATGCTGATAGAAGAAAAATTTACAAACCAGATCCAAGACATCATCCCAACTCAAAGTCTCACACCAATACAGAGGGATATGCTCTGTATTGAAATCCAAGGGAAACACTGCTGGCACTGATAGTATAAGACATCAATCTAATTTCCAGTGGAGTCAACACATTCAGAGAGAAACCACAAGGCCAGAGTTTCCAGAACGCAGATGCCCCTAACCTCAGGCTTCCTTCCAAACCCTCAAGCAACTGAAGATCACCCAGGGAATAGAAATGATTAGCATCCCACCTTCTAGAATAAATGCTAAGGGGAGGGTTAAAACAATGCTGAGGAAGGCAGGAAAGGGAAATCCCACCTATACTGTTTTTTAGCAACCAAGATAACTGTTCCATCATCATCCCCATAAGTTTAGTCATGCCCCTTTGCAAGCTATCCCTCTTTTTATACTCATCCCCAGGTAACTACTGTATGGTTCCATTTCCAGAAAACTCTAACCAGATCTTAATGTTCTCACCACACACTCACACAAAAATAATTATGTGGCATGATAGAGTATTAGCTAAAGCTAAGGTGATAATCATATTGCAATATATAAAGGTATCAAATCAACACAGTGTACATATTATACAATATGTAAATTATATCTCAGTTTTTTTTAAAAGCTTCTAGAAAATATAAACAAGGATAATTATACACTGTCACTTCTTATCGTAATGTCTTTTATGCTCTTTTCTTGCCTTATTGCAAAGTCTGTAACCTCCAGAATAATGTTGAATAGACATGTCAAAAGGGAGTATCCTTGTCTTATTCCCAGTCTCAGGGAAGGCAACTGTCTTTCACCATTTGATATGCTGTTAGCTTCAGTCAAGTATATTTCAGAGAAGACTATATGAATGATATAATTCACAGCTTCTTGACCATTTATAACACCATTCTGTTGCCTTGTCATATGAATGATAGCTTGACTGGGTATGGAAAATTGGGTCATACACAACCTCTCAAACTCTCCCTTCATCAGACATTGTCCGATTTTCCTCTCTCATTGAAAATTGCTAAGGAGGAGTTCCCGTTGTGGCGCAGTGGTTAACGAATCCGACTAGGAACCATGAGGTTGCGGGTTCGGTCCCTGGCCTTGCTCAGTGGGTTAACGATCCGGCGTTGCCGTGAGCTGTGGTGTAGGTCGCAGATGCGGCTCGGATCCCGAGTTGCTGTGGCTCTGGCGTAGGCCAGTGGCTACAGCTCTGATTCGACCCCTAGCCTGGGAACCTCCATATGCCGCGGGAGTGGCCCAAGAAATAGCAACAACAACAACAACAACAACAACAAAAAAGACAAAAAAAAAAAAAAAAGAAAATTGCTAAGGAGAAATCGGAAGTTAGACTAATTTTCTTTTAGGATATCTTTATTTCTGCCATATTCCCTTTAACCTTGCCTTCCAATAATTTCACTCAGACTTTATAGTTCTTTATTATTTTTGTTCTAAATAATGAGTCTTTTGATGTACACATGTATGTCTTCTTTCATTTCCAGAAATTCTGCTTTTTATTATACCTTAGTTGTTTATCTACTCAATTTGTTGTATTATATTTCTTAGGTCTACAAAGTTAACTGTATCTTGGATATTGGGGTTGTTAGTCCTTCATATTGAACATTGCTTTTTCTCAGATGGAAATGCTTATTATCTTGATCAAGCAATCATTTCATAGATGTGTGCGTGTGCATAGATCAATCAAACCATATACTTTAGATATGGGCACTTCAATTGGTGTACTTCAATTACACATCAATAACATTAAACATTTTTACTTAAACATGTTATCTGAGAATTAAAATTTAAAAAGTGCATAAGTCATAGAATGAAATATCAGCTTGGAGTCTTGAATCTATCAAATGTAAATTACATCTTTGAGTCTTGAATCCATTACATAAATTACAATAAGGCAGAAATTCTTACTATAAGAATATGATTGTTTTAATTCCTGGAATAGAGGAAACTAATTTTTTTTTAATGTCTTTTCTAAGGCTGCACCCTCAGCATATGGAGGTTCCCAGGCTAAGGGTCTAATCGGAGCCACAGCCGCCGCCCTACACCACAGCCACAGCAACGCAGGATCCAAGCCACATCTGCGACCTACACCACAGCTCAAGGGCAATGCTGAATCCTTAAGCCACTGAGCAAGGCCAGGGATCAAACTCACAACCTCGTCGTTCCTAGTCGGATTCGTTGACCACTGAGCCAGGACGGGAACTCCTATTTAATTATTTTTAATTGATAATGACATAAAGTAGAATAAAATCTCCAGAACAAGGAAATAAAATTGGGAAAGAAGAAAACAGGTGATCCAAGCATACTATTTTCTAATCTTTCGTATGAGAAAATGAAGAGGGATGACTATTATGGAAATTGATATATTGTGAAAAAATAGGCTTGAGTCTAGTATTTAAAGTTATAAAGGTAAATACTGGAACCCAAACAGAATACATGCCTTTAGATTCAAAGGAGAAAAAAAATGTCCATGTAGCAAATAGTGAGAAACAGAAAACATAGAGAGGAAATATTAAAAATACACATGCACAAATATATTTTCAGTTAAATATAATCATTTATAATACACTTAGACAAATTTACTAAAGGTAAAAATTCTCATACTGAACTTTAAAAAAAAACAAGTATATGCCCATTTACTAAAACAAAATGACTTAGAGAAGCAGAAAGTAAAATTACAAGCAAAATGACTAGATAATGAGTAAAATGATGGCAAAAAAAGAAAGTAGGAGAAGGTGTATGCTACTACTACCAGAGAAATGTGAATTCAAGGAAAACTCACTAAGTTATACATAAAGCTCACTTCATCATGATGAATTTTATAATCCACAATGAAAAGATCTCTCTCATGACCTGGAAAAAACTGGCAGAAACACATTAATAACAAGATATTTTGGAGTTCCTGTCCCGGCTCAGTGGTGATGAACCCCGACTAGTATCCATGAGGACGCAGGTTCGATCCCGGGCCTCACTCAATGGGTTAAGGATCTGGCGTTGCTATGAGCTGTGGTGTAGGTCGCAGAGGTGGCTTGGATCCCACGTTGCTGTGACGACTATGGTGTAGCCCGGCCACTGTAGCTCTGATTCGATTCCTAGCCTGGGAACTTCCATATACCACAAATGCGGTCCTAAAAAGACAAAAAACAAAAAAACAAACCCTCACTGTCATCAAGTAAGACTAAACAAAACAAAACAACTCCCCCCAGACATAGAAGTCTGAATAATAGGATGAACAGGGTTTTATTATTATTATTATTATTTTGTCTTTTGTCTTTTGTCTTGTCTTTTTAGGCCACACCTGTGGCACATGGAGGTTCCCAGGCTAGGGGTCGAATCAGAGCTGCTGCTGCCAGCCCGCACTACAGCTGCAGCAACAGCAAAGCCAAGCCTCGTCTGTGACCTACACCACAGCTCCAGGCAAGGCCAGATCCTGAACCCACTGATCGAGGCCAGGGATCGAACCCAAAATCTCATGGTTCCTAGTCGGATTCATTTCTGCTGCACAACAAAGGGAACTCCAAAGTTAATCTTATATGTGCAGTTCTCATTTTGCATCCTGAAAAGAAAGAAAATACAGCACACTATCTTTTTAAAAATAATAGCGGACTTACATGATTTTACAATATACTAGATCACAAAACCTCAACAATTTCCAAGAAGTGACATGGAAGCCACGTTCTAAAGCTATAATAAAACTAAAAATAATAAAGTTGAAGCAAAAAAATATTAATACCCAGGCTGTCGGAAATGTAAAAAAAAAAAATCTGTTTTTCCTTATTTCAAAGAGGAAATCAAACTAGAACTGCAGCCTATCTAGGAAATTACAATAATGAGGATATTATATATCAAACCCCAGGGGAGCAGGTCAAAACTGAAGGCAAAGTAATAACCATATCCCTAAACACTTCATGCAAAAATGAATCAAGCATTTGAGTCGGGGCGGAACTAGAAAAATTAATACAAAACTTAATGAAAACATAGAAGGGAAAAAAAAACCACAGAAGAATTGATAATGAATTCAAGATTTAGGGGTTTTGAAAAGCAAAGTAAAAAGACCCCAGCTAGCATGATCTCTTTTTAAAAAAAGACAAGGGTGGGAGAGCACAAATACATAAAATGGGGATTAAGTAAGGGAAATAATTCTAAAACAATACATTTGCCAACTCTTGCCAGTTTACAGTCTTCTGGGAAAGGACACCTTCTTAAAACTAGACGGAAGAAAAAGTGGAAAGGCTAACTCCGTAATTTGGGTAAAAATTGGAAAAGCTGTCTGTGAACTATTCCCCCACGAAAGCCTCATGCTCAGATGGTTTGATGGTAATTCTTTCACATTTAAATGCTTCAAGGGCCTGAGTGGATGGTGGTACCTGCCACTAAAGCCAGTTGTGGGAGTGGGAGCTAAGTGGAGGCAGAGCTTCCACTGAAACTCATGAGCACGTTTGAATTTGGAAATGCCTTTTCAGCTACACGTTCTGATCTCAGAGGAACCATAGGAGCCAGAGACACAGCTTTGGCGATGAGAGCCTACAAGCTGTGGAGATGCCGTAGGTGGGTAATCTACACCATTGAGAAACAGGGAAGAGACACACCAACACATAAGGGTTAGTGGAAGGAAAATAGCCCAAGAAAGGAATCAGAGATTTAGGTAGTTTGTGACTTGACCCATGTCAGTGAAAGACAGACCCAGGGAAAGGGACCAACCCATCAAATGCTGTAAGGACATGAACTTGGTGCAGGCTGTTCGGTAGAGAGACTGGGGCAATGGTGAGAACACAACCAACAAGTCCCAAATGGAAAATATTCCTTTCACAAGTAATTACTGAACACCTACAGAGAAAAGGCACAGAGGAAGAAGAAAAGGATGTAAACTTTATGTCCCTTAACATTAATGGAAAAAAAAGCAATCCACGGAGTTCCCTGGTGGTCTAGTGGTTAGGATTGGGTGCTTTTACTGCTGCCGCCTGGGTTCAGTTCCTGGTGTGGGAATTGAGATCCTACATCAAGCTGTGGCCAAGAAAATGAAAGAAAGAAAAACATTTCAATCTATTAATTAGGAGTTCCTGTTGTGATTCAGCAACAGGAACCTAGTACCCATGAGTATGTTGGGGCAATCCCTGGCCTCACTCAGTGGGTTAAGGATCCGGCATTGCCATGAGCTGCAGTGTAGGTCTCAGATGCAGTTTGGATCCTGAGTTGCTGTGGCGTAGGCCGGCAGCTGCAGCTCCAATTTGACCCCTAGCCCGGGAACTTCCATATGCTGCAGGTGCGGCCCTTAAAAGAAAAAAAAAATATTAATTAATTTTTTAAAACTATTCAAGGGCGTGGAGAAAAAGGGAAAGCCTCTGGGTTCCTTCAGGTGCTAACTATTTACTTACTATTCCTCAGATCTAAAACTATCCTTCAGGGCTTGGCTAAAAACAGAATCCTTTGCCCTTCAGATTCCAGCAGGAGGCGCTAGAGGGGGAATGTCAGTATCTGCCCTGGTTCTGAGTCCAGGTCCCTGGGCTCACCTCTAGGAGCCTCACTGCCCCTCTTCAGAGTGACAGGGCAGCCAAGTAGGACCCCTCCTCAGAGGTCTAAGCTCTGGCTCCAAGAGGGCTCTCCACGCCCTACAGGGGCAAGCTGCCTCCTGAACTCTGGGTTAACCGTGGTAGCTCCTCTTCCTTTCAGCCCATCAATACCTGGATAACAACCCTCCGTGTTAAATCCCTCTGCTTGGCACATCTAGTGTGGTTTTTGTTTTGATGGCGGGACCCTAACATATACAAACACCGATAGCAAAGCCAGAGAAAAATATCACACACACACACAAACACACCAGGCCAAGCTCAGTATCTCAATAATAAATATCGACACAGGTGCTTAATAAAATATTAGCAAACAGATTCCATAAAGATAAATACACACGAAAAATAAAGTGCATTTATTCTAAATAGATTTCAGAGGCCTCAATAGATCAAAGAAAAAAGATCATCACAAGTAGAGTCATTAAGACATTTGATAGACTTTCAGAGCCTTTTCTGTTCTTTTATTCAGTGTAGTTCCTCTTTTATTGATTTTAATAAGACACTGATTTACAGTGTTGTGTTAGTTTCAGGTATACAGCAAAATGATTCATATATATAGTTATAGAGTTATACATATAGATATGTCCTTTTCCAGATTCTTTTCCACTATAGGTTATTATGAGATATAAAATATAGAATTTTCTTTTGCGGTGCAGGGGAAATGAATCCAACTAGGAACCATGAGGATTCGGGTTTGATCCCCGACCTTGCTCAGTGGGTTAAGGATCCAGCCTTACTGTGAGCTGTGGTGTAGGTTGCAGACGCGGCTCAGATCCCGCGTTGCTGTGGCTGTGGTGTAGGCTGGCAGCAACAGCTCCAATTCCACCCCTAGCCTGGGAACCTCCATATGCTGCGGATGTGGCCCTAAAAGGACAAAAGACAAAAAAAAGATATAAAACATAGTTCCCTGTGCTGTACAATAGGTCCTTCTTGTTTATTTTATATGTAGTAGTGTGACTCTGTTAATCCCAAATTCCTAATTTATCCTTCCCCTGCTTTCCACAGCCTTTTCTAATTTCAGGAAGAAGAAGAAAACAAAGTTAGAAAAAAAGTTCTTTATGTTTGTATTTGCATAAAATATCTCTGAAAGGACACTTGAGAAACTGATAACTTTAGTTCTTCTGGGGAAGGGGTGCAGAGGATGGGGGGATGTTTTTTCTTATACCTTCTTATTATAGCTTTTCTTTTTTTCTTTTTTTGTTTCTTTTTAGTGCCACACCCAAGGCATATGGAGGTTCCCAGGCTAGGGGCTGAATCAGAGCTACAGCTGCCAGCCTACACCACAGCCACAGCAATGTGGGATCCAAACCCAGTCTGCAACCTACATATACCACAGCTCAAGGCAATGCTGGATCCCTGACCCACTGAACAAGGCTGGGGATCGAACCCAAATCCTCATGGATCCTAGTAGGGTTTATTAGCCTCTGAGCCACGAAGGGAACTCCTTATTATAGCTTTTTTTACTTTTTTTCGTTTGTTTGTTTTTTAGGGCTGCATCCATGGCATATGGAAGTTCTCAGGCTAGGCGTTGAATCAGAGCTACAGCTGCTGGCCTACACCACAGCCACAGCAACCCGAGAACCAAGCCGCATCTTCAACCTACACCACAGCTCAAGGCAACGCTGGATCCCTGACCCACTGAACAAGGTCAGGGATTGAACCTGCATCCTCACAGATACTAGTTGGAATCATTTCTGCTGCGCCACAACAGGAATTCCCTGTGTCTTTTGAACTTTGAACCATGAGACTGTATTAAATGTTCAAAAATGAATAAACAGATTTAATGTTAAAAATAAAAAAAATTTAAACATGAAAAATAGCAAAATAGGATTACATTAGTATTTCTTTTATGCACGTGTGGGCACAGACACACATTATAGGTGTAAAACAAGGGGCCTTGACTGTTGTTGAACATTATTCTGAAAGCATTGAATGATACTATTGATCAAGAAGGGGCTCCATAAGAGAAATAAATGGTTGAAATTAGGAGGGAAAGTTATGTGTTCCCTGAAAATATGGTTGAATGCCTAAAAAATCTAATTCAATAAGATGGCTGGTTAAAGAACCAACAGATTGGTGATAGGTGGGTAGGTAGATAGAAGATAGGTAGTTAGGTAGATAGGTGATAGATGGGGATTAAAAGCTTTCCTAGAACAAGCAATAACCCTTGTATTAAGATCAGGCAGAATCCAGTTAAGAATACAGAAACTGAAATTCTTACGGTGGCTCAGCAGTAACCCGACTAGTATCCATGAGGATGCACATTTGATCCCTGACCTTGCTCAGTGGGTTAAGGATCTGGTGTTGCCCTGAGCTGTAGTGTAGGTCACAGCCAGCAGCTGGGATCCCACGCTGCTGTGGTGTAGGCGGGCAGCTGTAGCTCTGATTTGACCCCTAGCCTGGGAACTTCCATATGCCTTGGGTGTGGCTCTAAAAAGCAAAAGAAAAAAGAATGCAGAAACCGCACTGGTTGTTATGAGGGAGGGAAGTTAGTATAAGGAATTCGGGAGTTCCCGTCGTGGCTCTGGAGTTCCCCATCGTGGCTCAGTGGTCAACAAATCCGACTAGGAACCATGAGGTTGTGGGTTCGATCCCTGGCCTTGCTCAGTGGATTAACGATCCGGCGTTGCCGTTGGCTGTGGTGTAGGTTGCAGACGCGGCTGGGATCCCGCGTAGCTGTGGCTCTGGCGTAAGCCGGCGGCTACAGCTCCGATGGGACCCCTAGCCTGGGAACATCCATATGCCGCAGGTGCGACCCTCAAAAGACAAAAATTAAATAATTAAATTAGTCAAACAGGTACTGGAGGATGAAAAAGGGAAAAGGGGACTGCAGCAGGTGAAAGAAAGTCCCCCAAAGATGTCCCCATTGTAATACCCAGAACCTGCAGACACGGAAGGTTTCAAGGCAAGAGGAAATTGAAGTGGCAGGTGAAGTTAGGGTTGCTAATCAGCTGATGGGAAGTAGGGAGAGGGGCCGAGGACCCAGGTGGGCCCAGTGTAGTCACAGGGGCTTTATACCTGGAGGCGGGCGCGGGGCGGGGCAGAGGGGGCGTTACACGGATGTGGCTGCGAGGGAAGGACTTGGCCCGGCATTGCTGCTGGCTTTGGAGTTGGACAAGGGGCTGTGAGCCTGGGAATGCAGGCAGCACCTAGACACTGGCAAAGGGAAGGAAATGGATTCTCCCGCAGAGCGTCCAGAAGGAACCAGCTCTGCCAACACCCGGATTTCAGCCCAGGGAGAGCAGCATTGGACCCCTAACCTCCAGAACCGTAAGATGAGAACCCGCGTTGTTTTGAGCCACTAAGTTTGTGATCATTTGTTTCAGCAGCCACAGGAAACCGACGCGGGGACCCTGAACTCATACACAGCAAGTAATGGCAGGACACAGCTGTCCCCTGTAGGGCGGGGAAGCGCGGGCAGAGCTGAGAGGTTTGGAAGCTCAGAGAACGGGTCTGCAGAGCTGGGGCCCGGAACTTTGGGGGCTGAACTGTTACTCTGGGACCGCTGAGGGCCCCGAGGGGGCTGGCTCGGGGAATATGGGCTGGCATCAACCACCTGGTGCAGGTGAGCGCCCTGCAAGGCTGCGCCGACAGTAGAGCAACAGAGGAAGCTGCAATTTCGCCCCTCTACAGCCTCAAAGCTTCCCGCTGCACGCTGGTAGCAAAACCTACACACAGTCAGCTTTCAAAGGTAAAACGTAAGAGTGGGTATCCTGTCTCGTTCCTGATCTTAGAGGAAAAGCTTTCGATTTTTCTCCATTGAGAAATGTTCACCGTGGGTTTGTTGTACACAGCCTTTATTAGGTTTCTTCTATGCTCCATCTGCCAAGGGTTTTTATAATGAAAAGATGTTGCGTTTTGTGTCAGATGCTTTTCCTGCACCTATTGAGATGATCATGTGATTTTTATTTTTCATTTTATCACTGTGATGTGTTACGTTTATTGATCTGCCTATGTTGCGTCCCCCAGGTGAATCCCATCTGGTCATGGTGTATAATCCTTTCTCACGTTCTTGAGTTTGGTTTGCTAATATTGCATGGAGAATTTTTACATCTCTATTCATCAGGGTTATGGGTCTATACTTTTTTTCTTGTGATGTCTTTATCTGGCTCTGGTATTGGGACAATGCTGGCCTCACAGAAGGAGTTGAGAGGTATTCTCTCCTCCTCAATTTTATGGAACAGTTTGAGAAGAATGGGTGTTAACTCTTTGATGTTCAGTTGAATTTGCCCGTGAAGCAGTCTGGTCTTGAGGTTCTCTGTGTTGGGAGGGTTTTGATTTCTGATTTAATCTCTATGCTCATTTGATCTCATCGCTCTTATTCCATACAGTGTTGGAAATCCTAGCTCGAGCCATTAGGCAAGACAAAGGGAAAAAAAGACATCCAAACTGGGAAGGTAGAAGTAAAACCATTGCTATTTGCAGATGATATGATTCTGTTTAGAGAAAATCCCAAGACTTAACCCCCCCCAAAAAAAAACCCACGTTGGAATTAATAATTTCAGTAAAGTTGCAGCATATCAAGCTATTACATTTAGAATGGATAAGCAATGAGGTTCTAGTATATATATATAATATGTACATGTATGTGTGTGTATATATGTATATAGATAGACAGATAGCACAAGGAACTGTATCCAGTCTCTTAGGATAGAACATGATGGAAGATAATGTAAGAAAAGGGAAAAGGAGTGTGTGTGTGTGTGTGTGTGTGTGTGTGTGTGTGTGTATGACTGCGTCACTTTGCTATGCGGCAGAAATTGGCACAACATTGTAAATTATACTTTAACAATTTGCATCATGCAAAAATAAACATGAAGAAATCAGTTTAAGATGGATTTTTCCATCACTGGCAACAGAAACACACCCTAACAGATACATAAAAGTACAGTTATTAAAACACTATGGTACTGGCCCCACAGTAGACAAATTCATTGATAGATTTATGGGACCAAAGAGAATAAAGGAAGCGATTCATCAACATATAGAAATGTATCAAATAATGTGATTTTTTTTTTTTCGCTTTTTAGGCTTGCACCCACTACATGTGGAAGTTCCCAGGCTAGGGGTTGAGCCAGAGCTACAGCTGCTGGCCTACACCACAGCCACAGCAACATAAAATCCAAGCCACATCTGCGATCTACACCACAGCTCATGGCAATGCCAGATCCTTAACCCACTGAGTGAGGCCAGGGACCAAACTCGTGTCCTCATGCATACTAGTTCATTAAACTGCTGAATCACGAAGGGAACTCCAATAAATGTGACTTTAAGTTAATTAGAAAAAGATAAAGTACGGAGTTCCCGTCGTGGCGCAGTGGTTAACGAATCCGACTAGGAACCATGAGGTTGCGGGTTCGATCCCTGGCCTTGCTCAGTGGGTTAAGGATCCGGCGTTGCCGTGAGCTGTGGTGTAGGTCGCAGACGCGGCTCGGATCCCGCGTTGCTGTGGCTCTGGCGTAGGCCGGTGGCTACAGCTCCGATTTGACCCCTAGCCTGGGAACCTCCATATGCCGCGGGAGCGGCCCAAAAAATAGCAACAACAACAACAACAACAAAAGACAAAAAGACAAAAAAAAATAAAAAATAAAAAAAATAAAGTACTCAAGAAAGGGTGTTGAAGCAGCTACCCAACTATTTGGAGAATAAAGCTTGGCCTTCAACTTCACTTCTGACACGAAAATAAAATAAATCTCATAGAAGTCAAAGATTCACTCTTAAAAAGAAATGAGCAAACCTAGAAGAAAATGAGTAAATAATATTATCTTCCTGGGGTGACAAATGCCTTTCTAAGCAGAAAGGAAAAACAAGAAGAAATTTAACTATATATATGTAGAATTTAAAGTTAGCAAAATTAACACTTGAAAAAATCAGGACAGGAGTTCCCGTCATGGCTCAGCAGAAACGAATCTGAATAGCAGCCATAAGGACACAGGTTTGATCCCTGGCCTCACTCAGTGGGTTAAGGATCCGGCGTTGTCATGAACTGTGGTGTAGGTCGTAGATGTGGCTGAGATCTGGTATTTCGTGGCTGTGGTGTAGGCCAGCGGCTACAGCTCTGATTTGGCCCCTAGCCTGCGAACCTCCCTATGCCTCTGGTTCGGCCCTAAAAAGACCAAAAAAAAAAAAAAAAAATCAAGATATAAACAGGGAAAATTACAATAAGTATATAAAGAAGCTCTGATAAATTTTCAAGAAAAAGACTGAAAAGAAAAATGGGGAAAAGATAGGAATACAAATGGCCAATTAAAAAAAAAGAAATTAATGCAATTCCAAATGAAAACAGGACATTTTTCAACTAACAGCTTACCAAAGATTTCGCTTTATGATAAACTGACACATAACACTCTTAGTGAAAGTATATGTCGGTATAACCACTTCGGAACATTTGACAATATGGATTACAATTTGACATATCTTTTGACTCAGTGTTTTCCTGGACTTACCTAGAAGGAATACTTTCCCATGGTAGCAAAAGTATATGCACAAGATATTCCTTTCATTAGCAAAAAAGAAAAAGAATAAAGAGAGGGAAAGTGATTCAGGGGTGTATGACTTGGGGAATGATTAAGGAAATCATGCTAAGTCCACTAGGCAACTATTACAAACCCTTCCCTGTGTCACCAATGGCCTCTACGCTGCCAGCACCACTGGGCAGTTTTCTGTCCTCCTCTCACTGTCTCAGCAGCCATGTCACATGTGGACCACTCCCTCCTCCTGAAAGCCTCTTCCTTAGGCGTAAGGACACTCCGGTCCCCTGGCCTTCCTCCCACTCACTGTTTGTTCTAGAGCAGTCTTTTTCCTCGTTTTCCCTTCCAGACCCAGATCTCTGCCCTTGACTTTTTTCTGATCTTGCCTGATTTCACCCAATCCATGATTTTAGAATTTCATTCATGTGCTGTTCTTTCTCACATCAGTATTTCCCCAGAGCACCAGGTATGCATATTCCACAGCCTCCTTGATTTCTCTGCTCAGAAGTCTCCTAGCATCTCAAACAACGTGGTTGAAAGAGAAGTGTTGATTCCCAAACCCCAAGGTTCCCCCATCTCAGGCCATGGCATCATTGGCCTCTCAGTCCCTCAGTCCTAGAACCTAGTGTCATTCTTACTTTTGTCTTCTTACAACAATTAGGAGTAAGACACTGGGAAGATACTATTTGTTGTGGACCTGTTATCCTAGCTACCATCTTCTCTTATTAAGGGACAGAGCTCTAGTTTCGTTTGGGGGTAGAAATGTACCCAGATAAACACATTTATATTTCCTAACCTCCCTCACATCTAGATTTGGGCCAGTTAAATATCAGTGGAAGTTACTAAGGCTTCTGGGGAGTCCTTTTAGCAGCTTTGTATCGATGCCTGGAACACAGATGTGACACAGGAGCTGTGCAGCCACTTCGTGACTGCAAGGAAGCATACATACAATATAGTTGGTTTTTATGTTTAAATCCTTCAACCAAGTGATAGTGAAATATATAGAGTAAGGTGCCCTTTTTCTAAAACCACAATTTGAAGTTTTCTCAATTAGTCACCATTTGTCCAAAAGACCAATAGTAGCGATCCTCATGTTCCTGCCTTCCAGGTCTGACTTCTGGCTCCTTCCAAATGGGAAATTAGCTGCAAACAGACTTAGCAATGTCTGCAAGACTCAATGAACCATGGGATCCTCTCCTGTTCCCTTCATCTCCCTGAATCCTGGTCTGCCACAGAGTGATTTTTTTTTTTTAAGGGAAAAAAAAGGAAATTCATAAATCTGAGAGCTCTCCAACCCGGCAACTGTTGACACCATCTCTGATCCCCAAGTTGGAAAATAGGGAGCCGATAACAGACGTGTGCAGGAGGAACCCGGGCTGTAACTGGTTATGAAGCTCATAAATATGCATCTCCAGGCACTGGGTGAGGCGGCCGCAGGATTCCGTGTTTCAGAATGTCATTGCAAATGGGGCCCACTTGTAAAAACACTTTTTCCACTGAGCATTAGCACCATCGAGAGGGAGGTCAACCCCTTGGACTTGTTACAAGGGAACAAAAAAAGAACCTTTCAACTAGGAATTTTATTGACTTTTAACACGTGCCGGTCACTGCCTTTGGGTTTTTTGCATTTCCACAGCAATTTCCTCTCTTTGCCCCACTTTTTATCTCTAAAGGTAGCTTTTTTTTTTTTTTTTTTTTTTTTTTTTTGTAAATGGACTAAATAAATATGTCTGTGAAAGGTTGAATCCATAGCAGGATATGGGGGACATGCTGGCCGCGAGGCAGGAAATGTACTTGCCAGGGAATCGATAAAGCAGTCCCTCTCTGGAGGTGTGCTTTTGATTTGGGGAAACAGCCTGAGTTTGTCTGGCCAGAGGAATAACATTCAGCAGCCCCAGCCCCCTGCAGGATGCTGCGATGCATGTGCAGGTCTCAGCAGGATAGCCTAGAAGGTGTGAGTGATACGCTGAGAGGCTGCAGGCAGGAGAGCCCGCCTTATATATTACTCTGTTACTGGGACTTGTCTGGCCCTTCAACCATTTGGCTAATTCTTGGAAACCTCTCTCTCCTGAACCAGGACTCTGGCTTCCGTTTGATCTGGACTCTTCCAGAAAGAGCTATCTAGGGATAAGATATGCCAGTGGTGAACTGGAGTTGGGCACTTAATTAGATTAGATTAGAACATGAGCTACTGAAGCTGCCAACCCGCAGCAGCCCCTGAGTGGAGCTCAGCGTGGAAACCAGGAGGGAGGCCCTCTGTGCTCTGGGGAAACTGGAAGAGCAGATCTTCAGATAGTTAGTTGTTTTTAGGAGATGATTTTATGAGCTCACTTCTTGTATCTTCTCCTATCTGGAAAAACACAAAACCCTTCATGGTGAGATCTGTTCCTGGTGACTAGTAGTAAACTTTGTAAAAAGTTTGTGCATGGGAGTTCCTGTTGTGGCGCAGCAGAAACAAATCCGACTAGGATCCATGAGGATGCCGGTTCAGTCCCTGGCCCCGCTCAGTAGGTCTGGGGATGCTGTGAACTGTAGTGTAGGTCACAGATGGGGCTCAGATCTGGCATTGCTGTGGCTGTGGTATAGGCTGGCAGCTGCAGCTCCAATTCGACCCCTAGCCTGGGAATGTCCATATGCTGTGGGTGTGGCCCTAAAAAGCAAAAAAAAAAAAAAAAAAAAAAAAAAAAAAAAATTGTGCATGGCTGTAGGCACCTCCCCTTTCACCTTTATCACATATATCCTGATATTTCCCCTTTCCTCTTTGGAGCGGTTTTCTCGGGGCTACCTGAGATGCTATCTCCCAGGCTTAAGTCCTAATTTTGCCCCAAATAAAACCTAACTCTCAACTTTCAGGCTGTGAAGTTGTCTTTTTTTTTTTAAGTCTACACAGTGCAAGTTTAAACCCTAGATGACATCACTGTGACTAATTCAACAGACATTGTCCTCCTTGTGTTTCAGACAAAACTGTGTTTGCTTTCGCTCCCAGCTGCAGGGCACGTATGCAGGTGCTGGCTCTGGTGGGTGTGTGGTGTGAGGGGAGGGGAGGCCCTACAGGCAGCAGATTCATGTCTCCTCAGAGGCTGTGCTTCTGCCTGGCACCCCCCACCCACCCACCCACCCAACAACCACTGCGTCTCAGGCCAAATACTGGTAATGGTAGCTCCTGGCTCAGGTAGACGTTAAGACGCTAGGGTTCAGGTTCCTCCTCTGTAAATGGGGCACCAACCGAGCAGCTCTGAAGTCTTGGCCAACTCTCTACATTCTATGGCTGCGAACACATCCTATTTCATTCTCAGAGGGAGGGAGAAAAGTAAGAATGATGAGGGTGCAGAGAGCAGCTTCAGGGAACCCTTAAGATGCCTTGCATCTCGCTCTGTGGGTGGGAGATCATCAAGCCCAGAATCCCCAGGTCCAGACAGACAGATCCATGGGCTGACTTTTGGAATAACCACACCTGCAGCTGGGTTTGAGCCTTCCTACAGCTCCCAAATCAGTGAGATCTGGAGGGAAGCTTCCGAAGTCTGCTCATTGTTTTGAATGCAAGTAACCTTCATCTTAGGGTGTCTGGAATGGGTAAATCACTGTTCCCGCTGGCAATGTTCAGAGCCAATAGGGGGCGCATAAACAAGCCCAAGCCCCCCGGAGACAGAGACCTGGGTAGGTTGGTCGTAAGGGAATGGGTCACAGAAGGTAAGAGGTAGATGAGTGGGTGGGGGGGAAGGGGGTGGTTATATGGCAGATGATGCACAGATGGATGGATATTGGATGGATAAATGGATGTTGGTTAGAATGGTGGTTGCATCATGATGGGTGGATGGATGTTGGATGGGTAAATGGATGTTGGTTGGAAGGGTGGCTACATTATGGTCGGTGGGTGGGTGGGTGGATGAGGGAGCAGCTACAACAAAGGGACCATTCTCATAATAGCTTTTAGAGAGAAGTAGCCAGTGTTTACAATGAGTCCAGTGAATCCTCTAGCTAGAGAGCAGCTTGAGAGCCAAATGTTTCGCACTGGTTTAATATTTTCCACCTTGTGGGTTTGCTCTTCACTGAACCTGGCTCTTCGGCCGAGTTTGTATTATTTCCCAGCTGTCATTTGTATAATCACACAGCAGTGCCTTTCTTGCCTTAATGGATCATTCATTCATTCATTCATTCAACAGCTATTTATTCATTGTCAAGCTTTGGTCAGGCACCAAGCAACATGCTGGGTCTATTATTTTTCTCAATAAAAGGGAAATGCTGACAGTCTAGAGTAAGCAGACAAAAACCATACAAGCAGGAAGTCCCACTGTGGTGAGGTAGTTTAATGATCCAGCCTGTCTCTGGCGTCGCTGGTTTGATTCCTCCACCGAGCACAATAGGTTAAAGGATCCTGCGTTGCCACAGCTGCGATGTGGTTTCAGACACTGGCCCAGGAATTTCCATATGCCACAAGTATGACCGTTTAAAAAAATAAGCATACAAGCAAATGAATGTATAATCATACCATGTGATCGATGCTGTGAGGAAAATGAGCATGAAGTAATGAAAGAGAATGACATGGGACTTCCCATTGTGGCTCAGCAGTAATGGAACTGAATAACATCCATAAGAATGCGGTTCGATCCCTGGCCCTGCTCAGTGGGTTAGGGATCCAGCATTGCTGTGAGCTGTGGTGTAGCGTGCAAACGAGCCTCAGATTGGGCGTGGCTGTGGCTGTGGTGTAGGCTGGCAGCTGCAGCTCCAATTTGACCCCTTGCCTGGGAACTTCCATATGCCCAGGTTCGGCCCTAAAAAGAAAAAATAAAAGAGAATGATGGGTAGGTCTCAGCCAGAGAGAGGTCAACAGGGACTTTTGAAACTTGAAAATGACTGAGGCCGAGGGAGAAATACATTGGGTTCATAAGCAAAAGTGTGAGCAGCTGTCAAAGTTATTACCATGTAGACCTGGTCCAGCATCTTGGGTCAGCCGTCCTCTTCGGATGCCACCATCTTCTTGTCCCAGTCTGGGAGTGCTGGTCTTAGTTGAAGGCAGGTGTCAGAAATGGGAGCTGCTGTTCACTCAGGACATCAGGCCAGATATGGTCCCTTCCAACATGGCAGGAAAGTGTCCTTTATCCGATGTCTTTCCATTATGCTTAATCTCCTGGTTGCAGGTCATGGAACCTCTGATCTTCATCCAAAGATAGATTGCTATAATAAGCTTCAGGGGAAAAAAAAAGCTTATTAGCGTGTCTTTCAAAAATTAAACGTTACAATGATATAGCCACAAGGAGCTATCTGGGATGTGAGTTTCAATAACAAAAGCAGAATTTAAAAAATTGTTTTTACAAATCTAACATGACACTCTTTATCAATAAATTTAAGCATTTTAATTTGAGTTCTATAATTCTTAAAGTGGAAGTGTAATTGATTCACAATATTGTGTTTCAAGTGTATAGCAAACAGCAAAGCAATTCTTTTCTTTTTTCAGATTATATTCCATTATAGGTTATGATAAAATCTTGGATATACTGGATATAATCCCCTATGCTATACAGTAAATTCCTATTGCTTGTCTATTTTATGTGTAGTGGTTTGTATCTGTTAACCACATACTCCTAATTAATTTGTCCCTCCCCCTCGCTCTCCCTATTGGTAACCATAAGTTTTTTTATAGCTGTGAGTCTGTTTCTATTTTGTAAATAGATTGTTTGTATTTTAGATTCCACATAAAAGTGATATTATATAGTATTTCTTTCTCTGACTTACACAAAGCATATTCTCTAGGTCCGTCCATATTGCTACAAATGACATTTCATCCTTTTTTATGGCTGAGTAATATTCCTGTGTGTGTGTGTGTGTGTGTGTGACGTGTGTGCACACACATGCACATCTTTTTAGGCCCCATCTGTTGATGGGGACTTGACTTGTTTCCGTGTCTATTATAAATAGTGCTGCTATGAACATAGGGTGTAAGTGTCTTTTTGAATTAGAGTCTTAGTTTTTTCAGGTAGATTAACCAGGAGTGAAATTGCTGGATCATGTGGTAGCTCTAGTTTTTTAAGGAACCTCCATACTGTTTTCCATAATGGCTGCACCAATTTACATTCTCACCAGTAGTAGGAAAAGGCATGCCCCTTTCTCCACATTCTCTCCAGCATGTTTTATTTGTAGACTTTGATGACAGCCTTTCTGACCAAGGGGAGGTGAGACCTCACTGTTGTTTTGATGTGCATTTCTCTAATAATTAGTGATGTTGAGAATCTTTTCATGTTCCTTATGGCCATCTGTATATCTTCTTTGGGAAAATGTCTATTTAGGTCTTCTGCCCATTTTTTGATTGGGTTGTTTTTTGATATTGAATTGTCTGAACTGTTTTTGTATTTTGGAGATGAATCCCTTATTGGTCACTTCCAAACTAGCATTCAATATCTACTGAAACAATTTTTTTTCTCTCTCTCAAATCACCCTATTTTCTACCAAATATAGCCAAAATAAGACTAATTTGTTTGCAAGATAAGTCTGGTTAATTGATCACATAGCTCTTTTAAATTGGCTGTGTGGGAACTGTTCATAAGGAATCTCAGATGGAGTCTTTCAAAGGTCAGAAAAAGCATGTCACAGATCTACCTGCAATATCTATAGATTTGGGTGGATTCCTCTCTCTTCAAGGTCCCCAAAATACCTTGAAATTGCGATGCCTGTTAGAAGGTGGCCTTCCTTATTTATAAATAAATAAGGAAGCTGATAAAGCTGCTGAGAATCTAAGAATTTCCAATTTCTGGAGGGATCAGTTAAAGAAAAGTGTTTCAATTCTCCTTACAAAGGTATAATTTATCAAAGTGCTGTAAATCATAATTAACTTGAGGGGAAAGGTTTCCTTACCGCTAGAAAACGCAGATTAAAAACCAGTCATAATGGAGTTCCTGTTGTGGCTCAGGGGGTTAAGAACCCTACATTGTCTCTGTGAGGACGCAGGTTGAATCCCTGGCCTCGCTCAGAGGTCTAAGGATCCAGCATTGCCACAAGCTGTGGTGTAGGTCACAGATGCAGTTTGGATCCAGTGTGACTGTGGCATAGGCTGGCAGCTACAGCTTCCATTCGACCCCGAGCCTGGGAACCTCCATATGCCGCAGGAGCAGCCCTAAAAAGCAAAAAGAAAAAAAAAAATGAAAAAAATTTTGAAAAAATTAAACTGTTGAGGATCCTCCCTGGGGCTAAGAAACTATGGCCCTCAGTTCAGTTTTTGATCTGAAGAGGCTCACGTACAGCCGCTGGTGCTAAAGGTAGCACCTTAGAGTGTCTTCAGAGTGGAAAGGCGGTTCAGACAGAGGAGGGCTAGGAGTACTTGAATAAAGGAGAAGAGAAGGCAGCAATAGTTTTAGGTACCTTTTTTTATTTTTTTATTTTTTGACTTTTTAGGGCCACGGCATATGGAGGTTCCCAGGCTAGGGGTCCAATCAGAGCTACAGCTGCCGGCCCACACACAGCCACAGCAAAGCCAGATCCAAGCCGTGTCTGCGGCCTACGTCATAGCTCATGGCCATGCCGGATCCTTAACCTCCTGAGCGAGGCCAGGGATCGAACCCACAACCTCATGTTTCCTAGTCGGATTCGTTTCCGTTGCACCACAATGGGAACTCCTAAATAGGTACAATATTGTTAAAAACATTTGTTAATATTATAACAATTTAAAAGTCTTTGCAGGAGTTCCCTTGTGGCTCAGTGGGTTAACTCTCTGTCGTCATCACCACTGTGGCAAGGGTTTGCTCCCCGGCCTGGGAACGTCCACATGCCCCGAGATTTTTGCAATTGAAAGATCCAAGGAGCTAGCCCTACAAATATTTTTTCCTGCTAATTTAATTTTAGAAAAGAGAAGAGTTCCTGCTGTGGTGCCACGGGATTGGCAGTATCTCTGCAGCACCAGGACACAGGTTCAATCCCTGGCCCAGCACAGTGAGTTAAGGGATCCAGCATGGCCACAGCTATGGCTTAGGTCACAAATGTGGCTTGGATATGAGCCCTAGCCCAGGAATGCCATAGGCCATGGGGAAGCCAAAAAATAAATAAATAAAAATAAAAATAAAAAATAAATGAAAAGTAGAGAAAAACTCTTACCCCTCTAGTTTCTGGTCTACCTTGCAGACGGGAATCCAGGAGACGGATATCCCCTTCTTGGCCATTTCAGGGCGGGACCTCCTTTCATTCCCCACTAGGTGTCTGCAGGCACACCCAAACCCAGCGGGACCCACAGGCGGCAGTCTGTCCAGAAGCTGTTTGGTCTTTGAGGCACAGTTTCCCGTTAGCCATTTGGTAGCCTGATTCCAATGTGAGATATGATCTGGACCACCTTCTGGGACGGGCTGGTGGATCCAAAGTGTGTTGCTTCTCAGCGCAGCTTCCCAAGGAGCTACCCGGGGGTTAGTTTGACTCTCTGCCATGTCTTGGTTCCTTCCTCCAATCATCGAAAACGGCTTCGGGTGCTCAGAAGCCAAGATGAGCAGTCTCGAGATCGTGGCTCCCCAGCAGAGCAGTATTTAGGTGATGGCTGTGGTGGGGTTCGCCTGCAGGACTGCTGGGTGTCACAAGGTTGATCCTCAGCCACCTGGGTGTACCTCGTGCCCGGCAGGACCAGATATCCCTTGTCCTTCAGAGCTGAAATAATTCAGTTTTTCATTTCATTAGGGAAAGTTTTGTTCAGACCATATGTCAATTTTTTTTTTTCAATTTAAGCCAAATTTAACAAAACCCCAGCCATCTCTGTTTTCCTGGGCCTCCTGCCCATATCCCTCTAAGTCCCTGCCTAGGAAATGTACCAGTGCCCCTTAAGACTCTAAGTCTTCCTTTTTTTTTTTTTTTTTGCTTTTTTGACCGACCCACAGCCTATGGAGTTCTGGGCCGGGGATCAGATCCGAGCCGCAGTTGCCGCCTATGCTACAGCTGTGGCAACACTGGATCCTTAACCCATGGTGCTGGGCCAGGGATCAAATCTGCGTCCCGGTGCTGCCGAGACACTGCCAATCCCATTGTCCCACAGCAGGAACTCCAAGACTACGTCTTAAGTAAAAACAGCTGGAATAAATGTGGAGGGCTTGGAGTTCCCATTATGGCTCATCAGTAATGAACCCGACTGGTACCAAGATGGTTGTGGGTTTGACCCCTGGCCCCTCTCAGTGGGTTAAGGATCCAGTGTTGCTGCAAGCTGCAATGTAGGTTGCAGATGCGGCTTGGAGTCTGTGTTGCTGTGGCTGTGGGGCTGTGGTGTAGGCCGGCAGCTGCAGCTCCAATTCAACCTCTAGCCTGGGAACATCCATGTGCTGCAGGTGCAGGCCTTAAAAAATAAATTTCCAGCGCTCATCACTTAAAAGCAATGAGATCCAAATAGCAGGAGAACTCAGCAGAACCCCTGAGGAGTACTGAGAAGCCAGTGGGGCTCGATGGGCCGGTGCCGGTACCAAGCACCTATTGAAGGTAGACTCGAGGTGTCTGCCGGTGGGCAGCTCTAATCTCCTGCATATATTGACAAAAAAATCAGTAGAAGATCTAAGAAATGGAACGTTTACCCCCTGCTACAATTATCTTTTCAGAAATAAGTTGTGGTTTGTTTTTCTCATTGTCTGAAAATATTCCATTTGATTCACCGGTTCTTTAGTTTATGGACATTTGGATTGTTTTCAGTTTTTTGTTCTTGGGAACATCCTTGCTGCAGTCATTCTTGTATAAGTTTCCTGATAACATGTGTGCAAGTTATGTCGAGTCTGTTGGGAATATACCTTGAAGCGGCATGGCTCTGTCATAGAGGACCAGCTAGGCAATCTTGCAGCCTCAGATTAAATTCTCCTCCACGGGAGCTGAATTGTAGGAGCCGGCCCAGATATTTGCGCCTGCTAATTTAATTTTAGAAAAGAGAAAAGAGTTCCCCTTGTGGCTTAGTGGTGAAGAACCCAACACAGGGTGTCTGTGAGGACACAAGTTCCATCCCTGGCCTTGTGAGTTAAGGATGTGGCATTGCTGCAAGCTTCAGCATAGGTCATAGATGCAGCTCAGATCCCGTGTCGCTGTGGCTGTCGAGTATGCCACAGCTGCAGCTCTGATTTAACCCCTAGCCTAGGAACTTCCCATGCCCGGAAGTTTTGCTGTAAAAAGAAGAAAGAAAAAAGATTATGAGCCCTGAGTGATTGGTGCCTGGAGAAACTGACTTCCTTCCCAAAGGTGGCAGTGGGGGGCGCCTCTACCACGACCCTAGTTTCGATTCTCTCATTTAGTTCACAACCTGACCCCTCCACGTTGCATTGGAAAAGGGCTCTGGTTGCACAGTTGCCCATGCTGCTGAGCCGATCAGCAAGAGAAACCAACCAGATGATGAAGGCAAAGGCTACGTGGCACTGGAGAGCACAGAGGCCATGTCCAGCTGCCCCGCTGAGCGTCGCCCCAGCCCCCAGCAGGTCTCGCATCTTGCAGAGGCCCCTGGGAGGCCAGATCACGCTGCTGCCCTCTGCTCCGTCAGCCAGGAAACAGGAGCCCCTGTGATTAAGCTGGAGTTCTGGCCTTAGAAGTAAAAATAGCCAGTGACTCATGGCCAGAGCCAAGACCAGACAGATCCAGTTTTATCACTCGGGGCTAAGGCTGCTCCATAAAGCTGTCATTTCTGCTGCTGCTGCCACAGTTCCGCCACCCAAGGTAGGGCGGTGGTTTGGCAATCTGCATGTTAGGAGGTTCTGCTCTTCCTGAGGTGTGTTTAGCCTGGAAAAGAAGGCCCCAAAAGAGAGGGTGGTATTCTGGGAACCACCGGAAAGAGGGTGTGGACATAACCAGAGCCGGGTTTGATCCCATAGGTGGGAGAACCGTCTACCTAGGCTGAGTGGAATTGGAACAGGTGTCCCCACAAGGGGTGAACTCCCCGTCACTGGGAGGGTCCCAGCTGGGGCTGAGTGAGATGAAGCAGCAATGCACGGTAGCCCTAGTTGGTGGTGGCGGGGGGGCGGGGGGGAAAGAGTGTAAGTCACCTGAGCAGAACTGTCAGTGATCAAGGGCCTGGCTCCATGGCTCTGCTATCCTGAAAACCAGTTCAGCATCTGCCCCTTGCACAGCCCAATGTGGGCACTACCCCTCCGGGGCCTCGGTCCCTCCTTTCCCTGAAGGAAGGGTTAAAGGAAACGGGATGGACATGAAGGATGTCCTGCCAGACAGGTTACTTCCAGCTCTGTACTCAAATCCCGAAGGCCCTTCTGACAGTGCAGCCTTAGAATTTCACACCATCAGTAAAGAGCTGTGGTAGTTAGAGTCAGAGTCACTGCAGTTGTCCCCTTGATCCCCCAAGTACTCAAGTGCCCTCCCCACCTTGTGCCAACCTTCTGGCCCAGGCCCCTCCCCGCTGCTTGGACTGTTGCAGTAGCCTCCTGACTGCGGCTGCCTGCACCTCTCCTTCTCCAGGCAGCCTCCAGAGGGCTCTTCCTAAAATCCAGGGGAGAGCAAGTCACTGCAAAGCATTCTGCTTTGCGCTTTTAGTTTTGGTTTTTGGTTTGTTTTGTTTTTTGCTTTTTTAGGGCCTCACCTGCAGCATATGGAAGTTCCCAGACTAGGGGTCGAATCAGAGCTGCAGCTGCCGGCCTACACCACAGCCATAGCAACATAGCATCCAAGCCACGTCTTCGAACTACACTGGATCCTTAACCCACTGAGCAAGGCCAGGGATCCAACCCGCATCCTCATGGATACTAGTTGGGTTCATTACTGCTGAGCCACAACGGGAACTCCCTGCTTCGCACTTTGAACATATCCAGGCTTCTCTCCGTGGCCCTGCCGTGTCTCTCTCCTCATCACACACATAAGCTGGCTGGTTCACAAAGCTCCAGCCACTCGGGACTCTGTCTGTCTGTTCCTCACATAAGTTAGGCCTTCCCACCTGGGGGCCTCTCTGGCTGTTTCCTCTGCCCATCCCTCCTCCTCTCTCCAGTTTTGGCTTAAATATCATCCCTCAAGTCAGCCTATGTGAACACACTTTGAAAACCAAGACTTCCTCCCCCTTCCCTGCTGCCCTCCCCAGTGCTGCCCTCAGGATCACCGGCTCCATGGGGTGGGGACCAGAGTCAAGCTGGGAAACTGTGTCCTCTTTTACTTTATTTTTTGTCTTGTTAGGGCCACACCTGCAGCGTATGGAAGTTTCCAGGCTAGGGGTCGAATCAGAGCTGCAGCTGCCGGCCTACACCACAGCCACAGCAACTCGGGATCTGAGCCATGTCTGCCACCTAAACCACAGATCACGGCAACGCCGGATCCTTAACCCACTGAGCAAGGGCAGGGACTGAACCTGGGTCCTCATGGATATGCGTTGCTTTCTTAACCTGCTGAACCACAACAGGAAGCCCCTGGCCACTTTCTCTGTGTGTAGATGGAATCCTGATGACACAGTCAGTGGGTAAGAGCACCGATGCTGGAGCCAGGTGACGACCAGCCGATTAACTAACTGCAATTTTAAGACCTAAGGTTCCTAAGCCCCCTGTGCCAGTTTCCTCCTGCCCCAGGCTTGTTGTGAACTCCGGTGAGCTAACAAAGTGCCTCTGGGTGCCACATGCCATGGCCACACTGCGGCACTACGCTGGTCCACGCTGCCCAGGGCCAAGGAAATCGTGGGGGCCCTGCCTGGCCAGTTGGGGACAGCTCAGAGGTCTTGTCGCATTTCAGCAGTTAAAGCGGCCTCTCCCTGGGTCTGGGTTTGGCTGCCTTATGGGGAGAAGCTGGTTTCCATTTTCCAGCTGACATCCCTCACCGGCCTGCCCCTCTCATGGCACAGGTGTAAAGAGTTGAATCTTGTCCCTCCAAATTCCACATCACCTGGAACCTCAGGATGTCACCTTATTTGGAAGTAGGGTCTTGATAGCGATGTAATCAGTCAAGGATCTCGAGATGATGATTCTGGATTGGGGTGGGCCCTAAATCCAGGGACAGGTGTCCTCAGAAGACAAGCGAAGGGAGAAGACACAGAGAAGCCGAGGGAAGGTGGAGGCAGAAGTCAGAGCAGTGGGGCCCTGAGCCAGGGAAAGCCAGCAGCCACTAGGAGCTGGCAGAGGCAGGGGCGGGGGTGCTCCCCCAGAGCCCCCAGGGGGAGCCGACTCCTTGACTTCAGACCCTGGCCTCCAGAGCCGTCGAATACATTTCTGTTGCTTTAAGTCACCCTTAAAATGTATGATGGCAGCCCTAGCAAACTAAACACGGAGGCTTCAGTATTATCTCACACTAGCTCTGTGTGATAGAATCCCACTCTTTAAAAAAAAAAAAAAGTTAGTTTCTAAGTACTGGGCAGGGATCAAACCTGAACCACAACAGCAACTCAAGCTGCTACTGTGATGATCCTGGGTCCTTAACCTCTGAGCTACAAGGGAACTCCAGTACTGGTTGTTTTAAATGCTTGTTGGGGTGTGTGTTTGTGTATGCAGGTGCCTCACTCAGCAGCTTCTCATAGCTCTAAATGCAGTGTCACCATAGGAGTCTTGTCAGCCTGGAAGAAGTGAACAGTGTTGTCACTTGACATTTCTGCAGCTGTCACAGCCTCACTTGCTGTGACATGTTTCCCACCTCCTGTCCAGGGTCAGCTCCTCTGGGCATCAGACACTCTACAAGGACCCTGGCTGGGCCTTCTCTACGGGGATCCCATAAGCCAGGTTCCTTGGGGGTCAATGGCTGCAGCTCAAACCAAATCACTCCCCCTCCCCAGCAACACTCCAGGATCTAAGAACCTGCCATCCTAAAAAGAAGACCCTCTTCCCAATTTAATGAGTTCTGTTGCACATGCTTCTCATGGCAAGATGTCCAATCATCAAGAAAGGCTTTGGAGGGAGTTCCCATTGTGGTGCAGCAAAAATGAATCCGACTAGTAACTGTGAGGATGCAAGTTCAATCCCTGGCCTCACTCAGTGGATTGAGGATCCGGCGTTGCCGTGAACTATGGCATAGGTCGCAGTCGCAGCTCAGATCCCGCATTGCTGTGCTTGTGGCGCAGGCCAGCAGTTGCAGCTCCAATTTGACCCCTAGCCTGGGAACTTCCACATGCCTCAGGTGCAGCCTAAAAAAAAAAAAAAAAAAGGCTTTGAGATGTTAATTTTATAGCTGCTAGCATCTCAAATGTCATCGAATGAACCACGGGAACTGAGGCCTCAAAGCACTGGTTTTGGACCTAAATCTCTGTTAATATGGACCCACTGAGGAGGGGTCATGCTTAGGGGCGAAGGAGTTGAAGGTCTGGAAAGGAGCAGCACTGGCTGATGTGTTTGGAGGTTCCCTGGCAGGGGGGGCGCCCTGGGCTCCCCCCCACAGCCTCTCACTTTCACCCGTGTCCCAAGCTCACGAGGCAGGGTTGCTTTGTTATCTCATTCCACAGTGAGAAAAAGAGAGGCAAGGTTCAAGCAAGGCCAAGCTTGAGTTCCTGTTGTGGCTCAGCGGAAACGAATCTGACTAGCATCCATGAGGATGCAGGTTCAATCCCTGGCCTTGCTCATTGGGTTAAGGATTCTGCATTGCTGCACCTGTGATGTAGGCCATCTGCTACAGTTCCAATTTGACCCCTAGCCTGGGAACTCCATATGCCACAGGAGTGGCCATGAAAAGACAAAAAAAAAAAAAAAAAAAAGGCCAGGCAAAAAACTGTTGGCCACACAGCAAGTGGCAAAGGCCAGGGTTCAAGTCCAGGCAGGCGAGCCAGCCCCAGTGCCTGCAACCTTCATACTCTGCGGTTGCCAAGAACCTGTGTTCCGCTAGGCTCAGCTGCCACAAGTTAACTCACGGGCACTTTTGGTTGTAACTTCTCACAGGAAGCCAGCCACTCCCATGCTATTTCAGTAGTTCCTGAACTGCTCTTTTAGAAGTTCTTGTGTATTCTTCTTTTGTAGATGAGGGCAGAGGGGATTCGACACTGCATGTCTGAAGGACCAAATTAGCCATGAATTAGGGGGGTCCAGACCCCCTGCATTCTCAGTTCCCAGGGTTAGCTCGAATTGGTGGTTGTGATGGTTATTTTTTTATGTGAATTAATTTTTTATTGACATAGTTGATTTACAGAGTTGTGGTAGTTTTAGGTGTACAGCAAGGTGACTGAGACATATATATGTATATATATTCAGATATATATATATTTTTCAGATTCTCTTCTGTTATAGGTTATTACAAGATACAGAATATAGTTCCCTGTGCTATATAGTAGGTCCTTGTTGTTTATGTGACAATTTTAAGTGTCCATTTAGGGAATGTTTTTGCATGAGATTAACATTTAAATCCATGAATTTTTGCATAGGCAGACGGCTCTTACTAACCTGGTGCGCCACATCTAATCAGTCGAAGCCCTGACTAGAACAAAAAGTCCAGCCTGACCAGGCAAGAGGGAACTCTCCTGGGCATCCACTTGGCAGCTTTTGCACTGGAGCTGCAGCATCAGGTCTCCAGGCCACTGGCCTCCATAATCATGGGAGCCGATATCTCATAATCTCTCTCCCTCTCTCTCTCATTTGTGTATTTACACACACATATATACACACACACATGTATAGTTATATATGTATGTAAGTACGTATGCATATTTACATATACACACACATTGTTCGTTCTGTTTCTCTGGAGAACCCTAATATCGTGGTTAAATATCTCCCCAGGAATCACTAAATTTCTCCCCTGAGAAGATGGAACCCTTAGCTAAGGAGGAAGGCGCACATCTTGCTCAATCCTTTCAACCACCAGATGAGGTAAGCACTGGCTCCGTTTTATAGATGGGAAAGTTGAAGCCTAGGGAGGTGACAGAAAACGTGCCGAGTCACACAGCCATTTAGCGGGTGAGACAGAATTATAGCCCCACCCTGCCTAGCTCCCAAGTCCATGCCCTTTCCCTGATGGTGCCCCCGCCTCCTACACCCCCTCCACCCCATCCACCACACTCTGGCAGCCACATTTGAGGGGAAAACCCTGCAATCACCAGTGTGTGGAATAAAGGCTAAAGTTATTAAGTGCTGGCTTGAAATCTAAAGCTGAAAGGGCCCTGAATGTCCTCAGCAAAAGCCTCCCTCCCACTCTGCCCCCGAGGGTGAGGCCTGAAGCCAAAGACGGCTCCCATCCCGGAGCGGGGCCTGCTTATCTATCCATGATGCTCATGGGTCAGTCCCCTTTCGGCTCGCAGAGAACGTGACAAATCAGAGGTCACCTTGGTTTTACACTTACCATCTTTCCAGAGCAGTACACGAGGCCCCACTAACAGCTCTGGTATAGGCCAGCGTATAGGTATATCCTGACTTAATCAATCTCCTTTTGATACACACTTAGGTGACTTCCAGTCTTTTCAAAATAGTGCAACAAATCTTTGTGCACGTACCTCTGTGTAGCCGTGAAGCATGGCGGATATTGCATTTGTTGCTAATGTAGAAAATGTCCCTATGTCTTAAGACTGTATTCTTTTTGGTTTAAAATTTTAAACACCTTTTTGAGGATAGTTTCTTCAAACTTTTTATACCTTTGGCTACATTTACACAAAACATCTTTTAAATCTAGCTTCTATGTATGTGAAATTCTCCCGGAGTGCTAAGTCAGCATATAACATGGATTTATAGAACTCTTTGGAACAACAAAATAGCATTTAATTACCTACAAAGTAATAAACACGAAGAATGTAATAGATAATATACTACTTTCATAACCACGGGATTAAAATCCTTTCACTGAAAATCTGTGAAAGTAGTTAATACATTTGACAGTGGAGCTAAAACCTAGCAACATCGCCCCCCAGTGGCTTGTTGGAGGACTCGGTCCACTAGGAACCCAAGTTCATCCTTTCCCTGACCGCTGTTCAGGCTGGTGGCCGCCTTGTGGCGCTAGCTTGGGAGGCCAGCTCAGATAAGGGCATCTATTCATTCCTGTGACTTTTGGATCAGAAGCAGAGCGACACTGGAGCTGGGTGGCACAGCTTTCTTCTTGAGTAGCTGAATATGGAGGTTCTTCATGAAATCAATGAGCTCAAAGGATTTTAACTGCCTTTCACTGGTGTATCTTCCAGACCTCACAAACCTCCAACTAGTTCAGTGCTGACAGCCCATCAAACCTCTTCAGTTTATTAAAATGCACGTACGTGCCTGGCTGGTGTCTCCCTCACCTCTAGAAGCTGATTCTGGGGTCACAGGCTTAGACTTGAGTGGGTTTTGTTTTGTTGTAAAGCCCCACTGGTGATGGGGAGCACAGGGGCTGCCAGCTCCCTGTACGTGGTGGGGAGGAGATGGGGAGAGAAGAGGGCTCTGTGGGGAAAGAAGGCCTGGAGGGCTGCCCCCTAGCCCTCACCTCCCCCAAGCAGGCGCTTCTTAGACCTGCCAAGGGTGCTGACCAAGGGCAGAGAGACTGGGGGTCATTACACAGACTTGTCTTTACACTTGAAATGCCCTCCCAGGCAGCGTTCTATGACAGGAGACATTAAGTTATTTAGGATATTAAGAAAAGAGGCCATGGAGTTCCCTGGTGGTGCAGTGGGTTAAGGACCTGGCATTGTCATTGCCGTGGCACAGGTTCGATCCCTGGGCCTGGGAATTTCCGCATGCCTCTGGTGTGGATAAAAAAAAGTCAAGAGTATGGACCCCGCACAATCAGTGCTAAGCATTTGTTACCACAGCTTCTTAAAAAGGGTCATACTTGTTGCTACATGCTATCTCTCACAGCCAAAACTTGTGGGAAAAGTAGGATTTCTGTAAGGGATCCAGGAGAGTTAGTTTTTTTTTCTGCATGCTGACCTTGTTTGTGTTGACGAGGGCAGGACTTCAGGCACAAACTGAAGGAAACACCTCCCACAACCACACCTCTGACGATTTAGCTGTGAAAGCCACCGCAGATTTTGCTTAAAAGCAGGATGTGGAAGATAACAGCTGGGTGATGTCTGGCTCTGCCTTGGATCTGGGATGAGAGTTGGACCAGAGAGTCACAACCCAGAAAGATTTCACTCCCGCTGGAATCCGACAGGACGCCTCCCCAGCCCCAGTGAGGCCTGGGGGAATGGTCGACCTTGGCCTGGTCTGGCCACTCAGCCCGCATCCCCAGAGACTCAGAGGCAGGTGTTGGGCTGACTCCCCAAGGTGAGTGTGCGGAGACAAGGGAGGCTGAGTAGCTGGTGCGGCACCTCCAGTCATGATGAGGCTCCACCCCGGCAGGGGGACCGCAGGCTGTCCTCACCCCCATCACCGATCTTGCTCCTGGGAAAACCTAGAACTCCTGATCTGATTTTTTTTTTTTTTTTTTTTTTTTGGTCTTTTTGCCTTTTCTCGGGCCACTCCTGCAGCATATGGAGGTTCCCAGGCTAGGGGTCCAATTGGAGCTGTAGCCACCGGCCTACGCCAGAGCCACAGCAACGCCAGATCCAAGCCATGTCTGTGACCTACACCACAGCTCACAGCAACGCCGGATCCTTAACCCACTGAGCAAGGCCTGGGATCGAACCTGCAACTGATGGGTCCTAGTCAGATTCGTTAACCACTGAGCCATGGCGGGAACTCCTGATCTGATTATGGACCCTCTCTTGTCCTTTCAGCCCTTGCAGAGAAGCCCCCCCTGCTCTAGGGTACAACCTATTAGCCACCCAGCTCTCCTAACGCCCCTCACCTTTCTCTATTTTTTCCATAGTCATCATCTAATATATATTTACTAGCGCTATTGTTGCCCCCCCCCCACCCCAGCCGCTGCCCCAATCAGAATGTAAGCTCCAGGAAGGTGGATTCTTTTCTTTTTTCCTTTTTAGGGCCACACCCATGGCATATGAAAGTTCCCAGGCTAGGGGTCTCATCGGAGCTGTAGCCACCGGCCCATGCCACAGCCATAGCATGCAGGATCTGAGCCACGTCCGCGCAACGTACACCACAGCTCATGGCAACACCAGATCCTTAACCCACTGAGTAAGGCCTGGGATTGAACCTGCGTCCTCATGGATATTAGGTTTGTAACTCACTGAGCCACAATGGGAACTCAAGGCAGATTCTTATTTTTTTGTTTACTGATGGATCTTTCGGTATCTAGAAGGCATCTGATAAATATTTCCTGAATGAATAAATGAACAAACAAGTGAACAGATGAGGATGTGGGGATTACTTCCATAATCCTCAAAAAAAAAAAAAAAAGAGTTCGTGGCGCAGCAGAAACAAATCCGACTGGGAACCATGAGATTGCAGGTTCGATCCCTGGCCTCACTCAGTGGGTTAGGGATCCGGCGTTGCCGTGAGCTGTGGTATTGGTCGCAGATGCAGCTCGGACCTGGCGTTGCTGTGGCTCTGGAATAGGCTGGCCGCTACAGCTCCAATTAGACCTGTAGCCTGGGAACCTCCATATGCTGTGGGTGTGGCCCTAGAAAAGACAAAAAATAATAATAGTCCTCTCCCACCCTGACTTGTTCTAGGTCTGGCCACCAGGGAAGGGCCAGTGTCCATCCACCCTGGCCAAGCCAGAGAGGGACACGGCCCATCGGCAGGACATGGGGCTGAGTGAGCAGCAGAGACTTCAGTGCCAGTGGGGACAGTGACCTCCAGTGGCCATGAGAGGAGGTGGTGAGCGAGTCCCTCTCACCTCTGTATGCAGAAGTGTCATCTGCCTTCCCTCTGGGCCTTTGTTTCCACGCCTTGCTTCTGCCGCCGTCTTGTCTCTCACCCTCTCCTCTGCCAAAGTAGGGAAGGCCCAAGTCTTTAGAGCTGTGAAGAAACTTGAGATGAATTTGTCCAAAGTCCTGTCTCTCCGAGACACACCCACACCGGGTGAGGGAGCGGAGACTGAAATACAGCCATTAACCCAGAGGGAAGGTGCACAAGGATGGGTGAGTCCAGCTGGGATGGGGAGATGGGCCAGTCATCCCCAGGGACTCGGGACCCACGTTATTTATTTATTTTGCTTTTTAGGGCTGCACCTGCGGCATATGGAGGTTCCCAGGCTATAGGGGTCGAATCATAGCCATGGCAATGACAGATCCAAGCTGCTTCTGCCACCTACACCACAGGTCACGGAACACCGGATCCTCAACCCACTGCACAAGGCCAGGAATCGAGCCTACGTCCTCATGGATACCAGTCTGGTTTGTTTCCGCTGAGCCACAACGGGAACTCCAGGACTTATGTTACTTAAATGGACACTGACAGTTATTTTGGTAAGAAGGGTCAGGTGAAGAAGCGAGTGCTCTCAGCAAAGACAGCAGGGGTGGCCACAGGGGGACAAAGATGAGCCGAAGAAGGACAGGCTGTGACTTACCCTCCTGCTCACTCTTGTTTCCCCAGGAGGCCCTTGCCCTGGACACCCTACTTGAGGAGGCCCCTTTCCCAAGGGCTCGAGCGTGGTCACTGGCAGCAGCCCTGAACCACCACGTCCTGGCCAAGTGCCCGGCCTGTGATGGAGCCCTCGCTTCTGCTGCCAGGCAATCCCGAATCTTCCCCCCCGCCCCCCGCAGGCCGGGGCGGAACAGCCCTGCCTCCTCACCCCAGGCACCGGAAGCCCCATCCAACTGCAGATCCAGGTGCTGGGCAGGTTCCTACATGTGAACGCTAAGCAGGAATACTGCCCAAGGGTCAGGCTGGCCCCCGCTGCGGGATGCTTCCCCAGCCACCACGCAGATGGAAGCAGGGGGCTTTAGATCAGGACACTGAGCTGACACCACCTGGGCTTTATTGCCGCTTCTGTAATGGACAGTCAAGGTGACAGGTGACAGGCAACTATGCCTGTAAACACACACTTCAGCCGAAGTACGTCTGCCCCCTCCCGGCCCATCACCCCTCCACTGAGTGTGGCCAGGGAGCTGCCACTCACGGAGACACGGGGTCCGTGATCACTCCTGCCTGCCCAGGAATCAACCACTGCAAAACACATCTGGCTCCAGCCGCAGGAAGCTTAAAAAAGACCTTTCCCCTCTGAAGAGCTGATGGCATCGCCCACACATGATCCTCTCAGTTGGCAGCCCTGGTAAAGCAGCTTTACTGCCAAACAGTGATGAACCAGAGAAGAAAGAGCTTTCAGTGCAAATGCACTTAACCAGCAGAAACCGTCTCTGGGGAAAGCTTTTCCTCTCCTGACTTCCCAGCCTCAGCCGTGCATCAAATCACTGGAGGCGCCTAAAGAATCCTGATGTGTAGATCGTGCTGCAGACCGAGGGTACTGGGCCTCCGGAGGCGGCACCCGGGCATCCAGGCCTGGCAGCTCTTTGGGTGACTTCAAGGTTGAGAACCACCAGACCAGACGGCTGCTATTTAAAATGTCTCCATGTTGAATGTGACCTGCGTTGTGACAATTCTGCATGTACCCACCTGCCAGCTCTCCACACCCTAAATCATCCCATCTGCCACCTTCCCTTGTAAAGGGAGCAGACGTGTCCGGTTAACTAGGTTGTGGATTAAACAACAAGGTGGACCTTCTTTCCAACTCTCTTCCTGCTGCTGACCCGACATGAAGAAAGCCAGTTCTTCCATCCTCAGCAGCTTCCTGCCAGAACCTGGATCTGCGGGTCCTGAACTCGCTCTCTGACCCCATTCAGACAGGGAAGGGGCCCTGGGGGTACCCTTACCTGTGTGACTCATCGTGTTCATTGCGTCACAGTGACGGCATCAAGCATCACAAACTAGGAGTTCCCGTTGTGGCACAGCGGAAACAAATCTGACTAGTAACCATGAGGTTGCAGGTTCGATCCCTGGCCTCGCTCAGTGGGTTAAGGATCCAGAATTGCCATGAGTTGTTGTGTAGGTCACAGACATGGCTCAGATCTATTGTTGCTACGGTGTAGCACAGGCCGGCAGCTGTAGCTCCTACCCTGGGGAGCTCCATATGCTGTGGGTACGGCCCTAAAAAACAGAAAAAATAAATAAAAATAAATTACTAAATGTGATTTAAAAAAAAAAAAGTCATCTGTAAACTAGGCTTGAGGTGAAGCAGCCACATTAGCTTCTTGGGCTCCACCCGCTGCCACCTCTCATCCATGTCACCAGTGCCTCTGACGCTTCTGTGGCGACAGCACTTCATCCGTCTCAGCCCACCAGTCCTCTTTACCACCGAGAGGGACAGGAACACGCCAGCAGCCCAGGGGCCAGAAAGCAGAGGCACAAACCACTAAGGAAAGGTATTTTTTGGCTTTGAAAAATCAACCTAGGAGTTCCCTTGGGGTGCAGCGGGTTAAGGACCTGGTGTTGTCACTGCAGCAGCCCAGGTCACTGCTGTGGCATGGGTTGGATCCCTGGTCCAGGAACTTCCACATGCCACAGGTGCAGCCAAAAAAAAAAAAAAAATTGTTAACCTGTGTGGATACCAAATTGTATATAAAGTAAAATCTCAACTTTCCCCACAACACAGTAAATAACACAACAACAAAATAAATAAAATAAAATAATACAACAAAATAAATAAAATAAAAACTTTAAGAAGGAAATACACCAAAACATGACCAAGGGTTCCTTCTGGTGGTGAGACGATGGGTGACTCCACGTCCAATCCCTTTTTCCTATTTCCCTCTAGTTTACTAACTTTCCAGAACGAGCACTGTTACCTTTAAAATCTGAACGCAATTCACAATCTTCCAAATGATCAACTACGTAGAAGCTAAGTTGATCTAATAACCAAACCCACTAACACTCAACAGAATAAACCTTCCCTAATTCCATGTCCTCTAATTGCAGCTGTAGGAGCCGCCCGCGGCGTCTGTGCTTTCATCTACGCAGTCCACGGGGGGCTACTGACTTTTACACCAGGTAACGCTGAACTGCTCCAGTCTCTGAAACTCGTCAAAGAGAGACAGTCTATTAAAACGTCCACATGTCTGAGGTAAAAATGTAAATACAAGAGCAAACATCTTTCTGGAGATTGGTCCTGAATCTTCTGCTAAAGAAATGAATTTGCGAGTGTCCGTCTGGCTCCGTCTGAGGCCGCTGGTCCCAGGTGTCGTCCGCCTCGCCCCTCCACCCCGCTGGGCTCACGGGGTCCCCAGACCTGGCAGCCTTCAGGCACCAGCCAGGGCTCATCAAGGGTCCAGGCCTTGGGGGCCTTCCTTGGGCTCACTGAGTCTGGGCCGCTTCAGCTCCAGAGGGCTGCCCTGCGGGTCCCCAGGCACCTCTGAAACGGGATCAGATGCATGGTTGGCAGGTGAGGGAAGACTTCAGGTTAAGAGCAGACATTTACAAGATCAATTTCATGTCCAGACCAGGAAGTGAACTGCCTGGCCAGGGCCTTTCTGGATCGAAGGGGAAGAGCTATACCAGAGGTTCTCAACCAGAGACGACTGTGCTTCCGAGGGACAGTGGGCAGTGTCACTGTAGAATGCCATGAGTTGGAGAGGGGAGAGGTACCGGCATCCACAGGACAGCCCACAGGGCCCCAGCACCAGGGTCGCAAACCCAGCTCCACACCACCCCTGCAGCCACCGCAGGCCTGGCAGTGAGCACTTCCGGGGAGGGGTCTCCCTGCTGAGAACACATGGGCAGCCAGAGAGTTTAGACAACAGGTAAACTTGAACTGACCTAAAGTTAGGCGGTGCTGATTTCCAAAGGAGGAGACAGTCTCTCTAGTTAAAGTAAACAAGTAACAGTATCACTTACCTGATTGGATTTCCTCTGTGGAAGGGCTGGATGCTAGAGGGGTTGGTATAGAATTCGGCGGGCTGTCTGTCTTTAGGGGTATTAAGTTTATTCTCCTTGATTAAAAAGAGAAGTAGAAGGTCATTAGCATATTGGGGAATTTTTTTTTTTTTTTTTTCTTGCAGCGTGTCGCAGCTTGATGTGGGATCAAAGTTCCCAGACCAGGGATTGAACCTGGGCCACAGTGGTGAAAGCACTGAATCCTAACCACTATGCCACCAGGGAACTCCCTCATCATATCAAAATGGAAGGTCATCAGTATCATTAGCATCACTGTGTAAGATACCAAATTTCAACACCACTCAAAGCAAATATTTAAAATTTACAGCTGACCATATCATGCCAGGCATTGAATATAATGTTGATGTGCCCCTTACTAAGGATCTTGTACTAAGTTAAACCATCACATACATTAAGTCAACTTAAAACTTAACCAATCATCTAAAAGTTTCAAAACCTGTGTTTTGTTAATCACCCCGTGACATGCTGAACACTCTGCTCGATGCTTCATATATAAGCCTGTCAGTTTCCACGATGGAAAAAGCTCCGAAACATAGACGGTTCTTTTTAAAAATCTAGGGTCTTGGTTCTCGATAACTATTTTTTAAAATTGTAAGTGCAAGAAATTAAGGGAAAAACTTTAATACCAAAAATATTTCAAAGAACCTTTTCCCGCTACCTCCCCTCACCTAAAAAATAGAAAAAAAAAAAAAAAAAAAAAAAAAACATTGCTCATCAAAGAGTCAAGGGAGTTCCCGTTGTGGCTCAACAGGTTACAAACCTGACTAGTATCCATGAGGATGCAGGTTCAATCCCTGGCCTCTATTAGTAGGTTAAGGATCCAGTGTTGCTGCGGCTGTGGTGTAGGCTGGTAGCTGCAGCTCCGATTTGACCCCTAGCCTGGGAACTTCCATATGCTACAGGGGTGGCCCTAAAAAGCAAAAGAAAGAGCCAAGCCTGGCACCTAACCCACATCATGGATCTGCCAGTGGAGTCTCGTGAACACGGCAGAGCATGAGAGGCACGTGACACTTTCTTCATCTGTCACCCCCACCCTTCCTGCTGCAGCCCCTCCCAGCCGCCTCCCAGTGGGGTGCATATGGAAGGCTAGGCGGTGGGGGGACGGGGAGAAGGCAGTATACCGTCAGAGGTTTGCGGTAAGGAAACCTGGAGGCTAACCGCTGCCTGATGACGGGACCGTGCCGAGCAGGTCTGTCTGCAGTGGCCTCAGGGACGTTTACCAGCCAGACGGACGTGGCCAGGGAAGAAAACAACTAACTGTGCATCACCTGGAGGCCATCCAGACCAGACGTACCGTTTCCAGAGCCATCTGCCAGACGCCCATCTGTTTTGGAGCTTTCTGTCGTGGAAACCACGTCTGACAGGCTTATATATGAAGCATCGAGCAGTGTTTAACATGTCATGGTGATTAACATGACCCGGGAAGCTGCTCCTTTGACTTCCTACCTGTGCCCGGTGCCCGCTGCTGTTCTGGGCAGGAGAACGTGGGTAAAGAGTGGGACCCACTTCCTGTCTCTCGGGGCCTGTACTCTACCAGGGCGACAGCAGTGTAAATCACACACCTGCTACTGAAAGTGATGTGACAGAGAAAAGGGCTGAAGGGACATCCAAATGGGTTCTCCAGGAGGACCCTAGTGTCACCCAGGGGCACAGGTGTCCAGGGCATCCCTGGAGGACAAGGGCACAGAGGCCTCCAAGGACAGCGGTGCTCTGGGAACCCAGCTGGAGAGTAAGGCCCATGGGACGGAGGAGAGCGAGGGGCAACCGTGCGGGACCCAGGACGGCGGGTGACCACAGAGCCGAGCACAGGAGCCTGGACCTCATCTGACAGGGAGGAGACGAGACCCAACAGAGGTCTGCCGGCAAGGAGGTGGCCCTCTCAGACCTGCCTCTCTGCACTCTCACCTACTGAAGGGTGGGGCTTTCAGTGGGTACTGTATTTCAACTGCAGGGACAATGTCTTTTTCCGCCGCAGTCCTCACCGGGGTGTTGACTTGCTCCAGGCCTGCAGCGTGTTCAGAGTGACCCTCCGGGGCGGGTGGCCTTTCACGTTCTGACTGCTGGCCTGCAGGGTCTTCTCCTCTGAGGGTGCTGCCCAGAAGCCTCTGGCGGCAGGGGTGGCCGCAGGGGTGTCCTTGGCTGCTGCAGGGGCCAGAGACTGCTTCCCTGGAGGGGGGGTTGCAGAGGGGCTGCTGGGGTCCTGGGCCCTGCTGGTGGGTGTCCCTTCTACCAGCCTGGGGCCTGGCAAAGACTGGGTCTGACTCTTGGTTTTCTTCGCTGTATCAGGCGTTCTCACGCTCAGAACCGGTTTCTCTTTCAAGGGTATTCCAAGCTCATCCTTCTCAAACGTCACGAAGGAACAGTAACCATCCGTGGAGGAAATGGCCAGGAAGGCCCCGTCGCTGGACCTTTGTTCCAAAACAGGAGCGAAAGTGAGCAGTTTTACCAAATCTCTGGGCTGTTCTTAGCGCTCTCACTACAGTGAGGAAGGGAAGTTCAAGCAAGATCACGAGCCTTGTTTGAAAGTAAAGTCAACGGAAAAATGACTGGAAACGTTCAGCGTGAGCTCCTTCCTCACACCCTGTCCCTGCCCAGCCCTCCTCAGGGACCCGGCATCTCTGCAGCAGCATCAAGTTCACCAAATGCAGGTGAAATGGCCTTTTTTCTTTTTTTCCCATGATAAAAAGAAAATCAGAGTTCCCAAGAGCCAGAAATAGATGATGGGGTCCAAGCAGGCACTGGAGGCTGAACCAGGGAGCCCGAGGGTGCTGAGGACCCAGGCAGAAAGGCAGGGGCAAAGAGACCCCTCAGGACAAGCACAGTTCTGGTCTGTGCAGCAGGGGCCCGGCAGTGGGGGGGTTCCTCCCGGAGGGCCTGGCCAAGTCCCCAAAGGACCAGCGAGCCCAAAGAGCCTCCTCTTACATATATATATATTTTTTGTTTTTTAGGGCCTCACCAGCGGCATATGGAGGTTCCCAGGCTAGGGGTCGAATTGGAGCTGTAGCTGCCAGCCTACACCAGCCTCAGCAAGTCAGGATCTGAGCTGCATCTTCAACCTACACCACAGCTCACAGCAACGCCAGATCCTTAACCCACTGAGCGAGACCAGGGACTGAACCTGCGTCTTCATGGATGCTAGTTGGGTTCGTTAACCCCTGAGGCATGATGGGAACTCCACCTCCTCTTGTTTTATGAGACCTGGATGAACCCCACGGCCATCCGCCTGGCATCAACACCCACTGTGGTTACAACGGGTAGCAGTACTGTATCAAGTCAGCAACGGATTTCCTTTTAATGCCGATTCCTTTTAAAGGAAAGACTAGTAAATATGGACCAAAAGAGCCAGCTGTAGGATAAAATGCTCCCTGACCTGGGGGGCTACTCCAGGGGAACAGACACTGTTCCCTGCCATCCACCTTCACTCTCCCAGCCACTCACCAGGAAATGTCGCTCAGGGTGTGGTAATGTATGTTAGACACATAGCCAAACGGGAACAGCTGCTGGGTGTCATACAGAAGCACGGAGTCTTCGGAAGCCACAGCAAACACCAAGCGGTACGGCAGGCTCACCAGCTCCACGCTGGGCTCTGCCGAGGGGCCAAAACAGGGACAGAGGGTCAAACAAGCAAAAGCCAAGTTCCCAAAGAAAACAACAAATTTCTCGCCCAAAGCCCTCTCCCTGGGAACAGAAGTGACACGATTTTACTCGAGACTAGTTTGCTAGATGCCTTACAGAAGAATTCAGCTCTATTATTTTATATATGAGTGTATGAATCCAGAATAATTGGAATCCCACCATGGCTCAGCAGTAACAAACCCGTCTAGTATCCTTGAGGATGTGGGTTCAATCCCTGGCCTCGCTCAGTGGGTTAAGGATCCGGCGTTGCCGTGAGCTGTGTGTAGGTCACAGACCTGGCTTGGATTATGTGCTGCTGTGACTGTGGTATAGGCTGCCAGCTACAGCTCTGATTCAACCCCTAGCCTGGGAACTTCCATATGCCACGGGTGCAGCCCTAAAAAGACAAAAAAATAATAAAATAAGAAGAATCACACATGAACCAATGAGGACAGTGTGTTATGACTCCAAGACTCAAGGGCACCTGAGGTCCAAAAGGAAGAGAAGAAAAAGATGTGCGACCCTTCAGGGTCACTGCCTGATAAGGAAAAATCAAGGTCACATAGAAACATTTTATCAAGTGATTTTTTGTTTTTCTTTTTACCCCTTTTTAGGTCTGCACTTGTGGCATATGAAGTTCCCAGGCTAGGGGTCAAATTGAAGCTACCGTTGCCAGCCTATGCCACAGCCATAGCAACACTGGATCCTTAACCCACAGAGCGAGGCCAGGGATCAGACCCTCATCCTCATGGACACTAGTCGGGTTCATAATCCACGGAGCCACAATGGGAACTCCAAGTGATGTTTTAATGTTGTCAGGTTAATTACAAACATTCACGTAAGGGATAGAAACTTCAAAGCAGCTTTTGTGTTTTCTGATTTACCCTTTGGCTAAATACCAGGCAAAATGTATGAAACCAGGGTTTTTAAGCCACTGTCCCCCAGACAATCAACAGCGGCAATCCCTGAGAGATGGGAAGCAAGAGCGGTGAGCCTACATCACCTCCGCTTACTGCCTAGAGTTCCCAGGCCCAGCAAAGGTGGAGGGAAAGCAGGGGGCGAGAGGCAGACGCCCTGAGCCAGGAGGCCAGGAGGCCAAGGCAGCCGGAGCCAGGGAGAAGGAGGAGAGATGGAGCTACAGGGGCCCTGAGTCTTCAGCTGAGCTGCCCAGTGCTCCCGTGTGAGGAGAGGACCTGGGGCCAAGCTGACCAGCGCACAGGCATAAGGAAAGGAGCTGGGGTAGGGCTGATCAGTGCACACGCACAAGGCTGGACAACTACAGCGAAGAAAGAACAATCTCGGAGTTCCCGTCGTGGCGCAGTGGTTAATGAATCCGACTAGGAACCATGAGGTTGCGAGTTCGGTCTCTGCCCTTGCTCAGTGGGTTAACGATCCGGCGTTGCCGTGAGCTGTGGTGTAGGTTGCAGACGCGGCTCGGATCCCGCGTTGCTGTGGCTCTGGCGTAGGCCGGTGGCTACAGCTCCGATTCGACCCCTAGCCTGGGAACCTCCATATGCCGTGGGAGCGGCCCAAAGAAATAGCAAAAAGACCAAAAAAGAAAAAAAAAGAAAGAACCATCTCTGGAGCTCACCCAAGGCCAGAAACGGCACCTATACCCACCAGCCCAAGCGGAAAGGCTTCCACCTCACGGGCATCACCTCGGGCCCTCCTGGGGCTCTGCCTCAGTAGTGGAGCGGTCTAGGGCTGACCGAATGCACCTGAGATCCTGCATGATAAAGCCTAATGGCAGGACCCCTAGGGGGCAAAACGTTTCCCAGCCACTTCACTGCATCCCAGAATAAAGCTCTAGAATATTTATAAGAATGAAAATGTCGTCAGCATCCACTGAGATAAAATCCACAGCATCTAGCATCTAATAAAAAACTACTAGGTATGCAAAGAAGCAGAAAAATATGACCCACGAGGAGAAAAAAAATCAAACCCAAACCGTTACACAAAGCCATTAAAAGAATCATAAAAACTGCATTCTGTGTGTTTAACAAGCAAAAGGAAAGATGGAAGATGTTAAGGAGAGATGAACACTACACGGCCACAGCTAGAAAATTTGCAGGATGGCACCACGAGCAGATGGCACAGAAGATTAGTGAATTCAAAATACAGCTGTAGAGTTCCCTTGTGGCACAGTGGGTTAAGGATCATGGCTCAGGTCACTGCGGTGGTGCGGGTTCGATGCCTGGCCTGGGAACGTCCATGTCCCATTTCTTTTTGGGTGCAAACAACAAAATTCAGCTGTAGCGACTCCCCAAAATAAGATACCGAGAGGAAAAAAACAAGTAAACAGAGCATCAGAAAAGCTGTGGGTAACTTCAAACAGCCTAATACCTGTGTAGCTGGAGGCCCTGAAGAAGATGAGAGAGAGGATGACAGAAAAATATTTGAAGAAATAACTGCCAATTGGCACAACATTGTAAACCAAACTACATTTTATTTATTTATTTATGTATTTATTTATTTTTGTCTTTCCTAGAGCCACACCCGCAGCAGATGGAGGTTCCCAGGCTAGGGGTCCAATCGGAGCTGTAGCCACTGGCCTACGCCAGAGCCACAGCAACTCGGGATCCGAGCCACGTCTGTGACCTGCACCACAGCTCACGGCAACGCCAGATCCTTAACCCACTGTGCGAGGCCATGGATCGAAGCCACAACCTCATGGTACCTAGTTGGATTGTTAACCACTGAACCATGACGGGAATTCCCTCAACATTTTAATTAAAAAATTTTTAAAAAGAAATAACTGCTGAAGTTCTCCCCAATTTGATGAAATCTATAAACTCGTAGATCTAAGAAGTTCAATGAACCTCAAGCGCAAAAGCAACATGAGGAAAACTGCAGCAAGGCACATGGTAATCAGACTGCTTAAAGCCACCGATAAAAAGTTCAAAGCAGGGAGTTCCTGTGAACCACATACGGGATCACCTCTCCCCACCCCACTGGTGACCTGACTCTGAGAGCAGGACACCACCCTGCGGCTCCAGCATACCTGCTTCCACCGCCGGCCTCAGCGCAAAGTAGACGGGGCAGCAGCGGACAGCGAGGGTCGCCTTCCCGGGACATGGGAGGTGGGCGATGGGCCTAGAAGAGGAATCGTGCTTTTGGTAAAAGGCACCGTCGATCAACAGAAGCAAAAAGAAAGGATAAACATTGCAAATGCGGCTTCGGTTGCGTACCTTTTCAGATTTTTCCTGGAGAAAACATAAGTTGTATTCGTTACATTTTCACCAGATTCCACACATCCAGCTGGGGAAGCAGGAAGAGGAAGGCAAGGCCATGTGTTATTAAACGGTCGACCAGCAGAGACTCAAAGCATCCAGTTCCGGTTTGTAAAATATTTTCCCCGAGAGATTATTCCCTGGACAATGTTTTTGTGACTGAGGACAAAGGCAAATGTTCCATCACCGTCTGGGCTCAGCCCTTTACTCTGGTTCTACCCCTTGAAACCTCCCCTGAGGGCGCAGCCACCCAGCAGCCGCTTCCAGGCCTGGGCAGGAAGAACATGCAGCAGGGAGCCTGAGCCCCAGAAGCCCTCTGCCTGGGAATCCAACTCCTGCTGCTGAAGGCTGGGATCAGACCCCCGGACGCCTCCTGGATTCTGACCTCAGTTGCGCCCCAAGTCTGAGACTCGGGCCTTTTCCCATCTGCCTGATGGAGCCCGCAGGCTGCCAGGAGACCAGCCCTCTGCTGACGGCTCCAGGAGGGGTGGGGGTGGGGCTCCCGCATCTGAGAGCTCTTGTACATTCACCGCAGGCTGTACTCAAAACCCGGTCAGGCCTGATCGGAGAATGACCGTCACACACAGTTGCTCTTGGGAAAGTCTCCCTGTTTTATGTTAACGCTTCCTGATACACAGACACACACACACAATCTTTCACGGGACCATTTCATGCCTCCTGGGTGGGCAGGAGATAGTGCCAGTAGTCTTGCCACCCTCTCCCCATCTCACCCCATCCTTCCACCCACATATAATCCACTTTAACAAACCATTGGCTCATTTCTATATTTCCTACCTGCTCACATAACTGTTACCACCGGTTACAACTGAATTGCATATATAATCATAGGGTGCTTTTAAATCTGTCTTACAAAATGGGGTATCATTTACACTTTGGCTCATTTCGCTTTTTCCAGTCAACTACCCACGAAAGTTAACCTACATGAACAGATGCAATCTTTCTTTAGTGGCTGCCTTATTCACTGGCATGAAAATACTGCAATTCAGTCACCCATGCTGTTAATGAGTTTTGTGTGTTTTGGTTTTTATAACTAGGAACTATGCTCACAAGAAACATCCTTGGGCATATATACTGTTATGTACCATGTTTTCATTTCTTAAGGGAAAGGGGCAGACTGGCTGAAGAGTACATGCCCGTAGCAGTTGCCAGACTACTTTCCAAAAGGCCGTAACAATCCACGGTCCTTCCAGCAATACCCATGCCCTGCAGACCTGTCAGACACAGTTTTTACTTTTTTCAGTCTGAAATGAATCAAGTAATTGTCATCCCTTAACTTGTATCTCCTTGATGATTACTGGGTCTCCAAACATTTTCCTGTGTGTGCTGATTTGCATGTAGACTGATTCTTCTACAAACTGCCTTTTTGTTTTGATTTTGTCTTTTTAGCGCCACACCTGCGGCATATAGAGGTTCCCAGGCTAGGGGTCGAGTCGTAGCGGCAGCTGCCGGCCCACACCACAGCCACAGCCAGAGCAACTTGGACTCTGAGCTGCGTCTGCGACCTACACCACAGCTCACTGGCAACGCCGGATCCTTAACCCACTGAGAGAGGCCAGGGATCGAACCCACAACCTCATGGATGCTACTGAGGTTCGTTTCCACTGAGCCACAAAGGGAACTCCCAAAGTGCCTTTTTGTAATTTTCACTTTTTTCTTCAGTTTTCCCTTTTTCTGTTCTTCTGGCCAATTTGGAAGAGCCATTGTCTATGATATCTATTCGAGTCCTCTTTCCAGTTCCATCACATGGGTACCAATTTTGCTCACTCTTACTTTCTGCCCTACAAAAGCTCTACATTCAAATACAGCAAACAGGTCTATCAGTTAAGAGCCTCTGGGTTTCCAGTCTTGGTTTGGTATTACCCATTCCTAGACTGTCCTCCTCCATTTTCCTGCAAGAGTTTTACATTTATCCCTTTTATATGTGAGTCCCCAATTCGCCTGAGATTTACGTTTATATGTAAGCTAGGTGTCCAATTTAGTTTTCTTCCAGAGAGCTGGACGTTTCAGTGCCGTTCACTCAATAATCTACTCTTCCCACCCAGGTCACTATGAAATTCCCTTTTATCCCAGGATCTATTTCTGGATTCGGTTCTGGTCCCTACTCTACGAGTTCATCCTATCCCAATACCATATTGATTTGACAATAGTAGCACTATAGTATCTCTGACATCTAGATAAGCAAACGCATGCTCAAGGATTATCTTTTTTTTTTTTGCTTTTTAGGGCCGCACTCTCGGCATATGGAGGTTCCCAGGCTAGGGGTCAAATTGGAGCTGTGGCTGCTGGCCCACGCCACAGCCACAGCAACACAGGATCTAGCCACACCTGCAACCCACACCACAGTTCACGGCAATGCTGGATCCTTAACCCAGTGAGCGAGGCCAGGGATCGAACCCACAACCTCATGGCTCCTTAGTCAGATTTGTTTCCACTGTGCCACAATGGGAACTCCTTATTTTTCATATTTTTTTTTTACTATTATTTACGTTTACTCCCCTAAACAAATCCAAGATGTCATCCCTTTAAAAAACCAAAAACCTTGTATGGGATCCAATTAGAATGTTAATTTTTAGAACCTGAAATTTCTCTCCACTTGTTTAGAACTTGTTTTATAACCATTAATAAGGCCTTCTAGGCTTCTTCATAAAGGCTTTGTGCCTTTCTTATTAAATTTTTTGCCTATTCATTCCCATGTTATTCTGGGTTTTACACTATTATGATGGAGTAACTGTCCCTTTTACATTTCTAAGTACTTATTCTAGTGCAGAAGACATAGACTTTATGTATTTTACAATATCTAGCCACCTTATTAATTTTTTAATCTCTTGGATTTTCTAGAAATACAACCCTATCCCAAAGTTTTATCTCTTCTTTTCCAATCTCTGCAATTTCATTTCCTGAATTTATTAGCACCACCAAGAATGGTAACAGCAGATACCTATCTCGTACCCGGTTTTTTTTTTTTTTTCCACTTTTTAGGGCTGAACCCGAGGCATATGGAAGTTCTCAGGCGAGGCATCAATTCAAAGCTTCAGCTGCCAGCCTACACCACAGCCACAGCAACACAGGATCCAAGCCGCATCTGTAACCTACACTCCAGCTCACAGCAATGCCAGATCCTTAACTCACTGAGCGAGGCCAGGGATTGAACCTGCGGCCTCATGGATGCTAGTCGGATTCATTTCTGCTGCACCACAATGGGAACTCCTGGTACCTGATTTTAACTGAAAATATCTTTAGACCTGCCATTTAGGAAAGGTTTGTTACCGAGTTTAGTAAATAACTTTTAATATACTTAAGCAACTACTTATTCTTGGTTCTGCCCCCCGCCGCCCCCTGCCAAGCCAAGGTCATTCCCACACGTTCTCCAATCTCTTTTAAAAACTTAACTCACACATACACATGTATGATTCACACACTCTTGGGGGCCTCCCCTGCCCACCTGGCTGGGACACTTGGTGACAAACTGACCTGTGCCCTCCCGTTTGGCCAAGCCTTGGATCATGCATGGATTTGCACACAGGATGTAGCCCAGTCATGGCGAGCAGCGGACTTTCTCTGGGACCACATGGGCAACAGCGCTGCCCTGGCTGATCCTGCTGGGCACAAGCTCTCGCCTTCTGCGGACAATGAGCCTGACTGTCCTCTGATTCCACTCGCCTGTCACACTCGACCATTGCACTCCCACAAGTTATTCCAACCAGCCTGCCTGTGTCTAGACCCTGTCACAACAGGCTGCTTCATTACTGAGGAGAATAAAAACAATAAGGCACTTTATCATTAGTTTTAGAACAATGATCTCCAAATGCATGTCTAGAGAAAAGATATTCATTACAATTTTGTTCAGGTTGAATTTATCTAAGAGAATTTATACATATCACTCTAGTCTAGTGGCTCCCAAATTTGTCTGCACATTAAAATCACTGGAAATCTTTTTAAAATTCCCCAACCCAGGCCATACTCCAAACCAATTAAAACACTAACTCTGGAAGTAGGACACAGGTGCCAGTATTTTCTCAAGCTGCCTGGAGGTTTCAACGTATGGATAAACTGGGGACCAATGCTTCAATCAGAATTTGCTGAGCTGAAAAGAACATCACAAACTCAGGAGCAGAGACGTCACCACTGATGCCATCGTGCCCTTAAATCAAACGCTTTGTTAGACACACCTGGCGTGAGGAGCAAAGATCCATCCGGAGTGAAACTAAGTCTGCGGAAGAAGGACTTCATGCTGTCATCATGGAACATCCGGTAACTTCTTGCCTGCGGCAGAGTCGAAACATTATTCCACATCTTCGCGTTCACAATAAAGGCTTACCAATTCCTATATTTTCTTTACATGTGGCCATTTATTACTGACAAAATAATAAGGGAAACCGAAATAGATTACAATCAAATAATCAGACAAGACTGAAAGATTAATTACTCGTGAACGCATGGCCCATTTTTGGTAAGGACCGCCATGTGTGTTGATGTCTATGCGTCTGTGTGGTTCTACAACTATTAAACAAACCTCTGTAGGAACACAGCCCACACTGTCAACAGTGGTTTGTCTGGAGAATGAGACCAGGGGAAATGCAGAAGATGAGAAGGAGCCCTTTGCTCGTTATCCGTGTGTATATATTTAGAAGAGCCTTGGAGTTCCTGTCGTGGGTCAGTGGTTAACGAATCTGACTAGGAACCATGAGGTTGCGGGTTCAATCCCTGGCCTTGCTCAGTGGGTTGAGGATCCGGTGTTGCCGTGAGCTGTGGTGTGGGTTGCAGACGTGGCTCGGATCCTGCATTGCTGTGGCTCTGGTGTAGGCCGGTGGCTACAGCTCTGATTCGACCCCTGGCCTGGGAACCTCCATATGCTGCAGGAGCAGCCCAAGAAATGGCAAAAAGACAAAAAGACAAAAAAAAAAAGAAAAAAAAAAGAGCCAACTGAATGAACTCTTTTTTTTTTTTTTTTTTTTTTTGGTCCTTTTTAGGGTCGCACCTACGGCATACGGAGGTTCCCAGGCTAGGGGTCTCATCGGAGCTGTAGTCACCAGCCCTCTGCCAGAGCCACAGCAACGCGGGATCCAAGCTGTGTCTGTGACCTACACCACAGCTCATGGCAACACAACATCCATAACCCACTGAGCAAGGCCAGGGATCGAACCCGCAACCTCATGGTTCGTAGCGGATTTGTTAACCACTGCGCCACAACGGGAACTCCTGAATGAACTCTTTTTAAAAAGAAAATAGTAACCTGATCATCTTTTCAAATAACATTTCTCCAACACCTATGTGGAACAGCTTTTGCTGCCACACACGGACAGTTTATAAACATTAAGCATTTAATCAATCCTCAAGACCACAAGGAACCAGGCATAAGCCTCCTAACTACACGTGTCACCTCTCAGGTCAGCTAACTCACCCGCTCCCCCAGGACTGGATTTGCATCTCATCCCTGCTTTGTTCCAGGGAGCACCTTGCTCTCGTTCACCTGCGTGCCTGCCTCAGTCTCAGGTTCCTTTAGGACTAGGCTGTTTGCGTCACTTGCCAGGCCTCCCATTTTTTCCCTGTGTGTTTATTAGCATGTTTTCACTAAGCTTGTTGTGATCCGTATAGCAAAACATAATGTTGTGAATATGAAAAATATTTAGTGACTTTTTAAAAAAAGAGGCTGAGAGGTGTTAAATTTGCCCAAGGTCACGTGGCTAAGGAATGTTGAAGGCTGCATGATACCCGAGCCTGCGCCTGCATCCTTTTGAAGAGCCACAGTGAAGAAGCATATTAGTTCAGAAGCATACTGAAAATTAAAGGCTCATGGGAGTTCCCATCATGGCTCAGCGGTAAAAAACCCAACTAGTACCCATGAGGATGTGGGTTCAATCCCTAGCCTCACTCAGTGGGTTAAGGATCCGGCGTTGCCATGAGCTGCTGCGTAGGTCGCAGATGTGGCTCGGATCCCATGTTGCTGTGGCTATGGCTGTGGCTATGGCTGGCAGCTGTAGCTCCTGGCTGGGAACCTCCATATGCTGCAAGGGCAGCCCTAAAAAGACAAAAAAAAAAAAAAAAAAAAAGGAAAGAAAGAAAATTAAAGGTTCTGAGAGTTCAAGTCAGAGGTAAAGATTCCTATTTAACTGTATTTAATAGTGGTCCCTACAAAGGTCTCTGACTCTAGAATGGAAATGTCAAGACAACCTAGAAACGGTGGGTGGCGGCGGGGGGCAAGTTGCTCCAGGGGCTCATGGTTGGGGGGTGGGGAGAGACAAAGAAAACAAAGTGATGGTGAATCAGTGTTTCACTTGCCAGTTTTTTCAAAATCCTTGCTGCTCCGGGGTACCAGCCCCAGGGCTGGGTCTCTGCTGTCCGCAGCCAGAGTTCCCCAGCTACCTGGAGGAAGGTGTACTGCTGCTGCCTGACGAGCCGATGCTCGCCCCGCCTGCCTTGCTGGTGTCTAGGGCTGGGATCCCCCGGTCAGCAGTTCTTGACCCTCAATGCACCTCCAAACCCCAGAGGCCCTGCCTACTCTCGCCAAGTGAATCCCACCTCTGGGGGTGGGGCCCAGGCACCCACACTTTTAAGTGCCGCCCGGGTGACTCCTCAGTACAGCCGGGGGCTGGAAACCCCCATCCTCCACCATTGACTCCTCCCCTGGCCTCCAGATGTCCCCACTTCCATACGGGCCAGCCCGGCCCAGCACACTACCTGGGACTTGGCGGTCTGAGAGAAAGTCATGTTATAGTTTAGGTGCTGGGCCCTTGAGACCAGCGATTCAGTGGCGAGATACAGAGAAGCTCAGGACTTCCTAAATCCCAACTAAAGCACCACTAAAATGGAATCTCAAAGCATTTCATACCTCTCCTTCGGCCCCTACTCCAGACAGCATCTTTGACACATTAAAAGCCACACGTTTCTTCTGAGTGCTGTATACCCTCAGGATCCTAAATAAAGAAGAAAAGTCTGATTTATCTCTTTTTTTTTTTCTGTCTTTTTAGGGCCGAACCTGCAGCATATGGAAGTTCCCAGGCTAGGAGTTGAATCGGAGCTGTAGCCACCAGTCTACACCCCAGCCACACCAGATCCGAGCCACGACTGCAACCCACACCACAGCTCAGGGCAACGCTGGATCCTTAACCCACTGAGCGAGGCCAGGAATCAAACCCGCAACTTCACAGTTCCTAGTCGGATTCGTTTCTGCTGGGCCACAATGGGAACTCCTGATTTATCTTTTGTAGTAAATAAACTATGTTCTGCATAGAGACAACCTATTACCAAAAGTGAAGATTCCTTCAACAATTTTTGGCCTGCAGAACCATTTAACAGCGACTTTCACATTTAACCAAATGACAGAAGCAAATATTAACCAAAAAGATATCACTAATGAAGTGGGGAAATAGGTCATAATTTCTTTCTCTTTTTAGGGCCATACCCACAGCATATGGAAGTTCCCAGGCTAGGGGTCGAATTGGAGCTGTGGCCACCAGCCCACGCCACAGGGATGCCAGATCCAAGTTGCATCTGGGACCTACACCACAGCTCACAGCCTACCTATCCCTGCCCTTGCTCCTTAACCCACTGAGCAAGGCCAGGGATAGAACTGTATCCTAATGGATACTAGTCAGATTCATTTCTGCTGCGGCTTGACGGGAACTCTATGGTTTCAGTTTTCATTGAATGCTTCAATTCATCACAGGAGGTGAACTTGAGGCCTGGCCTTACATTATTTCAGGTCTTGGACATTTGGCCCAGTGGCAATCTATCTGGCTGTTGTGAAGTTTATTTTGCACAGACTAGTCTTGCCCTCAAGGATTTCCAAGAGTAAGGAAAACACCAGCAGATAAATTGATTGTTGGTAATTCCTATCATTCCTCTAGCTAATCAGACTGTTTCACTCCTGACTGCCTGAATAAAACACATACATCAGAAAATAAATGACATTTGGAATGTCACAGGAGATTCCACGAAACTAAACACTAACTCTTCCTTTGTGCTTTCAGTTCAGGGCCATCAGAGGTTAAGTTTGTTATAGTTAAAAGTAATTATGGAAATATTTACAAGGACTATTATGACTAGTGAGCGACATGCCCAGCACCTCCGATTTTTTAATTCCTAGTTCCGAGAACACAAATTATTAGTAATCACAGCAATAAGACCTCCTTTCAGAAGAGACAAAATAGGAGTTCCCTTCCTGGCTCAGCGGTTAACGAACCAGACTAGGAACCATGAGGTTGCGGGTTTGATCCCTGCCTCACTCAGTGGGTTAAGGATCTGGTGTTGCCGTGAGCTGTGATGTAGGTAATAGACACAGCTCAGATCCCAAGTTGCCATGGCTGTGGCACAGGCCACAGCTGGAGCTCCAATTCGACCCCTAGCCTGGGAACTTCCATATGCCGAGGGTATGGCCCTAAAAAGCAAAAAAAGGAGAGAGACAAAATAGCTTATGCTCATACTAATTTGAGTTGTCAAAAACTGTAGAAATAAACTCCAACCAAAGAAATGAAATGTCCAATCCAACTGCTAGGTACCTCTTCTTGCCTAAGTCATATTTATGAGATTTTTCTTTAAAAGTTGCCCATGAGGAGTTCCCGTCATGGCTCAGTGGTTAACAAATCCGACTAGGAATCACGAGGTTGCAGGTTCGATCCCTGGCCTTGCTCAGTGGATTAAGGATCCAGCATTGCCGTGAGCTGTGGTGTAGGCTGCAGATGTGGCTTGGATCCCACGTTGCTGTGTCTGTGGCGTAGGCTGGTTGCTACAGCTCCGATTCAACCGACCTCTAGCCTGGGAACTTCCATATGCCATGGAAGCGCCCCTAGAAAAGGCAAAAAGACAAAAAATAAAATGAAATAAAAAAATTTTTTTAAAAGTTGCCGATGAAATTCAAATTTAATTCAAAGCTCTTTCTGCATTCATTTGCCCATTCAATAAAGATTAAGTACTAACTTCACATAAGGCTCTTGTCTAATTAGTTCCGATTTCTTACTATGTTGTAAGAATAACAGTAAAATGAAATGCTTTGTATGAAACCAAGAACAAAAGCATTAAAGCCAGGCTCTGGTTTATACTGGATAGACTATAATAAAAATGCCTCTGAAGGAAATTTCAAGCAAACAGAGATGAAAACAACTTGCCAAACACGAACTTACCTGTCACAGCTCAGGGTGGCCACATATTGACCCAAAGGATCCCAGGTTACTCCTTGTACGTAACTTTTATGTTCATTAAAAATGGAGATCTTTTGTCCTACGAAGAAAGCACACAACATCATTAACAAGAGCTACTCAAGCACAAATGACATAAACAGTACAACTGCAGTATTATTCCTTGATGCCATTCCATCGTTCAGCAGCTGGTAAGAGACTGACAAACTCCATGTCAGCGTCTGGGGACCAAGGATGACTTCACACAGCCCGTCCCCCAGGGAGCTGACAGCTCATGGGAGGGACAGACTCTCCAGCAGGCACTCCCCCTTCGTCACAACTCGGAGGACGAGGGTCACAAAAGAGTGAGTCACAAAAGAGTGAGCTGAGTGCAGTCCTCCAGGTCAGGCAGGATGCAGGGGGCAGAGGAAGGCATTCTGAGCAACCCCCCCCCCGGGGGGGGTGTCAGCTTAGGCCTCTGGAGCAAGGACAAGCAGCCGAGACTGCTCGTGGGTGTGAGACCCTTGGGTGTGAGGAAAAGGTTCTGGGTGTTCGAGGTGATGCTCAGAGGAACGCTGATGAGCTGGAACACGACCTGCATCATAAAGACAGACTGGACTTCCTGCAGTGGCGCACTGGGTCACTAGCTGGAGCTCTAGGCGTAGGGTGCAGCTGTGCTCGGATACGTTCCTTAGCCCTGGAACTTCCCTGTGCCACAAATACGGCCATAAAAAAAATTAAAAAATAAAGATGAAACAGAGGTTTTGAAAAGAGTCCAGAATGGCTTACCAGTTAGGAGGTGACAGACCAGGTGAGAGATGAGGGCCTGAACTAGAGCAATGGGTACAGGGGTAGGAAAAGGGCTCTGGGGGAATTATTTAGAAGGTAAAACCAGAAGCACACAAAGACTACCTTAAAAGGAGGCAGTTAGCAGCCTTAGCCAGTCTTAGATTCCTGTCGTGGCTCAGTGGTTAATGAATCCGACTAGGAACCATGAGGTTGCAGGTTCGATCCCTGGCCTTCCGTGGGTGAAGGATCCGGCGTTGCCGTGAGCTGTGGTGTAGGTCGCAGATGCAGCTTGGATCCCAAGTTGCTGTGGCTCTGGTGTAGGCCGGTGGCTACAGCTCCAATTAGACCTCTAGCCTGGGAACCTCCATATGCCATGGGAGTGGCCCCAGAAAAGGCAAGACAAAAAAAAAAAAAAAAAAAAAAGAAGAAGCCTTAGCCAGTCTCTAAAAAACCAAAAACCAAATCCCTCTTCTCTGGGGCGGGGCCTGCACCACCTCACTCACTCTCCTAAGCTTCTCGCCTTCCGTTCACTCAACTCTGTACCCTGGGCTTCAGCTCCTCGACCTCCCCACCACCTGCTAAAACCGCTGGCCCCCAGGTCAGTTGCCAGGGTCCCGCTAGGGACCTTTGTGTGTAAAACACACTGCACAAATTTCTGCTAACTTTCTTCCCTGCTCCCCTTCTTGAAGATCTTTTCAGGGAGTCGGCTGAGATTAAGGTGCTGAGAGGAAGGGTGAAGAAGAGGGGTTAAGGAACACTGCGGAGGTTCGGGGGAGCTACTGGAAGAACAGGAGGGGGATCAAACCTCACGGGTGAAAGGACCCCCCATCCCCCACCCCGAGGCTGGTGAGGATGAATCTGCAGTGGCCTAATCTGCAGGGTGGCAGCTTTGTGAGCAGCTGTGCTCATCCTTGGACTAGGAAACTGTCCCTACTACACACAGATCCTGGGCTGTGGTCTGTCTTGGTGGGTCAGGTGGAAGTTAAGGGTCTCTGTTCACACAGGATCCCCCCAGGGAGCAAGTGGGAGAGAGAAAGTAAGAGAGGCCAGAAGGGCTGACAGACCAGGAAGTAGAGGGCTCTGGGGACCTGAAGGAGAAGGTTCTGGCAGGAGAGCCAGACACCTGGCTTAAGACGTCACTATCAGAGCAGGTAGATGACAGGCCTTCCAAGAGGCCCCGCTGAAGAACTGTGACTGACTGACAGGACAACTGGAGATCAAGTGAAGTTCTTTTTAAAGGGCCATCTGGAGTTCCCGTCGTGGCGCAGTGGTTAACGAATCCGACTAGGAACCATGAGGTTTCGGGTTCGGTCCCTGCCCTTGCTCAGTGGGTTAACGATCCAGCGTTGCCGTGAGCTGTGGTGTAGGTTGCAGACGCGGCTCGGATCCCGCGTTGCTGTGGCTCTGGCGTAGGCCGGTGGCTACAGCTCCGATTGGACCCCTAGCCTGGGAACCTCCATATGCCGCGGGAGCGGCCCAAGAAATAGCAACAATAACAACAACAACAACCAAAAAAAAAGACAAAAAAAAAATAAAATAAAATAAAGGGCCATCTTTCTAGCAGTTAAGGATCTGCCATTGTCAGTGACATGGCTCAGGTCACTGCTGTGGTTTGATCCCTGGGCTAGGAACTTCCTCATGCTATGAGCACTGCCAAAAAATAAAAGAGGAGAGGAAGAGGTTTAGGTGAACATGTCAAGCTCTTGAGTGCAGGACTACAGGGGGTAAAGAGCAGTTTACTGGCTTCTGGCACTTCACTGCTACTTTCCTGCTACAGTAAGCTCTCACACATCTAACTGTCCCTCTAACTTGAGGACAGGTTCTTTCAAAGCAGTGAGGTGCCCCTGGCTTTCCCGGATGTCCTAAAAATGGACCCCATCTACCCCAACATCAAGCATCCAATGCCCCACTAATTATGATGACTTGATAATCTTCCAGAGACTCCAGGTTCCATGAAGGCAAGGATCAGCCTTGTCCCTGTCCTGTCTGCACCCCCAAGCCTTGCAGCAGCACCAATAATTTACCAGTAACACCACTGCTGAGCCTCATACATTCCGACTGAGCCCTTAAAGACAAGGTGGATCTGTGGCATATAGGGCTAATTCCTAACTTGCTGAGCCAAACACCTGTTTCAGTTCGCTGAAGAAATTCTTCTGGGAGTTCCCTGGTGGCTCAATGGGTTAAGGATCTGGCACTGTCAGGGCTGTGGCTCAGGTTCCAACCCTGGTCTGAGAATTTCTCTATGCCATAGGCTCAGCCAAACAACAACAACAAAAAGCCATGCCATTTAAAAATAATAATAAAATAAAATAAAGGTTAGGTTTTTTTTAGAAACTTAGAATATTCCTCCCCCTGATAATAACAAAAACATATCAGCTACCTTTACTGACATCCCATATGATGGCCGTGTTATCCACAGAGGCAGAAGCCATCACATTTCCATCAGCTGCCCAGCAAATATCATACACGTCTTCTAAGTGGCCCCTAGAATCCAAGGAGGAAAAAGAAATTTTTGCCTCAAGGAGAGAAAAAAAATGTCGAAAATTTAAAAGCAAATTCAGGGAGCACACGTTCGACTGGAATCTTAAGACATTTCCACTGGGCTATATTAGCTTTTGCTATAATCTACTACCTTCAAGGACGCGTGTATCTTTAAAACCGATTTGAGGTTACTAAGGAAAATGTTGCAACAGAAACTAGGAAAATCCATTTTTTACCTTTTAAACGATTCTTGTGTCACTGTCTTACATAAGTAAAAGTTTTAAGTGCAATATGAAGTAAAAATGTGAATCAGCTTCATGTGCTCAGATTGTGGAGATAAATCACCCCCAGGCCCCTCTCAGGCTACCTCAGGGTTTTCACCACCGTCCAGTTCTCCTTGTTCAGCTGAGCCTCATCCTCGTCCTGAAAAGCAATCTGTTCTGGCTCCTTGTTATCATTCACCTTCCACAACAGAATGACAGCATCTGTGGAGAAAGTCAAGGAAGGATTTCTATCCTTCACGCCTGGATTTCTCGGGTATTGAACAGTATCTACGCTGTTCAGCAGACACCAGGGCCATGAGGGTTTACTTCTGAGACTGGGCAGAAAAAGCAGGTTTGCCTTCCAAACAAAAACTCCAAAATCACGAGTTCCCATCGTGGCGCAACGGAAACAAATCTGACTAGTTACTATGACGTTTCAGGTTTGATCCCTGGCCTCACTCAGTGGGTTAAGGATCCTGGCGTTGCCGTGAGCTGTGGTGAAGGTTGCAGACGCGGCTCAGACCAGGCATTGCTGTGGCCCTGGCAGAGGTCGGCAGCTACAGCTCCGATTCGACCTCTAGCCTGGGAACCTCCATATGCCGTGGAGGCAGCCCTAAAAAGAACAAGACAAAAAAAAAAAAAAACAAAAAAACAAAAAAACAAAGAACAACTCCAAAATCAAACTCTTACCAGATCAGAGCTGTACAAGGAAACCTTAAAGAGGGTCCCCACGCCAGCAAAACACCACTGCCAAGCGACTACGTTGACAAACCTACAGACACAACCTATCTATAAGTGGCTAAACGTGGAAGAACAGAGCCACCAATTCAGGGGCTGGCGAATCCCTCCCACCTGTGTAACCTACAGCTCGCTCATTACCATCTCGAGGCCTCAGTCTCCTTACCTGTAAAAAGAGGCTACTAGCCGTGTGCACACATCACAGGCCTAGTGTGAGGATTAAATGAGGTAATACGCAAGGCGCTTAGGACAGAACACCCAGCACATGCAAGCCTGTCCGTGTGTTAGCAATGAACACTGTGGCGCATCAGACACCTCGGCCTGACATCGTCAGTCATCCGAATCCCCTAATTCCCCACACATCACCTCCTGACCATGACGCAGCCGCCCCCTGAGCAATGCCCGAGGAGAATGAAGGAGCCGGTGGTATGGACACATGCGTTCTCTTTCTAAATTAACTGGAATCAGGGGAGCTCAGCTTCAATCGGCCTGACAGACAGACCCTCTCCCCATGCTGACTAAAAGCAGGCTTCTGGGCCTTCAAGGCCAAGGGACTTGTGCTGCCCTGGGCAACCCCACAGAAGACTCTGGCCAGCACCCTCCCACCCCCCATGGGGCTGCCACTCCCACCTCTCCCTCTACACACACACTGCGCATCAGGGCACCGAATGTAACCGGGTCTCTCTTCCTCCTCCTGCAAGTAGCATCTGAGATTTCTGCTTTATTTTTTAAATTTTTCTTTTCTTTAGGGCTGCACCTGCAGCATATGGAGGTTCCCAGGCTAGGGGTTTAATCAGAGCTGTAGCCACCAGCCTACACCACAGCTCACAGCAACGCGGGATTCTTAACCCACTGAGCGAGGCAAGGGATTGAACCCAACTAGTAACCTCATGGTTACTAGTCAGGTTCATTATCCACTGAGCCACGACGGGAACTCCTTTATTTTTATTATTATTATTATTATTTTTTTTTTAGTCTGCTTTATTTTTATTCTGACTTCTGGACTATTTTAGTTTTAGAGCATGACAAAAAGATTTATCAGACCTTCCCCTGTGGCTCAGCAGTAATGAATCCGAATAGTATCCCTTAGGACACGGGTTCAACCCCTGGCCTTGCTCAGTGGGTTAAGGATCCGCATTGCCTTGAGCTGTGGTGTAGGTCACAGACAGGGCTTGGGTCTGGCATTGCTATGGCTGTGGTGTAGGCCGGCAGCTACAGCTCAGATTTGAACCCTAGCCTGGAAACTTCCATATGCCATGGGTGCTGCCCTCAAAACCAAAAAAAAAAAAAAAAAAAAAAAGATTTACCTTTTCTGTATAGTTCTATGCCATTTTAAGCAGAAAATATGAATCAACTACTCCTACCAGACAAACATAATTTAGAGGGCCCTTTAGACAATACTCCCTAGGCCAATTAATGATTCATTACACAGAGACAGAATGGACCGCGATCACTTAAGGACAGTAAGCCAACAGTCCAGCAAGGCCAGGACAGTTGCCTTGGGACTCTGACAGAATGGCAGGCCCCTTCCAGCCCGGTGGGAAGAAGTGGGAAAGGGGCTACTTTCAAACGGGCCTTCTCAGTTTAAGCTGGCAGTGTTCTACCCCGTCACACTCCCCACATTATTTTGCAAAACCATTTAAATGACAGATTGAGAGGGTCAAGTGATCTCTAAAATCACAAAGTACACCTAGCGCAAATCTTGCTCTTGAATATGAGACACATGGAGATCTGAAAGAATTCTGACGCTGAATACTCACCATCCCCTCCTGATGCTAAGATTTCCCCATTTGGAGAAAAACGCACAACGTTGACAGCTTTGGTGTGGCGAGCAAGGTTGGACAGAAATTCCACAATGGCCTTTCCATCTGGTCCTTTTTCCACCTTCCAGATCTGTTGATGTGAAAACATTTGTTCCAGAGTTCCTGCCGTGGCTCAGCGGTAATGAACCCCAACTAACCTCCATCAGGATGTGGGTTCGATCCCTGGCCTCGCTCAGTGGGTTAAGGATCCAGCATTACCTTGAGCCACGTTGTAGGTCACAGACCTGGCTCAGATCCCGTGTGACTGTGGCGTAGGCTGGCAGCTGCAGCTCTGTTTCGATCCTTAGCCTGGGAACCTCCATATGCTGCAGATGTGGCCCTAAAAAGAATGAAAAAAAAAAAAAAAAAAAAAAAAAAAAACCTGTTCAGAGAAACACAGCGAGCACTCACTATACTGTGTCTACTAGACCAACACTATATTTACACTCAGAACGAAAACTGAATGTTTCTTTTGAAATGTAAAATGAAGTAGCTGCTCTCTGAAACACAACCCTGCAGTCCCACTGCCAGCCGTCCTCCCTCCCACCTCTTTCTAGGGCAAGCTGTTCCCCAAGAGGAACCTGGCTCGGGATTCTAAAATAAAGGGCATCCAGTGACATCAATCTAGGAAACGGGACCCCAGGAAGAAAGCTGCTCTTTTGCTCTCATGGTTGACTCCAGGCCCTGAGAATTTATCCCTCGCGACTAAATGATGTCTCTGTGTTTGTTGATATTAGTTATAAATAAAAGAGTGGAGAAGGCGGCCTCAGGGGTGCTTCCCCGCCCTTTCTAGCTCCGCCCCATTTACCCTGACAGTGGTGTCCACGCCCGCGGACGCCAGTCTGTGGATCCTCCCCGCGGTTCCATGCTGAAAGTCCAGGCTGTACACCGGCTCCTTGTTGTGCCAGGCGATTTCGCAAGTGATGACTTTCATCCTCCTGAGTCTTGCAGGGGCAAAATAAAATTCCTCGGGAACCGTTCTTTCTCCAAAGACGGAGGAAAGCTGAAAATCGTTGGTACAAGTTGAATATTAAAGCAGGAATGATGTACTGAAGGCTTATTATGAGCCAGGCACCCTGCCAACCATTTAAAATGCACGCTGTATTGGGAGAGGATGTTAATGTTAGCTCGCAAGTTCCACCTAAAATGGTTCGCCGAGTCTTGGCTGTTCTGCTTCTCCTCCTGCTACGGCCAGGAAAACAAAATGGAACACCCAGGCAGAGGAAATCAAGGGACCGGGCTGGCCAGGCTGCACGCCCGCCGCTGCTTAGCGTAGACTGGGGTTGGGGGGGTGGGGTGAGCAGCCCAGAGCGCCGGGGCCGGGCCGCCAGCAGGAGAGCCGGCGGCCGGGCCATCCCCGGGCAGGAGGCTGCCTAGGGTAGGGGTTGCCCAGGGGAGAGGGCCGCTCCGGGGAGGGGCTGTACAAGGAGCGGACTGAGGCCCTGGGCGAGAGGGCAGCCCCCTTCCTGCCGCTCCGGACCCGGCTCTGGGCCCGGGAAACCGAGACCTGACGTAGGCAGGGAGGAGGCCGCACCGCGCCAGGGACGCTCGCACGAACCCGGGCTTCTTGGGAGCTATCCCCGGTCCTCGCGGCGGGCCCTCGGTAAGAGCTTCTCGCCCCGCCCGGCCAGGCCCGGGAACCGCGGGGACGCGGGAGCCAGCCACGGGGACGACTTACCTGCACGGACCGAGTGAGGACCCGGCGCCGCCAGCTCCCGCCGCCTCGCGCGCCGCTTTTCGCGCGCTGCAGGCCCCGCCTCCTCGTGGGCGGGATCTCAGAGGCGCTCCGCCTCTGCGTGGGCGGTACTCCTAGAGGCCCCGCCCCCTACGCGAAGGCTGGTCAGGCGCCTCAAAGTCTACCGAATCTGTGCCGGCTCCCACCGGTTTTTTAATTCCCTGCGGACGGACGCACATTGGAGGATGGGGAGCGGTCATCGATCGATTCATTGGTGCAGTCACTTCTTCCCTTGTTAATTTATTCTTTTAGCAAACATTTACTGAGCATCTGCTGGGCCCTATACCCAGCCTCGGTACACAGTGGAGAGCGAAGCGGACTCAAAACTTAAAACTCAGAATTTACAGACGGGTAAAAGGAAACAAAGAGCCGTCCTATAGGACGGGTGAGGAGGCTGTAACCCTGAGACCCGCCCAAGACTACTAAATCCTTCCCTGGTGCAGCGAATATTTGGCAGCTGTGACCTGTCTTGGTCACTGGTGTTTCAAACATAACCACAGCAGAGACGGTCTTTGGAGCATCTGTAGCCATGTATACAAATAATAATAATTTAAAAATAAAGTGAAAAGAAGCGTGAAAGGAACAAGGTGCTCTTACAGTTCTGAAGACGAAGCTATTTTGGATTTGAGGGCTCAAAGAAAGTTTGAAGAGAAGGTGGCATTTGAAGTGGGCTCAGGTGATAGAGAGTTTTGGATGAGCTGCTCTGGCAAATGTAGATTCAAACTAAAGAAATTCACGTGTGCAATAGAAGCACAAAAGGAGGGGCACTGGGACCCCGCAAAGGGAAAGAATGGACGGGCCAATGATATGGAAGCCTTTGGACATGAATGAGCAGGTCCTATGGACATGGGAGTTTCAAAGGCAGTTTTAATTCTCATTCTAAATGATTTAGAATCGTGGTTGGCTGAGCCGAGATGTGCTCTGACAAACGGGCAGCCACCTTGTGCTGGCCAGCAGCAGGTTTCTGGGCCTTCAAGGTAGGAGGAACTTTGTGAAGGGAGTGCTACCGAGTGCAACCTTGCAAAAGACTGCCTGCCAGCCTCTCCTGCCTCATTCTCCCTCTCCCCACCTTCCCCTCTTCTCTCCCTCCAGATATATGGCCCTGAATTCAACCAGGTCTCTTCCTCCTTTTGCAAACGAAAATTAAGATTTCTGTTTTTTATGTATTGGCTCCAGATCGTTTTGGAGAATTCAAAGCTATGGGATTGTTTGGTACCTGGATTGCTTACAGTATATATAACTCAATTAGTAGATGTCGTTATAAACACTTTTCAAAAACAGAATTTAATGTTCTATTTTTTTTGGCTGCACCCTTGGCATGTGGAAGTTCCTGGGCTAGGGATGGAACCCACACAACAGCAGTGACCCATGCTGCTGCAGTTACAACACCGGATCCTTAACCTGCATCACCAGAGGAGAACTCCTAAATTTAACATTTTAAAGTGAGGTTGTAGGAGTTCCCGTCATGGCTCAGCAGAAATGAATCTGACTAGTATCCCATGAGGACGCAGGTTCAATCCCTGGCCTTGCTCAGTGGGTTAAAGATCCAGTATTGCTGTGAGCTTTGGTGTAGGTCGCAGACTCAGCTCGGATCTGACGTTGCTGTAGCTGTGGTATAGGCCGGTGGCTACAGCTCCAATTTGACCCCTAGCCTGGGAATTTCATATGCCACAGGTGAGTCCCTAAAAGAACAAAATTTTTTTAATTAAAAAAAAATAAAAAACATAAAGTGAGGTTGTAAATCAGAAGGCAGTAGATGCAGCAGGCCTTTTGAAATGGAATATTTTATCTGTGAGTTTCCTAGAAGATCAGGAAACAAATACCTTGCGATGCACAGCTTTAATTGATAAAAAAAGAACATCCAAGTTCATCTGAGGAGCCAACTCTTCCTGGCATTTTTAGGGAAGAGAATTGACATGAATTCTTTGGTTTTTTTTTTTTTTTTTTTGGCTTTTTGGCTTTTTGCCTTTTCTAGGGCTGCTCCCACGGCATATGGAGGTTCCCAGGCTAGGGGTCTAATCAGAGCTGTAGCCACTGGCCTATGCCAGAGCCACAGCAATGAGGGATCCAAGTCACATCTGCAACCTACACCACAGCTCACGGCAACGCCGGATCCTTAACCCACTGAGCGAGGCCAGGGATTGAACCCGCAACCTCTTGGTTCCTAGTCAGATTCTTTAACCATTGCACCACAACAGGAACTCCCCAACATGAAGTCATATAAATGCTGGTCAATGCTTTTAGACAGTTTTATGAAAGGTATAAGATCCATATGGCAGCGGCTCAGGTCACCTCGGAGATGGGTTCCATCCTTGGCCTGGGGCAGTGGGTTAAACGATCAGATCACAGATCACAGCTGGAGCTCGGATGCAATCCCTGGCCTGGGAACTTCCGTATGCTGCAGGTGCAGCGATAAAGAAGAAAGAAAGAGAGAGAGAAAGAAAAGGAAGGAAGGAAAGGAAGGAAGGAAGAAAGAGGGAGGGAAGAAGGAAGGAAGAAAAACACAGATTACTGGCCCAACCAAGGCCCACTGATTCAAGGTATCCAGCAGGAGGGCTGAGGGGCCTGCATTTTCAAAGGATTCCTTCCAGGTGAGTCTGATAATCAATATGGTTTAGAAAACCCAGAGTTCCATGTCTCTTGTAACAGTCAGGTTCCTTCAAAATTCTGACACATGCTATCAATTCACAAATGAATCCTTCAACCATCTCCTGAAGTGGCAGAATATCTAGACTGTGGATTAAAAAGATAGGTACTAAAATAGATGTGGAGTTGGCTTTCTTGGTGAAAATGTTGGGGACTTGATGTTGATGTGTGCATGGAAAAAATAGGAAAAAAGTACAATTACAAACCAGCACAGAGGTCATAGGTCCTATAGCACATTGCTGGTAAACGTGTAAAATGATAGAAATTGCTATAAATGGAGTGTTTGTGTCCCCCAAATTCATATGTTGAAGCCTTACCCCCCAGCGTAATGCTATGTAGAGGTGGGGGTTAGGGAGGTAGTTAAGTTTGGATGAGATTACCAGGGTGGATCCCCCATCACAGGATTGCTACCCCTATAAAGGGATGAAGTTTCTCCCTCTTTCTCTCTCCCTCCCTCCCCGAGTGAAGACACGGTGAGAAGACAGCCATGTGCAAACTAGGAAGAGTGCTCTCACCAAACACTGGATCTGCTGGCACATTAACCATGGACTTCCTAGCCACCACAACAATGAGAAATAAGTGTATTTAAGCCACCCAATCTATGGTACCTTTGTTGTTGTCATTTAGTTTTTTTAGGGCTGCACCTGCAGCATATAGAGGTTTCCAGGCTAGGGGTCAAATCGGAGATACAGCTGCCAGTCTACACCACAGCTACAGCAACGCTGAATCCAAGCTGCGGCTGTGACCTACACCACAGCTCATGGCAATCCTGGATCCTTAACCCACTGATCCAGGCCAGAGGTCGAACCCACATCCTCATGGATACTAGTCAGGTTTGTTAACCACTGAGCCACGATGGGATCTCTTTTTTTAATGGCTGCACCCTCGGCATATGTCAGTTTCTGGGCCAGGGATTGAATCCGAGCCACACCTGAGACCTGCGCCACAGCTGTGGCAACGCCAGATCTTTTAACCCACTTCACCAGGCCAGGGATCAAACTTGTGCCTCCACAGTGACCTGAGCCACTGCAGATTCTTAACCCACTGCACCACAGTGGGAACTCATTCAGTGATTCAAAAGAAATACTGACACATGCAACAGCATAGATGAAGAAGCATTATGACAGGCCCAAGAAGGAATGATTTCACATGATTGGCAAACACAGAAATGTGACAAAGAAAACTAACTTTCATTCTATGGCTAGAAGTGATGTTGGTATTGTTACATATGTATGTGTATATATGCTTGTCTATTTCTTAGGAAAAGCAAATAGTCTCATTATGTGGTTAGGAACCAAGATTTCTAGAAAGAGAAAGGACTAGAAATCTAGAAACATAAAATACAAGAAAATAAACCCCCAAATTGGCAATAGTGGAACATCTTCAATACATATTTTTTCTTAAAAAAAAAAAGGGAAGGATTTCTAGCTCAGTCCATTAAAGGACTAGAAGAAATACCCAAACAAGAAGGATTGAATATATCTGTGCCTAGATTATGGTCTCTAAATAGCATCTCCCATGAAAAGACTAAGAGCTTTTTAAAGAAATAGCTGTTTCCAGGTATAGAACAGGAAATACATTAGATGAGCCTGAAACACCTTAGTATACTAGAAAGCAAGAAAATCATCCAAGGAGTTCCCTTCGTGGCTCAGTGGTTAAAGAACACATGAGGATGAGGGTTCAATCCCTGGCCTCACCCAGTGGGTTAAGGATCCTGGCGTTGCCGTGAGCTGAGGTGTAGGTCGAAGATGCAGCTCGGATTTGGTGTTGCTGTGGCTGTGGTGTAGGCCAGTGGCTGTAGCTCTGATTCCATCCTAAAAAGAAGAAAAGAAAAAAAAAAAAAAAAAGAGGAGAAAAATATCCAGAACTACCAGGATTATGTAATGAGGACATAGCCAATTTGAAGAGACCTATAACCAAAGTAAGCCAATTTAACATTGGAAAATTGCTACAATGGGTTGACACACACTAAATGTTAAAGTTCACAACTTCACAATATTAACAAAAATAACCAACTAAAACTTTGTTGGTTACCTTTGGAAGATATTTGGGAAATGAATCAAACATTTATCCTGCTTATTCTACTTTAGGAACTAAATGTTTTCTTTATAGACTTCTCACCAACTTAAAATGATAAAATATGAGGAGTTCCTGTCGTGGCACAGTGGTTAACAAATCCGACCAGGAACCATGAGCTTGCGAGTTCGATCCCTGCCCTTGCTCAGTGGGTTAACGATCCAGCGTTGCCATGAGCTGTGGTGTGGGTCGCAGACGTGGCTCGGATCCCAAGTTACTGTGGCTGTGGCGTGGGCTGGCAGCTACAGCTCCTATTAGACCCCTAGCCTGGGAACTTCCATATGCTGTGGGAGCGGCCCAAGAAATGGCAAAAAAAGACAAAAAAAAACAAAAAAAAAAAAGATAAAATATGAGTATCACCATTTCACAACTCCTGTCCTAATTAATGAATCTAGGTGTGATTGGGTTTTTTTGGCCTCACCTGTGACATGTAGGAGTTCCTGGGCCAGGGACTGAACCCACACTACAGCAGCAACTCAAGCTGCTGCAGTGACAACACCAATTCCTTAACTTGCTGTGCCACAGGAGAATGCCTGGGTTTGATTATTAATGGATGCTAAAATCATTAGGTGCAAGACTGATAGGGAACTTTATAAAGGATGGATTTGGATGCCAAAACCTAAACTCTGTATAATCTACGTGGGGAGAGAATGGACGTGTACGAGTATAACTGTTGTTGTACAGCAGAAATTATATTGTAAGTCAACTACACGTCAATAAAACTTTAAAAAACGAAAAAAAAGCAGAATGAAAAAATGAAAAAACAAAAACAAAAACAAATAGTGGAAATAAATCTGACTAGTATCCATGAAGATGCAGGTTTGATCCCTGGCCTCGCTCAGTGGGTTAAGGATCCAGTGTTACTGTGAGCTGCGGTGTAGGTCGCAGACATGGCTCGGATCTGGTGTTGCTGTGGCTGTGGCATAGGCTGGCGGTTACAGCTGCAATTGGGCCCCTAGCCTGGGAATCTCCATGTGCCATGGGTGTGGGCCTAAAAAAAGAGAAAAAGAAAGAAAGTACTAGCTGCATAAGCTAGAAATATCCAAAAACTTAAGACACTAGTCTATCCTTATATAGGCATAAGGTGAGTGATGTTTAATATAAAATTAATGCGCTAGTTTTCTTACTCTTTTATAACTGTGCTTTCAAAGAATTACCAGACAGTATGCTTCTCATATTGGAGAAACTGCAGTATCAGCCTATCACCACAGGTAAGTGGTTTTTTAAAAAAGTCACATTTCTAATACTGCATTATAAAATGACTTAATACTGTATAGCATAAAATTTTTATAACAACTAGTATATAGGCTAGGCTGCCATGAAGCAACCATACTGCTGCTTCATTGTTATCAGTTCATGAATCATTACACCTGCAAATAAATTTTTTTTCACATTACTATTTTCATTTTTGATGTTTAGCATTAGGAATAGTTTTCTATAAGACAATCCTGATGTATGTACTGATATGGTCTATCTTGTAAACAGATAAAACTTTGGCAGTACAGTACAATAAATTTTAACTTTTTTTCCAATTAAGAATGCAGTAAATGATAGATATACAAACTGTTAATTGACTGTTTATCAGCAAGACTTCTGGTCAACAGTTGATTATTAGTAATTTGGGGTGAGTCAAAAGTTTTATGTGGATTTGATTAAATGGGGGTCGGCATCCAAAACCCCCCTAAGTTGTTCAGGGGCCAGCTGCATATAGAAAGACATGAAACCAATGGGTCTCTCACTCCATTCCAATGAGTGTATTTATGTGACACTGTGCAAAGAAAGACTAAATCTACTGTGGACTTCCTGAGAGCTAAGTTATCTGGGTAGTGTTTATGGCCAAGAAAACACAAAAACTTGGGAGTTTCGTTGTGGCTCAGTGGGTTAAGAACTGGACATAGTGTGAGGATGTGGGTTTGATCCCTGGCCTTGCTCAGTGGGTTAAGGATCCGGCCTTGCCACAAGCTGAGGCTTGGGTCCAGCACTGCTGTGGCTGTGGTGTAGGCCAGCAGCTGTAGCTCCAATTGAACCCCTAGCCTGGGAACTTCCACAGGCTGCAGGTATGGCTGTAAAAAGAACGAACAAACAAAACAACAAAAGATATGAAAACATGTTCAACCTGAGACAAAGAAATGCAAGCTGCCATTTTTTCACATTATCAGATTAGCAAAAGTTTGATGGAAACAGGAAAAAAACACACTCATACATTTATTTTTCGCAGGTGTATAAATAGTTGCAACCATTTTGGATGGCAACATTTATTAAAATTAACATAGCATACACTCTGACCTATCAGTATTCACTACAAGGAACTTGTACATTCTGAATATACTTGAAAAAGCATGTGTGACATGTATTTATTTTCATAGTGGCATTTCTTGTATTATCAAAGATGAGAAATAAAATGAGCACTGGGAGCATATTCATGTCACAGAAAGCTACCAAAGCTTTTCAAGAGTAATATGGAAATGTTGTTACCCATTATTATATGGTGCAGTATCTGTGTAAATTTGATACAAATATATAATCAAATAGAAAGATAAAATTTAATATAAACTGAATGCATATATATGAAAGTGTATATGTATGCAGCTAATATTTTCTGGAAGGTTATAAAACAATAGTGGTTACCTTTCAGGAGGCAGTGGGAAGTCTTTTCACTTTAAATCATCCCGTTGCATTTACATCTCAAGGAGCAGAGCTGAAGCACCAATCTGCTTCCTTCTCCCCATCCTTGCTTACCCAACTGAGAAAGAGGCAGTGCAGATCCTGAGTTTATTTCAGGAACCACTTGAGTTCTGTGTTTATAAATACATCACTGGAGGATACAGATCAGTGGCTCTCAGCTCTGAAGTTACATTCAAAGGCCTTAAAAAAACCCCAAACCCTGGTAGTTTGGTCCAACCCCAGAGAATCTTTTTTTTTTTTTTTTGGTCTTTTTAGGGTTGCATCTGCGGCATATGGAGGTTCCCAGGCTAGAGGTCTAATCAGAACTGTAGCCATCGGCCTATGCCACAGCAATGAGGACCCACTGAGCGAGGCCACAGATGGAACCCACAACCTCAAGGTTCCTAGTCGGATTTGTTTCTGCTGTGCCATGACAGGAACTCCCAGAGATTCTTAATTTAGTATGTGGTGCAGCCTCAAATGGGATTTTTAGAAACTCTAGGTGATTCTAGAACCACCAGTACATATGACTGATTATTCCTCCATGACAAATAACGCTTAGCAGGCTATGTGATACCAAGAATCAAGCGTCTGAGACCACAGGCAGAGTCACCAGCACAACCTGCCGACATTAGGAATTTGAGGCCAAAATAAAGGACACATCGATAGGCCACACTGCTCATCCTGTGTGAACACTTACTTTTTTTAAAAGTTATAAATAATTAGTTTAAGGAACACTGTCCTCTCACACTAGCCTTTTAACAAATTTAAAAAAAGATATCAATACACCTCAATATTATATATGCCATGAAAGCCCATGTTGTTCTGTTAAATTCTGTGTCAGCCACCTTGTCAAAGATTCATATCTTGGCAGTGTTTTCTTAGAGTGAGTATTAGGTAAATATTTCTGAAGAATCAATTTAACAAGCAAGTTTCTCTTATTAATTCTATGATTAGCTTTCCCATTAAGCCAGTTTACAGCCATGTAAAATACGTATTTGTGCAAGAATATAGCTGACCCAAAGGAAGGGAAAAATAGCAAATTCCAGAAATAACTGCTACATAAATATTCACAAACTTAGACATGCTATATACAGCTGCTATCATTTAGGCAGGGTTTCTTAGATTAAATGACTTATACAAAGAAAAATTTTCTTTTCGAGTGTAAAATGCACACACACACACATACTCTCAAGGTGAGCTCACTCTTAGAGTCCTAACGGACACAGACTTCATCTTCTAAATATAACTTCTAATTAATATAGTAAAATGAGCTCAACTTGAGGGTCTTAACAGTTTTAGTTTTCAAAATATAACTTGAATATAGAATTCCTTAAAAGTAGTATCTGAAGTTAGCCATCATATATATTTTTATTTTATTACAAGATATTTTAAAATTTAAGCAGATACAATTGTGACAGAAAACCAGCTTCATACCAAAAATACACTTTCAATTACTTTATCAAGCAAATAAAAACAATCTTAATTTATTTGCTTTTCCTAGAAGTTAATATACAGTAAAAATTGAATATTGTACAAGACAGACATGTAATTAAGCATACAAAAAAAACATGTATTGAATGTTCAGAAACAAAAGTTAAAATAAATAGCAATGATAAAACTTTGAAAAAATAATGCACATTTCAGTTGTGGAAAATACGATTCTTAATTATATATACATAGTTACACTTAATAGAAAGCCATCTCTTTGAAATTGCACAAAACATGGGACCAATAAAGCATAATTTTTATGGCACGTAATACTATAATCCTAAGGGGTTTGTTGCTTCATCCAGGATATAAAACACTTAGGTTTGTAATAATAATAAAAGGTATGCAATATCACTGGCAAAAGATGGTCTTCTTCAACTCGCATTAACCTGCAGTAAACCTACAAAACTCTGTACAGGAAATCTCAGAAAAAAAATATTAAACAATTATTGTGCCCACCCCATGTGGACTAAGCAGCCAAAAATGGGCTTCAAAGTAAATGTGGTGGGACATGTTATATTTTTGATACTTTTTTTATACTAAAGATCATTACTTCTTTCCAGAAAAACACTTTTTGTTTAACCATGATTGGCAATCTCAGCACACACAAAAAGTCTTGGCAAAATGGAACGAGTTTCTCCTCACCTTGTTTTCATGAATAAAATATTTCAGGAGGTAAGAATTTACAGCAGAAACATTAATACTCAACTCACTTACAACTTATCAGGAGTGTTATTTCATCTTTTAAAACCCTGTTTTAAACTTCTCTGTAAGAAAATCAAAGGTAATGTTCCCATTTGTCTTATGGCACAGCCCTCAAGTCAGAGAAAAATACACTTTGGGGAACCAGAAAAGATTGCACAAAGGTTAGGGGCAACCTGAAAACCTCTTCGTGAGAAAACACTTGAGTCCTCTAGGGTAATAAAAAAATATGTGCAAACTTAATTACAAATATTTACATTTCAAAGCAGAATCATGAGTTAGCTATGTAGCTGCTCAATACCAATGATTCACAGGCATTTCAAAAGGTGTGATAATGTGTCCACATATTTGTGTCCACACTTGAATGCATAGAATACAGAAAAGATTATGGTTCTTCAGTCTGTTGCCTATCATCTCTATAACAAACTTGTTTACATTTTGAAAGCTGTACAACCAGAAGGGTTGAGCAAATACTTTTATTATCTCACATAAAATATCCTTTAAGTACTACTGATTTCACTCATTTGTTCAACAACTTGTCCTAAAATCTCATCAACTACATCAACATCATAATTCACTTGCTGAAGATCGAGATCAGGTACAATCATGGCCAGCAGCTGTCCTACGTTAACTCGAAGAGATCGAAGTTTGAGGCTGCAAATACAAATATTACACCTATTAGATGAACATTATAATTACACAGTCTAATACTCATGTAAGGCTTAAAATTTAAGAGAAACATTAAAACCAATCTCTGTACGATGATATACAAACTAAAGGAAAAGCAAAACTTCCTCGAGGAAACTGGATTTAATAATTCACTTAATTCATAATTTAATAACGACATGTTTATCTACTGGTAAGTAAAGTCTCATAAAACTAGTGGCTCTTTTTGGTTTCAACTAATACAATTCTTAAAAATTTATTTATTTATTTATTTATTTATTTAACTTCTTTTAGGGCCACACCTGTGGCATATGGAAGTTCCCGAGCTAGAAACTAGTTGCTGGCCTATGCCACAGCAACAGCAAAGCGGAGCAGAATCCGAGCTGTGTTTGTGACCTACACCACAACTCACAGCAACACCAGATCCTTAACCCAGTGAGCGAGGCCAGGGATAGAACCCACATCCTTATGCATTCCTAACTCAGGAGCCACAACGGGAATTCCAACCAATAAAATTTTAATTTGAGAGTGGAGAAAATACAGACTGGTAAAATACGTAATTACAAGAGGTTATTTATAATTGAAAATCTTGTTATTACCTGGAAAACAGGAGTGATAAACTGGGTAAGAACACCAGTCTAAGAATAAAAATGTATTTCTTTGCAGGTCTACATTTAGTTTAGATACTAGGATCTTTCTACAATGAAATCTCTGAAGGGGCAAGATGCTCATCCTTGGGTTGACAAAAATGCACAAAAATGTGATTTTAAACATGTTTTGTAAGCTTGTGCTAAGATCCCATGGACTGTCGATAACACTTTACGTCATTCCTACACCAGTCTCTTTTTTGTCCATGCTTTCCCACTCACCTTTGACCACAGGCCCATTTCCCCATGAAAAGCAGACAAAAGCCCAGCAGGACCCCATCATCTCTTTGACCTCACCAGCCTTTCTTTAAGTTTCTCTGTCCTGGCTAACTCCTCCTGTCCACAAGATGCATCACAGATCCCTGCTGTCGTGTACGCAGCAGCACTCAGAGAGCTACTGTAAGCGCCATGTGCGATTTTAAATATTCAAATAGCCACATTAAAAAGTAAAATGAAACAAATTTCAGTTACATAAAACATACTATTTCATCATATAATCAAAACATTGAGGCATCGTTCTGTACTAGGGTGTCAAAATCCAGCATGTTATTTTATCTTTGGCTGAGCCCGAGGTATGTGGAAATTCCCAGGTCAGGGATTAAACCTGCACCACTGCAGTGACAATGCCAGATCCTTAACTTGCTGTGACACAAGAGAACTCCAATGACTACCTAGATTTCAAGTGTCAGTGACAAAATGTGGCTATACCGTCTGTGAAGTACAGATCTAAAAGATCATCAGTTACTCTAAGTTTGGTGGGCAAGTGAATCATTTGGGAGATTGCTTAAAAGTTTCCAATTTCAAAACTGCACTATGGCCCAAGGACCTGCATTTTTACAAGCACCAGGTGGGATTTTTTTTCTGACCCCTTGCCCTCCATGCTTATGTGTACTAATCCAATCATCCTATTTCTATGAATAGATTTAATGAAGTCCTTCAAAAACTTAAAAACAAACAATTAATGTCAAATGAGGATGGTAGGAGAATATTTCTCAACATAGTACCTGTTAGGTATCAAATCTTATTATATTAGCAGGAAGAGTTGCACAGTTTTAGCCCTTACTGGCTGACTTTGTTGGTTTTTTTCCCTATAATGACTTTTTGAATGGCAAATTATCAAAAGACCACCAACACTGTCAGAATCCCAAGCCCATTTAATATATCTTACTGAGAAAGAGTAGTCATTCATTTGCTATTTATTTTATTTTCACAGAGCTTTGTCCTAATTAATCACCTACATACTATGGCAACTTTTAGTAATTTTGTAATTTCCTTAAAGTTAAAACTGGTGAAGGCATATAGTAAAATGACATAGCAGACCATAAAGAAATGGTGCCAAGTACAGAATAAAAGAAATCAAGGTGAAAAAAGTTTGAGTTTCATTGTCTTCTAGTCAATTGCCTAATTCGGCCCATTATTCAATACTTGGCTCAATTTTCCCTTTTTCCCTCAAAACATTCAAACCACTCGGAACCATCAGAGCTTTATTCCTTTGAAATTCCTATTTCATTTAAGTGAAGTTCACTAAATTGGTAATTCTTTGAAGGGAAGGATGACGACCTGGCCTTCTTTTGTGTCTCTGTCTGTCATGATGTGGGATCACAGGAGTCAGTAACTTCCGATGAACAATGTCTGCTGTGTGCTAGCAAACAAGCATCATGATAACCAGAACTGCAGCCCTCGTGAAATGCCTCATTTACCTTTCCCCATCAGTATAATTTACAGACTCCTCGATGTTACTTGAAGTTGACACATCTGCTCCTATCTGTTGACTTGTAGATTTTAATCGTTCAATCTCATTTTTCAGTTCTTCACACTGCGAACGGATTTGTGATTTTTCCATTTCCAGTAATTCAACCTGACAAAAAATTAATTTTATAACTAAAATTTTAAAATGTTAATGTCAAAGTGCAAATTTAAGCTAAAAAATAAAGGAAGCCCTGCTTGACGAAAATTATCATAAAAAAATTAAGACATCTACCTCCCCCCCAAAACAAAACACACACCAAAAACACTATCTTTCTATAAATAAATAAAGCTTCCTTTGTTTAGTTTCACTTCTCTAACTTTTTACATTAAGAGAATAAAAAAATGTTAATTAAACCTTAACAAAAAACAAATGGGACCTAACACTGAAAAACCAAGATAAAAAAGCCTATTTATACATATGACTGATACACTTTGGGGCACACCTGAAACTAATACAACAGTGTAAATCAACTACATTCCAATAAAATTAAAATTAAAAAAGATTAAAATGCCTAAATAAAAAAAAAGCCTGAATTATGTTGTCATAGTGACTTTCACTTCTTGCACACTCACCAGCTATAACAGAAAGTTCGTATTTATTTTTATATGGTTTGTCATCTAGCTCCTGAGCCAATACATCAAGAGAAATATTTAAACGAGCAGTTATGGCAGCAGTATTTCCAGGAAGAAGGGGCAGTTTGGTATAGTACCATTATGTCATTTCCAAACTCCCCATTTTTTGTGTGTGTTTTTAGGGCCGCATCTGCAACATGTGAAAGTTCCCAGGCTAGGAGTCGAACTGGTGCTGCAGCTGCCGGCCTATGCCACAGCCACAGAAACGCCAGATCTGAGCCTCATCTGTGACCTAAACCACAGCTCACGGCAACGCCAGATCCTTAACCCACTGAGCGAGGCCAGGGATGGAACCTGAGTCCTCATGAGTACTAACTAGTTAGATTCATTTCCGCTGAGCCACGATGAAAACTCCTCCACATTCCTTTTAGCAGAGAAAGTCTCCATTCAAACACCACATAAATATAAGACGTATTTTTTAAAAGGAGCTACTCAAATCTGAATTGATGGTGCCTTCTTCCTCAGTAAAAGAACTCCCAAGTAAAGTCTATATTCCCAAGGTATCTTTGGCCAGGTGACTAAGTTGTAACAAATGGCAGGTAAGCAGCTTTCAGGAACTGCCACCCTTTCTTTCCTGCTATGGTATGTGGACAGATATGCTAGCTAGACCTCAAGAGCCATCTCAGACCACAACTGCAGGTCGAGAAGCAAACAACAATGTAGAAGAAGCCCGGGTCTCTGATGACTATGCAGCTGCTACTGTTATTTGAGGCTTTATGTCACCTGCAAAAGAAACTAATGGTACCTAACACAGGGTATGTCTATAAAATGAGGTATCATCATCTACCTTGTATAGTTATTTATCAGACCTGGTCCTCATCCATTAAATTCCAGCAATGCCCATCTTCTCACGACATTTTAAGAACCAAAGCTGCCCTGTACATTTCCACATGCCCCCAGGAGGACCAGTCCCAGTTGAGAACCAGTGGATAAGCAGTTAACACCTTGAAATACTGTTAAGTGATTTATTCCAATCCAGCAACTAACAGTTAAGGTTTAGAGGCCCCTGGACTCCCACGACTCTCATTATGCTGAATGATATAACTCACCTCACTTTTATACTGGTCCCTCTCAATACTGCATTTGTCCAGCTGTCTAAATACATCATCAAGCTGCACAACCATTTCGTCCATTTCACTTCTACTCTCACCACTGGAACACTGACTGCATTCAGCCTTTACATGTTTCAAAGCACTACACTGTTTTTTCAGCCTTTCTATTTCTTCCAAAGCTTGCTGATACTGAGATACTACATGGTCTGGGCTTTCAGATTTGCCATTAACACTTTCAAGTAAAAATACAGCATCAGTTTCAGTAGACTGATGGCATATCTCCTTCTTCACACATTTGTCATTCATTTCCAATATCCTCTGCTGTAACACTTTGATTTGCTCAGTAAACATATGACACTGTCTTTTATAATTTTCTTTTTCTTGGGTGACGAGAAGCAGCTCATTTCTCAGTTCATTAAACTGGCAACCAGCATCACCAGCAGATTTATCAAAGGTTTCCTGGGTTTCATGTGTCTTTCCTTCAGCTTCCACACAGGATGGCAGCATAGCTGTGTCATTTCTTACATCTATTTCATCTTCCACAGTTTCTTCCTTCTTAACGACTAAACTTGGTACTTCAGTCTGGGTGGCCGCAGTAGTTCCCTGATCGCACCTGGATGAGGAGGTGCCTGCAGAACTAGTCTGGCCACAAGGTTCATTATCACCCACAGGCTCCACCTGAACACCACTTTGTTCCATGTGACTCTGTTGCAATTTCACTTCAATATCATCATCTACTGCAGGCTTGGGAGTACTGTTTTCCTCTAAGATGATGACATCTTCATCATCATCTTTATAAGGAGAATTTTCAAATACTTGATTACTTAATTTCCGATTCTTTGCATTCAAAATTGAGGAACGAGTAGAGAGTCTCCTTTTCAGGCTGAAAAAAATTTTATATATAAAGTTTAAGATTATAAAATGTAGATATGGACAAAATAGATGACCTTGAAGTCATCTATTTTGAAATTCTAAGAAATGCCTATGCTCATTTTTTAAAAATGATGTAATACACAGTACTACCCAATGATTTAATGATGTAGAGATTATTTTCTCCTTTTACAGATGAGGAAACAAACTACTGAGACCTCTTTCAAGTACCAGACCTTATACTGCCAAACATCTCTTCATTTGAGTCCTCTGGCATTTCAATGTAACGTCTCCAAACAGAATGCCCACCAGCCACCCCAGGGCTGCTCTTTAAATCTCAGGGCTCGGCAAATGGCATTACTATTCCCATTTGCCCATCACAATTTTTATCAACATTCAGTGATAAACGTGAGCCACAAAGCAAACCAGCATGCCTATCACTCATGGAAAACACCTTCCCCTGCATTAAAAATTGTCTCATTTTCTTCATCTGCTTAGTTTTCTGTGAATTTATCACCAATTGATAACTTTTGCACCACTTGGGTTATTTGTATTGGTTTGCTATTTGGGCCTTATGTGTTAAGACCTCATTACTCAAGAAAAATCCCCCCCCCTTTTTGTCTTTTTTGCCTTTTCTAAGGCCACACCCGTGGCATATGGAGGTTCCCAGGCTAGGGGTCCAATTGGAGCTGCAGCCACCGGCCTACACCAGAGCCACAGCAACGCCGGATCTGAGCCATGTCTGCGACCTACACCACAGCTCACAGCAACGCCGGATCCTTAACCCACTGAGCAAAATGTGAAATTTTGCATGGTGAAAATATCTTTATTCGCCTCTCAAGTTCATTGCTGGTTTGATTTTCATATGTACTCCCAGGTTGGAAATTAAATTACTGTCTCAAAACTTTAAAATTCCATTGTTATCTACCATTCACTGTTTCTGAAATTCTGATTCCTGATCTTTCGATCTTCTGCACTTAGCCTGTGTTTTTGCTCTCTGAAAAAAAAAATCTTTCCCCAGGTGCTGTAAAATTTCATGATGATGTTTCTTATCTTTTTCCAGTCATTATGCTGTGTATTTAGTGGAAATTAAGTCTGTCTTACATTTTTTTCCTCCCCTTTGTTCTTCCCATTCTGACATTTGGCCCCTCCAGTAGGTTGTCTCTTCTTTTCTCTATCTTCCGCCGGTTTAGCTTTCCACTCTAAGAGACTGATTTGTACACCTGCCCACCTCCCAAGAAATTTCATGTAGTTTCTTCTACTCCCTTTGTTTCAGGCTTGTACATCTAGGAGTCCTTGGCTATGGTTATATTTCAGACTAAAAGCAGTGAGGTCTGGGTGTGTGATCCCAAGGGTGCTTAAGCTGTCATCACTACCTAGGGCTTTTCTCTTGGGAGCCCAATGAAGGGAGGTAGGGAGGAGGGTTTCTTGCCATTCAGTATTCAAACTTTCCCTTACTCCTTCTTGTTTTTTGTTTTGTTTTTTTTGTTTGTTTGTTTGTTTTGTCTTGTGTCCTTTTAGGGCCGCACCCAAGGCATATGGAGGTTCCCAGGTTAGGGGTCTAATCAGAACTGTAGCCGCCGGCCTATGCCAAAGCCACAGCCATGCTGGATCTGAGCTGATCCGAGCTGTGTCTGCAACCTACACCACGGCTCACGACAATGCTGGATCCTCAACCTACTGAGCGAGGCCAGGGATCAAACCCACCTCCTCATGGTTCCTAGTTATATTTGTTTCCACTGCGCCACGACGGGAACTCTGCTTACTCCTTCTATTTCCAACACTGGCTCACCCACATCCCCAGCAATAAAAACTCTTTCAGAAAGTAAACTCCCTACCTCTGACAGAGAAGGAGAAACAGCACTGCCAGACTTTGCAGGTTGGGAAGAGGCCAGGGATCAAACCCGCAACCTCATGGTTCCTAATCAGATTTGTTAACCACTGAGCCATGACAGGAACTCCTGTTTTGCTTTTTACGGCCCCACCCTCGGTATATGGAAGTTCCAGGCTAGGGGTTGAATAGGAGCTGTAGCTGCCACCCTATACCATAGGCACAGCAACATGGGATCTGAGCTGAGTCTGCGACCTACACCGCAGCTCAAAGCAATGCTAGATCCTTAACCCACTGATCAAGGCCAGGGACTGAACCTGAAACCTCATGGATATTAGAGTCATTTCCACTATGCCACAAAAGGAACTCCCACCTACTTGTCTCTCTTAAGACTTAGTTTAGGTATCCCTTTCCACAGACTTTGTTTCTATGAATTTGAGAATATAGGCTTTAAAAATTAATGAAATATCTCTATTCTCCCACTTTGATGACAGTCACTTCCAAAAGTCTTTCTGTAAACGTTACAGATTTTACTTTTCCTTACTTTGTCTGGAACCATCTTTATGAAGAAAAGCCAAGAATATTATAGAAACTAAAAAAAAAAAAAAAAAAAAAAAATCACACATTCTCAATTAAGTAGCAATCCTGCTACAAAATAAGACCTCAAAATGTAGGCTATAAATAGCAAGCTATTTCAAAATATGCTCTCCTTGATGTATATATGCATAAAGGCAGTTATTTCTTTCCTGAATTTTCAAAAATCAAACTTTTGAGAATTTGATGAAGGCTACAAAATCTCTCAGAGCACCTGGCCCCACTATTTCAGAGAATCTTCTTTCGACAAACAAATATCAGATGGAGTCAGTCCAAAAGTACTAGTTCACTGACAGCATGCTCTTTTTCCTTCCCTTGCATTCATTCTATTCCCTTTAATGGGCCGCCTGTGCAAAGTACTGCTTTTAGAATTTCAGGAACCAGCCTAAATAGCACCAAATCATAAAGCCTTCCCTCAGCATTCTGGTCAAGAGAGCTAACTGTCCAATTCAGGTATCACTCATACACCTTCCTTTTGTTTTCTTCTCCACCCACCTATCCAAAGTCCACGATAGCATGGCTATGCTAAGAACTTATGGGTCACACCTGACATCAGAGTGCTGCACTGCTAATAACTGCTCCTGTGGTTCTTGACTTAAATACTGATAACCTTAGAAGCAGGAATTTTCATCCTATACAGAATTTTAAAGCGATGACAATTTCAACAACTTTCACAACAAAAACAGTATTCTTTTAACTGATTTAAACAGGTAACATAAGTGCGGTGGGGTTAAGTTTAGACAATAAAAGCAAAGTAACTTGTCCTTAAGACTTTCCATATGCACATAAACACTCTTTTAGAAGTGCATAAAGGTGTCAAGTAAAGGCTGTTTAATATTCATTCCCCAAATGGAAAAACACATTTTAGCCACTGACCTGTTACTCTCAGGTTCAGACTGGGGTGAACCTCGATGATTATTTATAAGTCTCATCGTGTAAGTATTTGCTGCTTCTGAAAGATGTCCTCTTGGAACACTTTCCTTAACGGGAGAAAAACTTTGACTCGAGACAGGGGTTGTTGGAAAAAAGAGTTCGGTAGGAATCTGTTGAGGGGGAGAAATACTGATCTTAAAGGAAATCTTTAAAGGTGTCACGTTCTAAACACAAGATTTTCTCTCCCCATCCCCCTAGGCCAGAGGCACTGAGAACTATCCTAAGCATGCAAACTCCTCATGCTCCACCAGAGGGTGACAAACACAGGCAGAGAGCCAAAGCCAGCCTGAAAATGAGCTGAAGAATGGCTTTACATTTTTAAAGGGACGAACAAAACAGCAAAACAAAGACTATGCCACAGAGACTGTACATGGTCACAAAGCCTAAAATATTTACTCTGATCTTTTACAAAAAGTTTTGCTGATTCAGATGATATAATGAACTTACAGAGACATAATAAAAACCTACTTCCCTAACAGAAACTGTAGATAGTCATAAAGATACTGCCTTTAAAACCCAAAGTAAGCCCACTGTTTTCTCCCAGTTCCATTCTGATTCTTAAACTCTCAGCTTTTCCTTAAGAAAACATTCCAGGAGTTCCCATTGTGGCTCAGTGGTTAGCAAACCCAACTAGCATGCATGAGGGCACAGGTTTGATCCCTGGCCTTGCTCAGTGGGTCAAGGATCCAGTGTTGCTGTGAGCTGTGGTGTAGGTCACAGACATGGCTCAGATCCTTTGTTGCTCTGGCTGTGGTGTAGGCTGGTGGCTGCAGCTCCAATTCGACCTCTAGCCTGGGAACTTCCATGTTTCAGAAGCAGCTCTAAAAAGACAAAAAAAAAAAAAAAAAAGAAAGGAAGAAAACATTCCAATGTAGTGATAAGCACACGTACACAACTGCGGCAAACCATAACTTCTTACACAAGAAGTACAACTCCCTACTCATATACTCAGAAAAAGCTCCTTAATACCATTAAGTATTAAGAAATAGGGAGTTACCATCGTGGCTCACTGGTTAACGAATCTGACTAGGAACCATGAGGTTGTGGGTTTGATCCCTGGCCTTGCTCAGTGGGTTAAGGATCTGGTGTTGCTGTGAGCTGTGGTGTAGGTCACAGATGTGGCTCGGATCCGGCATTGCTGTGGCTGTGGCGTAGGCCGGTGGCTACAGCTCTGATTCGACCTCTAGCCTGGGAAACTCCATATGCCGCAGGAGCGGCCCAAGAAATGGCAAAAAAGACAAAAAACAAAAAACAAACAAAAACAACAACAACAACAAAAAAAACAGGGATATGGGATTAAGAGATAAAAACTACTATGTATAAAATAGATAAGCAAAGGATATACTGTATAGCAGAAAATAATAGCCATTATTTTATAATTACTTTACTGGAGTATAATCCATAAAAAATTTTCTTTTCGTCTCTTTTGCCTTTTCTAGGGCGGCTCCTGCGGCATATGGAGGTTCCCAGGCTAGGGGTCTAATCAGAGCTGTAGACGCCAACCCACGCCAGAGCCACAGCAACTCGGGATCTGAGCTGTGTCTGTGATCTACACCACAGCTCACAGCAAAGCCAGATCCTTAACCCACTGAGCAAGGCCAGGGATCAAACCCGCAACCTCATGGTTCCTAGTTGGATTTGTTAACCACTGAGCCACGATGGGAATGCCTATATAAAAATTCTGAATCACTATGTTGGACACCTAAAACTAATATTGTGAATCAACTATACTTCAATTAAAAAGAAAGAGAAATAAAGACAGAGGGAGGGAGGTAGGGAGGAAGGGGGGGTGGGAACATGGTAGCTTTGGTCCACATCAGTACTAGAATGTGGTTCCCTGGGTGTTTCTATGAATTTTTCCTTGACTGCTTACCTAACAGTAAGATTTTTAAAGGACTATCTGCCTGTCCTCAGAAGATGCCCAACTTAATAATAAAATCAAACAGCTTGAGTGAAGTTGCTGAGTTAGGAAGTCAGGCTTGGGAAAGAGTAAGAAGGGGTAAGAAAGGAGAATGTGAATTAAATGAACAAGATTGCTTCAATTTGTTATGAAACTCCTAAGCTTAAAATTGAGCATTTATTAATCATAATCCAATACAAGACACGGCTATAAAATGGAAGACTTAATTACCCGAGGGATTGTTTCTGATAGTTTGGTCCTGGATTTTTCCTTGTCTCTTAAAAAAAAAAAAACAACAGAAAAAGAATAATGAACATATTTAAATTTACCTCATTATTATTTTTCAATTCTGTTTTCAAATGACATACCTGCATTTCACCAAGTCACTCAGATATGTACACTGAACTTTGCTTCAATTTCATTATAATCAGTGCGAAGTCCTTAGGCAAGTAAATACCTTCCGGGGTATTATCTCCCACTTAGTCTGCCTCAAGCTTTCCACACCCACTGGCATTATTCTCAGACTTTGAAGGCAAGTATCACACAGGCTTGTGACCAGTCTTTTCCTTTTTAGGGCCCCACCTGCAGCATATGGAGGTTCCCAGGCTAGAGGTCTAATCGGAGATGCAGCTGTCAGCTTACACCACAGCCACAGCAATGCCAGATCCAAGCTTCGTCTGCAACTGACAGCACAGCTTGTGGCAACACTGGACCCTTAACCCACTTAGTGGGGCCAGGGATGGAACCCACATCCTCATAGATTCTAGTCGGGTTCATGCTGCTGAGCCACAATGAGAAATTTTTTTTTTTTTTTTTTTTTTTGGTCTTTTTGCAATTTCTTGAGCCGCTCTCGCGGTATATGGAGGTTCTCAGGCTAGGGGTCCAATTGGAGCTGTAGCCACCGGCCTACACCAGAGCCACAGCAACGCGGGATCCGAGCCGCACCTGCAACCTACACACCACAGCTCATGGCAATGTCGGATCCTTAACCCACTGAGCAAGGGCAAGAATCGAACCTGCAACCTCATGGTTCCTAGTCGGATTTGTTAACCACTGTGCCGCGACAGGAACTCCTCCCTGTTTTTTTTTAAACTTCCAATCCTGCTACTGGATTTACTTCCAAGAACAGTGCATTATAAGTCAAAACCACCCAGAAGACCTTTGTGAACTTGGCCTTCGTGTGGAGGACACAAACGCCTATCATTCACCATGGGTCACTATCATTACCCAGCTTCCTTCTTATTATGCCCATTCACAGACTGACTCTAGTTAAGCTGAACAAAGCATCATTCCCTACCCAACAAATCTTACCCCTCCTTCAAGGCGTAGTAAAAAACATCCTTCATGAACGTCCCTGACCCATTTTCCCATCCCCAGTCAGAAGTAATTCCTCCTTCTGGCTTCCTAACAGGCCTAGATCATGCCTTGTATGGGAGTTGGTAACTTCAAGTTGGTAACACACACCTCTCACTTTCCCCTGTTGGACTATGAGCTCACAAAAGGCAGTGTTCACTTATGCTTCATCAGTGTGTAGTCCAAAAAGACAAAACTATTTTGTACATAGGACAGCAATAAACAGGTGAAGAAAAAAAAAAAAAAAAGAAAAAACCCAGGTACCCACAGTATAAATTTTAAAAAGCACTTCATGTTACGTGTTACACCTCATACCTTTTTTTGAGTTAAAATTTTTTGGGGGGTTATAATCTTTTCAGCTATACCACCTTTATCTTAGAGAAGCATCAACTAATGCTGTAGACACACCACTGCTGACCATTTGGGTATTATTTTCCCACCACACATGAAGACAACACTCACTTCTTTTTGTAGGTTTTTTCATAAGTGGGATGCACCAAATCTTCATCTTCAGGTTCTTCTGGAACATCACAATTTCTAGTCAGAAAAATCACATGGGAGCAACACGTCACCAGCGCCTATTCATACATCCTGAATAGTACTTTCTGCCTTTCCAAAAAGGGTACTACCAACTATATGGTACCTGAACTGTGGGTCAGGGTTATTGGAGCAATACCATTTTTCTGGAAGTTGATCTATTCCATCTGGTAGTTTTCGCCACTTTAGACAGGAATCACATTGAACCCAGTTCTGATCAGGACGTTTCCTGTAACAAAGTAACAACTAAATATTAGCCTGGCACTCATTATACTTTCTGTATCATTGCTAACACAAAATGCCCTTATCATTTAATTCTAATCTTGAAAATTCTGTAACATAACCACTTTTGTTGGACAGTGAGTTCAATTTTTAAAATTAACAATTTCGGGAGTTCCTGTTGTGGAAATCAATCTGACTAGTATCCATGAGGACACAGGTTCAATCCCTTGCCTTGGTCAGAGGGTTAAGTATCTGGTGTTGCTGAAAGCTATGGTATAGGTCGCAGATGCAGCTTGGATCCTGAGTTGCTGTGGGGCTACGGTGTAAGCCGGAAGCTATAGCTCCCACTCGACCCCTGGCCTGGGAACCTCCATATGGCACAGGTGTGACCCTAAAAAACAGAAAGAAAAAAAAAATCAACAATTTAAGTTACCTTTGAATGTTAAAGGTGACAGGCCAATTTAAAGGCAACTTAGATGTCTTGTACAATAGCATACTAGTAAATATTTTATAATAAAAACTCAAAAACTTAAGAAAATACTACAAATGCCTTGCTCTGAAATTTATATCTTAGCATCTGCTGTGTGAAACCTAATACATTTATTAGCACAATAAACCACTCAAGTACAGAAAATAGGTAAGTTGTATAATTTAAGCAATTTTTGTAACTGCATTAAAATTTTAACCTCTACAATAGCATTATCTTTGAATAATTTAAATTTGATATTCTTTTAGTTATTAAGAAAAAGGTTTTCATATTTTTATTATTTGAAAATTACAATCATCCTGCAAAGAACTGTTGCAGACTCATTTAATATATAAAGACTCTGACTTTTAAAATCTAGTTTTAAAAAATGCAAACATAATAGATATTTGTACAATCTCCAACAATCCAGAAGTGTGTTTTTTTTTTTTGTTTTTTTGGTTTTTTTTTGCTTCTTAGGGCCAGACCTGCAGCATATGGAATTTTCCAAGCTAAGAGTCGAATAAGAGCTGTAGCCGCCAGCTACACCAATGCCGGATCCTTAACCCACTGACCAGGGCCAGGGATCAACCCTCATGGATACTAGTTGGGTTCGTTACTGCTGAGCCAGAAGAAGAACTCTCTCAAGTTTATAAAGCAAACATAAACCCCTTGTTCAGGAGGTTATCATTGTTAACTTTTTAAATCCTGGCAGAAATGTTCCATGCTTATAGAAGTATACATGTGTTAATGGACACTTAAGTGTTTTTACTGAGTGTTTGTCAGGCATCCTATCTTTTTGGTTTTGGCCACACCTGTGGCAGCATCAGACCCAACCTGCTGCAGTGACAACACTGGGCCTCAAAGGAACACTCTCATCTTTCAAGGGCTACTGCTGTCTCCCCACCCCCACCCCCCCGGAATTTTTTTTTTTTTTTTTTTTTTCCTTTTTCCCAGGCTAGGGGTTGAATCGGAGCTACAGCTGCCGGCCACTGCCACTGCCACAGCCACACCAGATCCTGTCAGATTCATTGCCACTGCGCCAGGACAGGAACTCCTGCTGTTCCCCTTTTACAAATGATAAAGATGTCAAGTAACATGTTCAATATCACAGAGCTATTTAAAATATAAACTCAAACCTGGCTTTAGACTCTCGATCCTAACTACTATGCAGGACCAGAGTTTTTCAAACCATGAGACGCAAACCCTTATTGGATCATGAAATCAATTTGATGGGTTAAAGATTAGCATTTTTATTTATTTTTTTATTTTTTGGCCACACCCATGACATATACAAGTTCACAGGCCAGGGATCGATCTAAACCGCAGCTGCAACCTATGCCACAGCTGTGGCAATACCAGATCCTTAACCCATTGGGCCAGTCGGGGGATCAAACCCACACTACCACAGAGACAATGCTGGATCCTTAGCCCGCTACATCACAGCATTTTTAAAGCATCACTGCATTTCTAAGACTAGCATTTTTAAAATAAAATAAATGCTATCAACATTAAAAATATGGGTAAATACTACTTCATGAATCTTTTGTGTATATGTATAAATGCATATACTTAATCAGCATGCTGATTCGAGTTTTATTTCTTACTATGAGCTTGATTCAAAAGCTTACAAACACTGTACAATCACCATACCCTCCAATACCACATCTTGATATTATAGTCAGTTATTTTTTTTTAATGTACTTACTCTATCTCTTCGACTGGCAAATTTAGAGGATATTCTGCATTTTTCTTCACCTTCATTTCATTCCAGTAATCATTGAGCTTATCTCCTAGTGCTGTTACTGTAAGCCTTAAAAAAAGTAATAAAAAACCAAAATGGACCCAATTAAACTTAAAAGCTTTTGCACAGCAAAGGAAACAAATGAAAAAACAACCTACGAACTAGGAGAAAACCTTTACAAATGATGCAACCGACAGGGCCTTAATTTCTAAATTATACAAGCAGTTCATACAACTCAATAACCAAAAAAAACAACTCAGTTGAGAATGAGAAAACCTAAATAGATATTTCTCCAAAGATATACACAGATGGCCAACAGGCACATGAAAAGATGCTCAACATCATTAATTATTAGAGAAATGCAAATCAAAACTATGACATAAAAAGAAAAAAAAAAAAATTGGAGTTCCTGTCATGGCTCAGAGGAAACACAACTGACTACATCCATGAGGATGCAGGTTCGATCCCTGGCCTTGCTCAATGGGTTAAGGATCCGATGTTGCTGTGACCTGTAGTATAGGTCACAGATGCAGCTTGGATCTGGTGTCACTGTGGCTGTGGTGTAAGCCGGCAGCTACAGCTCCAATTCGAGAGCCTCCATATGCTGCAGGTGTGGCCCTAAAAAAAATAAAAAATAAAAACTACGATGAAGTATCACTTCATCCCAGTCAGAATGGCCATTATCAGAATGTCTACAAATAACATGCTAGAGAGGATGTGGAGAAAAGGGAGCCCTCCTACACTATTGGTGGAAATGTAAACTGGTGCAGCCGCTATGGAAAACAGGATAGAGGCTCCTTAAAAAACTAAAAACACACAGTTCTCATGTGGTGCAGCAGGTTAAGGATCCAGCACTGTGGGATCAGTACAGGTCATAAACCTTCTTTCTTATAATGTATTCACAGGTTCACTACCAAAATTATGTGGTCTCTTAAAATCTTTAGCCATTGTATAAGACGAGTGCCACCACTTCCTTAAATGTTTGAATTTATGAGGTGGGAAATTTTTAAAAATTTGAATAAAGTTGAAAGTAATGTGCCCGTATCATGTAAAACGGTAAAAATTTGTTCATGCTATTCCTGTGATGTTTTCTTTCTTTAGATCCTGTAGTAATGTCCTTTTCATTTCTGATATTGACTATTGCTTTTTCCTTTTTTTCCTAGTCTTGCCAGATGCTTACAGGCTAGATTTATCTTATCTGATTATCAATTTATTGTCTTCCAGAACCAAATGCAGTCTTCTTTGTTAGTTCTGTGCTACCTAAGCCTGATCCTTTGTCAACCTGAGGAATGTTACATTGGATTTACATGATACTGAACCTACCAGGTGAGAGCAGGAAGACACAGGTCCTGCAGGTACTCTGTTCTTTGGCTGGAGCCCACTGGCCTCCCTGAGGAGCTCTAGCTCTCAGGCCATGCTTTTCCCTCCATGAGTCTGCTGCTGACTCCAGCAGCCTGGGACCTCCAGCAGCAGAAACCAGTTTCAACGTGTTTGCACCCTTAGGCAAAAATAGGTCTCTACAGAGCAGCTCCAGCCCAAGCCTGCCCACACCCACACCCCCTGACAACAGCAGGCCGCTTCTACAGACCCAAAGTGGCTAGGCCTCCTGGCAAGTTTCTTGCCATGGCAGTTAGCTTAGTCCTGCCTGTCACAACCTTTACAAAGAGATCTGAATCTCTGACTTCAGGGACCAGGGACCTTCTTCTAGCTGTTTTATTGTCTACTCTCTTTTTTTTTCTTGGCTGCACCCATGGCATATTGAAGTTCCTGGGCCAGGGACTGAATCCAAGCTGCAGCTGCAACCTATGCCATAGCTGTGACAACACCGGATCCTTAACCTGCTACACCATAGTGGGAACTTCCTGTCTACACTTTTTCAGCCTAGAGGTAACAGCTTCTCTTTTGTATCTGCTAGTTCTGGACATCTACTCTCCTCTTCTACCTGAGTAATCAGCTTTTACTATTCTAGTTAATAATTTCCTGTTCAAGTAGACATAGCTTCTGCCTCAAGACTATAGTCTGAATTATATATTTATTGATTTTCTTGTCTTTCCTAATTTGCTAATTTTGCTCCTTATTATTTCCCTCCTTTTACTTTATTTGAAATAAACATATAGCACTTATTTTTTTCTCCTTCCCCCATTTTTTCCTTTATGGCCATGCTAACAACATGCAGAAGTACCCAAGCCAGCGATCAAGCCCCTGCCACAGCAGCGACCCAAGCTGCCACAGTGACAATGCTGGATCCTTAACCCGATCCGCCACAACAGAACCCTTAACTTTGTCTTTATCACAAATATTTATACGAAGTTTGCATTCTACTTTGTAGTGTATGTTCATTAGGACAACTGCTTATGCTTTCCTAAATTTACAAGTAAAATTGATGGTCGTACTTATTTTCTGGCTTCTAATGACTCTAAACATGTTTCTATTTGTGATGGAGTGGAATACAGTTCCTAGAATGGAAGATGATTACGTGTTTTCTATGCAAGCCTCCCACAAAATAGAAATTCAGCTTAGAAAAAGTTATGAAAGTGTTTCCAAAATAAATTATAAAAAGTCATTAATTTAAATAGACAACATACCTGTATTCATTAGTATAATCGAAATCTTGCTTATTATGAGTTGGCTTTAGGAAATAACAGTCTATAATTCCCACTACTCCAACACCCATATTGTTTGCCTGAAAAATAAAATAAAATTGGTATTTTAAACCTAAGACATAATGCTTAAAACAATTATTTCTTGGAGTTCCCGTCATGGCTCAGTAGTTAACGAATCCGAGTAGTATCCATGAGGATGTGGGTTTGATCCCTGGTCTTGCTCAGTGGGTTAAGGATCCTGTGTTGCCGTGAGCTATGGTGTAGGTCACAGACGTTGCTCCAATCTGGCAGTGCTGTGCCTGTGGCATAGGCTAGTAGCTATAGCTGTGATTCAGCCTAGCCTGAGAACTTCCATGTGCCACAGGTGCAACCCTAAAAAGACAGACGAAACAAAACAAAGCAAGCTCTTGCCAGACTTTACAACACAGTAAATCAACTCAGTCTCATCTCAATCACCACTTTCTCTAAGAAGCCCTTTCTGATGCTCCAAGAACCAAAAAGAGCTCTGGGGGCATGTGCCATATGTATCCTATCATCTTCTTATGCTGAACATCTAGCATGGCAAATCATATCAAGTATCCAATAAATGTTTACTGAATCCACAGAATGCAAACACTAGGACCAGTGTTAAAAGTTGGTTGTAGGAGTTCCTGTCATGGCTCAGTAGTTAACAAATCCGACTAGGAACCACGAGGTTTCGGGTTCAATGCTTGGCCTTGCTCAGTGGGTTAAGGATCTGGTGTTACCGTGAGCTGTGGTGTAGGTTGCAGATTCGGCTCGGATCCCTTGTTGCCGTGACTCTGGCATAGGCCGGTGGCTACGGCTCTGATTAGACCCCTAGCCTGAGAACCTCCATATGCTGCGGGAGCGGCCCTAGAAAAGGCAAAAAGACAAAAAAAAAAAAAAAAAAAAAGTTGGAAAGTTGGTTGTAAAAGCTTACTGTTTACAAGGTAAAACTTAACCAGAAATTATATATAAAACAAATTTAACTAGGTTGGAAAAATGGATTTTGTATCTTAAGTCAAATTCGTTAAAAAAAAATTTATATTTTGTAGTAGACACATTATTTCTTTTGAACCCCAAAGCATTTGAGAAATAAGGCATATTACCAAAAAGGCATTTCCAATTATCACTGAAATTCAGAACTTGAATTATAGAATATTTCTGGCAAAAATTACTATTCTAATTATAAATGAAAATTAGCATTTTAAATTCAAGTTACAGATACCTCATCTGGTTGTCAGATTTCTGAATTTAGTTTTTGACTTAATTAGTGGCTATAAAGAAGAGCCCAACAAAGCTCTCTTAAGTTGATTCACAATATTGTATTAGTTTCAGATGTATAACACAGTGATTCAGTATTTTAATAGATCGTACTCCATCTAAAGTTACTATAAAATATTGACTATACTCCCTGTGCTGTACAATATTATCCCTTTAAGCTTATTTATTTTATACATAGCAGTTTGTACCCCTTAATCCCCTACCCCACTATCTTCACCCTCACCCCATCCCTACTGGTAACCACTAGTTTGTTCTCTGTATCTGTGAGTTTGTTTCTATTGTTCTATTCATTCACTTGTCTTATTTTTTAGATTTTACACAGGCAATAACATATAGTATTTTTCATTTTCTGTCTCACATATTTCACTAAGCATAATACCCTCCAGGTCATTCCATGTTGTTACAAATGGCAAAATTTCATTCTTTTTAATGGCTGAGTAGTATTCCTGTGTGTGTGTGTGTGTGTGTGTGTGTGTACACACATATTCCACATAATCTTTATCTATTCGTGTACTGATGGACACTTAGATTGCTTCCATATCTTGGTTATTGTAAACAATACTGCTATGAACATTGGGGATACATGTATCTTTTCAAATTAGTGGTTTTGTTTTCTTTGGATATGTACCCAGGAATGGAATTACTGGATCATATGGTAGTTCTATTTATTTAGTCTTGCAAAAATGCTATAGGATCTGGGCTTACGTCATATAAAATGTGTAAAACAGAGTTACAATCCCTGATGATAATATTCAAGATAAACCCACATTATTATACTATATACAGCTCATATTCTACAAAGAATTTAGAATGAAATGAAATGAATAGAAAATGAAAACTGGGAGTTTCCTGATGGCACAGCAGGTTAAGAATCTGGTATTGTCACCTGGATCACTGCTGTGGTACAGGTTCAATCCCTGGCCCAGGAATTCCCACACACCATAGGCGTGACCAAAAAACCCAAAACAAAACAAAGATGTTCTAAGTTCAACTGCTATTATCAATGTTATTAAAAACACTGGCATTTAAAAGTCATTAGGCAAAAGGTACATTATTTCACATCTGACCCAATACCATGTTATCCTAACTTTTATAAAAGACAGATGTTTTCAGATATAAAGCTTACCCTTAACTGACATCCAACTTTTTCATAAGCTTTGATGAGTCTATTATTGTGATACATCATTATCCCATAATGATCTTTATTTCGGCAGTTGAATCCAAAAGTAATTCTCACTGTTCTATTAGTCTTAAATGTTAAGGAAAATTCTAAACACCACCGCCTCATTCCCTTCAAATCACTCTTTCTATGACATTATTTATTGAGTCCAAAGGTGCATAAGAAAGCACAGTTGGAAAGAATTCTAATTTATACCATAATAAAAGAAGAAAGGGGGAAGGCAGATATACTTGATTGATATATATTTCTATACAGCATCATAAAAAGGAAAATAAAGGATACTAAAAATTTGGGTCGATAAATATCACGTTCAATGTAGGCAAGACTCTTTGAAACCAGCTGTGTCTTCACTTTCTGTCCACGCAAGATGATCTGCATTCGTGGCTTTAGGTATAATATACTGCAGTAAGCCTGCAAAGACACACAATATTTGTCCTTTCCAAATATCTACAAATTTGTTCAAACTACTTATGCATATATTTAAAAAAAAGCTACCACCTTGCCTCAATAAAAGACTCATTAACTCTTCAATAAAATACTATAAACTACAAAGATGTATTAGTTAATATTTGAATACTTTTTATTAAAAACAAGCTCCATATAGTGTGGCTGGGCACAGTGAGTTAAGGATCCAGCATTGCTGCCACTGTGGATTCGATTCCTAGCCTTGAATCGTCCATATGCCTTGAGGGCAGCCAAAAAAGAAAAGACAAAACAAAACAAAAGAACAAAACAAAACAGCATGTTTGGCATGAACTCGTTTTAATTATTTTTTAAAAGGACTACATTGGGGAGTTCCCGTTGTGACTCAGTGGTTAACGAACCCAACCAGTACACAAAAGGACGTGGGTTCAATCCCTGGCCTCGCTCAGTGGGTTAAGGATCCAGCGTTGCTGTAAGCTGTGGTATAGGTTGCAGACATGGCTCTGATCTGGTGTTGCTGCAGCTCCAATTGGACCCCTAGCCTGGGGACCTCTATATGCCGCAGGTGCAGCACTGAAAAGACAAAAAATTTTAAAAAACATTAAAAAAAAGAAAGAGGGATTGCCGTCATGGTGCAGCGGAAACAAATCTGACTAGGAACCATGAGGTTGCAGGTTCGATCCCTGGCTTCACTCAGTGGGTTAAGGATCAGGCATTGCCATGAGCTGTGGCATGGGTCGCAGACTCGGCTCGGATCTGGCGTTGCTGTGGCATAGGCCGACAGCTATAGCTCCGGTTGGAACCCGAGCCTGGGAACCTCCATATGCCACAGGTGCAGCCCTAAAAAGACAAGAAGACAAAAAAATAAAATAAAAAATAAAAAGGACTATATTTTCTGACTCTTCTGTCAAATACATATACTGCTATTTTTATTTTAAAAGCATCAATAAATTTTACTTAGGCAAAAGTAAGCAAAATCTAATATAAACAAAAGGACCACTATAAGCTTGAAAAGGTAAAAAACGATAAACAAGGGACCAAGCGTTAAGTAGAGCAAACAGACTCTTTCGATATCGAGCTGTAACCATCAGGAGTCATCAAAATGTGTTTTCAGGTCTTAATGCACGGAAGTTTAGATACTTTAGAATCGTGACCAAACCCGGCATCCTAAAACATGTTAAATTTTGCTCTCCTGTGCCTGCCTCCAAGCTATCAGAAATTTCTGAAGGACATGAACTAAATAACTCAAGAAGGATAGATGAAAAGTTCAACACAAAACTAATATTTGGGGAGTTCCCGTCGTGGCGCAGTGGTTAACGAATCCGACTAGGAACCATGAGGTTGCGGGTTCGGTCCCTGCCCTTGCTCAGTGGGTTAACGATCCGGCGTTGCCGTGAGCTGTGGTGTAGGTTGCAGGCGCAGCTCAGATCCCACGTTGCTGTGGCTCTGGCGTAGGCCGGTGGCTACAGCTCTGATTCAACCCCTAGCCTGGGAACCTCCATATGCCTCGGGAGCGGCCCAAGAAATAGCAACAACAACAACAACAACAACAAAAGACAAAAAAAAAAAAAAAAAACACTAATATTTGAACATTTATCTTACCTTTTTTTCCTGACTCCTGATTTTGAAATTAGTGGTGTTTTGTCATTTATAAAAGTCACTAATGATATTTTAAAACACATTATTTCATGGTATTCTAGGACTACACCATCCGCTCTGGCTGCCTTTGGACACTCTTGAGCAAGATTTTCTTAGCAACTAGGATATATTTCACCAACAATGGGGTATATCAAGGAATAGTAATATCTGCCATTCTAATTGCTAGACTCTCAGAAAAAGTTATGTAGTAAACATGTAAATGTCAAATATAACTTCAGCTTGGGAAAACAATTTTAGCAGGAAAGAGGAAAAGTTAGTATCGTGTCTTATTATAGTGACTAAAAAATTAATATTCTTATTATCATATCAATGTTGTTACATTGAGATATTAATTCCTTCAATCTTAAAAACATCTCAAAGGCCAAATCTAAGAGACATTTATCACAAAGTTGTATTAAGGCACATTATCTGTAGGCTATATATAGTTTAATGCTTTAGGATATCAATTAGTGTGGATGTGTGTTTTAGAATATTTTAAATTAAAAAAAAAAACACACTCTGAATTTTGGTGGGTTTGATTGAATTAATCAATATGACCATCACAGGATATACTGATTCTAATATTTCCAATTAAAATAATTAACCCCATAGTAAAAGAACTTTTATAAGTACTGTTAGACCTGGTGACTTTGCAATTAAAAAGCTATTTTCTAAGCAAATAAAGCCAGCGTGCACATGACAAATGTAATAAATTGGTTCATGTCTGCAAAGCTTTCACTTAAGAGATTGCTGTCAGCATTTATAAGACAACTGGATAAGCTAATTTCCATTATTTTATGATTTTTTCATTCTCACAAGATCAGTGAATACATACCCTCAGGGAATAGTCACTTTCAGGGGCAATTTGGTCCATTCTTTCCTGCTTCTTGTACCCTTTCTTCCCTGCTGTATCATCTAAATCTTCTGGAATTCTGATGTCATATTTATCCTTATCAAAATCAAACTCTGTTGCATTTCTGTAGCTGAAAAATAATTTTTTAAACTTCACCATAACATAAGCAAGCAAGTAACTTTTAGTTAACAAAATACCTACACATGGTGTTCCCATCGTGGCTCAGTGGTTAATGAACCCTACCAGTATCCCTGAAGACAAGGGTTCGATCCCTGGCCTTGCTCAGTGGGTTAAGGATCCAGCATTGCTGTAGGCTGTGGTGCAAGTCACAAAGGTAGCTCGGATCTGGTGTTGCTACGGTTGCTGGCAGCTGTGACTCCGATGTGACCCCTAGCCTGGGAACCTCCATATGCCATGGGTGCAGCCCTAAAAAGACAAAAGACAACAACAAAAAAAATACCTACACGTGGTAGGAGTCATGGTTGGGGGAGGGAGGGAGGGAAGGAAGGAGGCAGGGAGGGAGGAAGGGAGAGGGGGAAAGAGACAGAGAGAAAGAAAAGAAAAATGAAAAGAAAAAAAGAAAAGATATCTAGGAAGCTAGAGAAAAACTGTATTCACTCACACATTGCCAGTGGGAACGTCAACTGGTAGAGTCAATATTCTGATAGTTTCTTAAATGAAATTAAACATGCAACTACCATTATGACCCAGCAATAACATTCCTGGGCATTTGTCCTAGAAAAATGATGACCATAGTCCCACAAACCTCTATGCACATGTTTTATAGCTTTATTTGTAATAACCAAAAACTGTAAACAATCCACATGTCCTTAAACAGGTGAGTGGCAAACACACTGAGGTGCATCCATACAATGCAGTACCACTCAGCAAGATAAAGGAAGCAAACAGACACACAAGAACCTGGATGACTCTTCAGTGAGTGCTGCTGAATGAAAAAAGCCAATCCCAAAAGGTTGAACGCTGTATGGTTCCAGTTGCATGTTAAAGGTTGCCAAGGATTAAGGAAGGAGTAGGTGTGGATATACAAGGGATCCTTGTGGTGATAAACACCTTGTCTACCAGTGTCAGTATCAACAGCATTACTGCACTACAGTGTTCTAAGATGTCGCCACTGGGGGAAACTGGATAAAGGGTACCTGAGAGCTACTATTTCTTACAACTTTACATGTCTACAATTATCTCAACATAAAAAGTTAGGTGTTCCTGCTGCGCACAACAGGATCAGCAGCACCAGGTTGCAGGTTCAACCACTGGCTCAGCACAGTGGGTTAAAGGATCCAGCATTGCCACAGGTGCAGCAGAGGTTGCAATTGTGTCTCAAATCTGATCCCTGGCCTGGGAACTCCATATGCATCAGGGCGGCCAAGAAGGGGGAGAAAAAAAGAAAAAATGGAAGGGTGGGTGTGGAGGGTCAGGAAACGAAGTCAGAAAAGCACAAGAATTAATGTATTTTAGACTTATCACTATTAGAGCTTTATCCCTATGAGTCAAGAGATCTTAGATCTTTTAACGTTCATCCTAAATTTTAAAACTCTGCAAAGGATTTTATCCTCACAAAGATTTCACAACACAAAAGTCTCATCTATATTACTTTTCTCAGAGTTCCCATTGTGGCTCAGGGGTAACAAATCCAACTGCAGGGATTGAACCTGTAACCACAAGGACACAGGCTCAATCCCAGGCCTTGCTCAGTGGGTTAAGGATCCGGTGTTGCCATGGTTGTGGCACAGGCCAGGGGCTACAGCTCCGATTGGACCCCTAGCCTGGGAACTTACATATGTCTCAAGCGCGGCCCTAAAAAGACAAACGTGTGTGTGTGTGTGTGTGTGTGTGTGTGTGTGTGTATAAATACACACACACACACACATATATATTACTTTTCTCAATAGATGCTGAATCCTGCTTAGCTTCACGTAATGAACCAAATGAACAATGCTTTCTCTATCCTACCCAAGTTGGGATTTGTTGGTTGTGCTTTTTTCATTTTTTTCTTTCCTTTTTTTTCTTTTAGCCACACCTATAGCATGTGGAAGTTCCCAGGCCAGGGACTGAACCCATTCCAGCCTGTGCCACAGCTGGGGCAATGCTAGATCCTTAAATGGCTACACCACAAGGGAACACGTTTTTTTTTTTTTTCAGAAGAAATTTTTTTTTTGGTCTTTTTGCCATTTCTTGGGCCGCTCCTGCGGCAAATGGAGGTTCCCAGGCTAGGGGTCCAATCGGAGCTGTAGCTGCCAGCCTACGCCAGAGCCACAGCAACGTGGGATCCGAGCCGCGTCTGCAACCTACACCACAGCTCACGGCAACGCCGGATCATTAACCCACTGAGCAAGGGCAGAGACCAAACCCGCAACCTCATGGTTCCTAGTCGGATTCGTTAACCACTGCGCCATGACGGGAACTCCGGGAACACGTTTTTGGTAGTGTTTTTGTTGTTATTTTGTTTTTGAGGAGAGGTATAATATAACCAAGAGTAAGAACAGAATGCAATGGAGACTGCAGGGCTAGGAAATTTATTTTTAGGAATATGAAATTATCTCACATTGAAGCCAAAGTAGCTTTAATAAAATAACTTTGGAAAAGATGTATCATTAACTACGTCATAAAATGAGGAACTACCAATATATTGCTCTGAGTAACAACGGATGAATGTAATGAAACCATTCCTGCACATGCACTTTACTTCCCAAATGGTTAATAACCAGCTGAGGTCTGTATTTACCTTCTCAGATTCCAAATGATGATCCTTGTCCCCTTCGTACTCATGATAGCATCAAGTTCTGCTAGTAATTTCTGTTCCGTAGAAAACAGAGAATGTTCCAGAATTGCAGCAAGGCTCGCTTTTGATTCTGTTGAATTAATTATCTGCCGTACACCTTAAGTTAAAGACTTAGACCAACAACATATTTTTCACAATTAAAACCTGGAAACCAACTCAACTAACTGAAAAATCATCTCCTAAATTATTTTCTAAGTTTTAAAATGACAGCAGGGGAGCTCCTGTGTGGCTAAGCTGGTTAAGTATATGGCGTTGTCACTGACATGCTGCTGGTTGATCCCTAGCCCAGGAACTTCCACATGCTATGGGCATGACCAAAAAAAAGGGAACACTAATCTTAGAAGTTCCTGCTGTGGGGCAGTGGGGTTGAGGATCCAGCGTTGCCACCGCAACTTCCTATGCTGCAGGTACAGCCGAAATAAAGAAAAATAAATAAACAAAATAAAACGACAGTTTGACTTCAAATGAACACCAAGGAGGAGGAAGTATAAAGAAGTATATTATGATTCTTAACTCATTTAATGACTTCCAACATGTGAATGTTTACACAGAAGACATTTTCCTACAGATACCTTGCTTTTCATGGTCGGTAAAAACTTCAAGCCAGATCATAAGTCTTATTAGACCACACAAAAAGTGAAATAAAGAGCAGAGCTATGGGAAGCTTAACATAAAATTCAATCACCTTAAGTTAAAAACGTCCACGGCAGAGTTCCCATTGCGGCTCTGCAGCAATGAACCCAACTAGGATCCATGAGCATGCAGGTTTAATCCCTGGCCTCACGCAGTGGGTTAAAGGATCTGGCGTTGCCATGAGCTGTGGGTGTAAATCGCAGACACGGATCAGATCTGGCATTGCTACGGCTGTGGCGTATGCTGGCAGCTACAGCTCTGATTCAACCCCTAGCCCGGGGCCTTCCACATGCCGTTGGTTTGCCACCCACCCCCCCAAAAAAAAGAATGTCCATGGCACAATCCCAAGAGTGAGGAGAAAAGGACAAGCATTTAGCACCAAATGCTGGATAGAGGCAGTGGATAGGAACGAGTGCTAGAATGGAAGATATGATGAAAAAACAAGAATCTGGAGGAGGGCAAAAGGATGGAATAGTTCAGAATATTTCTTGAGAGTTTCCATTTCAAAATCCAAAGGATATGGTCTTTGCTGAATGCCACTATTGGGACAACAACATGTTCTGCTTTTATGACTTCCAAGTAGGTCTGAGACAAGAAGCCCACGCTCATGCTTTCTCCGTTTTTGGTAAAAACGATTGCATCTTTACCCAAACGCATAGAACCTGACTTGAAGCCATTCCCATACAATCCAACTGGGACGTGACCATTCATGGTGACTTTGTCACTGAAGCCAAAGCTAAAAAGAAAAAAACTCTTAATAAATACGTATAATCTTCATTTATTTTAATTCAAAAACTGCGACACCAAGTAAAAAGCCTAAGTTTGAATGCTGCCTCATCCTTCCATCCGAGTTGTATAATCTTGGGCGACTTACTTTTAATCTGTCTTCACGTGCTTCCCCATCTCTGAAATTATGGAAACCAAATCTGTGTCGTAGGGGCGAATAAGGATTACACATACTAAAACAGGAGCTCACTGCCTGGCACATCCTGGCTAAAGGGCTGAATTATAATTTAGGCTCCTGGGACCTTGAGATTTCACCCCATGAAATTTCTTCCTCTAAGTGTAAATGATTCTCTTACTTTCAACAAGCTTGATATACTATGCACTATTATGATCGGGTCAACCTACCTTTTTGTGCAGTATGAAGAGTACTTGAGAGACAGTAGAAAGGTTTCTGCTGCCGAATCTTCCCTCTACCCTGCACCTGTACTATGTATCTCAGTTCACATTTCAGGCATGTCTGGCTTCATCCTGACATTCTATTCTGTGACCCTAGAACTCCTGACTTACAACTATGCTACCTCCTCATCCTCTGAATCACTTTAAAACCACTGGTTTGGAGTTCCCGCTGTGGCTCAGGAGTTCCTGTCGTGGCTCAGCAGAAAAGGAATCTGACTAGGATCCATGAGGGACTCAGGTTTGATCCCTGGCCTCACTCGGTGGGTTAAGGATCTGGCTTTGCTATGAGCTGTGGTGTAGGTCGCAGATGTAGCTCTGATCTGGCGTTGCTGTGGCTGTGGTGTAGGCCCATAGCTGCAGCTCTGATTTGACCCCTAGCCTGGGAACCTCCATATGCCGTGGGTGCGGCCCTAAAATCAATCAATCAATCAATCAATCCACTGGTCCAGCATCCCCAAAGTGTTAAGTTTTACTGGAAATAGTAGTTAAAACTATAAAAAATAAAACTGATGTCAATATGCTACAACTCTAAAAGGAATGGTGGAATTTTAGATAAATGAGACGTGGAGAGGGTGATGAAAATGGCAGGAATAGCCTAATAATCTAACAGTGGTAGAAAATGATAGAATATTTAGAGAATAGAGCACACTGTGGGTATAGCATTTCATGTTTAAAAAACAAAAACTACAGGCAAGACGTATGACACATGAAACAAGTGAATCAAGTAAAAGCAATGATTTTAAGAAGTGCGACACTTTCCCATACCTTAGCATTTTATGTAGCTTGTCTGAAGTCATACCGTTCCCATTATCAGTGAAAGTCAGGCATACATGATCATTTATCACTGTTTTGTCAATCCATATCTGTTTGGCATTCACATCAGGATCGTAAGCATTATCTGGGAAACAAAAGTTTTGAAAATTTTGATTCTGCATTTTAAAGAAGAGCAATCAGTTCTGAACAAGCCTTTAACAAAGCAACAGAATAATACATTTTAAGGAAATTTTAGAAGCTAAAATGTTAGGAACTTCTAAGACTTGACAACATGAAACTAAACTGTACAATGCTATATATAATTCACTGACTATTATGGAATTAACTCCATCCAAAGCCCCCCATTTGTTATATAGAGAGCAAAGGCTGGTACCCACTACACTGAAAAAGTGTAAAGCAAGAACAATCACTGCACTGAAGAAATGACCAAGGCAAGGAATCTTCTCCCCAAAGAGCTAGCCTAGCTATCATAAGGGAAACTGAGATCTGAGTGTCAACAGCATTACAAGCCGACAAGGAAGGAGATGCACAGATGAAGGTTTACCTTTAACACAGTTCTTCAAATTGTGGCCCTTTTCGGAGTTCCCGTTGTGGTGTAGGGGAAATGAATCCAACTAGTAACCATGAGGTTATATAATCGACCCCTGGCCTCACTCAGTGGGTTAGGGATCCAGCACTGCCTGGCTGTGGTGCAGGCCAGCATCTGCAGCTCCGATTCGACCCCTAAAGCCTGGGAATCTCCATATGCTGCGGGTGCAGCCCTAAAAAGCAAAAAAAAAAAAAAAAAAGGCCCTTTTCAATCTACCAAAACCTTCTGATGGCTAGTACAAGTCTCTGACCTCAGTACACCTCCCCCATTTTAACACCCATGTGTAGCATACTTGTTTCCCTCAAGTGTAAAGGAACATATCAAAGGAAAGTAAAAAAAATTTCAACAGTAGCAGTAATAAAATCAACTTGTGAACTAAGATCTATCTGGATATCCCTAACTGACTAAAAATACTTCTGAGGTGTATTTTGAAGTCTTTAGTATAATACAAGTAATGGGTCTCGGGCTGTCCTTCCATAAGCCTACAGTTAAAATCAAACAATCTTTTTCATCAACCACTTCAGCTTCATAAAAAAACTTAAATTATGGAGTTGCCTTCGTGGCTCAGTGGTTAACGAATCCGACTAGGAACCATGAGGTTGTGGGTTCAATCCCTGGCCTTGCTCAGTGGGTTAAAGATCTGGCGTTGCCTTGAGCTGTGGCGTAGGTCGCAGACACGGCTTGGATCCGGCATTGCTGTGGCTCTGGCGTAGGCTGGCGGCTACAGCTCCGATTAGACCCCTGGCCTGAGAACCTCCATATGCCACGGGAAGCGGCCCTAGAAAAGGCAAAAAGACAAAAAAAAAAAAATTAAAAAAATAAAAATAAATAATAAAATCTGATACACCACAATTTTGAGGTGCTCTAACCCAAGACTAGAGAAACACTATGCATTTCAATAAAGCTGAGTTACCTCCTCCCGGTTGCCACAGAAAAGAATGATCGGGAATAGCTGCAATGTTACCTCATATGCACTTCAGGGTTTACACCTGAACAGCATATATTAGCTGGGAGGCTCTGAAAAATCTAACTATATCAAAGAAGGGTTCTCGAATTTTCTTTCTTTTTTTCCTACACTTCCAACATAGGGTCCTTCCTTCCTATATGTGTAAAATATATTTAAGAATGCCTAAAAACACAGTTTTCCTTTATTATTTGTTTCTCAAACATGCTTAAATTTTAAAACTCATGTGCATGAATTTTACCAAGAAAAAAAAAATCATGATCCATAATGCAAATCTGATCACAAACTTACCTCTTTCCTCCTGTTCATTACAACATTTTTTTTTTGGTCTTTTTGTATTTTGAGGGCTGCACCCATGGCATATGGAGGTTCCCAGGAGGGGTCTAATCGGAGATGTAGCATCCGGCCTACACCACAGCCATAGCAACATAGGATCCCAGCCATGTCTGCAACCTACACCACAGCTCATGGAAATGCCATATCCTTAATCCACGGAGCAAGGCCAGGGATTGAACCCGAGTCCTGATGGATACTAGTCAGGTTTGTTAACCACTGAGCCACAACGGGTACTCCCAAAACACTTTTAAATTTAATCCTATACCTTGATCATTCTATCTACTGGAGAAACCAAGAATTTATTAACACAAATCTAATACAATATTAATCCTCCTACTTATTAACATCAGAAAAATGAATCCACTTTTATAGTTTCCAACTATTAAAAAAGTAATTCTCATTTTAGCAATACATTTATTTTTTATAACGAGAATAAAAATATTTTCAACATAAATGCTTTATGAACTTTGTAAATTGACTTGATAGTAGTATAGGGAAATACTTTAATAATAGTATAGAAAGGCTAAACAATGATTAATTTGACATTTGTTTCAATAGCTGTTATGCTAGGTAACATTTACCAATGTTATCACTGAAATGCATTTGGCTTTTTAAAAAAATCACATCTGCATATTATTTTCTAATAAAAAGCTTTTAAGAACTTCACATGCAAGCAACAAATTATACATGAAATATCAATTTACATACCTATTAATTCAGCAACCGCACTAAATGGCCAAGTGTGACTAGTAGAATTTGTATGTAAAAACTTCGGGCAAAGCTGAAACAAACCAATGATTCATGTCAATTAATTAAGGTCTTATTTTTAAGAACAGAATCCAAAATAATTTCCTGTCCAAGTACTAACACAGAGACCAAGCAAAAATGACTTAGCTGCTTGCATCAAGATATACCTGAAAATAGGGCTATAAATCCATTAAATAGTTTCTCATCAAGACTTACTGCAGGAGTTCCCACTGTGGCACAGCGGATTAAGAATCCGACTGCAGCAGGTCAGGTCACTGTGGAGGCACAGGTTTGATCCCCCCCTGGCTGCAGTGGGTTAAAGGTCCCATCATTACCACAGCTGTGATGCAGGTCGAAGCTGCAGCTCGGATTTTCTGTCACCAGCCTGGGAACTTCCATGTGCCATATGCCATGCGTGCAGGCATTTAAAAAAACAAAGAGACTTGCTGCAAAACCCTTGCTTCCTTGTGTCCACCAATCCTTATCATAAAGTGCCCAATCTCAAAGCCATCCACCCTGTAAGACCTACCTCAAAATTACTATGAGATAAAACCAAGACTTTGTCAAAGGGGTATTTTCTCCTTTAGTGCATTAAGCTTAATAAACTTAGCTTTACTAATTAGCAACGAGCTTTTTCTCAGGGTCTCTCCAAGCTCATTAAAGTTGAACTTGCAGCAGTGGAGTAATACACATCTATAAAGCCTTCAAATAATGTCAAATAACAGTTACAATGCAACAAACCTTCTTGATCTCCAAAGATTCTATATCTGATTTTATTCATGGTAATACAGTATGAAGGAATATATCAGTCAACCTCATGCTACAGGGAATTCTCTCAATTTCTAAGTAATGCAGATATCAAATGCACAACAATGTACAAAGGTTAAAAAGACTGAAGCTTGGAAATTTCAATATGCAGATTATTTCCATGAAATGAAGACTTTTTGTGTTCATTTTCAACAGATTATCTCAGATTTAAGGGAAAAAAGAGGCACTTTTAAGTGTTTCATTTAAGAGCCCTAAAAACATGATTAGATTATAACTCAACCAGCTTCATTTGCAGTGTTCAACTGCTGCCACAACGTGTCAGAAAGATGTCTACTTTTCATCTGTCCACACCCAATTTCAGGCAATTCCCAAGCATTTGTTTACTATTAGGTAAAAGTACACGTGTGAGAAATTATACTGTAGAAAAGTGACACAATTACCATTTCTCCGTTAATAAAAGAATGGCATACTCCTCACCCATTCCAAATCTTACTATGGGACGTGGCCTTGGGTAATCCTCTGGCTAGTAAAGAAAATGATTTATCAACACCAGAAACCTTCAGAATACTTTCTGCCTTTTGTTCTGTATTTTATTAATTTGTTAGGTATCAAATCTGCAATTAGAAATTGGGTATTTTGGTCCACATCATAATACTTTGATTTTATATGTGTATGGCAGACTGTGGGCAGGAATGTCAATTTTCATTTAATGACTTCATCTTATACACTAATACCAAACTGATATGTCCAGAGGCGCAAAGCAAAGAAGGCCTCATTAAGCAAAAACCGAGTGCTAAACAGTGGCTTTTTAGGTAAACACAAGCATTATTTTTCAACTATTGTTTTTTTTGGGGGGGGGATTCACAAAATATTCTATTTCCTCATCTGATGGAAGAAATCTGAGTATCACTTTTTTTTTTTTTTTTTTTGCTTTTTAGGGATAAACCTGCAGCATATTTAAGTTCCCGGGCTAGGGGTCAAATAGGAGCTACGTCACAGCCACAGCAATGCCGGATCCTTAAGCCACTGAGTAAGGCCAGAGATTAAATCTGCACCCTCATGGATACTAGTCTGGTTCATTACCACTGACCCACAACAGGAACTCCTCAACTAATCTTAATTCTCATCTGTAGATGTCATTAGCTGGAAAGAAAACACCCTTGAACAGCCAAAACATGCACACACACATACAGACCATGGAGTGTGAAGTATCTTTTTTATTCTTTCTATGGCAGCACCTGGGCCGTATGGAAGTTCCTAGGCCAGGGGTCAAACTGGAGCTGCACCTGCAGCCTACGTCACAGCCATGGCAACAGGATCCAAGCCACATCTACGATCTATGCCTGACACCCGCAGCTTGTGGCAACACCAGATCCTTAATCTACTAAGCAAGGCCAGGGATTAAACCCGCATGGGGTCCTTCACCTGTTGAGCCACAATACAACAGGAACCCCCAAGTATGGAGTATCTTAAAAAGATGTGTGATCCTGGGCAAGGAACTTATCCCTCTGTGCCTCAAGTTTTATCGGCTGTAAAAATGAGAATGATAATAGCATCAGCTTACCAAGATGTTGAGAATTAAATAACTTAATATCTGTAAATGCTTAGACGACCAAGTGGGACATAATAAGCATTATAAGCATTTTTTTTTTTAAAGTAAGCATAACTTTAAAGGAACAAAAATAAAGAAAATCCTCAACGATCTCAAATAAAGAAGGAATTAAAAACAAAAATAAGATTTGAAAATGGGATGCACTAGGGATTAGAGTGGGATGCTTAATAGGAATACAAAGGTTTTGATTTTAATGGTGACTCGGGGATAGGAGATTCGGCAGAAGAGAAGCATGCTCTTTGGAAGTAACTCCCCCCTCCTACCTCCTCAATAAAAAAGGGGTTTGGGAGAATATATCTAATGGAAAGCTTTTCTGTTTTGGTCTGGACTCTAGCTTTAAAAAAAAGTGCAACTTGGGTTAAGTGTTTCAATTTACATAGCCTGCAGAGCCACTGGGCAGACGCAGCCTCAGCAAGAATTCATAGGATTCCCCCAGGGTCATTATCTGGGGCATATTTGAGTACACAATCTAAAATAACATTTATGTAAGGAATCCATTAGGAGAAGTATTAGCAGATAAGATATAGGAGTATTAGACCCTCCACCCACCCAAATATTAGGTAAACAAAATATCAGCCTATACAAATCCCTTGAAATAACTAGATATTTAAAAAGTAACTCCCCTCTAAAAAAACACACACAAAAATAAGATGCAATGAAGACTACAAGATATTTTAAAGAATTGATAGAACTTTTAGAGTCACACATTTAAAAAATCATTTCAATATAGAAGCTTCAAACATGGAAGCCTGAACCCATGGAGAGTGTTTTACCTCTGCTCCCTCCTGAAACTGCTCTGTAAAGAGGAAAAGGGGGCATAAACCAGAACAACAGAAAGAATCAAAGAAGTGATTAATAACAGCAGACAAGATAGGTCAGTAGTGGAGTTCCTGTCGTGGCGCAGTGGTTAAGGAATCCGACTAGGAACCAGAGGTTTCGGGTTCGATCCCTGGCCTTGCTCAGTGGGTTAAGGATCCGGCGTTGCCGTGAGCTGTGGGGTAGGTTGCAGACGAAGCTCAGATCCCGAGTTGCTGTGGCTCTGGTGTAGGCCAGTGGCTATAGCTCCGATTTGACCCCTAGCCTGGGAACCTCCATATGCCACAGGAGCGGCCCTAGAAAAGGCAAAAAAAAAAAAAAAAAGTCAGTAGTTTTGAAACTGGAAAGCAGAGATTAGAGATAACTGATTTAATACCCTGGAAAGAGCTCAATCCAAAGCCTGGAAGAGATGGAAAAACCTACGAGCTGCAGGCCAGGGACCTTGGCAACCTCAGAAAGGGTTAGGAATTAGACTTTAGTATCTTAAAATGAAGTCAAAGGTACTAGAAGTTGTATGAAAATAAGACCAGCTGAAAGTCTTCTTTTTTGGTCTTTTTTGGGGCTGCACCCATGGCATTTGGAAGTTCCCAGGCCAGGGGTCAAATTGGAGCTGCAGCTGCTGGCCTACGCCGCAGCCACAGCAACGCCAGATCCGAGCCCCACCTGGGACCTTTATCACCAGATCCTTAACGCAGAGGCCAGAGGTAGAACCTGCACCCTCATGGATACTAGTTGGGTTTGTTACCACTGAGCAACGACAGGAGTGCCAGGCTGAAAGTCTTTAAAGATTTCCCAGATCCTTCCTTTACCCTGAGCAGCCCTTCAACTACCCTTGGCAAACTATGTAAGACTGGAGGTCTGTTCTTCGGAGAAACTTATAGTGGTGGGCTCAGAGACAACTGAAAACAGGTGGTTAAAAGCAATCCAGTAAATAATCCAGAAATTAACCCTCTCACATGTGGTCAAATGATTTTCCACAAGGGTGTAATGACCATTCAATGAGGAAAAGACATTCTTTTCCACAAAAAGTGCTGGGAAATCTCGATATCCATACACAATAGAATGAAGCTGTAGGAGTTCCCGTCTTGGCGCAGTGGTTAACGAATCCCACTAGGAACCATAAGGTTGCGGGTTCGATCCCTGGCCTTGCTCAGTGGGTTAAGGATCCAGCGTTGCCGTGAGCTGTGGTGTAGGTCGCAGACGTGGCTCGGATCCCACATTGCTGTGGCTCTGCCTTAGGCTGGTGGCTACAGCTCCGATTCAACCCCTAGCCTGGGAACCTCCATATGCCGCGGGAGCGGCCCAAGAAATGGCAAAAAGACAAAAAAAAAAAAAAAGAATGAAGCTGTACCCTTACCTTATACCACAAATAGAAATTATCTTAAAATGGATCAAAGACCTAAACACAAGAGCTGAAACTATAAAACTCTTAGGAGAAAACAGGGGAAACATTTCATAACGTTGGATTTGGCAATGACTTCTTGAATTTGAACACCAAAAGCAGAGGAAACAAAAGAAAAAATAAACTGAACTGTACCAAAATTTCAAACTCCTATTCATCAAAGGACAAAATCTAGAGAGTGAAAAGGCAACCTAGAATGGGGGGGGGAAACTACAAATAAAGTATCTGATAAAGGGTTAATATGCAGATGGAGCTTCTGCTGTGGCACGGTGGGTTAAGGATCTGACACTGTCTCTGCAGCACAGGTTAAATCCCCAACCCAGCAGAGGAGGTTAAAGATCTAGCGTTGTCACAGCTGTGACATAGTTTTCAGTTCCTGCTTGGAATCAATCCCTGACCTGGGAACTTACATATGTTGTGGGTGCATCCAAAAAAAGGGGGGCGGTTTAATATGCAGAATATATAAAGAACTACAGCTCAAATAAAACTACAACCATAATAAAATAACGAACAAAAAAGACCCAGACAAGTTATTTCTCCAAAGATGCTCAACATCTCTAATCACTGGGGAAATGAAAAGCAAAACTATGATACCACCTCACACTCAATGGAATGGCTATTATTAAAAACAAAAACAAAAAACACAACAACAAAACCAAAAATAATAGTGCTGGGTAGGCTGTGGGGAAATTGCAACTCCTGTGCACCCTTTGAAGGAATAGAAAATGGTGCAGCCACTGTGGGAAACGATATGGAGGGTCTTCAAAAAGTTAAATATGGCAGTAATATAATGTCCTCATAATGTCCATGAAGATTTGGGTTTGATCCCTGGTCTTACTCAAGTGGGTTAAGGATCTGGCTTTGCTGCAAGTTGATGCACAGGTCACAGATGCAGCTTAGAGCCGGTGTTGCTATGGCTGTGGTGTAGGCCTACAACTGCAGCTCCAATTCGACCCTTAGCCTGGGAACTTCCATATGCTGTAGGTGTGGCCATTAAAAGAAAAAAAAAAGTTAAATATAGAATTACCATTATGGTCCAGCAAATCTACTTCTGGGTATACACTGAACAGAACTGCAAGCAAGGTCTCTATTTTTAAGTGAAGTAAAATTGATTTACAATGTTGTGATAGTTTCAGGTGTACAGCAAAGTGATTCCCCTAAACATATATCTTTTCGAATTATTTCCAATATAGGTTATTACAAGATATTGAATATAGTTCCCTATGCTATATACACTAGATCCCTGAAGAGATTTGCACACCCATGTTCACATTATTCTTAAGAGCCAAAAGTGGAAGCAACACAAATGTCCACTGATGAATGAATGGATCAAGAAAATGTGGTATATTCACAAGGTGGAAGACTATGCTGAGTGAAATAAGCCAATCACGAAACGACAAAAAAATGTATGATTCCACTTATATGGTGACGTACCTAGAGGAGCCAAATTCACAGAAGGTAAAATGGTGGCTGCTAGGAACTGAGGGAACAGGGAACAGCGAGTTGGGTTTTTTCCCCCCAGGCTAGGGGTCAAACTGGAGCTGTAGCTGTAGGCCTACACCACAGTCACAGCAACACCAGATCCAAGCCACGTCTGTGACCTAAACCACAGCTCAAGGCAATGCCGGATCCTTAACCCACTGAGTGAGGCCAGGGATCTAACTTGAGTCCTCATGGATACTAGCTGGGTGTGTAACCCACTGAGCCACAACAGGAACTCCCAGCAAGTTATTTTTTAATAGGTATGAGAGCTTTAGTTTTGCAGGATGAAGAGCTCTGGAGATCAGGTGCACAAAAATGTGAAATGTACTTAACACTTAAAAACGGTTAAGATGGTAAATTTAATGCTGTGTGTAGTTTACCACAATGGTAAACAAATTAAACAATGTGATGTCTGGGACCAAACTGAACAAAGTGATACCCCAATCCCTCTGCTGAGCTTCCAGAAGAGCTAGCAGCCAGGATTACATATCCACGGCAGGAGACTAGATGTAGAATCCCCCTTGGGAAAATTGAATTACTTCTAAAACTTCTATTTGGTTCTTTTACAATTGTGCCAAGCCATTCTGGATAGCTTTTTTAATCCCTTCACTTAAAAAAATATTATTTAAAAGTTATTTTAATTATATTTAATTTGTGGTCTAACACTTCCAATCTTTAGGGTAAAGAGATACTGACGTAGAGTGCACCAACAAAATAGCTGGCTCTTCCTACCTGATCATCCAACACTGAAGCCCACAAAAGGACTAGCTCCACTCAGGATGAACATCTTTCGACCAGCTTTTAGTGTCTCACTGGGAAATATAGGCAGAAGGCTAACCATCTCTAGACATACGAAAATGTAAAATAACAATGCAGTAAAAAGAACATAAAGAAAATAGAGGCAATGCAGTATGCAAAAGAAAAGTTCGAAAATACTATGATTAATATGCCCAGTGATAAGTACATGTATTTTGTTGAGGGAAATTTCAAAAAGACATTCAGAGAGTAAGAGTGTTCATAACAATTAAATATATGTAAGCGAAAGGCAGGAGGAAATCTCCCAGAAAGGAAAGGAAAGCAACGAGAAGGAAAACACAAAAGAGAAAAGAAAAATAGAAGGAAAATTATTGTTAAATAAATGAGAAAATCTTTCAAATACTAAGGACTTTAGTTTCCAGCCTAAGTATCAGTACAATGCATTGGGTTCTATTAAACAATACAGCATGGCTTTCAAGTTCTGGAAAAAAAAAAATCATTTCTAATCTAGAATTACAAGCCCAGCCAAATCATGCGTAAAGAAAGAGCAAGAGTAGTATAAATATATTTCAAGAAAAGACATAAAAATTTTCTTCCCATGTACTGTGTCTCAGGAAGCTACACTCGTTACTTTAATTTTTAAAACAACCTTTTCAGGTGGTAAGATTATTATTTCCATCCTTCAGGTCACACATTCAGTTATCGGTCAGGATTTGAACCCTGCCAGATGGGATCCAGAACCCATGCTCTCAGTCACGGCTGCTGTTGCCTGCCAAAGGAGTAAACTCCAAAAGAGGAATATGTGGTGGGATGGAGACATGATGAAAAGGGGAAGGAAATTTCCAGAAAAGTGATAAAGGGAAGTCCAAAATTTACAACAGAGCCAACAAAACTGACAAAATATTGAGTGTGTTTAACACATCTGGAAAAGATTTTCCAGTTCTCTGTAAGTTTGGAGGCAAAAGTGAGCAGTACACAGAAAAACTAAGCAAACAAAATGCAAATCAATTATTAATTTAGGAGAAAACAAAAAGCTACATAGCAAGTAAAATCTAATCACAGTTATGGTCAGTTCATTTGTGAATAACATAAGAGTGCTAAATCATACAGTAATTCAATCAAAAAAGCATTTAAGAATGGAGGAAGTGAGAGTGTGTGTCTCACTAGCAGGATTTCTGATAAACAATGAAATAGTATCAGCATTTTACTTAGAAACATGGAGGCAAAAAGTATTTTTATCACTGCATTTCATTCAAGGATCTACAGACCCTCTAATGATTTTTTAAAAATTTGTATACCTTTTGTGTCTATACAAATGTAAAGACTCATTAATCCCAACATCGTCTCCTAATGCAAGCATTTCAAAGCTATAGCAAAGGAATGAGCATGCCTTTATTCCAATGAAACTTTATTTATGGGAACTGAAATGTCTACTCCACATAATTTTTCATGTTATGAAATATTGTTCTTTTGATTTTCCCCCCAACCATTTAAGGATCGTGTGCCATACAAAAACAGGTGGCAGGCTGGATTTGGCCCATAAACTAGTTTGCCAACCTCTGTCCTAAAGCAAAAGACCAGTGGAAGTACAGCCCAGAAGCTGCAGATGGGAGATTTCCACCAAAGAGGTTCCAAACAGCCAATATCATCCACAAAAGAAAGATTTAGCACAAGAACAGCTGCTGCACCCAGAAAGCCAGCTAACAATTCCAGTCTCTCAAGACTGTTTGGACCCTTATCTTTACGCCCCTCATTTTCTCAATCTTGAAGAGACAGAGACAACAACTTGGGAGAAGCCGGGGAATGGAGAAGAGAATCCAAGAGCAAGAAATAGCAAGAAAAAAAAAAGTTTACTCCATTTCCTCATCCCAGTTTTCTGGGCCAGAATTTGGCCCAATTTGAGAAGAAGGTACAGGCTTTAAACTGAGTAAGAGCTCTTAAAGTAGTTAGGGTTAGTTATGACAGTACCTGAAGCCAACTGGAAAGCATTAAAATCTGCTCAGATTCACCCAGGTGAATTAGCAAACAGTGTTTCAAGCCAGTGGTAGGAAAAAAATTAAGTGGCTCTCTATATTCCACCTGCTAAATATTACCTCATTCAATAAACCCGTTAGGTAACCAAAGAGACTTTATTCCAAATATGTAAAGTGCGCTCAGGAATCAATAAAAATTTCCCTTAAAGGAAAATAGAAAAATGTGCAAAGACTATGAATAGAGAAACTTTCAACTCCACAAACAGTCAAGTAAATATAAAGTAAACCCAGATACATTTCACACTCAGCAGGAAAGATGTTCCGGTCTGATGATACCAGGTCTAGGCAGTAATCTGACTAAATGAATGAAACTCAAAGGGGAAAAAAACGCCACTTCTGAAGCAAAGGTATTACAATGTGAATGAAATACTTAATGAGACGGGAGCTGCCATTCCTCGGCCAGGGCCAACATCCTCAAGGGAAGAGGTACTTTTTTTGCATAACAACGCCAACTTTTAAAGTATAACCAGGCAGGAAGGCCACGCCTACATTTTAGGCTTTTTAATTCAGACTGAGTGACTGCTCCCTCGGATTTAAGATTCCTAGATATTAAACGGGCTGAAGGATTTCCAAGAACCCGAGGCGCTCCGGAACCAACACGACCCGCAGACTAGAGGGGAAACGGGAGAGCTGGTGGTGACCTAGCGATTTGGGCTGGAGGGCTTGACGGGTCGGAAGCGGCTGGAATTTAAACGAATCACGAAGGCTAGCGGCAGTTCGCTCCCCCGGACCCACCGCCGGGAGGTCAAGCCCGCCGGGCATTTCTGGCCACAGACTGCCCCCCGCTCGCCCTCCGGGACGCCCCGCGGGCCCGCAGGCCGGGAAGGGTCCGGGGACCCGCGGTCTGAGGGGCGTGCGGGTTGGCCGCCGAGGCCGCGCCCTCAGACAACAGCTGCGGGCCAGCCAAGAGGGAGCCAGGAGGAGGGGCTGCGGGCCCGGCCCGCCCCGAAGCCGCGGAAGCAAAAGAGAAACCTAACGCCCAAGAAACGAAACTCAGCCCGTCCCGCGTAGCCCGGCCGGGCCCTGCCCGCCACGGAGCCGCTCCGCCGTCGGGAGCGAGATGGCCGCCGCCTCCCCAGGTCCGGCCACGGCCCCAGCCGCCGCGCCCGGCCGACAAGTCGCCACCGCCCACTGCCGGCCCCCCCCCGCTTGCCCGCCTGCCCGCCCTCCTGGGACACGGCCCGCTCCACCCCTCGCGGCTGCTCACCGCACTGAGGCGGATCCCGCTGGGTGACTGCGCCGCCATCTTAAGCGAGCTACAAAGCCAGGACCGGCCTCGGCCGCAATCCGACTGGGAGACCGCGGCGGACTACTATGGATCTCGAGTCCCCGCCCACTTCCGGGGCGGGTCGCGCGGGCGGTCCCGCCCACCCACTTCCGCCTCCCGGCGCGGGGGAGTTGGGAATGTAGAGGAGGTAAATTCCTCCAGGGGTTCAGGGAGAGAGAGAGAGACTCGCTGGGGAGCTGGTTCTAGCTCAGCGGCCCTGCGAGATAGGGCGCATGCGTGAGGCGCCTCAGGCAGGAACAAGTGACTGTATTAAGTGGACCTGGAGGCTTTGTCAAGCGGTAATCAGTATGGAGGCTGCAAAAGAACAAAGAGCTTTTTGGGGCGGGGGGGGGTGTCTTGGGAATTGTAATTGGGGATACACGGGTTCCAGCAAAATAGAAGGGTGTTGAGGGGAGAGAAAGGCTTATAAATGCAAAACCCACAAGGTTGTTAAAGTTGTCTTGCAGAAATTATGATTGACTCTGATACACAAAGGAAATATTTGTTCCTAAGGGATAGACTGTCACAGGTTATTTAGGGTAAGGGCCTGATAAGTACCTTGAATTTCTGAAACGTTGAGCAGATGTTCCGGATACCTTTCCTAGAAGATAAGTGGTCAAAAGATCAGCTTATGTGTGGGCAGAGACTTACATAAGTCACACTTCCTCAACGGCTTCTGGCTCCGTTTTAGAGAGTTCTTAGCAATACCAACTCCTTTGGGTTTTCCTTTAGCTGCTTGAGGATCCCAGGTTTGAAGTCTTGTGCTAGAGACCCAAAAAAATGCACTCCGTTGACCTGGCTGGCCGTGAATTACACTGAAAAAAAGCAATTGAAACCTTATTGATGAAATGAAGACTGCGTCTTTTGGGTTTACTGTGAAATTATCATCCTTCATCCTTATAAAAAGAATCCTTTCTCCTATGAGATTTATCAAGTCCTTTTGCTTGGGCGCATTTATTCCCTGCCCACGTTTTCCTGGACATTGGACTAAGTTAGCAGGATATAAAAATGAATTGGTCAAGGCTGTCAAACACTGCAGTTTGAGAATTTAAGTTATTTATTTATGTATTTATTTTTGTCTTTTTGCCATTTCTAGGGCCGCACCTGCGACATATGGAGTTTCCCTGGCTAGGGATCAAATCGGAGCTGTAGCCGCCGGCCTACAGCAGAGCCACAGCAACGTGTGGGATCAGAGCCCCAGCTGTGAGCTACACCACAGCTCACCACCCCCCATCCTTAACCAACTGAGTGAGGCCAGGGATCAAACCCCCAACCTCATGGTTCCTAATCGGATTGGTTAACCACTGAGCCATGATGGGAACTCCTAAGTTTTTTTTTTTTTAATATCCATTGAATTTTTATAATTGTCAAAGTAATACATTTTCTTTGTAAAAACTGAAATAGTACAGAAATATAAAACACAAAATTTACCTCAATCTCTTCAACAGAGCATATAAACAATTTGGTGTACATGACTCCAGATTTACTATATGCTAATTGTTATTTACTATAGGGGACTGGACCTTATGCACTCATGTGCAACTTGCACTATTGTTTTGTTTCGTTTTCTTTTTTGGACACCCCGCAGCACATGGAGTTCCCAGGCCAGGGATCAGATCTGAACCACAGTTGCAACCTATGCTGAAGCTGTAGCAACATCAGATCCTTTAACCCACCATGCCCGGCTGGGAATTGAACATGCATCCTGGTGCTGCAAAGACACCCATCTATCCCTTGTGCCACAGTGGGAACTTCAGCAACTTGCCTTTTTATCTAATTATTTCTTTTGTCTTTTTGTTGTTGTTGTTGTTGTTGTTATTGTTGCTATTTCTTGGGCCGCTCCCGCGGCATATGGAGGTTCCCAGGCTAGGGGTCTAATCAGAGCTGTAGCCACTGGCCTACGCCAGAGCCACAGCAACGTGGGATCCGAGCCGCGTCTGCAACCTACACCACAGCTCACGGCAACGCCGGATCGTTAACCCACTGAGCAAGGGCAGGGACCGAACCCGCAACCTCATGGTTCCTAGTCGGATTCGTTAACCACTGCGCCACGACGGGAACTCCTTATCTAATTATTTCAATTTGAAGTTTGTAAATACCCAAATATTTTTGAATGAATGATGAGAAAAATGTTAAGCAACAACCACCTGTGTTCTGTTGTCATTCTTTCCACTGATCATTGGGTTGTCGACTGAAAGAAAACACGCAACCTAAAAGTTGAAAATTATGTTTTATTTGTTAGACTTACTGAAGACTTGAGCCTGGGATACAGCCTCACGGATATTTCTGAAGGCCTGTTCTGAAGAGATAAGGGAGGAGCCAGGATATATGGGAGGTTTTGGCCCAAACCCAAGTAGTCAGAACATCAAAAGAGTACTGTTAATTAAAGAAAACCAGACATCTCATGTTAATAAATTTAGTGCTTTTCTCATGTGGGAAGAGGCAAGAGTCTGGACTTACTGAAATCACTCCTTTGATTATGCACCTTAACTATCTAGGGCTGGTTTCCTGTATTTCTCCATCCTGAACCCCCTCAGTGTGCACAATTTGCTATAGTGGCTGATGGCTTAATGTCTGTAAAATTCTTTGTTTACTGATATGGCAGGCAACACCCTGTCCACAGGGTAAATGACGCAATATGCATCACCTAAGAGTGTTATTGATACCATTTGCAGTGCTCTGACCTGGGTTCTCATTTTCCTCCAGAAATATTTCTCATTTAATATTGTTTTGTGAGAGGCTCTTTCATCAACTATTTTTTTTTAATTTTATTTTCTTTTATTTGCTTTTTTTAGGGCCACACCCATGGCATTTGGAGGTTCCCAGGCCAGGGGTCTAAGCAGAGGCATGTAACCACCATGCCACAGCCACAGCAATGCCAGATCTGACCTTCATCTGCCACCTACACCACAGCACACCACATCCCCAGATCTTTAACCCACTGAGCGAGGCCGGAGATTGAACCTGTATCCTTGTGGATGCTAGTCAGATGTTAACTGCTTAGCCATGACAGGAACTCCTATGTCTTTTTATTTTTATTTATTTACTTAGTCTTTTTTTTTTTTTTTTCTTTTGTCTTTTTGCTATTTCTTGGGCCGCTCCCAAGGCTTATTGAGGTTCCCAGGCTAGGGGTCTAATCGGATCTGTAGCCACGGGCCTACACCAGAGCCACAGCAACTCGGGATCCGAGCTGCGTCTGCGGCCTACACCACAGCTCATGGCGACGCCAGATCGTCACTGAGCAAGGGCAGGGATCGAACCGGCAACCTCACAGTTCCTAGTCGGATTTGTTAACCACTGCACCACGACGGGAACTCCTATTTACTTAGTCTTTTCTTAGGGCCACCCCTGTGGCATACGGAAATTGCCAGGCTAGAATTCAAATCCAAATCAGAGCTTCAGGTGCCCTCACACCTACAGCTACAGCCCCAGCAACACCAGATCCGAGCCAAGTCTGTGAGATACACCGCAGCACACAGCTACTGCCGGATCCTCAACCCACTGATCGTGGGCCAGGTATGGAACCCAAATCCTTATGGATTCTACTCAGGTTTGTTACCCTTTAGCCACAACAGGAACTCTTATTTCTTTTTAATTAAAAAGAATTGGGGACGGGGTGGGGAGTTCCTGTGGTGGCTCAGCAGAAACAAATTGACTAGCATCCAGGTTCAATCCCTGGCCTCCCTCAGTGGGTTAAGGTTCCAGCATCCAGTGTAGTTCGCAGGCTCAGCTTCAACCTGGCATTGCTGTGGCTGTGGTGTGGCCGGCAGCTGTAGCTCCGATCTGACCCCAAGCCTGGGAACCTCCATATGCCAAGGGTATGGCCCTAAAAAGACAAAAAAAAAAAAAAAAATGGTGGGGGGTGGGTAGTTCCCACTGTGACTCTGCAGTTAAGAACTGAATGTAGTCTCTGTGAGGATGTGGGTTGGATCCCCGGCCTCACTTAGTGGGTTGAAGATCTGGCATTGCTTCCAACTTCGAGGGTCACAGCCGTGGCTCAAATCCGATGTTGTGGCTGTGGCATAGGCTGGCAGCTGCAGCTCCAATTCAGCCTCTAGCCTGGGGTATGTCACAGGTGCAGCCATAAAAAGAAAAAAACAACAACTTTTTTTGACCATGCCCAGGGCAAGTGGAAGTTCCTGGGCCAGGGATCAACACTGAGCCATAGCAGTGACAAAACCAAGTCCTTCACCACTAGGCCACCAGAGAACTCCCTCATCAACTGTTTGTTGAGAGCCTACTTTGTGTCTGTCACAGTAAGGGCTCTAAGAATGCAGTGATGTGCAAAATTGAGATTTCTACTCTTGTGGGATTTACAATCTCTTGGGTGTTTATTAAATAAGATGTGGCCCATTAGTGAGTTGTGAAATCAGTTTGGTGAGTCTCAACTAGCACTTTGTAGGAAAAGAAAAAAGAGAGAGCATAGAATTGATTTATTTATTTTGGCCACACACGCAGCACGTGAAGGTTCCCAGGCAAGGGATTGAGCTCATGCCACAGCAATGCAAGTGCCAGATGCTTAACCCTGGGCCACCAGGGGACTCCAGAATTTTAATTTAATAGTAGAGTGCAGGGAGTTCCCATCGTGGCTCAGTGGTAACAAATTTGACTAGGATCTGAGGACATGGGTTTGATCCCTGGCCTTGCCGAGTGGGTTGCCATGATCTGTGGTGTAGGTCACAGATGTGGCTTGGATCCCACATTGCTGTGGCTGTGGTGTAGGCTGGGATGTAGCTCCACTTTGACTCCTAGTCTGGGAACTTAAACATGCCGTGAGTGAGGTCCTAAAAAGCAAAAACCAAAACCAAAAAAAAAAAAAAAAAAAAAAAAAGACAAGAAAAGAAATTAGTGTAGTAAAATGTCTGTCTGGGCCTAAATCCATCTTGTTCATTTTTGTTTTTTAATAGCCACACTGGGGGCATATGGAAGTTCCCAGACCAGGGACTGAATCTGAGCTGGAGCTGCAGCAACACTGGATCTTTTAACCCACTGCACCAGGCTGGCGATTCAACCCATGCCTCTGCAGTTGCTGCAGTCAGATTCTTAACCCACTGTGCCCCAGCAGGAACTCCCAACTTCTTAATTTATTAACTGTATGATGTTCAGCAATACTGACTTTGAGATGAGATTAGACTTGAAGGTGCCAAGATGCTGGTTTTGAAAATGGAGAAGGGCCATGAACCAAAGGATACAGGGAATGAAGCTCCAGAAGCTGGAAAAGGCAAAGAAACTCCACTCTAGATGAGCCTCTGCCAACACTTTGGTTTCAGCTCATTTCAGACCTCTCGCCTCCAAAACTGGAAGAGAATACATTTCTGCAGTTTTAAGATACTCAACTATGGTGATTTGTTAGATCAGCAACAGGAATAGACAGTAGTCTGTTCATGTACAAGAAAATACTTACCTAAACATGTAAATTCTTGCCTCCTTATCCCCAATGTTTTTTTTTTAACAGAATCGAGAAAAGTATGGAGTTCTACATTCTCAAGGCTTTACTCACATGGAAGAGAGATGAGGACAACATGTACAGGCTAAACTTAGACCAGGTTCATAGAAAAGGGCGCTTTTTCAGGAAAGTAAATTTTCTGCCACACCCCTCTGATGCTTACTTATGTCAGACAAACTCAAGCTGACAAGCTTGAGTTCCCCAATGGCGCAGCGGGTTAGGGATCCAGTAATGTCACTATTGTGCTCTGGTTACTGCTGTGGGGCAGGTTCAGTCCCTGGCCCAGGAAATTCTACATGCCTTGGGCAAGGTTCCCCCCCGCCCCAGAAAAAGTCAAAGCTAAGCTTGATATATATATATATATTTTTTTTTGTCTTTTGTCTTTTGTTGTTGTTGTTGTTGCTATTTCTTGGGCCGCTCCTGCAGCATATGGAGGTTCCCAGGCTAGGGGTCGAATTGGAGGTGTAGCCACTGGCCTACGCCAGAACCACAGCAACTCGGGATCCGAGCCATGTCTGCAACCTACACCACAGCTCACGGCAACGCTGGATCATTAACCCACTGAGCAAGGGCAGGGACCGAACCCGCAACCTCATGGTTCCTAGTCGGATTCGTTAACCACTGCGCCACGACGGGAACTCCTTGATATGTTTTTTTAAGGTAAAAACTCTTCTTTGGGGAATGCTGTGTACTGAATGTTTACCTCCCCCCCAAATTCATGTTGACATTCCCACCCCTCAATATGATGATGCTAACTGGAGGTGGGGCCTTTGGGGTGATTAGGTCAAGAGGGTGAATCCCTCATGAATGGGCTCTCTTATAAAAGAGACCCTACAGGAGTCCCCACTGTGGTGCAAAGGGATTGGCAGTGCCTCTGCAGTGCCAGGACTCAGGTTTGATCCCCGGCCCAGCACAGTGGGTTAAAGAATCCAGCATTGCTACAGATGCTGCATAGGTTGCAGCTGTGGCTCAGATCTGAACCCTGGCCCTGGTATGCCATATGAGACCCTACAGGGATCCCTCAACCCTTCTGCTACCTGAGGACACAGCAGGAAGAACCAGGAAGGGCTCTGATCTTGGACTTCCCAATTACAGAACAGCCAGATATAAATATTTGTTGTTTAAGCCACCCAATCTATGGTATTTTTATTCTATCAGCCTGAACTAAGGCAAAAGAAATTTTAAAACTCCATACAAGAGTTAGAATATTTGAATAAAGAAGTTCCCGCTGTGGCTTAGCTGGTTAAGAACCCAACTAGTATCTATGAAGATTCAGGTTCCATCCCTGGCCTTGCTCAGTGGGTTAAGGCTCCAGAGTTGCCACAAGCCGCAGCTAGGTCACAGATGTGGCTTGGTTCTGGCTTTGCCATGGCTGTGACATAGGCCTGCAGTTGCAGGTACGATTCAATCCCTCATCTGGCAACTTCCATACGGCGCAGGTGTGGCCTTAAAAAAGCAAAAAAAGAGAAAAAGATAAAAGAAAAAAAATATCTAAACAAAATAAAATCTTAAAATCTCCAACTGATCTAAATTAAAAAGAACAGGAGATCTGGCTGGTTTCACAAAACTATACACAGTTATGCATCTTGACTTTGACATGGAACAATAGATCTCAGAGATCCTTCTGTAGCTGCGCATGAAAAGTTTTATCACATTATTTTACAGCTTCATAACATTTAATTATATCGATTATTGTAATTTATTTAGCAGATCTCCTACTGGTGGAGATTGTCTCCAAATGTTTTGCTATTATCTGCATTTACAACAAATAACTTGTACATAAGTCTTTTTGCACCTATGCACGTATACCAGATAAATTCCTGGAAGTAGAATCGTGGGGTCAAAACCCAGTCCCTCTTCCCTGAGCTCACATTGTCTTGTCCTACAAAGTCATTCCTTGAAAATTTGATTTACTAACTTTTCTTCTTCCTTGGGCATCAATTAACCTCATGTTTTTCATTCGGTTATTTTCTGGCTGCCTCTGCATGCTTGGCACTGGAGGATCTAAAAATACAGGCTGTCTTTTCCACAAAAGGGCCCTTGCCTTGTTTGAGTGATGGGCTACCACGTTATTAGGTGTGTTAATAGCCCTGGGAAAGCGACTCGCTCTGCCTGAGGAGGTGTAGAGAGAAGCAAGACTGAGGAGTTTGGATCTCAAAGAAGGGCTCCCACATACTGGCTTTGTTTGTTTGCATAGTTTATTTACATTTATTATGAGTTCTGACATATTTGGTCTTGTTTTTACTATGTTACATTTTCACTATTGGTTCCTTTTTAAAAAAAATTTATAGTTCTGTCAATATTCTGTCAATTTCTGCTATACAGCAAAGTGACCCAGTTACACATACATACATATGTATATACCTATGTATGTGTACACACACACACACACACAGAGTTTTTTTCTCACATTATCCTCCATCATGTTCCATCACAAGTGATTGGATATAGTTTCCTGTGCTGTACAGCAGGATCTCATTGCTTTTCCACTCCAAATGCAATAGTTTACATCTACTAACCCCAAACTCCCAGTCCATCCTACTCCCTCCTGCACCCCCCCCCAACCCCCCGCAACCACAGGTCTGTTCTCCATGTCCATGAGTTTGTTTCTATGTAGCTAGGTTCCTTTGTGCCATGTATTGGATTCCGGATATAAGTGATGCAATATGTTATTTGTCTTTGTCTTTCTGACTCACTTCACTCACTATGAGAATCTCTAGTTCCATCCCTGTTGCTGTCCCATATATTGTTAAATAAACCCGCAGATGACTTGAGGAGGACTTCACCAGCTGAAAGAGGAGGAGAAAATTGTACCAAGTGGAAGAAACCACCTATGTTAAGGGATGTAGGAGGTGAGAGTTGGAGGTGACTGGAGAGATGGCTGAGGCCTTAGGGGGGAGGCTGGAAAGCCCCATCAGGCCCGAAGAGTCATGATTACAATGTCAACTTAGGGCGAAATGTTAAGCAACTTCTTTTTCTTTTCTGAGCCACACTTGCAGCACATGAAAATTCCCAAGCTAGGGATGGAAGGAGCGAATTGGAGCGACAGCTGCTGACCTACCCCACAGCCACCGTAACACCAGATCTGAGCCTCGTCTTTGACCTACGCCACAGCTCATGGCAACAGCAGAGCCTTAATCCACTGAGGCAGGCCAGGGATCGAACCCACAGCCTCATGGTTCCTAGTGAGATTCATTTCCACTGAGCCACGACAGGAACTCTGCAACTTCTTTTTCGAAGCCTGAAACATTGAAAGGCAAGTTTCTCCTTCATTTTCCACTCCCCCAGCTGCTTCTGGTTGACTTTGAGGGGAAAACTCAGGATGGCACAGATGCAAATTCACCAGATAAGGTAGAACCTTGTCTGTCTTCCCTGCCCTCATTTTATTTTTTAAAATTATTTTTCTTTTTATGGCTGTTATCTGTGGCATATGGAAGTTCCTGGGCTAGGAGTTGAATTGGAGGTGCAGCTGCAGGCCTACACCACAGCCACAGCCACACCAGATCCTTAACCCACTGAGTGAGGCCAGGGATCAAACCCACATCCTCACAGACACTATGTCGGGTTCTTAACCCACTGAGCCACAAAAGGAACTCCCTTGCCCTCATTTTAAATTCATGGTACCAGGAGTTCCCGTCGTGGTGCAGTGGTTAACGAATCTGACTAGGAACCATGAGGTTGCGGGTTCGACCCTTGCTCAGTGGGTTAACGATCTGGCGTTGCCGTGAGCTGTGGTGTAGGTCACAGACTCGGCTCAGATTCCGTGTTGCTGTGGCTCTGGCGTAGGCCGGCAGCTACAGCTCCGATTAGACCCCTAGCCTGGGAACCTCCCATATGCCGCGGGAGCGGCCGAAGAAATGGCAAAAAAGACAATAAATAAATAAATAAATTCACGGTACTTTTTGTTTTAAAATTTTTATTGCAATATTGTATACATAAAATTTATCATTTTCATCCTTTTTGGGTGTACAATTCTGTCACGTTAATTACATTTACACTGTTGTGGAACCGTCACCACCATTCATCTCCAGAACCTTCTTCTCATCCCAAACTGAAATTCTGTACCCAGAATTTAAACACTAGCTCCATAGTCCTTCCTCCCCACCCCCCCAGCCTGTGGCAATCACCATTTTATTTCCTTTTTCTGTGAATTTGACTGTTTCTTCATATAAGTGGAATCATATACTATTTGTCCTTTGTGACTCACTTATTTCACTTAGCATCATGTCTTCAAGGTTTATGTATGTCGTAGCATGTGTCTACATTTCATTCTTTTTCTTTTTGGCTGCACCTGCATCATGTGGAAGAGGCAGGGATTGAACCCATGCCACAACAGTGACAATGCTGAATCCTTAACCACTAGGCCATGAGGGCACTCCTTTTTCTTTTCAAATTTCATTCCTTTTTAAGGCTGAACCCTATTCCACTGCATGTCTCTACCACATTCTACTTGTCCATTCATCCATCAGTGGATCTTCAGGTTACTCCCACCTCTTGGCTATTGTGGACAATGTTTTTTGTGTCTTGTCTTTTGAGGGCTGCAGCCGGCCTCAGGTTCCCTGGCTAGGGGTAGAATCGGAGATGTAGCTGCCGGCCTACACCACAGCCACAGCAACTCAGGATCTGAGCCGTGTCTGTGACCTACACCACAGCTCATGGCAACAACGGATCCTTAACCCACTGAGCAAGGCCAGGGATCGAACCCGCGTCCTCACGGTTACTAGTCAGGTTCGTTAACCAGTGAGTCATGATGGGAACGCCTATGGTGGACCATGTGGCCATGAACATGGAGGCACGAATACCTCTTTGTGACCCTGCTTTCAGTTTAGTGGAACTGCAGGATCGTAGGGTAATTCTATTTTCAACTCATTGAGGAACTGACCTACTCTCTTCCTAGATCGAATTTTCTTCCCCTGGATCCAGTCTTGAGGTCCACTTCCCACTTCGTTGAAAAGTGGGTTCATTTGATTTAGATGAAGAACCACTTGGAAAGAGCCACCTGTCCAGGACGAGAGGTAACCAGACATGCTTCAGCCTGGGGGGCTTCCTCCTCATTTCCGTAAGAGCCATCATCTTTGTGAACATGCTGCTCTGCAAACTAGTGACGGGTCCAGGAAGCACTGACCCAGAAAATAACTTATTACACGCAGAGATTCCTGAATATCGCCCCCTCTGCTGATACAGACTCTCTGCAGAAGAGGGGAGGCATTCTGCAAGTGAGCAAGCTCTCTGGATGACTCCGTGCACACACACGAGAGAAGATGTCTGTTAAGCAGGGTTGCTTTGCTGGATTCCGACCACAACTGACAGATTTCTAACCACAGGGTCCTCATCACCGCCCTGAAAAATGCTTGAAGGAGGTCTCTTCATTCTGAACTTCAGAGGCAGCACAAAGTCTGAAGATGTTGGGATTCGAGTTATGGAATGATTATGATCTAACAAAACGTGAAAGCATGATACTACTGCAGCGATTCTCACAAGGTCTAGGTGCCCCTGCTTACATGGCAGGGCTCCTTCATAGCCCGGGTCCACTTGTCCACTATTCTCTTCTTTGATGGTGTTACTCCTGCAGGTTCATTGGTGCCCTACCCAACTGTAAATAATACCTCATAGAGGGCATTGTCTTACATCAGATTCTGTCTGGTCTCCCACATTGCCATTCAAAGGTTTAAAGTACAGGCTTCATCAACCATCTCAGTGAATCTAGCTACTTCTAATTTAAATGGACCTAACACAAGTACAGGAGAATAAGGCTTGCTCTCCACCACCCCGTGAGAGCCTGGCATCACCTCCTCTGTGCTGGGGACCTAGGATGAGCTGGTATGGCAGGAAGTCCACTGGAGGTGGTAGCCTCAGAAACTCTTCCATACATCACCAAACAGCAGCAGCCCTCTTGGGGTTTTCCTGTTTCATTTTCTCAGCTCTGGGGTTGAGAACACAGTGCTCTAGAGACAGACAGACTTAAGTTTCAATTCCTGGTTCTACTGACTCAGTAGAATGAGGGAACAGTCCCCACCTTCTCAGGAGGTTAGAAAGTCATACTCCTGACACACTCAGCACCATGCCTGGCCCGAGGGATGTATTCTAGCACCAATGCCCATTTCGTGCCAACACACAAGGCTTTCTTTCCCACCACACTCCCTGCAGCTCTGGGCATTCGAAACTGCTTTGTTAGAACACTAGTCCCAACACTCCGCTCATCCACTGAGCAGTGGCACTTTGGTCCTTGGGCAGGACACATGGCTTAACTTCTTCCGGGAGGAACTGAGAGCTGTCGTCTTCAAAGTGGGATACAGAAAGGCCTCCACTGGGAAGAAGAAAATGGCTAATTTCATTTTTCTTCAAACTGACAAAAAAAAAAAAAAAAGAACTCCATTTTCTCTTTTATAAAATACAGTGTATGTTGATACTCAGGTAAATTCATGTAACACAGAGTTTGTAGGTATGGGGGGTGGGGTGGGCACAAGCTTCTTTTGGGGTGCACAATCAAAACTTTATGTGGACTGCAGAGGGAGCAGAGAGAGGGTTAGTTGAGAAGCAGATACCACCAATATTTCCATTTTACGAATGAGAGAAGTGAGGCACAAAGTATTTGGCCAGCTTAGCAGGTGGGCAAAGCTGAAGAGCAAACCCAAACTGACGTCAGAGCCTCCGTCCTCACCCACTGAGTTGTATACACTGACCAAAGATGTAGATCACATTTATAAGACTTCTTTTTTAGGGTTCTAGGCTAAACAGAGATGTACTGTTGAATCCCTTTTAAGACTTCTAGTCAGTAAATCAGGATTAAGTTACATATGGTATTGACAGAGACCATTACGCTGGTTTTTATATTTTATTATTATTTGCTTTTTAGGGCTGCACCTGCAGCATATGGAAGTTTCCAGGCTAGGAGTCAAATCAGAGCCACAGCAATTCGGGGTCTGAGCGAATCTGTGACCTACACCACAATTTACTGCAATGCCAGATCCTTAACTCCCAGTGAGGCCAGGTATCAAACCCACATCCTTATGGATACTAGTCAGGTTTGTAATCCACTGAGCCACACAGGAGCTCTGTTTTATTTAAAATTTTCTTTTTTGGGGAATTCCCATCATGGCGCATTGGAGACGAACCTGACTAGGAGCCATGAGGTTGCGGGTTCAATCCCTGGCCTTGCTCAGTGGGTTAAAGATCCAGCGCTGCTGTGCAGCCCTAAAAAGACAACAACAAAAAAAATTATTTTTTTCGTTTTATGGTAGCACCTGCAGCGCATGGAAGTTCCATGGCCAGGGACTGAATCTGAACCACAGCTATGACCTATGCCACAGCTGTAGCAATGATGGAGTCTTTGGAACTTCCCACTGTGCCAGGCTGGGACTGAACCAGGGCCTCCATAGCAACCTGAGCTACTGTAGTCGGATTCTTAATCCACTGCACTGTGGTGGGAACTCCCCATTAAGCTGTTTTAGATACTGGAGAGAGAAAAATGAACGTATGCACCTACCTTGATGTTAACTATTCATCAGCGTATGGTTAATTCCTCACAACTTGAATTATAGGGAGCTCATCATACAAGTTACATAGAAATCATAATTCTACACTTCAATATTTAACATTTTAGTGACCAAACTTGCAAATGATTTAAAAGCTATCTTCCACCTACAAAAAAATAATAGTATCAATGTAATTTTTAAACACATATTTGTATGAATACCCATATATCTAGTGGTACTTTTCTTTGGTGGTGCTGGCAGCATGCAGAAATTCCTGGGTCAGGGACTGAACCTGAGCCACGACAGTGACAATGCTGAATCCTTAACCGCTAGGCCACAAAAAGAACTTGAGTGTTGCTTTTTTTTGGGGGGGGGGCACACTGTGGCATATGGAAGTTCCCAGGCCTAGGGACTGAATCGGAGCTGCAGATGATGCCAGCCTATGCCAGAGCCACATCAATGCCAGCTCCCAGCCTCATCTGTGACCTACACCACAGCTCATGGCAAGGCTGGATCCTTAACCCACTGAGCAAGACCAGGGATCGAATCCGCATTCTCATGGATACTAGTCAGGTTCATTACCACTGAGTCACAATGGGAACTCCACTTTTTGATTCTTATTTTTTGTCCTTATTTAGGGAACCAAGTGTTTCTGTGCTCCTCAAATCCTATATTGGGGCTAGTGACACCAATTACTTCTGCACTGAGCACAAACTAACATGTAGTAGGATGTTAGGAGAAACTTAAACCAGGAATGTTGGTCCCACTTCCCAGATACTGATGGATCTGAGAGCACCCCTAGGACCGTACACATCATCTGCCCTGGAGAGCGATTGCACGTTTTGCCCTGGTGGCTGAAAAGGGGACGTGAGACAGGCAGGTTTGGTGCGCAAGCCCTGAGCCCTGGCACAAAGTGGGCAAATCACCACGGAGGCTGGCCGCCAAGTGGGATTCTAAATAGGGTAGTTGGCAAAAGACAAAGAGCCTTGAAAAGAGTGGGATGACATGCTGCCAGGCCAGAGGAATCTGTGCCTGCGAAGGGATTAATTTCATGAACAGGGATGTCTGCAAAGGAGTAGAGAGATCCCGGAAAGAGGACTAAGGAAGAGACCAAAGATCGAGTTTCCCCAAGAGGAGTTTCAGGCGTTGGAGGCTCCTTAACCATGTTGATTGATTTATGCTAAAAGTGCTGGCAAGGCACATTGTGGCATGGAACTCAGGTTACAGCTGCCAGAGGCGTGAAAACTGTATTTCTTACCCAGCAGAACAGTGCAAGCAGGTGATTTTAACGGGCAAGGGTGAAACACACAGAGGTATCTTCAAGTTTTCACCCACGATGGATAGTCAATGGTCATTGATAACTAATATTTTTAGAAAACAATATGCTTTCATTTAAAAATGCAGTACCAAAACAAATGCTTAAAGGGACATATGTATGAAAGGTTAAAAATCATACTAAAAAGGCGTTCCCATCGTGGCACAGTGGGAACAAACCTGACTAGGAACCATGAGGTTTCAGGTTCGATCCCTGGCCTTGCTCAGTGGGTTAAAGATCTGGCATTGCTGTAAGCTGTGGTGTAGGTCACAGATGTGGCTCGGATCTGGCATTGCTATGGCTCTGGTGAAGGCCGGTGGCTACAGCTCTGATTAGACCCCTAGCCTAGGATCCTCCACATGCCGAGGGGGCGGCCCTAAAAAGACAAAACAAACTAAACAAGTTTACATTTGTAGAGAAATGTACTGACACAGACCAATCTACCTGCATCAACAAAGAAAACAACTCTTCATTCTTTTCATCCTTTACCTCACATGACAAATTTTCTGCTACCATTAGATGATATATTAATTTTATTTTCTTTACATAAATTGAGGAAGAAACATAAAATCAGATCTGAATATATTACAAGGCATTCAGGAAGTGTGTTTTGTTGCCCACCAGAAAAATGATCTGAAATTTACTTTCAAAATTGAAATAGACTTGTTTAAAAGCACTATGCTGGCTCCCTTCTTGTTTGGAGTACATCCTGGTGTTTGCCGGAGTCTCAGTAAATGGATTAAGCGAGTTCTGGCTTACAAGGCTAACATTCCAGATGTTCCAAAAAATCATATTCGACACATTCTTCCAGTTGCTTCAAGACCCTTGGGGTCTCTTCGACAGGAAACTCGAAGAGTGGAGGGGCCCGGGTGTCTGCAGGCAATTTACTTTGGGATTTAAAAGCACAATTGAGCGTCGTGAAGAAGGGCATCAATTGCCTAATGCTGGAAAGAGAACGCTGGCGCAGAAGAGGGAGTTCACTCTTCATGGAGATCTCATCTGAGCTGCTGATTTCCTGCAAAAGAACGACAACGATGCAGCTTTGCTAGGGGCTGGGGAGGCGCGTGAAGCACATGCAGGCGGTGAAAGCAAGAGATGTGTCTGTAATACGGAGGAATGAATCTGACTCTCTATCAGATCTGTCCTTTTGACTTTAACCTTGGGTGCTCTGTTGCCTGGGCTTAGTCATGCTCTGGAACTTTTGTCAAAGAATGTTTCCTGTAGCTTGAAATGTATAGGCTAGCCTGACCGCGACCCGACCCAAACAGTGAATAACAGGAACATCCTGATCTGACCGTGACCTGACCTGTGTGGACAGCTCCAAGAACAAAGGATCCCACACCAAGTTTCCAACAACTAACCATGCCCTTCCCTCACCTTGCCTTTAAGAGGGCTTTGCTGAAAGCCTTCAGGGAGTTGGGGCTTTTTAAGGCATGAGCCACCTGTCTCCTTGCATGGCCCTGCAATAAATCTTTCTCTGCTTCAAACGCCGACGTTTCTGTATTGTCGAGCCCCGCTGTGTGTCGGGGACATGGACTTGTGTTCAGTAACAGGTCCTTTATGAAAATTCACTGTGAGTGCTGATGATGGCGTCCTAAACCCGAATCCTAGGTCCTCAGCTGTGGTCTTCACCAGGATTTCACCCTAAGCCCATGCTCCTGGGGCCGGGCCCCTCTTCCCCTCCTTCCTCTAAGTCATGGTGGGACTCTGTGTGCACGACAACTTCTAGAGGACTGTGTCACCCAGGAGGCTTTGCCTCTTAGCAACTGGGATGAGAAAGTGACAGATGAATGACAAAAACAAAGATGGCATGCATCATCGTCTTCAAGCTTGAACCGTCAGAGACTCTTTGCAAATTGTTCAAAGCCATTAAAATCAAATGGCAAATGAAGTGCTTCACTCACTGCCTAGCCCTTCTCCCCTCTGCCACAGATTCACATTTTAAAAAGGAAAACATTTACCCCATATTTTAATTTTAGAAGTTCTAGAATCCTGACGATGTGCGGTTTGTATTCTTGGTGATTTTCCTCTAGATCTGATGGGCAGGCAGGGCCCTCTGTGTCCACTTCTGGAACGAATGCCCACCTGTAACTGGAGGAACAAAATCTGAGGTCAGGCATGCTGGCTTGGAGCCCACCGACAGACTTTAAAACAGTTTTACTGCGAATTCACAGACCACACAATGCATCCATTTAGTGTACAACCGCTTTTGATACAGTCAAAGAGTTCACCATCCATCACCATAGTGAATTTTAGGATATTTTCATTACCCCCAATAGCATCCCTGCTCACCCCACGATCTACTACAGCCTCCCTTTGATCAAGGCAACCCCTGCTTTTTCTTTTCTTTTCTTTTTTGGTCTCCCTGAGGCGTATGAAAGTTCCTGGGCCAGGGATCAGGTCCAAGCCACAGTTGTGACCTACGCTGCTGCTGGGGCAACGCCAGGCCAGGGATCAAGCCTGTGTCCTGGCCCTGCAGAATGGCCACTGATCCCTTTGAACCACAGCAGCAACTCCCCTAATCTGTTTTCTGTTTGTACAGACTTTTAAATTCTGGACACTTCATATACATGGAATCATACAATACGGGTCATTTGTGCCTGGCTGCTTCCACTTTACAGAGTATTGTCAAGGTTTACCCATGCTGCAGCGTGTGGCAGTGCTTCAGTTCTTTTATTGTAGGACATTTCATTGGGTGGAAACACCACATGTTACTTATCCACTGATGAACATTTCAGTTCTCTTCCTTTTACCTATTATGTTTAACGCTGCTATGCATATTCATGTATTATCAGCACTCACTTAAAAAATTTTTTTTCTTTTTAGAGCACTTTCAGGTTCACGGCAAAACTGAGCAGAAAGTACAGAGGTTTTCCATGTGCGCCCTGCCCCCTCTGCCACACACAACTTCCTCCACGATCAACACCCGGGTACATTTGTTACAACCGATAAACAGACACTGACTCACCATCACCACCCAAGGTCCAGAGTTGACCTTTGGGCTCACTCTTGGCATTGCGCCTTTTATGGGTTCAGACAAGTGTGAAATGACATGTGACCACGTTACAGTATCATACACAATAGTTTCACTGCCCTAGGAATCTTCTAGCCCTGCCTCGCTCTCCCCTGGCACACACGGATCTGCTTACTGTCTCCATAGTTTTGCCTTTCACAGATCATCATAGAGCTGGAATCATCCAGTATGTCCCCGTTACAGACTGGCTTCTTTCTCTTAGTGTTTCTACATGACTGCTCTCCTTGGGGGACAGGACAGGGAGATGGTATCTGGGGCCAGGCGTGAAATTAAACATTGAAGCAGCTGTGTTAAGCCTGTAGGAAATGTGAGCCAACAAGGGCAGAGTGAACTGCAGACGGCATATTTCATTTGCTCAATTGGAAACAGACAAAACCCTAAACTACACAAATGCTGTGAGGACCACCTGTGGGCGATTCTTGTTTTCAAAGCACCCAGAAGCAAAACCCCCCTAAACACCCACGCCCTTACCCACACACCCATTCATAAACACTACTGTGAGCCAAATTCATGAAACCACAGATGCTGTAAGTAATCTGAAACTTGGTATTCTGAGCCAGTTCACTGGCCACTCGAAACCGGTACTGTGGCATCTCATCCTCTGTACAGGAAAGAACAAGTGAAAATGCTTCAGAGGAAAGAAAAGGAAACTCTTTCAAAGAAGCCATGTGGTCATATCTGACTTACATTTGAAATAAGGGCATTTTGTCAGGTGGAAAAGAAAGTGCTGTGTCCAAGAATTTGCAAGCTGATAAATACAGGATGAGTTCACTCTGGGGTAGCTCGCCCCCGGAGGGCCCGTTTCCATCAGAGACTGCAACTTTCATTCTGTTGACTTTGTTGCCATTTCTGCAAATGTGCAAGGAAACTCCTGTTACAAATTCATTCCTATTTGCTGTAGTCTATTTGCCTATGCAATGTCCACAAGAAGGTTTTCCTTTTAAGAAATGATCAGAATAGCTGGTCCCTTCCCAAGTACTTCAAGGAGTTGCCATTGTGGTGCCAGAGTTAAGAACCTGACTAGTAGCCATGAGGATGCAGGTTCGACCCCTGGCCTTGCTCGGTGGGTTAAGGATTGGGCGTTGCCGTGAGTTGGCGTGTAGGTTGCAGATGTGGCTCAGATCTGGCATTGCTGTGGCTGTGGCATAGGCCAGCAGCCATAGCTCCAATTCGACCCCTAGCCTGGGAACTTCCGTATGTCACATGTGTGGCTCTAAAAAGAAAAAAATGAAAACAAGTAGTTCAAGAACAGAGTGTTTAGTCCCGGACGGCCCTCCATCATAGACTGATGTCCATTAACTTCCACACATATGCTCAGACCCTCCTGCCACTTACCTTAATGATTCATCGTCCTCTTTCAAATCTTCCTCGAGCTGTATGAATGTCTGAATCTTAAAAAAAATCGTGAATTCAAGTTACTATTTGAGAGAGATTCAACCTAGCTTCATGTTTAAAATTCATATGCATAAAAAATAGCAAATAAAGCAACAGAAACCATCAATGAAATGAAAAGACAACCTATGAAATGGAAAAAAAAATTTACAAACCAAACATCTGATAAGGGGATAATATTCAAAACATATAAAGAATGCATACAAATCAAGAGCAACCCCCCCAAATAATCCAATTAAGAAATAAGCAAAGGACCCGAACAGACATTTACCCCAAGAAGATACGTGAATGGCAAGAGGTGCATGAAAGATGATCAACATTGCTCCTCCCCAGGGAAGAGCAAATCAAAATCACAGTGAAGGGAGGTCCTGGCTGGTCTCGTGGCTAGGACTCAGCGCTTTCACTGCTGTGGCCTGAGTTCAACACCTGGTCTGGGAACGGAGATGCCCACATAGAGCCGCCACTTGCTGCACCCCCGAAACAAAACAAAACAAAACAAAACAAAACAAAACAAAACCCACAATGAGATTTCACCTCACACCTGGGAGAACTGCTGTCATCAAAAGGACAAGAGATGACACGTGTTGGCAAGGATGTGGAGAAAAGGGAACCCTTGTCCAATGTTGGTGGGACTGTAAACTGGTACAGCCACTATGGAAAATAGTACGGAGGCGCCTCAAAAAACTAAAACTAGAACTACCGTATGACCCAGCGATTCCTCTTCTGAGAACCCACCCAAAGGAAGTGGAAGTAGTGTCAAAGAGCTCTCTGGGCCTCCATGTTCAGAACAGCACAATTTCTAAGAGCCAGGGTACTACAGGAACAACCTAAGTGCCCATCAACAGATGAGTGGATAAAGACATTGTTGACTCCATTTGCAGTGGAATATTATTCAGCCATAAAAGGAGGCAGCCTGCTATTCCCAACAACATAGAAGGGCTTTAAGGCCATTATACTAAGTGAAATCAATCAGAAGAGAAAGACAAACATGCTATGATTTCATTTATAAGTGGAATCTCAAAAAACTCCCAATAAAACAAAACGGAACTCACAGAAAAAGATCAGATTGGTGGTTAGCAGAGGCAGGGGGTCGGGGAGGGAAATCTGGAGGAAGGGGCTCAAATAGGTACAGACTTCAAGTTGTAAGATAAATAAGTACTAGGGATACAACGTACAACATGACAACTAGTTAACATTGCTGTAAGTTATATATGAACATTAAGAGTGTAAATCCTGAGGTGTCATCACAAAGAAAAAATTATTTTTTCTTTTTATATCTAGACAAGATGGATGTTAACTAAACTTATTGTAGTAATTATTTCACGATGTATTTCAGTCAAATTAATATGTTGTACACTTTAAACTTATACACTGCTGTATGTCTCTCTTTTTTTTTTTTTTTTTTTTTTTGCTTTTTTAGGGCTGCACCCACAGCATATGGAGGTTCCCAGGCTAGAGGTCAAATCCCACAGCAACACCAGATCCAAGCCGCATCTGTGAACTATACCACAGCTCACGGCAACACCGGATCCTTAACCCATTGAGTGAGGCCAGGGATCGAACCCCCAACTTCATGGTTCCTAGATGGATTTGTTTCCGCTGCTCTACGATGGGAACTCCACTGCTGTATGTCACTTATATCTCAATAAAAGTAGGGGGAAAAAGCTTAAAAATAGCAAATAATATCAAGCAATACAAATTAGTTGAAATAACTGATGGGAGATAAAATATGATTATAAAATATTCTCTACCAAACCAAAGGCCATATGCTACCAACTAGACGGAAAACTTTGCTGATAAACTTAAGATATAGTAAACAATACATTTATTCCTTTTTTTCTCCTTCAATGCTGCACCTGCAGCAAATAGAAGTTCCCAGGCTAGGGGCTGAATCAGAGCTGCAGCTGCCAGCCTATGCCACAGCCGCAGCAATAAAAGATCTGAGCTTCGTCTGTGTCCTATGTCACAGCTCCCGGCAACGCCAGATTCTTAACCCACTGATCGAGGCCAGGCATTGGACCTGCATCCTCACGGGCACTATGTCAAGTCCTTAACCTGCTGAGCCATAACGGGAACTCCCATTATTCCCAAAAAAACACTTTAAAAAGCTCCAATCTTGCTTTCAAAAGTAAGATACTTGTACTTACCAATTCAGAAACCATTATTGGCCACAATGAAGTCAAATGTTGAGGAGATATTCTTAGCAGCAAAACTCTGAAAAAAAGAAACATCTGAGCAGCAACTATGGATGTCTGTCCAACTCTGAGATTGTCTGTCAGGCGTTCTAAGGAAAGAAGATTTTAGAGAGGTCACACAAATATGCAGTTTGGAGTTTCTACTAGATACAGAGGCAAAATAAAATTACAATGGCTTTGACATCTGACCACAACCCTGTACATGACACGCGTGTTGGGGGCATGGTCTCGGGCCCATTGTTTGCCCCCAGTCCTCTTCCTTATGAGGCACAGTGGTTTGCAGCCTTTGCTAAAGGAAATGCATTAAGTGCCTCTTATTCCCCTGCTGTGGCTTTGCAGAAAGGCATCAACTTCTGGCTCAAGCCAGAAATCCACTGGTTGATTCACGTAAATGTTCTTCTAAGAATATGAAACATGAAAGAATTCCTTTCGTGGCCCAGTGGAAATGAACCTGACTATAATCCCTGAGAATTCAGGTTTGATTCCTGGACTTGCTCAGTGGGCCAGGGATCTGGCGTTGCTGTGAGCTGTGGTGTAGGTCAAAGAGGCAGCTCGGTTCCTGCTGTTGCTATGCCTGTGGTGTAGGCAGCAGCTGTAGCTCTGATTCAATCCCTAGCCTGGGAGGTTCCATATGCCACCGGTGTGGCCTTAAAAAAAAAAAAAATTACACACAGAAACCAAAGACAGAGCTTGGTGAGCAATGGAAACTATAAGATCATCTAGATTCCTGAGCAGATGACATTTATATTTGGGGGTGAGGAGAGGCATGTGGAGTGACTGAATAAAATAGCTTCATTCAGTAAAGTTTAGATTTTATGGCCATGATGAAAACTATTTCCTGTAGGAGAAAAGTTAAACTCTCTGGTCCCTAACAGTCTTTCCTGCTTCTCCACTGAAAAATTAAATGTGTTTCCCATAATGTAAGGTCTTTAGCAACATGACAAATTGCCACAGCAAACAGCTGAGCTACCGTCATGCTAGCCAAGGCTCGCTAGAGGACATGTGTAATCAACTTCCCTTTATTTGAGCTAGCCGAAATGGACTTTTTCCTTCTTGCCTTTAAAAGTACTTTGGCTAGGAGTTCCTGTTGTGGCACAGTAGAGACGAATCCGACTAGTATCCATGAGGATTCGGGTTTCATCCCTGGCCTTGCAGAGTGAATTAAGGATCTGGGGTTGCAGTGAGCTGTGGTGTAGGTCACAGATGCGGCTCAGATCCCACATTGCTGTGGCTGTGGTTTAGGCTGGCAGCTACACCTCCAATTCAACCCTTAGCCTGGGAACCTCCATATTCCCTGGGTGTGGCCTTAAAAAGCAAATAATAATAATAATAATAATCATAAAAGTACTTTGACCAAAAGAAGGATTATGAATAGCTTAGATACTTGACAAGCAAGCTGGCATTTTAAAAAAGTTGTTTGTGCTTCTGGTTATGGACAAGATAGAGTAAGTACATTACATATTATTTCTCAACAAGGCAAAAAATCTTGAATGAAATACATAAGCCAACCATCAGAAAACAGGTGCAGGAAAGGCAGCAGGACTGGGTAGGAGCCTTGGGACTTAAGGAAGGACCTGGAAGTGAGTACTCTGGGGTTTTTAAATTTTAAATTTTATCCCAGCCTAGGCAAACTGAAAAGAATGTAACCTGGAATGCCAAAAGTCTCAACTTGAATGAGAAAAGATACCCCAAAGACACCAATGCAGAGATAACAGAGAGGTAGGAATTATTGGAAAAGGATTTTAAATCTATCTAAAAATACTCCCATAACCAAGTATGGACACTTGAAACAAATAAGAAATAGTAAGTGTCAGCAAAGAAACAGAAGATACAAAGAAAAGCCAAACAAATTTTAGAACGAAAAAACAGAATCACCAAGATAGAAAAACTTACTCATGAGTTCAAGCAGAATAGAAATGACAGTGGGAGATGAAAATTAAATACGGAATCAATAGTAATTATTCAAATTGGACAAAGGAGAGAGAAAAGATTGGGGGAAAAAAAAAAACAAAACAAAAAACAGACGTTCCTGTTGTGGTGTAGCGGAAACAAATCTGACTAGTATCCATGAGGATGTGGGTTTGCTCCCTGGCCTTGATCAGTAGGTCAGGGATCTGGCATTGCAGCAAGCTGTGATGTAGTTTGCAGACTTGGCTTAGATCCTACATTGCTGTGGCTGTGTTGTAGGCTAGCAACTGTAGCTCTGATGTGACCCCTAGCCTGGGAACCTCCATATGCCGAGGGTGTGGCCCTAAAAAGAAAAGAAAAAAAGAATCTCATAGACTAGTGGGACAACAAAAGGTCTAGCATTTGTGCATTGGAGTCCCAGAAGGAGAGTGAAAAAGATTACAGGTTGGAAAAATATTTGAAAAAATAACGACTGAAAATTTTCCAAATCTGGTGAAAGATGTACATCTACAAATACAAGAAGCTGAGTGAACTATAATAAGGATAAAACCAAAGAAATCACATTTGGTCATGTAATCAAACTTCTGAAAATTAAAAACAGAAAAGAATTTTGATAGCAGTCAGAGGGAAATGATACATTACCTAAAAGGGACAATAATTTTAATGATAGCAGATTTCTCAAATCACAGTCAGAAAGAAGTGGCTATTGTTCAAGTGCCAAAAGAAAAGAACTTCAACCCAGAGTTGTTCTATTTCCAATGAAATTATCCTTCCAGAATGAAGATTTTGGGAGAAAGCCATGACTAAACCAAAATAAGACAAATGAAGGTAGGAAAAAAAGTCTTCATGAAGGAAAACTAAGAAAACTTGTAGCGGAATTCCCACCGTGGCACAGTGGGTTAAAAATCTGACTGCAGCAGCCTGGGTCCTTGCAGAGGTATGGGTACAATCCTCGGCCCAGGGGCAGCTGGCTAAAGAATCCAGCATTGCCCCAACTGTGGCATAGGTCACAGCTATGTCACAGATTCACTTCCTGGCCCGGGAATTTCCATTTGTTGCGGGGGTGAGTACAAAATTGAAAAACAAAAAACCCCCCCAAAACTTGTTGCCAACAGATCTGCACTAAAAAAGGCTAAATGATGTTCATCAGACAGAAAAGAAATAATGGTGGGAAACATGGAACATCAGGAACGACTAGAAAGCAACAGAAAAGGTAAATAAAGGAGTAAAAATAATATTCTTTCCTCTTGAGTATTTAACTTATGTTGAACAGTGAAAGCAAAAAGTATTTTTTGCTTGTGGTTGCAGAGTATAAAGGTAGCATTTCAGACAACTATATCACATTGGAGAGAAGCATCCCAAACGGTAATAAATGTTGATACCAGTAGACCACAGTAAATATGTATATTTTATGTTTACTATAATACCTAAAGCAACCACTACAAAAAACTATATATAAAAAATATATATATATAGGTGTTCCTGCTGTGGTACAACAGGATCAGTAGCATCTCTGCAGCACCAGGACCTGGCTTTGATTCTTGGGCCCGCACAGTGGGTTAAAGGGACCCATTATTGCTGCAGCTGTGAGGAAGGCTGCAACTGCGGCTTGGATCTGTTCCCTGGCCTGGGAACCCCATATTCCTCAGGGCTGCAAAAAAAAAAGAAAGATACACCCCAAAACCGCTTCAAATAAATCAAAATGGAATGCTGAAAAAATATTCAAGAAACCTCAGGAAAAGGGAAACAGGAATAAAAAACAAGGAACAAACAGAAAATAAACCCTGACATCGATGATTAGCCAATGATATTAAGGGTAAATTGTCTAAACATGCCCATTAAAAGAGAGAGAGATTTGGTTGAATGGATTAAAGGAACGACTCAATTATACACTGTCTTACACAAAACTCACCTCGAATATAACGATATAAGTAGGTTAAAGGTAAAAGGATGGAAAAAGATACACCATGCAACCATTTTCAGAAACCTGGGGTGGCACTATTAACACAAGACAGAACAGACTTGGGAGCAGAGGGAAGGGCCAGGGTCAAAGGGGGCCATTACACAGCGCTAAGGCCCATTCGACCAGAAGATACGACATTCCTGAGCTCCTGCTGTGATGCGGTGGGTTAGGAATTCGACTGCTGTGGAGGCACGGGTTCCATCCTTGACCTGAAGTTCCACCATATGGAAATTCCATATGGAGTGGGTGTGGCCATAAACAACAGAGGTATAAAATACATGAAGTAAGAATTTCCAGAACCTAACGGAGAATGAGTGTGGATAACTAGAGTGGAACTTCAACTTCCCTATCCCAACGGACAGAACTCCCAGGAAAACAGTAAGGACACAGAACTGAGCAACGCCGTAACCAAAGGATCTAATCAATTCCTGTAGGACACGCCACTCAACAGCAGACTACACCTCATTAAGTGCTCTTAGGAGTTCATCTATTTTGAAACAGAAAGGATCAAAAAAAAGTAGTTTGTACACAATCGGGCATCTCTCATGTTGATGCTTCAAATAAAAGCTAAATTCATGGCAGTTTCCGTTATAGCTCAGTGGCTTATGAACCCAACTAGTATTTTCGAGGATACCGATTCCATCCCTGGCCTCACGCAGTGGGTTAAGGATCCGGTGTTGCCGTGAGCTGTACTGTATGTAGGTTGCAGACCTGGCTCACACCTGCTGTTGCTATAGGCTGGCAGCTGCAGCTCTGATTTGACTCCTAGCCTGGGAACGTTCATATGCCTCAGGTGAGGTCCTAAAAAGCAAAAAATAAAAATAAAAAGCTAAATTCAGGAGACTATTCTTCTGCTAAGATGACGTATTTTAGAATCTGTAATATTCCTTTCTTAGCTCAGTGATAAACCTTATGGGCTTAAGGAGTCTTTGCGAGCAGAGAGCTGGAGAAAGCCGTGAGCCAGAATCCCTGCACCACTGTGAAGGCTGTGGAGCCTTGTTTGGGCTGGCTGCTTAATCCTGCTGACCCTGCTCCCCATCTGTGAAACTCGCCTGCTTCAGAGGGCACCTACACAAACCACAGCCCATCACTGGGAGACAGAGGGTTCAGATTTCAGTCCAGGTTTTGCCAGTTAGTGGCCACGCAACTTTATGTGGGTGCTAATCTCTCTGAGCCTCAGTATCCTGATGCAAAAGTGGAGCTAATACAGGATGAGGAGGAAGACTTAAAACATGGGAAGTGGACCTGGAATGAGCCACACTCTTCAGCTTAAAGGGAATAGACTGTTGCCTCTAGATCTTGCTGCTTCCCTCTACAGGGGCTTTTTGGGGGGGGGGGTGATGCCTGTCCTCCTTTCATCTACATAAACAGCATTTTATTTTTATTTTTTGCCTTTTTGGCTGCACCTGCAGCATGTGGAAGCTCCTGGGCCAGGGAGTGAACCTGAGCCATAGCAGTGACAATGCCAGATCCTCAATCTGATGAGCCACAAGAGAACCACCCTCCCTTAAAAAAAAAAAAAAAAAGTTGCTTTAAGCTTATGCACAGCTTTTGAGATCAATGTAAAATTTATGTCACTATGAGCCAAGATGTGCAGAGCTGCTCAGCTCCTCACCCCATGCACCCCCTCGAGTGCTGTCAATGACAGGAAAGTGTCTGAGAGGGTGTCTCAGAGGACAAATGCCAGATGTTCCCATTCCAGCCTCTTCTGATTAGGCCTGAATTATTTACCAGGTGGTGCAACTTAGAACCTTCTGGATGCATCTGCTCCTTTGACTGGGGTGCCACTGCTCCATGGGGTCAGTCAGTATCCCAGCACCATCAGAGGATGCTCTGAATTCCATCACCCCAGGACCTCATGGAGGCTGGGCCTAATACCAGTCCTGGGGACAATGACAGCAGAGAGGCAAGTGCTTTGGAAATTGTCGGTTAATAAAAAATGAAAGGGGGTAAATATGTTTACTTTTTCAAATATGTAGTATTTTTAGAGAAACATTCCCTGAGCTATTTATCCAAAGTGGAGGGGTTTATTTGGAGAAATTCCTCCTCCCCAAGGGCCCTAAGCCATCTCCTATCTAAAGTCACCATTGTGCTGAATTTCTTTTATATGGATATAGAAATACATATTATGTAAATATAAACACAGGAGCTCCTGTTGTGGCGCAGTGGAAACCTACGACTAGGAACCATGAGGTTTCCGGTTCAATCCCTGACCTGGCTCAGTGGGTTAGGGATCCGACATTGCTGTGAGCTGTGGTGTAGGGTGCAAAAGAGGCTCAGATCGGATGTTGCTGTGGCTGTGGTGTAGACCAGCAGCTGTAGCCCTGATTGGACCCCTGGCCTGGAAAACTCCATATGTCACGGGTGCAGCTCTAAAAATCAAAATACACACACACACACACACACACACACACACACAAAATGTATATAATACTATGTTGTTGCTACCTCCCTCTCAGAGCCATGATTTCTCAGAATTATTGGATGTCTGAGTCCTGCCATGGTCAAAGTCTCCACATCACTGTTTGAGAAATGCTGTTGCCTGTTCTCTTTTTGTTCTGCATACCTAACACTGTCTCTTGAGCCCCACAGGCCTCAGCCTGGATTTTAGGGGAGTGTGTGACGGGAGATGAGGGAGAGAAGGGGCAAGTGTTTGTCCCCAGACTGAGAGGGCACTGAAAGGACGGCACGCTACATGGCTCACCAGGCTCTCCTCCTGGACCTAATGCAGCCCTTCAGGCCACTGTCTGACGGCCTTTTGCATAAGGCACCATCACGGATGCTGCACGTGAACTAGAAGAAGTGTGGTTCCTGTTGTTCTGCCTCCCCTCCAAATTCTGTAAAGATGCAACCAAGCTCAGTTTTTTGTTTTTGTTTTTGTTTTTTGCTTTTTAGGGCTGCACCTGCGGCATATGGAGGTTCCCAAACTAGGGGACTAATCGGAGCTACAGCTGCCAGCCTATGCCACAGCCATAGCAACGCCAGATCCGAGCCAGGGCTGCCACCTACACCACAGCTCACGACAACGCAGGATCCTTAACCCACTGAGCAAGACCAGGGATCGAACATGCATCTTCATGGATACTAGTCAGATTCATTTCCACTGAGCCACGATAGGAACTCCCAAAGTTCAGCTTTGGCTCTGCACTGAGCCGTGGTCTTTGGAGGGCTGCCATCACCTTTCCTGGCATTTGGGGTCACGCTCGGATCTAATCAGCCTCCTGTCAGTAACTTGAGAAAGGACCTGTCCACACCTGAATATCTGCTTTCACACATCTCATTTCATACTTCCTAGCTAGTCAACACATTATGCCACAGACATCTTATAGGCTTTACATGCTGACATCACGTCAGCTGAAATATAACAGTATTTTATTATCACAAATCTGCAATATTGTCATAGTTGACATTGTGAAAGCTGTTACTGTTTTGACCTAAAACAAGTAAGACCTTTCAAAGAGTTAATCAAGTAGGGAGATGGGCTAAGAATCAGTACTGACATTTAGAGTCATCAGGATACATTAAGAAGAGCACAGGGGGAGTTCCGTTCATGGCTCAGTGGTTAACGAACCCAACTAGCAACCATGAGGACTTGGGGTCGATCCCTGGCCTCGCTCGGTGGGTTAAGGATCTGGCATTGCCATGAGCTGTGGTGTAGGTCGCAGACGCGGCTCGGATCCTGCGTTGCTGTGGCTGTGCCACAGGCCGGGAGCTGTAGCTCTGATTCTACCCCAGCCTGAGAACGTCCATATGCCTTGGGTGTGGCCCTAAAATAAAAAAAAGAAGAGCACACAGGAAGTTCCCTGGTGGTCTCAGTGGTTAGGATTCAGCACTTTCTCTGCTGAGGCCCAGGTTTAATTCCTGGTCTGGACTCCAACTCCCTCCCCCACCCCCGCAAAAAAAAAAAAAAAAAAAAAAAACCATAGAAAAAAGAAGAGCACACGCTTTGTGAGCTGACAGACATTTATAAGAAAAAATTTTAAGAGGGCAGAGTAAGAGATTCATATCAGAATTCTATGGGGAAACAACCTGAACGCCCTTCTACTGGTGAACTGGTAAACAAGTCGCAGAATGGAATCCTATAAATAAATTGCAATAAAGAGGAATAAGCTATTTATTGGTAAATACAATAGAATGGATGACTCCCTAATACATTACGTGAGTCAAAGAAGCCAGACTCAAAGGCTACACACTGTCTAATCTCATTTACAGGACATTCTGGAAAAGAACTAGAAGAACAGAGCAAATTAGTGGTGGACTGGGTCGGGGAAAGGAGGAGATGACCTCTGAAGGGCACGAGGGGACTTTCGGGGTGATGGAAACGTTCTGTGCTTTGACTCAGGTGGTGGTTATGTGACCATGTGTGTTCGTCAAAATTCACAGAACTGTATAGACAGAAGTGTGACTTTCACCATATGTAAATTGCACCTTAATAAATCTGAGTCCCCCAAAAGGATTTATGCCATAATTTTAATGTTTGTAAAACTGTTTGTTACTCTAGTCTTCATGATATTTAATATGATTTTTTTTTTTTTTTGGTCTTTTTTTTTGTACTTGCAGCATATGGAGGTCGCCAGCCTAGGGGTTGAATTGGAGCTACAGCTGCCGGCCTACACCACAGCTACAGCAATGAGGGATCCCAGCCACACCTGTGACCTACACCACAGCTTATGGCAATGTGGGATCCTTAACCCACTGGGCAAGGCCAGGGATCGAACCTGCAACATCGTGGATACTAGTCAGGTTCTTAATCCACTGAGCCACAACAGGAACTCCTTTCATAGGATTCTCTAAAGATTTATCACATTCCATTTAAGCCACGAGTCTTTAGGAAAACACATTCTTACTTAAGAATTCTTTCAGGAGTTCCCATCGTGGCGCAGTGGGATGGGAGTTCCCACTACTAGGAGTTCCTGTCATGCTCAGTGGAAATGAATCTGACTAATATCCATGAGGATGCAGGTTCGATCCCTGGCCTCGTTCAGTGAGTTAAGGATCTGATGTGGCTGCAAGCTGCAGTGTATGTCACAGATGCAGCTTAGATCCGATGTTGCCATGGCCATGGTGTAGATTGCAGATTTGGCCCAGATCTGACATTGCTGTGGCTGTGGCCTCGGCCTACAGCTCCAGCTCCAATTTGACCCCCCACCTGGAAACTTCCATACATTGTAGGTACGGCTATAAAAAGAAAAAAACCCTGATTTTTAAAATAAAGTTTCAGGAGTTCTTTTGTGGCACAGTGGATTAAGGGTCCGGCATCGTCACTGCAGCCGTGTGGCTCGCTGCTGTGGCTGGAGTTCAGTCCCTGGCTTGGGAACTTCCATGTGTCACAGGTGCAGCCAAAAAAAGTACTAGATAAATTAAAGTTTCAGATGTACCAATATATTTCTAAAGCTCTTCTACAATCACTCCTGCCAAGCACTCATTTAACGTTCAAATCATTCTGCCAAAATGGGCTATGGGCCCCTCTGGTTGCCACCTCTTGGCACTCTGGGCCAGTCTGTGGGGCAGGGGGTGGAGGGGAGGTCAGGTGAGGTGGGGTGGGGTGGGGGTGGCCTTCTTACCTTGAATCAAAGGAAGGTAGAGGTGGTACTGGTCAAGCTCTCCACTGAAGACAGCAAAAGCCTGGCGCTTCAGCAGCATGGCCTTCTGCTCAAAACTTGAGAACAGTTTTAAAGAACTGCTCTGCATGTCTAGAATAAATACAGCAAATAAGTTCCATTGGTGAGAAAACTGCATTGAGAGGTAGGTGATCAGACATTCCTACTAGTGTTACTTCCTATCTTCCCTGGTGAAAGATCATGACCTTGGTTCAGCAAGAGTGTATGGTTATTATTCACATATTTATAAAAGTACTCATTGCTTTCATGATACTTAATGACAGGTATTTGAAGAGGCTGTGAGGTACAGGAAAGGACCCCTAACAGACTATGATCAACTTACCATTACTTTCAAAAGTATTTTCTCTACTATAAAACTGGGGAAAAGGTGGTTAGAGGCATTCTGATGAACACACTGAAACTAGGAAGTCCTGACATCACAGTTTGCGGCCAAGATGGCACCACAAAAGTTTTGAGCAAGGTCCTGAAATACGTGGTAAAGCTGATTGTGACCAAAAGGCATGGGTTCTGTAATGGGTGACTTTGTGTGCAAGGACCACAGAAGAACTTACTCATTAAATCTTTAAACATGGCTTTCTCGTGAGTCAGGAGATGGTCAATAATGGACTTCCAACTGGATATTAAAAAAAGCAAAGTTAATTAAATATGCAAAGGGTGACAGTCCGATTAAAGGAACACGTTCCTTTAAGATCTATTAAAAACTGCTTTCTGAAAAGTTAGTGAAACAGATTAAGAATTTGTTTTTGTTTTTGTTTTTTTCTTTTTAGGGCCACACCTGCCACATATGGAAGTTCCCAGGCTGGGGGTCAAACTGGAGCTGCAGCTGCCGGCCTACACCACAGCCACAGCAATGTGGGATCCGAGCCACATTTGTGACCTATACCACAGCTCACGGCAACGTGGGATCTTTAACCCACTGAGCCAGGCCAGGGATCAAACCAGAATCCTCATGGATGCTAGTCGGGTTCGTTGGGTTCGCCACACAGGAGAACTTCGGATGAAGAGTTTTTATGTAAGGAAAAACTATGCAAAAGCTTTCATTTAGGAGTTTCCATCATGGCTCATCGGAAATGAATCTGACTAGTAGCCATAAGGATGTGGGTTCAATCCCTAGCCTCAGTGGGTTAAGGATCCAGTGTTGCAGGTTGTAGATGTGGCTTGGATCTAGCATTGCTGTGGCTGGCAAATGTAGTTCCAATTCAACCCCTAGCCTGGGAACTTTCATACGCCTTGGATGTGGCCCTAAAAAGAAAAAAAAAAAAAAAAGGCAAAGCCCTTAACATAGAGAATAATAAATAGTTTCCAGCTCACCATAAAAGAAAACACAAATTAGTCAAGGTGCTTTGGCTTTTGCAAGGGCTGTCCTTAAATATGTCCACATAGATGGCATCCATACACTTGTGTTGATGGAAATTAGTGGGGTTGCGGGGGGCAGGAAGACAAATACCTCTGTTTTTCAACGGGCTCCCCTGCCTCACAACAGGATTAACAGGGTGAAAGTTACAGGGGCTGGTGGCAGCAGAGCAAACTCTCAGGTCACAGGAAAAAGCTGACCAGTCTCCACCTCTATCCCTGCCATTAATAAAGTCATGGTCAGCCCCGCCAGGGGCAGAGTTGCAAGTGGTTTTGTTGACCTCCAAGAAAAAGGCACAGTAAGTACAGCTTGCAGCTTTAATTCCATGCATCTCTGCTGCCCTGCAGAGTCGAGCCGGCCACAAGGTCTCAGTGAGAGCTCCAGGAGTGGGAGTCGAGAAGTGGGATAAGGACACTGCAGTGTCACCCCTGTCCTCTTAATGTTGGTTAAGCATCTTATGATTACAAGATAAAGGAGCATTAGACCAAGTACCACTGGAACCCTATACTATGCTCTTTAGGAATTCCTCTATTAAAAAAAAAAAAGACATCTTTCTAGTTTTAAGACCTAATTCCTTTCCCAGGAATACACGGTAAACATGTGAGTGATGTCTTATGATCTGGGTGGAAGCTAGTTCTGTTCTCATTTCAGGAATGAGGATTAATTACATAAACCCGAACCCTTTTCCACTTGAAGAGTCCAGGCACATTTTTTATCAGGACAGCATTTCTTACTGCACACAAGAAGTGTCCATCTGAAAGAAGGCCGGGTCCAGGAATAATTCCAGGACTTCTTTTTTCCAGGCTCGTTTCGTGTAGGCATAACCACTCAGAGAACTCAGCAGCTGGGAGCCAGCCCGGAAGCTGGGGGTGTTGTAGGCGCTGGATGGGGTGGGAAGGGGAAAGGGTCGAGGTCAGAGATGGTGCCAGGACGCCCACTGAATGCACGTCCCCTGGGCTTCTTCCCACACATGGCGGGGTCATGGGACGGGGGTGGGGTCCGATGGAAGGAGCAAGCCTTACCTGTGATTGCGTAAGTAAGGAAAAACATAGTACAGCAGACGCGAGATCAGCGGCACTGCTTTCTCCTTCTCATCACTCCGATAAACCATGTCCAGGAGAGATGCCAGAACCTGAAAGAACAGGACCACCGGAGAAGAGACATCTCCTAAGTAAGAAGCAATATGAAATTTAGTCCTGGGGTATGTTAGAGCCTAAGAGAAAACTCCACAGGGCAGCCTGAGGCTCAGGCTGGCTCTAAGGCTCACCAGCGACGGTGCGACCCACGTTTCCTGGCACCTGAGCAGGACTGCCTTTGCAAAGACTCTTTCCGGAGGGATGATGAGCCTGAGGCCTGCTTACCTCTGCCAGGAGGGAGAGGGCCTGCACGCTGTACACCGAAGGGGCTGACGAGGACACCATCGCTGAAGCGGCCGTGGCAGCATCTGCGGACCCAAAGAGGCATCTGTTTTTTGATCGTGACGGACGGGTCACCACTGATGCCCCCAAAGCATCACATGAACTTGAGTCATGAGCCCCACCTTCCACACTGACTGTGTGGGTACGTCTAGGTTGGAGTCTTCTGCTAACATGTTCAATTTCAGCAACTAAGAATCTGGGTATTGTGACCAAACAAAGCAGCACCAGCTCACTTCTATTCTCATCATCCTTTTTGGAACTCCAACACCCCCTTGGGTGATGGTGGCATATGGAAGTCCCCAGGCTAGGGTGGAATTGGAGCTGCAGCTGAGGCCTAGGCCACAGCCATGGCAACATCAGATCCAAGCCGCCTCTGTGACCTACACTTAAGCTTTCAGAACTGCCAGATCCTTAACCTGCTGAGCCACAACAGGGACTCTTTTGATTTTTTTAAAAATAAAAATCAGGCAATTATTTTATTACAGTACTGCCTTGAGGTCAAGTTTAATAACCGCACAAAGGCCAGGCCCAATAACACTTGATTTGACACAGCTCAGCTGCACTGGTGGTGGACAAGCAGGTTATTTTATTTTTTGTCTTTTTAAGGCCGCACCTACAGCATATGGAAGTTCCCAGGCTAGGGGTCAAAACAGAGCTGTGGCTGCCAGCTTATGCCACAGCCACAGCAATGCCAGATCTGAGCCACATCTGTGACCTACACCACAGCTCACGGCAACACCGGATCCTTAACTCACTAAGGGAGGCCAGGGATTGAACCCACTACCTCATGGTTACTAGTTGGGTTTGTTACTGCTGTGCCATGGTGGGAACTCCCATACAAATACATTTTGATTAACTCCAGTTGGAAAACAAACCAAATAAAAGATACTCTTTGGTCCTCAGTACTACTTCCGTACTGACCTCTTGACAGCTAAGCTTCAGCAAGAGTTATCCACACCCACGGTCTCCCATTCTCTCCTCCACCTACGTCAATCCCGTCTCCCCACCCCCAGGTCACACCCGGTGAGCCTCTGTCCCGATCTCACTCTACTGCTCAGCAGCCTTTGGCTGGGTTCCTCTGCCCTCCTCCTTGAAACACTCTCTCCCAGAGTTTCCGTGACTTGATGTTCTTTTGGTTTTTCCTCCTACCCCAGTGACCTGTGCTGGCTCCTTCCCAGACATCTCAGGTTTAATACTTGCCGTTGCAAGCTCGATTTCTGTCTCCGAAATGTTCTTGCTTCAGTTTTCTCCACCTCAATTGTTTAAACCAACAAGAAAAGGCATCCTTGATTGCCTCCTTTTGGAAACAGCCACGTCCAACCCATCAGCACGTTCTGTCCACTCCACACGTGCACCAGCCCACCTTTCTCTATCGCCCCTGCCTCCAAGCTTACATCATCGCTTGCCCAGAGCACCGCAAAATCCTTTTAACTGAACTCCTGGTTTCTTTCCGGCAGCCAAATTGTTGTTTTCTAAAGACTCAGTAAGATCCTATCATTGCTTCAAACACTTAATGGCTTCCCGCAGCAAGTGGGCTGACGTCCAAGTTCTTAAGCCCGCTCTGTCTGCATCAAGCGCCACCAACTTCGGCCCCCGCTCGCTCCCTGACCTCAGATAACCATGGCATCAGGCTCCAGCCAAGCTGGTCTGCAGGTGTCTTGGTCTCTGCCCACCCCCACCTCAAAGACTCACCATCCCCTCTGGGCAGTGCCTTTCCAGGGCTTGGCAGAGCTGTCTTTCATGTCACAGCACAGCTGTCGCTTCCTCAGGGACATCTTCTGCAACATCTCAAGTGGCCCCCACCCCACTCCCATTAATTAAAAAAACCCTTTTATTTTGGAATAATTTGGAATTTCCAGGAGAGTTGAAAGATACCATTGTTCATTTAGGTTTTCGTTTTTTTTTTTTTTTTTTTTAAATGGCCGCACTTGAGGCACATGGAAGTTCCCAGGGATTGAAGACTGAATCTGTGCTGCAGCTGCTGACCTAGGACGCAGTTGCAGGTACACTGGATCCTTTAACCCACTGTGCTGGGCGGGGGATCAAACCTGCACCTCCACAGCAACTGGAGTTGCTGCAGCTGGATTCTTAACCTACTGCACCATGGTGGGAACTCCTGTTAATTTGCTTTTGACTATCACCTTCTGTGCCACTCCCCGGAGAGCAGAGGCCCTGCTCATGCTGCTTGCTACTGTAGCACCAGCATCTAGAACAAAGTGTGTGGCACATGCCAGACACAAATATACATGGGAGAGCAAATGCATGTCCACTGCAGGCACAAAAACTCTAGGTGGAGAAAAACATATCATTCAAATGATATGAAAAACAGAAAAACAGTCTCATTCGGTTTCATGCTTTATATGGCTAGTGTACATGTTTAATTTGTTCAAGACTTAAACAAAATGTAGTTATATCCAAAGACTTCTTTGGTACTCTATAATTTGCTAATTAAGTCTTTTTGAGTGAATGCCCTTGTGGCACATCAGGTTAAGGATCTAGCATTGTCAGTGCAGCGACTTGGGTCACTGCTGGGGTGTGGGTTCAATCCCTGGCCCAGAAACTTCCACATGCTTTGGGTGCAGCCAAGAAGAAAAAAAAGGTCTCGCCGAGAAGCCGCCAAATCAAATTACCTCCAGCTTTAGAACTCTCTGGTTTCTTTTTTTCCCCTTTGTATGGCTGCATCTGCAGCATATGGAAATTCCTGAGCTAGGGGTGGAACTGGAGCTGCAGATGAGGCCTACGCCACAGCCCCACAGCCATACTGGATCGTAGCCGTATCTGTAACCTACGCTGCAGCTGTGGTAACACCAGATCCTTAACCTGCTGAGCCACAATGGGAACTTCTACAATTTCTTTTTTTAAGTAAAAATCAGGCAATTATATTACTACAGTACTGCCCTGAGGTAAAAATTAATTATTGCACAAAAGCCAGGCCCAATAATGCCTGACTTGACAAAGCTTGGCTGCACTGGTGGCGGACAAGCAGTTTCATCCATCCATCAGTACCTATGACAGAGACAACTGAGGGCAAATCAGCCAGGGAGAGGGACAAGCTCTCTTTCCCTGGAACCACAACTGTAACCATAGACACAGCTGGAGAAAGCATAACTGTTGGTTTAAGTTAGCAAATGATAGTATCCTAGTTATAAGATCTTCACTAGAGAGTAAAATATAATCCTTTTTCTTTTTTTTTTTTTTTTTGGCTGAGCCTGCAGCATGCAGAAGTTCCCAGGCCAGGGATCAAACCCCCACTGCTGCAGTGATAATGCCAGATCCTTAACCCACTGCATCACAAGGCAACTTTTAATTCCTTTCAAAATGTAAACCACAAAACCAGGTACCAAGCAGATGGCTGAAGTAATGGGTGAGGGAACTGCAGTTTGTCCATCCAACACCATGCTTCCTCCTCCTGGGAGGAGAAGCCCTTCTTGGGTGGGAGCCTGTTTCTCATGGCTTCAGTGCACCAGCCCTTTCCCATTGCCTCTGGGTCAGTCATAGGCCCAAGAAGAGCCAATCAGAATCTTATTGCATGACATCTGATGAAGCTCATCTGAACACCTGGTTCCTGCCATGCCTGAAACCAGATTTCAATGCAGTTTGTACTGGAGCCAAAAAGTTTCCTGCTGTTGTGTTTCTGTCTGCCTGAAATGGGTGTCTGTTACTTGTAAGAGAAAAGAGCTTAGACTTCTTGACAAGTCTTCCTCTGTATACTACAAACTACGAGCTCAGCTTTGTTTCCGCAGATGGAACTATAGCTAATGATGATGACATTTTGTGGTGGGGACTGTGCGATATAGTTCAGACTGAGAACTGATAGGTAATTTTTTTGCCCCTGTGTTCATAAAACGGAGACCAGGAGTTCCCTGGTGGTTTAATGGGTTAAGGTGTTACCGCTGTGGCTTGGGTCACTCCTGTGGCACAGATTTGATCTTTGGCCCAGGAACTTCTGCAGGTCATGGGCATGGCCAACACCCCCCCCCACAAACAACCCCCCCAAAAAAAACCCACCAACTGAGAGCAAAACTGATTTTACCGTCCAGTGTTAAGCAGTGTTGGGCCTGCACGTACTTTCACATCCTTGTGTTAAATAATACTGAGAACTTGCAAAAATAATTACTTGCTCCAAGATATGCCTGATCCTAAAAGAAAAACTGAACCCACTAAAGTGGCTTACTTATCAAAACAAGCTGCGTGCTCATCAAGCTTCATTCTGGGCCCTTGCCTAGCACTGTGCCCACCGGTGCAAAGGTATTTTATCACTAACTCTGCCCAATCATGACCAGTGCCCTACCTTGAAAGATCTGCCACAAACAATTCAGCCAAGGCCCTACCACCCTATAAGCATCCTCCCCAAATCTTCCCTGTTGAGACACCCCTATGACTGCCAAGTTTCTCTCTCACTGCAGCAGGTCTAATAACCTGAGATTTGCTTGATGGATGGCTATGTCTGACAACTGACAAGCTACACTACTGCATTTAATCCAGACTCCTCAAGAGTGTCGAGCTGATCAATGGTCCTCCGAGTAAATAAATGCGTTTCCTTTGGGAGTCGCCCGACCATTTTCCTAGGAAGCTATAGCAGCAAGGCTGGGGTGTGCCTACTCTCTGGGACCTTCATGACGATGACAAGCCACAAGGATGGCTGAGGGGCAGGGGTGTGTTGGCCAGAAATGAAATACATCATCAAGTGCCTGACGACAGTTTGTTGGCTTCCTATGTCTTCTTTCCACAAAAAAGAAAAACACACATCCTTCTATTCTTGATCCCCCACAGATTTCTGTCACCGAGTCCAGGCAATTTATCTTGGCAAGTTACTTTCTTGGAGCCCAATCTAGGCTCAGTGAGGGCTTTACATGGTAGCGTGGGCCACTCCGGACCCTTCCACTGGAATCCCACTGTTCATCACATATACAACTTATGCTGTAAGAAGTAAGACCAGTTTACTTTTTTTTTTGGTCTTTTTGTCTTTTCTATGCCTGTGGCATATGGAGGTTCCCAGGCTAGGGGTCAAATAGGAGCTGCAGCAGCCAGTCTATGCCACAGCCACAGCAACGCAGGATTCAAGCCATGTCTGCGACCTACACCACAGCTCACGGCAATGCCGGATCCTTCACCCACTGAGTGAGCCAGGGATTGAACCTGCAACCTCATGGTTCCTCGTTGGATTTGTTTCTGCTGTGCCATGATGGGAATTCCAGACTAATTTACTTTTAAGGCAAAACTAGACCTACCAGGTTGCAGTGGGCATTACCTTCTGACCTGTCGATACCTACCGTGTAAATCTTCCTCGGCATCAGATTCTTCTAGTGAGATCTGAGGCTGGGCCTTCACTTCCAGGTTTCTGCTTAGCCAGCTGGTTTGTTCTAAGGAAGAACCAGCAATGTTCCCAACCGCGTCTATAATTTTTTGAGTGACTTCCTAAGAGTAATTGAGAGAAAGAGGAAAGAAAGTTAGTTAAGGAAAAGAACCTCGAGTGCCTAAAATAGCACCATCCGCTAGAACTATAATGCAAGCCACTGCTGTGAACCATATAGGTAATATCAAGTTTTCTAGGAGCCACGTTAACAGAAGAAACAAGTTCATAACGTTAACTCAATATATCCAAAATATTATCAACATATAATCAATATAAAAATTACTAGTGAGACTCTGCATTATTTTTGGCATTAAGTCTTTGAAATACAATGTATACTTTATACCTAACAGCACATTTGATGCAGACAAGCCACATCTCAAGGGCACAAAAGCCACAGGTGGCTCACGTGGCCAACGTGGGCAAAAGAGAGACATAGGAAGTCACAGCTGCCCGCTGCATTTGGCGGATTCGATTTCTGATTTCTTTTTTTTTATCTTTTTGCCTTTTCTAGGGCAACTCCCACGGCATATGGAGGTTCCCAGGCTAGGGGTCTAATCGGAGCTGTAGCCTCTGGCCTACACCTAGGCCAGAGCCACAGCAATGTGGGATCTGAGCCGTGTCTGCGACCTACACCACAGCTCACAGCAATGCTGGATCTTTAACCCACTGAGCAAGGCCAGGGACCCAACCCGCGACCTCATGGTTCCTAGTCGGATTCGTTAACCACTGCGCCACAAAGGAAACTCCTTGATTTCTGATTTCTTTAGGACCACAGGTTCTTGCTAGAAATACGCTTTTTGATAATACAACAAGAGGAGTTCCCTGGAGGCTCTGCAGGTTAAGGATCTGGTATTGTTACCGCCGTGGCTCTGGTTACTGCTGTGGGGCGGGTTTGACCCTGGCTCGGGAACTTCTACAGGCCATGGGCGTGGCCAAAAAAATACAACGAGAAATAAAACTGAATGAATTAAATTGCCTCAGTGAGGGTGAGGGAGGAGTCATCGAATTAGGAGTCCAATTGGGAAAGAATTTGGTGAAGTAGCTGGGACAGAAGTGGAAACGCTGAGTGGCTATCATCAATCGCCGGCTGACAGGGGCTGAAAGTCCTTGTCATCTGAGATGTGAACAACCCCGACTTCCACCCTGAGCCCAGCAGCTCAGGCTTCATGAAGCAACAGCACATCTGCCTGCTGGCGACAAGGAGGGTGCAGCAGTGGGAACTGCCCACCGTGAGCCTCGGGGGTGCATGATAGCAGCAAGGGAGACCAAGAAAGGGGGTGGAGGCCCTAGAGGAGCTCCTGTTTCAAGTGCAGTGAGTGGCTGGAGAAGAAGTTAGGGCACCTGGAAACAGCGGGAAGGAGTCCATGTCAGGGGGCTGGGACACCATGGCGTGGAAGAGCGAGCTGCACCTGCTGCGGTAGAGCCTGTGGCCAAAGCTCAGCCCAGCTGGACTGAAGAGAGGCAACAGGCCATGGGAGGTGGTGGGCTCACCAGGCTGGTGTGGGAAGTGCCGCCCAAGGCTGGGGTGCAGCATCTGCACTGAGAGGATGCTTTCTTCCCAAAGGAGTCCAGTGCCAAACGCAGAACTCTGGTGGTCTGGCATTGGGAACTGGCCAGACCTTTTCCAGACACCAGGGATCACAACCTTTAGCAGTAATATCACCAAAGCCATCAACTACCTGTCCCAGTTTAAAGACTGACTCAAGGAGTTCCTGTCATGGCTCAGTGGTAAACAAATCCAACTAGGAACCATGAGGTTGCGGGTTTGATCCCTGGCCTCGCTCAGTGCGTTAAGGATCCAGTGTTACTGTGCGCTGTGAGGCAGGCTGCAGACGTGGCTCGGATCCTGCGTTGCTGTGACTCTGGCGTAGGCTGGCGGCTATAGCTCCGATTAGATCCCTAGCCTGGGAACCTCCATATGCCGTGGGAGCGGCCCTAGAAGAGATGAAAAATAAATAAATAAATAAAAAATAAAGACTGACTCAAAAAGCTCCTCAGCGATTATAATGGCTGTACAACAGTGATTTTCCTACAACCCCGTCATCACTTCTATTGTGTACCTGGCATTCTACTCCAAGGAGATTTTCCTGCTCCTATGGGTGAGCTTTACTTCCATTTTTCAGGGTTTTTGAAATTTCCTATGAATACATATCTGGCTTAAGAGGGGGGAGGAGGTTCTAGGGAAAGGAATCCATGTCAAAAGATAGATTTATGGTTCTAATTAGGCTGAAGAGTGAGCTCTGTGCTCATCTGTGTGCGGGAGGGAGGGAGGTACCTTGTAAACTCCACGGTCGACCGCCCAAGGTTAACACGACCTTCATCAGAAGGCCCTGTCAAGCCCTCAAAGACCATAGCAGAGGAAGTCAGATGTGGGAACAAACTTGAAGCTAAGACCTGACTCTGCCCGATGTTTACCATCTCCAGGGAGAGCCCCTAGGGTGGACGACACTCCTGGGCAGTCACAATCTGCTCAACGTGCCCACACACCTGCAGGTCTCTTTGGTCCTTCTTGCTCTCCAGGTTGGGTGTTCTCGTTACAAAGTCGTTCAGCATGCTGTTGAGAGACAACCAGCTTCAGACTGAGAAGGCGGCAGAAATAGACCTATGTTCCCGCAGAAAAACATGGTGACCTGAGTGCCGTGACACAATACCTGAGAAGCAGAAAATATCCAGGGGGAGCGAGATTCAACTGCACAGACTCCTTCAACACGCCCAGTAGCGAAGGGAAGTTCTCTTGCAAGGCTGTCACTGGGAGCCTTTAAAAAAAAAAAAAAAAAAAAAAAAAAAGGAAAGAAAAAATATCCAACCATGAACAGGTCAAAACAAGATGTTTAATTATAAGCACATTTTGGATCCAGGCAGTTGGAAAGCACAGGGAAAAAGGCCTGTCTGCCTGACTTGTTTGTTCCTTTTCAAATTATAGTACAGGAGTTCTGGCTATGGCTCAACGGGATGGGCAGCATCTCTGGAGCGCTAGGATGCAGGTTCAATTCCCGGCCCACCACAGTGGGTTAAGGATCCGGTGCCACCTGACCTGCGGCATATTTTGCAGCTGCGGCTCAGATCTGTTTTCTGGCTCAGGAACTCTCTATGCCGTGGGCTAAATAAACTAAAATAAAATTACAATACACACAAGCTAAATGTTGGTATTCTGGCAAGAACATGGAGTCTGGTGACCTGAAACCCTGCTGCTGACAGGCCAGCGGCTCCTGATTTCCTTGTCTATAAAGTAAAAGCCATGTACTAGAGGGCTGACCTCCCTGATTCTAACATTCGGCCTCCCTAAGGTCGTTGGTCACAAAGAGTCAGCCATCAGAAGGTCAAGGAGAATGACATCAGGGGTCACCTAGCAGGGGGCTGATCTTTAGAGGCGCTCAGGTCAGGCCTCATGGGCAACAATGGGAGACTGCTGCAGCCCCAGGGTTCCAGGTTCAAGTCCTGGTGACTGACTGACTGCCTCCTGAGTGACCTGGACTGAGTGACCTGGGCAGGGCCTCCTCCGTAAAAGAAGGACGCAGCTCCCGAGGGGGCTGGGAAAGACCAGGTGTGGCTCAGACCACTGTAGCAGGTGCTCGCTGTTTAACACAGACTAGTTACCAGAAGGGATGTGACTAGCTCATCTCTAACTCCTGGAGGAAAGAAGTACAATGATGCTGGAGGGGCGGGGAGAGGTAAACAGCTCTTCTGAACTCAATCCCACGCCCAGTGGCTTCCGGGACTATGACCCTCAATCTACCTTCCTGCAAGCTCGGGAGCTGGAATAACCACAGAAGGTGAACTTGTTCACCAGGAAGCCTGAAATTGGTTGTCACATTTTCATACAGTGAAACTCCTGAGATATGTGAGGCTGTGAGGCTTCCTTGAGGCGGGGTTCAAACTCCCTCCACCCTCATCACTGCAGCGGAGAAGGCCTCCACAGTGAAGGGTCTGGAAGCTGCACCTGGGATGTGTCATCAGCGCTGCCCCAGGCCCAGCAAAGCTTCCTTTCTGCCAGGGAGAAATGCCTGGGGCACCCACTTCAACGTGGCCTGTAGCTGAGACCACTGCATGCGGCTGGATATTCAGCTCAGTAAACCTGAGCAGAAGCCACTGAGCAAAGAGCATGGTAAAGCACTGAGAACAGTGCCAAAAATAAAAGAGGTCTTTAAAACCCACCCCCGACTTTTTTTGTTTGTTTGTTTTTTTGGTATGAGTTTAATGCAAACTGTTTCTTCTAAAGTTTACCAGGCGTCCCATAAAGCTAGTGTTTGACCTACAGCACGCAGACCTTAAAATGTCAGATTTGATCGCTGCAAGAAGAAAAGTAAGATTAGTATTATTGCCATGCCTGGAGAGGAAATGGGGGCACCATTAAGATACTTTCTGAACTATGGCTCTCCAGAAATCAAGAAATAGAGTTGGGGAGGAGGCTAAATTAAGAATTTGGGATTAACGCATACACACTACTATCTATAAAACAGATAAAAAACAAGGACCTACTGTATCACACAGGTAAGTATATTCAATATCTTGTAATTGCCTATAACAGAAAAGAATCTGAAAAATTACATAGATGTATTTATATCACTTTGCTACAACCTGGAAACTAACACAACATTGTAAATCCACTATACTTCAATTTAACAAAAAAGAAAAAGCAGAAATCCAATCAGAGCAATTATTTATAATCAACGCAACAGCACCTATTAACTGAGAAATGCCTTTGAGGGGCTGCCTCACCTTTGGATGAAAGCATAGCAAAACTGCAACACAGGGACATCCACGAGGGGCGATTTCTGAAAATTAAAGCAAAACCAATCACTCCAAGTTGGTTGGAAATGAGGCCAAAAAAGAATTCAAATGCAGAAAGGAAATCAGATTCCATATTTTAATACAGCAAGTTTTCAGCCAAAGAGCGTTTCAAATACAATAACCGACGTGAAACACCTCCCAAGTGGAACAAATGTATGCATGAGGTCCCAAACCTCTGGTGGCCTCTCCTCAGACGCCCAGGACATGCCCTTTATGTTTACCTACTTCCCATTCCAGGCTTTCAACACGCATTTAGGGCGAATTTGGCATCATACCTGAACCTCCCCAAACACAAAGTTGGCGGTCAAAGGTCAAAGTTGACCCTCAGGGGTGCATGTGACGAGCTACAGACAAGAGGCCACGTCCTAATCCTTAACTCCAGGATTCCCTCCAACTCAGCCCCGACAACTTCTCTAAACCTCAAATGGCCTCAGTGACTCAGAAGCAGGTTTCCGAAACATATTTTTTCCCCCTCCTTACTTTAAGAGGCTCTTCATAGAAGTTACAGAAGTTGAGCCAATCAACCAAATTAACCACAAAGTGTCACTGTGTTAGGTGAAAAGCCAAAATCCAGTCAGCCAGACGACTCTAGGGTTTGTCTGGGTTTTTAGTCCAGGAGTTTTGGATATTTGTAGAAATTCAAGTGGCATGAAGGAACAAACCCTAACAGTGCCTGATCTGTGTACAAAGCTGTCAGCAGGGCCAGCTCCGCTGTGGCTGCAGCCAGAACCAGCAGTGTGGAAGGTCAATTTCCTGTCACCTAGACCTGCTTAGACTTGTAAATGCAAACCCACCCAGGACTGATGGCCCCTCCACCTGGTTCCCCTCTGCAGAGTTCATTGCTTTAACATTTGCATTAGAGTCAAAGGCAACAAGACTCCCAGGCATCTGGGGGGAGGGGGTGGGGGGGGACCAGACATCCAACAGATGTCCTGAAGTTACCTAGGTCCATTTTACATCTCGTTTTTTTTTTTAAACTTCTTAGGGCCACACCCGTGGCATATGGAGGTTCCCAGGCTAGGGGTCGAATAGGAACTGCAGCTGCTGGCCTATGCCACAGCAACGCCAGATCCGAGCCGTGTCTGTGACCTACAACACGGGTCATGGCAACTCCACAGATCCTTAACCCACTTAGCGAGGCCAGCGATCGAACCTGAAACCTCATGGTTCCTAGTCGGATTTGTTTCCGCTGTGCCACAACGGGAACTCCGAGAATTTCATTGCTTTTTAAGGCCAGATAATATTCCACTGCATGTATATACCTCGTTTTGCTTATCCATTCATTTGCTAATGGATACTTGTTTCTATCTTTTGGCTACTGTGATTAATGCTGTAATGAACTCTGGTGTACAATACCTGTTTGAGCAAAACTAGTTCTTTTTGAAATAATCACTCTGTCCGCTACACCATTAATTTTCATTTAGGGAATTATTTTGATATTTCCCCTAATTGTTTAATTTTAAATTACCTTCGAGAAGGCAATTATTTCAAGGTCCTAACAAATCCCTGGTTTCTATCAAGTTAATTAAGAACACGATAGCTCCCACACTTTCAATGAAGAGATCTGCTTTGGTAAAAACAAAAATCTCTCAGGCACAAAACGATAAACTGAGGCATTCCCATCATGGCGCGGCAGAAACGAATCCGCCTAGGAACCACCAGGTTTCGGGTTTGATCCCTGGCCTCACTCTGGGGGTTAAAGATCCAGCATTGCCTTGAGCTGTAGTGTAAGTCACAGACACGGCTCAGATCCCGCATTGCTGTGGCTCTGGTGTAGGTCGGCGGCTACAGCTCCAATTCGACCCCCAGCCTGGGAACATCCACATGCCACGGTCGCAACCCTAATAAGCAAACAAAACAAAACAAAACAAAAACAAACAAAAAAAACCTATAAACTGAGGCAGGAGACAGATGGGCTGCAGGACAGATGTTTACAACTAGCCGCCGGTTTATACTTCAAGATAGCAGGAACAACAGGAGCAAGGCAAACAACTAGAGTTTGTCTTCTGTGGACACTTTAACCCATGGTAATGGCAGGAGCAGAGCGAGGCTAAGCCCTGATTGGGCCAAAGATCAAGAGGTCACATACTTCCTATCCTTGGGGTCAGGGAGACCCTAACTCCACATGCACAGAAAGACCTCTCTGGGTCAGAAAGGGAGGGGCTGCCAGGCCATAATAAGTCCAGCTAAGCTTCCCACAAGGCCCAGCTTTGGAATCCATCTATGCCAAAAGATGCACACGCCTATCAGGGAGGGCCCTGGGTCCAGTCAGGTGTGAGAAATTAAACAAGATAATTGACCAAAGGAAAACAAAGGCCCAGAAGAACAGCCCCATGTAAGTGGTTCAAATCACCTCTGTGGTGCCCTCCTCTTTCAGGAGGGCTTCCACACCCACACTCCTCTTTTGGGTGTGCATGAGGGCTTTGCTTCCGCCCTAGATAAACAAACCACTTCAGCTGTGCTCTCCCACATGTGTTACTGTGTTTCTAATACGAAACTCTGTATCTGTTTTTACAACTGGCGCCTTCTTGAACATCCTTGCTTTCAGCTGGGCGAGAACCAGGCCAATTCTGCTTTTAGCTTCTGGCTAGTCTAGGGGCTAGGATTCTTATTCCTGAGTAGAAAATTAAAATCTCGCTTCAAGCCATCACTCACGGCTGTCTCTCCGAAATCAAAACCACACAGCTTGTTCTATTTTAAAACCATCGTGCATGAATGAAAACGTGTCTGTGCAACACAGCCCGCCGACTGCTGCACAGAAACTGAACAGAAAAACTACAAGAGTGAGTGAGAGTTCCTGTTGTGGCTCAGCAGTAAGGAACCTGACTGGTACCCATGAGGATTTCGGTTCGATCCCTGGCCTCACTCAGTGGGTTAAGGATCTGGCATTGCCATGAGCTGCGGTGTAGGCTGGCAGCTGCAGCTCCAATTCGATCCCTAGCCTGAGAATTTCCATATGCTAAGGGTGGGGCCCCCCCGGGTGGGGCCCCCCCAAAGACAGGAAAAAAAAGCCCTACAGGAGCTTTGTGGTTCCGTGACATAACCTACAAATGCCACTGTTTTCCCTGCAGCCAGACAAAACTTCTTTCTCAGAATGTGCAGTGTGAGCTAAGTCCTCTGAAGTGTATTTTGTACCTTTATAAAAGTTATGCAAATTTATAACTTGTTTATAAGTTATGCAGATTTATAACTTACCTGTTTACTGGTCAGGCCCCTCTGAGCCCTCTTCTCGACCAGGCCTCAACCTTGATCTATAAGGTTGTACCTTTAGCACAAACGAGTCCGTACACCACACACACTGAGAGACCTGGACAAACACTAGCATGGGTCTGTGCAGCTCAAGGCCGTGTCCCTAAGGGGAATGACCTCAACCCCCTCACAGCACCTGCTCAGGAAAGAAACATCAAGGCTTCTGAACGAATTTGTTGTTCGTTCAGCCAACACCTGAGCGGTTCCTGAACTCCATTTCTGGGAGCATTTATCAAAAAAACTTCCATTATGAATAGCATTGAGAACTATGTCTAGATACTCATGTTGCAACAGAAGAAAGGGTGGGGGAAAAAACTGTAAATGCAATGTATACATCTAAGGATAACCTGACCCCCTTGCTGTACAGTGGGAAAATAAAATAAAATAAAAAAAACAAAAAAACTTCCAGTTATAAATCCTTCCTCTGTCCCTTTGGGCGCATACGCTTCTCCTACAACCCAGGGATGATTTTCTCGAGGACCTGAGAGCCATCCCTCTGAAATATCATCAGGAAAGACAGGCCTCTGTCTCCCTGTGGGAGAGTCAGCAAACCCAGAGAGCTTTGATCCACAACCACAACCCTCTTCCCGCTTGTCTGTCATCTCCCCTGACTTGGCTGAAGCCCCTGCTCGCTCACGCTCCCTGCCCTTCAACTCTCTGCTTACAACACCCAGCGACCTCTGCACAAGTCAGGATTGAGTTCAGCTCTTTGCTCTGCTGCAGTAGTTCCTGAATCAAATTGGTCTTTTCCACCTTGGACTAGTGTCTGGCTTTGCTTATCTTTGATGCCTTTCAGGCTGCAAGTTCTTTGAGGTAAGTACCATTTCCTCTTTCTAAGCGCTGAATTCATTTGCGTGCACAGCAGGTCCTTGTTAAGAACCACTGCTCTGCAGTGGGATGGAAAGATGGAAGTCATCCCTGACCTTGAGCGGTTCCCACCCCAAAACCTGAGCCCACGAGGCATATTTCACACCACTTCTGCAAAGCCCGGGAAGAACACCTTCGTTTCCACAGCTCCCCCAGTTCCTACTTGCTCCTGCACCTCCTGTTTCCTTCCCAGACACAACTGGTAAAACATGGAGTTAGAGAGCGCCATGGGTTCATCTGGAGGGTCCCGGGTTCCTGACCTCGTCCCCTCGGACCTGCGGCGGCCTCTTCACCACCTCCTTCACCAGGTGCAGCACTGTGTCCGTCTGCAGGGTGCTCAGGGCGCAGATCAGGTCCACGAGGGTCAGCTGGGACGTGCTCGCCGCTGGCACAATCTGCCAAGAAGAAAATCATTCCTTTGAGGCTCACAGAGAGAAAACAAAAAATAGGAATTTTTGGAAAGTACTCTCCAATAGCTGCTCCTGGAAAAAGAAATCTGATTTATTTACATATTTGCACATTTATTTATTCGGGGTGTGTGTGTGTGTGTGTTTAGAGCCGTACCTGAGACATATGGAAGTTTGCAGGCTAGGGCTGGAATCAGAGCTGCAGCTGCCGGCCTACACCACAGCCACAGCAACACCAGATCTGAGCCACATCTGTGACCTACATGACAGTTCATGGCAACACTGGATCCGTAACTCACTGACTGAGGCCAGGGATTGAACCTACATCCTCATGGATACTAGTCTGATTTGTTACCACTGAGCCACAATGGGAAGTCCTATTTATTTATTTTTAGCCATGGCTGGGGCATGCAGAAATTCCCTGGCCAGGAATCAAACTCATGCCACAACAGTGACCTGAGCCACTGCAGTGACAACGTCTGATCCTTAACTTGCTGTGCCACGAGAGAACTCATTTTAATCTTTCAAACAAATATTTATTTATTTTAGGGTTGTACCCACGGCATAAGGAAGTTCCCAAGCTAGAGGTCGAATTGGAGCTGCAGCTGCCAGTCTATACCACAGCCACAGCAACACCAGATCCAAGCTGCGTCTATGACCTATGGGGCAGTTTGTGGCAATGCCAGATCCTTAACCCACTGAGGGAGGCCAGGGATCGAACCCACATCCTCATGGATACCAGTCAGATTCTTAAGCCGCTAAGCCACAATAGGAACTCGTAAATAAACACGTAAATGAAGATGAAGTGAAGGACTCTACGGGTGGAAACAAAGAGCAAGGTAAGCATTTAATTAGAGGAACACTGTCAGTATTTGACACAAAGTAGGAATAAATGGTGCAGCCGATAGCGGGCAGTCATGCTGGTATGTTCAAGCTCAGGAAGTGTTTTAGAAACTGACACACTCATTTGAAGGAAACAGGCTAATACCAAGAGTCAGCCCCCAAAGGAGAGGACAGTAAGAAAAACAGGTAAACCAGGTTCACGGGAGCTGGCCTCGGCAGGACAGTCCCAGTGTGGGGGGTGCATTTAGATGACACATCTGTAGAAGGTGGTTTCATGCACTTGGAAGCATCAGGTTTATCACCAGGTAAACCCCACAGGTGCTAAGCTGGGGAGCCTGGGCCACTGGCCTCTCACACGTCCTCAGGGCCCAGGGGCCCAGGCAGGGCACTGAGACAGTGCCTGGGGGTGGAACAGACCCTCTGAGAGAGGTTCCAGGTAGGAACATGTGTGGCTGGCAGGGGGAACCAAGGAAGAAGCATGTGCTGGTTTTGTAGAAACAGGTAAACCAAGGTCCTGGATGATGGCCTCATGATGGACCTGTCGGCAGAGGAAGAATGGACAAGATGCAAGCTGAGGTCTGGGAGCAGGAATGTGATGACCTGAATTTTCTTTACCCTTGTGGACAAGTACTATTTTTACAAACTTATTCATTTTTTCTTTTTTAGGGATACACCTGGGGTCGAATCGGAGTTGCAGCTGCCGACCTACACCACAGCAATGTGGAATCTGCATCTAGGCCCTACGCTGCAGCTTGTGGCAATACCAGATCCTTAACCCACTGAGTGAGGCCAGGGATCGAACCTGCATCCTCACTGACATTATGTCAGGTACTTAACCTGCTGAGCCACAAGGGGAACTCCTATTTTTATAAATTTAAAAAGCCTAATGTAAACTCTAGAACCTGGGTGACGATGATGTGTCCATGTAGTTGCATCAACTGTGACAAACATACCCTTCTGGAGGGGGGTGTGGACAGTGGGGGAAGCCATGCATGTGTGGGGATGGGGTAATTTCAGCAATCTCTGCATCTTCCTCTCATGTGGTGGTGAACCTAAAACTGCCCTAAAACGATAAAGTCTGGGAGTTCCCACTGGGGCTCAGTGTTAATGAGCCTGTCTAGTATCCATAAGGATGTGGGTTCGATCCCAGTCCCTACTTAGTGGGTTAAGGATCCGGCATTGCCGTGAGCTGTGGTGCAGGTGGCAGATGTGGCTTGGATCCTGAGTTGCTGTGGCTGTGGTGTAGGCTGGAAACTGCAGCACCAATTCAACCTCTAGCCTGGGAACTTCCATATGCCAAAGTGGGCCCCTAAAAAAAAGGACAAAAAAAAAAGTCTTTTAAAAATTGTTTTTTTTTTTTTTTTTTTTAAGAAAAAAGCAACTATTTGGCACTTCAGCCAGGGAAGGGCCCAAGGGATAATGAACCATTTCTTAAGCTGGGTAGCAAGTTCATGGTGGTGCTTTTATTCTTTAAAATGTACATGTTATATATATCCTTGTAAGCCCACCATTAGATATTAGATTTAAAAGGTCAAATAAATACAATAGAAAGATGAGAAAACAGATGTCCGGGGGGGGGGCTCCACTCCCCCCCCACCTCCCCCTCCAGTTGTAACAGGGCACAGCTGTTCCACCTCACGCATTTACAACAGTGGAACATCATCCATTCGCTACATCGCTACATCGACAGTCTCCCGTGTCAGCCTGTGGTGTCCCCTTTGCCTGCACCTGACCACTTGGTATTTTGTCCGAGTAAGTTTAGCTACTGCTCTGATCCTTGGCCCTACCTTCGTCTTACTGTGGCGTTTCACTTTCTTCCGGCTCCACACGGCGGCAACAGCTGCTGTTAACTGCACTCCCAGGTGGGCCGTCAAGGGGTTCAAGAAGTCTAAAATTTTCTGTCGTATGGTCTAGAAAACAGAAACAAGAAAAGGTAGAGCAGGGCAGAATGCGGGCTCTGGGGGACTAGACACCCCACCACCGGTGCCTGTGACCCCCGGGGCCAGGCTGTGCGGACCTCTCAGCATCAGGCTGTGTGATCCTGGGAAGGGGAGGGGCTGGAGCGCCACCTGGAAGCGCTCGATGAGAGGGTGGTGGGCGGCCAGGTGACCAGCCAGGCCCCCAGGTGACCAGACGGGCTGCCAGCTGAGCTGAGCAGGAAGAGACTCTTGGGGGTGATGACTACCACCTTCGAGCAGTTACCAGCAGGGCAGGGGCTCCAAGGAAGCCCCCCAAGGCTTTGCAGACGTAGTGAGAAGGGGAGGGCCAAGCAGCAGAGCTGGGACTGTTCTCCTCCTGAAAGCCCCCAGCCTCGGCTTGTCTCAACCAGCCCAGGAAGGGCTTATATTCATCAGAAAAAAATGCCTTTTCAATGTCCAAAAATACGTACATTTAACTAATTTTATTACATAACCAATTACAAATAAACCCACACGGCCCTAGACGTCACTCGTCACTCCCTTCTGCCATGCGTGGATCTCTCTCCACTCCTGAAACCTCTACGTTCCTCCCTCTGTGAAGCCTGGGGGCCCCCCAGCCTCCAACACTCACCTCCCCTGGTCAAATCCTTTCGATCTGGGTCTCAGTTCAGCCACTCTGCCTCAGCAAGGCCTCCTCCACCCCAGACTAGGTCAGGTCCCCGGGTCACACGCTGTCAGAGCTCCCTACATGTCTTTGCAGCGCTTCTCATCATCATTTTATATTATTACTATGATTTTTTCTTTGTCTTTTAGGGCCGCGGCATATGGAGGTTCCCAGGCTTGGGTTTGAATCGGAGCTGTAGCCACTGGCCTACGCCAGAGCCTATGCAACGTGGGATCCAAGCAATATCTGCAACCTACACCACAGCTCACGGCAACACTGGATCCTTAACCCACTGAGCAAGGCCAGGGATCGAACCCGTGTCCTCATGGATGCTAGTCGGGTTTGTTAACCACTGAGCCACGATGGGAAACTCATCATCATTTAAAAATTGATGGTTATATGTCTGTGTCTGCCAGGAGGACAAGGACTTACTTCATCTCCCTTATCCACTCATGTATTAACAGGGCCTGGTCCACAGCAGCGGGCAGGCAAATATCTGTCAAATGAATGAATTTACTCTGGGCTTACTATGTCCCCGCTGCCCTTGTTTGGCATCATGTTAGATACTGCTGAGCGTGGGATGGGCAGGTCCTTTCCCTCCCACCACGGTGTCTGCTCAGGAGACAGGATGGAGGTCCCAGCTCAAGACCTTGGGTCCTTCAGAGAGGGCTTGAGCAGAGGGCTTGATCAATCTTAGCCACTGCCAAATGGAATCTTCTCAATAGCCCAGTAGGTAGGCCACTAATAACAGACTCACTTCACAGAGGAGGAAACCGAGGCTCAGCCCACCTCTTGTCTGTAGAAAAGCTTTATAGTCTCCTGGGCCTTCCCTAAGTTGCAAAAGCCTGACTCAAGAATTAATGATTGGGAGTTCCTGTCGTGGCTCAGTGGTTAATGAATCTGACTAGGAACCATGAGGTTGTGGGTTCGATTTCTGGCCTCGCTCAGTGGGTTGAAGATCCGGTGTTGGCATGAGCTGTGGTGTAGGCTGCAGATGCGGCTCGGATCTGGCATTGCTGTGGCTCTGGTGTAGGCCGGTGGCTACAGCTCCGATTCGACCCCTAGCCTGGGAACCTCCATATGCTGCGGGAGCAGCCCTAGAAAAGGCAAAAAGACAAAAAAATAAAAAATAAAAAATAAAAATTAATGATTGGAGTTCCCATTGTGGCTCAGCGGTAACAAATCTGACTAGCATCCATGAGGATGCAGGTTCAAATCTCTGGCCTCGCTCAATGGGTTAAGGACTCTGTGTTGCTGCGGCTGTGGTGTAGGCCAATAGCTGCAGCTCTGATTCAGCCCCTAGCCTGGGAACCTCCATATGCGGCGGGAGCAGCCCTAGAAAAGGCAAAAAGACAAAAAATAAATAAATAAATAAATAAAAAATAAAAATTAATGATTAGATTTCCCATTGTTGCTCAGCGGTAACAAATCTGACTAGCATCCATGAGGATGCGGGTTCAAATCTCTGGCCTCGCTCAATGGGTTAAGGACTCCGCGTTGCTGCGGCTGTGGTGTAGGCCAATAGCTGCAGCTCTGATTCAGCCCCTAGCCTGGGAACGTCCATATGCTCCGGGGATGACCCTAAAAAAGCAAAAAAAACCCCTAAAAAGATTAATGATTGAAAGGATATGAACATGTAGTGACATGTAGCAGTTGAGCCAGGAGGAACTGGTAACAATGTAAACAAATTAGTCATATGGCAGTCACAGAATCTTTAGTTCCTCCATGAAGTACACAGATAATCGTGTCTGGGGCACATTCCTAAGTTGTTGTACAGATACTAAAACTCCTACCAAATAGAAGAAGCAAACTGCATGATGGTCATGAGGATGTAGCCCCCAGCCAGGCTGGAGCCTGAAGACTGATGCTCACCCCTGCAACATCACCCTGTTACCCCATCATCAACTAGTCAGAGGATTGTGAATGAGCTGATTACACACCTTTCAAAGGTCCCCTCGTGGTCCTTAAAAACTTCCCTGAAATTCAATGGGGAGTCCGGGTTTGTGGGCACTAGCTGCCTGTCCCTCTTGTCCAGTACGGACCATGAACGATGCCCTTTCCTTCCCCACAATCCAGTGTCAGCAGACCGACTTTACTGCGTGCGGGAGAGTGGACCGACCCAAGTTTGATTCAGTAATAGAACTAGAAGTGCTCTAGGTTGTGTGCTGCTGGTTTAATAAAAAAACTCAGATGCCTCAATGCATATTCAAGGCATCACTGAAAGCAGAGATTAGCTGTCTTAGCAGAGATGCTTCTGAGAAACAGGGTGAGAATGTCAGGTCTCTCACTTGAACCCCCAGCCACCAAAACCCCAGAGACTGTATTTATTTATTTTTTTTTAAGGGTAAAGGTGAAAATAAACTGAAAACTACTCACAAAGCCTTTCTTCCCGTGAATAGGAAACTTATTCCAATAAACAAACGGGAGACTTCTACCTCCAACTTCCCTCTAATGTGGGTTTCACTGAGCACGTGAGGTTTGATTACTTATGTATATATCCCTGCACATTTTTATTTGGGGTGGGACAATACAAGTCAAAGGAAATCACAGACCCACAGAGGAAGCTCTCTTACTTTGGTGGTTTTAAAGTAAACCGAAGAGGATCCTTTCGTGGCTCCAAGGAGATCCACGGGTCTCTTTTGAGTCTCCTCCTTTCTGAGAACATTCCAGAGAAGGGCCATGGTGTTAACAATTCGGGGCAGCTCTTCCAGAATAGCATTCTTGGCATTTTTCAAATTGGTAGGGTCACTCACAGCTGTGGCCTGGAAAAAGAAAAAAAAAAAAAAAAAAAGGAACATGTGAGACTCACTGGTCTGTGGTGCGTTTCCCTTTCTGTGAGGATGCTGTGCTGGTGGGATGAAGGCTGAGCTGCAGCACCCTCCCCAGGGAGGCCCACATGTGCTTGGAAAGTAAGATGTCTCCCTAAGCATTTATTTTTAGTATTTTTTTTTTTTTTTGGCTGCACTCGTGGCATATGGAAATTCCCAGACTAGGAGTCGAACTGGAGCTGCAGCTGCCGGCCTACACCACAGCCACAGCAACGCAGGATCTGAGCCTCTTCTGCAACCTACACCATAGCTCACGGCAACACCGGATCCTTAACCCCCTGAGCAAGGCCAGGGATCGAACCTGCATCCTTATGGATACTAGTAGAGTTCGTTACCACTGAACCATGATGGGAACTCCCTCCTTGAGCATTTAAGCCCAGACCTTTCTTTCAAAGAGGGATGCCTGCGAGTCTGAGACTCCTCATCACACACTCTTCAATCACTCAGCCAAAGCACTAGCTGTGTTCTAAAATTTAATCCCAGATAGGGTAGAGCAACCAACAGTTAAAACATCTTCAGATTCCATAAGGTCAAGTGAAAAAAATACATGGGAGAAAGATTACATTCTATCTCACACTGGTTGAGGCTGAAGCTGCCCACAGGAAGTTCTAGCAAGAACAAAACCATATTTGCATTACTCACATACATTTGCATCTATCTGCATACACATCTGCATTATTCACATGTGTATTCAATTGCATTAACATGTGCATATATATTTGTGTTACTCACATATAAACATTTCTTAATTGAAACAGAACCCCAATGAAGACAAAACAATATATGAAAACTATCCCAGACTCAGGAAAAAAATGATTTACCTTTTTGTTGTGGTTGGGTTGTTCCAAAAGACAAAAATGACTAATGGTTGTTAGACCTTCCAAAAGAGTGAGTGGATAATCTGGAGAAACGTTTTCCCTCTTGGAGGTTATGCTTTAGTGAAGAAACAAGAAATTGGTTTTGAGAATTTTATTTTATTTTATTTATTTTTTATTTTTTTTGCTATTTCTTTGGGCCGCTCCCGCGGCATATGGAGGTTCCCAGGCTAGTGGTTGAATCGGAGCTGTAGCCACCGGCCTACGCCAGAGCCACAGCAACGCGGGATCCGAGCCGTGTCTGCAATCTACACCACAGCTCGCGGCAACGCCGGATCGTTAACCCACTGAGCAAGGGCAGGGATCGAACCCGAAACCTCATGGTTCCTAGTCGGATTCGTTAACCACTGCGCCACGATGGGAACTCTGGTTTTGAGAATTTTAAAAAATGAGGCCATAAAGGTTTTTAATCCTACATATAAACATAGAAACCAGAGAGCTATCACTACCTTAAAAAACTGGGCTCCTGTAATGAAATACTGTTATGATATTGATAGGCATCTTCTGTGCTGTTTTACATTTATATAGTCGCTTTGGAAAAATGTTTTCAGATGGTTCAGAATTTCCATGAAGAAGATTCACATTTCTATTTCTGTTTTGCAAAAAGAATGGAGTGACTGACTCGTCCTATCTAGCCTGGGTAGCCACGTAGAATTAAAAATAAAGGAGCTGAACATTTAGCTCCTTGTTATACCCCTCTTGATGATGCTAACGAGGTTTTTGATTAGGTTGAAGTGACCCGCCAATCGGCTTCTAGGGCAAATCAGCCACTTGTGACAAAAGCTATGATTAAAGCAATAGCAGCACATCAAAGGGTGCACTGTACCTGACAGAGAGCTTCACGGATTCGCTTTCATACTGCCTGACCAGCTCGTCCAAGTTTTTGCAAATCTGGACCAGGAAGGGTGTCACTGTCCAGCCCAGGGACTTCCCAAAGTAGGGCAAGGAATGCGTGACCAGGCTGACCCAAGCGGGGTGCATGCCGTAGCCATAGGCTGGCTGCAGGCCCCGCACCACCGCAGCCACCAGTAGACCTTGTGACGTGAGGGGGTGCGGCTGCACATACTGCATGGCGCTGATGGCCTGCTGGAAGTTCAGGGCCCGCCGCCACTCCAGGGACAGGTCTGGCGGATGCTCCGCCTCCTCGAGCACCTGCCCCAGGTGGTGCTCCAGGACGATGAGCACCTGCAGCAGCTTCAGCAGCTCGATCTGTAGCGGATGCTCGCTCCAGATCTGGTCCTGGCCCAGGTTGATGAGACGCTCCTCGAAGAAGCCATCCTCCCGCAGCACCCGGCCCCTCTCGGCGGTGGCCAGTCCGTAGCGCTTCTGGCTGGTGTACATGGACGCGGACAGGGAGAGCAGGACGAACTCCTGGACTCTGCACCTCTGCAGCAGGCTGTGGATGAACTCCACGTTCCTCCCTTCGGCCGACTTGGCCACTGACACCAGCTGTGTCATCAGTCGGATCAAAACCTCCACGCTTTTGACCTGGACGTCCCGGTTGCCCAGGAGGTCTCGGTGGGAGACCTTCAGGTAACAGGGGTAGTAGCTCCGCAAGAAGCTCAGGCACAGGTAGGTGAGGAGCTCGATCAGCAGAGAGTGTGGGCACACGTTGGGGGCTTGGGTCTGGAGCTTTCCGTAGAAACTCTGGCCCGAGAGCGCCTCCTGGTGGCGAGCAAGGAGGTTGGAGATGAGGTTGAGGTGCGCGGTGGAGCTGGTGTCCATGCTGGTCCTGGACACGGCCTCGACGAACTCCTTGGGGTTGGTCTTGAGCACGGCCTCCAGCACGGAGAAGGCGTACAGCACCCGCCGCGAGTCGTAGGGCTGCAGGTACAGCAGGATGTGCTTGAACAAGGCCTCGATGGTCTCCCGCCGCTCCCGCTCCTGCTTCAGCAGCCGGGCCGCCGTCAGGGCCTGGAGCTCCGCGTCGGCCTCCTCGTCGCTGGACAGCGACTCGGAAGCCTGGGTTTTATCCGAGTCCACACGCGTCAGGCTCAACTTGGCGTTGGACTTGAGGCCGGCTGCCTGCCTGGGGTGCGCCCGGGCCACTGCGGAAATGGGCACGCAGCAGCGTTCGCCGCTGCTCAGCTCCTGCGGGTCGTGGGAAGGGGAGGAGAAGGTGGACGTGTTCTCGCTGTCCGTGGGGCCGGAGCTCGTGTCCGCGGACTCGGTGTGCTCGCTGCTGTCGGCGGCACCGCCGGCCGTCTGGTCCAGAAGGTCCGCGTAGCAGGGAAGGTCTTCCTCGGCCAGCATGCAGTCCGGTGGGCCCTTCTCCGGCTCCTTCTCCACCTCGGCCCAGATGGCTTCGCGGTCCACGGTGGTGAGCTGGCTCAGGGGCGCATTGTCTTCCGAGCCGCCCTCCTGGAGTTCGGGGGCGCCCCACGCCTCTTTGAAAGAGGTTTGCTTCCTGTTAATCCAGCGATGCCAGTCTGAAAATTACAGAATGACAGACAGCTTCAAAACAGAAGGGTCAGTTAGGATAAATCAGTGTTGGAGTGATCTTTGTCTTAAAGCCAGACAGAGAGAACAATATTGATAAACTCTTCCGTGGGAGAGGGGCAAGACCGGGGTAGGGAGTTACCCTGTCTAACATAAGAGGTATAAATTACAATGTATAAAGTAAGAGTAGAACACAAGAGGTAGAAATTACTATGTATAAAATAAACAAGCTGGAGTTCCCTGGTGGCTTCCAGTGGTTAGTTGCCAAGGCTGTGGCTCAGGTTACCGCGGTGGCTGGGGGTTCAATTCCTGGTCCAGGAACTTCTGTATGCCGCAGGCAACCTCCCCACCCCATACCTACAGGATATATTGTACAGCACAGGGAATACAGCTGATGCGTTATAATAATTATAAATGGAGAATAACCTTTAAAAAATGTGAAGCACTATGCTGTGTACTTGAAACATATAATGTTATATAAATCGATTATACCTCAATAAAAATAAAGCATAAGAAACTAACAAAATAAAACAAAATTCCTCTATGAAATGACAACACTGGGGTCTAGACTACATTACTTACAGATGGAAGGCAGACAAGTAAAGTGAACAGGTCTTTTAAAATGTTCCAGAGGGAGTTCCCGTTGTGGTGCAGCAGAAACAAATCCGACTAGGAGCCATGGGGTTCCAGTTTGATCCCTAGCCTCGCTCAGTGGGTTAAGGATCTGGTATTGCCATGAGCTATGGTGTAGGTCGCAGGCATGGCTTGGATCCCACGTTGCTGTGGCTGTATTGTAGGCTGGCAGCTGTAGCTCCAATTAGACTCCTAGCCGGGGAACCTCCATATGCCATGGTGCGGCCCTAAAAAGCAAAAAAAAAAAAAAATTCAAGAAATTGCATAATTTGGTTACACTGTATAGCAAATATAAAGATCAAAAATGTATGGGAAGGGTGATTTTTAGAAAATACCTATCATTTTCTCCCAGAAGTTGTCTTTCAAAAAAGTGTCCTGCAAAAATGTTAGCAGGTGGTTTTCAAAGTTAGATGTATCACTGAAACATCCTGTACAAAACAAAGAGGAAAGCAAACAAGCCTCCACTGTAAGAGGGTGATTGAAAATCTCACGGCCCATGCACCATTTGGGTTTTGGGCCAGGGAATGAACATGCACCACAGTTGTGGCAATGCTGGATCCTTAATCCAATGCACCACAAGGGAACTTCCTGTTTGGTTCTTAAAAGATACATCTATGTGTACTGATATGGAGTGGTGTGTAGGGTGTATTAAGTAAAAGAAAAAAACCCGGAATGGATAAGCAATGAGATCCTGCTGTATAGCACTGAGAACTATAGCTAGTTACTTATGATGGAGCATGATGGAATATAATGTGAGAAAAAGAACGTATATATGTATGTGTGACTGGGTCACTTGGCTGTATAGCAGAAAATGGACAGAACACTGTAAACCAGCTTTAAAGGAAAAAATAAAGATCATTAAAAAAATAAAGAACACTCATTATTTTTCTGTGGAAACAAAAAAAGGAAAATAGAGACAAACTTAAAAAACAAACAAACAAACAAAAAAAACCAAGCTGCAGAATCCAGCTGCATAGGAGGAGTCCCCTAAACGCGGGGAGCAGCTATAATTCGCAGCTATGAATAAGTCTGGATGGAGATCCGCTGAACCATGAACAGTGATGCTCTCTATCCGGGGGCCACTGCAAGGGACTTTCACTTGTGCTTTTACTCCCCGATTATGCCAATTTTTCAAAGAAGCATGTTAGTACCTCTGAGATAAGAAAACACACAACACTTTAAAGTGCTCAGGTCTCTTTAAAAAGCAGTGACAAGCCAGACGTCTTTAGTACTGCTGAACATTTTTAACATGCAGCAGCTTTCAACAAATCTGTTCCATGAACATTAAGCCACATCAGCAAAGAAGAAGATATTAGAAATAGATGAGCTGCCTGATGTGCAGAACAGTTAAAACAAACAAAAGGTTTCTATAGGATAGGGGTAGGGTGGAGGGCAAGCAGAACCCTTCCAGTTGTTTCCAGAGAAAGAACACATTTTCTGATTTGGCAAAGTAAAAGCATTAAATGTCAACTGGAGGAGACTGCAGGAAGTGCCATGAAACTTTTATTTTTTATTTATATCTTATTTTTTTTGTCTTTCAGGGCTGCACCCGCAGCATATGGAGGTTCCCAGCTAGGAGTGCAGTAGACACTGGCCTACGCCACAGCCACAGAAACACCAGATCCAAGCTGTGTCTTCACCCTACCCCACAGCTCAAGGCAACGCTGGATCCTTAACCCACTGATTGAGGCCAGGGATCAAACCTGTGTCCACATGGATGCTAGTCAGATTCATTTCCGCTGAGCCACGATGGAAACTCCGAGTGCCATAAGACTTTTAAAAGCCAAGGAATCGTGGAGTTTAAACTTTCATTTTAAAACAAAGGAATAATCAACAATTTAGCTGCCATAAATGACAGCCAAACTTTTTTTTATATTGTCAAAGTGTTTATTGCAAAATGGAGTCTTAAAACAAGGGAAAGCAACATTCACATCAAAATAAAATGTGACACCAACTTGGGTTTCTGAACACACTGTGTGTGGACTTGGTGCTGGAATATCAAAGTCCAACGATGAAGCGGATAACTGAGCAGTCTTAGCACACATGAGTAAAACGGAATCTTCCATACAGACACAATGCAAGATTTTGGCACAGGACTTGCTCAGAATAACAATGCGATATGATAATTGAGAAAAACGTTTTGTTAAAGAAAAAGCACAATAAAGTGATAATGCCATATAGTCAAAGCTCACACTCAGAGAATATAAGTACTTTTTGGTAGCCAAACTTTTAAGAAGGTGCTTAGTTTATACTTCTTTGCATTTTACATTCGTATTATGTGCACAAAAAAACGCCTCCTCGTTTATGGCACAACATTGTAAATCAACCATATTCTAATACATTTTTATTTATTTTTATTTTATTTTTTCGCTTATCAGGGCCACACCTGTGGCATATGGAGGTTCCCAGGCTAGGGGTCTAATTGGAGCTGCAGCTGCCAGCCTACACCATAGCTGCAGCAACACCAGAGCCAAGCCATGTCTGCAATCTACACCACGGCAACACCAGATCTTTAACCCATTCAGTGAGGCCAGGGATCGAACCTGCAACCTCATGGTTTCTAGTCAGATTCATTTCTGCTGCTCCATGATGGGAACCCCTTTCATAAATTTTTTTTTTTTTTTTAATGCTTCTTCTTTGAGAAGGCAGCCAGCTTTCCCTCCTAAAGGAAAACCAGGAGTTACAGTTATAGGCAAGGAAGCTTATGAAGAGAGGAAGCCACCTCATAAATCTTTGCTTATTTAGGTGTTGGGCTGCTTTCTTTCTCTAAGATAAAACTGTGACGAACACTGAATATTTACAACCTAGTGAGCTAAACAAACTACCCAAGACTTGTAAAATCATCACTTAGGAAACTGCAGGAAATGATAAAATTACCTCATCTATGTGGGAAGTAAAGTTAGATGATAAACTGTGCTAGGTATTAACTACTGAAATTTAAATTTTAGTCTCTCCTCTCTTGTCTTTTTTCTACCTATATTCTTTTAAATTTGTGCTAAAGATGCCTCTGAGGGAGTTTCCATCATGGTACAGAGAAAACGAATCCAACTAGGAACCATGAGGTTGCAGGTTCCATCCCTGGCCTTGCTCAGTGGGTTAAGGACCTGGCATTGCTGTGAGCTGTAGTGTAGGATGGCAGCTGCAGCTCCAATTCGACCCCTAGCCTGGGAATCTGCATATGCCTCAGGTGTGGTGCTAAAAAGCAAAAAAAAAAAAAAAAGCCTCTGAAAGTTCTTAGAACCCAAAGGTCTACTTTTGCATTTCTGATTACATGTTAACAGCTGGAAAGAACCTCAGAGGCCGGATAGAAAAGAAACCCCTTACCTTGTTGATGGTTCACAAGCAGAGGTCATTTTTATAAAGTACAGGTGATGAGATTATATGCAAATTTCGACATTCCTGATCCTTCATACCTAGAGGCAACCTCAACTCTCCTGTTCTGGGTCTGAGAAGTGCTAGCCCTACACACTCACACTTAACTTCTCACCAGACCTCATTTCTTTCCTAAGTGAAGGGCTGGCCTTGGAGACCTCTGAATGGACCAGCTCCTCCTACCCTAGATACACTTGAATGTTTTCCCCAGCAAAAGAATCAGGAATCAGCTCTGTGTATTAGAACATGAGGTACTAATATTATCCTTTTTGATGTAAAAAAATCCGATTTTTCAGTGAAAACAAATTCCCTATCTAGTATTTCTAAGTGCTGGTTCATCTGATCCTTAGGTTTTAAAAGTCCCCACAAAGTACCTCCATAGCTCCCCCAGCCCCAGCCCCGCTGGTTGTGCCCTGTGGCATGCAGAAGTTCCCTGACCAGGGACCGAACTTGAGCCACAGCAGTGACAATGCCTAGTCCTCAAATGCTAGGCCACCAGGGAACTCCCCTTCATAGCTTTTGGATCTGGCAAAACCACCAGGTAAGTCTAAGTGTTTTGGCTGTTGCCCTGGGCAGTTGGGGTCCAGGTCACCCCTTCCTCCCTCCCAGGCCTGGGGCCCCAGGGACACAAAGCTGGCTCGGCCCCCTGCACGGTGTGCTCACCTGCCGAGTTCTCCTGCTTGAGGCAATGAATGGAGGTCCTCTGGGTTTTGGGCTGGAGCAGCAGCAGGAGCACGGGTTCCAGGATGCGTGCCACGTCACCAAGGGAGAGGGCACGCACCAGCCAGCCCTGGGCAGCAGCCCCGATGGCGCCATCTGTGCAGGCCAGGCTGTCCAGCACAACAAACAGGGACCTGTGGGAGGAAACACACCGTCAGGTCAGCATTTGGTGCCCTGAGTGCTGGGACGCCCCCAGCGAGCTTTGCCCAGGCTGGGCTTGCGCACCTAGGCAGATGGGAACCAGGGTCTAAGCTAGAGTCACTGGGTAGCTTTTAAAATGCCAATGTCCACATCTCCTCCCGAATCTGGCGGGAGGGGAGGCATCAGAATCAGCTGGCATCCCACTAAGGTGGCCTGTCTGGCCCCTCACAAACAAGATAGAGGATTTTTGAAAAACAACATAGAACAGAACACCTGCAGGAGTTCCTGCCATGGCGCAGTGGGTTAAGAACCCAACTAGCAGTTCAGCTTGCTGCAGAGGTGTGGGTTGGCTCTCCGGCCTGGTGCAGTGGGTTAAAGGATCCAGAGTTGCTGCAGCTGTGGCTTAGGTCTCAGCTGTGGCTCAGGTTCAGTCCCTGGCCTAGGAACTTTCATATGCCGTCGGTGTGGCCATAAGAAAAAAAAAAAAAAAAAAAAACCTGCAGTGAAGGTCATGTCTTAGCATGTGCTTGAGGGCATCACAAGGGTACACGGCCAGTATGGCTGCGGCCCCAATCAAGATCTAGACCGTCTTCGTGTCCCTAAAAAGGTCTCTCGTGGGGCACGTTCTATAAGCTCTTCAGCTGACCCTGAGGGACACTGGGCTTTGTCCTTCCACAACCAAATTAAGGAAACGCCTACCAGGCATCCACACGTGCTCAGCCTAAATTCACTGCGGGGACCATGGGAATCGTTTGCTCTGCACCAAGAACATGAGGTCATGCTCCCCACTTCCCACACGCCCTCTCCCCAGCCTGGCCCGCTGGCCCGGCCCTCTGCGAAGTGTCCTTCTGCATTAGGGGTGACAAGAAAGACCCCCTCACCTGTCAAAGGAGCGGTTGTGAGATGTCACTCGACTGCCCTGGATCTCTCTCGTCAGGTGCCAGATGACGGAGAATCGAAACAGAGCTTCCAGCCGCGTGCCCTGGATTAGGAAGGAAAGGAGAGTGAGGAACCTGCTTCCTCAGAACACTGCTCTCAGTGGCAGCAACCGCAGTTTAAGTGACAAACGAGAGTGCAGCAGGAAGCCAGCATCCGGGCAGAGCTGCGGGGGTCCCCTTCGTGCCTGCTGTGTTCCATGGGGCCTGGAGGAAAGCAGAGGCCGCGTCCTCGCCTTCCCTGCTCGCTCCCATGCAGACGCACTTTTAGGACAGTGTGTGTTCCAGACCCAGCGTCAGCCCGAGTCCAGGGTCACACTTAGGCCTGTGGTTGAAGAAGAACACAGAGCATGGCCTTCTCACGCCCCTTGGCAGTGGCAGGCCAAGTGGCTGAGAGAACAGGACATGACTTGAGCCAGGGCTACAAAGACCAACACCTCTGCGATGCCCTACTTCACCAGAAGCCCTGCGAGCCTTATGGGAGCCTAGGCAGATGTCCCCGGCGGGCCTTAATATGACACAAGGGGACGGCTCATGCTTCTGGAGGCCTTCCAGTCCTGAAATGATGGATGTATGAAAATGTTACTAATGCGACATGCCTCTGCTTGTGAACTGGGGTGTCCACCGAGCTGCAGAAAGACTCCCACTGGGTACCGGTAAGCCTGCGCATGGAGTTGGGACTGTCGGGTTGGGACGGGTTGGACGTTATTGGCTGCGAAGGCTCACCTTATCAGGGTCCAGGAGGGCATGGCAGATGATGTCCTCGCAGATGTTGGCCGACGGGGCCAGGCAGTGGAGCCGGTAGAACAACTCGACGCTCGTGATGTGATGCTCACGTGTCTCCTTGTTCAGCTGATTCCACAGCACACGAGCCACCCTCTGGGCAGAAGGGACCGTGTGAACACAGGCAACACCCGCCCATTCCTGCGGCAGGCCAGCCCCAGCCCCCAGGACTGGCTTCTGCCTACACGTGCCATGTGAAGATCCGTAATATACAAAGAACCACCACTGACAAACGACACAAAGCCAACCAGACCCAGACCACATCACAGACCCCCCAGGAGTCATCCAGGCGAGGGCCAGGTTATAGGTTAAACTTGGAGGTTTGGGACCCGCTTAGAACACTGCAGCTCTTGCCCAGACCTTCTCTTTCAGAGGAGGAATCACTCAGAAGCAAGAACCCACTGGTTGAGGCACTGCATCCCAGAGACGAGCCCTCCAGGAAGTCTGGTGGGTTTGTGGTGGTCACTGTCCGAGGCAGACACTAGCACCTTACCACCTAGGGCTGGCTCAAACTGGGGTTCAGCTTTAATTCCACAAGCTTGCTTGTTCCCATTTCTGTGTGCTATGCCACGGCAGATGCCTGGCTCAACTTCAGGACACAAATCATATCCGAATCAAGTCCTTCATCTCCCCAGCCCTGATCTTGGCTCTTTAAACAAACGACACCTGCAACGGGCTGCAGCCCCTCCCAAAGTTCCAGGGAGCACCAGTGGGGGGGCCTGAGCCAACCAAGGTGAGACTCAAAGGGAGGGCTGGTCCCACTTTCGGGAAGGGAATTCCTCTCTCCCTCCCCGCCAAGATTTTTTCTCTGGCTGTGCCTGGAGCATATGAAAACTACTGGGCCATGGGTCAAACCCACACTACAGCAATGACAATGCCAGATCCTTAACCTGTGGAGCCACCAAGGGACTCTAGGAAGGGGAATTTCTCAAGGCACTCTTCTAGGTCATGGAAAAAGAAGATGTCTCATAGATTATGACATTTTAGGTACATCTTAAAGAACTTACTTTGGCCATTTTAATTCTATTTGACAAGACTGTTTTCTCTGCCCAGATCAAATTAACCACTGATTAGCCTGAACCCCTAACTATTATTTATTTAAGGGTATGTGCTTTCCAATGATCAAGTTAGAAATAAATTTCTTTCTTTCTTTCTTTTTTTTTTTTTTTTTTTTGGTCTTTTGTCTTTTTAGGGCCGCACCCATGGCATATGAAGGTTCCCAGGCTAGGGGTTGAATTGGAGCTGTAGCTGTTGGCCTGCACCACAGCCACAGTGACACCAGATCCGAGCCACCTTTTCGATCTACATCACAGCTCGTGGCAACGCTGGATCCTTAACCCACTGAGCAAGGCCAGGCATTGAAACTTTGTCCTCATGGATGCCAGTCAGATTGGTTTCTGCTGAGCCATGACGGGAACTCTGAAATAAATTTCTGATAGAAAACTTTCAACTAAGTTAAGCGAACCCCTTTCCTGCAGTCTCTGTGGCAAATTTATATGTAAGAGGTTCCATCTGGAAGACTGAGATTCAATATTGATCAAAAAACACACCTGCTCCTTTATCTGTCAGCCTTCGCATTCCCTACATTCTGGATGTTTTCTTAGTGGTTGGCAATCTGCTGTTTCTACCTAGAAAGGGCAGAGTACTCTTGGAATATCTGACCTTATTCTATTTGCACTGTGGGCACCAGGAACACTGGTGTGTGAGCTGCTCCATGGGAATGAGAAAAAGGCTAGAAGATATGAAGCCAGCCTGCCACCTGAAGTCTGAGAACCTGGGGCACATACTGGCTATCTGGGCAGGTTGCTTTACTGTCTCTAGTTCCAGCATCTCAATGTGGGCAGGCACCAGCCAGATGCAGCTTTTGAGAACTGCATATGTTAATGTATAATATATATAGCAGGCTCCAGTACTTGTCAAGTTAATAGATACTCAGGAACATACTAATCTGAGTCAAAATAAAAATCAAGGCTTCAGAGGAGTTCCCTGGTGGCTCAGTGGTTTAAGGATCTGGCATTGTCATTGCAGTAGCTTGGGTCACTGCTGTGGTGCAGGTTTGATCCTTAGCCCAGGAAATTCTGCATGCTGTGGGTGTGGCCAAAAAAGAAAAAAAAAAGATTTTGGTGATAAGCAGTTCCAATACCACAAGGCTAGTAACTCAATGACAGCAACAGGCTAAACCATAGGTCAGCCCATTTACCACAAATAATAAGGGAAAGAGATAGCTAGGAAAAACTCTGCTGTGTCAATGCAAATCTCAAAGACTGGCCTCAAAAAACTCCCTGTGCAGAGGGTTATAAATTTCACTGGATCAGACTGTGGAGTTATTTACGCATTGTTAAAAACAACAATAGCAACCAACCAGTGATTAGTGGAGCCAAACAGCTGGGTGTAATACCAAGCGAGCTTAACAGAGATCAGTGAAAGCAGCCAGTCAGTGAGGAACTTGGCAGGACCATTATCAGCTCAGAGTGGATGCAAGTTCCTAAGCCTGCACCCTTCAAGGAGCAGCACCAAGGCCTCACACGGCATGGGAAACAGATGTCACTAAAATAGCCAAGTCACTAAAACAAATAAGCAACAAAGACAAGAACAAGTCACTGGTGGGGCTAGGAGGGAGGTGTCAGAATAGAGAGTCACAATACATTATCTAAAATATCCAGTTGTCAATAAAGATTTTAAGGCATACAAAGATACAAGAAAATATGACCCATTCACAGGGGAAAAAAGCAAACAAAAGTAGCTAAGAGAGCAACCAGATTTAACAAAGACTTCAAAGTATCTATTATAAATCTGTTTGAATAACTAAAGGAAATCATATTCAAAGAAATAAAAAAAGTATGATGATAACATCTCATCCAATAGACAATAACAATAGGAAGACAGAAATTATGAAATTATCTACAAAACAGATTCACAGACACAGAGAACAGACTTGTGGTTGCCAACGGGAAAGAGCTGGGGCAGGGATGGAGTGGGAGTTGGAGTGGCAGATGTAAACTATTATACACAGAATGGATAAACAATGCAGTCCTACTTTATAGCACAGGGAACTATATTCAATATCCTGTGATAAACCATAATGGAAAAGAGTATGAAAAAGAATGTATATACATATATTCATGTATTTATACACATATATGTGTAACAATCATTTTGCTGTACAGCAAAAATTGGCACAACATTGTAGATCAACTCCACACCAATAATAAAAGACTTAAAAAAAAGACATGAGTTAAAAAAAAGGCAAACTCTGGAGTTGAAAGTATAATAACCTAAATGAAAAATTCAGTAAAGCAGGCCCAAAAGTTAGGCTGAACCGGCAGAAGAAAGAATCAGTGAAAAGATTGATAGAAATTATGAAATCTGAGGTATACAGAGAAAAAAATTAAGAAAAATGAATAGAGCCTTAGAGAAATGTGTGCGACACCATTAAATGCACCAACGTACACACAATTGGAGTGCCAGGTAAAGGAAAAGAGAAAGCAGCAGGAAAAATATTTCAAAAAATACTGGCTGAAAACTTCCCAAATTTGCTGGAAAACCTTAATCTACATAACCAAGAAGTTCAGTGAAATCCATGTAGGATAAATACAAAGAGATCCACACCCAGACACATCACAGTGAAATGCTAAAGGACAAAGGGAAAATCTTGAAAGTAACAAGAAAAAGCTGAACTGATAATTTACAGGGAGACCCCAGTAAGATTAATAGCAACCTTTTCATCAGAAACAAGGGAAGCCAGAAGATAAGTAGATGACACATTCAAATGATTAATTAAAATGTACGTTCACGCAAACACTTAGATGAGCCTTTGTTATGGATTATTAAAAAGTGTTGGTTTAAATATTTTAAAGTCAAGCATATGTAGGGAAGAGTAAAGAATATTTATTCTTATATTCAGATTGTTGAAAGACAAAAAAGACCAAAAAACAACCCATTTCAACCAAGAACCTTATATGCTGTAAAACTACCTTACATAAAAGGAGAAACAAAAGACATTTCTGGATAAACGAAGATGGAGAGATTTTGTTGCTCCCATGCCCGCCTTGCAAGAAAGACTACAGGAAGTTCTTTAGGGTGAAAGCAACCGACCACAGACAGTTATCTGAACCTATACTCGATGCAAAGGGCAGCACTAAAGGTAATTATGCAACTATCAAAAGGCAGTGTAAATGTGTATTTCTCCGCTTCTTTCATTTGGTTTGAAAAAGAGCTGTGCAAAACAATAGGTACACAATGTATTGGGGGGCATATAACACATAGGACTATAACTGGCAATAACAGCACAAGCAAAGCTGTACTGGAGTAAAGAAACAACACCTGATGCTAACTCAGATCCACGAGTGAAGACAGCCAGGATGGTATCTAAGGAGGTTAACAGAGCAAACTATAAATACATACAGTTGTTTCCCTTTCTTCTCCCAACGTCTTTAAACATCATGAGGTTATATAAAGCAATACTTATACCCATGTGTTGTTGGGGTTGTAACAAATACAGATGTAATATGCATGACCCGAATAGCACAAGAGGGGAAGAGGAAGAGAGCTATTCCACGGGATTTTTTTTTTTTTTTTTGCTTTTTAGGGCTGCACCCACGGCATATGAAGGTTCCCAGGCTAGGAGTCCAATGAGAGCTACAGCTGCTGGCCTACACCACAGCCACAGCAACATCAGATCCGAGCCGCGTCTGTGACCTACACCACAGCTCACGGCAACGCCAGATCCTTAACCCACTGAGCAAGGCCAGGGATTGAACCGGCAACCTCATGGTTCCTAGTCGGATTCATTTCCACTGCACCACGACGGGAACTCCTCCACAGGAATGTTTCTATAGCCCACAGGAATACAGCACGAAAGAGAAGCTAGTTCTGAGGAGAAGTAGATCGTAAACCTTAGACTAACTGCTAAATAAAGTAATTCCAAAAATACATGGACAAAATCATTGAGAACTAAAATACTACACTGGAAAATACTCACTTAATGAAAAAGAAAGTAGCAAGAGGGAAATAGGCGGAAAAAAGATATGACATACAGAAAACAAGGAAAATGGCACATTTCTACACATACAATTAAAAAAACCACTGAATTGTGTACTTACTTTACTTTTGTCTTTTAGAGCTGCGCCCATGGCATACAGAGGTTCCCAGGCTAGGGGTCTAATCAGAGCTACAGCTGCCACCTACACCACAGCCACAGCAATGCCAGATCCAAGCCATGTCTGCAACCTACACCACAGCTCACGGCAACACCGGATCCTTAACCCACTAAGCAAGGCCAGGGATCGAACATTTGCCTTCAAGGATACTAGCCAGATTCGTTTCTGCTGAGCCACGATGGGAACTCCAAATTGTGTACTTTAAATGAGTGAATTATATCTAAATAATACTATTTAAAAAAAAAGAGAAAAGGAGGAGGTCCCCGGTGGTCTAGTGGTTAAGGATCTGGCATTGTCACTGCTGTGGCTTAGGTTCAACCCCTGGCCCAGGAACTTCCACATGCCATGAGTTTAGCCAAAAGTGAAAAATTAAAATCAATCAATCAATAAATAATTAAAGGGAGTTCCCTGGTGGTACAGTGGGTTAAGGACCTGGCGTTGTCACTGCTATATCTCAGGTTGCAGCTGTGGCACAGGTTTGATCCCTGGTCTGGAACTTCCACATGCCATGGGCATGGCCAAAAAAAAAAAAAAAAAAAAGGAAGGAGAGAGAGAGAAAGAAAGAGAAAAAGAAAAACAAAAGGAAACAAAGCTGAGAGGTGGCCTCAGTTAGATGATTGGCTTGAGAAGAGCTCATCCCAAAGAGATGAAGAGCCAGCCCATTTCCAAAGCCCTTCAGAGGATGGCTACCGAGATCTACAAGGGGAGTTCCCATCACAGCCCAGTGGAAACAAATCCAACTAGGAACCGTGAGGTTGCGGGTTCGATCCCTGGCCTCGCTCGGTGGGTTAAGGATCTGGCATTGCTGCGGCGCTAGTGTAGGCCGGCAGCTATAGCTCCGATTGGACCCCTAGCCTGGGAATCTCCATCTCACTCACACGTAAGACATCTCAAATGTCTCTTCCTTAGCATCGCCGAGTTCTCAGGGTGCCTGCTGCCTCTACCACCTGCACGGGAGTAGTGTCCCATCTACAGGCCCGAGTGAGTGGGCCTGTCCCTTTCTATACCACACGCCTACTTCTCCCTTGTCTGAGTCCCTGCTGCGGTCAGTGACTGGACAAGCAGAAGGTACCTGACTCAAGGGTGTCCCACTGACTGCCTGTTTAATAGCCTTGCCTGGTTAGTTCAGAATGATAAGGAAGAAATACAAGTGTCATTAGCCAGGAGAACCAAGCTTGAGGGTCCTGAGGCAGACTGAAGGTCAAGTGGCAACCAAGTTGATCCTGGTTGGCAGGGTGCTGTACAGCTTCCCAGGTGTGACACCCTGAGTCCCAGCTGCATCCTGCTCCTGCCCTTGGACTTCCACAGGCTCGCCTATCTTCATAATAATCTTCACTTTTATCCCACGGGCTAGCAGGAGAATCTTTCAGTTTCTTGCAATATGACCCTGATGATAACTTATTTTCTATCTTTCTCTTTTTTGGGGGGGGGGGTCTTTTTGGGGCCAAACCTGCTGCATATGGAAGTTCCTAGGCTAGGCGTCAAACCGGAGCTACAGCTGCTGGCCTATGCCACAGCCACGTCAGATCCGAGCTGCACCTGTAACCTATGCCACAGCTTGCAGCAACTCCAGATCCTTAACCCACTGAGCGAGGCCAGGGATTGAACCTGGGTCCTCATGGATAGTAGTTGGATTCTTGACCTGCTGAGCCACAATGGAAACTCCTGATACCTTCTTTTCTTTCTTTCTTTTTTAAAATGATTTTTATTTTTTCCATCATAGCTGATTGATACCTTATTTTCTTACTCTGTCCCCAAGAAAGATGGATAATACCTGCTCACCACCTTCCTTAAATTTGACAAGGACTAACTTTTCCTTGAGGCTCAGTAACTTCAAAGCCTCTAGCCTCACAAATTGGGCAGGCTCTTTTCTGTATGGTTAGATAACTTAGCAATCCTTACACATGGGGTCCAGTCAGCCTAAACGTGAACACCCATATTACCGAACACTTGCTGCGGGGCCAGAAACTGCGCCAGGTGCCTGGGTGAGATAGGCGGACGAGGCAGGGACAGGTCTCCAGCCACCAGAGCCACCATATGCCTCGTCACCACCACCACAATGTCAAACAGTCTGGGAAGAGGGTCCCAGGGTCCCAGCTTCCCTCCTCCCGGTGGGAAGTACCTGATAGAAGTCTGTTTTCTCTGCGACGACTTTCAGTACTCCCGGAGCGATGGGAGGAACAGTCACCATCTGCAGCCTGCCGAAGAACGGGTTGTGTCCAGAGCTTTTGTAGCGTTTCATCTTGTCTTCAATGACCAGTGCCAGGGACTGCGAGTGGTTTATCACTTCGAGCAGGGTGGAGATGGCCACGTTCTGGAGGTAGCAGTCGGTCACACAGCAGCAAATGGTCATCAGGGATTTCAGCCAAGACGGAAAACTGGGATCGCCTGCTCCTGGAAGGAAGCCAACCAGAGCTGATGGGGAACAGACAAAACTACACGGGCCTGGCTCCCCAGCGTGCAGGTCCTAAGACACCTTTAGATCCGGGAAGTCACCTGGAGGGGGTGTGATAACCTTTAGGTGGCGACACGATCCAATGTCCCCATTCAGGGCCAGAGGACAAATGGGACTAAGTCTGGTTTCATGCGTTTGTCACGTTATTCATAGAAGCACCAAGCACCCACCGACTGTGCCATGGGTGCTCCCCTCATATTATTCCAATTCTGTAAAAGTCGGTCTCGGGGCTTTGAGATGATTACAGATGTTTGCTTTTCATTTAAAATATTCAAATATAGGGAGTTCCCGTTGTGGCGCAGTGGTTAACGAATCCGACTAGGAACCATGAGGTTGTGGGTTCGATCCCTGGCCTTGCTCAGTGGGTTAAGGATACGGCATTGCCATGAGCTGTGGTGTGGGTTGCAGACCCAGTTCGGATACCTCGCTGCTGTGGCTCTGACGTAGGCTGGCAGCTACAGCTCCAATTTGACCCCTAGCCTGGGAACCTCCCATATGCAGCGGGAGCGGCCCAAGAAATGGTAAAAAGCCAAAAAAAAAAAAAAAAAAATCAAATATAGTAAAAATCTGCATTTTATTAAAAAAAACTTTTCAGATTTACATATAGTAAAAGTCGCATTTTTTGGTGTCGAGTCCAAAACGTGTTTTCAGAGCTCTCTCGGTGGCAGGGCACATGGCATTAGCTTTAAAAGAAGCCAAAAATATACTGAAGATACCAATTCTAAATGCATTTCTTCCAAGTATACTGTCATTTGCAGCTCGTGAGCCGAGAGCCAACTGCATGGGAAGTTCAAGGTAATGACCATGAGAAGGGAGGGCTTCATTCACCCTCTGCTCTTCCCAACTTAATCACTCTTTCTTGCTTTCCACCTTCCCCTCTATCCCTTTTCCTCTTTTTCCTTTTGACGGCTGCACCTGCGGCATATGGAAGTTCCCAGGCGAGGGGTCGGATGGGGGCTGCATCTGTGATCTACACCACAGCCATGGCCACACCAGATCTGTGACCTATGCTGCAGCTCAAGGCAATGGCTGGCTCCTTAACCCACTGAGTGAGGCCAGGGATCGAACCCGAATCTTCACAGACACTATGTCGGTTCTTAACCTGCGGAGCTACAACAGGAACTCCCCCTTGTTTCTCTAAAGGGTTCACTGTCTATGATGGACTCAAGTGTGTCTGCCCAAAATTCATATGTTGAAGCCCCAGCCTCCAGCGTGATGGTATTTGGAGGCAGGGCCTACGGGAGGTGATTAGGTCTAGATGAGGTCTGCAGGTGTGGCCTGATGGGACGGTGTCCTTTTAGTCAGAGACAACAGAGAGCCCCCCCCTGCACCGCCAGGGTGTGAGCACACCAGCAGAAGGGAGCAGTCTGTAACCAAGGGGACAGAGCTCCCCAGAAACTGACTACGTGGGCACCTTGATCTCAAACGTCTAGCTCCAGAATGGTGAGAAAATAAATTTCTGTCGTTTCAGCCATCCAGCCAAGCTAGGACACTGCCTGTTACGGGTTGAACTGTCTCCTGATACAAATTCCTAGGGTGAAGTCTGAACCCTTGGGACCTCAGGATGCGACTCTATTGGAAAATTGGTCCTGCAGATGTAATTAGTTAAAATGAGGTCCTGGTACAGCAGGGTGGGCCCCTAATCCAATAGAACTGGTTCCTCATGGAAGGGAAATTAGAACACAGACACGCACACAGGAAGAAGGCTGAGGAAAGATTAGATTAGGGCTGCCACAAGCCCAGGAGCTACCAGAGGCTCAAGGAGAGCGGGGAGCACACCCTTCCCAGCATCTTCAGAGGGAGCATGGCCCCGCCAACACACTGACCTCAGCCTCCTGGCCTTCAGACCCGTGAGACAACAGGTTTCTGTTGTCTAAGTCATTGTGTTTGTGGCATTTTGTTATGGCAACCCGAGCAAACTAACACATGGAGCTTAACAGCAATTCTCACGAAACAGTCTACTGAGTATGATCAAGCACCTTTTATGTCCCAGACCATTCTGGGACGGACTTCTGTGCTGTGCTGGATGCCCACTGTTTAAAGATCCAATCTCATGAGTTCCCACTGTGGCTCAGTGACCAACGAACCTGACTAGTAACCATGAGGACGCGGGTTTGATCCCTGGTTTCACACAGTGGGTTAAAGGATCCGGTGTTGCCATGAGCTGTGGTGTAGGTTATAGGCATGGCTCGGATTTGGTGTTGCTGTGGCTGTGGTGCAGGCTGGCAGCTACAGCTCGGATTGGACCCCTAGCCTGAGAATCTCCATGTGCCATGGATGCGGCCCTAAAAAAGGACAAAAGACAAAAAAAAAAAAAGAAAAAAAAAATCCAGTCCCAGCCTCATTGCTTTTCCATCCAGCAAGACACCAATCAAAACCGTACATGCTCATTGCAAAATCAGGAAGCAAACAAATGTGACCAACAGTTCCTTCTGGGCTGGTGTGATCTCAGCTGTCTGTAAACAACCCCCACCCCAGCCACACGACTCCTCGGGATGGCCCGAGCGGGCTGCCCTCTCACCGGGAAGCCGGAAGAGCGTGTCACAGAGCCGCTCTGTCTCCTCCTGGGACAGGTACACGGGGAAGGTGGCGCAGTCTAGCAGCAGGTGGCAGGCGGCAGCAAAGGCCTCCCGGCAGCTCTCCCTCGAGCTTCCCAGGTCAACGACCACCTGGTCCACAGTCCACTCCTCCTTCGTCCTGCGGCCAGGGCTGCTGGGCAGGGGCGATGGTGACTCCGTGCTTTTCATCTTAAATGGAGACCCTCGGACTGTGAAGAGGTCCGAGAGCATCTGCTTGAACTGGGGCACGCTGATGGGCTTCGCTTCCCATGAGTTCTTCCTGCTCAAGTCGCTGGCCTCCACACCGCGTGTCCTGCCTTCATCCCGAGGGCCCGCGTGCTCCTCCGACTTGGCTTCTTCTCCAGACGCCAAGGGCTGCACTCCAAAGATATTCTTGTGGGCAAAGTTGGCAATCAGCTCCTGGATGCAGAGGAGCGTCCTCTGCATGCTCCCTCCCTTCTTCCAGACGTCGTCTTTTTCCGGGGACACCCTGGGAACCCTCAAGTGCTCGGAGAGCTCTGGTGATGAGGCGCTCAGCCCGATCCCACTGTCCTCAGATTTGAGTGGAGGAAACGAAGCGTCTTCCTCCCCAGGAGGCACCATGCCTGTGTCTACGATTATCTCAGTGTTGTCACCTCTAACTGGACTCTGCAAGAAATGGAAGTTTGCACCGTGTGTCTCGTTAAGACCAAGGGATTCAAACTTCAAATGAAACAGGCTACAAAGGCATACTCCGTTTTTCAAACCGTAATTCTCTACGCCAAGAGGCTCCCCGTGTCCATGTATATGCATAATGACATGGAAAGGGCAGGAGAGAGGCGGCAGGCACAACGAGGAGGCTGACAAAGCCCCACGCCTTTTGGGGGTGCTGGCTTGAGCCCACATTTAATATTCATTTAGACCTTTCAGGGTTCAAAGAGGTTATTTAAAAAGTTTCTGGAGTTCCCGTTGTGGTTCAGTGGTTAACAAATCCAACTAGGAACCATGAGGTTGCGGGTTTGATCTCTGGGCTCACTCAGTGGGTTAAGGATCCAGAGTTGCCGTGAGCTGTGGTGTAGGTTGCAGGTGTGGCTTGGATCCTGTGTTGCTGTGGTGTAGGCTGGCAGCTATAGCTCCGATTAGACCCCTAGCCTGGGAACCGAACCTCCATATGCTGATGGTACGACCTTAAAAAGACAAAAAGACAAAAAAAAAAAAAGTTTCTGATATTTACAAATATGAATGAGGAAACTAGGCTGAAGGTAAAATAGAGGCACAAAGAATAAGAGATGAAAACTAGAACAAAGTGTATATTTTACATACATACATATATATGTGTGTATATATTCTGTGACTTTTCCAAAGGGATGATATGTCAACCTTTAATGGATCAATCTTTTTTCTTACACTGTTACTCAGATAATATTACATTAAATTGGGGATTAAGATGGCAGAATAGAAGGACTGGAGCTCAACTTCTCTCCTAAAAACAACAAAATTCACAACTAAAGGCTGAGCACTCTTCACCAAAATGGACCAGAAACCTTAAAAAAGATACCCTACTCCAGAAGAAAAAGAGGAGGTCACATCAAGAGGTAGGAGGGGCGATTTTGCATAAACAAGCCCCTACCTCCTGGGTGGGAAGCTCCACAGACTAAAAACTAACTGGTTCACAGAGAGAGACTCACCTACAGGAGTGAGAGTTCGGAGCCCCACATCAAACTCTCACGTGCGGGAATCTGGCACTGGCAGAAAGAGCCCTGGAGCATCCGGCATTGAAGGCCAGTGGGGCTTGTGCACAAGAGCTCCATGGGACTGGGGGAAACAGAGACCCCATTCTTAAAAGGCACACACAGACTTTCATGTGCACTGAGTCCCAGGGCAAAGCAAAGTCTCCAAGGGAATCTGGGTCAAACCTGACCGCAGTTCTTGGAGGACATTCTGGGAAAACAGGGGTGAACGTGGCTTGTTGTGAGGGAAGGACATTGAAAGCAAAGCTCTCAGGAATATTCAGCAGCTGCCTTTCTCTGGAGGGGGCCATTTTGGGAAAATCTGGCCCCACCTGTCAGCCAGCTGCTGAGAAGCCCCAGGGCAAACAGCAACCCAGGTGGGATCATAGTCCCACCCCTCAGTAAACAGGCTACCTAAAGACCCCTCAGGCACACAGCTGCCTCTAATCCCATCCAGAGACTAAGCCCCACCCACCAAAGGGAGTAGAATCGGCTCCTCCTACCAGGGGGCAGGCACCAGCCCCTCCCATCAGGAAGCCTACACCAAGCCCCCATGCTGACTTCAGCCACAAGGGAGGCAGACACCAGAAGTAAGAGAGGCTCAACTCTACTATCTGTAAAAAGCTCACCACACCAAAAACCTATAAAAATGAAAAGACAGAGGACTATAACTCAGATGAGGGAGAAAGGAAAAACCCCAGAAAAACAGCTAAGCCATGAGGAGATTCTCAGCCTCCAGGAAAAAGACTTTAGACTGTTGATGCTAAAGATGATGAAAGATATTGGAAAAAAACTGGAGGCAAAGATGGATAACTTACAGGAAACACTGACCAAGGAGATACAAGATATAAAACTTAAACAAGAAGAGATGCAAAATACAATAACTGAAATAAAAAAAACTCACTAGAAGCAGCTAACAGCAGAATACAGGAGGCAGAAGAATGAATAAGTGAAGTGGAGGACAGATTGGTGGAAATTATGGATGTAGAACAGAAAAGAGAAAAAAGACTGAAAACAAATGAAGAGCGTCTCAGAGAACTATGGGACAACGTGAAACACACCAACGTCCGTATTATAGGGGTGCCAGAAGGAGAAGAGAGAGAGAGAAGGAGACAGAAAAAATATTCCAAGAGATTATAGCTAAAAACTTCCCTAACATGGGAAAGGAATCACTCACTCAAATCCAGGAAGCACAACGAGTACCATATAAAATTAACCCAAGGAGGAACACCCTGAGACCCATACTAATCAAACTGACCAAAATTAAAGACAAAGAGAAAATCTTGAAAGCAGCTAGGGAAAAGAAACAAATAACATACAAGGGAACCCCAATAAGGCTATCGGCAGATTTTTCAACAGAAACTCTGCAGGCCAGAAGGGAGTGGCATGAGATACTCAACGTGATGAAAGGAAAAAACTTCCAACCAAGATTACTCTCCCCAGCAAGGCTCTTGTTCAGATTTGAAGGAGAAATCAAAACCTTCACAGATAAGCAAAAGCTGAGAGAATTCAGCAACACTAAACCAGCCTTACAACAAATACTAAAGGAACTTCTATAGGCAAGAAAGAACAAGAGAAGAAGGAAAGGAAAAAGAGCAGCAAAAACAAATCCAAAGTAATTAATAAAATGGCAATAAGAACATATATATCAGTAATTACCTTAAATGCGAATGGACTAAACACCCCAACGAAAAGACATATATTGGCTGAATGGATACAAAAACAAGACCCATATACATGCTGTCTTCAAAAGACCCACTTCACTTCTAGGGACACATAAAAATTGAAAGTGAGAGGATGGAAGAAAATATTTCATACAAACCGCGACCAAAAGAAAGCTGGAGTAGCAATACTAATATCAGACAAAATAGACTTTAAAATGAAGACTATTTTAAGGGACAAAGAAGGACATTACATAATGATCAAAGGATCAATCCAAAAAGATGATACAACAGTTTTAAATATCTACGCACCCAACACAGGTTCACCACCATATATAAGGCAACTGCTAACAACCTTAAAAGGAGAAATTGACAATAACACAATCATAGTGGGGGACTTTAACACCCCACTTACAGCAATGGACAGATCAACCAGACAGAAAATCAATAAGGAAACACAGGCCCTGAATGAAGCATTCAACCAGATGGACTTAATAGATATTTATAGGACATTCCATCCAAAAGCAACAGAATACACATTCTTCTCAAGTGCACATGGAACATTCTCTAAGATGGACCACATCCTGGGCTACAAATCCAACCTCAGTAACTTTAAGAAAATTGAAATCATATCAAGCATCTTTTCCAACCACAACGCTATAGGACTAGAAATCAACAACAAGAAAAAATCTGCAAAAAACACAAACACGTGGAGACTCAACAACATGCTACTAAACAACCAATGGATCACTGAAGAAATCAAAGAGAAAATTTTAAAAATACCTAGGAGCAAATGACAACAAAGATACGACACTCCAAAACCTATGGGATGCACCAAAAGCTGTTCTAAGAGGAAAGTTTATAACAATACAAGCCCACCTCAGGAAACAAGGAGAAGCTGAAATAAGCAAGCTAACTTTACATCTAAAGCAGCTCGAGAGAGAAGAACAGACAAGACCTAAAGTTAGTAGAAGGAAGGAAATCATAAAGATCAGAGCAGAAATCAATGAAATAGAAACAAAGAAAACCATAGAAAAGATCAATGAAACAAAATGCTGGTTCTTTGAAAAGATCAACAAAATTGAGAAACCCCTAGTCAGACTCATCAAGAAGAAAAGAGAGAGGACTCAAATCAATAAAATGAGAAATGAAAAAGGAGAAGTAGCAATGGCCATCACAGAAATACAAAGGATCATAAGAGACTACCATAGGCAACTAACTATATGCCAATAAAATGGAAAACCTAGAAGAAATGGACAAATTCTTAGAAAAGTACAATCTTCCAAGACTAAACCAAGATGAAATAGAAAAGATGAATGGACCCATCACAAGAACTGAAATTGACACTGTGATGAAAAAACTTCCAACCAACAAAAGTCCAGGACCAGATGGCTTCACAGGCGAATTCTATCAAACATTTAGAGAAGAGCTAACACCTCTTCTTCTGAAACTATTTCAAAAAATTTCAGAGGAAGGGATACTCCCAAACTCATTCTATGAGGCCACCACCACCCTGGTACCAAAACCAGGCAAAGACTCCACAAAAAAAAGAAAACTATAGGCCAATTTCACTGATGAACATTGATGCAAAAATCCTCAACAAAATACTAGCAAACCTCATCCAACAATACATTAAAAGGATTGTACATCATGATCAAGTGGAGTTTAGCCCAGGGATGCAAGGGTTCTTCAATATCCACAAATCCGTCAGTGTGATACACCACATTAACAAACTGAAGAATAAAAACAATATGATCCTTTCAATAGACATGGGAAAAGCCTTTGACAAAATCCAACACCCATTTCTGATAAAAACCCTTCAGAAAGTGGGCATAACGGGAACCTACCTCAACATGATAAAGGCCATATGTGAACAAACCCAGAGCTAAGATCCTTCTCAATGGTGAAAAGCTGAAAGAATTCCCGCTGAGATCAGGAATAAGACAAGGATGTCTGCGCTCGCTACTACTCTTCAACATGGTTCTGGAAGTCCTAGCCATGGCAATATCAGAGAAGTAAAAGAAATGAAAGGAATCCAGATTGGAAAGGAAGAAGTAAAACTATCGCTATTTGCAGAGTCCATGATACTATACCTAGAGAATCCTAAAGTCGCTACCAGAAAACTGTTACAGCTCATTCATGAATTTGGCAAAGTCGCAGGATACAAAATCAATACACAGAAATTGACAGCGTTTCTATATACCAACAATGAAGAAGCAGAAAAGGAAATTAGGGAAGCAATCCCGTTTACCATCACATCCAAAAGAATAAAATACCTAGGACTAAACCTACCTAAAAAAACAAAAGACCTATACTCTGAAAACTACAAGCCACTGATGACAGAAATCGAAGATGACACAAATAGATGGAAAAATATACCATGCTCGTGGATTGGAAGAGTTAATATTATCAAAATGACCATACTACCTAAGGCAATCTACAGATTCAATGCAATCCCTATCAAATCACCAAGGACCTTTTTCACAGAATGCAAACAAAATATTTTAAAGTGTGTTTGGAAGCACAAAAGACCCAGAACAGCCAAAGACATCCTGAGAAAGAAAAATGGAGCTGGAGGAATCAGGCTCCCGGACTTCAGACTATACTACAAAGCAACAGTTGTCAAAACTGCATGGTACTGGCACAAAGAGAAATATAGATCACTGGAACAGGATAGAAAGCCCAGAATTAAACCCACGCACCTACAGCCAACTAATCTATGTCAAAGGAGGCAAGAATAGACAATGGAGAAAGGACAGCCCCTTGAATAAGTGGTGCTGGGAAAACTGGACAGCCACATGGAAAGAATGAAATTAGAACACTCCCTAACACCATACACAAAAAGAAACTCGCAATGGATGAAAGACCTAGATAGAAGACCAGACACTATCAAACTCTTAGAGGAAAACACAGGCCAAACACTCTCTGACATAAACCACAGCAACATCTTCTCAGGTCCACCTCTCAGAGTATTGACAACAAAAACAAAAATAAACAAATGGGACCTAATCAAACTTAAATGTTTCTGCACAACAAAGGAAACCCTAAACAACATGAAAAGACAACCCACAGAATGGGGGAAAATCTTTGCAAGTGAATCCACTGATGAGGGATTTATCTCCAAAATTTATACATACCTTCCGCAGATCCATACCAAAAAAACAAACAACCCCTTCAAAAAATTTGCAGAAGATCTAAACAGACAATTCTCCAAAGAAGACATACAGATGGCCAAGAAACACATGAAAAGATGTTCAACATCACTCATTTTTAGAGAAATGCAAATCAAAACCACGATGAGGTACCACCTTACACCAGCCAGAATGGCCATCATCCAAAAGTCTACAAACAATAAGTGCTGGAGAGGGTGTGGAGAAAAAGGAACACTAGTACACTGTTGGTGGGATTGTAAATTGGTGCAAGCACTGTGGAAAGCAGTATGGAGATTCCTCAGAAAACTCAAAATAGAACTACCCTTTCATCCAGCAACCCCACTCCTGGGCATCTATCCAGAGAAAACCATGACTCGCAGAGACACATGTACTCCAATGTTCATTGCAGCACTATTTGCAATAGCCAAGACATAGAAACAACCTAATTGTCCATCGACAGAGGAGTGGATCCAGAAGATGTGGTACATATACACAATGGAATATTACTCAGCCATTAAAAAGAACTAAATACCAGCATTTTTTGCAACGTGGATGGACCTAGAAACTATCATGCTAAGTGAAGTCAGCCATACAATGAGACACCAACATCAGATGCTTTCACTGACATGTGGAATCTGAAAAAAGGACAGACGGAACTTCTTTGCAGAACAGATGCTGACTCACAGACATTGAAAAAGTTATGGTCTCCGGAGGAGACAGTTTGGGGGGTGGGGGGATGTGCTTGGGCTGCGGGATGGAAATCCTGTGAAATCAGATTGTTATGATCATTATACAACTACAGATGTGATAAATTCATTTGAGTAATAAAAAAAATGGAAAAAAAATAAATGCCACAGAGAACTTTAAAAAAAAAAAGACATTATAAGAGAACAATATGAGAAAGTTAAGATAATATTTGTCTTTATTGGTGTTTTCATTCCGTTTTCTGGTTGATTTATATCATTATTTAATGCCAAAATGTGAAACCTGATAAAATAATAATGCAAAATGCTGTATGCTCGCTTGGTTTTTATTGTATCAATTTGTACAGAAAGTACATAAAATATTTTAAAAATAATGCAAAAATTTAAAAAGAAATTAAATTGAGGTTTTGTGTAATGCACACACACAAAAAAATTACATTAAATTTAAAACTTTCCAGCATTTAACCCACTGTCCTCTCTAGGGAAGAATGAGACAATATTTCAGTTTTTGAAACATACTGTTATTTACTTATATTTGTAGACTACATGTGCCTAAATTTTCTACCTTACATCCTTTTTAGGATTTTTTTTTCCAATAGCAGTAATAGCTGGGGGGAGAAAAGGACTAACTTTGAAACTGAAGGAACCATCTGTTATTAGTCTGCAAATTGAGATTCAAGCCCCATCAAGCAGCGCATCTGCCTCCCAGCACTAACCAACACACTCAGCTCTCCTCAGGGCTGCTTCGCTTTTCAAGTCTGTTCACTGCCCTGGCCACCACTGCTGCGAGTGGATTTCAAGGGCAGAACTTTCAAAGCCCTAAACAAAGTAGAAAATAAAAATAATTTAAAGGCCATAGGTCTTAATCTGCTTGTGGAATGATAACCGTTAGTCTTTTGGGAGGACAATCTGGCAGCGTCTCTCCAAGTGAAAAGGCAGGGGTCTGACTGCAGCCCATCACAGGGAACGGATCCCTGAGAAATGCAGCCCTGGGCACAGGTTGGGCAAGGACACTTGGGGCAGCAGAGTAACAGCAAAACACTAGAAGTCACCAAGATAGGGGGAGGTGAAGGAGCTATAAAGCCATCCCCCAGACTGCCCTGGGGAAATGAGAAAGCAGTGAGACACTTCTCTGTGCATAGATATGGAAAGGTGTTCCCCAAGCACTGTTTTTGGATGAAAACCAAGGGAGGGCAGAGAATAATGTATGTCAGGGGTCGAACTGTGTTCCTTAACCTCCAGCACCTGTGAACGTGACCTTAATTGGAAACAAGAGGCCTGTGAAGAGGAAGGCTGAGACTGGGGTGGTGTGTCGACAAGCCCAGGCATGCTGAAGACGGCTGGCGAAGCACCACAAGACAAGCGAGATGCATGGACCAGATTCTCCTTCATAGCCTCCGAAGGAACCACCTTGCTGATGCCTTCATCTTGGACCTATGGCCTCCAGAACCGAGACAAGAACTTTTTTTGTCGCTCAGTGTGGCACTTTGCTATGGCAGCCCCAGGAGCTAATATCTCATGTTTAAAAAAGCAAAATTAGGAGTTCCTGTTGTGGCTCAGTGGTTAACTAATCTGACTAGTATCCATGAGGGCGCAGGTTCGATCCCTGGCCTTGCTCAGCGGGTTAAGGATCCGGTGTTACCGTGAGCTGTGGTGTAGGTTGCAGATGTGGCTTGGATCCTGCGTTGCTGTGGCGCAGGCCGGCAGCTATAGCTTCAATTTGACCCCTAGCCTGGGAACCTCCACATGCTGCGGGTGCGGCCCTAAAAATCAAACAGTAAAAAATAAAATAAAAAAAATAAAAAGTAAAAATGATGCATAAACAAACATACACATAGAAAGGTCTGAACGGTGAGCTATTATCTACCATTAGCTTAGCAGGAGGCAACAGGGAAGAGGGTGAAATGAAGGGGGGGAGGTCATTCTACGCCAAACGCTTTCATAAAGTTTTGGAGGATTTTAGAAGAGTGTTTTAGGTATTACCGCCAAGTCGTCTGGTCTCTATTCCTATCTGGGAGGCACAAGGTTCTTTCAGCCCAGAGAGCCACGCCAGCGCCTCCCAGCACGTACCGAGCTTCCACTCGTGGGCTCCGTGTCCAAGTAGGAAGGCGGCATCTGCACCTTGCTGAGCACCTTGAAGCACGTCTTCAAGGCGTGCGTGAGTTCGGCCAAGCTCAGTGCCTCCATCCCCTCAGCCAGGGGCTGCACCAGGCAGCCAAGCACCTGCGGGAGGTACTGGGTTTGCACCTCAGAGTAAAGTTCCTGTAAGATAGAGACACGGGCTTGGCGAATGTGTTTTTGGGTTACAATCAGTGGAAAACTCAAAAATGTTCTGTTTTTATTTTTGTCTTTTTAGGGCCCTACCTGCAGCATATGGAGGTTCCCAGGTTAGGGGTTCAGTCGAAGCTACAGCTGCTGGCCTATACCACAGCCACAGCAATGCAGGATCCGAGTCGCATCTGCGACCTACACCACAGCTCATGGTAACACTGGATCCTTAACCCACTGAGCGAGGCCAGGGATCAAACCTGCAACCTCATGGTTCCTAGCCGGATTTGTTTTCACTGTGCCATGATGGGAACTCCAAGTGTTTTGTTTTTGTTTTTTTTTTTGTTTTTTTTTTTTTTAAATTTTTTAGAGCATAGGTTCATGTTAATTACCAAATCAGAAAACAGAATAATATTTCTTTTTGATCTAAATAAATCTGTGAACATTCCTCCTCTCCTTTCAGGTGGCTTTTCTTTCTTTTCTTTTCCTTTTTTTTTGCTTTTTAGGGCCGCACCCGCAGCATGTGCAAGTTTCCAGGCTAGGGGTGGAATCAGGGCTGTAGCCGCCAGCCTACACCATAGCCGCAGCAATATGAGATTCGAGACACATCTGTGACCTACACCACAGCTCATGGCAACTCTGGATCCTTAACCCATTGAGTGAGGCCAGGGATCAAACCTGCATCCTCAGGGTTCCTAATCGGGTTTGTCAACCATTGAGCAACAACGGGAACTCCTGGCACAACTTTTAAGAAACACATTTACTCTCGCTCCTAAATAAGCGTCATACAGGGATGACGACCAGCTCATCATCTGGTTTTCATAATTTTAGCTCAGCCCACTTAACTGGCTCTAAAGTTATATTCCCCCCCTTTTTTCCCCAGCTGCACTTGTGGCAAATGGAAGTTCCTGGGCTGGGGGTCAAGTCTGAGCCACAGCTGTGACCTATGCCACAGCTACAGCAACGCTGGATCCCTAACCCACTGCGCCAGGCTGGGGACTGAACCACAGAGACAAGCTGGACCATTAACCTACTGCGCCATGGTGGGAACTCCAGAAGTTATAACCCCTTTAATTAAAAGGACCTAAAGGATTTAAGAGATCCCATCCACCTACGCAGATCTTCTATGCTCAAACAAACATCAAAACAGTGCTACGGGAGTTCCCCTCGTGGCTCAGCGGTAACGAACCCGGGCAGTGTCCTTGAAGATATGGGTCAATCCTTGGCTCTGCTCTGTGTGCTGAGGATCTGGCATTGCCATGAGCTGAGGTGTTAAGTTGCAGATGCAATTCGGGTCTGGCGTTGCTGTGGTTGTGGTGTAGGCTGGAAGCTGGAGCTCCAATTTGACCCCTACCTGGGAACTTGCATATGCCGCAGGTGTGACTCTAAAAAGAAAAAAACAAACAAAAAAAAAAACCCCAAAAACAGAAACCCCAAAAAACCAAAACCAACAACCCCCCGCCCCCCAAACAGTGCTACATATTTATGTACGACTACTTCTTCAGTAAGTTAGGTTTATAAACAGGCTGATCACAGTGATAAGAATGTAAATAACAGGCAGAGTTGACTCCTGTCTTTACGGCCAAGGACCTACCAGGGGGATCACATCCAGCAGGAAGACGAGCAGGGTGCAGAGCTCGGAGACCGTGGTGGGAGGGCCGACGCTTCTGCTGGCCGTGTAGCTCTGCTTCGCCGGTCTGCGAGCATCACAGGAAAGGAAAGCAAGTGAATTCTCACGATAATTTCAAGCCTTTCCTGCGGTTGCCATGAAAGTTACTACTTCTATTTCAAACACAACGAAAGACGGTTTCTGGAGTTTTAATAATTGAGTTTTGGGGCCAGGGAGTTCCCATCATGGCTCAGTGGAAATGAATCTGACTAGCGCCCATGAGAACGCAGGTTCGATCCCTGGCCTCGTTCAGTGGGTTAAGGGTCCAGTGTTGCCATGAGCTGTGGTGTAGGTCACAGACGTGGCTCAGGTCTAGTGTTTGTTGCCATGGCTGTGGTGTAGGCCGGCAGCTGCAGCTCCAATTTGAACCCCTAGCCTGGGAACTTCTATATGCCACAGCTACGCCTCTAAAAAGACAAAAAAAAAAAAAAAAAAAAAAAAAAAGAAGTTTTGGGGTCAAAAACCATCTAACAGAAAAAAGTGTCAATAATGGAGTTCCCTTGTGGGGCAGTGGATTAGGGATCTGGTGTTGTCACTGCCTCGGCTTGGGTTGCTGCTGTGGCTCGGGTTTGATCCCTGGCCAGGGAAATTTCTCAGGCAAGGCCAACAATCCCCACCCCTGCCCCCTGCTCAAAATAAAAACCCACCGCAAAGAAGTGTCTATAAGTGTCTTGAACCTGATGTCTCCAGAACAGGCTCACTCTGACTTGAACATTATCAAATGGGGTAAGGGTGGGATTCCACACCCAGCAGATCTGGAGCTGTCCACAGCAACAGGACAAAAGTCCTGTTCCAAGGGAAGGAGCTGGGTGACAGAATGCAGGACAGCTGTTCAACCTGCTGTTGGAGCAGCCTGAGACCGCTTCCCCCGACCCGTGTCACCACAAGCTCGTCCACAATGAGCTAATTCATGAGCTGAGAATTCCACAGCTTCCACAGGGACGTGAACGCTGCTGGCAACTCCACTGGTAGCTGCCTACCTCATTCTGAAACTCCACACTTCCATTTTGTCTTTTGTGGGGTGCCCATGGCGTGTGGAAGTTACTGAGCCAGGGACGGAACCCACACTGCACCTGCAGCCCAAGGCACAGCGGTGGCAATGCTGGATCCATGCTGCATCGCAGGAGAACTCCAACACTTCCTTTTAAGGAAGCAGGCCACTGGATAAATAAGTATGTATTGGTTCTCAAACGGGTCTTATTGTGGATTCATCTACGTATCCCACTACGATTCAGCTCGAGTTTTCTTCACTGTAAATTATCGCTTAGTTTTCTGAGAGTTTATTTATTTTGGGGAGAAACTGAAGAACTCTACCCACTATATCCAGGAGATTTCGCTTTCGCTGCCTACTTTAAAGAAACCCCTGCGTCTGTGTGTAAAGAGACAGGACAGACATGGTCACCAGAGTGCAATGTTCAACAACCAAGACACTGACACTGGTTTATTTATGCGCTGGACCACTACGCCTAAAATGAATGAAATAGGTGTGTATGTTACAATACAGATAAGTCTCCCAAAGGGCTGTTGACACCCCAAACCAGAACATTGCAAAAAGTCATATACAACTTGATACCACTTATAGCAAACCTAAACAGACAAAGCAGACTATATCATTTCTGGATACACACTTGTTATAAAAGCACACATGTCTCAGGACAGACATGAATTTCAGGACAGAGATTAAATGCTGGGGTGAGAGGAAGGGAAAGTAAGGAGTTAGCTCTATCTGGGGGGCAATATTTTATTCCTTAAAAAAAGATGGCGGGAGTTCCCCTTCATGGCTCAGCAGTTAACAAGCCCGACTAGGATCCATGAGGATGCGGGTTCAATCCCTGGTCTCGCTCAGTGCGTTAAAGATCTGGCGTTGATGTGAGCTATGGTGTACGTTGCAGACACAGCTTGGATCGTGCCCTGCTGTGGCTGTGGTGTAGGCCGGCAGCTGTAGCTCCGATTTGACCCCTAGCCTGGGAACCTCCATATGCTGCAGGTACAGCCCTAAAAACCAAGAAAAAAAAAAAAAAAAAAAAAAGGAAAAACAATGGTCAGCTGTTGTCTACAATTTCAGCAATGGGTGCGTGTGTCAGACATTAGTTCCTCTAATTTTTTTTTTTTTAAGAAAACACATCTTCTAACTCTGAAATGGAACTAAGCTAACCAACATACACTCCGGCCTCAGGATAACACAGCCTTGCTGTTACCCGTGGATCTAATTACAGTTAATTTATTCATCAGAGGCTTGACCCCCGGCTGCGGCCTGGCCCTATCTAGGAGAAGCTGGGGAGTCAGGCAGGCTTGCTTCTAATCTCGGCTGCTGCTAACTTGCTGTGCAAGGCCACCCCAGGTGCCTCACGTCTCCGAGCTCCAGCTTTCTTATATGATGACATGCCTGCTTCTCCCGGGGGTGAGGAGGCTGGCCCACGGCCAACGTTAATAAGTGACACTTTGGAGTTCCCGTCGTGGCGCAGTGGTTAACGAATCCGACTAGGAACCATGAGGTCGCGGGTTCGGTCCCTGCCCTTGCTCAGTGGGTTAAGGATCCAGCGTTGCCGTGAGCTGTGGTGTAGGTTGCAGACGCGGCTCGGATCCCGTGTTGCTGTGGCTCTGGCGTAGGCCGGTGGCTACAGCTCCGATTCAACCCCTGGCCTGGGAACCTCCATGTGCCACGGAAGCGGCCCAAGAGATAGCAACAACAACAACAACAAAAGACAAAAAGACAAAAAAAAAAAAAAAAAAAAGTGACACTTTGGTGATGGCTACAGGTACCGGAGACAGTGTGACAACACAGGGCCTTCGAAAGGAGGAGACAAGAATGAAGTTTTACTGCGAGACTCACAGGACAAGATGTGCTTTGAGAGATTCCCTCCTTTACAGGGAAAATCACACGGAGAAGGCCCTCCTGCAAGTTTCCTGTCCAGAGGATGCCAGCGCCCGCACTTCTGAGGTGGTGCGATTCACCAGGTTAGAGGAGATGTGAAAGCTGATTATAGTGGCTCCAAATGTGACTGCTTCCACCTGACCAGTTATATACTAATCTCAATAAAAAGGTAAGATGATTGACGCTTTCAAAAATACTCTCTCCCCTCCCAGGGCCACTGAACTAAGCTTCTTTTTTTTTCTTTCTTTCCTCCCTCCCCCCCCTTTTTTTTTGCTTTTTAGGACTGCACCTGTGGCATATGGAAGTTCCCAGGCTAGGGGTTGAATCAGAGCTATAGCTGCTGGCCTACGTCACAGCAACACAGAATCCCAGCCGCATCTGTGACTTACACCATAGCTCCCGGCAATGCTGGACCCTTAACCCACTGAGTGAGGTGAAGGATTGCACCTGCAACCTCATAGTTACTAGTCGGATTTGTTTCTGCTGCGCCATAGTGGGAACACCCCAAACTAAGCTGCTTTAACAGATCAGGCCCCTAAAGGCCCTGTGCAAAGAAAGCTGATTAGATCAATGCAACCTGAAAATGCACAGAGGAGTTTTGAAAGTTTGGCTTTAATAAGGAAGCTTCAGAATCATGTGAAGCTTCTGGATGGTAATGTTTTCAGTTCCATTCTGATTTTAAGTGAATTCTTTCCCATCGTGCACTCAGCAGAGACCACCCACTGTTACCCAGGTCGGTATAATCTGGCCGCAATAACAGTGCTGAAACCAGGAAACCCTCACCTCCTTCCTGATTAGGCATAACGTGAACTGGAGGCTTACCTGAAGCAATCCTCAAAACACCTCATCATGTAATCCCAGAGAAAGTCTGTGCTTAGGGACGTGATCAGCAAATTCACCGTTTTAACAATCTCGGAGGCGTTTCTGTTCTCCTTTATTGTACTGTAAAGTAAGAGGGATATTTATTTCTTTATTTTTTGGCCTTTTTTTTTTTTTTTTAGGGCCACACCTGCAGCATATGGAGGTTCCCAGGCTAGGGGTTCAATCGGAGCTGTTGCTGCTGGCCTACGCCAGAGCTGTAGCAACACCAGATCCGAGCTGTGTCTGTAACCTATACCACAGCTCACAGCAACGCTGGATCCTTGACCCACTGAGCGAGGCCAGGGATTAAACCTGCAACCTCATGGTTCTTAGTTGGATTCATTTCCGCTGCGCCACAATGGGAACTCTGATATTTATAAATATATCCATGAAAAGCCCTGTATTATGGGAACACCATATCTGGAAAAGGAATTCACTGTACCATATGCACCTTATTTCTAGAGAGACGGATAAACTCGTTAAGAGATAAAAATATGGGAGTTCCCGTTGTGGTGCAGTGGTTAACGAATCCGACTAGGAACCATGAGGTTGTGGGTTCGGTCCCTGCCCTTGCTCAGTGGGTGAACGATCCAGCGTTGCCATGAGCTGTGGTGTAGGTTGCAGATGTGGCTCGGATCCCGCGTTGCTGTGGCTCCGGCGTAGGCCGGTGGCTGCAGCTCCGATTGGACCCCTAGCCTGGGAATCACCATACGCCGCGGGAGCAGCCCAAAGAAATAGCAAAAAGACAGAAAAGAAAAAAAAAAAGAAAAAGAAAAAAAAAAAGAGATAAAAATATGACTGTTCTGACATAAGGAAGAGTATGCGCTGTGCCATCCCAAACAGTATTTCTATTATTACCTCAGAAGCTAGCTTAGGAGCTATTGCAAAAAGAAGGTGATATGTTAAAAGCCAGTTTTAGTCCAACAGCAGGTGATGCCGTTCTATTGGTGGAATAATATAGTATAGCCATTTAAGAGGGAGATGTTGCTGACATTTAAATGCGCATCTTCTATGACTCAGAAAATTTATTCCAAGGATTTATCCTCAAGAAATTCTTGCACATGAACACAAAGATAGAGGCATAAGGATACCAAGGCAGTGTCATTTTAAACTACTGAAAAAGTGGAGGAGTTCCCACTGTGGCTCAGAGGTTAATGAACCCAAGTGGTATCCATGAGGATGCATGTTCGATCTCCGGCTTTACTCAGTGGGTTAAGGATCCAGCATGGCTGTGAGCTGTGGTGTAGGTGGCAGACTCGGCTTGGATCCCATGTTGCTGTGGCTGTGGTGTGGGCCAGCAGCTGCAGCTCTGATGCAGCCCCTAGCCTCCATATACCTCCATATGCTGAGGGTGCGGCCCTAAAAAAAAAGAAAAAAAGAAAGAAAAAGTGGAAACCATCCAAAAGTCAATCAATAAGAGACTGGTCAATTGGTCAGGACTTCTCAGCCAAGTGCTAACTCCTTACTGAGGACTCTAAGGCAACCACTACGTCCCACAGGAGAAGACTGCAGAGCCATTTGCAACTTGTATTTAAAAAAAAAAAGGTGGAGGGGAGTTCCTGTCGTGGCGCAGTGGTTAACGAATCCGACTAGGAACCATGAGGTCTCGGGTTCGGTCCCTGCCCTTGCTCAGTGGGTTAACGATCCAGCGTTGCCGTGAGCTGTGGTGTAGGTTGCAGACGCGGCTCGGATCCCGCATTGCTGTGGCTCTGGCGTAGGCCAGTGGCTACAGCTCCGATTCAACCCCTAGCCTGGGAACCTCCATGTGCCGCGGGAGCGGTCCAAGAAATAGCAACAACAACAACAACAAAAGACAAAAAAAAAAAAAAAAAAAAAAAAAAAAGGTGGAGGGAGCTCTCTGGTGGCCTCTAGGGTTAAGGCTCCTGCATTTTCACCACTGTGGTTCTGGTTGTTGTTATGGTGCGGGTTTGATCCCTTGCGCCCAGGAACTTCCACATGCTGCAGGTGTGGCAAAAAAGAAGGAAAACAAACAAACAAAAAAACAAGAGAGAACCTGAAATAAACATTGCAACTCTCATTTAAAAAAAAAATGCAACTAAACAGTTACTATAATTCCACCTTAAAAATAAAAGATAGGCAGTGCTGTACATGTGCATTCAAGGTTTGGAAAAATGCAAATGTTTTATGTTTTTCTCTGCAGGGTGGTGGGATTTTTTCTTTTTTTCTTTTTAGGGCCGCACCCATGACATATGGAAGTTCCCAGGCTAGGAGTCGAATCAGAGTTACAGCTACCCGCCTATACCACAGCCACGCCAGATCCGAGCCACCTCTGTGACCTACACCACAGCTCATGGCAATGCTGGATGGCTGACCCACTGAGCGAGGTCAGGGATCGAACCTGCAACCTCATGGTTCCTAGTCAGATTCATTTCCCCTTGCACCCCGATGGGAACTCCACTTTTTTTCTTGATACCTTTAAATATTGGTAGATTCTACCATAAACATGTATTGCTTTCATATTCAGAAAAATAAGAAACTACTTTCATTCTGTGAGAAAAAGACAAACACTAAAACTCATGGCGTTCCCTGGTGGTTCAGTGGGTTAAGGATTCGGCGGCAATGTCACTGCTGTGGTTCTGGTTACGGCTGTGGCTCAGGTTCTATCCCTGACGCTGGAACTGAAGCTGCCCACCAGTGTGGCAAAAAAAAAAAAAAAAAAAAAGGGGAAAAGGTGGATTCATGTTGATTGGTTTAAGAGCATGGGTTATCTTAACCAGTGGCCTGATCTGCCCCTAATCTCCACTTTCTCCACAACATGTGATAAACTGAGAGTTAAACTTTAGGGAGTGAAAAAGAGTGAAGTTGGAAGCCAAACCCATACCTTATCAGTGAATTTCCACTCTGAGTGTAGCTGAGTTTAAGATCAGAGCCCAGGGCATCTCTGCAGTAAGAATAAAAGGCCCGGATGACTTCGAGAAACAAATTCTCAACAACCTGAGGCCCTGCAATTAAAAAGGAAACAGCCAGAGAAAGATAAACCAATAAATGACATACCCATAAAACACATCAAGAGTAACTATACATACAGACAATTTGTATAGTTTTAAAAGTACAGAAACTTAACTTTAGTTGTGACAATGACACTTTTAGCTGGGGGAAACAACATCCTTGAAATGAGCCAGCATTCTGTAGAGTGGACGAGGTGCTGGCTGTTCTAAGCATTCTGTGACTATAAATTTAATCCTCACAACAGCCCCAGGACTGGGTAATATTTTGCTCTGTTACAGATAAGGGGACTGAGGCCGAGAGGCGGGGTAATTTGCTCCAGGCGGATTCTGCCAGGCAGAGGCAGGGAGTGAGCTGAGTGTCTTAAGCGAGAATAAACTGTCTGGCCAGAGTAAGGCAATTTTTTTCCTATTCTGGATTCCTTTAAGGATGAGCGAGAACAACATGAAAGAAATAACCGCATTCCTAAGAAGCTCAAGATGGCACCAAAGAACTGGACCAGCTGCTAATTAGGCAGGTGCAAGGCAGCTGGACATGTCTGCTCCACAAACACCAGCCGTCAGGCCTGCTGGGAGGGAGTAATGTCCCACCCATCATTCAGAAGCATGAAAACAGGATGGTCCAGAGCACGCGGGAGCTCTGTCAACACATCTGGGTAAAGGGAAACGCAGATCATCTAATCCCTTCTGCTTCGAAGATAAAAGTCGTGCAGAACCCCAGGAATATTTTATCTCCAGCCTAAGAGAGCAAGAAGAAATGAAGACATGGCCAAAGCTTGGAGCCAAAGCACAGATAAAACTATGACTGTCCTATGCCTCCTGGTCTATATTATCCATCCACCCCTCTGCCCTTCAAGTGTGTCTTTTCTCAGAAAACTAAATGATCAGGGAGTTAGTTCCCTGGTGGCTCAGCACTGTGCTGCTGTGACAAGGATTTCATCCCAGGCCCTGGAGCTTCTACATGCAGTGGGCATGGCCAAAAAAGAAAAAAAAACCTGACATAACAAATTAGACTGTTATGATGGGGCAGAAGCCCTCCATTCATCCCCTTCCAGAACATAAGACCTGGAGCCCAAGCTGGAGGTCACAGTTTACTTGTTCGGGTCAAGGCCTTGACATAAAACACCCACCTCCCAGGGCGGGCCTTGGAGGCACAAACGCTTCCTGCTTTGACTGTCAGGAGCAGCCAGAGCTCCATGTCATGGCACCTGAGTCCAACTGCATGACCTGAGGGACATCTGGGGGAGAGTCTGCCTGATGCCATCAAGCAAGCAGCAGCGCCTGTAGTCAAACAGACCTGAGTTTTAGTCCTAGCTTCCAGGCGCCCCCTGGCAAATGACTGACCCTTGCTCAGCTCAGTCTCCCCATCAGTAGAAGGTGTATGGTAAGAAAACAGCCCAGGGTTGCTGGAGGTGTGGAAAGATGCAGGAAGATGTATCCTACGGAGATGAAGCCTGTTTCCTTCCCTTTATGGTGTTGGAGGAATGAGATGCTGAGATCTTACAGCAAATGGAAACCGAGCAGTTTCTTTCTTTCGTCTTTTTTTCTTTTTAAGGCTGTGCCCTCGAGCATATGGAAGTTCCTGGGCCAAGGGTCGAATCGGAGCTGTAGCTGTGGCCTACACCACAGCCACGACAACACTGGATCCAAGCTGCACCTGCAACCTGTGCCACAGCTTGTGGAAACGCCAGATCCTTAACCCACAGAGCAAGGCCAGGGATGGAACCCACATTTTCACAGAGACAACGTTGGGTCCTTAAGCCAACGAGCCTTAATGAGAATTCCAGCGGTTTCTTTTTTAAAGCAAGGCAGAGAAGGTCACTTTTCTCAACTGATGCCTACAGGACTACAGTGTGTAAGGCGACCCTTTTGGAACCAGAGTCTAGTTCAAGCCCCTCCGTTTGACAGAAGAGAAGACTGAGCGAGGCTCATCAGGCAGAAGCAGATTTCTTGGGGTCATGAGGCAAAATGATGGAGGAAGGCCTATTTTCTTGAAAATAAAATCAAAGTGTCTTTGTAGTAGGATATGTGATTGAGGAAATGCTTTCACCAAGTCAGTACTGCATGTGTCCTGCAGGCACAGGTGTAGACAAGCACAAAGGTATTTGCCAAACAAAAACATTTAAGTGGTGTCCAGATAACAGGAACTCAACCACACAGCATGACTAAAGTACCTCAAGATTCTGGAATTCCAAAGAGTAAACTGTATTCTACATAAAGTGCTTTTTTTTGTTTGTTTGCTTTTTTGTTTTTAAATTGGCTGTACTCACAGCATGTGGAAGCTCTCGGGCCAGGGACTGAACCTGTGCCACTGCAGTGACCCAAGCCACTGCAGAGACAATGCTGGATCCTTAACCTGCTGAGCCACAAGGGAACTCCCTAAATTGTGGCCATCACTGAGTTTTAATTCCCTCAAAACAGGCAGTCTGCCTTTGGCGCCTGGTGGTGAAGCACTTCCAACGTTACCTATTTCCGGCTTGTCAAGCAGACTGACGAGGATGCGGAAAGGCCTCAGGTACGCGTGGTGGCGTTCCTCCGTGTCGGCATCAGGGAACTTCTGGTGCAGTATCTCAGCCAGACCCTATTTTTTTCAAAGCCACATTATTAGCGTCTTGAATCAAGCAGAGCATGACCTTATTGCTTGGTCTAACTGTCAAACACTCTGGGATAGAGGTGAGAGCGGTCAGGCAGCATGAGACGAGCAGTGCCAGCCCTCCACATCGTGGGTTCTGTATCCACAGACCCAACCATCCACAGATCAAAGAAATTCCAGAAAGTTCCCAAGAGCAAAACTTGAACTTGCCACGCCCTGGCAACTTCTTTGATAGCATCTCCCGGTGTCTACCATGACTTACGTAGCATTTACGTTGTATTTGGTGTCTTAAGTAATCTGGAGATGATTTAAGGTGTGTGGGGGGATGTGTGTAGGATATGTGCCAACTTCTCCATGTGACACACACGAGGGACTTGAGCATCTGGATTTTGGTACCCACAGGGGTAGGGAGTGGGGTGCTGAAACCAACCTTCCGTGGATTCCAAGGGGTGACCGTACATGGCGTTTTCCCAACTGTGTCCCAAGGAACAGGCCCCATGTCTACTTGGAGGTCCCTCAAGGAACCCCATGGAAGAACCATGAACAGCAATGTCCTGATTGGGGTCTACTTTCCAGAAATGCTCCTTTACCTCAACTAAAAGATCCTTGGAATATTTCTCAAAAAAATACAAGGACTGGTCTTCGTAAGAATTTGTGGTTTCAGGTTCTGGCACGATGGTATTTCCTTTAATATCTGAACCTAGAAAAGAACAAGCACTATGAGCTGTGAAGAGATCTATACATTTAAAGGACACTATCCTAGGAGTTCCCTTTGTGGCTCAGCGGTTAATAAATCAGACTAGAAACCATGACGTTGCAGGTCAGTGGGTTAAGGATCTGGCGTTGCCGTGAGCTGTGGTGTAGGCGGCAGATGTGGCTCGGATCCCGTGTTGCTGTGGCTGTGGTGTAGGCCAGCAGCTACAGCTCCAATTCGACCCCTAGCCTGGGAACCTCCATACGCCGCAGGTGCGGCCCTAGAAAAGACAAAAAAAAAGACCAAAAAAAAAAAGTACACCATCCTAGTGTGCAAAGGTCTCGTGCTCTGACATTTTAAAAAATAAAATCCTTCTGATAGAAAACGAAGATCAGATCTGGCAAAATCAAGGCGTGTCTTCTTCTGACGATGGTGTGCCAGGGATCAGACAGGCAGAATTCCGGCTCAATGGGCATCAGCTCAACTTATCCCAAAAATTCTTCCTGTCTCTGGCAAGTAGGAGTATAAGGATCTAATGGAATGTGTATCATTTCTAAAAACCAGCGCTTATCTGTACAGCACTATGTGAAATCAAGGTATTCTCATCAATATGCCTTCACTCTGAACCGTGGGTGAGTCTCTAAGGGCCTCAGGGCAAAGAACAGCATCTTTCTAAGTGAGAGCCTGGACTCCTGGGCTCATGGCTAAGCAAGTCAGAGCTGGCACTGAACTTGGGTCCCGGGTCCTCTCTATACACAGCAAGCTGAGCCCCACTGGGAGGGAGTCATGCATTGAACAGAATCATCCTTGTAACAAAAACGCTTAGGGAACCTGTAAATATCCTTCTGGAGAACCTTCAGGAGTTCTCTCGTGGCACAGTTGCTGCCGCGTGGGTTCGATCCCTAGCCTAAGAACTTCCGCATGCTGTGGGCCTGGTCGGGGAAAAAAAAAAGAAATCCCGCAAAAGCTTCCATGCTATGCCTTCTGAAAGGTTTATAACTAGGGGAAGAAAGGGTTAAGAGGACTTTCTGACGTTGGTAAGAGAAGATCTGTATGCTGAGGGTCTAAGAAAAAAGCTGAGAAGCAGAGGGTTTTTAGGGCAGTGGAAATACTGTGTGTGACACTAGCATCGCCTAAACCCACGGAATGCACATCATCAAGTGTGAACTCCGATCTAAATGGGGGGCTGAGGGTGACGACACGTCAGTATAGGTTCATCAATTGTAAGAAATGTGCCCCTCCGTGGGGGGTGCTGATGATGGGGGTTGAGAGCAGACGGGAACTATCTGTACTTTCCTCTCAGTGTCACTGTGAACCTAAAACTGCTCTAACGAAGATAAAATCTTCAAAAAAAAAAAAAAAAGCTATGGAGTCCTTTCACAACTGCTCTGTACACCACCCTCTCTTGAATATGGGCATTTATAAAATTCAGAAAGTGCTACCCTTTAAGTTCTGGGATTTCCTGGGCTCTGTCCCTGTGAAGCCTCCCACTCAACAGTCCAGAGCTCCTCCTGCAGGGTTGCAGGCTGTCCACGAGAACACATGCTATAGAAACGTGAAACAGCGTTCTCATGTCTCCCAAAGGCATCCAAATCTCTCCCCAAATGTGTCAATGCCACAAAGCTCCCATCTAGAAAAGAACCTTCTCCCACACATATTCCACGTTTGTTGGTTTTCTCGAACACACTCGCATTCCATGAAATTTTCTTTCTTTCTTTTTTTTTTTTTTTTTTTTTTGTCTTTTTACAGCCATACCTGTGGCATATGGAAGTTCTTGGGCTAGGGTTGAATGGGAGCTGCAGCTGCTGGCCTACGCCACAGCCATGCAGGATCCAAGCTGCACCTGCAACCTACACCATAGCTCACAGCAATACCAGATCCAAGCTGCACCTGTAACCTATGCCACAGCTTGTGGCCACACTGGATCCTTAACCCACTGAGTTGGGCCAGAGGATTGAACCTGCATCCTCACGGACGCGGTGTCAAGTTTTTAACCTGCTAAGTCACAACGGGAACTCTGCATGAAACATCTCCACAGCAATAAACGTCTGCTTGAATATGGCTTAATTGCCATTATTTTGTAGTATTTCAAGCTTCTTAAAAATGGAATCCAGTCAGTCTTAAAAATCCCATGTTCTTTCTTTTTTCCCCTCATTCTTGAAAGTTTGATTGAAGTACATAGTTGATTTACCTCCCCGTTTTTTTGTGCAATGGCTGCAAATGAACCAGAGCTGTGGTGCAGGTGGCAGCTGATGGATGCCCGTTCAGTCAGCGGGGCATCTTTCCACACTCTGGGATTCGGAAATGGTTCGCCAAGATTGGGACTTACTCCAAAAAAAAAATCAGCCCTCAAAGGTTTCAAGGTAACTCTGACCGAGCCAACCACCACGCCACCCACTGGTTAACTCCGCACCTAGTAACCATGCGTAGAGCCTTCTGTTCAGAGACATGTCTCTTCTCAGGAGGGTCTGGGTGGCGGCCGAGAGGATGTGCACAATGTCGGATCTGAGCAGGGGAATGGCTCTCTCTTCGGAATCCTGCGAGGACAGAGAAGATGCTACGGTAAGAAGATGCCAGGGGCACATCGCTGGCTTTCTGACACATGGCCCTTCCAGTCCACGAAAATTAATATTATTTTGAATTAAAAACAATTTTTTTGGCTTTCTAGGGCCACACCAATGGCATATGGAGGTTCCCAGGCTAGAGGTCTAATTGGAGCTGTGGCCACTGGCCTGAGCCGCAGCCGCAGCAACGCCAGATCCGAGTCACATCTGTGACCTACACCACAGCTCATGGCAATGCCGGGTCCTTCACCCACTGAGGGGCTAGGGATGGAACCCGAAACCTCATGGTTATTAGTTGGATTTGTTTCTGTTGCACCACCCCGGGAATCCCCGTCGAAGCTTTATCTTAAAGAGGTGGTTCTCAGAAGGGGTTGGTTCTTCACTTGCTGCCCACGGGAAGAGGCGATGGAATCTTTGCTATGGAAACACCACCCTCAGAAACAAACAAGGACCCTTTGCGGGCGGCTCTCCCTCAAGACAAGACCACTCAGATCTATGCCGCCTACCCCTCGTCCTTGGGAAAGGCAAGCGACTCGCCTGGGAGAAAGGCTTACCAGGCAGGTATAAAATGGGAAGAAGAAGAGGACAATCTCCAGATTATTTCTCTGTACCAGCACGTTTGAGTCCAACAGAGATGCACATAAGGACTTAACCTGTAAGTGACAAAACGTCGTGAAGATTTCATGCCCAAGGCATCAACCATCATTTGTAGGCTATTCTTTATAGTTGTAACAATGAAAATAACATTTCCTGGGAATCTTGAAACCACTGTGTTAAATCGTGGGAAACAGAACAGTAAGGTACAAATATGGGAAACCTGGTCCAGGTGCTAGTTGGCCGTGAGACATCAGGCAGATGGCCAGCTGCAGACCTCAATTGTTCCGTCTGAGAGATGGAGGGCTGTGGACCAGATGCTCGAGTTCGAAGACTCAAACTAGGATCTCAGAAAGGAATGTCCTGAGGTTCCAATAGGAACTTTCAGCTACACGGAAACTCCAGAGACAGTCCATCAAATGGATTCCCAACCAATTCAATTCATATTTTGAGTGTCTTTTCTGAGTACAGATAGACGCAATCCAGCCACATAATAGCTTATAGCCATAAGACAAATGCTAACAAAAAGCTGTGAGAATTCAGAAGAGGAGAAGGTGCTATCTTTCATGTGGGGAGAAGAGTGAAGCTTTGTGGGCAAGCTGAGCTTAAAGACAGGAAGGAGACACTGAGAGGCGGGAGAAGAAGGGACGGGCAGGAGTGCAGGATGAGTGACCGGCTGGAGCAAAGTCAGGCTCACAGCCGTGCCAGGCCAGGGTGGACAGCCAGCTCTTGGAGGGTGGAGGCCTTGAAGGGGCGAGGAAAGGCATCTGGTGGGCTGGGAGCAGACTGTCAGGACACCACTGAAGATGGACTTTATCTGCAGGCAACAGGAAGCCAGGTATAGTTCAAACACAGCATGCATCTGAGCAAAGCTATTCTTTAGCAAAGCATATCTCTTAGCAACCAAAAAAGGACTGGCTGGAGAGAGGGAGAAATGGGGAGAAACCAGTTAGAAAATTACACGATGTCCAGGAGCAAGACCTAAGAAACCGAAGCGGGACAGGGAAACGGAAATACAGACCAGGTGGTCCAGACAGTGAGGACGGGAACTTATGTATGAAGGTCTCCTGTGTCCGAAGCATTGTATGATGACCTTTCATCACTCTTTCCCTCAGGGAGCCCCATGAGGAAGATCTGTCATTCCCACTTTGCAAAGAGGAATGGACTCAGGGGGTAAGGACTTGCTTCCAAATTAATGATGAATTCAGTTTTGAACATTTTAAGGTCAAAGCGTGGGTCCACCACTAGGTGGTGATAGATGACTGCAGGCCATTAAACAAGTGGTGAATTTGTGGAGAAGGGACAAAAGTCTGGAAAGTTACCATTTCTCAAGGTCATGAGAAGGCAGGTCAGTGGCAGGGAAGGGGGCCTGGAGGATGGAGCCCAAAGAGCCCCAAAAGCCTAGGTGTGAAGCAGCCAGAAGAGAGGATGGTGAGAGCAGGGCTGGACAGAAGCTGGAGGAGGACCAAGCCTACTGTGTGCATGGTGGCCGGTGTGCCACGGGGCAGGGGTAAGACAAGGCTGGAACTGGACAGCTGCCCCGAGAGGCACTCCAGAGCCTGCCTGTGGTGCAGAAGTTGTGGGGTCCTCCAGAAAGGCTCTCCTTAGGCATGAAAAACGCTCATCGGAATATACAATTCACGATGCGTATGTCAGAGAGAAACCAACATGCCATTCCAGGATGCAGAGAGGCCACCTCCTCATCTGTCCCATCTCCATCTCCTGCTGCCCAGCCCCCCCATGGGGAAGCCAGCCCGCCCACCCTGTTTCCCCCACCCCCCGCCAGGAGCAGGGCACCCACCGTGAGCTGGTAGTCGGTCCCCAGCATGTACTTCTGCTCCTTGCCAGGCGAGCCCCTGCTGATGTGACCCACCACAAAGAGTGAGGCGGGTAGGCGGATGGCCGGACTCGCCAGGACGCTCCCCCACAGGGCGGCGTAAAACACCTCCTTGCCGACCACCAGGGACAGCCTCAGGAGCAGCGTGTCCGTTCTGGAGAAGAGAGGTCACAGAATAGGGGCTGTGTCTCAGTGTACCGCTCACTCCCCAGCTGTGGAGACACCTCCAACTTTCTCACTGTTTTGAGCTGCTGCCATCTCTAACCCTTCCGCGTTTGTCCACCTGCTGGCTGCCACTGAAACTGAATTTGCTAAAACAAACACGTCACTGAAAGGTGCAGCTTCTTGGCCAAGAGGCAGCGTCTGACCGGTTGTGTCACCCACCCTGGCACGGAGCTCCATCTCAGCCCCTCGCTTTGCTCGGGATGCCACGGGACTCTCAGGGGGCGGTTCCACTGCTCAAAGGGGTGAGCAGATCAGCCACATCGTATGAAAGCATGAGGAGGAGTCCTGTTGTGGCTCAGAGCATCAAGAACCCGATGCTGCCTCTGTGAGGATACAGGTTCAATCCCTGGCCTTGCCCAGTGGGTTAAGGATTCGGTGTTGCCATGAGCTGTGGTGTAGGTTACAGATGTGGTTCAGATCCCATGTTGCTGTGACTGGTGTAGACTGGTAGCTGCAGCTCTGATTTAACCCTTAGCCTGGGAATTTCCACATGCCTCAGGTGAAGCCATAAAAAATTAAAAAAAAAAATTTTTTTTTTAATAAGCATGAGGAGTCATTATTGTGCTGGGGGGTGGGGGGGGCAAGAAAAAGGCTGATGGGACTGTTTGGAGATGTAAACAATGATAAAGACACCCCCTACCTGAGCACAGCCAAAAATGTGCCAAGTGATGCTGGACTTCAGAAACAGGGGGGACAACACCCACCTGGGCCGCCCACTCCCTCACACATTCCCTAAGGCCCGGAGTGCTGGGCCCTGTCACTCTCACTCTGCTCACTGCGCCTCCCAACACAGGCTCCCACTCCGCATTTATTCATCCCTTTCTTTTTTGTCTTTTGCCTTTTCTAGGGCCGCTCCTGCGGCATATGGAGTTTTCCAGGCTAAGGGTCGAATCGGAGCTGTAGCCGCCGGCCTATACCACAGCCACAGGAACACGGGATCCAAGCCAAGTCTTCGACCTACATCACAGCTCACGACAACGCCGGACCATTAACCCACGGAGGGAGGCCAGGGATCGAACCCACAACCTCATGGTTCCTAATCGGATTTGTTAACCACTGTGCCACGACGGGAACTCCATCGTCCCTTACCTTTACCTACATCTCCCGCTTCCCACAGCATAGCACCAGCAACTTGCCAGACGTTCTCTAAGAGAAGCAGTGTTATGAGTGGGTCCCAGCTTGGTTTTCCACGGACAGTGACCGAGGCCTGGACCTTCTCTGCTCAGGGAGCACCTGCAACTGACTGGGGAACCTTCTCCCCAACCGTGAAAACAAAGCTCGCAGGCCAGGTGATAACACCTGTCAATATGACAGTAGAGGCAAACTCCCAGAGGAGGATTTCACTTAATGAGTGATCTGACTCAAAACATGAAGTAATTCCACTTTTCACATGCTCCTTATTTGCAAAGACAACAGGAAAAAAAAAAAAAAAAAAAAAAAAAAAGACAAGAGGACAAGCCCAGTGTAATGAAGGGGTTTCTAGTCAGGTCTCTGGTGTCCACACCTGATGGATGCTTCCTGGAAGTGGTGCCTGGGACAAGTCTCACCTCTGTGCATATCCGTTTTCAGTTACGGGAGGGAGAAGAGATGAAGATGTTGTAAGATGACCTGAGAGGCTCTGAGTAAAAACCTAGCACAGGCAAAGAGGGTGCGCTCGGGCCACAGGGGCCACCGTCACCACCAGGTCTGCTCAGCTGCCTGACGCCTCTCAGTGCCCGGACCAGCAACTGACACACAGCTGGTGCTCGAAAAAGCTGTCAGATGAATGCCACTCTTTCCCTTTTATTATAATCCAAGTTGTCTTAAGTTTACTTTTCTTTTCTTTCGGCTTTTTTTTTAGGGCCACACCCATGGCATACGGAGATTCCCAAGCTAGGGGTCGAACCAGAACTATTGCTGCTGGCCTACGGCCGAAGGACCACAGCAATGCCAGATCCAAGCTGTGTCTGCGACCTACACCACAGCTCATGGCAACACCAGATCTTTAACCCACTGAGAGAGGCCAGGGATCGAACCTGAAACCTCATGGTTCCTAGTCGGATTCGTTCCCGTTATGCCACAACGGGAACGCCCTTACTTTTCAATATTATTTCACTATATATTAAAACATTTCATATAAAAAGTGTCTACTACCTTTGGATATTATAAAAGAATTTCATTCTCTTTAAACCTAGTGTGTATCTTTTTGACTCATAAAATATTTGTAGCAGATGACATGGTGTATCACCTCTTCAGAAAAAAAACAAAAAACAAAACGAAGAAGCATGAAAAAGAGCCAAAGGTTTAGGAGGAGGACACGGGATGGCTTAGTGGCTACAGGTATCAATTGGTCTTCTATGGAGGCTGAGCAAACAAATAGAGCTTGTCTCTGCCCAACTCTCAAAACCACCAGAGCTCCTGATTTGGGGCAAAAGTACCATCTAGCAGCTGTGGCTACAGTCAGTCGAGCAGCTGGGTCACTGGGCCCTCTGGGCAGACAGGATGGTCCTGAGCCAGGCAGAGATTCCCATGGCGACGGATTAATGTAGGGAGGCCCCGGGGTGCTCCTCTCTCCCCAGGATCCCTACACAGGAGACCAACGCTCAGCTAAAGCCCACTGCAAACACTACAATGCACTCACCGGTTTCACACACCCCCTTGCTTACAATGGTATCTTCCCAAAGTACGTTCCGCGGAACACTGGCCACGTGAACTGTCCCACAGTAGACAGGTTCCCCTGCCAGAGAGCCTGGGGAATGCCACCTGTGCTAGCGCTCTTCAATATTCTGAGAACACTGGCTACTTTTCCTTATTGAAGAAACAGAGATCTTAGAGGTCCCCCTGTGGCCCCAATAGGATGGGCATCGTCTCTGGAGCACTGGGACGCAGGTTCAATCCCCAGCTGGGTGCAGCGGATTAAGGATTTGGCATTGCTGCAGCTGTGGCTTAGGTCACAACTGTGGCTCAGATCTGATCCCTGGCTCTGGACCTCCATACGCCTCAGGGAGGCAAAAAAAAAAAAAAAAAAAAAGTGTCTCTATATAAATATAAAAAGCCCCATTTTCTTCTAAAAAACTGACAGATCTTAAAAATTGAAATGATGCTACAGTTCAAAAAATGCCAATTAGGCTGGACTTTGCTATGGAGGGCGAAGTAGAAGCAGGATGACTGGGGTTAAAAGCTAAGTAATTTTCTACCACATAAGAATTACATCATCTCAGTTGTGAAATTCCAAAATAAGTCTGCACAGTTTAGTGCCCAGAACTGACTTTTCTATCTGAAACCAAAGACCAACAGAACAAAACAACACACACACCACTCCCACCCTCTGCTCGCCTGTCCTTCCTCAGCCACTCTGGCTGCTGTTCTCCTGCGCCCCCTGCAAACACAAGCTCCTTCCAACTACACAAGCCCCTCTTCTCTAACTCAACTGACAGCAAGGGAGCGACACGGGCACGGTGAAGCCCCTAGCATCTCATGACCCTGGCCGTGTGGCCACTTGCCCCACAGATGGCCATGGAAAGCAGAGCTGTCACAAGCCGAAACAGCCTGTGTGTGACCATCTAAACAAGTGGGACGGTGACAACAGCGTCCTAAACCACCATACTCAGATACATGCCAAATAAGGGGTGGAAAATTCTAGAACCAGCAGAGCTCATCATCATGGTGTCTGGAATCAACCAAAAGAAGGGTCAATAACCACATTTAACCTCTAAATGTTCCTATATTTTATTTATTTTTCTTTTTAGTTGGACACCTGTTAGCACACGAAGTTCCCAGGCTAGGAATTAAATCGGAGCTGCAGCTGCTGACCTACACCACAGCCACGGCAACTTGGATCCAAGCCACGTCTGCAACCTACATCACAGCTCACGGCAACGCTGGATCCTTAACCCACTGAGTGAGGCCAGCGATCAAACCTGCGTCCTCATGGATACTAGCCTGGTTCATGACTGCTGAGTCACGATGGGAACTCCATTTATTTTAAACATTGTTAGCAAAAATTTAAAATATACATTTAATAACTTTAATTTTTTAAGTCAGGGTTTCTCAGCCTTTACCCTGTTGACACCTGGGCTGGATCCTTTGTCATGGGGATAACTGTGTATGTGGTAGGATGTTCAGCTGCACCCCTTGCCTCTGCTCACTAGATGTCAGTAGCACCCTCTCCACCCCAGTTGTAACAGCCAAAAATGTGCCCAGATATTGCCAAAGGCCCTCCCTGGGTGACAAAAATCACCCCAGGTGGAGAACCACTGATTTAAAGGGAAGTCGTCGGTGAGCTGGTTTTTGCTCGCTTACCAACCACCAAAAACATTCACTTCCCTGTCTCCCCCGAGCCGATCCCGTTTTCTTGGTAGAGCAAAGCACAGCAGGCTCTGCGGCCACTTGGGCACTTAAAAAAAAAAATTCTGGCCGGGGATGATCTGCAGATATCCAAGGGTTATTAGAAAGTCACAGTAAATCATGAGTCCTAATACTGGCCAAAACTTGCATCCCTTCTGGTTCTCCAGCAAGCACAGACCAGGAACTGTCCCCGCCCCCACGAAACCTGTGAGTCAGCCGCCCTCAAACTCCCTGAGCATTTTCCACCCACGTGGACATCACGACCCCCACCCCTGGACCCTCCCTTCCCCCAGATCTGCTGCGGGTGGGGGTGTCTGACTCAACTCCTGAGCATTTTGGGGAAGAAGGCATTGTCTGAAACGGACGTGGATCTGTGCAGGCACCTCCCTCGCGTGCGCCTCCCGCCCCTGAGAGCTCAGACTACACAACCCTCGACCAGTCTCCACCCTTGGAAAGCTGGTCACTAATCCCTCTGAGAGCTGCACCCCTCCCCCCCCCGCCCCGGCTGGGTTTTCTGTCGCAGTTGCAGCCACTCAGTGATTCACGTGGCTTGGCTCCACTCGGGGTTCCCTGTTAAGAAATCACAACGTCAGGAGAAAACACCCGGGGGTTAAGCAGCTTCAGCAACTGTTCAAATGAACACTCACTGATCAACTGAGAGAACACACAAAAACCCCTCAACGGCTGACACGCTTCGAGGTGATTCACACTTACAGACTAAACAACAACAACAAAACTGCAATACATTTTGGGAGCTGGTGTGTTCATTCAGCTTCAGATCATGGGGGAAAAAATGTGTTTATACACACACATCAGTGAGGAAAATGAATGGGCCAGAATGTCTGGAAAGAGCCTGGGACCAGGAGTCAAGAGACAGAGGCTGCTAATGTTCCTCCGGCTGACCCCTATGTGACCTTGACTGTTTCTTAGTCCCCAGTCTTGCCCAGTGCATCCCAGTGACTCAGCGTATCACTGAGGGGTGATACACCTATCACTGCTGGGAAGTGGAGAGCTTCTAGCTGCTCTGTGTGAGAGCCTGAGGTGGTCCAAGCACACATCAAAACCCAGTCCAGAGGCATGACTCGAATTACCCTTGGCCATCAGGGACAATCCCAAAAACCGTTCTGATTATTCAGCTTCCTTGAGGGGCGTGTTGGATTGATTCCTTAATTCCACTCCACACCCCAAACACCCACCCGTCACGGCCAATGCAACAGGCAAAGGTGGTGTGGCTGGGCCTCTGGCAGCACCTTGTGTCATCAAATGGAAACTTTTGCAAGCACAAAGGTTTCCAAACCTCCCCAACAGGCTGAATGTGGAGTCTGAAACAGGACCTATGAGTGGAGGTTAATCCACTGTGGCATCACTCAGAATAGTTAATACACTGGAAATGAGTCCTTACATTTCTTTTTAGGGCTGCCCCTGAGGCATAAGGAAGTTTCCCAGGTGAGGGGTCCAATCAGAGTTGCAGCTGTTGGTCTATGCCACAGCCCCAAGGGATCTAAGCTGCATCTGCCACCTATGCTGCAGCTCGTGACAATGCTGAATCCTTAATTTACTGAGTGAGGCCAGGGATCCAACCCGCATCCTGACACCATGTCCAGTTCTTAACCCGCTGAGCCACAACGGGAACTTAGAGTTCTCACATTTCCTTTTTTTTTTTTTGTCTTTTTGCCTTTTCTAGGGCTGATTCTGCGGCATATGGAGGTTCCCAGACCAGGGGTCTAATCAGAGCTGTAGCTGCCAGCCTATGCCAGAGCCACAGCAACGTGAGATCTGAGCTGCTCTGCGACCTACACCACAGTTAACGGCAATGCCAGATCCTTAACCCACTGAGCAAGACCAGGGATTGAACCCACAACCTCACAGTTCCTAGTCTGATTCCTTAACCACTGAGCCACGACAGGAACTCCCCGAGTTCTCACATTTCAATTTTCCAGAAACACAGGACAGTCCGTAAACTCAACAGTCCAAATGGATATATACTTTTCCCCACTCCTAAGCGGTGACCAAAACAAACAAGCACCACTGCGTGAACTTTTATGCATGTGCGTCGACAAACTTCTACTGGTACTGCTGAAACTTGTCAAGCTGTCTGCTGGTGTCACACCTTGAGCCCTGCCTGGCAATGAAACTGGGCCTTGCTTTTATATCTGGAAGCAGCTTCAAACAATGGAAAGAACGAGGGCCTCAGACACTGACACACGGGGGTGGAAGGGTGGAGTCCCATTTCTGCCACCCACCGACTGCGTCTCTGGGAAACTTTCTTACCTTCTGACTTTCACGTGGAAATGGAGGCACATCCCAGGAGCACGCAGTATTTTAGTCAGGCTGAGAAATATAAGACATCAACCTGACTTCTGCACCTGCCCTGCACATCTTTCTCCATCTCTGTTTTTTTTTTTTTTTTTTTTTTTTTGGCCACGCTGACAACATGTGGAAGCTCCCAGGCCAGGGACTGAACCTGCACCACAGCAGCGACCTGAGCGGCTGTAGTGACAACGCCAGACCCTTAACCTCCTGTGCCACCAGGAACTCCTTTCCCTGTTTCTTATAAAGCAGTGAAATAAAACATAAGCCCACGGAGTTCCTGTTGTGGCTCAATGGTAATGAACCCAACAAGCATCCATAAGGATATAGGATTGATTACTGAGCAAAGCCAATATTTGAACCTACAGTGGGTGAAGCCTGCAGCATTGCCGTGAGCTGTGGTGTAGGTCACAGATGTGGCTCAGATCTGGTGTTGCTGTGGCTGTGGTGTAGGGCAGCAGCTGCAGCTCCAATTTAACTGCAAGCCTGGGAACTTCCATATGCCGTGGGTGCACCCTTAACAGAAGGAAAAACAGAAACAACCAAAACACAAGATTGGACGGCATGGCTGTGAGCCCTGGACGTGACCCACCTGTCGTAGATCTCCGAGCCCTCCTCGAGGCCGGGCAGCAGGCCAACGATGAAGGCCTGGAGGCTGGGCAGGAGCAGCTTCTGCAGCGGGAGAAAGTACTTCTCGTACAGGCCGAGCAGGACGGGCCTCACCGACATGGCTGCGTGTGCCAGGAGAGGGAACAACCCGCAGCTTGGGGACAGAAAAGGGGAGAGGAGGGATGATGAGAAGCCTGTGACGATGCTCGGCCGGCCGGCCACCCACACTGGTGATGGCGATGCCTGCTTGTCACGAGACAGTCTCCGCAATATCAGCCCTGCTGTTAGCCCAGGGCAGGTGATGGGCAGTGTGGACACCACACTCTGATGGACAGAAAAGTCAGGAAGGGCACACTCCAGAGCCTGGTTATCTCCTGGTGATGGCTTCACGGGGAACTCACACGACCTTGGTATTCTGCTTGTTTGTCATTTTCTTATCTTGTGAACTGAAACAGGGATTACCTGGGTAATAAAAAAAGTGACGCGGCGGGAAGCTCTCATACCTGTATAGGAACAAATCCTTGGCCAGCCATTTGGTCCCCACAATTTTAAAGATAATCTCATAGGTTTCTAGGGCTTTTAAGTGCACGCCACTGGGCAAAGCCGGATGCAGGCACTGAGCTAATCTCTTGCTGATAACGAGCCGTCTTGGCAACAAGGAATACCTCAGGTTACTCTGGAGAGCCTGGAAAACAAGAGGAGAAGCACATGAGGAAGAAGGTGGTGACAAGGACAGTGGAGGACACATCTTGCTGAGGCCAGGAAGACAGGCGTAGGACCCAGCGTGGCCGTCAGGGATGGGATGGGACAGGACAGGAGGTTGAGAGGGCTGCGCGGAGGGCCCGGGTCGGGGGCCAGGGGACCCCAGCAATGCTGGGGATGAAGTGGGCACCAGAGTCAAGGGCGAGGAAACCCTGCGTCCCTTCAAAGGGACCCTGTTACCGTCAGGCCAACTTCTTTTTTTTTTTTTGTCTTTTGTCTTTTTGTTGTTGTTGCTGCTGCTATTTCTTGGGCCGCTCCCGCGGCATATGGAGGTTCCCAGGCTAGGGGTTGAATCGGAGCTGTAGCCACCGGCCTACGCTAGAGCAACGCGGGATCCGAGCTGCGTCTGCAACCTACACCACAGCTCACGGCAACGCCGGATCATTAACCCACTGAGCAAGGCCAGGGTTTGAACCCGCAACCTCATGGTTCCTAGTTGGATTCGTTAACCACTGTGCCACGACAGGAACTCCGTCAGGCCAACTTCTGATGAAACCACGCACGGGTGAGAGCCCGTCTGGGGACACCTCTAGTCTGCACAGGAGGGTTCCCAGGAAGACCCTTGTTTGTGGGCCCTGGAAGCCCTGGATTTCCCTATCATTCTCCTGGCTGGGCTTCCCAGCAGGTGGCTCTGAGTAGGAGTGGCTCCCGCAGAGACTGGCAGGTGGGGGGCAGGGGGGACACGACACTTCTAGGCTATGACTCCTGGCATCTTCACCAGTTGGTTCCACAGAAGAAAAACAGAACCCTGCTGGCCTGGAGTGACAGTCCTCCTGAGCTGGGCCTCCTCCAGCAGGGCACAGGCTTGGTCTGTGCCAGAGCACCCCTGGGCACTGCTGCATCCGAGAAACACGTGGGGCCATGGGCACAGCAAGGCTGTTCTTCACGGCTGGGCGGGGCTTCACGACTCCGTCTTACAATACAACGTGACTGTCATTATGGTAGAACTCTCCATACAGCTCACACAAATATTTACTGAAAGCCTACAGGGTAAAGTCCATTTTTTTTTTTTTTTTTTTTGTCTTTTTAGGGCCCCACCCATGGCATATGGAGGTTCCCAAGCTAGGGGTAAATGAGAGCTGCAGCTGCCAGCCTACACCACAGCCACAGCATCTCAGGATCCAAGTTGTGTCTGCGACTTACACCACAGCTCATGGCAACGCCAGATCCTTAACCCACTGAGAGAGGCCGGGGATTGAAGCCGCATCCTCATGGCTACTAGTTGGGCTCGTAACCCACTGAGGCACAACGGGAAATGGGAAGTCCAAGTCCACGCTTCTTAAAAAGCCAAAGGCGGAGTTCCCGTCGTGGCTCAGTGGTTAACGAATCCGACTAGGAACCATGAGGTGGCGGGTTCGAACCCTGGCCTTGCTCAGTGGGTTAAGGATCCAGTGTTGCCGTGAGCTGTGGTGTAGGTCGAAGACGCGGCTTGGACCCTGTGTTGCTGTGGCTCTGGTGTAGGCCAGTGGCTGCAGCTCCGATTGGACCCCTAGGCTGGGAACCTCCATTTGCCATGGGTGCAGCGCTAAAAAGACAAAAGACAAAAAAAAAAAAAAAAAAAAAAAAAAAAAAGCGAAAGGCCTCCAGTGCGACTCCTGCCTGATTCGCCAGCTCAATCTCTCGATCCCTCTCTTTCTTCAAGGATTAGGATTATTTCAGTTTTGTTTTATATTTTATTTACTTATCATTAAAGTATAGTTGATTTGCCAGCTTCATCTCTTAATGCTTTAGCTACAAACTTTCTAACAGCACAGATCTACCTGGGGCTTCTGCCCGCTTGTCCTTCTGGTCTACTGTGCTGATTTTCCTCATGTGAGACTTACCCTGGCACGTGGTTTGTAGTAGAATGGCTCCCCTGCTCCAGGCAGGTGCACACATATAGTTACTGCTCCATGGGGGTCCCCGTGCACGTGTCACCGACCCCAGCGCCGGGCTAATGAGGATCTGCTTCACGGCTGACCCAGGTGGTGTGAGCAACTTGGGGCTGGACCTATAGTCCTGTCTGCTGCCCTCAGCACAGTGCCACCCACAAGGCCGGCATCCCACAAGAACATCAGAGGACCTGCTGGCCCCTGGACCACGTGGTCTTAGGGCCATGATGGCTTTTTTTCTATAAGCATGGAAAACAACCACTCCCCTCATCGCTGGCCTCTAAAACATACACTGAGGTTGTGCAGGTGATAACGGGAAAAAAAGGAAAGTAGTATTTTTCATTAAAAGCATGTAGTCTAATTGAACACTCAGTTCAACAAAACTACATCTTAGAAAACCCCAGCTATACTCGGAGGTCATCAAGAAATACCTTAAAACATTATTTATAAGAGTCTGATAGCTTAAAACAAAGGGAAAAGTAACAAAATAATTGTTTAATGCGCTTATGTAAAAAAAAAAAAAAAAAAAAAAATTGAGAAGGTGGCCAGAAACACATGCTGTAACAGTGGGTAAGAACTGAGGTGTAACCGATGAAAAAAAAAAAAAAAAAAAGAAAAAAGAAAAAGAAGAAGAAAAAAAAAAAGAACTGAGGCATCAAGGCAGAGAGGAATCGGCCGTGGGAAAGCACAGGAAGAAGGGCATTTTATTATGGGCATTTTCGAACACAGAGAAAAGCGGCTAAAACAGCAACGTGACGATCGCCCAGCTTCAACAAGTATTAGCTGGCCAGTCCTGAAGACCCAGCTTTCAGGAAACCGTGTCTGTGACTCACTGGCTTATGGACAACGTGGTCAGGGGTTTTCCCCACGATCCTGGAGGAGAACTAAACTCTGTCCTCGCCTGTTATTTTGTCCGGCAGAGCTCTTGCTTTCGAAGCCATGAACTCATTTTTGCTTACTGTGGTCTAAAGACTCTGGCTATTTTGGGGGGCAAAAGATGTGCTGTGGCTCCTAAGGTGGACATCGGGGGTTCCCTTGGGCTGTGCTGCAGCAAGATCCCAGTTCTCTGCCCTTTAGAACGTAGGTGTGGCAACATGACCTACTCTGGACAGAGAGAGGAGTGAAATGAATATCCCTTCTGGCACAGACTTTAGAGGCCAACTCAAAGCCCAATGGGTTTTCTCTCCTGGCCTCTAAGATGGTGGAGACCCCTCCACAAGTTGAAGCCCCTCCCAGCCTGGGTCTCTGAGAAATTACAGAGACCAGAAACCACCTGCTGACCCACTGCGGCAGAACTCAACCATGTTATAAAAATCACTGAGCTTGGGGATTGTTTGTTACCATGACGTAACCTTCCCTATCCTGCCTGATACACCCTTTCCCATGTAAATGAATTACAAGGAACCACGGCCATTCATTTCAAATGAATGAGGCTGATTGGTATTTCTTTCTCACTTAAATGTGTTACCCCCATTTAATTAGACAAAAAGAACATAACCAAGAATGGAGGCCATGGCCAGAGCACAGGATGGGCTGTTCACCATATGCTGCCCATGTTAATCCAGGCAGACACAGAGAGTCTGAGTCGGGGAAGCAATGCCTCTTGAGGGAGTAGACCAGAGATGAAGGAAGACGTCTGATTTGACAATGCAGTTAAAAACAAAGGATACGAGCAGATAGTACTTAAAAAAAATGAGACAATGCTCATCCTTCCTGATTTAAAAAATGCAAATTAAAACTACTATGACATGCCATTCTTGGAGTTCCCTGGCGGCGCAGTGATGAAAGGATCTGATGTTGTCACTGCTGTGGTGTGGGTTTGATCCCTGGCCAGGGAACTTCTGTAAGCTACGGGTACAGCCAAAAGAAAAAAGAAAAAAAAAAAAAAAAAAAGAAAGAAATGCTATTCTTTTCACCTATCAGATTGGCAAGTTAGATCAAAGCACTCAGGTTCAGGAGAGAAGAAATACCCAGAGATCACAAATTGGATTCATTAAATCTATAGTTCTATAGTCAGGATTTGGCCAGATAGAATTTTCAAGCCTGCTTCTTGGAACGGCGATGACAGATTCCCCCCTTGTGCCTTTTTTCAGCCACACCCACTGCATATGGAAGTTCCTGGGCCAGGGATCAAATACGAGCTGCAGCTGCGGTGACACTGGATCCTCAACCTGCTGCATCACAGCGGAAGCAGTACAGCTCCACCCCTGGCCCGTATCACTTTCATCATGAATAAGGAGGCTAAAATTATGCCTGGGTCATCGTGATTTTGTTAACACACTTCAAACGGACCCTGGCACTTGATATGTACTTCAAAACTGAGGCTAAATCAACAAAACTGAGGCTATTATAATGCCTGATTTAAGTATGTGACTCTGTCCTGGAATTCCAGCTCCATCATCTGCTGTGTAAATTCCTTAACCTTCTGGGCTTTGGTTTCACAGGGATAACAGTGCCTCACAATGTTGCAACATGCATCATACAAGACACCATGTGTAAGGAAATTAGCACAGTGCCTGCCACCGAGTAGGCAATCAACAAACATCTCTTATGGTAACAAGGTGAAAATTAAGCACCAGATTTAAAGATGGAAACAAAATGCATCCAATTTTAAAAGAATAGACTGAAACCCAATCATTAATAAATTATGTCCTTTGTGGTCCCAAAAGCAAACAAGGACTCTAATTAGATGTGTTAATAAGAAAGCTTGAGAACTGTATCGTATTAGACAAGAAAAATTCAGAGTTCCTGTTGTGACTCAGAGGGTTAAGGTCTGAGTCACAGACTTATGACTTATGTTGTTTCTATGAGGATGCAGGTTCCATCCCTGGCCTTGCTCAGTGGGTTAAGGATCTGGCATTGCCGAGAGTTGCAGTGTAGGTCACAGATGTGGCTCGGATCTGTGCCTGTGGTGTAGGCTGGCAGCTGCAGCTCTGATTCGACCCCTAGCCTGGGAACTTCCATATACCACAGGTGCGGCCCTAAAAAAAAAAAAAAAAATTCAAACTATTGTATATTTGGAGGTGAAATCAACTGTAGGCCCAACACAGTATGAGAGTTCCAAGAGACACTGAAGTCAAGGAGAAAATCTGCATTTAATAAGAGGTGGAATTGGAGAACCTGAAATTTCCTTTTAAGACAAAGGAAAAGGTAAACAGTCATTAATGTAAGATTAAGGGAAAAGAAAGTGTTCTTTCTTAAGGGATATTTAAAGAAAAAATTCTAAAGAAACATTTTGCAAGTGTTAAGACTGGAGCTCGGAATTGCCAGGTGAAAATGTTTTCCAGGCAGCAGATTTGAAGAACTTTTGGAAACAAAGGATTCCCCTAGACTGAGTGCCACCTCCCCCAGTGTGACTAAATTTACACAGGAAATGGTGTGTGGATCCCATTCAAAGACACCCTCTACCTAAGCAGCATCTAAGTAGCTAAGACGCTGTAAGCAGCATCTCAAACTCCACTTCTGTGAGACCTGCTTTGTCTCACTGAGGACTAGAGCACAGCCACCAAGGGAACAGCTCCGCCTTTTCAGAGCAAACGTAAAAGAGAATGAAAGTTATCTAATGATCCATTCCCTGCTCTGACTGCTAAGAATTCCGAGCTCGTGTGGCTTTCTTCAGTCGGATGCCCTCGATTCAGAAGCTCCTCTACCTAGGAGCTGCCAATTCAAGCATCTGTAGGCGTGAGTGGGCAAAGTGCCCGGCCAACTTGGCCAGCTCACAGCAGGCTCCCAAAACCACTTCTCTGCAGGCAACTGGAGGGGTTCTGTTGCATCCTTGCCACGTGGTGGGGTCGAGCCTGATGGCCTGGGCTGCCCCCCGCTTTTGAAAAAGAACACCATCTCCTTAGAGCAGACCAGCGCTGGGAGGTTTGGAAACTGAGCGCTGTGCACTGCTGGTGGGGCTGTAGAATTATGCAGCCGCCACCCTCCTCAGAATAAACGTTTGATTTGTTCACCAAATTACCATTTGAATCCAGCAGTTCCACCTCCTGGGTATACACCTGAGAAAAACTGAAAGCAGGGACTCATATCTCTGCACCCCTGTGAACTAAAAAATGCCACCTGCCGGGAGTTCCTGTGGTGGCTCAGCAGGCTATGAATCCAACTAGTACTGAAACCAGACATGGCCCTGTGGGGCCCCTAGGTACAAGAGACTTTCTGTGTCCCCGATTTCTTCGTCTTAGGAAATGGGCCTCATCCAGCCTCCATGACTTTCCCTGAGTTCCTAGGGGCAGGATCGGATGGTTGCTGATCCAGGGAGGAATAGTCAAGCAACAATCGTACAGTTTTGAGGCAGGGTCCTGGTTCCCTCTCCAGGGATACACATAATAATATAGGCATCTTAAAAAAGTTAGATTCCTTATGCTTCTTTCAGAAATGAATACTTCAAAATTGAACAGCTTAGATGCCTTCCTTGTCCTTCTCCCTGACTTAATTGCACCCTAAACACAATCATCCATAAGCTAAAGATTAGGTGCCCTGAGCACAACTGCCTGTGGGGTAAAGGTTATTAGTACATGAAGTTTTTCAGGAACTTTCCAAGTTTGTTCTAATCTCTGATCCACATGCCCTTTTTGCAAGTACTGTTATTCTCGGCAACAACCCAGAAGACCCCCTTGTGATCATACCGAGATCTCCGACTCCAGCTTTGATGACTAAGGGTCCCCCAAAGAAAGAAGAATGCATGTTTGTCTCAATCCTGATTCCTATCTGAAAAACTGTTTTTCTCCTTTTTACTACAAAACTCCTCAAAATTCTTTCTAATGGGGGGCACAGTCTTTAAGGCATTAGCGAACCTGCTGTAACCTTCCTTTGCCTGGCAAAGCAATAAAGCTATTTTTCCTCCTTCACCCCAAACTCTTGTCTCTGTGTTTCAGTTCGGCACCGGCAGAGAGAAGGCCGAATTCCGGCAACAGTACCCATGAGGATGAGGGTTCCATCTGTGGCTTCGCTCAGTGGGTTAAGGATCCAGGGTTGCCACATGTTTCGGCGCCGGTCGCAGACACAGCTCAGATCTGGTGTGGCTGTGGCTGTGGTGTAGGCCGGCAGCTCTGATTCAGCTCCTGGCCTGGGAACTTCCATATGCTGCAGATGTGGCCCCAAAAAGAGAAAAATAAAATAAATTAAAAATGCCATCTGCCTTATTGGTAAACAAAAGGATGCTACAACCATCAAGCCATCACATTACAGCCACCTTGATGGTGAGCCCTGAGGTGACTCAGGATGGAAACAGAATACCTGCCTTCAAGTCATCTGATGGCAGGCCCCCTCCCCCACCCACATTGTGCACCCTGTGGAAACACAGGATACTGGCCCCAGAGAGCTGAGGTGCATATCAAAGGAATGACTTCCACGAGCCCAGACCCGGCATCTTTCCACACAGAGAAGAGATAAATTTATTAGCTTGACATGTCTGGTTTTCTTTGATTAACAGTAACTTTTTGTTGTTCTGACTACCTGGTCTTTTGTTGCAAAAACTTGTATATATCCCGGCTCCCCCTTTGCCCTTCAGAACTGTTTCTCAGCATTATCTGAGATGTCATGTCTGGGCTGGAAGTGCTCAGAATGTCTGCCAAATAAACCTAACTCTCAACGCGTAGAATGTGCATTTTTTTTTTTTCAGTCAACACTCATGTTCGTTGAAGCATTATTCACAATAGCCAAAAGGTGGAAACCCACCCAAGTGCCCAACAATGGATAAATGGGTAAACAAAATTAGCTCTATACATACAATGGAATAGTATTCAGGCTTAAAAAAGGAAGGAAATTCTGACACCTGCTACAACGTAGATAAACCTTGAAGGCACTGAGCTAAGTGAAATAAGCCAGACACAAAAAGACAGATTTTGTATGATTCTACTTATGTGAAGTTCCTTGAGTAGTCAAGTTCACAGAGACAAGGAGTAGAATGGTGGTGACCAGGGGCTGTGGAGAGGGGGTTGGGGAGTGCTCGAGTAAAAGCTATGGAGCTTCCGGCTTGGGAAGGGGCAAAAGTCCTGCAGACGGATGGTAGTGGTGGTTGCATGGCAATGAAACACACCAAATGCCACGGAACTGTACCCTCAAAAATAGTTAAAATGGAGTTCCATCTGTGATGCAGTGGAAATGAATCCAACTAGTAACCATGAGGTTGTAAGCTTGATCCCTGGCCTCCCTCAGCGGGTGAAGGATCCAGCGTTGCCATGAGCTGTGGTGTAGGCCAGCAGCCGTAGCTCTGATTCGACCCCTAGCTGCGAACCTCCGTATGCTGCGAGTGTGGCCCTAAAAGGCAAAAAAAAAAAAAAAAAATTAAAATGGTAAAGTTTACACTGTGTATGTTTAATCACCAAAAGAAAGAAGAAAGAAATTGGAGTTCCCGTCGTGGCTCAGTGGTTAACGAATCCAACTAGGAACCATGAGGTTTCGGGTTCAATCCCTGGCCTTGCTTAGTGGATTAAGGATCCGGCATTGCCGTGAGTTGTGTTGTGGTGTAGGTTGCAGACACTGTTCGGATCCCGCGTTGTTGTGGCTCTGACGTAGGCTGGTGGCTACAGCTCCGATCAGACCCCTAGCCTGGAAACCTCCATATGCCATGGGAGCGGCCCAAGAAATGGCAAAAAAAAAAAAAAAAAAAAAAGAAAAGAAAGAAGAAAGAAATAAACACTGAAACACTGTGTTTCACCCAACTGCTGTTGTTGGCTGAGTTGCAAGGACTATGAACCTTTTTTTTTTTTTAAATCTTTTTTGGGGCCACACCCACGGCATGTGCAACTTCCAGGCTAGGGTCGAATGAGAGCTATAGCAGCTGGCTTACACCAGTCACAGCAATGTGGCATCCGAGCCACATCTGCAACATGTACCACAGCTCATGGCAACATCAGATCCATAACCCCCGGAGGGAGGCCATGGATTGAATCCGTGTCCTCCTGGATCCTAGTTGGGTTTGTTATGGCTGAGCCACACTGGGAACTCTGGGACCATGAACTCCTGAGTGACGTCTGCACTTGGACCACGTGAAAACTCTTTCCCGACCGGAGAACAAAGGGACTTCTTTTAACAAATCCCGAAAGGACCGAGGGACTGTCCAGCCTCTCCCGAGTGTGAGTTTTTAACCTTTAACCAGCAAAACAGCTCCCTTTTGAACTGAGTCCCACCCCTGAGGGCTTCAAAACGCCTCTTCATATCCATCCCAGCTGCACAAGATTCGCCAAGGCTGGACCCTGGTTCAGGTCAGGGAGGGCCCACACTCACGCTACCTTCCCCCCTCCAGCCTCCATCTGGGCATTTTGCTTTGGCAAGACCCTCCTCCAGCGAGAAAGGCTCAGGGACTCTTTCCGGGGAAGTTTTATTGTTTGCATTGTGTATTTCAGGAAAGTGGAAACCCAAACTCACTGGCCAGGAAGCTTAATATAATGTAATATACTATTAAATACAGAATAAAAATGATGTCTACTACAAAAGAGAGACATGTTCTACAACTGTAAAATTATCTCAGGGAAACAGATGAACTGGGAAGGGAAAAAACGGCCATGGCTTTCAAAATCACTTTTTAACGTGCTAACCAGAAAGGAAAAATATAATTAGACAGGAAATGAAACTTCCTTATTTATTTCACCCAGGCACTCTACTATTTTCAAAATATTCCTTGGGCTCTATTTCAGATATAATTACAGTATTTTTAACCTCACTGTATTCATAGGCTCCGCTGACCCTAGAATAAAATAATAAAATACACAAAATATAAGTTTGAAAGGAAAGGTTTGAGCCATGTCTGAGCTCCGTCGAGACCAGGAAGTATCTACCTTGCCCCACCCAAGGCAACATCTATGCTTCACTGTGATTTATTCTGATGGGACAGGGTCTGATATTCTCTAGGACTCTCAGAGTGGTTTAGAACGGTTTTGTGTAAGAAACATGGTTAAAAATTCTAAAAGGGGGAGTTCCCATTGTGGATCAGCAGTAACAAACCCGACTGGTATCCATGAGGTTGAGGGTTTGATCCCTGGCCTCGCTCAGTGGGTTAAAGGATCTGGTGTGGCTGTGGCAGACGTGGTGAGGGTCGCAGACGAAGCTCCGATTTGACCCCTAGCTTGGGAACGCTCATATGCCACAGGTGTGGCCCCAAAAAGCAAAAGAAAAAAAATTCCAAAAGGGTGGGCCCTGGGACTCGGAAAGTAACTTAATACATTTAAAAATGGTTAAGATGATACATTTTATGTTACACGTATTTTATCACAAGTAAAAAAAAAAAGTTAGGATAAGTTAACAATACAGGTGGGGGGAAGAATTAAAGTACACCTTAAAATGTTCTAGCCCGTAAAATAAAATTTTAAATGTTTCCCAGAAGAGCAAGCCCAGATCTGCCCCCTTGCAGGGACAGCACTGACCTCGGAAGGCCATTTGCTCATCTATAAAGGCAGGTAAGGAAGCCAGTTTAAAAGCAGGGCTCTCATCAAGCAAATGGTAAAGTGCTGGCGTGTCCTCCTTCTGGAAGTTGGTCATCTTTATAAGGATGTTTGTTTCGTGCCACAAAAATGAAGCTGTGTGGTAGGACAGGCCAGGTGGCACAAGCTTGAACACTCATGAAACACTTGCCAGGGGACAGCAACAGTGCCCTTCAGACAGAATAAAAGCAGAACAGACACTGAGTAATAACGAGCTGGCCAGGACTTCCCTTATGAAAGTAGGCCAGGCCGGAGCATGTCAGGCCTTCCTGAAATGGCAGTGCCCCGGCCACTATGCCAGCTTGTGGGGGTGGGGGGAGAGCGAGAGACAGGTGGGACATCAGGCACATCATCAAGCCTCCCCCCCCCCACTGAGAGCCACTGCAGGGGGCTGGGATCCCAGGTAGCCAGTGAGGCGAGGCCAGCTGGCATTTAACTCGGGGAGTGACACCAGAAGCAGTCCTTTGTAAAGGAAGAGCTTCCTCTTCAAAAGGGTCACCGACTGAAGCATCACTGTATTGCTCTCTGCTGGACGCTTACAGCAAACTGCAGAGTCGGGCACCCAATCAGTAACTCACAACACAGTTAATGCAGCCACGTCCCATGTCCCGGCCTGCAATAAAGCTGCCAGCAGGGCACGGGGTCCTGGTTAACTCAACCTCCCACATTAGTCAGAGAGACTATTAGAACACATTTTGTTTTCTTTTTTTAACAATTTACTATTATTATTTTGCTTTTTAGGGCCATGTCTTTGGCATATGGAGGTTCCTAGGCTAGGGGTCAAATTGGAGCTGTGGCCACGGGCCTACACCACAGCCACAACAACGCCAGATCTGAGCTGCTGCTGTGACCTACACCACAGCTCACAGCAACACCAGATCCTTAACCCACTGAGTGAGGCCAGGGATCGAACCCGTGTCCTCATGGTTACTAGATGGGTTCGTTACTGCTGAGCCAGAATGGGAACTCCTAAAAATTTCTTAAAATTATTTTATCTTTTAAGAATTTCTTTAAATTAATTTTGTCTTTTGCATCAGCTTTACCTTATCGTTGGAGCTAAGAGTAACTTGACTTTCTGAGCAGATGCCACGCTGTTTGCATAAGAGGACGATTAAAGGCGCAGCGTCTCCCAGCCTGAAGACCTTATAAAACCCCCAGGCCAGGCGTTGGTGGGGCACAGGGTGGCACTAACTAACCATCTGTGGGAAGAAACACCCTGCTGGAGCCGTGGGCCTGGACCTCCAGCTTGGCAGCTTCAGAATCTCACTTTATCAGTCGATCTGGAAGGTGGCTGTGCCGAGAAGGGAACGCTTTGCTAGTCTGACTCGAGAGAGAGATCAGAAAGACAAGGGCAGCAGCAACACCAGGATGAGCAGCACGGGCGCCCCGCCCCCCGCCCCAGGTCTGAGTCGCGCTCCGCCCTCCCCCGCCAGCCAGCCAGTCAGTCACTAGTGCACTGATACTCTTGTCTTTTCTCGAAGAAAACGCACCGTCACCTCCTCACAGGCTGGTCCTGCCCGTCGGACTTCAAAGGGAGCTGAAGCATCCGGGGTATTCACGGCACCTCCGCTCCCAGGACACAGGATCACTGGGGAGTCACCGACGCACATATGCATGCACGCAGGCACACACGCACACACAGACACACACACACGAACATGGAACACGGCACCGGGGCCATTCCAGTCTCCTGGTTAACACGACTCTGGAGTCTAACATTAGGTCAGAAAACAACTTCTTAGAACATGACAACAGACCTCTCAGAAGGCAGGCTACAATACACAGGCTCAATTGTTGCTCTTAACTGTAGGCTTCGGAATTTATTACACTTAGATTGTTCGGGTTTGGGTTTTTTTTTTAATTTTTTTTTTAAGTTTTATTGAAATATAGTGAATTTCCAAGGCTCTGATAATCTCTGCTGTACAACAAAGTGACCCAGTCATCCATGTATACGCATCCATTCTCTCAGATTCTTTTCCCACATAGATGATCCGAGAACACTGGGTAGAGTTCCCTGTGCCATACAGCAGGTTCGCGTTGGCCAATCATTCTGTATACCTCAGTGCGCATGCGCCAAATGCCAATCCCAAACCCCCAGCCCATCCCTCCCACTCCCCGACCTGTCCCTTTTGGTAACCGTAAGTTTTTCTAAGAATGCCATCTGCAGCAACATGGATAGACCTGGAAACTATACTAAGTGAAGTTAGACAGTGGAAGACAAACATCATATGATATCACACATGGAATAAAAAAAAAAGGATACAAATGAACTTATTTGCAGAAAAGAAAGACTTAGACTGAAAAACTGAATGTATTACATCTAGATTGTAAAAGCCTCTCACGCTCACCACTCTCTCCTTTCCCTGCCTCCCCACGTAGAAACTTCAGGGGCCACCGTGATGCTTCCCAGTCTCCAGACCTTATTCTTTGCTGACTTCAGTGTCCATCCCGGCCGCCTCTCCTGTCCATGCCCTCCCCCCACCCCACGGGCTTTGTGCAGCTCTGGCTGGGCTCAAACACTGTCAGTGGAACTGGGGAGCCTTGATTCAGCCTGAGCTTCATTTACAGTGTCTTCATTAGTAAAAGGAATCAAATGGCTCTGACCTTGGAGGATTCTAGGTTTGAAAAATAATGGGTAGGAAGCATGCAATGGGGGCTCACTACAGGGCTCACTCTATTGGGGGGGACCAGTGATGGAAAATGGTGGTGGTGGGGGGGGTCAAGGCACCAGAATTCTACGGTAAACCACATGAAGGGAAAAGGAACACCTGGGGCAAACACGCCCTGCAGAACAGTCTAAACCCTGAAACACACCTGATGCAGAGAAAACTGAAATCATTAAGGATTTATGTAACCACAATTTATACAATAGAGACAATAATAAAAGAAAGCATTCCATTCAGATCCTAGATGATGAAATGTCTGGACATATGCTATTCTTCTGCTTGTTAAACTTATTTTAATCCACATACAGATGACATATTTAACAAACCAAAGGCCTAACAACCGGAGTTCCCGCTGTGGCTCAATGGGATCAGCGGCATCTCTGCAGCACCAGGATGAAGGCTCGATCCCCGGCCTGGAATAGTGGGTTAAAGGATCTGGCATTGCTGCAACAGGGGGCTTGCATCTGATCCCTGGCCTGTATGCAGCGATGTGGGGGAAAAAAAAAAAAAAAAAAAAGCCTAATAACCAACTTGTTAAAAGTCAAGAGCCAGAAGAGAAGAACATCTTGGGGACAGAGTCTCTTTACAAATTCCAAACAGACTTCAGTCCCCCAAGTTTTACTGGCAGAACTCAATATTCTTCAAAATTCACACCCAGCAGAACAGAGCTGGCACGCTCAAATGAGACAAAATGTGGGGACTCAAAGTCCCAGCCGTTGTCCCCCTACCCACACCCCCCCGCCCTCGGCCAGGGTAGAAGGGCTTCAGAAGGGCTGCACAGATGTGCAGAGCCTGGATGCGTCCTCCAGTGCTTGGGCTCTGCCAGCTCCTTGCGCACCAGAAGCACCATAAGCAGGAGCATATGCCCTGTACATGCGGCACCAGGGAAGGTAATTCTCTCCAACGAGGCACTGCCTGTCCCACTGGATTGGAACCCCTCCCGAGGCTCTTCTCCGCTGTCCTTCCCTCTGCCTCCCTGTCCCTGAAGCAAGCTCTCTACACAGAAGCAGTAACAGTGGAAGAAGCTAACAATGCGCCCGGCATAGGTCACCGAGGCATGAGAGCCTGGCTTATTCCTCCAGATGGACTCAGGCCCAAGGCTGACTCTCCTTTGCAAACCCAGCAGCCATAAAACTGCCCAGGGCACTCAGAACCCAGAGGCAGAACGTGTGGCTGGCATAAAGCAGGTGCCAGAAGAACACGATCTTCTAAGATACCCAAGAAGGTTCCGAACTTAGGATGAGACCTGCGCAGATGGGGAGACAGGAAATCCTTGGCAGTTACTCCATAAGCCTGACTCCAGCCAGAGGCACACGAATGCCCACAGAGAGAGCACGGCTCCTCACAGGACACTGCGTCTTTTAAGGAACATGCACATACTTCTACTGTCAAAAAACAAGTATGCCTGTATCAGCCCGTGGAGGAAACGGACTCCCATGGGTTAAGGATGGTCTGGTCCAAGGTTGCAGCTCAGTAAGAGCATTTTTGGATGTAAAGAATAGGATATCTGGAGTTCCCACAGTGGCTCAGCAGCATCCACGAGGATGCAGGTTGAATCCCTGGCCTTGCTCAGTGGGTTAAGGATCCAGCATTGCCGTGAGCTGTGGTCTAGGTCGCAGATGTGGCTTGGATCCCACGTGGGTGTGGTTGTGGTGTAGGCCAGCAGCTACAGTTCTGATCTGACCCCTAGCCTGGGAACCTCCATAGGCCGCGGGTGCGGCCCTTAAAAAAAAAAAAAAAAAAAGAACATGTAAGGATAACCTGACCCCCTTGCTGTACAGTGGGAAAATAAAAAAAATTATAAAAAAAAGACATAAAAAAGAGAATAGGATATCTGACTACTATATAAGCCTCAGTGAAGATATATCACCTCGCAACCAAACCTAGAGCAGTGGTTCTCAAACTGGGGCAATTTTTCCTTCAAGGAGCATTTGGCCACGTCTGGAGACTCTTCTGACTGTTACAATGGGAGGGTGTGTGTGTGTGTGTGTGTGTGTGTGTGTGTGTGTGTGTGTGTGAACACACAGGACAGTACCCCTGCCCCATCACAGAAGGTCAACAGTGCTGAGGCCCAGAAACCCTGGTCTAGAGGAGCCTGGTCTGTGTCTGGTTAGTGCAGGGGCTCAATGACATCCTAAAAGGACTCATGCTTATGTGCGCCCAATGGTGAGTTGACTCATCTTCAGCCTTTTCCTGTTTTAACCTCCTGCCACACACCAGGCAGTAAATTCTCACATGACTATAGAGAGGAGCCAAAAAAAAAAGGTTGTTCCTTTCTTGTCTCTCTATATTACAGGAAATCCTTTCCAGAAGTTGGCCGGCCATATGTCATGGTTGGAGAAGGTCGTGTGCCCAGGTCTAAATTAATCCCTGCCAAGGAAAATAGAGTAACTAGGGCTTTTTTTTCCTTTGCATTTTAGGGCTGCACCTGTGGCATGTGGAAGATCTCAGGCTAGGGGTCTAATTGGAGCTATAGCTGCCGGCCTACACCACAGCAACTTGGGATCTGAGCTGCATCTGAGACCTGCACCAAAGCTCACGGCAACACCAGATCCCTGACCTACTGAGCGAGGCCAGGGATCGAACCTGCATCCTCGTGGATACTAGTTGGGTTTGTTTCTGCTGTACCACAATGGGAACTCCTAAAATAACTAGGATTAAGTCCTCCCACAGCAGCAAGTACTGCTGGGCTGGAAGATGGGGGCCACCATGCTGCATGGCATCGCCATCTGATCCTGACACATAGGAAGAGGGTGAGTGGCTGGGCCACCAGCATATCTGCCCCAAGCTGAGACGTGGTGAGCCTGACCATGAACCCAGATGCTCTGCTCCCCAGCTCGGCGTTCCTTCCTTCATCCCACGGCATCTGAATGAGCATACCTTCCAACGTACAACTTCCAAGGCATCTCTCAGGCGTTAGGAGAATCTGGGTTAAGCGGAATTATCATCAAAAATCCAGGAGTAAAATGTAAGGCAGAACTGTGTTGCTTGGGAAAAAAGTGCTTCACACTTTACAAACTGCTCGGGTAATGAAATGACATACATTTCTCACTGTATAAAGGTAAGACGTTACTAAGGTTAGTAAATAAGGAACAAACTGATCCTTGAAGAGACAAGCCAGATGATGGACCTGCAGGGTTGAGATAATGCTGCAACACTAGGGAAACTCCCATGAAGATAAGTGCACGCCAGGTAGGGCAGGGCTGGGACCGCACACCTGAATCCAGTTCTCTTCTGTGGTAAGGGTTATGGCTGAGTCGGCTCTGCTGGGCGAGCCGGCATTTTTCTCCCTTGAAGATACGAGTGGAAGTAAGATGTATCATTAAGATCTAAGTATGCCCTTTCATGCCCTTCCCCCTTCCTGAGGGACAAATGGCAGTAAATAGAGCAACCCTGGAAGCCACGTGTTAAAGAAGGCAGAGTGCCTGGCTTGAATCTCTGGAATGACCACAGGGAAGGGAGCTGCCCAATCTGGATCACGGTGCTAAAGGGATACTTGAATGAGAAACTTCACTCTTAAGGTGGCACTGAATTTTTGGACTTGTTACAGCAGCTAACACTACTGTGACTAATACACAGATAGTATCATCATGATTTAACCTTTTTGGAGAAAATGCTAGCAAAATATTAACAAAAACCACAAAGAGTACTGGTTGATGATATGTACGTACACCTGCCTTCCTGAAGAATTCAAAGCAAGAGGCTGAAAAAACTTAGAAATAAATTCACCAATATGGCCAGTTTTCAATTTTTTTTTTTTTTTGGTCTTTTTAGGGCTGCACCAGTGGCATATGGAGGTTCCCAGGCTAGGGGTCAAATCAGAGTTGTAGTCACTGGCCTACACCACAGCCAGAGCAACTCTGGATCCGAGCCACATCTGTGACCTACACCACAGGTCACAGCAATGCTGGATCTTTAACCCACTGGGCGAGGCCGAGGATTAAACTTATGTCCTCATGGATACGAGTCAGATTCGCTTCCACTGAGCCATGACAGGAACTCCCAGTTTTCAAATTCTTGATAGTTTCCTACATGACAACAAGTAGTTAAAACATAAAGTGGAAAATAATCCCATCGATAATAGCAAAAATACTTGCATAAAATACCTAATATATTTAAGACACAGAGGACTTACGTGAGAACAATTCAATACTTAGGGATCTAATGAATGTCTTTTTCTTTTCTTTTTTTCCCCCCGCATCTACAGAACATGGAAATTCCGAGGCTAGGGATTGAATCTGAGCCACAGATTCAACCTAGGCTGCAGCTACCTCAATAACAGATCCTTTCACCCCCTGCACTGGGCCAAGGATTGAACCCACGCCTCTGCAGCAACCCAAGCTGCTGCAGTCAGATTCTTAACCCACTGCACCATAGCGGGAACTCCTGAATGCTTTTTAATCGATCTAGAGATCATGACAGTTCCAAGTGGGAGGGGGAAGGTCCAACTGTGTGAAAATGTCACTACTCCCCAAAATATTCAGTTATTTGTTACCCAACACCAACCAACTCCTGTAAGATTTTTCTTTCTTTTTTTTTTTGGCTGCATTCATGGCCTACAAAATCTCCCAGGCCAGGGATCGAACTCATGCCACAGCAGGGACAACACTGGATCCTTAACCTGCTGAGCCACCAGGGGACTCCCCCATAAGATGTTTTTTAAAACTCTGCAAATGGTTCTGAAGTTCATCTGGAAGAAAACCACGCTGGAACAGGAGAAAAATTCTGGAACAGAAGAGTGGGCAGGGTGGGTGCAGAATGTGGTCCTGCCAGATAAAGACAGAAAGCACAGCAGCTGAAAGGCGTGGCTCCAGAACCAAAGCGCAGGCGAGTGGAAGAAGATGCACTCCACAGAGATGCAGGAGTCCAAAGGTTTAACCATACGTTCACTGACACAGCAACTCCACCGCTGGCTACATACCTTACAAAAATAGCCAAGGGCAGAGAGAGGTCCATTAGATCCTCCTGTGGAACTGTGAAAAACTGGAAGTAAACTAGTTGGGCAATAGAGGGCTTCTAGGTCTTGCCCACTCCGTACAGCTCCCCACTCCCTTCCTCTCTCTCTCACATACACACAACAGCTATCCATGAACTGTTCAACCTTCTTTTGCCCCCTTATTTTATTAAAAGCATCTTTCATGTTGGTACTTACCAGTCCACTGCAGGTGGATGCTGCCTGTGTCATCATGTCTTATCCTGCTGCCACACCCCTACTGGAGTGGTCATTTCCAATTTTTCTATCACATACAACGAAACAGTGTAGGCTCTTAGAGTTCTCTTTTGAGTTGAACTTCTATAGGACTAAAGCAAATTTAAACTGATGATGTCCTAACTCTCTGATCATTAGTCATTGGGAAATGCAAAAGCCACAGGGAGATACTACTACCGTCCCGCTAAAATGGCAAAAATGAAAAGACCGCCATGTCCTGTGCTCTTACGATTTTAAAAATTAAAATTGTTAAAATGGCCATACCACTCAAAGCAAGCTACAGATTGTATGCAATGCCTTTCAAAATACACATGACACTTTTCACAGACGTAAAACATAATTCAAAAATTCATCTGGAATCGTAAAAGACCGTGAATTGCCATAACAATCTTGAGAAAAAAGAACAAATCTGGAAGTATAACCCTCCCAGACTTCAGACAATAATGCAAAGCTACAGTAATCAAAACAGCATGGTAATGCACAAACAACTGATACGTAGATCGATGGAACAGGATAGAGAGACCAGAAATAAACCCATGCACCCATGGTCAATTCATCTGTGACAATGTAGGCAAGAATATACAATGGAGAAAAGACAGTCTCTTCAACAACTGGTGCTGGGAAAACTGGACAACTACATGTAAAAGAATGACATTAGAATAGTACCTTACACTATATACAAAAATAAACTCAAAATGGATTAAAGACCAAAATGGGTTAAATGTAAGACCTGAAACAGTAAAACCTCTAAAAGAGAACACAGGCAAAACACTCTTTGACATAAATCACAGCAATATTTTTTTTGGATATGACTTCTAAGGCAATAAAAATAAAAGCCAAAATAAATAAATGAGATCTAATTAAACTTAAAAGCTTTTGTTGGAGTTCCCTGGTGGCCTGGTGGTTAAGGATCTAGCATTGTCACTGCTATGGCTTGGGTTCAATCCCTTGCCCTAAGAACTTCTATCACAAGCGTGGCCAGAAAAATAAATAAATAAACAAAATAAAACAAAAGCTTTTGCACAGCAAAGGATACCACTGACAAAATGAAAAGATAACCTACAAATGGGAGAAAATATTTGCAAATGATATGACTGACAAGGGGTTTATGTCCAAAATACACAAAGAGCTCAGACAACTCAATATCAAAAAAAACCCCAAACCACCCAATGAAAAAAATGGGCAGAAGACCTCAACAGACATTTTTTTTTTTTTTTTTTTTTTTTGCTTTTTAGGGCTACACCTGTGGCATATGGAGGTTCCCAGGCTAGGGGTCAAATCGGAGCTGTAGTTGCTGGCCTATGCCGGAGCCATAGCAAAGCGCAATCCCAGTCGCATCTGCAACTGACTCCACAGCTCACTGCAATGCCGGATTTTTAATCCACTGAGCAAGGCCAGGGATCGAACCTGTGTCCTCATGGATGCTAGTCAGATTTGTTAACTGCTGAACCACGACGGGGAACTCAACAGACATTTTTCCAAAGAAGACATGCAGGTGGCTAACAGGCACTTGAAAAGATGGTCAACATTGCTAATTAATTATTAAAGAAATGCAAATTAAAACAAGGTATTACCTCACAGCTGTCAGAATGTCTCTCTTCAAAAAGTTTACAAATCACAAATGTTGGTGAGGATGTGGAGAAAAGGGAGCCCTTGAACACTGCTGACGGGAATGTAAATTGGTGCAGGCACTATGGAAAACAGTACAGATAACCCTACACTGCTAACAACAGAACCACCGTTTGATTCGGCAATTCTACCCCTGGGTTTATATCTGGAAAAAATCAGAACACTAATTTGAAATGATATATGCACCCCAATGTTCAGAGCAGCACTATCTACAACACCCAAGATATGGAAGCTACTCAAGTGCTCATTAACAGAAGGCTGGATAAAGAAGATGTGACACACACACACACACATACACACAGACATGGATATGACTCAGCCATTAAAAAGAATGAAATCTTCCATTTGCAGCAATGTGGATGGACCTAGAGAATATTATATTTAGTGAAATAAGTCAGATAGAAAAAGACAAATATTGCATGATATCACTTTTTTTTTTTTTGTCTTTTCTAAGGCCACACCTGTGGCATATGGAGGTTCCCAGGCTAGGGGTCCAATCGGAGCTGTAGCCACCAGCCTGCGCTAGAGCCACAGCAACGCGGGATCCGAGTCGCATCTGCACCGGATCCTTAACCCACTGAGCAAGGCCAGGGATCGAACCTGCAACCTCATGGTTCCTAGTCGGATTCACTAACCACTGAACCACGATGGGAACTCCAGCATGATTTCACTTTTATGTGGAATCTAAAAATGACACGAATGAATGCAAATACAAAACAGAAACAGACTCACGGATCTAGAAAACAAACTAGTGGTTATCAAAGGGATAAGGGAAGAGGGCACAGGCAAATTAGGGGGATAGGAGTAAGAGATACAAACTACTCTGTATAAAATAGAAAAGCAACAAGGACATACTATATAGCACAGGAAATTACAGTCATTTAATAACTTTTAATGGAGTATAATCTTTAAAAGTGCTGAAGCACTATGCTGTACACCTGAAGCTAATATAATATTGTGAAGCAACTACACTTCAATAATAATAAAACAAAAGAATGCCTATACCAAGTGCTGGCAAGAATAGGAAAGAGCTAGAGTTCCCATAACTGCTGGTGGGGTGGAAGACGATACAACTACTTTGGAAAACAAGTTGGCAGATTTTTAAAAAGTTAAATATATACTTACTGGAAGCAACCCAATGTCCATTAACAGGCAAATGGATAAATAAATGGTCTATGTCCATGAAATCCTGCTCAGCAGTAAGAAGGAATCAATCATCAATATATACAACTTGGATGATTTTCAAAATAGTTTTGTTGAGTGAAAGATGCCAGACCAGAAAAAAAAAAGAGTATATACTGTATGAGTCTATTTTTTTTTCAATTTAATTTTTATATTGTATTGGGATATAGTTGATTTGTAATGTATTAGTTTCAGGTGTACAGCAAAGTGATTCAGTTATACATATACACACACCCATTCCTTTTCAGATTCTTCTCCTTTCTAGGTTATTAAAGAATATTGAGTAGAGTTCCCTCTGCTATACGATAAGCCCTTGTTGGTTATCTATTTTATATATAGTAGTGTGTATATGTTGATCCGAGACTCCTAATTTATCCCTCCTGCCACCTTCCCCTTTGGCAACCCTAAATTTGTTTTCAAAGTCTGTGAGTCCGTTTCTGTCCTGTAAATAAGTTCATTTCTATCATTTTTTAAGAGTCCATATAACAGTGATATCATATGATATTTGTCTTTTTTTGTCTGACCTACTTCACTCAGTATGATAATCACTAGGTCCATCCATGCTGCTGCAAATAGCATTATTTCATTCTTTTTTATGGCCAAGTAATATTCCATTATATATATTATCACATCTTTATCTGGAAGATGGATATATAGGTTGTTTCCATGTCTTGGCTATTGTAAATAGTGCTGCTATTAATACTGGGATGTATGTATCTTTTTGAATTATGGTTTTGTCCAGATATAGGCCCAGGAGTGGGATTGCTGGATCATATGGTAGTTCTATGCTTAGTTTTTTGAGGAAGATCCATACTGTTCTTCATAGTGGCTACACCAATTTACATTCCCACCAGTAGTGTAAGAGGGTTCCCTCTTCTTGACACCATCTCCAGCATTATTTGTAGACTTTTTGATGACGGCCATTCTGTCTAGTGTGAGTTGGTACCTCACTGTAGTTTTGGTTTGCATTTCTCTCATAATTAGCAATGTTGAGCATCTTTTCATGTGTTTTTGGCCATCTGTATGTCTTCTCTGGAGAAATGTCTCTTTAGTGTATGAGTCTGTTGACATAAAATTTTCAAAAATGCAAACTAGTCAACAGTGATAGAAAACATCACCAGTCACCTGGGCATGGGGGGCAGAGAGGGGAGGCGGGGGGCCACAAAAGGTCATGAGGAATCTTCTGGGATGACGGACGTATGCTCATTTCTTACATGGTGATGGCTTCATAACGATAGACATGCATAAAAACTCATCAAATTATACACTTCAAATACGTGTAGTTTATCATACCACAAAGCCGTGAAAAAAGAAAACGTAGGACTATTTTAAAAAGATAAATGCGTGGGAAATGCCTGTATTTGACTCAAACACAAGCCTGAATATTGAATGTTTACATTCAATCAGTCATCCTTTTGGCAAAATAGCCCAGTTTAACTTATTTCCTCGCCATAACAAAATATCACAGGCTGGGCAGTTGAAACAACAGAAATTTATTTCTCCCCATTCTGGAGGCTGGAAGCCCCAAATCAAGGTGCTGGCTGAGCCCGTTCTCCTCCCAAGGTGTTGATGGTGCCTGCTCACTGTGTCCTCGCATGGAGGGGAGAGAGCCCGCTCAGTCTATTGGATTAGGGCCTCACCCTTATGACCTCATTTAACCTTACTTACCTCCTGGAAACCCTACCACCAGACACAGTCGCACTGCAGTGGGTTGGGGCTTCAAAGTATGAATTTGGTGTGTGTGTGTGGGGGGGGGGCGGCTTCTTTACCACAGCCTGTCTGACATGAAGTTTCTGGCTTCTTAACTTTCTTGCTAGTATTTCTAAAATGTAAAGGAACCATAGCCCTCTCCCCTATTCATAAACTCAATTCTGCCAGATGACCTTTTTAAAATTATTATTAGAAGAGCTTTTGTCACTAGATTGCTGGAGGACTAATTCACCTGTCCAAATCTGGACCATCTCCACCCTTCCAGCAGATCTGAAAGGAAGAACAGCACACATATCCTTTGGTTGGATGCAAAGCAAATAGATTATCCTAGCTATAATTTCTGGAAGCATATCAGACTCCTTTTAGCACAGAGGAATGCTCTTTCCAGAAGGACCACGTCAGCCTTACGGTGTCTGAGTGGCTCGCAGCGGGGCCACTGTCTCAGCCCTGGCCAGTTCTCAGCTCCTTTTGGATAACGCACGGTAGGATAAGAAGCAGTAACATGACCTGAGCCTCGGGGCATCACCCACCAAAAGGATGACACAACAGCGGCAGAGGACTGGGCGCTTTCACGCATTAGGCATGGGAGTCCTGCCTGACGTTCGATTAGCTGCATCGCCTAAGTTCTGGGGCCAAGAACAGCAGAACACAGCCAGAAACAAATGGCCCTGGGATTGCCACTCTCCTGCAGAGGAGCAAGATCTACTTACAACCGAAAAGAGTCAATAATTGCCAGCCAGGTCCTTTCAATTTGGTCTCTTCTCAGAAGGCACCCAGGCCCATGTCCTTCCAGTATGACCCTAACACCCCAGTTATCTGACACCTTCTACCCTCAAGGTCATCACCCTGGACGGCAGCCCAAGTTGCTGGAAAATGACTAAAATACTTGCCCTAAACTGAGACGCCAGCTCTCTTCCAGATGGGGCCCTAAAAGTGAGACGACAAGATGAAACCAGCATCACGAGGTGGAGGGGGGCTCAGGGCCCTACTCCAGTCACTCGCTGGGCAGAGCCGGGTCCAGGGGGCACTGGGGTGGTGATTCCAAAAGCATCTCAGCAGAGGGAGGAAGAGGTTGGGGAGGAGGACCGCCAGGGCCCCCACAGGGAGACACAAAGGGAAGCCCAACCTGGAGGGCTGAACTCCCCTAAGGGAACACTCCTCACCAGCCCCACAAGGAAGCTGGTGCAGAGCTGGCCAGGTGCAGGCAGGGGGGCACGAGGCATCAGGACCACGATCTCAATGTGTCTCCAGTGTGATGGTCTTGGGAGGTGGGGCCTTGGGGAGGTGATCAGGTCGTGAGGATGGAGCTCTGGAGAATGGGATTGGTGTCCTTGTAAAAGGGACCCCCCAGAGCTCCCTGCCCCCTCCACCATGGAGGACTCAAAGGAAGACAAGCAACTGTGACCCAGGAAGAGGGCCCTCCCTAGACACCGAATCGGCTGGTACCTTGATCCTGACTTCCAGCCTCCAGAACTGAGAAACAAAAGTCTGCTGGTAAGCCCCCAAGTCTGTGGTATAAAAGCAGTCTGGGTGGACCAGGACAGCCGGGAGGCTGCCCTGGGTGACTCGGAAATTCTGGCACACATGGTACAACCATACACATGAGAACTGAAGTTCTTCATGGCGCTCCAGGGCAATAAAAAAGAGATTAAATAACTAACACTCTACTCTTTCATGAGGCACATGATGACAAGCCGACTGGGCTTCCATTAAAAATTAGATTTTTGGGGAGTTCCCGTTGTGGCACAGTGGTTAACGAATCCGACTAGGAACCATGAGGTTGTGGGTTCGATCCCTGGCCTTGCTCAGTGGATTAACGATCCAGCGTTGCCGTGAGCTGTGGTGTAGGTCGCAGACGTGGCTCGGATCCCGCGTTGCTGTGGCTGTGGCGTAGGCTGGCAGCTACAGCTCTGATTAGACCCCTAGCCTGGGAACCTCCACATACAGCGGGTGTGGCCCTAGGAAAGGCAAAAAAAAAAAAAAAAAAAAAAAAATTAGGTTTTTGGGGGAGTTCCCATCATGGCGCAGCAGAAACGAATCCAACTAGGAATCACGAGGTTGAGGGTTTGATCCCTGGCCTCGCTCAGTGGGTTAAGGATCTGGTGTTGCTGCAAGCTATGGTGTAGGTCACAGACTTGGCTCGGATCTGGTGTTGCTGTGGCATAGGCTGGCAGCTGGAGCCCTGATTTGACCTCTAGCCTGGGAACCGCCATATGCTGCTGGTGAGGCCCTTAAAAGAAAAAACGTTTTGTTTTTTTTTTAAAAAAAGTTGATGTATGAAGAGACAATCTGTATCTCACTGTCAGACCCTGTTATGGGATAAAGTGAGTCCCCAGATTCCTATGTTGAAACCCTGACCCCAGAAGCTCAGAATGCAGTTATATCTGGAGACAGGGCCCTTAGAGAGGTAACAAGGTACAATGAGCCCACATGGGCGGTGTTCAACACTTCTGGTGTCCTTATAGGATGAGGCGGTCAGACACTGACAGAGAAGAGGACACAGGGAGAAGCAGTCGTCCCCAAGCCAAGGAGAAATGCCTCACAAGAAACTGAACCTGCCAACACCTTGATCCTAGATGCCCAGCCTCCAGATGGTGAGGAAATCCAGCTCTGTGCTGTCAGTACAGTCTGCGGTACTTAGTTACGACAGCCCTGGCAGAATAACGCAAACCCCAAACCAAAGAGGCTTCCATGGGAACTGATGCTATTTAAAAGAGAAGCAGTTAGCAGGGCATGGGTAAATGTCAGGGTCTAAGGGAGACTCATCACGTGTTCAGGTGCAAAGAGCCAGAACCATCCACCTGGTCCCCGAGCTCTGGTCACCATCTTCCCATCATGCCACAGCAAGGAGGCTCTGCTTTAAAAAGGAGATGCTTGGAGTTCCCGTCATAGCGCAGTGGTTAACGAATCTGACCAGGAACCACGACGTTGCGGGTTCGATCCCTGGCCTTGCTCAGTGGGTTGAGGATCCGGTGTTGCCATGAGCTGAGGTGTAGGTTGCAGACACGGCTCGGATCCCGTGTTGCTGTGGCTCTAGCGTAGGCCGGTGGCTATGGCTCTGATTCGACCCCTAGTCTGGGAATCTCTATATGCCTCGGAAGCGGCCCTAGAAAAGGCAAAAAGACCAAAATAAATAAATAAATAAAATAAAATAAAATAAAATAAAATAAAATAAAAAAGTAAATAAAAAGGAGATGCTTGTTGTTAAGCAATAAGATTTTAGAAACTAAAACACGTAACAACCCCAAGACCTATTTCTGTTGCTATGCATGTTACCTGCTTTCTGGCCATTTTGTGAAACAGTAAAACAGTAGGATATTGAATAAAAGCAGAAAAAAAAAAAAAGTGGTTCATTTAGGACCATTATGACACTTTAAAAAAAAAAAAAAAAAAAAAGCTTTAGGAGTTCCCGTTGTGGCGCAGTGGTTCACGAATCCGACTAGGAACCATGAGGTTGTGGGTTCAGTCCCTGCCCTTGCTCAGTGAGTTAACGATTCGGTGTTGCCGTGAGCCGTGGTGTAGGTTGCAGACGCGGCTCGGATCCCGCATTGCTGTGGCTCTGGCTTAGGCCGGTGGCTACAGCTCCGACTGGACCCCTAGCCTGGGAACCTCCATATGCCGTGGGAGCAGCCCAGAGAAATAGCAAAAAGACAAAAAAAAAAAAAAAAAAGAAAGAAAAAACACACAAAAAAGCTTTAGTGCTAAGGTTTTTTGTCTTTTTAGGGCCCCACCCACAGCACATGGAGGTTCCCAGGCTAGGAGTTGAGTCAGAGCTAAAGCTGCCAGCCTACACCACAGCCACAGTAATGGAAGTCTGAGTCGCATCTGTGATCTACACAGCTCACAGCAATGCCAGATCCTTAACCCACTGAGCGAGGCCAAGGATTGAACCCGCATCCCCATGGATACTAGTCGGGTTCGGTAAACAATGAGCCATGATGGGAACCCCTAGTGCTAAGGTTTTTTATTTTTATTTGTTTGCTTTTTAGGGCCGCACCTGCTGCATATGGAAATTACCAGGTTAGGGGTCTAATCGGAGCTGCAGCTGCCAGCCTACACCACAGCCACACCAGATCCAAGCCACATCTGGGACCTACACCACAGCCCATAGCAATGCTGGATTCTTTAACCCACTGGGTGAGGCCAAGGATCAAATCCACACCCTTGCGGAGACAACGTCAGGCCCTGAACCCCCCCAGCCACAACGGGAACTCTAAGAAAATTCTTCATCACATCAACTCTGATCAGGCATACTTGAATGCAGAAGCTGAGGGTCCCCCAGAAGCCTGCTGACAGAGGCCTGCCCTCTCCAGCATCCTCTCAAACTCTCTGCGTCCAGTAAGTGATCTGGGTGCTGAGGCTGCTCACTTCTGCTCCAAGGGTGCCAAGGTGAGGCTCACTCCCCACGCATCAGCCAGAGGGAGTCCTCTGCCAAGAAAGGCAGCCGAGGGTCACCTTGCTCAAAGCCTGTCTGGAAAGGCAGTGGCTTCCCTCCATCACGTTCAAAAGCCATGATCTGCCCAGGCTACCTCTCCTCTCTCACCCCCGTCACCTCTCCAGCCACGCCCATCCGGCTGTTCTTGGACACAGGCCTGCACCCCAGATGGCCTCCCTGCCAGCCAGCTCGCTGCACCTGGGCCTCTGCGCAAATCTCAAATGTCACTTTATCAGAGAGCCATCTCTGTTTGAGCTAGCATCCCATCCGCCTTCCCTGCTACCAACTCTCCTGGTGAATTTCTCCTCCTAGCATTCAGCGCCTGACATCACATTTATTTGCTGTCTGTCTGCCACTCATGCCCTACGAATCATGTGTTCAATGCTGGGTCCCCAGCACCGACATGTTCAGTCTACCTTGGTTCGACCACTGTCTCCGACTGTCAGGGCTTCTGTAACAAAGCACCATCTACCCGGGGGGGCTCATAGCAACAGCAACGGAGGCCAGGAATCAGCAGGGCTGGTTCCCCCTGAGGCTGGGAAGGAGAAGAGGCTCCAGGCTGCTCTCCTGGCAGTTTTCCGGCCCTCTCGGTGTTCCTCGGCTTTTAACTGCATCCGCCTCCAGTCTCTGCCCTCCATCTTCATGTGGCATCTTCCCTCTCTGCCTGTCTGTGTCCATGTCCAAATTTCCCCTTTTTATAAGGACATGCTCATCCTGGATCATGACCTCATTTTACCTTGATTGGCTCTGGAAAGATCAGATCTATAAATAAGGTCATACGCTGAGATCCTGGGGGTTAGGCCACAACGTTTCTGGAGGACACAATTCGATCCATAACAATCGCTTGGCAGCCATATGACATCGGCAAGCCAGTTACCTTCCCCAGATGAATGGGGCTAATACCTGGGTCTCCCTCGTTTGGCTCATGAAGAAAGCAAAGAGGTGCACCCTTGTTCCTCTACAGGAACCACAGAGGTGCTGACAGGGAGACGGCTGGGGGCCCTGCGCCAGAGCACAGGGTTGGAGGCCGGCAGACAGGGTCTGTGTCCTCCCTCTGCTACTTGCGGGCGATGACTTCACCAGAGTCCAACCTCAAGTGTGAACGAGGAGGCATGCCCAACCTTGGCACGCAGCCCTCGCTCTCTGGGTGTCAGCTGCGGTCCGCTGGGCCCAGGGAGGGATGGGCGGCATCACCCTCATCCCGCCCACATGGTGCAAATTCATCAAGCGGGCTGCATGCCCTCACAACCTAATCACGGCCGCAGAGAACAGGAAGCTCAAGCCAAGAGGACACAGGTGTGGGGGGCATGGACTTGGCTAACAACTTTAACAAAAAGTAGTCTTCTAATTATACTTTATTTTTTTCCTTTTACAGTCACACCTGTGGCATACAGAAGTTCCCAGGCCAGGGGTGGGATTGGAACTGCAGCTGCCAGCCCACCCCACAGCCACAAGGGATCTGAGCAGCACCTGTGATGTACACTGAAGCTTGCAGCAATGCCAGACCTGTAACCCACGGAGTGAGGCCAGGGATCAAACCCGTATCCTCATGGACACTCTGCCGGGTTCTTAACCCGCTGAGCCACAACGGGAACTCCAATAGTCTTTTCAAACACTTATCCAATACGACTCATAACGCACCACCCATGGACATCACACTGGGACCTCTACCAGATGCTCAAACTAACGCGTCCCAAAGGGGACCCTGGTCTCCCTGCTCAGCCCTCGACCCGGCTCCTCCCCCTTCTGATCGCATCCTTCAGCTCCTCAATCCAGAAACCTGGGGGAACACCTGTGAGTCATACTTGCCGCCTCTTTTTCTCTTACATCCCACATCTGATCCAGAGGCAACACCTTCGAAACACATTCAGAATCCAAGCACCACTGCACGGGCCTGCTTCTGTTATAGCAACGGCTCCTAAATGGTCTCCCTGTGTCTGCCTTGCCAAACCCCACCCTGGCAGGGCACCTGGAAATGGGTCTGGCACCTGAAAGGGAAGCCAGGCCATGCCACTCTGCTGGACGGCTCCCCCCAGCTCAAGGGGCCACTGCCAGACTCTCCTGCGGAAGGACCTATAAGATCAGACGCCCCCCCCAGCCCTTTCCTCTGCGGCCTCGTTTCCCCTCACCGGCTTTGTAAAACCCTCCCTGGCCTCAGACACACCAGAGCCTCTGCACTTGGTCAAATGGCACCATCTCAGCAAGGTCTTCCTAGACGACCCCATTTAATGTCACACTGTCCCCTCCCTCCCTTACTGTTGCCACAACACTCATTACCACCTAACAGCCCATATACTCCGCTTATCATCCAGCTTCCCCGCCCCCAGCAGAATGAGGGCGGGGTCTTGTCTGTTTTGCTCTCTGCCGCCCCTGGCCCCTACTGACACATTTTGAAGGCCACTCAGGTGGCTAGCGAATGAATGAATGGATGAACGGCCACCACTTTCAAAATTCAACTGTACTCAATAACCTGCCCTTCAGAAGTCAGGTTACAACGATAAAACATTTTTGGAAGTTTTTCAGGTATACTGAAACAAAGCCTTCTATTTAACCTCATTGCTTAAGAACTGTACTTTCTAAGCCTATTAATTTGGCCTCCCTCAAAATGTATACATTCCTAAGTAAATGGAAAGACCTCCTGTGTTTACAGATTAGAAAACGATATTCGTTTGGTTTTTTTCTTTCTGTGCCCAAGGCATGCAGAAGTTCCTGGGGCAGGAACTGAACCTCTGCCACAACAGTGACCCCAGCCGCTGCAGTGACAACGCTGAATCCTTAAAGCCACTGTGCCATCAGAGAACTCTTCAGAAGACAATATTGCTAACATGGCACTACTCCCCAAAGCCATCTACAGAGTCAATGCAAGCTCTCTCAAAATCCCAATTGGCTTTTTTTGCAGAAATTGACAAGCTGATCCTAAAAGCCACATGGAATATCAAAGAATCCCGAATAGCTAGAACAATTTTAAAAAAGAACAACAAAGTTGGAAGACTCTTACTTCCCATTTCAAAACTTATTAGAGGAGTTCCCTTGTGGCTCAGTGGGTTAAAGATCCATTATTGTCATTGCTATAGCTCTGTTACAAAGGTGCTGAGGGCCCAATCCCTGGTCAGGGAATTTCTGCATGCTGCAAGTGAAGCCAAAAAATTAAAAAAAAAAAAAAAAAAAAAAAGCTTATTAGTCAAAATGCGGTATTGGCCTAAGGGTAAATATACAAATCAATGGAAAAAATGAAAGCCCAGATACAAACCCCTCTCTTTATGGCTAATTGATTTCCAACAAGGGTTCCAACACCTTTAAAAAAGAACAGTCTCTGGAGTTCCCACTGTGGTACTGTGGATTAAGAATCCGCAGCAGCTTAGGTCACTCCCTGGAGATGCAGGTTCACTCCCTGGCCTGGTGCAGTGGGTTGAGGATCAGGTGTTGTCACAGCTGTGGCTCAGATTTGATCCCTGGCCTAGAAACATCCATATGCCCTGGGTGTGGCCATTAAAAAAAGATAAACAGCGTAGTTTAAATACGGACCTAATACTTGAATAGAAATTTCTCCAGCCGATGGCCATACCACCTTGAATGCGCCCAGTCTCTTCTGAATAGAAATTTCTCCAAGGAAGGTATACAAACGGCCAACAAGCAAATGAAAAGATATTCAAAAAAAAAAAAAGGAAAACCATGACAATAAGTGTTACTGAGGATGAGAAGAAAATGGAACCCTCATACACTGCAGGGAGGCACATCAAGTGGGGCAGCCACCGAGGAAAACAGCTTGGTGGGTCCCCAACAAAGTTCAGTATAGATTCACCGCACAACGGAGTAATTCCACTCCTAGGTACATACTTAAAAGAAAGGATGACAGGTGTTCAAACAAAAACTTGTACACATATATCCATACAGCGCTATTCACGACGGCCAAAAGGCAGACACCCCACTGATGACTGGATAAGCACAATGTGATCGAGTCATACGATGGAGCATCATTCAGCTGTAATAAGCAATGAAGTACTGATACACCCACAACATGGATGAACCTTGAAACACGCCAAGTGGAAGAAGCCAGACACAAAAGGCCACATTCCTGGGTGACTTATTTTCTGTGAAATATCCACAGACCCAGAAAGCAGGTTAGTGGTTGCCAGGGGCTGGGTAACGGGAGGAACGGGGAGGGTTTCCTCTGGGGGTGGTGAAAACCATCCCGGACGTAGAGTGGGGATGGTTGCATAACATCGTAGATGTACTAAAAGCCACTTAACCATACACTTTAAACTGGGTGAAGACTAAATTTTATGTTACATGAGTTTTAACTCAACAAAAAACATAATGAACACATGTCCTCCCCGCTAAAAGCATCTTTTTAGATTCCAGAGAGTCGAGGGCTAAAAGAGTGAAACATCTGGAAGAACCCAAACCTGTCCAAATCCCATTCCAGGGCTTCTCCCTTCCCCCTAAAAAAGCAGCCCACCTTCATGCAAGAGAGCGAATGTTCTCTTCAGCTGGAAAGGTTAGCACTCTACAACCAAAGCACTCGCCAGCTCTTATCTGCTGTTTGATGACATGCCTCCATCCCAGCCAGCACCAGCCACGAGGCTCCCGTGCTGTAAATACACCTTGCAGAGACTGGGCAGTTTCCTGGCCACTACCTGTAATAGCTGCCTATCTCCTTGGTGCCATCTGTGGGTGCTGAGAGCTGCTTTCCGGCGGCTGGTGCTAGAAAGCTGCCTGGGCATTGCCCACCCCACCCCTGAGCCCATGGTCAGGCTGCTCGTATTCTCACTCCCCGGTTTCTTGAAGAGGTAAATAGAGGTCTTTCTCTTTAGCGAGGTCTCTTAGAGGCCCCTGGGGGGGTGTGGCCTGGGGAGTGAGGACCTTCCAGACTAGGCTGGGCATCTCCTATGTCCATCTTACATCCTCACAGCAGGTCAGGGTACCCCAGAGGGCTCCAGAGTCAGCTGTCACAGACAGGAGCCCGAGCCAGGCAGCAAGAGAGCCAGGTACAGCCTCTTCGAGGGCCAAATATCTTCCTCCTACAGGGCACAGTGGTCACCCTCCTTCCAGGCAGGATGCGAAAATACAATAGCCTCACCCATAGAACACGAAGTCAGGTCTACATATGACCAGTTTTGATCTTCCTGGACCTGACTCTCTCTCTCTCTCTGTCACACACACACACAATCTCTGGGCAGATTTCCACACTGATTTCATCTTTTTTCTTCTGGGTGTTACTAGTCAGCAGTAAAATGGTAGACCAGAAACAAAAAAGCCGTAAAAATGCTAAGCAGTACACAGAAGACAATTTATCTGTGAATAGCTGGACACTAAAAATCTATCTTGTTTAGGGAGTTCCCGTTGTAGCTCAGTGGGTTAAGAATCGACTAATATGCATGAGGACGCAGGTTCGATCCCCGGCCTCGCTCAGTGGGTTAAGGATCTGGCATTGCTGTGAGCTGTGGTGTAGGTCACCGATGTGGCTTGGATCTGGTATGGCTGTGGTGTAGGCCATAGCTGCAGCTCTGATTCCACTCTGGTTCTGAGAACTTCCATATGCTGCAGGTGTGGCCCTAAGAAAAAAAAAATGAGCCCAAACAGGTCCAAATCCCTTGTTTAGACTTAAATATTGCTGAGAAGATGACTCTTCTGCTGTTCGATCAACTATCTTCCACACCACACGTCTACGCTTAGGAGAAAAGGACTGGAAGGTGGCAAGTACCCCGAAAGATGAACCTTGGGTAACTGGGTGACAGAACCACGGGCCTTTCTTCCTATCTAAGGGCTGTAATCAGCAGGCAGTGTAACATTAAGAGGACAAGTCCTTGAAGGAATGAAAGGGCAGGGGTGTCCCCGCCTCCGTGCCACCCAAACGCTCCCCGCCCCACGTACCTTGTTGAGCTTGCCCAGTGAGGATATGAGATCCGCCCACTCGCTGGAGGACTCAAAATTTCTTAGAGCCTTTTCAATCACGGAAGAGTAACTCCTGTATCTGTAATCATTCAACAGCTCCTGCTCTTCCGGGTCCATCTTACATCCTCGCAGCAGGTCAGGGAGCTGAGAGGGAAGCAAAGAATAAACAAATGAGGCAGCCCTTCGAGGTTGAGGCGCGTTCCCAGCCCAGGGCTCCAGAGAACACGCATCCACAAACACTCCTCTGCACAAACGCACTGGGCGAGCCAACTCAAATATTTAGCAAGGCTTCTGAGCCAGGCACTGTGGCAGATGAAAGATAAATAGTTCCGGCCTTCCTGGACTCAGAGGGAGACAAATGGACGGGGCAGAAAGAAGCAAAATGCTAGGGTCCCACTTAATGGACAAAAGGTATTCTAGGAGCAAAACTCAGAACGTGACTAACTGTCTGTTGTTGCCAACTGCTGATTTTTTCTTTTCTTTTCTTTTTCTTGTCACACCTGCAGCGTGCAGAAGTTCCAGGCCAGGGATAGAACCCGAGCCACACCGTGATAATGCGGGATCCTTAACCGCTAGGCCACCTGGGAACTCCCCAAGAGGTAATTTTGAACGCAGATGGTATCTTTCAACGTAGGGCGTTTACACAACCTAAGGAAAGCGGATCTACAGTCTTAACTGAACATCTGTTTAGCAATCCAACTGTCTCCAGCTACGCTCTGAGAGAGGACTGGAAATATTCTATAAGAAAATTGGGTGGAAAAAAAAGACTGAAAACCTAAGGATGTGGAATTCCCACTGTGGCACAGGGTTAAGGATCCGGCCTCTCTGCAGCAGCTCAGGCTTGGTCCCTGGCCTGGGAACTTCCATATGCCTTGTGTGCAGCAAAAAGAGAAAACAAAACAAAAAATAAGGATGTCAGAGAGAAGGGTCTGACAGCAGTGGTATCAGAAATGAACCATGTGCCTGTGTAGTTATCAAGTGGCAATTAATGCCAGGCCCCTGACAGGTGCTGTCCTGACAGCGCTGTGCCTCCAGGTATAGAATCTGGATGTACGTGTGTCATGCCAGGCCCCAGGCGGTCGTCGTTTTGTTCTTGCCCTTGGACATTCTTTGATGGAGTCTTTTATTTTGTTCTGTGGTTAGATGCATTCATTATATATGAACCACTGCAGTTACTGCAAAGCCTAAGACATCCACTGCCTGATCCCAATGCCAAAGCAACCATTTCCTTTTCCTTTCATCCCCGATGTGACAAAAGGAAACAAGAGATGCTGCAAATTTGCCTTTGGGAAAACATCCATCATTTATGCACTCTAACATAAAGAAATGCATGCCTAAAGTTTTTTTTTTTGTATGCCTTCATTAAAAAAAAAAAAAAAAAGTCTGGACTTTCCTTCATGGAGCAGTGGAAACGAAGCCGACTAGGAACCATGAGGTTGCAGATTTAATCCTGCTCTTGCTAAGTGAGTTAAGGATCTGACATTGCTAGAACTGTTGTAGAGGTCACAGACATGGCTCGGATCCTGAGCTGCTGTAGTGTAGGCTGGTAGCTGCAGCTCCGATTGGACCCCTAGCCTGGGAACCTCCATAGGCCGCAATTGTGGCCCTAAAAAAAAAAAGCAAAAAAAAAAAAAAAAATCTGACGGTCAACCAGTCAATCTATTCAAACAGGTTGTAGCTCTGAAGAGCATGCCACAAGATGAGGAAAGGTCATTTCCTTGACCTGTCACTAAGCTCCATACTCTGATGTTTTCTCAAAAGTGGTGCCTTAGGGCTCCCATTCGTTCCCCCTTTACTCTATGTCTGATTAAGGTCCATTTAAAGTGCTCCCTTGTCCACACTAAGGGAACCCTCATTCTGCACAGAGCAGCACTATAATTCCCGGTCTCCCCTGCAGCTAGGTGACCATGTGACAGCACTGCACAATGACGTGCCAGTGGAAGCTAGTGGTGGGGACTCCTCTGGTCTTTTATCCCTTACTCTTCTCCTTCTTTCTGCCTGGAAGAAAGGTTTGATGTTGGAGCTGAAGCCACATTTTTACAGCCAAGAGGAAAGAGCCACCTTTAGGGCATGACTCTGCACATAAGTGGAAAGAGGGGCTGGAGTCTGGAATGGCTTTTTAAGCCAACTCTGGATGCTCTGCTTTCTAATTTTTTATGTGCATGACTCTAATTTAATTTTTTATGTGCAAGACTCTGCACATAAGTGGAAAGAGGGGCTAGGGTCCAGAATGGCTTTTTCAACCAACTCTGGATGCTCTGCCTCTGGACTTACTGTTTTCTGCACATAAAAGCTAATTTGTTGAAGCTGATGTGCAATCAAGCTTTCTGTTACTCACAACCCAACACAATCCTGATTGATTCATGAGCCGAAGTAATATTCCTCTAGTAGGAAGCTGAATCGAGGGATAGAGCAATGGTAATATGATTAAATCCACGAACTGGAGTTAGTTTGCCAACCAAGTTGCATGCTGCCATCCAATAAAAAGGCAAATATCATAGAAGAAACTCAGCTGAGGGACAACATAATCCTTAAGCCTGATTCTCATTTATTGGCCACGGCAACGTTGCAAGACTTCCACGATGTCGCCAAATTGGCTTTCTGATCACTCTGAGCTCACTCCGGGCTTCTCAAGGCCAACACAAGCTTCAAGTGGCCAACGTCGGTGGGCTCTGCTTCCTCATTCACCTCAAGAGGACCATGCCGCTGACCACTTCCTTCTAGAAACTGCCTGTCAGCCCACACTCCTCTGGCCCACGCGCCTAGGTTGGTTCCTACTGACACCTCTGCTGTGCCTTCTCTGCAGGCTCATCCTTCTCCTTTTTTTTTTTTTTTTTTTTTTTTGTCTTTTTGCCATTTCTTGGGCTGCTCCCGTGGCATATGGAGGTTCGCAGGCTAGGGGTCGAATCAGAGCTGTAGCCACCAGCCTATACCAGAGCCTCAGCAACTCGGGATCCGAGCCGTGTCTGTGACCTACACCACAGCTCACGGCAACGCCGGATCCTTAACCCACTGAGCAAGGTGAGGGATCGAACCCTCAACCTCATGGTCCCTAGGTGGATTTGTTAATCACTGCACCACGACGGGACCTCCTCATCCTTGTGTTCATGATTTCCAAATGCTGGTCATTCATCCTGGCACCAAGCTTGGGCTCACTCTCCATCTCCCTCTTCCTCTCCCTCCTCCCCCTCAGTGATGTGTCTCCCATTCCTGCAACTTATAAATACCATCTTCACGCTGATGACCACAGATTTACTACCGCCCCAACCTCCCCCTCCAAGGCCCAAACTCATGCATGCATCTCCTTGACTTCACTACCTGGATCAGGCCCAAGTACCTCAAACTGGGGGCATCCCAAGCGAGACTCTCGAGTGTCCAGAAACAAAATGTGGCCCAGCCTATGATGGTGCTACCAACAACAACAAGGAACAAAGTCCTGAATGTGCTACAATTTGAATGAAGCTGGAAAACACAAGCTTAGTGGGAGAAGCTCATCACAACGGGGCATACGTTGTATAACACCATTTATATTAAATGTGCAGAACAGGCCCGTCTGAAGAGGTGGCAGGCATATTCGTGAGTGCCTAGGCTGGGGAGCGGGAACACACAGTAACTGCAAATGGACACAAGGGATCTTTGGGGCAGGGGGGCAGTCATGGGAAGCTGCTAATACTGGATTATGGCGATGGCTACACATCTCTGTATACTTACCAAAACTCACTGAACAGTATACTTGAATAGATTTTATGATCTGTAAGTTATACGTCAATAATACTTAAAAAAAAAAATCCTCTTCTGGAGTTTCCGTTGTGGCACAGTGGTTAACAAATCCGACTAGGAACCATGAGGTTGCGGGTTGGATCCCTGGCCTTGCTCAGTGGGTTAAGGATCCGGCATTGCCGTGAGCCATGTTGTAGGTCACAGATGCAGCTCGGATCCCGAGTTGCTGTGGCTCTGGCATAGGCCAGCGTCTACAGCTCTGATTAGACTCCTAGCCTGGGAACCTCCATATGCTGCAGGAGCGGCCCTAGAAAAGGCAAAAAGACAGGAAAAAAAAAAAAACAAAAAAACAAAAAAACCCTCTTCTGGAGTTCCCTTCATAGCTCAGTGGTTAATGAACCCGACTACCCAACTAGAATCCAAGAGGATTCGGGTTTGATCCCTGGCTTTGCTCAGTGGTTAAGGATCTGGCATTGCCATGAGCATCTGGCATTGCTGTGGCTGTGGTGTAGGCTGGCAGCTACATCTTTGATTGGACCCCTAGCTTGGGAACCTCCATATGCTATGGGCGAAGCCCTAAAAGGCAAAAAAAAAAAAAAAAAAAAAGAAAAAAATCCTCTACTTTTTTTTTTTTGCCTGCACCCATGGCAGGTGGATGTTTCAGGCCAGGGGTCGAACCGGCAGCACAGCAGTGACAACGGTGGGTCCTTAACCAGCTGCGCCACCATGGAACTCAAAAAAACCCACGACCCTTGATTCTCTCTGCTCGACACGCTCCTTCTCTGGTCCTCCTTTCCTCAGAGAGCGGCCCCGCCACCTATGAGACTTTTGCCATCATCCTGGCCTCTTCCTTCCCTTCACCTGCCACACTCGAGTCATGGTGGCCCTTCTGCCAAAATACCTGTGGACTCTGCCCTGTACAAACCACCTTTCTCCTGCAAGCTTGCAGACGCTTCCTAAGGGGTCTCCTTCACTCCTGCCCCTCTCCAATGTACTTTCACACAGCTTTCCGAGTCCCCTTAAAACACTTTTCTACCATGTTTAAACGCTTCCCCTTAAATCTATAGTGAGTCCACACGGCCCCCATCCCCAATCCACTCATGGCCTGCAAGGCTCCACCTGCCTCTCTCCTCAGGGCACTCTGCTTGTCCTAAGACAGGCTCTCGCCACGCTACCACAGAGCCTTTGCATGTGCTGGGCCTTGCTGCAAAAATACACTGTAGTCTGCAATGCACCCACAGAATAAGACTGCCTGCTCACTTGCGGAAAGGCCCATCCCCTTTTCTGAAATAACAGCTTTCATACTTTTGAGAATACTGATTTTGCCAAGTAAAGACAGAATTTAGGACATCCCCACAGTCCGTAATTGTTCTTAATGCCAGGAAATGTACAGTTCTGAAACCCCATGTCTCTGCAATACTCCACACAGTCTGTTCGCTGTAGCAGGAGTCTGGGGAAAGATGCATGAACAAGGCAGGGGTCCAGTCTCACAGCTCAGAGCCTCTAAAAGGGGACATCTCCAAACACAATTCTGATTTAATGTGGCACACACAGTGACGGAGGGCGGGCTGATGTAACAGAGGGATGCTGGCAAGAAGGGCCGAGGAAGCCCAACTGCCAGCAGAGAAGTCCTCAAAGTCCACAGGTGTGGATGCTTCTTAGCAGGAAGAGAGCCTGGTCAGTGATAACATGTGTGTTTAGGAGGTGGGGTGGCGAAGGGACACCACTGCTCATAGCAAGGAAAGTGTCAGCCAGGTAAGAGCAGGTAATGAGCAGTTCAGGTTACTATGGGATGGAAGAAGACAATACTATTCCCTATTACAGCACAGGAGAGAAGTTTGGAAATAGTCATTCAAGCAAGCTCTCTTTTCTCTTTTTTTTGTGTTTTGTCCTTTTAGGGCTGCATCCGCAGCATATGGAGGTTCCCAGGCTAGGGGTCTAATTGGAGCTGTTGCTGCTGGCCTCCGCCAGGGCCACAGCAATGCCAGATCCAAGCCTCATCTGTGACCTACACCACAGCTCATGGCAACGCCAGATCTTTAACCCACTGAGGGAGGCCAGGGATCGAAACCTCAACCTCATGGTTCCTAGTCAGATTCATTTTCACTGCGCCACGATGGGAACTCCTCTTTTCTTTTCTTTACAGGGCCACACCTGCAGCATATGGAAGTTCCCGGGCTAGGGGTCAAATCAGAGCTGCAGCTGCCGGCCTACGCCACAGCCACAGCAACCTTGGATCCAAACTGCATCTGTGACCTACGCTGAAGTCTGTGGCAACCAGGCAAGATATTCTATTTCTAAATACAGGGCACTCGATACTGTGCTACTGAGCAAGTTTTCTGGTAGGCTTGGTGAATCCATCACTTATGCATGTATTTCTCTCATGCAACACACAAGTCCTAAGAGATCGGTGTTATCAACCTCCAAATGAGGGTATTGGGAATCAGAAAACTGCCAGGGGTCACACAGCAAGCAACTGGCAGAAATAGGATTCTGGCTCAGCCAGGTGGCACAACTGAGTAGGTATAGAGCCTCACCTATATTACCCTACAGGTAAATTAATAGTGCAGCCCTTACAGAGCTCTTTTGACAATAATTTTGCAATCTATTCTGGATATCTTTTCTGTGAGAGGTTCAATAGCTCAGTAAAACTGATAAGAATTCTACAGCCTGGTAACAATTAGATACACAGGGGAAGAGTAGTATAAACAAGCCTATCAGAGCATATGTATCCGCCCAAAAAAAGGCAAATGTCAGCAGGAAATGGCTCACCTTATCCATTCTTAATTTCTTAGAAAAACAAATTCGAGTGAAAAGCCAACCAGCTAGATCCAACACAAGTTAATTTAAAAGATGTTTGCGTGAAAGACCATTTCTGAGTTAGATGAAAACACAAAAAACTGTCAAACAGTCACTCTCCACAATTGGGGACACTTATCAATAGATAATGATCCTTAGTCTCCAGCACAGAAAGGCTCATCTGCAATTGGCTTAATCAACTCTAGGGCATATTATTTTGAGTCGGGTCTTTCAGGGTGGTAATTAAATTGTAGTGGAAAAAAATGCAAGACACGAATGGGGGCAAGATTTGGGGGGAGAGGAGCGCCTCCACTGGCTTACCAAAAAAATCCTACAAAGGTTCTCCCACTGTAGGACAGCTGTCCCAGGTTAAGGAAACACCTGCGGGTAACAGCCTTCATAAGCAGCTGCGGTGAGGTGCTCAAGGACCAGCCAGGGCGGCAGCAGCCTGCAATCCTGCCAGACGCAGGGGCCAGGAGGGCAGGCAGAGCGCGCACTGCGGCTCGAATCCCTTCTGGGGACGGTCTGAAAGACTCGGGGTGGGGGGGTGGGAGGTGGTCCCTTAACAGAAAAGCCATTATCTTATAAAGGTCTCGATCCCCAAACCTGCTCCCCAACAGGACTGCGGGCAAACAAAGCCGCAGCTTCAACATCCGCCGCTGAGGTGAGAAGCGGGAAGGCGGTGACCCACCTGACCTCCACCTGCCAGAGGAGAGGCCGCGTCGGCCCGGCCGCTCTTCCTTCGCCTCGGGGAGCCAGGGAACTGGCAGGGGACCCCATTCAGCCTCCCGGGCTGCCCCTTGGGGGTCCTGGGCCGGAGCCCACGCCCACTCGGGGCCTCGTTAGGGCAGCCCCCGCACTGCAGCAGTGTGCGCCGCGGGTCCGGGCAGTGCTCGGGGGGAACCACCACCTGCACGCCAAGACCGCCTCACCGCGCTGCCCGAACCCTGTGCACCCGGGGGAAACGCCCCTGACGCTCGCGGGCCCGCAGGAGGAGACGCCCCGGTTCCCTCGGCTTCGCCTGGCGGCCGAGGGCGCGGGCCCGACTTACCGGGGGTGGCGGCCTTTCTCGGCGGGCTCGCCGAAGGGAGGCGCGGAAGAGCCGACCTGCACACGACTGGTAGAGCCGTGGGCAGCTGCGGCACGGCGAAGAGCCGAGACCGCGGAGGAAGCGCCGCGTCGGAGCCCCAGCCGCCGCGGCTCCAGGACACTGGGCGGGCTGGGAGGCGGATCTTCGGCGCGTGGGGGCGGGGCCATGGGGCGGGCTCTTGGCGCGTGGGGCGTGGCCTATGAGGGCGTGGCCTATGAGGGCTGGGTCGAGAAGCAGACCCTCGGCTCATGGGGGCGGGGCCAAGGGAGGGGGTCCTCTGCAGGCAGGACCGGGCAGACCTGGGAGGCGTGTCCTCGGCGCACGGGGGCGGGGCCAAGGGAGAACCCTCAGTGCGTAGGGCAGAGCCGAGGGCGCATCCTCGACGCTCGGGGCAGGGCCGGGAGGCGGGCCCTTGACTTGGGGGCGGGACCAGAAGACGGTACCGAAGCAAGCGGGGCGGGCCCTGGGGGCGCGTCCTCAGCGCGCGGGGGAGGGTCCTAGGTGCCCACTCCCCAGCGTCAGGCTTCCACCCCACCCTTCCGCCGCTTTCCCTCAGTGGGCGCCGCTCACTGCCTGAACAGCTAGGTCCCGCCCTCGCCACGGGTCTGCTCCTGGGAAGGTCTAACACAGGTGGGCAGGATGGCTCCGCCCCTCACCTGGGCCTTTCTTCACCCCTCCAATCTCATACACCCAAATAGAAAGGGACATCGGTCAGTGAATCGGCCTGCCCAAGGAGAGGTTTGGAGTTACAAAGACAGCCGTTGGACTCAAGAAAGATGGGGCTGGTGGCACTGAGACATGGGGACCACACCCAAACCCTCGGGGAGGTAGCGGAACGAACCCTTCCCTACAAGCTCTGACCACAGCAGGTTTAGGGACCCTGGCTAAGGTGCCTCAGCCGCACGGGCCACACTTTTCTGACCCTCGGCATCAGAGGAAAGAGTTTAGCTATGTGGGCTCTGGCTCAGAAAAGAGACCCGCATCAAGTCTAAATGGGATTTCTATTTTCGGATAAGCTCTAACCTCTTCCTCTCATCCTCAAGAGCCTTTGGATCTGGACAGTCCAGACCGAACCTGGCCTGACTGCTGCAGAGCAAGATGCACCTTGATGACAGGAATCAGACAAAGTTCACCTGATATCCTGCTTGCACCTGCTGGGGCTCTCAGCCAACCAAAGCAGTGCCATCTGTTGGTTGAGGTTGTGATTTCTCCAAGCGGCCTCTTAACAGTTTAACCCCTCACCATTCCTTAGGAATTTTCAGATCTAGTCTGGGGTTCGTGAATGCTAGGCCATCCATGAAAGAGTTGAGGGTGGTGAGCATAGGGTGTCCACAAACATGTTGAAATTGTGTAGAATATTTAGTGTAAGTGTATATTTTCTGGAGAAAGAGTATATAGTTTGTATCAAATCCCCAAGAGGATCTATTGCTTCCCCCAAAACACCAAGAATATTCGAATAGTTTGGGATGTTGAACCTCTGGCCCAACCAGGCTGCTGCTACTGCTGCTTTTATTTATTTATGGCTGCACTGGTGATGTATGCAAGTTCTGGGGCCAAGAATTGAATCTGAGCCACAGCTGTGAACTATAGAAATGCCAGATCCTTAACCTGATTTCAGAGAGAGCAGTGAGTGATGCTTTGAAGCAAGATCTTAATTCTCTGCTCAGGAATTGAACCTAGGCAGCCTGGATGAACACCACAAATCCTAGCCACTAGAATCGTCAGAGACTAAAGCAGAATTGCCTTGATTCTTGCCTCCTGTTGAGAGCAAGAATGTTTCGAGGAGGCAAAGACCATAAAAACAGGTATAGAATTTATTGTTAGAAACACAGTACAACATGTGGGAGAGCATGCAGAGAAGTAGTCTATTTACCTAAGGCAGAAGCAAAGCAGTAATACACACTCAAAGGAGGAATGCGGCTGTAGGTGTCCCCCTGAATGAGGAGCACGCCAGGGAGGTGACTTCAGTCATTTATATAGGACAGTTCTTCCAGGTCTTTGTTTTCCTTTAGCCAATTATCTTGTTTTATTTCTCACACCTGACCAGACCCAGGCCCCTCCCGGATATGTGTGAGCCTCTTGTGGCCAAGACGGATTCCAGAGCAAAGGGTGATGGGACAGTTATCAGGACATATTGTGGCCTAGCACCCCCCCCCCCTTTTTGGCCCCAGGAGTCTTTTGGTGCATGTGTAGTTGGGTCTCCTTGACCCCCGGAGTGATGGATGTGGTCGTCTTATCTTTTTACTCCAGCAGAGCTTAGCTCCTGCCATTAACTTTCCCCTTGATGTGTCAAAGAGAAGTAAGGCCCGGTTTCCTCAGCCCAACACGTCCCAGCTGTTAAGACTTAGTCCAGGGGTCATCTACCTCCTACCTCAAACCCACTGTGTCACAGTGGGAACTCCGCAGCCGGGCTTGTGATTCTGATTCCGTCTCCATCCATTTGGCATGTGACGAGTGTCCCAGATGCCCTCTAATGGTCAATTTTTAGGGATGGTCTTAAAGTAGAAACAGAGGAAAACTGTTTGAAGGACTGAGAATTTGGCAGGAAAAAGAATTTCATGAAAGTTGATTTCCTAATGAAGATGTGATAAGCTCCATTTTTACAAAAACAAAGTTGACAAACAGGTGTTTCTTTTCTTCCTTTTTTTTTTTAGGTTCCTCAAATCCCACCACTGCATTGAACTAATAGAGATTAAAAAACCTACTTAGGAGCTCCCCCTGTGGTGCAGTGGGTTAAAGGACCTGGCCTTGCCACAGCTGCAGCTTGGGTTAGATCCCTGGCCGAGGAACTGCCATATATTGTCAGTGAGGCAAAAAAAAAAAAAAAAAAAAAAAAAAATTCTTGTACTGACCATGAAGAGAGAAGGAGTCTGTGCCAAAGTCACCATGTACAACTGTGTTGTAATGCATCTATATAAAATAATATATGTAATGTGCCTTGTGGTTGGGTTCCTTAGTGGTAAAGAACACCAGGTGTGTGGGAGGTTAATTGAAATGAACTTTGACAAATAAAGGTACTGTAAACCCTTTAAAGAACAACTCCGTTTATAATTAGGGTTGACAGTAAATGTACAACACTAAGATCTGAAAGTTTTTTCTTACGAGAAATCTGTTTACCTTGGCCAAGTTTTCTAGTCACCCTTGATCTCCCGAGCTGTGTTTAAGACATGTAAATCGGGTAGGTTCCTTGCGAAATAATACTCAAACTAATTAGGGCACTTCAGATGTAATTTAAATCAGAACGTTACCCCTTTGAGCAATAAAGAAGGCATTATAAATCAGAGGAAATGGGGGAGTTCCCACCGTGGCGCAGCAGCAACGAATCGACTAGGAACCATGAGGGCAGGCTGGATCCCTGGCCTTGCTCAGTGGGTTAAGGATCCCACATTCCCGTGAGCTGTGGTGTAGGTCACAGACGAGGCTCAGATCCTGAATTGCTGTGGCCCTGGCGTAGGCTGGTGGCTAAAGTTCCGATTGGACCCTAGCTTGGAAACCTCCATATGAATGGTCCACCTACTGGGGAGATTGGTAGGTAAGTGCATGTTGAATTTCTGTGTGCCAGCAATGGTGACCCTCTAAGCTCATCTCTTCTCCATCCTTGTGGTTAGAAGTCTTTTGTTGTCTTGTATTTGACGCTGTGCCCACTTTGTGGTTGACTTGCCGTAACAAGTAAACCTCTGTCAGCAGAGTCATTATCACCTGTTTCATCTCCACACCGTGTCACTGTTCAGGCTCTTGGGCTATCCCAATCCTATTGCAGGTCAGTAGGGGAGGGAGAAGTCTTAGGGCTGGGTCTAAAGCCAATGCTGTGTGTGGGCTTCCCATAGGTGTCAGCCTAGAAAAGTGTATCACAGAGAAGCTGATGTGGACAGGATCACTGGCCCCATCTGGTGCCTAAAAAAACACATTATAGGAGATAATCCATGTAAAATATACCACTTTAAAACCATACTACCTTTATTCACTTTCTGGAATAATTTACATAGAGATCTCTGGTTTGGAGATCAAATAACCATATAGCTTACAAATCTCTTAGATTCACTAAAGCGTCTCCCTTAATTTTTACACCAGGAGAGTCGCTTGTGGTCTGCAGACTCATAGTAGTGAAGCTGGACGTTCCAAGAGCTGGGCACCAAGAATTTTGCAGTCAAACAGTCCTGGATACAACCCTGACTCTTGGCTCTTAGCTGTGTGATCTTGGGCAAGTTAATCAGCCTCTCCAAGCTTTTATTTTCCTCACGTGAAAAATGAATTTTGGGAGTTCCTGCTGTGGCTCAGTGGTAATGAATTAGACTAGTATCCATGAGGACGTGGCTTCGATCCCTGGCCTTGCTCATTGGGTTAAGGATCCAGCATTGCCTTGAGCTGTGGTGTAGGCCATCAGCTGTAGCTCCCATTCGACCCCTAGCCTGGAACTTCTGTATGCTGCATGTGCAGCTCTAAAAAACAGAAAGAAAGAAAAATGACTTTAATACCTGTCTCAGGAGTTTCCTGGTGGCTCAGTGGCATTGTCACTACTGTAGCACAGGTTTGATCCCTGTCCTGGGCAACTCTGCATGGCAAAAAAACAAAAAACAAAAAATCTGTCTTAAAGGACTGATGTGAGACTTATGTTAAATAATATTGGGAAACGATTAAGCATGATAATATAGCCTGAAATGCCATGGGTTCTCAATTCATGATTTCTTTTTTCTCCTGATTCCAAGACTGTTTTGTTTTTTTTCCCCTTTAGAGCATACTATGGAACATTTTTATGCACTTCTATTAGATTCTTTTTGGTTGCAAAATACGACAAGCCACTTCCAACTAGCTTAAGGAAAAGGGACACAGGAATATCTTGTAACATCTCTTAGATCCTGGGATCTCAGGGATGCTCTGAGGCTGGGGAATGGATACCACCCTGGGAAGGGGTGGTCTCCCTTTGGGTTGTTCTCTAGCTGCCTCTCTTGAGAGTGAGTCAGTTGCTTCCCTCTCTGGCTGTGCCTGGTTCCCTCTGCTGCTTGGGCTGCATGGAGTGAGATGTGGCTGCTCACAGTAGCAGCTCTGAGCTTTCCCTGATCCAGCCCAGCTGGTCCTGTCCAGAGGAAGGGTCTACCGCTGGCAGTCAACAGGGGACAATGTCACCTTGGGGCTGCCACAGCTGTAAACATAGGGAATAAGCAGGGCTGGGTGGGGGTAGTAGATAATTCTTGGGAAGAGGTGCCGGCCAGACCACCCAATGGTCTGGCCCCCTATGACCTTTCCACAAAAATGAGAAATGCCCTTCTGATCAACAGGTTTCCATTAAGGGTCTTCTAAATGGACTACATGCTGATCCAAAGGGTGTCAAGGTGGGATATAGCTAGAGACAAAAAAATGAAGGAATGAAAGGGACTGGCCTGTTTTCTCATGCGTTTCCTGTTTATGACTCCACCAGGCAGAACTTGAAATTTCTCCACAGTCTTTGTGCTTCTGCCCATCTTTGGCAAGAGTCTGGAAGAAGTCCAGAGTGTGAAAGGTATTTAGGAAACTTACTGAAAGCCATTAAAATGTTTTTGGAACCAGACAAGTCATTAAAATGTCTTAGGAGCTATGGTCCAAGTCGAATGTAAGAGCATGCTGGCTTTAAGCAGGCAACATGGAGATTGGCTAAAGGAAGTGAAATCATTCTGGGTGGGATTCAGATTTCCCTCTACCCAAAGTGGATGGAAGAGTGACATGAGGGTGTGAGAGCCAAATGGACCCTGGGCCATACTGCCATCGCACGTCAGAGAGTAGAAAAAAATAAATAACTTGCACTCTGTCATAGACCAGAAATACCAGTGTCAGCTGCATTGTCCTGGTCCCCTAAGTTAATGAAACCTTGAGCTTTTCCATACTTTGCTGATCTCCAAAAGGAAAACAGAATTATCCCTTATTTCTGCAATGCCGTTGTCAGGAGATTGAGGTTTATGGTCGCAATCAAGTCACAAGGTTGCTGTTTCCTGCTGTGGACCCATCACAAACTTGGTAAATTTGTGTTTCTTTCCTTTGTATTTTGTGTTTTGTGGATGGTGCACCTGTTGCATTTTTGTTGTTTGACTGGCCATTCCTTCTGAAGTCTTCCTTGCAAACTTTATTTATTTTTTTATCAGTGCACCTGCTACATGGGAAGTTCCCAGGGTAGGGGTGAAATTGGAGCTGCAGCTGTTGGCTTATGCCAGAGCCTGTGGCAACAAGGAATCCTTAACTCAATGAGTGAGGCCCAGGATGGAACCTACATTTTTACCCACACTATTTTGTACAATTCAGATACCATGTTGCTGAGCCACAAGGGGAACTCAAGCAAACTTTCTTTGCAAGTGTATTTCTTCTTTTCCTTAAGATCCTTTTGCATCCAAGCTTTTTGCTTTTGTTTTGTTTGGTTTTGTTTTGGCTATGCCCTTGACATGTGGAATTTCCCAGGCCAGGGATTGAACCTGTGCCACAGTAATGACCTGAGCCACAGCAGTGACAACACCAAATCTGGCACAAGAGAACTTATCCAAGTCTTTTTTCCTCAGGGGATAACCCGAACCCAGGAGGCTAGTTGCAAAACCAATTCTATTTGAAAGCAGAGAAGTTGCCTCTTGTCAGCAAGACTACAGACAGGGCTCAGGGAGGCATCTGAAAAAGCACCCCCAGCTGTGGCTCAGAAGGATGAAGAATAGGTTAAGGAGAAAACATCTGCATATGTCAGAGCAAAGAGGCGATCTGGACAAGGTTGCTCAGGCAGGAATAAGATGGAAAGAGTGGCAGGGCAACCTCAAAAACCCTCTGGGTAGAACACAATGCAAATTCCAAATGGAAAACCCAGGATGGAAGGGACCATGACCCAAGAAAACAAGGACATTCTTCCCAAGTTCTTCAAGCCATACCACTTCTTAAGGGTGAGATCCACTTTAAATGTACTCAAATACAAGAAAATCAATGGGGGAGTTCTCTTGCGATGCAGCAGGTTAAGGATATGGCATTGTCACTGTAGCAGCCTGTGTCACTGCTGTGGTGTAGACTCCATCCCTGGCCTGGGAAATTTTGCATGCCATGGGCATGGCTGAAAAAAAAAAGGAACAGGATAAATTGTCATCTTTATAGAGTTGACAACTGAGAAAAAGCAAGGGACAGCTGGAACATGGCTGGGACCTGCTTCACAGCCCTGAGACCTCTCACTAGACTAGTGGTTTTCTAAGTGCCATCCTAATACCAGCAGCCCCTGGGAATTTGTTAGAAATGCACGCTCTTGGGCCCCAATTCTGGGCAATGGTTTAACACACCCTCCAGGTGAATGTGATACCTTCTTTCTCTTCTTTTTTTTTTTTTTTTTTTGTTAAGGGCCACACATATAGCATGTGGAAGTTCCCAGGCTAGGGGTCGAATCAGAGCTGCAGCTGAGGCCTACACCACAGCCATGGCAATGCAGAATTCAAGTTGCTTCTGTGATCCACACCACAGCTCATGGCAATGCCTTAACCCACTGAGTGAGGCCAGGGATCGAACCCGCATCCTCATGGATACTAATCAGGTTCTTAGCCTGCTGAGCCACGACATAAACTCCTGATGCCCTCTAATATTTGCAAACCACTGGACTAGGTACATCTCCCTCTCAGGATAGAGTCTGGGCAGAGCAAAATTACTCATCTTGATTCCAGAACAAGACCATCCCGCACAGAGAGATTCTACTTGATGCTCCCCAAGGACGGAAATGAAATCTCACCACAACATCCAAATGCATTCATTCATTCCCCATTTATTAAGCATCAAGTGCCAAAGCAGACGTTCACCAGTTTTGGATGACTTTGTCACGGACCAGCTGGCCCTGAGGCTCGGTGGCATCCGGAGGCAGGAGGGCCAGGTAGACAGGAGTGACAGCCCCCTCCTCCACAGTCTCGAAGCCCTGTCCCCCCGTCATGTCCGTCTTCACCCACCCCGGGCAGCAGGCGTTCAGCAGAATCCTGTCCGCTTTTCTCTTCTCATCCAGACGCTGGGCCAGAATCCTCGATAAGACGGTGACCCCCAGTTTGGACACCCCATAAGCCGAGCTGGGCCAGCCTTCCCTCTCATGCACCTCATTTTTTGCATCCTCCACAAACTTTTTCATGAGGTCCACCAGGTCTTCCTCTGTGAGTGCCTCACACCGGAACTTCTCCTGCAGATCCTCGCTGCAGTTTTCAAGGGCTTTGGAACCCAGCAAACTACTGATATTCACCACTCTGCCTGAAACCAAATGACACAAGTGTGGAAGCAGGTCACAAAGAAACGGTCATGGGTTGATGATTGACAAACATGTGGTTGAGTCATGGGGAAGGTTTAATTCCTGATTTAAAAAATGACTCCAGAAGGCATATTAAAAAAAAAAAAAAAAGGCAAAACAAAACCCAAGGAGTTCCCACTGTGGCTCTGTGGGTTAAGGACTGACGTCTATTAGGATGCAGGTTCCACCCCTGGTCTTGTTCAGTGGGTTAAGGATCCAGTATTGCCATAAGCTGCAGAGTAGGTTGCCAATGCAGCTTGAATCCAGTGTTGCTGTGGCTGTGGTGTATGCTGCAGCTGCAGCTCTGACTTGACCCTGGGAACTTCTATATGCTGTAGAAAAAAAAAAAAAAAAAAACCCTCCAAAAAGTCATTCAAAAATGACTCAAGAGGGCACCAGTGGGTTTTTCGGGGTTTTTTTTTTTGGTTTGTTTTTTTGTTTTTGTCTTTTTAGGGCCGCACCCGCAGCATATGGAGGTTCCCAGGCTAGGGGTCTGATCAGAGCTGTAGCTGCCAAGCCTACGCCAGAGCCACAACAACGCCAGATCCGAGCCGTGTCTGCAAACTACACCACAGCTCACGGCAACACCGGATCCTTAACCCACTGAGCAAGGCCAGGGATCGAACCCGCAACCACATGGTTCTTAGTTGGATTTGTTTCCGCTGTGCCACAGTGGGAACTCCAGCGGTGGGGTTTAACTTTTTGTCTCTTGTTCTCCCCAAAGGACACATTTCCATCATTAACAGGTGCTAAAGGGCAGTGATTCCCCATTAGGTGAGCAGGAGGTAGGTCTCTAGCAGAATCAGCAGGTAGTTTTGTGACACACCCCCTCCCCCGCACATACACTCTAGGTGCTTGTGAACTTGCTTTCCTGGGGAAGGCCCCTTCACCTTTAGATTAAAGCTCCCTATTGGTCGGCACAATTTCCTAGGGTGGTGGGGCCACCTCTGTGTCACTGGGTGCCAAAATTGGGGTCAGGTAATCCCTTGGGATGACCCTGTTCATCCTTAATCATGGATACTGTGACATGTGGAACAGGTTGATTCTCCATCCTAGTTTTCATTCTCATTGTTTGTTTGTTTTTTTGGCCACAGTGTATGGCAGCTTGATGTGGGATCTCAGTTCCAAGACCAGGGATTGAACCCAGGCCACAGAGGTGAAAGTGCTGAGTCCTAACCACTAGACCACCAGGGAGTTCTGCTCATTGCTTTTCTAGCCCATAGTTAACAAAGAAACATAATTAGTTAATGAGTTCATCTTGACTTTAACCATGATTCACAGCCACTAAAGAGGCAGATCTGCCCGTTAAATATGCAGGCCCCAAACTATAAAACAGTTTGAAACATTGGTGGAAATCCAGGAAGTGTGAATTTACACATTTTGTCCAACTCAAAAAGCATCACATGTGGGGGGATTCTTTTCTCACATTTTATCCTGAATCCATATTCTCTGCATCCGATAGGACAACTGGATTTTGTTTGATTTTCTGAGTGGCCTTCCCCACGGGTACACATTTAGGGGGACACACACCTATTGGATACTGTTGTGGGCCCAGCCTCATATGGAGATGCCTCACTTGGTCCTTGCACACAAGCCTTTCATGTAGACCCCAGGTACCCAAGACTCTTCAGTATTTTCTTTCCTTCCTTCTCTCTCTCTCTCTCTCTCTCTCTCTCTCTCTCTGGTAACACATATTTCTTTCCTAACTTTTAACTGAAAATTTTGCAACCTACAGAAATTTGCAAGAATAGTTTAATAAACACCCGTGTCCTTCAGCTGAGTTCTACCAATTGTGGACATCTTGCCACATTTGCTTTCTTTCTCTTAGGGGTAGACAGTATTGTAAATCTTCCCCTTAAACACCGTAGTAGACAGGAGGGAGTTTCCTTCGTGGCTCAGTGCCTAACAAACCCAACTAGGATCCATGAGGATATGGGTTGGAGCCCTGGCCTCGCTCAGTGGGTTAAGGATCTGGCGTTGCCATGAGCTGTGGCGTAGGTCGCAGGTGTAGCTTGGATCCCATGTTGCTGTGGCTGTGGTGTTGGCTAGTAGCTCTAGCTCCGATTCGACCCCTAGCCTGGGAACTTCCATATGTCTTGGGTGTGGCCCTAAAAAGCAAACAAACAAACAAACAAAACACCCAAACAAAAAAACACAACCAAAAACCCCAAAACAAAACACCATAGTATATATAAGTAAGGGCATTCTCTTCCATAACCACAAATGTGACCACACTCAAGACATTTGTCATGGTACAACACTGTTACCTAAGAGTTCCTGCTGTGGCTCAGCAGGAACGAACCTGACTGGTATCCATGAGGATGTGGGTTTGATCCCTGGCTTCACTCAGTGGGTTAAGGATCCAGCGATGCCTCAAGCTGTGGTATAGGCTGCAGAGGAGGCTGGGATCCCAAGTTGCAGTAGCTTTGGAGTAGGCTGGCAGCTGCAGCTCCGATTTGACCCCTAGCCTGGGAACTTTCATATGCTGTGGGCGTGGCCCTAAAAAGCAACAAACAAAAATAAAACAACAACACCCCCCCCAACTATTATCTAGAGTATAGTCCAACAGAGAACAGTCTTGTGGTTGCCAAGGGGGGCAGGGAGGGATGTAGTGGAAGTTTGGGATTAGCAGGTGCAAGCTATTATGTATAGACTGGATAAACAACAAGATCCTACTATATAGTACAGGGGAACTATATTTCATATTCTGGGATAAAACATAATGGAAAAGAGTATGTATATAAAACTGAGTTACTTTGCTGTATATCAAAAATTAACACAACACTGTGAATCAACTATACTTATTTCAATAAACTTTTTAAAAAGTAAAAAAAAAAAAAAGTCCCTATTCCAATGTCCCCAGTTGTCTCAATAATCTTCCTTTATAGGTTTTTTGTTTTCATCCAGGGCCCAATGTGGGATCCTGGATTGCAATTAGTTGTCCTCTGTAGTCTCTTTTAATCGAGAGCAGTTGACAGTGATTTTTTAAAGATTCTGAGTCATTATTTTGTAGTATTGTTCCCAATTTGGATTGGCACGGTTTTTTTTTTTTTTTTTTAATATTAGATTCATGGCAACATTTTGGCCAGGAATCTGCTTCAGCAATTGTTGCCTTCTTCATTACTTTCTAAATAGCTTTGTTCTCAATCACTTGGCTGCTACAAGGAATTAAATTCAAAAGGGAAAGGAAGAAAGAAAACAAAAGCAAAATACAGGAGCTACTCTAGGCCTTCAGTGGAGGTCAAAAAAACCTCCTAAGAGGAGGAGGTGTCCTCTTTGACCTCAGGAACACTCCGGGGGAGAGGCCAAAGAGTGACGCTGCAACAGCTAAGTAGGTCTAATCAGCCCTGAGAAGTGCTGAGCTCACACCATCTCCACCACTCTTTGCTGAGGTCCAGGTGGTCCCCTGGTCCATAACCACTACCACATTCTGGAAAGAATGTGCAGGTGGCGCCCCCTAGTGGCTCAACAGTTGACTAACTTAACTTATTCAGTCTAGGGTTCCAATTAGAGCTACAGCTGTCCACCTACACCACAGCCACAGCAATGCAAGATACAAGCCATGTCTGCGACCTACACCACATCTCACAGCAATGCCAGATCCTTAACCCACTGAGCAAGGCCAGGGAGCAAACCCACAACCACATGGCTCCTAGTTGGATTCGTTTTCACTACATCACAACTGGGAACTCCTTCTTATACACTCAATCTTGAACCAATAAGCAAGTAGGATAACTTTTCAAATTCTTTTTCTTATTTCTTTTTACTGCCACACCTGCAGCATATGGAAGTTCCTGAGTAGGGGTCGAATTGGAGCTGCAGCTGAGGCTTTTACCACAGTCACAGCCACACAGGATCTGAGCCAAATTTGTGACCAATGCCGAAACCTGAGGCAACCCTGGATCCTCAACTCACTGAGCTAAGCCTGGGAACGAACCCACATCCTCACAAACACTATGTTGAGTTCTTAACCCACTGAGCCACAACGGGAACTCCAAATTTATTTTTACTTTTTAATTTTTTAATAATAGTTGATTTATAATGTGCCAATTTCTACTGTACAGCAAAGTACATATATATGTACAGTCATACAAATATATACATTCCTTTTCTTACGTTGTCTTCCACTCATGGTCTATCCCAAGAGACTGGATAAAGATAACTTTCTTTAAAGTGATATTATAAAACTAAATAAAATAAAGAGTGGATTTTAAAATCAGTTTTGGGCAAAAAGACAAAACAAAACAAAACAAAAAACCCGTTTTGTGTGGGGAGAAAGTGACTCCCTACCAAGCAACGGGCAATAATGCTCAGCGTTTTGCCCTCCAGGTAAACATGAGGTTTATTGAAAAGTCATACGTATTCTCACCATGTTGCAAACCAGATTCTCCCTTTGGGAAAGACTGTTACAGAAAACCAGTTATGGACAGTAATTCACTGGCGCTGGGTTGATCCCTGAGTCCCACCCTCCCCAAAGCCTTCTTTAATTTTTCAAAATGGCTTGGTTTCATCATCACTTGAATCCTTCCCTCACTGGAACTAATTATCCTGATTCGATTGAGGGGTGAAGTTAGGAAACTGGATGTGGTTTCCAGTGCCACTGCTACCTGGCTGTGTTCCCTTCTCTGGGCCTCAATTTTCTTCTCTATAAAGTGAAGGTATAGGGGAGTTCCCATCGTGGTGCAGCAGAAACAAATCCGACTAGGAACCATGAAGTTGCGGGTTCGATCCCTGGCCTCTCTCAGTGGGTTAAGGATCCGGCGCTGCCGTGAGCTGTGGTGTAGATCGAAGATGGGGCTTGGATCTGGCATTGCTGTGGCTGTGGCATAGGCCGGTGGCTACAGCTCCGATTAGACCCCTAGCCTGGGAACCTCTATATGCCATGGGTGCGGCCCTAAAAAACAAACAAAAATAATAATAAAGTGAAGGTGTAGCAATGTACGTTTTCTTCAACATCTTGCAGCTTTCAAATTCTAGGATTCTAAAATCCACAGGAAGAAAGCTTCCTGATACTTGGTAAAGGAAGTAAAATAAAAGTAAAATAAAAAAACACATTTATTTATGCTTAGATTTGCATTTAAAAAGTCCATTCCCAGAGTTTCTGTTGTTCCTGACTCAACATAGTGTCCGTGACGTTTCAGGTTCAATCCCTGGCCTTGATCAGCAGGTTAAGTATCCGGTGTTACTGCAGCCTGCAGTGTAGGTTGCAGATGTGGTTCGGATCCAGTGTTGCTGCGGTTTGTGGTGTAGGCTGGCAGCTGCAGCTCCGATTTGACCCCTAGCATGGCAACTTTGGTATGCCTCAGGTGCAGCCATAAAAAGAAAACAAAAACGAACCCCCAAACCTCTATCCCCTTAACCCTGGGCACTCACCAACTCCATTGCCCCTGGTCCCATCTTTGAACCAGTACCTGCAACTGTACCGGTGGATTTGCAATGACCTCATCCCACTAAGAAGCCAGTACAGGGAATTACCAGTAGAGGCTGGGAATGTGCAGATGGGTGGAACTCTCACTGCATCATTTTACTTTATTTTTTTAGGGCCACACCTATGGTACATGGAAGTTTCCAGCCTAGGGGTCAAATCAGAGCTGTAGCTGCCGGCCTGCACCACAGCCACAGCCATTCGGGATGCTAGCCACGTCTGCGACCTATATCACAGCTCAGAGCAACGTCAGGGATTGAACCCACATCCTCATGAATACTAGTCGGGCTCATTACCAGTGAGCCACGAAGGGAACTCCCACTATGCATCTTTTATTTATTTATTTAGTCTTTTTAGGGCTGCACCCACAGCATATAGGGGTAGGGGTCTCATTGGAACTGTAGCCGCTGGCTACCTACACCGCAGCTCGCTACAACGCCAGATCCCCAGCCCACTGAGTGAACCCGCAACCTCATGGTTCCTAGTTGGATTTGTTTCTGGTGTGCCACGATGGGAGCTCCTATGCATCTTTTTTGATTTAAGTATTTTTGCCTTAGAGATCAACTTTATTTAAAATGTTAAGAAAAGCACATTTCTAGTACGAACCACAGAGTTCTTCCGAAGAATCACAGTTGACTTCTTGGGAGAGAAGATCCTCTTGGGAGCAAGCCTTCTCTCCCCGCCTAGAGCACACTTGTACCTTACACTGAGGATTCTTTGTCAGCACAGCAATGGTCTCCCCCAGGGGACTCAGTGCTCCATGGACAGGACTGTCCATGCCCACAATGTCACCACTGCATCCCGGGCACCCGCACAAGGCCTAGGTTTTGGCAGGTGCTCAATAAGTATTTGTGGGAGAAGTAATAAAAGTTATTTATCAAATACTTGAAGGTGTAGGCAAGATATTTCTTAATAAAAAACGATTTCTTTTGGATGTTATGAATCAGCTTTACAAAGATTGGTACAAGATGAAAGGACTTTAGGAAAATTCATAGAAATGCTTGAACAGACCCTTTCCCCAGGGCCCAGGTGAGCTCGGTGAGGAGCTGAGAGGGGCTGAACTGCTCAAAGGTGAAAGGCCTTTTGGGATTGCAACACCTTAACATTTTTTTTTTTTTCTTTTTTACTGCTCACCAGTAGCATATGGAAGTTTCCACGCTAGCGGTTGAATCAGAACCGCAGCTGCTGGCCTACACCACAACCATAACCACAGGGGATCTGAGCTGCATCTGCGACCCATGCTTGGGGCCATGCTGGATCCTTAACCCACTTAGTGAGGTGAGGGATCCAATCCGCATCCTCACATGCACTATGTCAGGTTCTCAACCTGCTGAGCCCCAGGGGAAGTTTCACCTTATCATTATAGAGTTGAGTTCACGACATGGGACCCTAGAGCATCTCCAGGTATCATAGATACCTTTCAATAAAGCTAAACTATTCCAGTGAGGAGCTATGAGATACTCTGACAAAATAGAGCTATCTGCGTTTCCTCCACAGAGAAACAGCAGCCCTGGGTGATTCCCGAGGGACAGCCCTGTGGCTGACTCCTTACTGAGGGGAGGCAACTGGACAGTCCACAAAGCTGGACTTACCATGAGGTTTTATGATCGGCAGTAATTCGATGCAGACATTTCTTGTGCCAAAAAAGTTTGTCTTCAGCGTCATCTCAGCTTGAATGTCAAAGGGCGTTGGATCATCAACTTTCAAAAAGAGGAAACAAAGAGAAAGGTCATGCATCACCCCCCACCGTCGAAATTCATAAGATAAAGTGGATATTACTTCTAACGAAGGCAAAACAAGCTAACTTTAAAGTAATTTCAAGGGTTGGCTTTCTGGTAGTGGCACATCGAAAAGGAATCCGACTAGCAGCCACGAGGATGGGGGTTCACTCCTTGCCCTCGCTTGTGGGTTAAGGATCCAGCGTTGCGGAGAGCTGTGGTGTACATCTCAGATGCGGCTCGGATCCTGTGTTGCTGTGCTCGTGGCGACCGGCAACTGTAGCTCTGACTGGACCTCCCCTAGCCTGGGAACCTCCATATGCCCCGTGTGCGGCCATAAAAAGCAAAAACATTCAAGGGCCTCTTAAAACACAGCCGTCTGGTTCCCGACCCCCGAGTTTAGGACCAAGAAGATCTGGCGTGGGGGTCCAGAAAGCACGTTTCTAACGAGTTCCCAGGTGATGCCACAGCCACTGGTCCGCGAGCCACACTTCGAGAACTCTTGGCTTTGATCACTGCTGCTCAATCTCGAACGGGCAGAGGAGGCACCAGGAGAATTCTGTTAAAATGCAAATTATAATTCAAGTGTAGGGCGAGGCTGGAGATTCTGCGATTTCAGTGAGCGCTCAGGGTCACAGGTGCTGCTGGTCGACCGCCCACACGCTGAGGGGCGAGAGCTTCCAGCTGAGGTCAGCGTTCCCCGGTGGTGGGGGAAGCTGGCTATTTATCCGCTGTCGGCTCCAGGTGGGTGTTGGGTACCTCCTGCCCTCGCGTCTAGAAATCCCGCAGACTGAGTTGCCGGTGGGCCGCACTTGCGAAGCCCCAGGCCAAGCGGATGAAGGTTTAACGCTTCACAATGTTTCATTTTCTTGGGTTCTGCCTCTTAGATTTCCCTTCCGCACTAGGTTTGCATGCGACACTGGCCTGTTCATTTCTATCTGCAGCGCATGGAAGATCAATGACTTTCCTACTGGAGTAGTAACTTCTTTGATTCCCGCCCCCTCCCCCCCGGAAGATGCTACTTAAAACCACGCTTATATGTTTGATAACAAACCTAGGTTCTCTGGGGGGTGGGAACCATGCTCGCTTCCTTTGTGCTAGAGCCTATCAAAGCTCTCGATTAAACAGACTTAAGTCCACTAACTTGCAAGTGCGCGCTAATCGTGTCTCTGAGATTCACTTCCTGTCCGGAGCAGATGCCGCCCGATATCTATGAATGCGCCTTTTCATGGAAAGCGAAAGCCCGGCAAGCTTGGAGCTTGGAGACCCTTCTCTGAGAAAATGTTTCTTGCATTAGAAAACTGATGAGCTTGGCAGGGCGTGGCTCCCTCCCAGGAGACCGATTCTCTTGCAAACCTCAGCAGCTGACGGTCCTGGGAGGGCCCTGGGTTGCTCACTGGCGCGCACAGGCCCGCACAGGCCGGCGGGCGGGCGGGGCGCGCTGTGCCAGGCACCCGGGCGGGTCTTGTGCTAAACGAACAGCTCCAGAGACTCCGTAGAAAACGAAAAACCGCCGCGCGAGGCGAGACCTGAGCGCGTCCCGAGCGGCGGGCGCTGCTTTCCCGATCAATCAAGTGGACGTGTGGGGGGCGCCTGCGGCTCGCTGTCCCGCACCCTGGACGAGCCCGGGGACCTCCCACCCCCTCACCTACTCTTGAAAGCGATGCCCGCGTTGTTGACCAGCACGTTGAGTCCCCCATACTCCTTGCGCAGGAAGTCGCGCAGGGCGCGGATGCTCTGCAGGTCGTCGATGTCCAGCTGGTGGAAACGCGGGCTCAGGCCCTCGGCCTGCAGCTGCTGCACCGCCGCCCGGCCCCGAGCAGCGTCCCGCGAGGTGAGCACCACATCCCCCGAGAACTGCCGGCACAGATCACGCGCGATGGCGAAGCCGATGCCCTTGTTGGCGCCAGTCACCAACGCCACGCGGGTGTAGGACGACATGGCCGGGTGTGGGGCGAGCGGGACCTTTTGGTGGAGAGCTGACTGGGCTGTGGGCCACCGGTTCCGCGCGTTTCGGAGGCTCTGCCAACAGTCAGAGAAGCCAGGAAGAACTGTGTTCTAGGATCCAGTGCTGTGAGTTGCAGAGAATGAGGCTCCGGTCCTCGGTTCCTCCCCTCCTAGGAGGGGCCGCTGTTCCTGAAGGTTTCGTAACGCCCCATTCTCCGGTCCGCCCCCTCCCAGCGCTTCGACCTCCTTTGATCCCGCCTCTAAGCCAAACATTGATCCGCGGGGTGAAGTTGTTCCTGCAAAGCAAAACCGGACGGTGATGGGTCGATAGGGTCTAGAGAGTCACTGCAGTTGGATTGAAGGAACTATTGTAGGAGAACCCAAAAGGAGAAAAACAAATGCTGAGTAATTTTCTTGGGCGTGCGCCCGTGAGCCGCTGCAAAATGAGGGTGTTTGATTTTTCCTTGAATACACTGAAATTATTTCGACACGGTAATTGGATCTCAGGACAGAGATTCCCGTTTCTCGCTTAGGAGATGCGCAAGAGAGGGAATGAGAGAAAAGAGGTCCCGTGAGCAGCTTTGCAGGTGTGGGCAGGTTACCTAGCTCTGTGGGATTCCCAGGGCGCCCCCATGTGGGAGAGAATGTGTATGAAACTCTCACTGTGTGCCAAGCCTCTTAGGAGGCTTTTATTCATTTCACATAACTACTTTGGCTGCGAAGTGTGTGCATTTTAGGTTTATCCAAGGAGGTTACATATGTGTGTGTGTGTGTATAATTTTTTTTCCTTCCGGTGAAATCTCTGTTCTCACGAAGTTCAACTGAATACAAATCGCCAAAGAGTGTCATGGTGTGGACAAGCAATTAGAACACTCCTAGCCACCTTCTTTAGTGTAACCCAGGTGCATTTGATTCGAGTGGGTTTGATTAGTGACTTTTAGATTTATGGAGAGCTGTGATCTCATTGTGACTCAGCTTTCCCCAGGCACATTGGGCTAAGCTGTCACCTTGACTCTACTTTCTCCAAGTCAACATGTGAGGTCAGGAGGTGGGTGCTTTCTGTGGCTCAGTCAGTGTTTTCTTTTTTTTTCCTCTAAAGATTATTTGGAATTCTATTTTATCTTATTTTTTTCTCTTTTGGCCACATCCATGGTATGAAGAAGTTCCCAGGCCAGGGATGGAACCCCTACCACAGCAGCGACCTGAGCTGCTGCAGTGATCCTTACCTTGCTGTGCTGCAAGAGAACTTCAAAACTCAATTTTAAAGATATGGGGCTATTCAGGTTTTCTATTTCTTCTTGAGTGAGCTTGACTCATGTTTTTCAAAAATTCGTATATTTCATCTAAGTTTTGTTGACTTGAACAGTAGCAGCCCATAAACTCGGATATGTTTTCAATTTTAAGCAGTTTAAAATATCTTTTTGATATCTTCCTTGACTGAGGGTATTTAGAAGTATATCTTTTAGTTTCCAACTATTTGGGGATTTTTCCAGATACCTTGCTGTTATTGATTTCTTAATTCTGTTGTTGTAGTCAGAGAACATATTTTATAGCATTTGAGTTCTCTCTTTTTTTTTTAAACAACCACACCCACAGCATATGAAAGCTCCTGGACTAGGCATTGAATCAGAGCTGCAGCTGCTTACCTATGCCACAGCCACAGTATCACTGGATCTGAGCCACATTTGCCACCTACGCTGCAGCTTGTTGAAATCCTGGATCCCTAACCTACTGAGCCAGGCTGGGTGAACCTGCATCCTCATTGAGACTGTCAGGTCCTTCACCAGCTGAGTCACAATAGGAACTCTGACTTGAATTCTTTTAAAAGAGTTTTTAAAGCTGGGAGAGAAAGATGAAAGCATGTTTTTATTTATTAAAAAAAATTTTTTTTTGGTCTTTTTAGGGTTGCACCCGAGGCATATGGAAGTTCCTAGGCTGGGGTCAAGTCAGAGCTGCAGCTGCTGGCCTACACCACAGCCACAGCAATGCAGGATCTGAACTGTATCTTAAACCTACACCACAGCTCATGGCAAAACCAGGTCCTTAACCCACTGAGAAAGGCTAGGGATTGAACCCGCATCCTCATGGATACCAGTTGGCTTTGTTACTGCTGAGCCACGACGGGAACTCCGATGTTTTTATACAATGGTAATAATCTCAGAGAGGTGAGAATAGGTGAAGAGACAAAGGGAATAATTCAGGAACAAAATGTGTGGGAAGGTGAATGCAGATAGGCTCTAGGGCTCAGATGAGGACTTGGCTTACGGAAGCAGGGAAACTCTTGTAACAGGGACGGCAGCCTGTGTGGTCTAGTTGCAGGATATTGTGTGGCTCTCCTCCAGGGCATTGTTTTCTCTTTGAAGGAAGAGCAATTTTGGTCATTAGCAAGAGGGTTCCGTTTGGGAGACTTGAGGAAAGCAAAGCCATCTTGCAGAATGGGAAAGTGAATTTATTAGGGAGCTAGGCAGCACTGACCAGCAGGATTGGTGGCCCATTTGAGACCTGTGGTCATAAATGTCAAGACAGCACCACCAAGCCTCTTGCGATGTCAGGCCCCCCCACCCCTACCCCAAGCATCGTAACTTGCAACTTGCAAAGCGGAGGGCTGGTGTTTTGCCAGGCTCACACCACACAGTGAAAGATGTTTGCAAGGAAAGGATACTGCTTAGGGCTGTGATCTCTAAGGACGGAAGAAAGGACACGAGGAAGTTGGAGATTCATAACAAGGGAAAAGCAGTAGGACTGTTGGAACTGAGGTCTCTTAGGACGGGGCAGCTCTGGAGGGAAGCTTGGAGACTGGGGTCAAGCTGGTGGTGCAGGTCAGTGTGGGATGCTTTGAGGTGGAGGTCTCAGAGGCTGTGCGCATGAACCACATGTAGGGGGCACGGAAATTGTCGTGGTGTGAAGGCGGTCAAGGGACTGAGAAGCCGAGATACTGGGTGGGTCTTGCACACGGCTCCCGGGACTTCCTCAGAGCTGAGGACAGGCATGGAGAGGAGATGCTGAACAGTGTGCTGGCCTCAAGGTGTGCGCCCTCTGCTGTTATTGTCCTGAAATTCTCAATTGCTTTTTCTTTTTTTTCCCAAACAAGGGTTCCCCATCTTCATTTTGCAGGTCCCACAAAGTATGTAGCAGGTCACTGAAGGGTGTATAGCGTGATTTTGAGAAAGTCTGTTGCTCATAGCAGTCGCTCCTAAATTTTTCATGTTAGAATCCCCTGGGAATCCTGAAAACAAAAATGCTGTTGGCTGGCTCTGTCCCCAGATGTTGTGGTTCAATGGTACTGGGGTTTGACCCAAGCATTGGAAGCATTGGGAGGTTTTTGTTTTTGTTAGAAAAAAGTTTGATTGAGGGAGTTCCTGTTGTGGCTCAGTGGTAATGAACCCAACTAGTATCCATGAAGACGCTGGTTCCTTCCCTGGCCTTGCTGAGGGGGTTAAGGATCTGGTGTTGCTGTGAGCTCTGGTGTAGGTTGCTGTGGCTGCAACTCCGATTTGACCCCTAGCCTTGGAACTTCCATATGCCAATGGTGGAAAAAAAAGCAAAAAAAAAAAAAAGTTTTATCGAGATATAATTGATTTACAATTTTATATTAGTTTCAGGTATACAACATAGTGATTCAAAATTTTTACAGATTAAACTCTGCTTATGGTTATTATAAAATGTTGACTATATTAAGCATAGAGTTTTAGAAGCTCTCTGGTCCCCATGTGCAGCTGAGGCTGGAAACCACTGGGTTGGAGGAGGGTTAATTGGTTAAAAGTGATCCAATCTTCAAAAAAAGAGCTGGCGTTTTAGAGAAAAAGAGAGGAGAAAGGGTTTGAAAAGGCACAGGTTATTGTCCCCCTCCACCCCACCCCCCGCCCGATGTGTCCAGTCCTAATCCTCAGAACCTTCAGGTGTCCCTTTGTATGGCAGAAGGGACTTTGAAATGTGATTAAATTGAGGATCCGGAGATGGGAAGGTATCTGTGGGTTATGCAGTCGGGCCCACTTTAATCCCAACTCTCCTTGTTAGAAGCAGGGAGGTCAAAGGCAGAAGAAGATGTAAAACAAAAGCAGAGAGGGAGGGAGATTGAGAGGGATTCGAAGATGCTTACATGGCTGGCATCGAAGGTGGAGGAAGGGGCCAGGACCTCAGGGAAGCAGCCGTCCAGAAGCTGGAAAAAGCAAGGAAATGGGTTCTTCTCTAGAGCTTTCAGAAAGAACACCACTCAGCTGACACCCTGACTTTAGGACTTCCAGCCTCCAGAATCGTAAGTTGATAAATGCATGTTTAAAGAGTGGTTTTTTTTTTTTAATTTAATTTTATTTTTTATTTTTATGGCCACCTTAATGGCAGGTACAGCCACCATTTGGGGGGTTATGACACTGTTCTAAAATTGTGATGGTTGCATAATTCCATGAACTTGTTAAAAACCATTGAATTGTGTGCTTTAAACAGATGCTTATGGAAGTTCCTGGGCCAGGGATTGAACCCGGGCAATGCTGGATCCTTAACCTACTGAGCAAGGCCAGGGATCACACTTGCACCCTCATTGATGCTAGTCAGATTCGTTAACCACTGAGCCACAACGGGCACTCCTATAGCTGGATTCTTAACCCACTGTGCCACAGTAGGAACTCCTTGTGTTGTCTTAAGCCATTGAATTTGTGGTAATTTGTTACAGCGGCCATCAGAGACTAATACAGTTAACCCGGAAGACTCTCCCCTCACCTCCAGGACTGGGTAAAAACACCTTCCGCTTGTATCCACTATGACATCATACAAAGGATTTGAATCACGAATAGAAATTTCAAGAAAATGACTGGTCTGGAAAAAACTTTGATGCGTGTCTGAAGGTTTAGGAGAAATGAATTAGAAAGGAACAGCACCTGAAAACATTCATCTCATGGAAAACATGACCTGGTTTGTGGATGGGAGCAGAACTGAAGAGTAGGCGCTTGCCCCCCACCCGCCTCATCCCAATTCTCCACTCCCTAAACGGCCCTGAGCGCCTAGTGAGAAGTTACGGGTTCTGGGGTATTTTTACAACTGTGGTGCTATTTAAACCAGCTTTGCACTCACTCAGTGAGGCTACTGTTCCTTTATCGTTCCTGAATCATTAGCGTCAGACCAAAGCATTCACCAGCAACATGATGTGTTCAGGGTTCTTGTCCTTCAAAAGGTGTGATGTTATCTGGGGCACTCAGTGTCCATGCTGTTCATTCTGTGAATATCTGAGCACCTGTTAGGTTCCAGGCATGTGAATAGATGGGGGAAACTCCCCCTGGAACTGCTCCCATCTTGGCTCCTTCTGGGCTCCTGAGGCAAGACTCGCAACCTCTTAGTGCCTCAGTTTTCTCATCTGTGAAATGGGAATCATTATAGTGTTTTATTCTTATGATTGTGATAAGGATTAAATGAGTTAATGTTATGAAAGTGCTTAGAGCAGTCCTGGCACATGGGGACATGCTATACATGTCTGCTGTTATATTCTCCAGCGAAAGGAGACAGGATCATCTAAAGCCACACTCGAAGCTTACAGTCATTGCTGAGGTCCTCCTGGATACAGGAGCAGCACTGGGCATGGTCATGCCTTAGCCGACATCTCTTCTTAGAGGCAGGTGACCCTCTGGGCAGAGACGGGGATGGGAAATCCCGTCTCCCGTCCTTCCTTACAGGAAGCACTGTTGACCCCGTGACGCTCAGAACAACTGGGGCTGCTGAAGTCAGGCCCAGGCAGGCATGGTGCCTATTGTCTTTCTGGAAGCAAGATTGAGATCAGGTTCCTGCTTCAAATGAAGGGGTCAAAAGCCAGGTTGGCAACTGCCTTCTTCCTCTTCTCCATTCCCAGTTCTTCAGTCTCTGCCCTTCCTGGGGGTGGACAATACAGTGGTTTAGGTCAGAACGGTGAGGCTGTGTGTGCCAGGCAGGGTCGGGGGAGAAGTCGGAGCCCCGGGCCATCCAGGGTCCCAGCAGGACTTCACCAGGTAGGGCAGCAGGTGTGGGATGTCCATTCTTTATTGTGGTAAGGAACATATAACATAAAAGACACCCTCTTAACTATTTAAGTGTACATTACAGCAGTGGTAACTGTATTACCGGGTAGTGGATTCTAGAAATTTTTCATCTTGCGTAACTGAAACTCTATACCCCTTGACCAACAACTCCCCATTTCCCCCTCTTCCCAGCCCCTGGTAACCCTGTTCTACTTTGCGTTTATGAATTTGACCATTTAGACACCTCAGGAGTGGAATCATATGGTATTTCTTTGTATGACTGGCTTATTTCATTTAACATAATGCCCTCAAGGATCACCCAGGTTGTAGTGGATGATAGTTCCTCCCCCCTTTTATAAGGGCCATACCTGTGGCATATGGAAGTTCCTAGGCGAGGGGTCGAATCAGAGCTGTAGCTGCCAGTCTAAGCCACAGACACAGCAATGCCAGATCCAAGCCATATCTGTGACCTACACCACAGCTCATGGCAATGCCAGATCCTTAACCCCCTGAGTGAGGCCAGGAATTGAACCTGAATCCTCATGGATCCTAGTTGGGTTTATAACCCACTGAGCCACAATGGCAGGAACTGCAGGATTTCCTTTTTCTAAATTTATTTCATTTATTTTATTGCAGTGCAATGACATCAGTGGTATCTCTGCAGCGCTGGGATGCAGGTTCGATCCCCAGCCTGGCATAGTCGTTAAGAAGCTGAGGTGCCGCAGCTGCAGTGTGGGTTGCAACTGTAGTTCCGATTTGATCCCTGACCTGGGAACTCCATATGCCCGGGGAGGCCAAAAATGAAAAAAACAAAACAAAACCAACCCCAAACCTTTATTTTATTAAAGCATAGTTGATTTACAATGTTGTGTTAATTTTTGCCGAACAGCAAAGTGATTCAATTATACATACATACACATTTGTTTTCATGTTCTTTTCCATTATGATTTTTCAAGGATATATAAATCAAGGATATTGACTATAGTTCCCTGTGCTATACAGTAGGACCTTGTTGTTTATCCAGTCTATATTTAATAGTTTGCATCTGCTGATCCCAAACTCCCAATCCTTCCCTCTCCCACAGCAACCCCGGGTCTATTCTCTATGTCTGTGAGTCTGTTCATTTGTGTCATATTTTAGATTCCACATATAAGTGACATCATATGGTGTTTGTCTTTCTCTTTCTGACCTACTTCGATTTATGTGACAGATTTCCTTTCTTAAGGCTAAGTAATATTCCATTGTATGTAGAGCCTAATTTTTCTTTAGTCCTTTACCTGTCAGTGGATACTCAGGTGGCTCGCACGTCTTGGCTCTTGTGAGTAATGCTGCAATGAACACAGATGTGTTCATTATACTTTGTTTTTCAAGCAGAATGATTGCTAGGGAATCTCAGAAATTATCTGGGCCAACTCACATTTGTGGGCCAACAAGTCTTCAAATTACCAGTTTAATTTTCTCTCCACTCCATCTCTGTCCTGACTAGTACCAAAGTCAGAGCCACTGGCAGGTTCATTCATGTCATATTCCTATTTAACCATCCAGGAGGGTCATCACATTTTTCCAGGCTGTACTGAAATATAATGGACATGTAACATAAATTTAAGGTAATCCATCACAGTGATTTGATACACGTATATATCGCAAAATGATTTTAACCCATGCAATTTAGTTAACATCCATCCCTTTACATAGTTACAAAATTTTCCTGTCAGGAGAACTTTTAAGATTTACTTTCCAGAGCTCCTGTTGTGGTTCAGCGGGTTAAGAACCTGATATCATGTCCGTGAGGATGCAGGTTCCATCCCTGGACTCGCTCAGTGGGTAAGGATCTAGCGTTGCCGCAAGCTGCAGCATAGGTCACAGCTGTGGCTCAGATCTGCTGTGGCTGTGGCATAGGCCAGCAGCTGCAGCTCCAATTTGACCCCTAGCCTGGAACTTCCATATGCTGCAGGTAGGACTGTAAAAAGAAAAAAAAAAAAAGAAAGATTTACTTTCCTAGCAATGTGCAAATGTACACCATGGTATTAGCTATAGTCATCATGCCGTCTGCTACAACCTATGACTTAATTATCTTATAACTGGGAGTTTATACCTTTTGGCCCCTTCATCATCCCTCCCTCTCCCTCCCACCAGTCTCGTGTTTCTAAGAATTTGGTTTTTTCAGATTCCATCTATGAGATCCTACCGTATTTTTCTTTCTCTTTCTGATATATGGCCCTTAGCATAATACCCTCAAGTTCCTCCATGTGGTCAGAAATAACAGGATTTCCTTCTTTTTTGTGGCTGAATGATGCTCATCTGCATATACACCATCTCTTTCTTCATTCCTTTGTTAATGGGCACTGAGGTTGTTTCCATGTCTTTGCTACTGTAAAAAATGCTGCTGTGAACGTGGAGGTGCACCCATCTCTTTGAGATAATGTGTCCATTTCCTTTGGATGACTACCCAGATTGCTGAATCATAGGTAGTGCTATTTTTAAAGGAGTCTCTCTATTTTTAATTTTTAGAGGAATCTCTCTATTTTTTTCCAGAGCGGCTGCACCAATTTACCTCCCCACAGTATGTACAGCCTAGAGTAGTGTACCAGGGGTTCCCGCTTCTGCAGACCATCTCCAGCATTGGTTATCTCTTGTGGTTTTTTTTTTTTTTTTTTGGTCTTTTTTTTTAGGGGCACACCTGCGGCATATGGAAGTTCCCAGGCTAGGGGTCGAATTGGAGCTATAGCAGCTCTGGATCCTTAATCCACTGAGTAAGGCCAGGGATGGAACCCACATCCTCAAGGATATTAGGTGGGTTTGTTACTGCTGAGCCACCATGGGAACTCTCTCTTATCTTTTTGGTAATAGACATCCTAACAAGTGGGAGAAGTGATAGCTCATGATTTTGATTTGCATTTTCCTGATGATTAGTGATGCTGAACACATTTTCATGTACCTATTGGTCACTTGTAAACCTTTCTTGGAAAAATGTCTGTTTTGGCTGCAGCCATGGCATAGGGAAGTGCCTGGGTTAGGAATTGAATACAAGCCAGAACTGCAACCTGTGCCACAGCTGCAGCAATGCCAGATCTTTAACCCACTGTACAGGGCCAGGGAGCAAACCAGTGGCTCCACAGAGAAAAGGCTGATCATTAACCCACTGTGCCAGAGCGGGAACTCCCCTTTGCCCATTTTTAATTGGATTATTTGTTTTATGCTATTGAGTTGTATGAGTTCTTTATATATTTTGATATTAACCCCTTAGAAGATAAATGGTTTGCAATTTTTTTTTCATTTCATAGGTTGTCTTTTCATTTTGTTGATGGTTTCCTTTGCCGTGCAGGAGATTTTTACATTGATACAATCCCACTTGCTCATTTTTTATTTTGTTGCTTATGCCTTAGGTGTCAAATCCAGAAAAATTGTGGCCAAGACTCATGTCAGGGAGATTTTTTTCCTATATTTTCTTCCAGGAGCTTTATCACATCTAGTCTTGAATTTAAGTCTATAATCTATTTTTTTCCCATTTTTTAAATTACTCAAATGAATTTATCACATCTATAGTTGTATAATGATCATAACAATCTGATTTCACAGGATTTCCATCCCGCAGCCCAAGCACATCCCCCCACCCCCCAAACTGTCTTCTCCGGAGACCATAAGTTTTTCAGTGTCTGTGAGTCAGCATCTGTTCTGCAAAGAAGTTCAGTCTGTCCTTTTTTCAGATTCCACATGTCAGTGAAAGCATTGGATGTTGGTGTCTCATCGTATGGCTGACTTCACTTAGCATGTTAATTTCTAGGTCCATCCATGTTGCTAAAATGCCGTTATTTCATTCCTTTTAATGGCTGAGTAATATTCCATTATGTACATGTACCACATCTTGATCCACTCCTCTGTTGATGGACATTTAGGTTGTTTCCATGTCTTGGCTATTGTAAATAGTGCTGCAATGAACATTGGAGTACATGTGTCTTTGCGAGTCATGGTTTTCTCTGGATAGATGTCCAGGAGTAGGACTGCTGGATCAAAGGGTCGTTCTATTTTGAGTTTTCTGAGGAATCTCCATACGGCTTTCCACAGTGGTTGCGCCAATTGACAATCCCACCAACAGTGTACTAGTGTTCCTTTTTCTCCACACCCTCTCCAGCACTTATTGTTTGTAGACTTTTGGATGATGGCCCTTCTGGCTGGTGTAAGGTGGTACCTCATCGTGGTTTTGATTTGCATTTCTCTAATAATGAGTGATGTTGAACATCTTTTCGTGTGTTTCTTGGCCATCTGTATGTCTTCTTTGGAGAATTGTCTGTTTAGATCTTCTGCTAAGCACTCAGAAGAGCAGAATGAAAATTACTTTTCTTCCCCTACAAATTCATGCCTGAACAGAGCTTACCTAACACTTGTACTTTTTCCATAATATATATCAAACCCTTTTGCACTTAGGATCATTAGACAGCACTTCAGCCCTATGCTTGGGCCAACTTCAAAAAGTAAAATCAACAACAAACACAAAAAAGGCAGAAAAATACGGCACTTAGATAAACCACAAAAATGAACACAATTTACAGTATGAGTGAAGAAATAAGAAGGCAAAAACGTCCTGTTTTTTCCTTTTTTTTTTTTTTTTTTTTTTTTTTTTTTTGTCTGGGGCCGCACCTGCGGCACATGGAAGTTCCCAGGCTAAGGGTCGAATCGGAGCTGCAACTGCCAACCTACATCACAGCCTCAGCAACACAGGATTCCAGCCACATCTGTACTCTATGCTGCAACTTGCAGCAATGCCAGATCCTTAACCCACTGAGCAAGGTCAGGGATCACCTGCGTACTCATGGATAATAGTCGGATTCTTAACCCACTGAGCCAAATGGGAACTCCTGTTTTTTTTTCAATTTCTTGACCTCAGCTGGGAACCTGCACATTGGGCAATTCAATTTTTTACCATTCTGTGCATATCTGCAAATGATGGCTGTGAAAGCGTTGTGAGATTTGATTTGGGGCTTACAAATGGATTTGAGTGAGCAGGCAAATTCACGAATAGGAGTCCACAAGTAATAAAAAACTGCATATTCAATTCTTGCTCAAAATGATTTTTTTTTGTCGTTTTTTAGGGCTGCACCCTCGGCATATGGAGATTCTCAGGCTAGGGGTCCAATCAGAGCTGTAGCCACCAGCTTAACACCACAGCCACAGCAATGCAAGACCTGAGCTGTGTCTGTGACCTACACCACAGCTCACTGCAACGCCGGATCCTTAATACACTGAGCAAGGCCAGGGATCGAACCCACAACCTCATGGTTCCTAGTTGGATTTGTTAACCACTGTGCCACGATGGGAACTCCTAGGATTCAATTTCTAAGACTATGTTTACTAGCACACAATTTCTAAACTCTTTTTCAAAAGTCAAAATTTTGCTTTAAATGCACACTTTTAAAACATACATTTTTATATATAAAGGTTTGTATATATAGAGAGATAGATATATAAAAATAGAGATATCTAGAAATAGAGATACAGAGATACAGATATAGAGATAGAAATATAGTGATATATAGATATAGGTATAGATATAGATAGAGATAGAGATACAGATACGGGTATAGGTATAGATACAGATATAGAATCAGATACAGATATAGGTATAGATACAGATACAGATACACATACAGATACAGAAACAGATACAGATATAGCTAGATGGGAGTTTCCCATTAGTCAAACTGAACTTGCAAATAGAAAGAAGAGTGGGTCTTCCATTAACCCAGGTGGGTTTGGTTCTAATCCCACACACAAAGGAGAATTAATTTGATACTAGATTTACTCTAGCAGTAAAACTAGTGAGCAATAAGTACAGTATAGAGGACAGGGAAAAGGGACTTTGCCCCCGCAAATAGTGATATTTTTCTCTTGTAGAGCCATCTGGACTGATATCATGGTCATAAAGCGTTAGATTGACTATATCTGGGTCCCCCAGTGTCCCTTGGGTTGTTTCCAGGAGGTTTAGGAAGAAACTAGGGACAGGTGAGATCTGGGTAAGGATCCAGCCATGGTGAGTAACCTCTGAGGGTTCTCTTTCATGAGTCACAGTAAAGTTAGGTACCTTTGTGAAAGTGGCATTGGGCATATCAATGGGAACATTATTCTTTGCAAAGGGCCCAGTAGGGGAATGGTGACATACGCAGCATTCAGACAGCTTTCCAGAAGAGACAAGAGACTGTGACATTTGCACAATAGCACTGTTTTCCAAGAATGAGATTGAACAATAAAGACAGGAAGCAACAGAAATTAGGAGACTTAAAGGCCACATGATGGAATTTAACAAGGGCTACCACCAGCGGAAGAGACCTACTGTATATAGTAGGGCAACTAATATAAGGAGCTCAATTAGTATAAGTGAATACAAGTAGGATGCCAAAGATTGAGATAAGCCGAGTTGTTCATGGATCATTAGACTGGGGACCAAAGGCTGGAAAAACGTCAGGATTAAGCCAGTGTCAGGGTCCTTCTCTGATATCCTCTTTGTCCTGATGGGGATTAAGTTATTCAAGCTAAAGATATCTTGATATCTGAAGAAAACGTGGAGAAGGGGTAAAGGCATAGGTATATCAGTTAACAGGAAAACAGTCCAAAATTGTTAACAAAGGTGGAGGTACAGGCCTGGTCCCAACGCTTAGGATGAGCTGTCCACTCAGATTTTTATTCTTCAGTATGTTAATTTGGTGGACAACATTGTTTGATATGCAGATGCTAACCTGTCCTTTCATCCTGGGGTAAATGTCACCTGATCATAGTGCATGGTTTGTTTAACATTTCGTTAAATTCAATTTTCTCATATTTTGTTGAGGAATTTTCTACTTAGATTAATCAGTGATACCTGCCTGTAATTTCTCCTTTTTGTGGTGTCTTCATCTAGTTTCAGTATCAGGGTGATGCTGGCCTCATAGAATGTGTTCAGAAATATTCTTTCATCTTCAAAATTTTTGGAATAGTTTGAGGATAGTTGTTAAATGTTTGGTAGAATTTGCTTGTAAAGCTAGCTGGTCTTGGACTTTTATTGGGTGTTTTATTTGTTTTGTCTTTTGTCTTTTCAGGGCCACGCACACAGCATATGGAGGTTCCCAGGTTAGGGGTCCAATCGGAGCTATAGCCGCAGGCCTACGCCACAGCCACAGCAATGCCAAATCCAAGCCGCGTCTGTGACCTACATCACAGCTCACGGCAACGCCGGATCCTTAACCCACTGAGCGAGGCCAGGGATCAAACCTGCACCCTCATGGACACTAGTCTGATTGTTTCCCCTGCACCACAATGGGAATTCCGGGAGTTTTATTACTGGTAACTGGCCTGTTCATATTTTCTATTTCTCCCTGATTCAGTCTGGGAGATTGTACATGTCTAGAAATTTTTCCATTTCTTTTAGTCCTCTATTTTATTGGCATATAGTTGTTCAAAATCTCTTATGATCTTTTGTATTTTTGAGGTGTCAGTTGTAACTTCTATTTTATTTTTTATTTGATTTGGGCTGTCTCCCTTTTCTTTTTTCATTTTTGGCCACCCCAGAGGCATATGGAGTTTCCGGGCCAGGGATCAGGCCTGAGCTGGAGCAGATCCTATGCCACAACCGTGGCAACCCCAGATCCTTTTAACCACAGTGCCAGGCAGGGATTGAACCTGCATCCTGGTACTGCAGAAACACCCTCAAGCCTGTTGCATCAGAGCAGGAACTCCAGAGCCCTCTCTTTTTTCTCGATGAATCTGGCTAAAGGTTTATCAATTTCGTTTATCTTTTTTTTTTTTTTTTTTTTTGACATACCCACAGTGTGAAATTCCTGGATCAGGGATTTAAGCACAAGCTACTACAGTATCAATTCTGAATCCTTAACTGCTAGGCCACCAGGGAACTCCTTTTGTTTATTTTTTTCAAAGCTCTTGAGTTTATAACTATTTTCTCTTTTTTTCTGCTTTGTTTTTTTTTTTTTTTTGGCTTTTTAGGGCCAAACCTGTGGCATATGGAGGTTCCCAGGCCAGGGCTCGAATGGGAGCTATAGCTGCTGGCCTATGCCACAGCCACAGCAACATCAGATCTGAGCCACATCTGCAACCTACACCACAGCTCACGGCAACGCTGGATCCTTAACTCACTGAGCAAGGCCAGGGATCAAACCTGTGTCCTCATGGATACTAGTCAGATTTGTTTCTGCTGAGCCATGATGGAAACTCCAGTATTTTTCTATTTTTTAAATCTCTATTTTGTTTATTTCTTCTCTGATCTTTATTATTTCTTTCCTTCTACTAAATTTGAGTTTTGTTCATTCTTTTACTTGTTCTTTTAGGTGTAAGCTTAGGTTGAGATTGTTTCTGTTTTCTCAGGTAGATTTATACCACTATAAACTTCCCTCTCAGAATCGCTTTTGCTGCATCCCATAGATTTTTGGATAATTGTGTTTCTGTCTTCATTTGTCTACAGGTATTTTTTGATTTCCTCTTTGATTTCTTCAGTGATCCATTGGTTGTTTTAGTAGCATATTGATTAGCACCACATATTTGTGTTTTTTGCAGTTGTTGCTTTTTTTCTTGTAATTGACTTCTAGTCTCATAGCAGTATGGCCAGAAAAAAAATGCTTGGTAATATCTAAATCTTTTTAAATTTACTGAGACTTCTTTTGTGGCCTAGCATACAATCTATCCTGGAGAATGTCCACAAAATATACTCTGCTTTTGGACGGAATTTTTTTGTATATTAAGTCCACCTGTTCTGATGTGTCATTTAAGGCCAGTGTTTCCTTATTGATTTTATGTCTGGATGATCTGTCCATTGACATAAGGGGGATATTAAAGTGCCCTTCTATTATTTTGTTACTGTCCACTTTCTCTTTATGTTTGTTAATATTTGCTTATGCATTTAGGTGCTCCTATGTACATATATATATATATATATATATTTACAATTGCTATTCCTTCTTCTTGAATCGATCCCTTTATCATTAGGCACTGCCCTCATCTCATTGCAATATTTGTTTTAAAGTCCATTTTGTCTGATATAAGTACTGCCAACCCAGCTTTCTTTCATTTATATTTGCATGAAAGACCTTTTTCAGGTCAATAGTCACTCTTAAACCATTGTGACTTTGGTATGATCATGAGAGGAGATGAGCTCAGGGTCGTCCTACTCCACCATCTTGGCCCCCATCTGGGACCATTTTTTAAAACGAATCCGTGAGCGAATATCAGCAACTTCCACCACACATGGGTTAGTTAACAGCAGCTGGAATGGCCTTTTACCAAGGTTGTAAAGCGTCTTTGTGGAGATGTGTTTTCCAGTAAGCATAATCACCTGATTCTTTGTATCTTTAAGGTCTTTTTCTCCTGGGAGTTTGCTGCTAAAAGATTCTTATACTAGTGAAGATTTGACCATTAGGGTTTTTAAGCGATTTTTGGCAGTATGTTAAACTGCCTCCTTTAACCGAATTTGGCTCAAGCAGCCCATTACATATTTTCACTGACCTTCCCATAACTACTTCCAAAGGAGAAATTAGGCATTTGCCAAAGGGGTTAGGTTGAGCAATACCAAGGGCAGAGCTTTTGGTCAAGGGAAATTAACCAACTTAACTAGTTTAACCAAAAGGTTCTATTTGTATGTGCCACTAACCTGGAGGATTGTAGATAAGGACAGCGGAGATGTTGAAAAATAGGCCATATTTTACAGATTGACTAACTTCCCAGGAAAATGAATCCCTCACTTCCTGAAGTTTGGAGGCAATACTCAATGTAGGGATTATTTTTTCCAAAGAATTTCGCCTACTGAAAGTGCTGTAGCCCTATGACATGGAAATGCCTTAATCCAGTGAGAAAATATGCATATGAGCACAAGCACATCCTTGTATCCCTGAGATGGTGGCACCTGGGTGAAATCCATTTGCCATACCTGGAAGGGTCCTGAAAACAAAGAAAAAACTGAACAGGAATCCTGGGTTCACCTGAATTGTGTTTGTTTTTTTTGTTGTTGTTGTTGTTGTTTTTTTTTTTTTTTTTTTTTTGGTCTTTTTGCTATTTCTTTGGGCCGCTTCCGTGGCATATGGAGGTTCCCAGGCTAGGGGTCTAATCGGAGCTGTAGCCTCCGGCCTACGCCAGAGCCACAGCAACGCAGGATCCGAGCCGCGTCTGCAACCTACACCACAGCTCACGGCAACGCCGGATCGTTAACCCACTGAGCAAGGGCAGGGACCGAACCCGCAACCTCATGGTTCCTAGTCGGATTCGTTAACCACTGCGCCACGGCGGGAACTCCTGAATTGTGTTTTTGACAAAAGCAGCTTAATTGCTATTTTGTGAACTGGTTTCCCATAATATTGTGTTTTGTTTATCATTTTTCTCAAATTTTGTTTTGCGTAGGTCCCTGTGGATGAATCTGTATATTGGGTAATACATGCTCCTAGAGGCTGTAAGACAAAACTGGAGTGTTTTTAGACCCAAACCATAAGTTATGACCTTTCCAATATTTATAGCCCTGATACAGACATTTGTCTTCTTCCTCCAGAAAAATATTCTTTTGAGTTTCTCTCAGTAAATCTTATAAGCTAACCAGAGTTTTGGTGATTATAATTGAAGCATTTTCCAAAGTGGGGAATAGAGAACAGCAGCCTTTGCTATAGCATCACCTAAAATTGTCTACTTTACATTTTTCTGAATCAAGGTTTGAATGGTCTGGGGTTTTAGCAATGGCTAAAAGATTTACTTTTTGAATAGCTTCTAGGGGGTCCATATTGACTGTTTTTAACTGGTTGTCCCATGGAGTTTAAATGCACACACACACACCTTGGCTTCCATAGCATACAAAAATCATGCACAGCACCAAAAAGTGTATCAGCTATCATTATAAACAGAGCAGCTTGACCTTTTGCCATAACACAGGCTCACATTTCGGCTATTAGATCAGGCTGTTGGGCTGATGTCACAAAACAAAGGGGGACTTCTTCAATCACCTCATGAAGGCAGACCACAGCACACCCAGCTCTATGTTTCCTTGGTTGTCCTTTAAATAAGAACCATCCAAGAATAGCGTTAGTTTGGGATTATCCAGAGGAGTTCCTGGTAAACCCAGTCTATGAGTTAGTAACTGATAAATGAAATCAAGGCACTCATGGGTGTTTCATCCAAGGGCAAAGGAAGCAGGGTTTCCTTTCCTGTGGTAGCAGCATTGAGAGTATGACTTAGGAATAGAGTGACATTTGAGGGAGATAAAAGAAGCATCTCATGAGTTAATCTACCAGTAGAGATGTGTGGGTCAGGTGAGAATCTAGAAAGGCCTCAACAGAATGGGGCATATAGACAGATGGGGAGACCCCATGACTATTTCTCAGCTTCTTTAAGTAAGGCTGCCACAGCAGCAACTGCTCTCATGCAAGGGGACAAACCCTTAAAGGCAGAGTCTAATAGCTGACCGTTATAAACTACCAGTCAGATGACTTTCCAGCTCGTGGTAGCCAGCCAGGACCACCCCATGTCCCTTGCCACTCATTATTCATACCCTTTGCAGGCACCTCCCACATTAGATCAGAGTTGACCTGTGTGACTGATGGACATGGCAAAACAATGGTTTGTAATTTATGAATCTAGGTCGTAAGACACTTGAGGAGTTCTCTTTGTGGCTCAGCAGTAATGATCTGACTAGCATCCATGAGGACACGGGTTCCATCCCTGCCCTTGCTCAGTGGATTAGGGATCCAGCATTGCCATAAGCTATGGCATAGGTTGTAGATGCAGCTAGGATCCTGCATTGCTGTGGCTGTGGCCTAGCCCGGCAGCTGCAGCTCCACTTCAACCCCTACCCTGAGAACTTCCACATGCCACAGGTGCAGCCGTAAAAAAAAATTTTTTTAAATCAAACTGTGGCCAGAAGCCAGTAAGATACAACAACACAAATAAACCCTGAAACATAATGTTAAGTGAAAGAAGACAGTCACAAAAGAGGACATACCTTACGATTCCATTCACATGAAATGTTCAGAATAAGCAGACAGAAATTAGGTTAGTGGTTGCCTAGGGCTAGGGGTGGGAAATAGATGTAACTACTAATGGCTATGGGGTCATTTGAGAGGTCATGAAACTGTTCTAAAATTGTGGTGATGGTTGCATAATTCCTCGAACATACTAAAAACCACTGAATTGTGGGCTTTTTCAAATGGGTGCCTTATTCAGTATGTGAATTCTCTCTTAATAAACCTGGGGGTTTTTTTCATTGTTTTTTTTATGGGAGGATTCAAAGAAGAAGAGTTGCTAAATAGCAGAGGATAAATATATCTTTTGACAGCAGCACAAAGATTCTTTCTCAAGGAGTATAATGCCTCTGAAAAATGATCGCTAATGAATCTTGTCTTCTATAGACCACTGATAATTGGGGGTAGCCATCACCAGTTGAAGCAGAGAGGAGCAGAGAGCAGAAAGACAGTGCTGAAAGAACATCAGTGTGGCTACCTTGATGCTTTAAAGTCTGCTTTCAAAAGGAGCCCCCCAAGCTTGGCTCTACAATGTATAGCAAGGCTTGAGTTATAATAAAACGAATTGTAGTATTAGGTGCTGAGAGCTTAAAAAGATTAAAACTTCAAAGATTAGCTATCACTTCTTAAAAAGCCAGGAAGAGAGGGGAGAAAGAGAAGGTTAACCATCCAATCAGATTCTCTTTAGAGGCACCTAATACCAGATAACAAAAACAGTAAAGATATCATCTATAATTTCTATGATGGTGGGAAAAAGTATGACTCTAGGAGCAAATTCCAGCAAAAGAAAGCTAAATGTTGTATATATAGGCAAGAATCCTTATTTGTGATTAATGAGTTGGGACCACATCCTTGATTAGACTTGAAATGAATCAATAGAAAAGCTAAAGAAAGATTCTGTAGAAGGTTAGATGTTGTCCCCACAAAATCCATGCCCACCCACAACCTCAGAATGTGACCTATTCGGAAACAGGGTCTTTGCAGGTGTAAATGGTTAAGATGAGGTCATACTGGGTTATGGCAGGTCCAAAATCCGACTAGTGTTCTAAGATGAAGGGGAGAGGATGCAGAGAGACACACAGGGAAGGAGGCCATGTAAGGATGGAGGCAGAGATGGGATGGATGCTGCCAAAGCCAAGGGATGTCAAGGAGTGCTGGCAACCACCGGAAGCTGGAAGAGGCCAGGAAGGATTCTTTGGTAGAGTTTGAGAGAAAATATGGCCCTGAAAATACGTTGATACAGCTCTTCTGGCCTCCAGAACTCTTAGAAAATAAATTCCCATTTTTGTTGTTTTGTTGTTGTTGTTGTTTCTTTTCATGGCCACACTTGGAAGTTCCCAGGCTAGGGGTGGAACTGGAGCTGCAGCTGAGGCTGACACCACAAGCACCGAATGGCATCTGTGACCTACACTGCAGCCTTCAGCAAGGCTGGATCCTTAACCCGCTAAGCAAGGCCAGGGATCGAATGTGCCTCCTCAGGGACACTATGTCAGGTTCTTAACCTGCTGAGCCACAATAGGAACTCCAAATTCCCACAGTTTTAAGCCACATAGTTTTTCGTACTCTTGGCAGCCACAGGAAGCACATACAGATGTCATGAAGTGTAGCCACCATACCACCAGAGGGCGCTATCTACCACCAAGTACTCCATATACAAACTCCAGCCCAAAACAGTTACAGTTTACAGAGAAAGCCATACAGAGTGTTCAAATGTAATGTACACAGCTGTACTTTTAAAATGATAGCAAACAAGTTAAAATGTAACCCTTTAGAGAGTTCCTATTGTGGCTCAGCTGGCTAGGAATCCAACTAGTAACCATGAGGATGCGGGTTGATCCCTGGCCTCACTCAGTGGGTTAAGGATCTGGCATGGCCATGAGCTGCTGTGTAGTTTTCGAATGCAGCTCAGATTCTGCATTACTGTGGCTGTGGTGTAGGCCAGCAGCTGCAGCTCCAGTTCAACCCCCAGCCTGGGAACTTCCACATGCCTCACGTGCAGCCCTGAAAACCAAAAAAAAAAAAAAAAAAAAAAAATAATAATAATAAAGTATCCGTTTTAAAAATCTGCAGCTGTTATCACTTTTTGGGATAATCTGTGACTTGTGCAACAACTGGCTGGGAGCTACTTTTAAAGAACATCCTTGTCTGGTCATTTCATACCCACAGGACGTTATCTGTAGGATAAATTTCCCCCAAAATTTCCCTTCCAGGAAAGATGTATATTTTCTTTTTTTGGGGGGGGGGATGTATATTTTCAATTTCAATAGATAGGCCCTAATTTCTCTCCAAAAACAAGTAATACTTCATTTCATGCTCACTAGAAATGCACAAAAATGGCTGGCTTTCCTCAGCCTTGACCTTACTGTTTTAGGACAAGCAGTGATGTGGGTCTCAAGGTCAAGGCTAAGCGTGGCGAGTTCCAGATTTTCTAGCTCTGGTGCTCCACTAGCCGAGGGAACTAAAGATTACTCGGCCACCCAGAAACCCTTCTCCAGCCCAGCAATGGGCACAGCTGGTTCCTTTTTCAGGCTGGGAGCCCATCCTTTCAGACTCCACACTGAAACCAGTTCAGACCACATCTGTATGGAGAGCATCTTGCTCCAGGTCAGCAGTGGTTACAAGAAGGAGTACGTCTTTTCTCTGTGTCTCTGTGAAACCAGAAACCAATTCCAGGGGACCCAAGGGACAGACACTATGGCGGCCTCAAGAATAGCCTTCTCATTCGCCCACAGTATTTAATAAGAATATTCACTGGAGAAAAGGCATTGTCCTCAATACATGGTGCTAGAGAAATTGATTACTCACATGTTTAAAAAAAATGAAATTAGGGGAGTTCCCACTGTGGCTCAGCAGTAATGAAACTGACTAGTATCCATGAGGACACGGGTTCGATCCCTGGCCTCACTCAGTGGGTTAAGGATCCGGTGTTGCTGTGAGCTGTGCTGTGGGTTGCAGACATAGCTCAGATCCCATATTGCCATGGTTGTGGTGTAGGCCAGCAGCTGCGGCTCCAATTCCATTCCTAGCCTGGGAACTTCCAAATGCCTTAGATGCAGCCCTAAAAATGAAAAAAAGAAAGAAAAAGAAAGAAAGAAATTAGGACATCTGTGGTGGCCTAGAGGTTAAGATTGGGCAGGGTCACTGCTGTGGTTCAGGTTTAACCCCTGGCCTGGGAACTTCTGCATGCAGCGGGCACAGCAGAAAGAAAGAAACAAACAAACAAACAAACTAGACTGTTATCTTATACCACTCACAAAAATTAATTCAAAATAGATTATACTACTGAGAAGATGGCAAAATAGAAGGACTGGAGCTCAACTTCTCTCCTAAAAACAACAAAATTCACAACTAAAGGCTGAGCACTCTTCACCAAAATGGACCAGAAACCTTAAAAAACATACCCTACTCCAGAAGAAAAAGAGGAGGCCACAACAAGAGGTAGGAGGGGCGATTTCACGATATAAACAAGCCCCTACCTCCTGGGTGGGAAGCTCCACAGACTGGAAACTAACTGGTTCACAGAGAGAGACTCACCTACAGGAGTGAGAGTTCTGAGCCACACATCAAACTCTCAGGTGTGGGGATCTGGCAAAGGGAGAAAGAGCCCCTGGAACATCTGGCATTGAAGGCCAGTGGGGCTTGTGCACAGGAGCTCCACAGTACTGGGGGAAATGGAGACCCCATTCTTAAAAGGCGCACACAGATTTTCATGTGCACTGGGTCCCAGGGCAGAGAGAGGTCTCCATAGGAATCTGGGTCAAACCTGACCGCAGTTCTTGGAGGTCATCCTGGGAAAACAGGGGTGAATGTGTCTTGTTGTGAGGGAGGGACATTGAAGGCGAAACACTTGGGAATATTCAGCAGCTGCCTTTCTCTGGAGGGGGCCATTTTGGGAAAATCTGGCCCCACCTGTCAGCCAGCTGCTGAGAAGCCCCAGGGCAAACAGCAACCCAGGTGGGATCACAGCCCCACCCCTCAGTAAACAGGCTCCCTAAAGACCCCTCAGGCACACAGCTGCCTCTAATCCCATCCAGAGACTAAGCCCCACCCACCAGAGGGAGTAGAATCGGCTCCTCCTACCAGGGGGCAGGCATCAGCCCCTCCCATGAGGAAGCCTACACCAAGCCCCCATGCTGACTTCAGCCACAAGGGAGGCAGACACCAGAAGTAAGAGAGGCTCAACTCTACTATCTGTAAAAAGCTCACCACACCAAAAACCTATAAAAATGAAAAGACAGAGGACTATAACTCAGATGAGGGAGAAAGGAAAAACCCCAGAAAAACAGCTAAGCCATGAGGAGATTCTCAGCCTCCAGGAAAAAGACATTAGACTGTTGATGCTAAAGATAATGAAAGATATTGGAAATAAACTGGAGGCAAAGATGGATAACTTACAGGAAACACTGACCAAGGAGATACAAGATATAAAACTTAAACAAGAAGAGATGCAAAATACAATAACTGAAATAAAAAACTCACTAGGAGCAGCTAACAGCAGAATACAGGAGGCAGAAGAATGAATAAGCGAGGTGGAGGACAGATTAGTGGAAATTACGGATGCAGAACAGAAAAGAGAAAAAAGATTGAAAAGAAAAGAAGAGAGTCTCAGAGAACTATGGGACAACGTGAAACGCACCAACGTCCGTATTATAGGGGTGCCAGAAGGAGAAGAGAGAGAGAGAAGGAGACAGAAAAAATATTCCAAGAGATAATAGCTAAAAACTTCCCTAACATGGGGAAGGAACCACTCCCTCAAATCCAGGAAGCACAACGAGTACCATATAAAATAAACCCAAGGAGGAACACCCTGAGACACATACTAATCAAACTGACCAAAACTAAAGACAAAGAGAAAATCTTGAAAGCAGCTAGGGAAAAGAAACAAATAACATACAAGGGAACCCCAATAAGGCTATGGGCAGATTTTTCAACAGAAACTCTGCAGGCCAGAAGGGAGTGGCATGAGATACTCAACATGATGAAAGGAAAAAACCTCCAACCAAGATTACTCTCCCCAGCAAGGCTCTTGTTCAGATTTGAAGGAGAAATCAAAACCTTCACAGATAAGCAAAAGCTGAGAGAATTCAGCAACACTAAACCAGCCTTACAACAAATACTAAAGGAACTTCTATAGGCAAGAAAGAACAAGAGAAGAAGGAAAGGAAAAAGAGCAGCAAAAACAAATCCAAAGTAATTAATAAAATGGCAATAAGAACATACATATCAGTAATTACCTTAAATGTGAATGGACTAAACACCCCAGCCAAAAGACATACATTGGCTGAATGGATACAAAAACAAGACCCATATATATGCTGTCTACAAGAGACCCACTTCACTTCTAGGGACACATAAAAATTGAAAGTGAGAGGATGGAAGAAAATATTTCATGCAAACGGGGATCAAAAGAAAGCTGGAGTAGCAATACTAATATCAGACAAAATAGACTTTAAAATGAAGAATATTTTAAGGGACAAAGAAGGACATTACATAATGATCAAAGGATCAATCCAAGAAGATGATAGAACAATTTTAAATATCTACGCACCCAACATAGGTTCACCACCATATATAAGGCAACGGCTAACAACCTTAAAAGGACAAATCAACGATAACACAATCATAGTGGGGGACTTTAACACCCCACTTACAGCAATGGACAGATCAACCAGACAGAAAATCAATAAGGAAACACAGGCCCTGAATGAAGCATTCAACCAGATGGACTTAATAGATATTTATAGGACATTCCATCCAAAAGCAACAGAATACACATTCTTCTCAAGTGCACATGGAACATTCTCTAAGATGGACCACATCCTGGGCTAAAAATCCAACCTCAGTAACTTTAAGAAAATTGAAATCATATCAAGCATCTTTTCCTACCACAACTCTATATGACTAGAAATCAACAACAAGAAAAAATCTTCAAAAAACACAAACACGTGGAGACTCAACAACATGCTACTAAACAACCAATGGATCACTGAAGAAATCAAAGAGAAATTTTTAAAAATACCTAGGAGCAAATGACAACAAAGATACGACACTCCAAAACCTATGGGATGCACCAAAAGCCGTTCTAAGAGGAAAGTTTATAACAATACAAGCCCACCTCAGGAAACAAGGAGAAGCCCAAATAAACAAGCTAACTTTACATCTAAAGCAGCTTGAGAGAGAAGAACAGACAAGACCTAAAGTTAGTAGAAGGAAGGAAATCATAAAGATCAGAGCAGAAATCAATGAAATAGAAACAAAGAAAACCATAGAAAAGATCAATGAAACGAAAAGCTGGTTCTTTGAAAAGATCAACAAAATTGAGAAACCCCTAGTCAGACTCATCAAGAAAAGAGAGAGGACTCAAATCAATAAAATGAGAAATGAAAAAGGAGAAGTAGCAATGGCCATCACAGAAATACAAAGGCTCATAAGAGACTACCATAGGCAACTATATGCCAATAAAATGGAAAACCTAGAAGAAATGGACAAATTCTTAGAAAAGTACAATCTTCCAAGACTAAACCAAGATGAAATAGAAAAGATGAATGGACCCATCACAAGAACTGAAATTGACACTGTGATTAAAAAACTTCCAACCAACAAAAGTCCAGGACCAGATGGCTTCACAGGCGAATTCTATCAAATATTTAGAGAAGAGTTAACACCTATCCTTCTGAAACTATTTCAAAAAAAAATTGCAGAAGAAGGGATACGCCCAAACTCATCCTATGAGGCCACCATCACCCTGATACCAAAACCAAAGATAACACAAAAAAAGAAAACTACAGGCCGATTTCACTGAGGCACATCAGTGCAAAAATCCTCAACAAAATACTAGCAAACCGCATCCAACAATACATTAAAAGGATTGTACATCACGATCAAGTGGGATTTATCCCAGGGATGCAAGGGTTCTTCAATATCCACAAATCAGTCAGTGTGATACTCCACATTAACAAACTGAAGGATAAAAACCATATGATCCTCTCAATAGATGCAGAAAAAGCCTTTGACAAAATCCAACACCCATTTCTGATAAAAACCCTTCAGAAAGTGGGCATAACAGGAACCTACCTCTACATGATAAAGGCCATATATGACAAACCCAGAGCTAACATCATTCTCAATGGTGAAAAGCTGAAAGAATTCCCACTGAGATCAGGAACAAGACAAGGATGTCCACTCTCGCCACTGCTCTTCACATAGTTTTGGAAGTCCTAGCCACAGCAATATCAGAGAAGTAAAAGAAATAAAAGGAATCCAGATTGGAAAGGAAGAAGTAAAACTATCACTATTTGAAGATGACATGATACTATACCTAGAGAATCCTAAAGACTCTACCAGAAAACTGTTAGAGCACATCCACGAATTTGGCAAAGTCGCAGGATACAAATCAATACACAGAAATCGACAGCATTTCTATACACTAACAATGAAAGATCAGAAAGAGAAATTAGGGAAGCAATCCCGTTTACCATCACATCCAAAAGAGTAAAATACCTAGGAGTAAACCTACCTAAAGAAACAAAAGACCTATACTCTGAAAACTACAAGCCACTGATGACAGAAATCGAAGATGACACAAATAGATGGAAAAATATACCATGCTCGTGGATTGGAAGAGTTAATATTATCAAAATGACCATACTACCTAAGGCAATCTACAGATTCAATGCAATCCCTATCAAATCACCAAGGACATTTTCCACAGAATGTGAACAAAATAATTTAAAGTGTGTTTGGAAGCACAAAAGACCCAGAATAGCCAAAGACATCCTGAGAAAGAAAAATGGAGCTGGAGGAATCAGGCTTCCGGACTTCAGACTATACTACAAAACAGCCATCATCAAAACCGTGTGGTACTGGCACAAAGGCAGAAATATAGATCACTGGAACAGGATAGAAAGCCCAGAATTAAACCCACGCACCTACAGCCAACTCATCTATGACAAAGGAGGCAAGAATAGACAATGGAGAAAGGACAGCCCCTTGAATAAATGGTGCTGGGAAAACTGGACAGCCACATGGAAAAGAAGGAAATTAGAACACTCCCTAACACCATACACAAAAAGAAACTCACAATGGATGAAAGACCTAGATAGAAGGCCAGACACTATCAAACTCTTAGAGGAAAACACAGGCCAAACACTCTGACATAAACCACAGCAACATCTTCTCAGATCCACCTCTTTGAGTAATGACAACAAAAACAAAAATAAACAAATGGGACCTAATCAAACTTCAAAGTGTCTGAACAACAAAGGAAACCCTAAACAACACAAAAAGACAACCCACAGAATAGGAGAAAATCTTTGCAAGTGAATCCACTGACGAGGGATTAATCTCCAAAATTTATAAAAAACTTCTGCAGATCCATACCGAAAAAAGGAAACAACCCCTTCAAAAAATTCGCAGAAGATCTAAACAGACAATTCTCCAAAGAAGACATACAGATGGCCAAGAAACACACGAAAAGATGTTCAACATCACTCATTATTAGAGAAATGCAAATCAAAACCACGATGAGGTACCACCTTACACCAGCCAGAAGGGCCATCATCCAAAAGTCTACAAACAATAAGTGCTGGAGAGGGTGTGGAGAAAAAGGAACACTAGTACACTGTTGGTGGGATTGTCAATTGGCGCAACCACTGTGGAAAGCCGTATGGAGATTCCTCAGAAAACTCAAAATAGAACGACCCTTTGATCCAGCAGTCCTACTCCTGGACATCTATCCAGAGAAAACCATGACTCGCAAAGACACATGTACTCCAATGTTCATTGCAGCACTATTTACAATAGCCAAGACATGGAAACAACCTAAATGTCCATCAACAGAGGAGTGGATCAAGATGTGGTACATGTACATAATGGAATATTACTCAGCCATTAAAAGGAATGAAATAACGGCATTTTAGCAACATGGATGGACCTAGAAATTAACATGCTAAGTGAAGTCAGCCATACGATGAGACACCAACATCCAATGCTTTCACTGACATGTGGAATCTGAAAAAAGGACAGACTGAACTTCTTTGCAGAACAGATGCTGACTCACAGACACTGAAAAACTTATGGTCTCCGGAGAAGACAGTTTGGGGGGTGGGGGGATGTGCTTGGGCTGCGGGATGGAAATCCTGTGAAATCAGATTGTTATGATCATTATACAACTATAGATGTGATAAATTCATTTGAGTAATTTAAAAAATGGGAAAAAAATAGATTATAGACTTAAATTCAAGACTAGATGTGATAAAGCTCCTGGAAGAAAATATAGGAAAAAAATCTCCCTGACATGAGTCTTGGCCACAATTTTTCTGGATTTGACACCTAAGGCATAAGCAACAAAATAAAAAATGAGCAAGTGGGATTATATCAATGTAAAAATCTCCTGCACGGCAAAGGAAACCATCAACAAAATGAAAAGACAACCTATGAAATGAAAAAAAAATTGCAAACCATTTATCTTCTAAGGGGTTAATATCAAAATATATAAAGAACTCATACAACTCAATAGCATAAAACAAATAATCCAATTAAAAATGGGCAAAGGGGAGTTCCCGCTCTGGCACAGTGGGTTAATGATCAGCCTTTTCTCTGTGGAGCCACTGGTTTGCTCCCTGGCCCTGTACAGTGGGTTAAAGATCTGGCATTGCTGCAGCTGTGGCACAGGTTGCAGTTCTGGCTTGTATTCAATTCCTAACCCAGGCACTTCCCTATGCCATGGCTGCAGCCAAAACAGACATTTTTCCAAGAAAGGTTTACAAGTGACCAATAGGTACATGAAAATGTGTTCAACATCAAAACAAAATTTGAGAAAAATGATAAACAAAACACAATATTATGGGAAACCAGTTCACAAAATAGCAATTAAGCTGCTTTTGTCAAAAACACAATTCAGGAGTTCCCGCCGTGGCGCAGTGGTTAACGAATCCGACTAGGAACCATGAGGTTGCGGGTTCGGTCCCTGCCCTTGCTCAGTGGGTTAACGATCCGGCGTTGCCGTGAGCTGTGGTGTAGGTTGCAGACGCGGCTCGGATCCTGCGTTGCTGTGGCTCTGGCGTAGGCCGGAGGCTACAGCTCCGATTAGACCCCTAGCCTGGGAACCTCCATATGCCACGGAAGCGGCCCAAAGAAATAGCAAAAAGACCAAAAAAAAAAAAAAAAAAAAACAACAACAACAACAACAAAAAAAACAAACACAATTCAGGTGAACCCAGGATTCCTGTTCAGTTTTTTCTTTGTTTTCAGGACCCTTCCAGGTATGGCAAATGGATTTCACCCAGGTGCCACCATCTCAGGGATACAAGGATGTGCTTGTGCTCATATGCATATTTTCTCACTGGATTAAGGCATTTCCATGTCATAGGGCTACAGCACTTTCAGTAGGCGAAATTCTTTGGAAAAAATAATCCCTACATTGAGTATTGCCTCCAAACTTCAGGAAGTGAGGGATTCATTTTCCTGGGAAGTTAGTCAATCTGTAAAATATGGCCTATTTTTCAACATCTCCGCTGTCCTTATCTACAATCCTCCAGGTTAGTGGCACATACAAATAGAACCTTTTGGTTAAACTAGTTAAGTTGGTTAATTTCCCTTGACCAAAAGCTCTGCCCTTGGTATTGCTCAACCTAACCCCTTTGGCAAATGCCTAATTTCTCCTTTGGAAGTAGTTATGGGAAGGTCAGTGAAAATATGTAATGGGCTGCCTGAGCCAAATTCGGTTAAAGGAGGCAGTTTAACATACTGCCAAAAATCGCTTAAAAACCCTAATGGTCAAATCTTCACTAGTATAAGAATCTTTTAGCAGCAAACTCCCAGGAGAAAAAGACCTTAAAGATACAAAGAATCAGGTGATTATGCTTACTGGAAAACACATCTCCACAAAGACGCTTTACAACCTTGGTAAAAGGCCATTCCAGCTGCTGTTAACTAACCCATGTGTGGTGGAAGTTGCTGATATTCGCTCACGGATTCGTTTTAAAAAATGGTCCCAGATGGGGGCCAAGATGGTGGAGTAGGACGACCCTGAGCTCATCTCCTCTCATGATCATACCAAAGTCACAATGGTTTAAGAGTGACTATTGACCTGAAAAAGGTCTTTCATGCAAATATAAATGAAAGAAAGCTGGGTTGGCAGTACTTATATCAGACAAAATGGACTTTAAAACAAATATTGCAATGAGATGAGGGCAGTGCCTAATGATAAAGGGATCGATTCAAGAAGAAGGAATAGCAATTGTAAATATATATATATATATATATATGTACATAGGAGCACCTAAATGCATAAGCAAATATTAACAAACATAAAGAGAAAGTGGACAGTAACAAAATAATAGAAGGGCACTTTAATATCCCCCTTATGTCAATGGACAGATCATCCAGACATAAAATCAATAAGGAAACACTGGCCTTAAATGACACATCAGAACAGGTGGACTTAATATACAAAAAAATTCCGTCCAAAAGCAGAGTATATTTTGTGGACATTCTCCAGGATAGATTGTATGCTAGGCCACAAAAGAAGTCTCAGTAAATTTAAAAAGATTTAGATATTACCAAGCATTTTTTTTCTGGCCATACTGCTATGAGACTAGAAGTCAATTACAAGAAAAAAAGCAACAACTGCAAAAAACACAAATATGTGGTGCTAATCAATATGCTACTAAAACAACCAATGGATCACTGAAGAAATCAAAGAGGAAATCAAAAAATACCTGTAGACAAATGAAGACAGAAACACAATTATCCAAAAATCTATGGGATGCAGCAAAAGCGATTCTGAGAGGGAAGTTTATAGTGGTATAAATCTACCTGAGGAAACAGAAACAATCTCAACCTAAGCTTACACCTAAAAGAACAAGTAAAAGAATGAACAAAACTCAAAGTTAGTAGAAGGAAAGAAAGGATAAAGATCAGAGAAGAAATAAACAAAATAGAGATTTAAAAAATAGAAAAATACTGGAGTTCCCATCATGGCTCAGCAGAAACAAATCTGACTAGCATCCATGAGGACACAGGTTTGATCCCTGGCCTTGCTCAGTGAGTTAAGGATCCAGCGTTGCCGTGAGCTGTGGTGTAGGTTGCAGATGTGGCTCAGATCTGATGTTGCTGTGGCTGTGGCATAGGCCAGCAGCTATAGCTCCCATTCGAGCCCTGGCCTGGGAACCTCCATATGCCACAGGTTTGGCCCTAAAAAGCCAAAAAAAAAAAAAAAAAAAACGGAAAAAAAGAGAAAATAGTTATAAACTCAAGAGCTTTGAAAAAAATAAACAAAAGGAGTTCCCTGGTGGCCTAGCAGTTAAGGATTCAGAATTGACACTGTAGTAGCTTGTGCTTAAATCCCTGATCCAGGAATTTCACACTGTGGGTATGTCAAAAAAAAAAAAAAAAAAAAAAAAAGATAAACGAAATTGATAAACCTTTAGCCAGATTCATCGAGAAAAAAGAGAGGGCTCTGGAGTTCCTGCTCTGATGCAACAGGCTTGAGGGTGTTTCTGCAGTACCAGGATACAGGTTCAATCCCTGCCTGGCACTGTGGTTAAAAGGATCTGGGGTTGCCATGGTTGTGGCATAGGATCTGCTCCAGCTCAGACCTGATCCCTGGCCCAGAAACTCCATATGCCTCTGGGGTGGCCAAAAATGAAAAAAGAAAAGGGAGACAGCCCAAATCAAATAAAAAATAAAATAGAAGTTACAACTGACACCTCAAAAATACAAAAGATCATAAGAGATTTTGAACAACTATATGCCAATAAAATAGAGGACTAAAAGAAATGGAAAAATTTCTAGACATGTACAATCTCCCAGACTGAATCAGGGAGAAATAGAAAATATGAACAGGCCAGTTACCAGTAATAAAACTCCCGGAATTCCCATTGTGGTGCAGGGGAAACAATCAGACTAGTGTCCATGAGGGTGCAGGTTTGATCCCTGGCCTCGCTCAGTGGGTTAAGGATCCGGCGTTGCCGTGAGCTGTGATGTAGGTCACAGACGCGGCTTGGATTTGGCATTGCTGTGGCTGTGGCGTAGGCCTGCGGCTACAGCTCCGATTGGACCCCTAACCTGGGAACCTCCATATGCTGTGTGCGTGGCCCTGAAAAGACAAAAGACAAAACAAACAAATAAAACACCCAATAAAAGTCCAAGACCAGCTAGCTTTACAAGCAAATTCTACCAAACATTTAACAACTATCCTCAAACTATTCCAAAAATTTTGAAGATGAAAGAATATTTCTGAACACATTCTATGAGGCCAGCATCACCCTGATACTGAAACTAGATGAAGACACCACAAAAAGGAGAAATTACAGGCAGGTATCACTGATTAATCTAAGTAGAAAATTCCTCAACAAAATTTGAGAAAATTGAATTTAACGAAATGTTAAACAAACCATGCACTATGATCAGGTGACATTTACCCCAGGATGAAAGGACAGGTTAGCATCTGCATATCAAACAATGTTGTCCACCAAATTAACATACTGAAGAATAAAAATCTGAGTGGACAGCTCATCCTAAGCGTTGGGACCAGGCCTGTACCTCCACCTTTGTTAACAATTTTGGACTGTTTTCCTGTTAACTGATATACCTATGCCTTTACCCCTTCTCCACGTTTTCTTCAGATATCAAGATATCTTTAGCTTGAATAACTTAATCCCCATCAGGACAAAGAGGATATCAGAGAAGGACCCTGACACTGGCTTAATCCTGACGTTTTTCCAGCCTTTGGTCCCCAGTCTAATGATCCATGAACAACTCGGCTTATCTCAATCTTTGGCATCCTACTTGTATTCACTTATACTAATTGAGCTCCTTATATTAGTTGCCCTACTATATACAGTAGGTCTCTTCCGCTGGTGGTAGCCCTTGTTAAATTCCATCATGTGGCCTTTAAGTCTCCTAATTTCTGTTGCTTCCTGTCTTTATTGTTCAATCTCATTCTTGGAAAACAGTGCTATTGTGCAAATGTCACAGTCTCTTGTCTCTTCTGGAAAGCTGTCTGAATGCTGCGTATGTCACCATTCCCCTACTGGGCCCTTTGCAAAGAATAATGTTCCCATTGATATGCCCAATGCCACTCTCACAAACGTACCTAACTTTACTGTGACTCATGAAAGAGAACCCTCAGAGGTTACTCACCATGGCTGGATCCTTACCCAGATCTCACCTGTCCCTAGTTTCTTCCTAAACCTCCTGGAAACAACCCAAGGGACACTGGGGGACCCAGATATAGTCAATCTAACGCTTTATGACCATGATATCAGTCCAGATGGCTCTACAAGAGAAAAATATCACTATTTGCAGGGGCAAAGTCCCTTTTCCCTGTCCTCTATACTGTACTTATTGCTCACTAGTTTTACTGCTAGAGTAAAACTAGTATCAAATGTAATTCTCCTTTGTGTGTGGGATTAGAACCAAACCCACCTGGGTTAATGGAAGACCCACTCTTCTTTCTATTTGCAAGTTCAGTTTGACTAATGGGAAACTCCCATCTAGCTATATCTGTATCTGTTTCTGTATCTGTATGTGTATCTGTATCTGTATCTATACCTATATCTGTATCTGATTCTATATCTGTATCTATACCTATACCCGTATCTGTATCTCTATCTCTATCTATATCTATACCTATATCTATATATCACTATATTTCTATCTCTATATCTGTATCTCTGTATCTCTATTTCTAGATATCTCTATTTTTATATATCTATCTCTCTATATATACAAACCTTTATATATAAAAATGTATGTTTTAAAAGTGTGCATTTAAAGCAAAATTTTGACTTTTGAAAAAGAGTTTAGAAATTGTGTGCTAGTAAACATAGTCTTAGAAATTGAATCCTAGGAGTTCCCATCGTGGCACAGTGGTTAACAAATCCAACTAGGAACCATGAGGTTGTGGGTTCGATCCCTGGCCTTGCTCAGTGTATTAAGGATCTGGCGTTGCAGTGAGCTGTGGTGTAGGTCACAGACACAGCTCAGGTCTTGCATTGCTGTGGCTGTGGTGTTAAGCTGGTGGCTACAGCTCTGATTGGACCCCTAGCCTGGGAATCTCCATATGCCGAGGGTGCAGCCCTAAAAAACGACAAAAAAAAAAAAAAATCATTTTGAGCAAGAATTGAATATGCAGTTGTTTATTACTTGTGGACTCCTATTCGTGAATTTGCCTGCTCACTCAAATCCATTTGTAAGCCCCAAATCAAATCTCACAACGCTTTCACAGCCATCATTTGCAGATATGCACAGAATGGTAAAAAATTGAATTGCCCAATGTGCAGGTTCCCAGCTGAGGTCAAGAAATTGAAAAAAAAACAGGAGTTCCCATTTGGCTCAGTGGGTTAAGAATCCGACTATTATCCATGAGTACGCAGGTGATCCCTGACCTTGCTCAGTGGGTTAAGGATCTGGCATTGCTGCAAGTTGCAGCATAGAGTACAGATGTGGCTGGAATCCTGTGTTGCTGAGGCTGTGATGTAGGTTGGCAGTTGCAGCTCCGATTCGACCCTTAGCCTGGGAACTTCCATGTGCCGCAGGTGCGGCCCCAGACAAAAAAAAAAAAAAAAAAAAAAAAAAAAAAAGGAAAAAACAGGACGTTTTTGCCTTCTTATTTCTTCACTCATACTGTAAATTGTGTTCATTTTTGTGGTTTATCTAAGTGCCGTATTTTTCTGCCTGTTTTGTGTTTGTTGTTGATTTTACTTTTTGAAGTGGCCCAAGCATAGGGCTGAAGTGCTGTCTAATGATCCTAAGTGCAACAGGGTTTGATGTATATTATGGAAAAAGTACAAGTGTTAGGTAAGCTCTGTTCAGGCATGAATTTGTAGGGGAAGAAAAGTAATTTTCATTCTGCTCTTCTGAGTGCTTAGCTGAGACCCCTGTAATAGAAGATTAACAGGAGAGAAACAAACAGAAGTTTATTAATGCGTCCACCTCTTGTATGTGTGAGAGATACTCAGGGAAAAAGGAGGAAGAATTCAGGATTAAAGAGAGTGTCCATCATGGCTCAGCAGAAGCAAATCTGACTAATATCCATGAGGAAACAAGTTTGATCCCTGGACTTGCTCAGTGGGTTAAAGATCTGGTGTTGCTGTGAGCTGTGGTGTAGGTTGCAGATGTGGGCTCGGATCCTGTGCTGCTGTGGCTGTGACGAAGGCTGGTAGCTGCAGCTCCGATTAGACCGCTAGCCTGGGAACTTCCATGTGCCACAAACATGGCCCTAAAAAGCAAAAAAAAAAAAAAGAATTTCAGAATTAAATACCACCTTAATAGGAAGGGGTGGGGGATGGAGGCCTCATAGGGGAGAGCAAATGGTTTATAGGGAAGACGAAGGGGCCCTAGAAAACCAGACGGGAGGTATGACAGTGGTGACAATGTCTGCCCGGGTGTGGTGTCACTTCTAGTCTCTTCCGTGACGAGGGGCAATCTTCTGGCTGATGACATTCCCGAGGAGGCGTGGGGGGGGGATGACAATGTTGGAGGGTCTGCCTGGATAAGGGGAGTTCACAGAAAGCCTCTTCCCATATTTGCTGTTTTCCAAGTGCTTACAGCTCCCAGTAATATACCAACAGGGCATATTTTGGGGTGGTGTGTCCTGAACCCCTACAGTCCTATTTTGGAGTGGTGAGGCAGAATATTAACCCAGGTCATCACTGTAGGAGCACGGGCTTCCATGCATTCTTTGATATGGCCATGGATGAACATTTGTGGCTTAAGGGCTCCAGGCAGTAACATCCCCACAGGCCTTGTTTACTATAGGGGTGTACTTACGCCCAGATGGACATTGATCCCTAATCCCCTGTGTCTCAGTTTATGGGAAGAAAAGGGCAAAGAAACCATGAGACTTACGGGACATCTCCACTCCTAAGACCCTATTGGACAAGGACTGATATGGGTAATTGAATAAGGCCAATGGGAGAAAACCACATCTCTCTGGACCTCACGTTGGTACCCACCCCCCACAACTTTAAGGAATAAAAACCCCTATAGGACAACAGAGAAAGGGGGTCTCTTCTCCCCCCCTCCCAGCAACCCTGGGAGTTATCTGCTTTCCTTTAATAAAAACTTTGCTTGCTTGCTGCCTGTGTGTTCACAGAGTTCATTCTTCGACCACTGTGAACAAGAACCTGGATTCTGATACCATCTTTCCGGCATCAGTGGTATGTTCTGCTGCCTTCAGGTTTTAGTGCTATTAGGCTGGGAGTTCAATGTTAAGGATTCAGCAACACGGTACATTCAAAAAAGGAAGATCTCGACATGAGGCTGCTCTGCAAAGAGCTCAGGTAACACTCGGAGGGCCGGTGGAGCTACGGGAAAGATGGAAAAGTGGCTAAATGTGTGAATTTATGAGATGACAATTGATATTTTTTAAAAATTCAAAAAGTGTGGTGGAGAGCATCATTTTGAGGCTGAAAGCCAAAGAAATCTACTGTCACATTGTAGGAGAAAATGTCCCGATACAAAGGTAGAAAGGAGAGACCCTGGCTGATGACTAAGCAAAGTCCAGCCAACTGCCCCTAACCACCCCTCCCCCATGCATCTGCTTCTGTAAACTTGCTTCTGCACCTGCTGTCTTGCCTGACCTCACTCTGGTCTGGCCTGCCAAGCACAGACCCGGAAGAGGTAGCCCATAAAAGCCTTGTGAAACCCTTCTTTAGGGCTCAGACTCCTGAGAGCGATCTCCTCTGAGCCCGCCAGCGTAATAAACCTGACTTCTCCAACTCTCTGGGTGCTCCCTTGGTTTCTCACCGGGTAAAAGAGCTGATACACTGCAGCCACAGAGCTGCTGGAGCTGGTACATTAGAGCCACAGGGCTGTCATCAGAGCTGGTACACTGCAGCTACAGGGCTGTTTGCTAGAGCTGATACACTGCGGCTGCAGGGCTGCTGGGCAGCTGCCGTAACAACAGTATCCAGAATTAGGAAAATTGTTAAACCCTTCTTGGCTAACCCTGGCTGGCTTGCAGGTCTCAAAAGGAGAGGGTTTTGTGAAAGAGGAGTGCTGAGACCAGCTCAGCAGGTGAGGGCTGAAGAATGGGTGTTGCAGAACTTAAGAAAATGTTAACATAAAACAAGACACAGAGACATTTATCTTAATTAAAGGTGGGAACTGGGGGACTCAAGGTCTCAGGGACCAAGAGCAGAAACCACACTGCTTTTATTGCGCTCTTGAGGATTACATCAAGTGAGGAGGGAGTTGTAGGTGCAGAATATAGTTCTTTTATTATTTTAAAAGTCACATAGCTGGTAGCTGGTGAAGCTTTTATTCTGACCTTTAGGCATTTAACAATCATTAGCATTGAGGAAGCCTGGCATTGGCTGACAATGCATAGCATCTAGAGAATCATCATTGTGCTTCAGCATGCCTGTCTGTGGCAACCTGGTGTGCCTAGGTTTGCACCTCCTTGTCTGTGCTCAAGCATACTCTGCTAAGGACCACTCACAAACCCCCTGGGGCCATGAGGTTCCTCTTTCTCTTATTTTAACAGGACATATTTTGCTGTGCAAACGGTGCCAGTCTGCACAGGTCCGGCGTGCCTAGACCAACGCATTATGTCTTCATTCAGCTGACCACATGAACAATTCATGCCTTTTGGTCTTCGTTCTTAAGCTGAAGTTATTTACCAGCACTGCGACTGTTTTTCAAGCAGGAATATGGCATAAAGTAAAGCAGGACCAGATGGCATTTTCAGCATAGAAAATAGAAGCAAAAAGGCGAAGAAAAGATTGTAGAAACATGTCTCCCAACAGAGAAGGTTTTCAATGTTAATAAAACTAGCTTGTTTTCACATTCCTGCTGTGTGGTACAGCAGGTTAAGAATCCAGCTTTGCCACCGCTGTGGTGCAGTTTCCATCCCTGTCTGGGGAACTTCCATGTGCCCAAATAAGTAAATAAATCAAAACCTGGCTTGTTTTGCAAATAAAGTTGGCAAATGAACTCATGTAAAGCAAATGGAATTTTGGTGAAAAATGTTCTGACCAGAGGCTTGTAAGAACCTGACTCCAAGAAGCAATAGTTCAGTATCCACTAATTCAGTATTTGCAACTTGCAGTGACTCTTTAGAACATAACTACTTTATTTATTTTAAATTTTTTTATTGAGGGAGTCCCCACAATGGTGCAGTGGAAACGAATCCAACTAGGAACCATGAGGTTGCAGGTTCTATCCTTGGCCTCACTCAGTGGGTTAAAGATCCGGTGTTGCCATGAGCTGTGGTGTAGGTCGCAGACGTGGCTTGGATCTGATGTTGCTGTGGCTGTGGTGTATGCCTGCAGTCATAGCTCCAATTGGACCCCTAGCCTGGGAACCTCCATATGCTGTGAGTGCAGCCCTTAAAAGCAAAAAAAAAAAAAAAAAAAAAAAAGAATTTCAGAATTAAATACCACCTTAATAGGAAGGGGTGGGGGATGGAGGCCTCATAGGGGAGAGCAAATGGTTTATAGGGAAGACGAAGGGGCCCTAGAAAACCAGACGGGAGGTATGACAGTGGTGACAATGTCTGCCCGGGTGTGGTGTCACTTCTAGTCTCTTCCGTGACGAGGGGCAATCTTCTGGCTGATGACATTCCCGAGGAGGCGTGGGGGGGGGATGACAATGTTGGAGGGTCTGCCTGGATAAGGGGAGTTCACAGAAAGCCTCTTCCCATATTTGCTGTTTTCCAAGTGCTTACAGCTCCCAGTAATATACCAACAGGGCATATTTTGGGGTGGTGTGTCCTGAACCCCTACAGTCCTATTTTGGAGTGGTGATGCAGAATATTAACCCAGGTCATCACTGTAGGAGCACGGGCTTCCATGCATTCTTTGATATGGCCATGGATGAACATTTGTGGCTTAAGGGCTCCAGGCAGTAACATCCCCACAGGCCTTGTTTACTATAGGGGTGTACTTACGCCCAGATGGACATTGATCCCTAATCCCCTGTGACTCAGTTTATGGGAAGAAAAGGGCAAAGAAACCATGAGACTTACGGGACATCTCCACTCCTAAGACCCTATTGGACAAGGACTGATATGGGTAATTGAATAAGGCCAATGGGAGAAAACCACATCTCTCTGGACCTCACGTTGGTACCCACCCCCCACAACTTTAAGGAATAAAAACCCCTATAGGACAACAGAGAAAGGGGGTCTCTTCTCCCCCCCTCCCAGCAACCCTGGGAGTTATCTGCTTTCCTTTAATAAAAACTTTGCTTGCTTGCTGCCTGTGTGTTCACAGAGTTCATTCTTCGACCACTGTGAACAAGAACCTGGATTCTGATACCATCTTTCCGGCATCAGTGGTATGTTCTGCTGCCTTCAGGTTTTAGTGCTATTAGGCTGGGAGTTCAATGTTAAGGATTCAGCAACACGGTACATTCAAAAAAGGAAGATCTCGACATGAGGCTGCTCTGCAAAGAGCTCAGGTAACACTCGGAGGGCCGGTGGAGCTACGGGAAAGATGGAAAAGTGGCTAAATGTGTGAATTTATGAGATGACAATTGATATTTTTTAAAAATTCAAAAAGTGTGGTGGAGAGCATCATTTTGAGGCTGAAAGCCAAAGAAATCTACTGTCACATTGTAGGAGAAAATGTCCCGATACAAAGGTAGAAAGGAGAGACCCTGGCTGATGACTAAGCAAAGTCCAGCCAACTGCCCCTAACCACCCCTCCCCCATGCATCTGCTTCTGTAAACTTGCTTCTGCACCTGCTGTCTTGCCTGACCTCACTCTGGTCTGGCCTGCCAAGCACAGACCCGGAAGAGGTAGCCCATAAAAGCCTTGTGAAACCCTTCTTTAGGGCTCAGACTCCTGAGAGCGATCTCCTCTGAGCCCGCCAGCGTAATAAACCTGACTTCTCCAACTCTCTGGGTGCTCCCTTGGTTTCTCACCGGGTAAAAGAGCTGATACACTGCAGCCACAGAGCTGCTGGAGCTGGTACATTAGAGCCACAGGGCTGTCATCAGAGCTGGTACACTGCAGCTACAGGGCTGTTTGCTAGAGCTGATACACTGCGGCTGCAGGGCTGCTGGGCAGCTGCCGTAACAACAGTATCCAGAATTAGGAAAATTGTTAAACCCTTCTTGGCTAACCCTGGCTGGCTTGCAGGTCTCAAAAGGAGAGGGTTTTGTGAAAGAGGAGTGCTGAGACCAGCTCAGCAGGTGAGGGCTGAAGAATGGGTGTTGCAGAACTTAAGAAAATGTTAACATAAAACAAGACACAGAGACATTTATCTTAATTAAAGGTGGGAACTGGGGGACTCAAGGTCTCAGGGACCAAGAGCAGAAACCACACTGCTTTTATTGCGCTCTTGAGGATTACATCAAGTGAGGAGGGAGTTGTAGGTGCAGAATATAGTTCTTTTATTATTTTAAAAGTCACATAGCTGGTAGCTGGTGAAGCTTTTATTCTGACCTTTAGGCATTTAACAATCATTAGCATTGAGGAAGCCTGGCATTGGCTGACAATGCATAGCATCTAGAGAATCATCATTGTGCTTCAGCATGCCTGTCTGTGGCAACCCGGTGTGCCTAGGTTTGCACCTCCTTGTCTGTGCTCAAGCATACTCTGCTAAGGACCACTCACAAACCCCCTGGGGCCATGAGGTTCCTCTTTCTCTTATTTTAACAGGACATATTTTGCTGTGCAAACGGTGCCAGTCTGCACAGGTCCGGCGTGCCTAGACCAACGCATTATGTCTTCATTCAGCTGACCACATGAACAATTCATGCCTTTTGGTCTTCGTTCTTAAGCTGAAGTTATTTACCAGCACTGCGACTGTTTTTCAAGCAGGAATATGGCATAAAGTAAAGCAGGACCAGATGGCATTTTCAGCATAGAAAATAGAAGCAAAAAGGCGAAGAAAAGATTGTAGAAACATGTCTCCCAACAGAGAAGGTTTTCAATGTTAATAAAACTAGCTTGTTTTCACATTCCTGCTGTGTGGTACAGCAGGTTAAGAATCCAGCTTTGCCACCGCTGTGGTGCAGTTTCCATCCCTGTCTGGGGAACTTCCATGTGCCCAAATAAGTAAATAAATCAAAACCTGGCTTGTTTTGCAAATAAAGTTGGCAAATGAACTCATGTAAAGCAAATGGAATTTTGGTGAAAAATGTTCTGACCAGAGGCTTGTAAGAACCTGACTCCAAGAAGCAATAGTTCAGTATCCACTAATTCAGTATTTGCAACTTGCAGTGACTCTTTAGAACATAACTACTTTATTTATTTTAAATTTTTTTATTGAGGGAGTCCCCACAATGGTGCAGTGGAAACGAATCCAACTAGGAACCATGAGGTTGCAGGTTCTATCCTTGGCCTCACTCAGTGGGTTAAAGATCCGGTGTTGCCATGAGCTGTGGTGTAGGTCGCAGACGTGGCTTGGATCTGATGTTGCTGTGGCTGTGGTGTATGCCTGCAGTCATAGCTCCAATTGGACCCCTAGCCTGGGAACCTCCATATGCTGTGAGTGCAGCCCTTAAAAGCAAAAAAAAAAAAAAAAAAAAAAAAGAATTTCAGAATTAAATACCACCTTAATAGGAAGGGGTGGGGGATGGAGGCCTCATAGGGGAGAGCAAATGGTTTATAGGGAAGACGAAGGGGCCCTAGAAAACCAGACGGGAGGTATGACAGTGGTGACAATGTCTGCCCGGGTGTGGTGTCACTTCTAGTCTCTTCCGTGACGAGGGGCAATCTTCTGGCTGATGACATTCCCGAGGAGGCGTGGGGGGGGGATGACAATGTTGGAGGGTCTGCCTGGATAAGGGGAGTTCACAGAAAGCCTCTTCCCATATTTGCTGTTTTCCAAGTGCTTACAGCTCCCAGTAATATACCAACAGGGCATATTTTGGGGTGGTGTGTCCTGAACCCCTACAGTCCTATTTTGGAGTGGTGATGCAGAATATTAACCCAGGTCATCACTGTAGGAGCACGGGCTTCCATGCATTCTTTGATATGGCCATGGATGAACATTTGTGGCTTAAGGGCTCCAGGCAGTAACATCCCCACAGGCCTTGTTTACTATAGGGGTGTACTTACGCCCAGATGGACATTGATCCCTAATCCCCTGTGACTCAGTTTATGGGAAGAAAAGGGCAAAGAAACCATGAGACTTACGGGACATCTCCACTCCTAAGACCCTATTGGACAAGGACTGATATGGGTAATTGAATAAGGCCAATGGGAGAAAACCACATCTCTCTGGACCTCACGTTGGTACCCACCCCCCACAACTTTAAGGAATAAAAACCCCTATAGGACAACAGAGAAAGGGGGTCTCTTCTCCCCCCCTCCCAGCAACCCTGGGAGTTATCTGCTTTCCTTTAATAAAAACTTTGCTTGCTTGCTGCCTGTGTGTTCACAGAGTTCATTCTTCGACCACTGTGAACAAGAACCTGGATTCTGATACCATCTTTCCGGCATCAGTGGTATGTTCTGCTGCCTTCAGGTTTTAGTGCTATTAGGCTGGGAGTTCAATGTTAAGGATTCAGCAACACGGTACATTCAAAAAAGGAAGATCTCGACATGAGGCTGCTCTGCAAAGAGCTCAGGTAACACTCGGAGGGCCGGTGGAGCTACGGGAAAGATGGAAAAGTGGCTAAATGTGTGAATTTATGAGATGACAATTGATATTTTTTAAAAATTCAAAAAGTGTGGTGGAGAGCATCATTTTGAGGCTGAAAGCCAAAGAAATCTACTGTCACATTGTAGGAGAAAATGTCCCGATACAAAGGTAGAAAGGAGAGACCCTGGCTGATGACTAAGCAAAGTCCAGCCAACTGCCCCTAACCACCCCTCCCCCATGCATCTGCTTCTGTAAACTTGCTTCTGCACCTGCTGTCTTGCCTGACCTCACTCTGGTCTGGCCTGCCAAGCACAGACCCGGAAGAGGTAGCCCATAAAAGCCTTGTGAAACCCTTCTTTAGGGCTCAGACTCCTGAGAGCGATCTCCTCTGAGCCCGCCAGCGTAATAAACCTGACTTCTCCAACTCTCTGGGTGCTCCCTTGGTTTCTCACCGGGTAAAAGAGCTGATACACTGCAGCCACAGAGCTGCTGGAGCTGGTACATTAGAGCCACAGGGCTGTCATCAGAGCTGGTACACTGCAGCTACAGGGCTGTTTGCTAGAGCTGATACACTGCGGCTGCAGGGCTGCTGGGCAGCTGCCGTAACAACAGTATCCAGAATTAGGAAAATTGTTAAACCCTTCTTGGCTAACCCTGGCTGGCTTGCAGGTCTCAAAAGGAGAGGGTTTTGTGAAAGAGGAGTGCTGAGACCAGCTCAGCAGGTGAGGGCTGAAGAATGGGTGTTGCAGAACTTAAGAAAACGTTAACATAAAACAAGACACAGAGACATTTATCTTAATTAAAGGTGGGAACTGGGGGACTCAAGGTCTCAGGGACCAAGAGCAGAAACCACACTGCTTTTATTGCGCTCTTGAGGATTACATCAAGTGAGGAGGGAGTTGTAGGTGCAGAATATAGTTCTTTTATTATTTTAAAAGTCACATAGCTGGTAGCTGGTGAAGCTTTTATTCTGACCTTTAGGCATTTAACAATCATTAGCATTGAGGAAGCCTGGCATTGGCTGACAATGCATAGCATCTAGAGAATCATCATTGTGCTTCAGCATGCCTGTCTGTGGCAACCCGGTGTGCCTAGGTTTGCACCTCCTTGTCTGTGCTCAAGCATACTCTGCTAAGGACCACTCACAAACCCCCTGGGGCCATGAGGTTCCTCTTTCTCTTATTTTAACAGGACATATTTTGCTGTGCAAACGGTGCCAGTCTGCACAGGTCCGGCGTGCCTAGACCAACGCATTATGTCTTCATTCAGCTGACCACATGAACAATTCATGCCTTTTGGTCTTCGTTCTTAAGCTGAAGTTATTTACCAGCACTGCGACTGTTTTTCAAGCAGGAATATGGCATAAAGTAAAGCAGGACCAGATGGCATTTTCAGCATAGAAAATAGAAGCAAAAAGGCGAAGAAAAGATTGTAGAAACATGTCTCCCAACAGAGAAGGTTTTCAATGTTAATAAAACTAGCTTGTTTTCACATTCCTGCTGTGTGGTACAGCAGGTTAAGAATCCAGCTTTGCCACCGCTGTGGTGCAGTTTCCATCCCTGTCTGGGGAACTTCCATGTGCCCAAATAAGTAAATAAATCAAAACCTGGCTTGTTTTGCAAATAAAGTTGGCAAATGAACTCATGTAAAGCAAATGGAATTTTGGTGAAAAATGTTCTGACCAGAGGCTTGTAAGAACCTGACTCCAAGAAGCAATAGTTCAGTATCCACTAATTCAGTATTTGCAACTTGCAGTGACTCTTTAGAACATAACTACTTTATTTATTTTAAATTTTTTTATTGAGGGAGTCCCCACAATGGTGCAGTGGAAACGAATCCAACTAGGAACCATGAGGTTGCAGGTTCTATCCTTGGCCTCACTCAGTGGGTTAAAGATCCGGTGTTGCCATGAGCTGTGGTGTAGGTCGCAGACGTGGCTTGGATCTGATGTTGCTGTGGCTGTGGTGTATGCCTGCAGTCATAGCTCCAATTGGACCCCTAGCCTGGGAACCTCCATATGCTGTGAGTGCAGCCCTTAAAAGCAAAAAAAAAAAAAAAAATTTATTGAAATGTAATTGATTTACAACGTTGTGTTAATTTCTGCTGTACAACAAAATGATTCAGTTTTACACATACCCATTCTTTTTCAGATTCTTTTCCCATATAGGTTATCACAGAATAATGGGAGAGTTCCCTGTGCTACACAGCAGGTCCCCATTGGCCATCCATTCCATTTTCGGTAGTGTGCATAGGCCAATCCCAAACCCCCAGTCCATCCCACCCTCCTCCCTTTCCCCTTTGATATCCATAGGTTTGTTTTCAAAGTCTATGACTCTCTTTCTGAGAATGTCACTACTTCCAACTATGAAAATCAACTCTGTTGCAAGCCTTCAGCCTACTAGTAAAAACTTAAAAAAAAAAAAGCAAAACAAGTTTCTTGCTTAAAAAATGGAAAAGGCTAGAAATTTTATACAAATTCGATATTTAGTATTTTCTTGAGTGCTTCATATATTATTCTCATAATTACGTGATATAAAGAAACTATGGTAACCTTTACTATCAAAGCTCAGTATAAACCGCCTCAGGGCCTCCAATACCCTTTGATGTGCAGTACAAAGAGTAGCCTATCTGTGTGCTATCAGATGAGAAAAATTGGGAAGTACTACATCACAGACCTATTTATAATCCATTTCCATGACTCAAACAGCCTAATGACCACCTTAATAGTTTAATAGCCATATGATGGGCTGCTGTGTAGCCATTAGAGAGAATAAGGCAGCTCTAAATGTAATAAAAGGGAAGAGGCTTCAAAACACATTAAATGAGAAAAGCATAGTACCACACAGTGTGCATATTAGTTTTCCATTACTGCTGCAGAAAACTATTGCAAACTTAGTGGCTTAAAACAACACAAATTTATAGTCTTAGTTTTGTTGGTAGGAAATACAACACATTTTTTTTTGGTATTTTTTTGTATTTTTTAGGGCCACACCTGTGGCTCATGGAGGTTCCCAGGCTAGGGGTCAAACCAGAGCGGAAGCTACCAGCCTACACCACAGCCACAGCAACATAAGATCTGAGGCCCATCTGCCACTTACACCACAGCTCATGGCAATGCTGGATCCTTAACCCACTGAGTGAGGCCTGGGATTGAACCTGTGTCCTCATGGATGCTAGTCAGATTCGTTTCTGCTGAGCCATGGCGGGCACTACCAATGCAGGTCTTGATTGGTCTAAAATCAAGGTGCTAGCCAGGCTATATTCCTTTCTGGAAGTTGTAGGGGAGGCTTTTTTTTTCTTTTTATGACCACACCTGCAGCATATGGAAGTTCCTGGGCTAGGGGTTGAATCAGCTGCAGATGAGGGCTACACCACAGCCACAGCAATGCTGGATCTGAGCTGCATCTGCTTTTGGCAATGCTGGATCCCTAACCCACTGAGCGAGGTCGGGAATCAAACGTGCATCCTCATGGACACTATGTTGGGTTCTTAATACACTGAGCCACAATGCAAACTCTGGGAGTGATTTTTCTCTCCCTTTTCCAGTTTCTATGGGCTGCCTTCATTCCTTGGCTTCTGACATCTTCAAAGCCAGCAACACTGTATCTCCAACCATCCTGTCATAATCACATCTTTTTCTGCCTACAGCCTGGAAAAGTTCTCAGCTTTAAAAATTAGTATGATGGATGTTCCCGTCGTGGCTCAGTGGTTAACAAATCTGACTAAGAACCATGAGGTTGTGGGTTTGATCCCTGGTCTCCCTCAGTGGGTTAAGAATCTGACATTGCCATGAACTGTGGTATAGGTTGCAGACGAAGCTCGGCTCTGGCATTGCTGTGGTAGTAGTGTAGGCTGGCAGCTGTAGCTCCGATTAGACCCCTAGCCTGGGAACCTCCATATGCCACAGGTGCAGCCCTAAAAGGCCAAAAAAAAAAAAAAATTAGTATGATGACATTGGGCCCATCTGGATAATCCAGGATAATCTCCCCCATCTCAAAATCCTTAATTTTTTTTTTTTTTGGCTGCTCCCATGGCCTGAGGAAGTTCCCAGGCCAGGGATTGAACCCTCGCCACAACAGTGAAAACACTGGATCCTTAACCCCATGCACCACCAGGAAACTCCTCAAAACCCTTAACTGTAATGACATCTGCAAACTCTCTTTTGTTATGTAGGGTAACATCTTCCTAAGTTCTGAGCATTAAGGATGGACCTCTTGGGGTGGAGACATTGTCTACTACCATAATATGTTACCATTTTGTATAAAAAATATTTAAAAAGACTATCTCTGGAAGGGCACGTGAGAATCTGGTAACAGCACTTGCTTCTGGGGAGAATTGGGAAGCTGTGGGAGAGGGAGGCTGACTTTTCACTGTACAGATCCTTCTGTTTATTTTGATTTTTAATCAGTGTGTATATATTTATTTAAAATAAGTAAAGACAAAAAAAATGAAGATACAACCACTATGGAAAACAGTCTGGAGCTTCTTTAGAAAACTAAAAATAGAACTATCAGCAATCCTACTCCTGGGCATAGACAAAACTATAATTCAAAAAAATACAGGCACCCTTATGTTCATGGCAGCAGGATTCACAATAGTCAAGACATGGAAACAACCTAAATGTCCATCAATAGATGAATGGATTAAGAAGATGTGGTACATATATGCAATGGAATACTACTTAGCCATAAACAAAACAATGCCATTTACAGCAACATGGATGCAACTAGAAATTTTCATACAAAGTGAAGTATGTCAGAAAGAGAAAGACAAATACTATATGACATCACTTATATGTGGAATCTAAAATATGGCACAGATGAACCTATCTGCAGAATAGAAACAGACTCACAGATATGGAGAACAAACTTGTGGTTGCTGAGGGGGGAATTGGGAGAGAGTGGGATAGACTGGGAATTAGGGGTTGGTAGATGCAAACTATTACATTTAGAATAGATAAGCAGTGATGTTCTATTGTATACCACAGGGAACTATATCCAATCTCTTGGGATAGACCATGATGGAAGATAATATAAGAAAGGGAATGTATATATATGTATGACTGGGTCAATTTGCTATACAATGAAATTGGCACAACTTTGTAAATCAACTACACTTTATTTATTTATTATTATTATTATTTTTTGTCTTTTTGCTATTTCTTGGGCCGCTTCCGCGGCATATGGAGATTCCCAGGCTAGGGGTCCAATCGGAGCTGTAGCCATTGGCCTACGCCAGAGCCACAGCAACGCGGGATCCGAGCCGCGTCTGCAACCTACACTACAGCTCACGGCGACGCCGGATCGTTAACCCACTGAGCAAGGGCAGGGACCGAACCCGCAACCTCATGGTTGCTAGTCGGATTCGTTAACCACTGCGCCACGACGGGAACTCCTCAACTATACTTTAATAAAAAATTTAAAAAGTGAAGAAAAATGTAAAGCTCTTAAGGTGTGTGGTGGTTCATCAGAGCATTGTTTGTCTTGTATTTAAGATAAGATACTACATAATTAAAAAGACTCAAGAAAGAAATACTTTCAACCACCAAGATGGTCACTAGATGGCGCCCTTTCACCCTTTCTGGTAAACCCCGGTCACAGGGTTTTGACCTTGCCTGCATTGCTTAACCCAATAAGGAGCGAGGGTCTCTCTCAGCACACAGCCCTCTCGCTGATTTCTTTACAGTCTCATTACATTTGAAGCCTGGCTCCTCCTCTGTAAAGTAGGGGTTATAATAGTACCAGCTCACTAAACAAGAATCTGCAAAACAGGTCTAAATAGGCATGCCCAGTCAGTGGGGGTAAATGCTAGCTCTTGGTGTTAACATCCACCTCCCTGGCTAGGAGTTTCCTCACAAGCTCTCCAGCTGTGTCCCAGTTTTACGTCTTTGGAGGCCTCAGGTCAGAAAGAACTGTGCCTTGTGTATTTAGCTCTACAGGCAATACTTCATTATAGGTCTAAACTCTGCCAATGGCATAAAACCAAATGGCAGGAGTTCCTATTGTGGCTCAGTGGGGTAAGAACCCGACTAGTGTCCATGAGGATGCAGGTTCGATCCCTGGCCTTGCTCAGTGGGTTAAGGTTCCTGCCTTGGCACAAGCTGCAGTGTAGCTTGCAGGTGTTGCTGTGGCTGTGGTGTGGGCTGGCAGCTGCAGCTCTGATTTGATCTCTAGCCTGGGAACTTGTATGTGCCTCAGGTACAGGCCTAAAAAAACAAAACAGAACAAACAACCGAGTTGCATACCATGTAAAGTTAAGGCATATCAGAAAATCAGAAATCAAGCAGAAAGTGTTCTCAAAAAGGGAAAGGGTTCTGGCATCGGGACCCGAAATTGAAGCCGAAGCAAAAGTAGAGCTTTGTAGGTGCTCAAAAAATGCTATCCCACCCCATTCTCTGGGACTTTTGTTCTATCACCTTTTTTTTTTTTTTTTTTTTTTTTAATTTTATGGCTACACCCCCAGTGTATGGATGTTTCCAGGCCAGGGATTGAATCCAAGCTATAGCTGAGACCTATGCTGTGGCCACACCGGGTTCTTTTAACCCACAGCACCTCTCTGCCGCCACAGCGACCTGAGCCGATGCAGTTGGATTCTTAACTGACAGTGCCATGTAGCAGGAATGCCTCTTTCACCTTTGTGATTATCCAACTCACTTGGCATCGATTCCAGCTAAATAGATAATTTCCTTCCTGGGAAAGGTTTGTGTTTATTTTTTTCTTTTTCTTTCTAAGGCTGCACGTGAGACACATGGAAGCTCTCTGGTTAGGGGTGGAATCGGAACTGCGGCTGATGCCTACACCCCAGACACAGCAATGTGGGATCTGAGGCCCATCTGCGACCTACACCACAGCTTACAGCAATGCTGGATCCTTAACCCACTGAATGAGGTCAGGGCTTGAACCCGGATCCTCGCAGAGACTACATTGGGTTCTTAACCTGCTGAGCCACAACGAGAGCTCCCTTCCTGGGAAAAGTGATTTTTTTTTTTTTAAATCATTTCTTCTTTCTCAGGTACATCACTGCTTTCTCCTTGCATACTCATGGTGAAGTGTCTGTTGAGTGTCTTAGTAGGAACTGTGTGTGTTTTAACGTGGGAAAGATAACCCGTGTTAAGGCATAACCGCAATACCATTATCTAACCTTAAAAGAATGAACAGTTGCTAAGCAAATATCTAGTCAGTGTTCAAGTTTCCACAATTGCCTCATTTAAAAATATGTTATTTGCTATAGGATCCAAATAAGATAACTTCATTGCAATTGCTTAAATCTCTTAAACTATGCAATTTCTGTTTTTTTGGCAGTTTATTTCTTGAAGACAGCAGGTGGTTGGCTCTGAGAAGCAAGATTAGAGCTCTGAAATGCATGCCAGGAGATATTTAACACTTGACTCAAATATTTGATGCCTGTCCAAAATTTTTTTTTTTTTTTTTGTCTTTTTGTCTTTTGTCTTTTGTTGTTGTTGTTGTTGCTATTTCTTGGGCGGCTCCCGAGGCATATGGAGGTTCCCAGGCTAGGAGTTGAATCGGAGCTGTAGCCACCGGCCTACGCCAGAGCCACAGCAACACAGGATCCGAGCCGCGTCTGCGACCTACACCACAGCTCACGGCAACGCCGGATCGTTAACCCACTGAGCAAGGGCAGGGACCGAACCCGCAACCTCATGGTTCCTAGTCGGATTCGTTAACCACTGCGCCACGACGGGAACTCCCAAAATATTTTTATAATCAGAAGATACTTTTATAATCATGGTAGCTAATTGCTGGTTTAAGCTGCTCAGTGTTGGGGTGGTTTGTTACATAATATTAGCTGACTCATGGAGGGACTCTTCCCTTTCTGGCCTCTGTAGCTACAGGACTTCTAAGTGCTAGGGCACTGGGCCCACCACAGTCCCCCTTTCCTTCCTGAGTTGTGAAGGCTTTTTATATTATTAAGGATATTAACTCCTATTTTTGAGGCTATGAATCTGTTGACTTAAAAAAATGCACAACCTGAAGGGTGAGAGTTAAGTTCCATTTGGGGCAAAATGAGGCCTTAAGCCCAGGAGAAGGCATTTTGGGTAGCCCTGAGAAACTGCTAGCAGGTGAGGGGGCAGCTAGGATTATATAGGCGTTTTTGCAACAAACGGCAGGTAGCAGGAGCAAAAGAGGTCTGGGCTCACTGAAAACATTCCTTTGATAGGCACCTCTGCTCTCAGGGCCAGGATCCTGAGTTTTCATAGCCTGCAGCACTCACTGGCTCTCACCCTGGGAGGGACTGCATTCACAGATGACCCTGACATTCTTCATTTCATCCTTCACTACAGCCCAGGTGGCAGTATTTCAGACAGCTCTGAAATACCACCCAAAGAGGAAAGGGGGTCTATCAGGCTGTGATAAAGGCGAGGGGGAGAGGCATGCAGCATACACACATCTTACAAAAGTTTGTTGCTGATCTCCTGAAGGTTACTGCTAGTCACATGGAGCAGACATTGCCATGACGGATTTTCGTGTTTTTCAAAGATATGAGGAGACGCAAGAATTGAGCACATAAAATCTCCGAAAACTATCTGACTATCTGAAGACCTCTTCTTCCAGTTTTCCCAGAGCACAGAGTGCTTCCCTTCTGACTTTCACCTTGAGCTCTGCTCCTGGGGTGCTGTGGGTCAGCAGCTGTCTTGGCTCATGAGTTCGTCCATGCAGAGGCTGATGGCAAAGAGCCAAACTCCAGTTTACAGTTCTTTCCCTAGTGTTTCGTTGCATCGTCTTTTGTTCAGGCAACTGCCTTCATGCATAGAAACCCCCAACATGTTTGGGCACCAAATCTATCTTTTGCTTTGTGTTTCTTGTCCAAATTGTAATTATTATTATTATTATTATAATTTTTTTTGGAGTGCTACTATGCAAATGTCCTCTCATCACTGGCTTACAGTCTTTCCAAAAATTCACCTAAATCTTTTAGGAACTCTGTCTCCAAGGCAACTTTTTAAAATTGAGGACGTAAAATCTCTGAAAACTATCTGGGGGTCTTATAGAAAACACATTTATGGTTACCAAAGGGGATATTGGGGGATAGGAGGAAAGAGATAAATTAGAAATTTAAGATGAACTTGTACACACTACTGTATATAAAAGAGATGAACCACAAGGACCTACTGTCTGGCACAGGGAACTCTACTCAATATCTTGTAATAACTTATAAGGGAAAAGAATCTGAAAAAGAATGTATGCATATGTTTGTATAACTGAATCGCTTGGCTGTACATTTGAAACTAACACAACACTGTATATTAACTCTACTTCAATTAAAAAAAATTGATGTGCCTCCCCCTCCAACCCTTGGGTCTTGAACTATTCAATGTCAGGTGACTCCACGAGAGACAACACTCTTGAATCAAGGCTCAAAGGAGTTTCTGGTTAGTGGGCAGGGTGGGAGAGTTGGACCCCCTACCCCTGCCCCTGTCATATCTGTCGTATTTTAAAACTTTTACTCGCTTATTTTTTCCTTAAGACTCACTCAAGAACTAGTCTAATTACCACTGGCACCAGTGTCTTACCTTACTTAGATAAACACAAAGAAATATCCTTCTAGAAAAACTGGCTAATTAGTACGAAGTTCTCTGATGAATGGTTCATTGTTAGCAGAGGTATTATGGGTATTTGAAATCAGAATCTATTCCTAAAAAAAAAAAAAAGGAGTTCCCGTCGTGGCGCAATGGTTAACGAATCCGACTAGGAACCATGAGGTTGTGGGTTCGGTCCCTGCCCTTGCTCAGTGGGTTAATGATCCGGCGTTGCCGTGAGCTGTAGTGTAGGTTGCAGACGCGGCTCGGATCCCGTGTTGCTGTGGCTCTGGCGTAGGCCTGTGGCTACGGCTCCGATTTGACCCCTAGCCTGGGAACCTCCATATGCCGCAGGAGCGGCCCAAGAAATAGCAAAAAGACAAAAAAAAAAAAAAAAAAAGAATCTATTCCTTTTACTGTTATGTAAGGAAAACTCTCCCCCTGTCGCCCTGGCTTCAGTATCTATTAACACATTGACAACCTCATTTCATAAATACCTCTTTCCTTCTCTCCCTCCTTCATCCCACAGATTTGTTTGAAAATCAGACATCTTATTTTCTCTTAAATATGCAGTATATACCTCTAAAAGGTAAGGACCCTTCTTAAAAGTACAATGATCACACCTGAAGTTAATAATTTCTCTGTATTGATTATTCAGTCTGTGCTTAAAATTTCTCAATTGTCTCAATCATTTTAGAGTTTTATTCACACCAGGATTTAATCCAAGTTCATATTTTTATATTGTGCTTCATCCTTATGCCTCTTCTTTTCTTTCTTTCTTTTTTTTTTTTTTGTCTTTTGTCTTTTCGTTGTTGTTGTTGTTGCTATTTCTTGGGCCGCGCCCGCGGCATATGGAGGTTCCCAGGCTAGGGGTCGAATCGGAGCTGTAGCCACCGGCCTACGCCAGAGCCACAGCAACGCAGGATCCGAGCCGCGTCTGCAACCTACACTACAGCTCACGGCAACGCCGGATCCTTAACCCACTGAGCAAGGGCAGGGACCGAACCCGCAACCTCATGGTTCCTAGTCGGATTCGTTAACCACTGCGCCACGACGGGAACTCCTTCTTTTCTTTTCTTTCTTTTTTGGCTGCCCTGTGGCATACGGAGTTACTGGGTCAGGGATCAGATCCTAGCCACAGCTGCAGCAATGCTGGATCCTTAACCCACTGTGCTCAGCCAGGAATTGAACCTGTGTCCCAGTGCTCCAAAGATGCCGCCAATCCTGTTGTGCCACAGCAGAAACTCCCATGTGCCTCTTAAGTCTCTTTAACTTGTGGCTCTCCTGTCACCTTGCCTCCCCAACAACACACACACACACCAAAAAAAAAAAAAAGAGAGAGAGAGAGAGAGAGAGAGAGAGAGAGAGAAACGTATCCTTTGTCCTCTAGAATTTCCCACAATCTGGAACTTGCTAATTGCTGCTCTTGGGTGTTCTTTGGTTTCTTTTATTTCTGTAAGCTGATAGTTCTATACCTGCAGGCATGATCAGATTCAGGTTTGATTATTTAGTATGGCTATTGCAAGTTTTCTGTTCTTCCAACAGGAGGAACATGATATCTGGTTATTGCTATTTATGATTTATGATTGGGACATCTTGAATTGTAATCTACTCTCTGAATCTGAGGTAGTAACTAACCAGACAGCCCGTGAGCTCAGCCTCCTTTTAGATAAAGCCCACACATTCACTCCATGGCATGCCTGCAGGCTCACACATCACAGTCCTTTCATTCCAGAAGGGTAGTGACAGGGCAAGAGGAGGGCCCAGGGGAGAGATGGCCAGGGTGCGGCACCAGGTGATGGAATGAGAGCAACAGGCTCAAATGTGAGCAAGTGGGCTGGTGAGCAAAATAAAAATACATGGAATTGGAAGGAAAACATTATCTTTAGATATTTCACACGACTGTATTAAATCAAGGTTTTGTTTCCTTTTGTTTTGTTTTTTGGCTGCACCTGCAGCATATGGAAGTTCCTGAGCCAGGAATTGAATCCTAGCTGCAGGTATGACCTACACCACAGCTGCAGCAATGATGGATCCTTAACTGGGGATCAAACCTGTGTCGCCACAGAGACAACTTGTGCAGATTTTCATCCTGCTGAGCCACAGAAGGAACTGCAAAGCAAGCTTTTTCTAAATTGTTTTTCAACCCGCTCAAACAATAAGTACTTATTTTATCAGTTGATGCATGCAGATTTGGTTTTTATTAAATATATATTTATTCTCTCTTCTTCCAACTCCTTACAGACCATAATTTATACAGGTTAATGGACAATCCTTACAAGAGCTTAAAGAATTATTTTCCATCCTTTCCCACAGAATGGGAAATACAGAGTTTCCTAATACAACAGAAAGGTGAGATTTTAGACATGAAAGATAGGTTATCTTTACACCAAAACTCACTGGGGAAAGGATCTTGTCCAATACAGCCAGCTGCCAACTAGTAACGTAAATAATTTATCAGTGCTATGTTATAATGTAATTATGGCTAAATATTTAGCACTTTTAATTTAATGATCAGATGAGTATTATTGCTCCCATTCTATAGATGAGAAAATCAAAAAGTAGGAGCTAATTTACCTGAGGCCACAGAGGTTTTCTCCTGCTACAGTAAACCAAATGTAATAGATTTTAGATGAAATGTTTTAATCTTTCATATAATAGTACTTTCTAACTTGATCACTCCTTCTGTAGAATAACTGCTTTAAATGTTTTCAAAAACTAAATATATTTAAAAATCAAATTCATCCTTAAAAGATAGATCCCCTGTATTTGGAGAAATTAAATAGATGGACATAAGCCTAGGAAAAAACTCAGAGGAGCTCTGAAAAAGCTGAGCAGGGGAAGCAGTGCCTTGATAAGTGTGTGGCTTGCCAAGGTTATTACTTGAAGAAGAAAAGACTTGTTTGTGTTGAAAAGTTCTGTTACTGTGACATCTTGATAACTCTCTCCAATAATATTCTCCCTGTCCTTTCATTAATTAGAAACTCATTAAAGTTTTCATCCTGGAGATTTTTCTAATGTGTATAAAACCAGAGACAAAGGGGAACATAGGGTTCATTATACAGCAACCACTTTCATCTCTTGTCTGCTCATGACTGTTTGTTTCCACCACTTCCTTACCTGATTAATCTTCCCTTTCATTGAATTTTTAAAAACACTAAGTTTGATTGACATATAATTCACCTTCCATATAACGCCACTCATTTAAAGCCTACAATTCAATGGCTTTTAGTATATCCACAGACCTTCACAAATATCAGCACAATCAATTTTAGAACATTTTTCTCACACCGAAAGGACACCCTGTACTTGGTATTGAAACCGAGCAGTGCCCTGTGGGGCTCCCAGGCACACAAACTTTTCTGTGTGCTCCATTTCTTGTTCTTTGGGAAGGGGCTTCAGCCTCCATGACCTTCCCTGAGTTCCAAAAAGTAGGTTCAGACCACGGCTAATCAGGGAAGGGAGGGGATGCAGAGACAGGGAGGACCGGTCAAGAGACAATAGGGCAGCCTTGGGGGTGGTTCTGGCTCTTCCGAAAGGAATATGGATAACAATATCTTTTGAGTTCTTCCACAAGAACTGAAACTCCCAACAAATGGAAGGTGTAAATGAAGCATTCTTCATGCCAAGGATCACCAGCTTTGAAAAAAATGAAAGCTTGCATCTACCCTGATCCTTATCTCTGGCCCTCTTTTTCACTCCCCAACTGTAAAACCACCTTCCAATCTCTCCCAAGGCAGAGGCACGGCCTTTAGGGCATTAGGCTGCTATGACCCTCCTTTGTCTGGCAAAGCAATAAAGCTATCTTTTTCTCCTTCATTCGAAACTCTGTCTCTGTGTTACTGTTGGGCATTGGTGGACAGAGACCAAGTTTTGGCAACAGTATCAGTCACTCCCCATCTCCCCCTAACTCCACACTAGGCAACCACCAATCTCTTCTCTGTGTCCGTAAATTTGCTTTTTTTGGATGCAATACAAATGAAATTGTACAATACATGCTTTTTTGTGACTGGTTTCTTTCTCCTGGCATAATATTTTCAGGGTCTGTCCATGCTGTACATTGTATCAGTACTTTTTTTTTATTGTCAAAGAATATTCCATTGTATGGATGTTACATTTTATTTTTTCATTCAGCTCTTGGAGTTGACCCTGGGAATTATTTTTATTTTTTGACTTGTATGGATATTGGCACTGTGAACATTTCTGAGCAAGTTTTTGTGTGGACAACTGTTTTGATTTCTCTTGGGTGTATACCTAGGACTGGAATTACTGAGCCACATGGTAATTCTGTGTATAACTTGATGGGGAGCTGCCAAATTGTGTTCCATAGAAGATGCACCATTTTACACTCTGAGCAGTAATGCACAAGTGTTCCAAGTTCTCTCACAAACACTTGTTGTTATCATCTGTCTTTTTAACTCTAGTTCCCATAGTGGGTAGGAAGTGGTATCTCATGGTTTGGATTTGCATTTCCCTATGGCTAATAACTTTGAGGATTTTTTTCATGTGCTTGTTAGCCATTTGTATATCTCCTTTGGAGAAACATCTATACAAATCCTTTGACCATCTTGTAAGTTCATTGTGTGTCTTCATTATTGAGTTGTAAGACTCAGTATGTGCTGTTTTTAGAATATAAAATTTTTTAAAAAATGTAATGGTGTTAGTTGGCATAAAAGCTCAGGCTGAGAGACCACATGGAGAGAGAAAAAACCTTACCACTGTCCCAGACACGTGAATGAGACCTCCCAGAATCCCAGGCCCCAGTCAAGCAGGCCCAGACTTGAGTAGCCACTCAGATAATTGGAAGAATCATGAGACATAACAAGTCATTGTTTTGAGATGGTTACTCAGGACATCTTCCATCTTCCTGCTGGTGGGAAAAATACGACAGGTGCAGCAGCATCCTTGGATACAGATGGTAGAAGCCACCTGTTGACGATGGCAGAGCCACCTGCAGCCTGGACCTTGGATGACCCAGAGATCTTGGCTTGTCCTATACCATCTACCTACCTTTGTACAGCTATATGAAGTATCTCCATAGTCTGTAAATGGTTTTATGACTGAGCTAAGGTAGCTTCGCCTCCACCTGAACTAACTGAGACTTGGGCACTAGGAATGCAGTGCTCTCTAGATATGCTAAAATAACTGGAATAGCTTACTGGGTGGGTTAGCAGTGTCTGGCAGATGATGGCCATTGGTGGGCTGTGGCCAGATGATGACCGCTGGTGGGCTGTGGCAAAGCATTTAATGAACTGTTCACTCTGGGAATTCAGAGAGCAGATTGTGCATCACCAAACTTAAAGTAATTCCACTGGGGCATGGTGGCTGCTTTTGGCAAAATCTTTTAAGAAACAAGTTCAGGCAGTAATGGGCAAGTTTACATGTGGGAAGAGACTAGAGCTTGACTTAGGGAGGACTCTGCCTGCAGCCTTCAACCTCGATCCAGTGGGAGCCCTGAAACTGGGAGCCTCCCCTCTGAATTTCACAGGGTGAGGAGAAAAGACCACAGAAAAATCTACTTTATTAAGGATATTGTTCTCCCACCCAAGCCTCTTATTTATTTAATTGAACTATAGTTGATTTAGAATGTTGTGTGAGTTTCTGGTGTCCAGCGAAGTGATTTGTGTGTATGTGTATATATATATATATATATATATATATACATATACACACACACACTTATATAAATATATGTGTATATATATGAATATATATAAACTTATACAAATATATGTATGTGTGTATATATCTATCTGCCTATATATAGATAGATATAGGTACTTGTCCATTATGGTTTATTCTAGGGTATTGAATATAGTTCCTTGTGCCAACCAGGAGATCCTTGTTGTTTACCTATTTTATATCTAGTAGTTTGCATCTGCTAATCCCAAACTCCTAATTTATCCCTACCCCACCTACCCTTTCCCCTTTGGTAACCGTATGTTTGTTTTCTGTGTCTGTAAAATCTTTGTTTTGTAAATAACTTCATTTGAGTTACATTTAATTTTATTTCATTTTTTAATTTTGTCTTTTTAGGGCTGCACCCACAGTGTATGGAGGTTCCCAGGTTAGGGGTCCAATTGGAGCTGTAGCCACCGGCCTACACCACAGCCATAATGCCGGATCCCAGCCATGTTTGCAACCTACACACAGCTCACAGCAATACCGAATCCTTAACCTACTGAGCAAGGCCAGGGAATCAAACCTGCGTCCTCATGGATACTAGTCAGATTCATTTCCACTGAGCCATGATGGGAACTCCTGTGTTACATTTTAGATTCCTCATGTAAGTGATATCATGTGGCATTTGTCTTTCTCTGTCTGACTTATTTCTCTTAGTGTGATAATGTCTAGGTCCATCCATGTTGCTGTAAATGGCATTGTTTCATTCTATTTTTAATGGCTGGGTAATATTCCATTGTATGTATATATACCACATCTTCTTTATCCATTCATCTATAAATGTACATTGAGGTTGTTTCCATGTCTTACCAAGCCTCTTATTTTTAGAGGGCCCAAGAAATGCCATTCATGGAAGTGGGGAACTAAATATAGAAACCAATATACAGAAAGAGATTTTATTTGAGGAACAAATAAAATTTTATTTCAGGAACAGCGACCAGGAGTGCCCATCGTGGCTCAGTGGAAACGAATCTGACTAGGATCCATGAGGATGCAGGTTTGATCCCTGGCCTCCATCAGTGGTTAAGGATCTGGCTGTGGTGTAGGTCGCAGACGTGGCTTGGACCTGGGGTTGCTGTGGCTGTGGTATAGGCCTAGCCTGGGAACTTCCATATGCTGCAGGTGCGGCCCTAAAAAAGACAAAAAAACAAAAAAATAAAAAAGAAAATAAGGAAGTAAAGCAGGTGAGAAAAGCCATTACAGTGGAAAAGAATATGTTTTCTAGCCATGTAGTTAGGAAGGGCAGTGTTAAGTGTTTACATCCTAACTCGATAGCTTCTTACTTACCAATACACTTTTTGCTGTGTTTGGGGAAACTGGTTGGGGTTAGGGGAAGTTATGTGATGCATTATTTTCCTATCCAAAACCAGAAACAGGCCCCCTGGTTGGTGTTTTGGCTCTGCCTGTGGGGTTTTCAGGAACAGGTGTAGACTTTGTGGGAGGAAGGGTGTATATTCTGAAAGCCACTTAGGTTTTGAGGGAACTGCATTCCGAAGAAAGCCAAAAGCCCAGCTTCCAAAAGGCTTTGATAGTTCTGTTCCTGAAGCACCTCCAAGGGAGTGTCCTCCCCTGTGGTCCCTTCAAATGTGGCCAAGGAGTGGGATGGACAAGCAAGAACCCCTTTGAGTATAGAAGTGGAGGCAAACCATGATCAGGGCTGAATTGCTCACAATTTCTGCCCCAGAAGATATTTTTCTATTGTGTTGGCCTCCGTGGTTTCCCTTTCCTCCCATTTCCCACCGGGCAACTTTATCATGGCTTTCCAGTTTGGATGCCATGATTGCGTCTTGGGTGAGAGCATGGCCTGGGAGACATAACTTGTTCCCTCACTTACAGGTCCCGAGTCACAAGGAACTATATCCTGATCATGGATCTGGTAACTGGCTGGTACTTCAGCTGGTCTTCCCTGGGGAGGGGTGAGTATCATGACTTTCAGTGATAGAAACTCTTTTTTTTTAAGCAAAACAAAACAAAACAAAACATCTGGGTTCTAGATGGACACATGGGTGCCCAGCTCTAGACCACATTTTCCAGCCTAAATGACATGTGGATGCATTTTTTGACTCTGTGTCTGCCTTCATATGGCTTTCTTCTTTCTGTGTCTACAAATACTCTTCCTTTTCTTAAAATTGAATTATAGTTGATTTACAATATTATGTGAGTTTTAGGTATACAGTGATTCAGTATTTTTTATAGGTTATATCCCATTATAGGTTATTAAAAGACAAGGGGTGTAATTCCTTGTGCTGTATGGTATATCCTTGTTGCTTATCTATTTTATGCATAGTGGTTTGTATATGTTAATCCCATACTGTTAATTTGTCCTGCCCCCATTCTCTCTCCCCTTGATAACCACTAGTTTGTTTTCTAGGTCTGTAGTCTGTTTCTATTTTGCATATATACTCATTTGTATATACACTCATTTTTTCTTTTCTTTTTAAAATTTTTTATTAAGCAAATGAATTTATCATGTCTGTAGTTGTATAATGATCATAACAAACCAATTTCACAGGATTTCCATCCCATAACCCAAGCACATCCCCCCACCCCTCAAACTGTCTCCTCCGGAGACCATAAGTTTTTCAGTGTCTGTGAGTCAGCATCTGTTCTGCAAAGAAGTTCAGTCTGTCCTTTTTTCAGATTCCACATGTCAGTGAAAGCATTGGATGTTGGTGTCTCATCGTATGGCTGATTTCACTTAGCATGTTAATTTCTACGTCCATCCATGTTGCTAAAATGCCATTATTTCATTCCTTTTAATGGCTGAGTAATACTCCATTGTGTACATGTACCACATCTTGATCCACTCCTCTGTTGATGGACATTTAGGTTGTTTCCATGTCTTGGCTATTGCAAATGGTGCTGCAATGAACATTGGAGTACATGTGTCTTTGCGAGTCGTGGTTTTCCCTGGATAGATGCCCAGGAGTAGGATTGCTGGATCAAAGGGTCATTCTATTTTGAGTTTTCTGAGGAATCTCCATACGGTTTTCCACAGTGGTTGCACAAATTTACAATCCCACCAACAGTGTAAGAGGGTTCCCTTTTCTTCACACCCTCTCCAACACTTATTGTTTGTAGACTTTTGGATGATGGCCCTTCTGGCTGGTATATGGTGGTACCTCATAGTGGTTTTGATTTGCATTTCGCTAATAATGAATGATGCTGAACATCTTTTCATGTGTTCTTTGGCCATATGTATGTCTTTGGAGAACTGTCTGTTTAGATCTTCTGCCCATGTTTTGATGGGGTTTTTTGTTTTTTTTTTGGTATGGATCTGCAGAAGGTATTTATAAATTTTGGAGATTAATCGCTTGTCTATTGATTCATTTGCAAAGATTTTCCCCCATTCTGTGGGTTGTCTTTTCATGTTGTTTAGGGTTTCCTTTGCTGTGCAGAAACTTTTAAGTTTAATAAAGTCCCATTTGTTTATTTTTTTTAATTTTTATTTATTTATTTATTTATTTTTTTTGTCTTTTTGTCTTTTTGCTGTTGTTGTTGTTGCTATTTCTTGGGCTGCTCCTGCGGCATATGGAGGTTCCCAGGCTAGGGGTTGAATCGGAGCTGTAGCCACCAGCCTACGCCAGAGCCACAGCAACGCGGGATCCGAGCCGCGTCTGCAACCTACACTACAGCTCACGGCAACGCCGGATCGTTAACCCACTGAGCAAGGGCAGGGACCGAACCCGCAACCTCATGGTTCCTAGTCGGATTCGTTAACCACTGCACCACGATGGGAACTCCCCATTTGTTTATTTTTGTTTTTACTGTCATTACTCAAAGAGGTGGATCTGAAAGATGTTGCTGTGATTTATGTCAGAGAGTGTTTGGCCTCTGGTTTCCTCTAAGAGTTTGATAGTGTCTGGCCTTCTATCTAGGTCTTTCATCCATTGCGAGTTTCTTTTTGTGTATGGTGTTAGGGAGTGTTCTAATTTCCTTCTTTTCCATGTGGCTGTCCAGTTTTCCCAGCACCGCTTATTCAAGGGGCTGTCCTTTCTCCATTGTCTATTCTTGACTCCTTTGTCATAGATGAGTTGGCTTTAGGTGTGTGGGTTTAATTCTGGGCTTTCTATCCTGTTCCAGTGATCTATATTTCTGTCTTTGTGCCAGTACCACACAGTTTTGATGATGGCTGTTTTGTAGTATAGTCTAAAGTCTGGGATCCTGATTCCTCCAGCTCCATTTTTCCTTCTCAGGATGTCTTTGGCTATTCTGGGTCTTTTGTGCTTCCAAACACACTTTAAAATATTTTGTTTGCATTCTGTGGAAAAGGTCCTTGGTGATTTGATAGGGATTGCATTGAATCTGTATATTGCCTTAGGTAGTAAAGTCGTTTTGATAATATTAACTCTTCCAATCCACGAGCATGGTATATTTTTCCATCTATTTGTGTCATCTTCGATTTCTGTCATCAGTGGCTTATAGTTTTCAGAGTATGGGTCTTTTGTCTTTTTAGGTAGGTTTACTCCTAGGTATTTTACTCTTTTGGATGCAATGGTAAACAGGATTGCTTCCCTAATTTCTCTTTCTGATCTTTCCTTGTTAGCATATCAAAATGCCATCGATTTCTGTGTATTAATTTTGTATCCTGCAACTTTGCCATATTCATGGATGAGCTCTAACAGTTTTCTGGGAGCAATTTAGGATTCTCTAAGTATAGTATCATATCATCTGCAAATAGTGATAGTTTTACTTCTTCCTTTCCAATTTGGATTCCTTTTATTTCTTTTTCTTCTCTGATATTGCCATGGCTAGGACTTCCAGAACTATGCTGAAGACTAGTGGCGAGAGTGGACATCCTTGTCTTGTTCCTGATCTCAGTGGGAATTCTTTCAGCATTTCACCATTGAGAATGATGGTAGCTCTGGGTTTGTTCATATATGGCCTTTATTATGTTGAGGTGGGTTCCCTCTATGCCCCCTTTCTGAAGGGTTCTTATCAGAAATGGGTGTTGGATTTTGTCAAAGGCTTTTTCTGCATCTATTGAGAGGATCGTATGGTTTTTATTCAGTTTGTTAATGTGGAGTATCACACTGACGGATTTGTGGATAGTGAAGAACCCTTGCATCCCTGGGATAAATCCCACTTGATCATGATGTACAATCCTTTTAATGTATTGTTGGATGCGGTTTGCTAGTATTTTGTTGAGGATTTTTGCACTGATGTGCATCAGTGAAATCGGCCTGTAGTTTTCTTTTTTTGTGGAGTCTTTGTCTGGTTTTGGTATCAGGGTGATGGTGGCCTCATAGGATGAGTTTGGGAGTATCCCTTCCTCTGCAATTTTTTTTTGAAATAGTTTCAGAAGGACAGGTGTTAGCTCTTCTCTAAATGTTTGATAGAATTCACCTGTGAAGCCATCTGGTCCTGGACTTTTGTTGTTGGAAGTTTTTAAATCATGGTTTCAATTTCAGTTCTTGTGATGGGTCCATTCATCTTTTCTATTTCATCTTGGTTTAGTCTTGGTAGATTGTACTTTTCTAAGAATTTGTCCATTTCTTCTAGGTTTTCCATTTCATTGGCATATAGTTGCATATAGTAGTCTCTTATGATCCTTTGTATTTCAGTGATGTCCGTTGTTACTTCTCCTTTTTCCTTTCTAATTTTATTGATGTGCGTCCTCTCTCTTTTCTTCTTGATAAGTCTGGCTCGGGGTTTCTCAATTTTGTTGATCTTTTCAAAGAACCAGCTTTTCGTTTCATTGATCTTTTCTATGGTTTTCTTTGTTTCTATTTCATTGATTTCTGATCTGATCTTTATGATTTCTTTCCTACTACTAACTTTGGTCTTGTCTGTTATTCTCTCTTGAGCTTCTTTATTTTTTTTTGTCTTTTTTTTGCTATTTCTTTGGGCTGCACCCACGGCATATGGAGGCTCCCAGGCTAGGGGTCTAATAGGAGCCGTAGCCACCGGCCTACGCCAGAGCCACAGCAACGTGGGATCCGAGCCGCGTCTGCAACCTACATCACAGCTCACGGCAACGCCAGATCGTCAACCCACTGAGCAAGGGCAGGGACCGAACCCGCAACTTCATGGTTCCCAGCCGGATCCATTAACCACTGCGCCACGATGGGAACTCCTCTCTTGAGCTGCTTTAGATGTAAAGTTAAGTTGTTTATTTGGGCTTTTTCTTGTTTCCTGAGGTGGGCTTGTATTGTTATAAACTTTCCTCTTAGAACGGCTTTTGGTGCATCCCATAGGTTTTGGAGTGTCGTATCTTTGTTGTCATTTGCTGCTAGGTATTTTTAAAAATTTCTCTTTGATTTCTTCAGTGATCCATTGGTTGTTTAGTAGCATGTTGTTGAGTCTCCACGTGTTTGTGTTTTTTGAAGATTTTTTCTTGTTGTTGATTTCTAGTCATATAGCATTGTGGTCAGAAAATATGCTTGATATGATTTCAATTTTCTTAAAGTTACTGAGGTTGGATTTGTAGCCCAGGATGTGGTCCATCTTAGAGAATGTTCCATGTGTACTTGAGAAGAATGTGTATTCTGTTGCTTTTGGATGGAATGTCCTATAAATATCTATTAAGTCCATCTGGTTGAATGCTTCATTCAGGGCCTGTGTTTCCTTATTGATTTTCTGTCTGGTTGATCTGTCCATTGCTGTAAGTGGGGTGTTGAAGTCCCCCACTATGATTGTGTTATTGTCGATTTCTTCTTTTAAGGTTGTTAGCCGTTGCCTTATATATTGTGGTGAACCTATGTTGGGTGCATAGATATTTAAAACTGTTATATCTTCTTTTTGGATTGATCCTTTGATCATTATGTAATGTCCTTCTGTATCTTATAACATTATTTATTTTACAGTCTATTTTGTCAGCATGAGTATTGCTACTCCAGCTTTCTTTTGATTCCCATTTGCATGGAATGTTTTCATCTATCCTCTCACTTTCAATTTTTATGTGTCCCTAGAAGTGAAGTGGGTCTCTTTTAGACAGCATATATATGGGTTTTGTTTTTGTATCCATTCAGCCAGTGTATGTCTTTTGGCTGGGGCGTTTAGTCCATTCACATTTAAGGTAATTGTTGATATGTATGTTCTTATTGCTATTTTATTAACTGTTTTGGATTTGTTTTTCTTGCCCTTTTTTTCCCCCTTCTTCTCTTGTTCTCTCCTCTTCTGGTTTGATGACAATCTTTAGTGTTGTATTTAAGTTGATTTTTCTTAATTGTGTTATGTATCAATTGTAGATTTTTTGGTTTGCAGTTATTCTGAGGTTTTGATGTAAGAGTCTATATAGATATGAGATTGTTTTAAGTTGTTGTTCTCTTAATTGCAAGTACATCTCCAGTGTCTTGCATTTGTACCCACCTCTTCTCATGATTTCTGATTTTGGTGGCATAATTGTGCATGGATGATTTCATATCTTTACTGTATAGATACCTTTCCTGGTGAGCCTTGTCATTTGTGGAATTTTTGTTTCCTGGTGCTGTCTTTTCTTTTCTGCCTAGAGAAGTTCCTTTAGTATTTGTTGTAAGGCTGGTTTAGTGTTGCTAAATTCTCTTAGCTTTTGCTTATCTGTGAAGCTTTTGATTTCTCCTTCAAACCTGAATGAGAGCCTTGCTGGGTAAAGTAATCATGGTTGGAGGTTTTTTCCTTTCATCACATTAAGCATATCATGCCTCTCTCTTCTGGCCTGCAGAGTTTCTGCTGAGAAATCTGCTGATAGCTTTATTCGGGTTCCCTTATATGTTACAAGAAAGGAATTTCCCTAGCTGCTTTCAGTATTTTCTTTTTGTCTTTAATTTTGGTCAGTTTGATTAGTATGGGTGTTCCTCCATGGGTTTATTTTATATGGTACTCGTTGTGCTTCCTGGATTTGAGTGAGTGGTTCCTTTCCCATGTTAGGGAAGTTTTTGGCTATTATTTGTTCGAATATTTTTTCTGTCCCCTTCTCTCTCTCTTTTCCTTCTGGCACCCGTATAATACACATGTTGGTGAGTTTCACATTGTCCCAGAGTTCTCTGAGACTCTCTTCATTTATTTTCAATCTTTTTTCTCTTTTCTGTTCTGCATCCGTAATTTCCACTAATCTGTCCTCCACCTCGCTTATTCATTCTTCTGCCTCCTGTATTCTGCTGTTAGCTGCTTCTAGTGAGTTTTTTATTTTGTTTATTTTATTTTGCATCTCTTCTTGTTTAAGTTTTATATCTTGTATCTCTTTGCTCAGTGTTTCCTGTAAGTCATCCATCTTTTCCTCCAGTTTATTTCCAATGTCTTGCGTCATCTTCAGCATCAACAGTCTAAAGTCTTTTTCCTTGAGGCTGAGAGTCTCCTCATCACTTAGCTGATTTTCTGGGGTTTTTCCTTTCTCCCTCATCTGAGTTATAGTTTTCTGTCTTTTCATTTTTATAGATTTTTGGTGTGGTGAGCTTTTTACAGATAATAGAGTTGAGCCTCTCTTACTTCTGGTGTCTGCCCCCCTTGTGGCTGAAGTTGGCATGGGGGCTTGGTGTAGTCTTCCTAATGGGAGGGGCTGATGCCTGCCCCCTGGTAGGAGGAGCCGATTCTACTCCCTGTGGTGGGTGGGGCTTAGTCTCTGGATGGGATTAGAGGCAGCTGTGTGCCTGAGGGGTCTTTAGGCAGCCTGTTTACTGAGGGGTGGGGCTTTGATCCCACCTGGGTTGCTGTTTGCCCTGGGGCTTCTCAGCAGCTGGCTGACAGGTGGGGCCATATTTTCCCAAAATGGCCACCTCCAGAGAAAGGCACAGCTGCTGAATATTCCTAAGAGCTTTGCTTTCAATGTCCTTCCCTCACAACAAGCCACATTCACCCCTGTTTTCCCAGGATGTCCTCCAAGAACTGCAGTCAGGTTTGTCCCAGGTTCCTATGGAGACTTTGCTTTGCCCTGGGACTCAGTGCACATGAAAGTCTGTGTGTGCCTTTTAAGAATGGGGTCTCCATTTCCCCCAGTCCCATGGAGCTCCTGTGCACAAGCCCCACTGGCCTTCAATGCCAGATGCTTCGGGGCTCTTTCTGCCAGTTCCAGATCCCCACACGTGAGAGTTTGATGTGTGGCTCAGATGTCTCACTCCTGCAGGTGAGTCTCTGTGAATCTGTTAGTTTTCAGTCTGTGGAGCTTCCCACCCGGGAGGTATGGGGTGGTTTATATAATGAAATCACCCCTCCTATCTCTTGATGTGGCCTCCTCTTGTCTTCTGGAGTAGGATGTCTTTTTAAGGTTTCTGGTCCATTTGGGTGAAGAGTGCTCAGCCTTTAGTTGTGAATTTTGTTGTTTTTAGGAGAGAAGTTGAGCTCTAGTCCTTCTATTCAGCCATCTTAATCCTGTCTCCTACATTCATTTTTTAGATTCTACATATAAGTTGTATCATATACTATTTGTCTGTCTCTGACATTTTGCTAAGTATAATATTCTCTAGATCCATCTATATTGCTGCAAATGGCAATATTTCATTCTTTTTTATGATCCAGTAATACACACACACACACACACCACATTTTCTTTATCCATGCATCTGTTGATAGGCATTTTGGTTGCTGCCATATCTTAGATATTTCATTTTTTTTTTGTCTTTTTGCTATTTCTTTGGGCCGCTCCCATGGCATATGTAGGTTCCCAGGCTAGGGGTCCAATCAGAGCTGTAGCCACTGGCCTACACCAGAGCCACAGCAACGTGGGATCTGAGCCACGTCTGCAACCTACACCACAGCTCACGGCAACGCCGGATCATTAACCCACTGAGCAAGGGCAGGGACCGAACCCGCAACTTCATGGTTCCTAGTCGGATTCGTTAACCGCTGCGCCACGATGGGAACTCCATATCTTAGGTATTATACATAGTACTGCTATGAACATTGGGGTGCATGTGTCTTTTTAAATTAGTGTATTCATTTTTTTTTCTGGATATATACCCAGGAGTGAAATTGCTGGATTATATGGTAGTTCCAGTTCTAGTTTTTTAAGGAAATTTGCACTTTTGTGTAGTGGCTGCATCAATTTACATTACCACCAACAGTGTATAAGAGTTCCTTTTTTTTCCATATCCTTGCCAATACTTGTTATTTATAGACTTTTTGATATGCATTTCTCTAATAATTAGCAATGTTGAGCATGTTTTCATATGCCCTAGCCACTTGTATGTCTTAAGAAAAATATCTATTCAATTCTTCTACCCATATATAAATTGGATTGTTTTTCTCTCTTTTTTTTTTTTTTTTTTTGCCTTTTAGGGATGCACCCTTGGTATATGGAGGTTCCCAGGCTAGGGGTGGAATTGGAGCTGTAGCTGCTAGCCTACACTATAGCCATAGCAACACAGGATCTGAGCCATGTCTGTAACATACACCACAGCTCACATAACCCACTGAGTGAGGCCAGGGATTGAACCCGAATCCCCATGGATACTAGTCAGATTTGTTTCCGCTGTGCCCCAGCAGGAACTCCCAGACTGTTTGTCTTTTTGATATTGAGTTGTATGAGCTGCTTACATATTTTGGATATTAACCCCTGTCAGCTGCATGATTAGCAAATATCTTCTCCAATTCTGTAGGTTGTCTTTTGGTTTTGTTGATGGTTTCCTTTGCTAGGCAAAAACTTTTAAGTTTAGGAGTTTCTGATGTGGTGTGGTGGATTGAGAATCTAACTGCAGGGGCTCAGGTCACTGTGGAGGCATGGGTTCCATCCCTAGCCAGGTGTAGTAGGTTAAAAGGATACCACATTGCTGCAGCTGTGGTGTAGGTCAAAGCTCATATTCAGTCCCTGGCCCTGGAAAATTCCATGTGTGTGGGTGTGGCCATAAATAAAGAAAAAGCTTTTAATTTAATTAGGTCCTATTTGTTTATTTTTGCTTTTATTTCTTTTTCCTTAGGCGATTGATCCAAGAAACTATTATTACTCTAAATATACTAGTAATACATAAAATATTACTAGCTTATGTCAATGAATGTTTCACCCATGTTCTCTTCTAGGAGTTTCAGGTCTTGCCTTTAGGTCTTTAAACCATTTTGAGTTTATTTTTGTATATGGCATAAGAGAATGTTCTAATCTCATTGTTTCACATGCAGCTGTCAAATTTTTACAGCACCACTTACTGAAGAGGTTGTCTTTTCTCCATTGTATATTTTTGTCTCCTTTGTTTTAGATTAATTGAGCCTAGATGTGTGGGTTTATTTCTGGGCTCTCTATTCTGTCCCATTGAACTGTGTGTTTTGATGTCAATATCAGGCCATTTTGATTACTGTAGCTTTGAAATATAGTCTGAAGTCTGATAGGTTTATACCTCCAGTTTTGCTTTTTTTTTTGAAGATTACTTTGTTAATTCAGGGTCTTTTGTGGTTTCATATAAACTTGGATTATTTTTTCTAGTTTTCTGAAAAACTGTCTTGGGTATTTTGATAGGGATTGTATGAAATCTGTGTTCAGGTAGTATGGCCATTTTCATAAAATTAATCCTTCCAATCCAAGAGCATGGGATGATTTCCATTTTGAATAATCTTCAATTTCCTTCCTCAGCATTTTATAGTTTTCAGAGTATAGGTTTTTTTATTGCCTTTGGTAAGCTTATTTCTAAGATATTTTTAAATGATTATTAAAATGTTTTTATTTTAAAACAGGATTATTTTTTAACTTTCTCTCTCTGATATTTCATTATTAGTGTATAGAAATATAACAGCTTTCTTGCTATTAATCTTGTATCCTGAAACCTTGCTGAATTAATTTGTTAGTTCTAATGATTTTGGGGTGGTGACATTAGGGTTCTCTATATAGAGTATCATGCCATCTGCAAACAATGACAATTTTACCCCTAACCTTTCAATTTAGATACCTTTTATTTCTTTTTCTCCTCTGCCTCTTTTTTTTTTTTTTAAATGAGGACACCTGTCATGGCATTTGAGGCCCAATAGGATAATCCAGGATAAGATCTTCCTCTTGAGATCCTTAGCTTAATCACATCTTTTGTCCTATAAAGAAAGATGCACTCTTTTGCCACATAAGGTAATACAGAGTCTGGGAATATGGAGGTGACTATACCTTGGAAGGGGTGTTTTTAAGTCTGTCACAGAGGTTCGTTAAACAAACCAATTAGAAAAACTCACATGCACATTCCCTGCCTGCAGTGCTTGGAGACAAGTTCAGTAGCTTAACTCTAAAAGATTGCTTGAAATACACCAGTGCCAAATAGAAACTCAGAGACAGAGTTGGAGGAAACAGAAAAAGTAGCTTTAATTGCCAGAAAAAGAGGCAATACAGGAGGTTAGTGCCTCAAGGACTGCGTCCCTTCCCCCCACTCCCTTGGAGGGGGTAGTGAGGAGTCTTATAGGGTCAAGGAGCAGGACGTGATCAGCTCTTGGACATTTTCCTGATTGGTTGGTGATGAGGTCATTGGGAGTCAGTGTCATCAACCTTCTGGTTCCAACCATCTGGGTCTGGGGTCTACGTGCTTGTGGGTAGCATACAATTAACTTCTTCCACCAGGTGGGGGCTTCACCACCTGTAAAACTGCTCCAAGGACATGGCTCAGAATATTATCTGTAGTCCTTAAAGAAGAACTCACTAAAGGTCCTTGATTTTGTTGAATAGCTAAACTATTATATTCTGTCTTGCATGACTATTTTCCCTTTTCTCTGTATTTTCTCACTTCTCTGATTAAAGTGATTCTCTGAATAAAGTTTTTCTATAGACAAAAGGCAGGTGGAGGATGTGAATGGGGTTCACTCTGGGCAGAACTTGCAGGGTCCTGCTCCGTTACAGAAGGCTCAGGATTGGTTATTACGTTTTTTTTTTTTTCTTTTTTCTTTCAAGAATCCATTGGACTGTCCCAAAGCAGCATCCACCTGTTGCTAACTCTGGTGGTTGGCTGGGCCCCCAGATCCTCCGGAGGGCAGCGGGCTGAGGGCCACCAGCTCTGTAAGAAACATCCAGTCACCCAGTGGCTCTTCAGCATCCAAGAATAGAGAGGGATTCAAGGATTGTGAAGGAGAAAGAGCCCAGGAGAGGGAAATTTGCAGTCTCTTCTCCCCGCTTAACCCCCGACTTGACAAATCCCTTCCTTGTTAGGAAAATGGGCTTCTTGCGCTGGGCCAGCCCTCTTTGTCTTCAAGGCATCCAGCTGAGATCTGGTGCTAGCAACGAAGCTGCCTAGAATGTTTTGCAGCCTGGCGGGTTGTCTGCCAGGGAGGCCTTCCCCCAGCATGGCACTGGGAAGCCTGGGTCTGCAGAGGTATTTAGAATTGTACCAAAAAAGTGACATATAGCATGGCATTTTCCTTTGCAGGAAGACCATGGTGGCTCTCAGCACAACAAATGAAGACCCCTGCCTCAGATCAAGGACATTCTCTGGGGACAACTTCAGATGCTGCTGTGTGATGGGGCAAAGGCTGTGCCACTGGGGGCTGGCTGAGGCCTTTGTAACTTGCTCAGGGACGAACTGGGGAAACTTCTTGATTTCTCGATTCACACGAAGTGAAAAGACAGGGAGAAACAAAGGCTTGATTCTCCTGTGGGTTTTTGGCCTCTGGACATTAAGCTGAGAACAGAGGCCATTTATTCACGGAATGCATTGTGAGGCTCTCTGAATTGATGACAGGTGTTCCTTCAAGACAGCTGTTCATGTGTTATTATACATTATTATTCTATCCCCTCATTCTCTGTAGAAGCAGCTGGCATGGGGGTGTTTTCTGGGGAAAAAAAAAGAAATCAAACTTTAAAAAGTCAGCCCTTGGAGTTCCTGTTGTGGCTCAGTGGTAACAAACCCAGCTAGTATCCATGCAGACATGGGTTCTATCCCTGGCCTTGCTCAGTGGTTAAGGATCCTGCATTGCCAAAAGCTGTGGTGTAGGTTGCAGATGCTGCTCGGATCCTGTGTTGCTGTGGCTCTGGTATAGGCTGGCAGCTGTGGCTCGACCCCTAGCCTGGGAACTTCCATATGCCATAGGTGTGGCCCTAAAAAGAGAAAAAAAAAAGTCAGCCCTTTCCATGAGACTGACCAACAATCATTTCATCTATGAAAAACTTCGAAACAGAGCTTCAAAAACGTGATGGAAAAGATCTTAGCAATTGAAGAAGAGTTTCTGCCCATACCCAGAAGTCTCAGAAAATCATGGATCAAATCTGAGGCAAAGAGTTTCTAAGACTCAAAAAAAAGAAAAAAAAAAGTCTTAAAACTTCTGTATGTAAAAATAAGCTAATGAGCACGGCTGAATTATGGGTCTGTCAAACCGGATGTGATGATAAAATCTGCCCCAAGAGAGGCTCGGGTTTTCTGGGGCCAGCTCTGGTGTGGACATAGGATGTCGCTATGTTTAGAGGCATGGAAGTCAGAGTTCCTTGGTGACTCAGAGGGTTAAGGATTTAGTGTTGTCACTGCTGTGGCTTGGGTTGCTGCTGTGGTGTGGGTTCAATCTCTGGCCTGGGAACTTTTTCATGCCATGGGAGCAACCAAAAAAAAAAAAAATCAAGGTGTGCAAGTCTCTGGGGCTATCTCTGGGACGACTTAGTTTATTTGCTAGACTTTAGGAGCTGATTAATGGGGAGGGTGGGCTGGATTCCCACACACTGAAGGCAGAACATGCAGTGATGATGGAAATGCCTTGGAAAACGGCTCTGGTTTTGCTGCAGGCTGGTTATGAGAGCCTGGGTGGATAGCAAACTCCTGGGGCAATGAGAATATGGAGTCTCAGTGAGCAGCACAAAGATCTGGATGAATGTGACTTGGGAGGAATGTCAGAATGGTCATCTTTGTGCTAAGGTCAGCCTGTGCCTCTTGATGGAGCAGAGGAGCCGGTCTAGAGCAGCAGTGAGTTCTAGTACTGTTGTGAGATGTCACCTGCTGGGAAATCAAAGACTTCTTGCTCAAGCTGAAGCTGGTCGCTGATGAACTGTGTCTACTGGTCACCTGAGTGAGAAGCTTCTGGTCAGGGATGGTAGCTTGAGAGGCTGAGACTGCCCTGAAATTGGTTTTGATGGCATCAGCTTAAAGTGACTGTTGGAATTCAGATCAACTCCTGAATTCTGCTGTTGGGTTATCTACACTGAAGCAGATGCTCCTTGTTCAGAGGATGAGGTTACTCTGTCCCAACTGCAGTGCTATGACTGTGATGTTTCTTGGATCCAATTGGCAGTGAGCTGCTCAGGACTCCTTTGGAGCTTAGGACACTGTTCTGAACCTTCAGTTCATATTGGTTCAAAACCTTGAGAATTCTGTAATTTTCCTTGTCAGGTCTTTCCACACATCATAGTGAGTGAGGTCCACACCATGAGGTGAACTTCCTGGACTGGATTCAGAACCATGTTCTCCAAAATCAGCAACCCGAATCCTGCAGGATATTTGTTCTTGTAGATTGCCTCCTGGATTCATGTCTTCTGTTTGAAACTTGTGATCTTGCCCATGAACTCCAGGATAGTATCCCCATGCTTGGTTATCTTCTCCTTCTTAGAGATGTAAGTTGAGGCATAGATTCCAAGAATTTGAGAGTTCTTGCAGCTTTCCATCGGAGGAGGTAATCAAGATGACATGGCCACCAGTTGAGCCTCCAGCTGGACCCAGGCTCCTCCCCCCTCCCCTGTACTGGGAATGGACCCTCTGCCCTCCATTCTTGACAGTGGGAGCTGTTTTTAAGGACACAGACTTGAGAGAGTAAGGTGCCGAGGCCATCCAGACTGTGCACGTGATGGAACCCAGTTAAGGTCTCTACAGAAAGGTTTAAGACACTGTTTTTTGGGCGTGGAGATCTACTCAAATCCCCGTGTTTACTAAACCTGCCACCTGCCTATCCGGGATGGTCTGCCTCTTTCTTTGGTGTCTTCTTGCCCTCCCTGTATGGGGACCATTTTGCAAACCAACACTTTCCTAGATGCTCTCTGCTTCTGTGTCTTTTGCAAATGTCCAAAGACCAGTCCTGCCAAGGGCCTAGATATATTTACAGTGGTAGCTGCCTTTCAAGGCTTTTAGCATGGAATGGATGTGCCTGAGGGCAGCAGGGCTTTAGTGATGTTGATTTTGGACTAGAGGTTGGGGTGGCAACCAGCATCATTAGCACTAATAATGTGAGCAGTGGGGGTTCCTCAGGGAAGGATCCAGCATTGTCACTGCTGTGGCTCTGGTCACTGCTGTAGTGTGGGTTTGATCCCTGGCCCAGGAACTTCTGCATGCTGTAGACCTGGCCAAGAATTTTAAAAAAATTGTGAACAATGATGGCAGTTTCGGGTCCCACAATACCGTGTTACCTCACCCCACCTCCCATGACCTTGCTACTCCTGGTGTTTTAACCCAGTGTGTCCTCCCTCTGGTGCACAAATACAATTCCCACCCACCCAGGAAGCAGGTGGTATTACAAGGGAGAGAGACAGATGGGAGCAGTGGCGTGGAGAGGTACTTCTTGAAGTCACAGTTTAAAAATATCAGTTATACTAACTTAATATCATATCTCCTACTTTCGTGGGTTTGCATTGTTGATTTATAATCCAGGGGTTTCAACACTTTTTCTCCAGCACTGCTAGAGGATGCATCATGCCTCCGCTACCGACCGTGACTAATGACTTGTGCTTCTCAGTTTTGAGTTGCATAGCAGGATCTTGTTAGAAATTGGAAAAAGTGAGGGAATATGGCACTGGAGAAAACCACGTCCTCATTCTTATACTTCCCATCCCAGAATCATTGGCTATAAAGAGCATGGAGGAAAGCAAGTGATAAAAAAGGGATAGAGGGATAAAAAACTTTATTCACTTTTTCCTGAACACTACCCAATGAGCTGTCAAAGGCCCCATATGGGACCACTGGAAAAATTCATGGTCATTAGGAAAATAATAAAAAAGTCTAAGTTTATTAGAAACTTGTCAAGCAAGGAAGCTACTGGTTGAATGAATTATATCCAAGACACTTCCCTAGGGTCTTGAGCTATTGGGTTCATAAGGTTTTGTTTGGATTGCTGGTCATGAGGCAGAAATTAGGAATTGAGATAGAAACTGGGGTTGCTCAGAATTTGCAAAACCAGGAGAGTTGCTGGGACGGTTTGTATCTGAATGGTTTATCTCTGAGCTTATCTTTTGGAAACATGAATTCACTAAGCCGATTGTTGCTCGAACTGTTTGAGCTTAAACAGTCTTTCTCTATTTTAAGTTTCTGGTTTCTGTGTAGTTTATCTTGTTGGCAAGTTCTACTTTTTGTTTCTATCACTCAGTCACAATTTTTTGACCACGTCTATGGGACTGACCATAACCTTGTCTAGATGATCTGTCCACAGCTACCCCACTGAGTTAAATAGAGTGTTGTGAGGGAAGTCACTTTAGTTTCATTAGATGTTAGAGCTTCTTGCATCTATCAACAAGATCATCTGATAAAACAGCAGCTATGTGGCAATATCTAAGATTCTTTAGAACTACCTGTTTGGTCATTGCAACACTGGCAAACACTGAGATGACAGTCTGCTTCTAAGCCAGGAGCAAAGTGTGTTCAACTGAAGCCAAGAAACAATTTGAGGAGCCTTGTTGTTACCGAATTTTCTCATGCCACAGTTTTTCAGATCTCTTTCATTAACCTTAAAGTTCACTGAAAAGACTATAGGAATGGAAGGGCAATATTTTTCCTCTAAAATTGCATGTTCTGCCTTAAGAAGGCATTAATATGTCCAAGATGCCCCCTTTTTTTTTTTTTAACTCAATGCCCGTCCAATCTTTTGAATTTCTCAGGCAAGGAGATGTTTGGCTTTAGTTCTCCTGTCATTCTCTGAACCAGAGCACGCAGGGGTTTTTGCACCACTCTTTGGACCTTCTTTAAGGGGTGAAACAGGTATGCCTGAGGACAGCATGAAACAGCCCAGAATTGTTGCTCATAGGTTAAGATTTCTAGTTTTAAAAGGAGGCTCACGTTTTTCTCTTCCTTGAATTAAGATACCCAAAGACTGCTTTTTCTTAGAGGGGAAATCAATGGGCCAAATGGACCCTGAGAATTTCCTGAGAGTAGGCAACAGTTTATTGAGATGGTAAGTACCTGTCCAATTTGTGGCAGTAGACAGTAGGCTTTTTTTTTTTTTCTGTAGAGCAAATCTAATATCTGTCTTTGGGGGCCACCCCAGTGACCCATTCATTGTTAGCAAAAATACCAATTTTGTCTGGTTGTATCCTACATCTTCGATGCAAAGTCAACAGTGAGCTACACAATAGAGATCAGCGGGTAGAGCCAGGATCAAGGAGACTGGCTTTTCCTTGTAGGAACTGGACTAGAGAGAACTCTTCCACTTCAAAATTGGTCTCTTTTCTTTTCTTTCTTTCTTTTTAACCTGCTGAGCTACAAAAAGAACACTCCATCTTTTCTCTTTTAATCTCTTACAAATCTCTATTTATAAGTTTTGTTGAAGTGCTGATTTTCTATGCTAGATACCTGTGTTTCATTTCTTTTTTATTCTTTTCTTTCTTTTTCTTTTTCTTTTTTTTTTTTTTTTTTAGGGCTGCACATGCATGCGGTATATGAAAGTTCCCAAGCCAGGGGTCGAATCAGAGTTGCAGCTGCAGGCCTACACTACAGCCACAGCAACATGGGATCCGAGATGTGTCTGCAACTTACACTGCAGCAATGCTAGGTCCTTAACCCACTGAGTGAAGCCAGGGATCAAACCCTCCTCCTCATGTATTCTAGTCAGGTTCATTACTGCTGAGCCATGATGGGAACTCCATGTATTTCATTTTAATGGAAACAGAAAATTCTTGTTCCTTGTGTGACATGATAGGAGGTCTTAGATTTTTGGTTATCTGGTTCATTATAATATTTGCCTTCTATAAAATCACACAAACGTTCAGTTCTATCACCCAGGCATCAACTGCTTCACTACAAGAGATTGGTACCATAGAAAACTGGATGACATTAGAAAAAAAGTAGTTATAACCCCAAAGGTTGCTTGAATTATATGTTGAAGCCATGGGATGATTAGGAGTACAAACAGCAGGTTGAGAACAGGGGCCTAAACGGGTGCCGTGGGAGGTCAAAAATATCTGCTCACTTTCAGAACCTCCAGCCAGCAGGGAGGGAAAACATAACTAGGTGAATAAATAATAAAAACACCTGAAGACATGAATGGCAGTGTTCTAGGGATAATGGGATCTAGGGATAATGTCTAGGGTGGAAGCTGTCTAATTCACGTTGACTTGAGGCCAGTAGGTTCTTAAAGTGATCAGCTTTATAAGGATTCTTTAAAAACTTTTCTTAAATTAGTAAAGTATATTTGATTTACAAGGTTGTGCCAATTTCTGCTGTACAGCAAAGTGACCCAGTCGTACATATATACATTCTTTTTCTCATATTATCTTCCGTCCATAGTCTGTCCCAAGAGATTGGATAGAGTTCCCTGTGCTGTACAGTGGGACCTCATTGCTTATCCATTCTAAATGTAATAGTTTGCATCTACTCACCCCAAACTCCCCATCCATCCCACTCTCTCCCCCCGTCTCCCTTGGTAACAAGTCTGTTCTTCATGAACAGAATTTTGGGTAACAGGTGAGGCATGCACTAGAAACACTTCCAGTAGCTTTAGTAAATGTTTCTCACCAACACTGACCAAACAGTAGCCAACGTCATATAAAGATCTTCCAGGTTCAGTTTTGAGGTCTTCTGATACCAAGAGCCTATCCTGAGGGCACTGGAGATGATTTTTTAAAACTATCTTCAGTCCCTTCTGTCCTGAGCTCTCTTTTTTTTTGCCTTTTCTATTTATTTAAAACATTTTTATTAGATTTGATTTACAATATTCCTTCAATTTCTGCTTACAACAAAGTGACCCAGTCATACGTATATGTACATTCTGTTTTTTTTTTTTTTTTTTTTTTTTTTTTGGACTCTCTTCCATCATGGTCTATTCCAAGAGATTGGATATAGTTACCTGTGCTGTATCGCCATTGCTTATGGATTCCAAATGTAACAGTTTGCATGTACCAACCCCAAATTCCTTGTCCATCCCACTCCCTCCCCCTTTGCCTCTGGCTACCACAAGTCTGTTCTCCATGTCTGTGATCTGCTTCTGTTTTGTAGATAGGATCATTTGTGCCATATTTTAGATTCCACATATAAGTGATACCATATGGTATTTTTCTTTCTCTCTCTGACTGATTTCATTTAGTATGAGAATCTCTGCATCCATGTTGCTGCAAATGGCATCATTTTGTCCTTTTTAATGGCTGAGTAGTATTCCATTGTATATATGTACCACATCTTCTTAATCCATTCACCTATTGATGGACATTTAGAGTGTCTCCATGTCTATTGTGAATAGTGCTGCAATGAACATAGGGGGTGCATGTATCTTTTTGAATGAATGTTTTCTCTGGATATATGCCCAGGAGTGGGATTGAGATCTTTCCAATTTCAGAGCCACTTTCTGACAGTTGGTACGTTGGCCTCTGAGCCAGGTATTATATTTGACTATGAGAAGCTATAAGGACCATGAATTTAGTAAGGGCTACCTACTTTCTCATTCATCCAGAGCTTTTCCTTTTGCTTCAAGTTGTTCTTTTATTGAGTATGTTTCTATTTTTCTAATGGCAGTCTCCACAGAAAACATCAAGGCTTTCAGGGGTTTCTTAACCTACTACTGACCATTTTTTAATTTTGTGTTCCTGCAGAGATTATGGGCTGTCATTGCTTCTAGAAAATTCCCTAATTCATGTGCCAACTCAAAGATATATATGTTATCAATATATATGTTAACATATACTTTATGCACGGCCAATTGTCAGGCTCTAGTGATGCACCAAATTTAAGACATATATGTTATCAATATATATGTTAACATATACTTTATGCACGGCCAATTGTCAGGCTCTAGTGATGCACCAAATTTAAGACATATATGTTATCAATATATATGTTAACATATACTTTATGCACAGCCGATTGTCAGGCTCTAGTGGTGCACCTCTTTTAAGCTGAGGTTCTCTTCTAGATATTAGTTAAAATCCATTATGGTATATAGAGCCTGCTACTTTCCTGTTTCAATTCCACAAAGAATGTCAAATATGGACTTTCCATGGCAGTCTCCACCAATTCTGTTTGAGGGATATATGGTTCCTGAATCATCGAAATAGAGGTTAAGCATCAGAGGGACTTCCTTATTAGATAAAGGAAAAGTGTGTTAGGGGTCAAGAGAATAAAATTGCCAATATAAATGGGTGAGGGAGAAAGTAGTAAAATTTCATGGGTGTTGAGTGTGGTTGCTGAGAAATGTTGACTATTTTCTTTCTTCCTTTTTTTCTTTTTGGCCACACCCACAGCATGTGGAATTTCCTGATATCGAACCTGTGCCTTAGCAGTGACCTAAGCCACTGCAGTGACAGTGCCAGCTCCTTAATCTGCTGTGCCATAGAGAATGCTAAGAAGTGTTGACTATTTTCAATGAGCAGAAGGAATTGTATGGCATGAGGGACCATCCCATTAAAAGGAGATCCTGGGGGTAAGTTCGTGGGTGCCCAGATTCTCAGGCTGCTGAGACAAGGCGAATGAGCCTTTCCCACTGGATTAAAAAAAAAGGCTGTCATAAGAGTTTTGCCTCAAGTCATCAGAGAGCTGAGTAAAACTTGAAAGCTTTGTGTGTGAGTGAATGCAGAGTTTTTCGGTTAAGTAGAGCAATTGTGGGAAGTTGTTGGAGGGCTAATATTAGATTACAAGATGCCTTCTCATGTTTCGGTTCCTGGATCAGTTTCCCATGGCTTCCAAAACAAGTTACTCCAAACTTAGTAACTTACAACAAGAAAAATGTACTCTTCTATAGTTTTAGAGGCCAGCAGTCTGAAATCAAGTTGTTGGCTATGTTCTTTCAGAAGGTGCTGGAGTAGAATCTTTTTATTTATTTATTTATTTTTATGGCTGCATCCATGGTGTATGGAAGTTCCCAAACCAGGGATGGAATCTGAGCTTCAGCTGTGAGCTATGCCACAGCAGTAGCAATGCTGGATCCTTTAACCTCCTACGCTGGGTCGGGGATAGAACCTGGCTGCTACAGAGACAACGCTGTGTCACACGGGAACTCCTAGAGTCGAGTCTTTTCCTTGCCTGTTTTCTTTTTTTTGGTCTTCTTAGGCCTGCACCTGTAGAAACGGAGCTGTAGCTGCATCCAGCTGTAGCTGTAGCCTACATCATAGCCATAGCAATGTGGGGTCCCAGCTGCGCCTGCGATCTACACCACAGCTCATGGCAACGATGGATACTTAATCCACTGAGTGAGGCCAGGGATTGAACCCATGTCCTCATGGATAGTAGTGGCTTCCTTACCACTGAGCCACGATGGGGACTCCCTTTTCCTTGTCTCTTGCAGCTCCTCATAGCTGAAAATCCTTTGCTTGTGGCTACCTGGCTCCAATCTCTGCCCTTCTTTCCTTTCTGTGTGTCTCTTCTTGGCGTCTCTTATAAGGACACTTGTCACTGGGTTTAGGTCCCAAATGGATAATCAGGGAAAATCTCATCTCAAGGTCCTTAACTATATTACATCTGAAAAAGACCCTTTTCCAAAAGGTCACAATCACAGGCTCCGGGATGAGGACACAAATTTTGGGGTGAGGGCATCATTCAATATACTGGTGTTCCCAAGAATGGGGTGATATGACATTGGGGACTTTTAGTCAAAGAAGTGTGGTGATCACGGAAAAGTTAGGGATTCACTTTTTACCATAGCTAGTGTGACCTCAAATCTTCTCCAATTGTCTTATAGTGTCAAGATGGGGCATTTCTGAATGCTGTTTTTTTTGTTTTTGTTTTTTGGCTGTGCCTGTGGCATGCAGAAGTTCTCAGGCCAGGGATAAAACCCATGCCACAGCAGCAACCTGAGCCACAGCAGTGACAACACTGGATCCTTAACCCCCTGAACCACCAGGGAACTCCAGTTCCGAATGGCTTACAATGTACCTTCTTGGCATAGACTATGTCATTGTCATGTGGCTTGATTCTGTCTGTTGTACTTTCCTTCTAGAGACATATTTTTTTGTGAACAAAAATAGTAAGTAGGCAAATTAATCTGTTGTGGAGGTATCTCATCTTTAGAGCATCGCAAAGTGCCACTAACATACTGGAGAAGGGAGAAATCATAGACAAATGATTAAGGTCTCTTTAAGGTTTTTAAGATCTGAATTTAAAATTGTAAAAAACCAGAAGGGGCTTCTGTAAACTCTTGGGGCATAAACGTTGTCCTTCACCAGAGTAGGCAAACAGATGTTGGTATCTTAATCTAGAGGATGTTAAGACAGTGGGTAGGTTGATGACTTCAGGTGGCATTTAGGACAGTTATACCAAAGAAAAATGAGGTATGACTTTATAACTCCAAAGTCCCGGGCAAATCAATAGCCTAGCCATTGGATTTCTTCATCATCATCCTGCAAGGTATGATAAGTTTTCTTTCTATCAGGTTTTCTTCTTTTTTAATGCTTTTTAGGGCCACAGGTGCGGCATATGGAAATTCCCAGGCTAGGGATTGAATATGAGCTACAGCTGCCCCCCTACTCCACCGCCACAGCAACTCTGAGCCACGTCTGTGACCTAGACCATGGCTCACAGCAGTGCCAGATCCTTGACCCACTGCATGAGGCCTGGGATGGAACCCATATCTTCATGGATACTAGTCAGATTCATTTCCACTGCTCTACAATGGGAATGCCCTATCAGGTTTTCCATTACAGGTCTTTTTAAGTTTTAGTCTTAGAGGGTACTGTGACATGTCACATAATGGCTGGATGGATCAACCCCTAACTTAATGGGATACTCCTGTAATTCCACTAATGTTAGTGGGATTCCTTGTTGAATTAGCCCAGAGTTCCTCATTTGGGGGCTGATTTAAACAAAAGGGCAGTGGTTAGTTAATGTGTAAATTAACTTTAACCTGATTGTAGATAAGGAAATCGTCAGAGATTTTTTTAAAGGAAAGCTCTAGAAGGACACTTTACCTGGCGATTCCATTGGCATAGAGGATGTTTTTCTCTGGAATGAGCAGAAAAGATGTCACAAAGAAAGGAGGTGTCCCTCTGGTAAAAGCCAAAAATGATGGCTGTGTGTTTGGACATGGAATTTGGGGCATGGTGGGCTCTCCAAAGGAGAGGTTGTGTGACAGGGGTGGGTTCACAGTTGTTTTGCAGGATCCATGTGTAGTCATTTCCTGTGTCTGCTGTAACAAATTCCCATGGACGGCGTGGCTTAAAACAACAGAAATGTGTTGTCTCACAGATCTGGAGGCTTAAAGTCTAAGAGCAAGGTGTTGATAGGGCCGTGGTGTCTCTGAAGGCTCCAGGGAAGGGTCCCTCCTTGCCTCTTCCTAGCCTTTGGTGGTAGTTAGCAATTCCTGGCATTCCTTTAGCTTGTAGAAACATCACTCCTCTAATATGTCACTCTGTTGTTACATGGCATTCTTTTTTCCCCCACTTTTTAGGGCCACACCTGGAGCATATGGAAGTTCCCAGGCTTGGGGTTGAATTGGAATTGCAGTTGCTGGCTTACACCACAGCCACAGCGACGCTGGATCCTTAACCCACCTAGAGAGGCCAGGGATCGAACTTGTGTCCTCCTGGATAGTCGGGTTTGTTACTGCTGAGCCACGAAGGGAACTCCTCCATGGCATTCTTCGCTGTGAAGACATGTGCTCCTTGTCTTAACAGGGCCTTCTTATAACGACATCAGTCCTTCTGTGGCCCACGTTAATCCAATATGACCTCATGTTAACTTGATTAGCTTGATTAACTGGATCTGCAAAGACCCTGTTTCTAAATAAGATCGCATTCATCAGTTTGGGGTAGACATGAATTTTGGGGGAACGCTATTTAACTCGATATCCACATCAATCATAAGTTTGCACAGTTGTCCTTTATGTTTAGATAAATATTTCCATGTGAACTTAAAGGTACAGCAGGGAACAGGATGCTCATTTTTGTATTATGTTTGAGCATCTTAATTTTCTCTTTTTTTTTCTGTAGCTAATACAGGATGGTTATTTTTGCCATTTCTATTTTGCTTGCAGTATTTTCAAGTGCTCTTACCTAGGTAGGACCCTCCCCGTTTATGGATTCCAGCAATTATTTCCATGAGAGATACATCATTGTTTCACTTGGAGAATCGTAAGTTAATTAATTAATTAACTAATTAATTAATTTATTTTCCTGCACTCGCAGCAGGAGGGCGTTCTGGGGACAGGGATTCAAGCCACAGCTGTGACAAGGCCAAATCCTTAACCCGCTGTGCCGCAAGAGAACGCCTTAAGTTTATTCTGAGTGTTAGTCTGGGTTTGATTTATTTCCCTGTAGAAATATTCTGCTCCGTGCTATAGTTAAGGAAGTTGTTTTCCATTCTAACTTGCCTTTGCAAATCAAATCTCCTATTAAGTTTTCAATCCACTGACGAATGACAAAACAGGTCTATAGTGAAATTGGCTCCAGGGTGTATGCAAGCAATGTAAAATAATCCGCCTCTGAATTGCCCAACTGTTTCATCTTTGTCTTGTTTACAAAACTGAATAAAAGTCCAGGAAGTCATTACAGGGAGTACTTTTTTGTTTTTTTTCTTTTTAGGGCTGCACCTGCATCATGGAAGTTTCCAGGCTAGGGGTTGAATTGGAGCTACAGCTGCTGACCTACACCACAGCCACAGCAACTCGGGATCACAGGGAGTACTTCTGATTTGACCCCTAAAATAGTGTGCCTGATTTTGACAGCCCATACACATGTTGGCCGTCCCATGGAACTCAGGGTCCATGAGGTTCTCTGTGGGGTGATGCTAGTGAATCTTTCTTTCTTTCTTTCTTTCTTTCTTTCTTTCTTTCTTTCTTTCTTTCTTTCTTTCTTTCTTTCTTTCTCTCTTTCTCTCTCTCTCTCTCTCTCTCTCTCTCTCTCTCTCTCTCTCTTTCTTTCTTTCCTTTTTAGGGCTGCACCCTCGGCATATGAACGTTCTTGGGCTAGGGGTTCAAATCGGAGCTGCAGCTGCCAGCCTATGCCGCAGCCACAGCAACTCTGGATCTGAGACCTACACTGGAGCTCGCAGCAATGCCAGATTGTTAACCCACTGAGCTAGGTCAGGGATTGAACCCTCATCCTCATGGTTACTAGTTGGGTTTGTTACCACTGAGCCAATGTGGCAGCTCCCTAATGAGTCTTTTCTATCCAAGACTTAGCATCTGGAGAGCCCATCAATGTGTAACCTGGTTGATATAGGCCTGGCAGTCCAGGATTATCAGTTCACAAGGGTATTCTGAGTTTCTCAGTAAAATTTTAGGAGATATATTGATGGCTCTGAATTCTGACCCAAACCATGGTTTGAATTCTATTTTAAGGTTTCTAGTTGTCTGACTCCAAGGGATGATTCAGGTAGACCAGATGGACTGGAAGGGAGTCAGAGCCAGGTAGAGGGCAGATGCCAGAGAAAGCATGCAGGAAGGAAGAAGGGGTAAATCTTTACACAGGTGTTTGCTCGCAACCAACCTAAAGGATATACATTTAAAGTTTTTCACCTTCTCATTAGCTTTGGCTAAGCTATATTTTAAGTGTGCAGTTTTGAATCTGAATTTCTTTTTGAAGTTTCCTCACACCAATAACAAGTATTGACCAAGAAAATTAGGAGGTTTACTTTGTTTCTAAGTATTCCTTAGATGGTCACTTTTTGTCATATGAAAAATTCCCCCACACCAAGACATGGAAACAACCTAAATGTCCATCAAAAGATGAAAAGATTAAGAGTGTGGTACATATATACAATGGAATACTACTCAGCCATAAAAAAAGAATGAAATGATGCCATTTGCAACAACATGGATGCAACTAGAGATTATTATTCTAAGTGAAGTCAGAAAGAGAAAGACAAATACCATGTGATGTCCCTTATATGTGGAATCTAAAATATGGAACAAATGAACCTATATATAAAACAGAAAGAGACTCAGAGACATAGAGAACAGACTTGTGGTTGCCAAGGGGGCAGGAGAGGAGTGGGATGGACTGGGAGTTTGGAGTTAGTAGATGCAAACTGTTACATTTAGAGTGGATAAACAATGAGGTTCTACTGCATAACATAGCTAACTATATCCAATCTCTTGCGATAGAACTGGAAGATAATATGAGAAAAAGAATGTATATATATATATCTATGCATGACTGGGTCACATTGCTCTACAGAAGAAAGTGGCACAATATTGTAAATCAACTGTACTTTAATATAAATAAATTTAAAAAATTCCCCCAGGAGTTCCCTTGTGGCACAGTGGGTTAAGGATCCAGTGTTGTCACTGCAGTGGTTTGGTTGCTTCTGTGATGCAGGTTTGAACCCTGGCCCTAGAACTTCTGCATGCCTCAGGTGAAGCGAAAAAAAAAAAAAAATTCCTCCAATGTGGCTATTGCAAATCTTATCTCTGGTGGAATTATGACATATAAAGGGATAATATCAGGTGTTAGGATTAAGTGAGAATACAAGTAAGAAGCCAGACTTCTGCCAAGAAGAGTTGTAGATTTGCTAGCAGGTATTAGCCAGCAGTCAGGAGGAAGTACCACTTCTGTATCTCAGATCTTGGGCCCCTCAACATGAACTCAAACCATTTCCAGTCATTGAAATGAAAAATCCATGGCCTTTAAATATGGAGTGTGGTAAGACAAGGTCTCCTCTAGAATTGACTTCTTACACAAAGACCAGACTAAATAAAGCTCTTATAAAATTTTGATGGGTCATCTAAGGCAAAGATGTCTAAGAAAGGAGGCCAGACTCACCAGACCTTAAACTCCTTTATCCTCAAGGTCAGTTTAGAGGGAGACTTATTGGAGCTATGTACGCCTCCTACCCTAAGAGCTTCTTTTAGACAGAAAATATTTATGACGGATAGGCAAAAAAGACAGTGAAAAAAAATGCTTTGTCAGACTTCCAACAAGGAATGTAAATGAAAGTTTAGTGATTGGATTTTATTTATTTTTTAAAATTATTTTTATTTTTTCTATTATAGTTGGTTAACAGTATTCTGTTAATTTTCTACTGTACAGCAAACTGACCCAGTCACACATATGTATACATTCTTTTTCTCACATTATCCTCCATCATGCTCCATCACAAATGACTAGATACAGTTCCCTGTGCTATACAGCAGGATCTCATTGCTTATCCATTCCAAATGCAAGAGTTTGCAAGTGACTGGATTTTAAATAATCTCAAGTAGGGAGCTCAACAGAGATTCTCATATTAAGTGAAATAAGTCAGAAAGAGAAAGACAAATACCTTATGACTTATAACACTTATATGTGGAATCTAAAATATGGCACAAATGGGAGTTCCCAATGTGAGGCAGTGGTTAATGAATCCGACCAGGAACCATGAGGTTGCGGGTTCAATCCCTGGCCTTGCTCAGTGGGTTAAGGATCTGGCCGTGCTGTGAGCTGTGCAAGGCTCAGATCCTGCATTGCTGGCTGTGGTGTAGGCCAGCGGCTACAGCTTCGATTAGACCCCTAGCCTGGGAACCTCCATATGCTGCTGGAAGTGGCCCTAGAAAAGGCAGAAAGACAAACAACAACAACAACAACAAAGACAAAACAAAACAAAAAAAACAAAAACGTAAAATAGCACAAATGATCTTATCTACAAGACAGAAACAGATCATGGACAGGGAGAGGAGACTTGTGGTTGCCTGAAGGACGAGGAGGTGGGATGGTCGGGAAATTCGGGGTTGGTAGATGCAAACTATTACATTTGAGTGGATAAGCACTGAGGTCCTGCTGTGTAGCACCGGGGGGTATATCCAGTCTATTGTTAAAGAACATGATGGAGAATAATATGAGAAGAAGAATGTTATATATGTACGACTGGGTCACTTTGCTGTACAGCAGAAATTGGCACAACATTGTAAATCAACTATACTCTAATAAAAAAAAAGAAAGGAAAGGAAGGAGAGCCCAGATGAAGACTTAGTGACCGTGACAGCTGAAGACTTCAGACCAGCATGGGCAACGGGCCTTAGGTTGTATATTGCTACTGATGTGGAGTCTTGGGCCAGCCCCCATCAGGCGATTTTGGTCAGATATCACTGGGAAGTACGTCTGTTCAAGCTCCCCATAAAGCCACCATAAAAATCTTTGTGATTAAAAAAACCCCACAATCTAAGTTTGCTAGAAACTTGCCAGGCAAGGGTGCCACTGAGCCGATGAATCCAATCAAATTGTCTCCCCAGATAGTTTGAATACCTGGGTTTTATAAAGTGTTTTTTCATTTGTTTTTGTTTTGTTTTGTTTTATTTTGGTGAGGAGTGAGTCAAAGGGAGATTTGAGGCCAGGAGCTGCAAAGCCTGGGATATGGGCAGAGATGGATAAGAATTTGTAAATGAGAGGAGTTGCTGAAATAGTCTGTGCTTATACAGTTTATCTGTAGTCTTTTCTCTTGATCACAAAACTAAGCAAGCTGTTGCTGAGGCCAGTGGGAAGGAGCTTGGGCTCCATTGGCTGAACTCAAGCAGAAGCCAGAGATTCTGACTTTTCTGGGTTTTCCAGAACAAGTTACAGAACAATTTTATAAATCATTTCTGTTATATCACCATGTTGTCTGGATCTGCCATCAACCTCTTTGCCCTGAGTTAATATATTGCCACTAAAGCATGTCTTTTGTTAACTCAACATGCAGAGCACAGAACCTCTCTCCTTCCCATCAATTCTTTCTCCTTGGTCTCTTCACAGCTGATTGACCTTGTTGAGGTCCTGCATTTCAGAAACAACACAGGTTACTGACGGGTAAGAGAGGTCAACTCACCTGTTTCTTGCAGCTGCTTCAAAGTTACCTGCTCCTGGACTGAGGTCCACGTGGTAGCCTCTCCTATTTTATTTTATTATTTTATTTTATTTTTTGCTTTTTAGGGCTGCAGGTGTGGCATATGGAAGTTCCCTGGCTAGGGGTTGAATCGGAACTACAGCTGCTGGCCTACACCATAGCCACAGCAACGTGGGATCCGAGCTATGTCTGTGACGTACACCATAGTTCACTGCAATGCTGGATCCTTAACCTGCTGAGAAAGGCCAGGGATCAAACCTGCATCCTCATGGATACTAGTTGGATTTGTTACCACTGAGCCACAGCGGGAACTCCAGCCTTTCCTCTCTTGAACTGCCTGAAGAGTCAGCTGTGTATTACACCATTGGATGGTATGTTCTGTCTGTAGGGAGATGTGGGAACTCCACACACAGACCAAGAGCACACACACAAGAGAAGAAGACATAATTCCTTATTGTTTCTCTTCCCTTGGCTGAAGGCAAGAAAATTCCTGAGCTATTTTTTTCTCTAAAAGCAATATATTGGTACAGCCAGTAATCGTAGGGATAGCTGCCACAACAAACAAACAAACGAACAAAAGATGCCTGAGGTTTTTACATCAGGACTGTTTGGAGGGTGATCTGCCAAAGTTTACACTGAGTCACAAATGTGGCCAAACTGTTTGCTAACTATGCGAGGAGTATGGGTGTCTTTCTTTCCCGGGACATCTATAACAAATGATCATAAACTGGGCAGCTTATAACAATGCAACTCTATCCTCTCAAAGTTCTGGAGGCCAGAAGTCAGAAATCAAGGTGCTTGCAGCACAGTGCTCCCTCTGAAATTCCCAGGGTAGAACCCTTCCTTGCCTCTTCTCTCGTCTAGTGGCTACAGGTGTTTCCTTTCCTTCCTTGATGTTGGGGCTGCATCACTCCAGTCAGTGTCTCTGAGGTCCTGATGCCTCCAGATCTTTCTCAAGACTGGTTCACCTTCATCTTATAAGGATACATGTGATGGCACTTAGACTCCACTCAGATAATTCAGGATAAGCTCCTTTGTTCAAAACCCTAGCTTAATCACATCTTTTGCAGTATAAAGTTAATAGTTATTCTTTTGCCATATACACTAGTAAATTAATCAGGATTCTCCAAGACAACAAACCAGTTTTGTGTGTGAGAGTGTGTGCATGCATATAAGGAGAGGAAGTAGGGGAGAGGGAGAAGAGAGAGATTTTTAAGGAATTTTAAGGAGTTGATGCTCACAATTAAGGAGACCAGCAAGTACAAAATAAGCAGGGTAGGCCAGCAGGTTCAAGTGTCATCAGTAAGATAACAGAAGAGAAAGTCCCAGCCCTCATTTCCCCACGGAAAACCAATTTGACTGAGGGCCAGAATCTGGTTTCAGTACTCCAGATGGGCACAAAACTGAGAGATGCTGCAGTGAAACAAGTCAAGAGAGCCATCTCATTGACTCATGTCAGCCCTCCCCAAGCCAGCTTAGCTCAGGGTCATGGGAGATTGCCATGGCTCTTGAATTGTCCTTGGGAGACAGGACAGAGTGGAGTAGACTCACATGTTCTTGTCTTTCAGCGCACTGCTCAAGGGGCTGATTTCTTTGTCTCTTCATATGGAGGGCTGATGGAACTGAGAGAGTGGACACCTGGGTAAAGTTAAGGACAAAGGAAATGGGACAGGGGCTTGCTCAGACTGTGAGATGGAGAGAAGCTACAGAACCTGCAGCTTCTCCATAGGGAAGAAAGAAGAGGTGCAAACCACGCCCCACATGTCCTGGCCACAGTGCAGCAGTCAGACACCAAAGGGAGAAGAGATTGCAGGCTCCTGGGGCTGGAGTTGGGGTGGGGGAGAAACTAGTAAGTCCTTTAATTTGGAATCTACACACACAAGTTCTGAGAAGACACATCCATAGGAAAAGTCTGAGAGGCTTCTTGGATATCTAACCAGACTGCTTGGTGAAGGTCTTTCCCTTTCAAAGTCATTCTGCTGAGACAAGGAGAGGTGGCTATTTCTTCTAATATAGACGCCAAGGCAAAGTTACAAACACACAAAGATTCAAGGAAACATGACCTAATTGAATGAGCAAAGTAAACCTCCAATAGCTGATCTGAAAGAAATGATCTGCAAATAGCCTGACAAAGAACTCAAAATAATCATATTAAAGTAGCTCGATGAATTATGAGAGAATATAGATGAACAACTAAATCAAATCGGTAGAACAATACATGAACAAAACGAGAAGTTCAATGAAGGGAGATACTATATATATATATATAAGAAGAAACAGAAATTCTGGAACTGAAGAGTACAAATTGTTTGAAAATTTTACTATGGGGACTTGAGCCACACACTTGATCAAGCAGAAACTTTGATGTGCTCAGAGAGAAAGTCATATGAAATTATGCAGTCAGAGGAGCAAAAAGAAAAGAGTGAAGAGAGAAAAGGACTTATGGCACCCCCCAAGTAAATCCATATATGGTAATCCCCAAAGGAACTGTGAGAAAAAGAGACAGAAATCTTATTTAAAGAAATAATGGCCCCAAACTTCCTAAATCTTGGGAGGAAATGGACAGAGTGATTCATGTAACCCAAAAAAACTCAAATAGGATGAACCCAGAGTGGAATGAATCTATGTGGAAAACCATTGTAGTCATATTGTCAAATTAAAAGACAGATTTTTGAAAGTAGCAAGAGAAAAGCAACTTGCCTCATACAAGGGTGCCCCATAAGACTTGAACAGATTTCTTAGCAGAAACTTTCCAAGCCCGAGGTAATGGAATGAAATATTTTAAACGTTGAAAGGGAAAAAAAGCTACCTTTCAAGAACACTATGTCTGGAAAAACTGTTCTTTAAAACTGAGGGAAAGGGAGTTTTTGCTGTGGTGCAATGGGATAAGTGGCATCTCTGTAGAACCAGAGTGCTGGTTCAATTCCTGGCCCCACACAGTGGGTTAAAGGATATGGCATTGCTACAGCTGTGGCTCAGATCTAATCCTGGTCTGGGAACCCCATATGCCATGGGGGGACCAAAAACGAAAAAGAAAATGGAGAGGAGTTCTCTTGTGGTGCAGCAGGTTAAGGATCCAGTATTGTCACTGCAGGGGCTTGGGTCACTGCTGTGGCTCAGGTTTGATCCCTGACCCAGGAACTTCCAAATGCCATGGGAGTGCCCCCCCCCCAAAAAAAGAAAAGAAAAAACAAATGAAGGAGAGAAATAGACTCCAGGATACACAGAAGCTGAAGGAGTTCATTACCTCTAGACCTGCTTTATAAGAAATGTCAAAGGGAGAAACAAAAGGGAGAAACAAAGCACTGAAACAAAAGAATGCTAAACAGCAACATGAAAGTAAGAAATTACAGGATAGAAGCAAGTATGTAGACAAATACATTATACTGGAGTCCTGGAGTGGTGGTGTAGAAATAGCAGTTCTGGTCTAAGAATTAAAAACACTAAAGAATTAAGAATACCTATAAGAAAAACTGGTTAATGGTTACATGATATAACAAGATGTGAACTGTAGGAGTCCCTGTTGTGGTGCAGCGGAAACAAATCTGACTAGGGTCCATAAGGATGTGGGTTCGATCCCTGGGCTTGCTCAGTGGATGGGGGATGCGGCGTTTGCCTTGAGCTGTGCTATAGGTCACAGATGCGGCCCGGATCCCACCTTGCTGCGCCTGTGGCGTAGGCCGGCAGCTGTAGCTTCAATTCGACCCTTAGCCTGGGAATTTCCATATGTGGCGAGTGCGGCCCTAAAAAGCAATAAATAAATAAATAAATAAATAAATTAATGCTGTCCCTGGACCTGGCTTTGCATCCCCAGCAGGAGAGCCATGTTGTCACGGGACTGGAACAGAACGTGCTGCACCGGTGTGGACTGAGATGTTTCCTCAGGCCAAGGAGCACTCTGTCATCTTCAGAGTGGTGGTTGGATACAGAATTAGGACAGGAAATGGAACTGGTTGTCTCAAACATGATGAGGTAAAGTATGAACATTGGCTTACACACATTTAGGAGCCTAAGCTCATACTCACCATACAGAAGAGTTCCCTCTGCTCCTCCTGAGCATCTGGGGAAGGCGGGGGAGGATGCTGGGGTGACTGTACTGTTTTCCCCACATCACTTTCACTTTCTTTTTTTCTACCTAATTCAGTAGTCCTGGCACCCGGGCTGCAATTATGGATAAGGAAGGCAGGAGAAAATCCCTATGCAAATAATTTAAGTCTAGATTTAACCTTTAGGTCAGAATTCCTGATGAAGGGGATCGTGCCTTCATCCCAAATCTGGAGTGAGGGCAAATGCAGGTGTGTTGACCTGTTAGTGGTGAAGAGAGCCCATGTGTTTTCAGCCTGGGGAACCCAATTATCTGAATGGGAGTGGATTAAAGAGAGGCCCTAGTTAGGCTAATAGAGCTGCAGGCAATCAGGATGAGCACAGCGACCGAGCTTAACATCTTTTCAAAGGTAAGAACATTTTTGTTAGATGTTAATAATAGGATTTCCTCTCTTGGTGCAGCGGGTTGTGCATACGTCTGTAGGGGTGCAGGTTGCTGTGGAGGCAAGGCTTAGACCCCTGATGGGCACAGTGGGTTAAAGGATCCAGTGTTGCCCCAGCTAGGCTGGGGATTCAATTCCTGGCCAGGGAACTCCATAAGCCATAAAAAAGAAAAATGTTAATAGCAAATGGTGAGCTGGAGGAATGGAAATAAGGGTAGGGCATAATTTTTCTTCTCCTTTTCCTTTGGTGAAAAATGACTGGTTGATGAAGAATTCAATGTAGCGAAGTAGCAGCTGATTTCCATGCTGTAATTTAATTAAACAAATAGGCCATTAGACTGAGTGGCTCTAATACTCTTGTGTCCTATGGAAGCAAACTATAACCTGAGCCCTTAAATGTCTCCAGGTGGTAAAATCGAAACCTAAGGAGCACCAGTCACCAACAGCCACCTGGGCCAGAAGCAGCGGACAATCCAAAACCTCCTTATTTTGTTTCAACCTTTTCTCCATAATCATCTCTTTCTGAGAACCTATGCGTGAAACCATTCTCACGACTTCTGGTTTGGAGGTTCCGAATTCAAACAGGTTTTTTCCCTCAAATAATTGTTAAAATTTTATATGCCTCAGTTTAGCCCTTAAAATACTAAATAGTTCTGCATAAATTGTTGTATACTTCAAAGAAAAGGCAGAAATAGAAGTTGATTAAGGGGAGAATCAAATTAGTACAAAACATGAAAATGTAAGTAGTGGCTTTATAGGATGGATTGTCTACACCTTTTAAACTACCTCTTCCCCAAGACGGCTCCTCCAAATATTAGGCATAGTTCACATTTCAGTTAAATAAATTTTGTACTAAATTTAGGTGCTTGATGATCCTTTGGATGTAAGAGAGCCTTAGGAAAGCACCAGGGGCTGCTCTCTGTAAGGTAAGGTCTAAGCTTGTCCAACGATTGTTCAGCCCTTGGCCAGGGGAATTGGGAGGAAATGCTAAGCCCTTAGAACGTCCTGCCTGAGAAGACTGGCCTTGCTCACTTGGTGTCTAGGGTCAGGTTCCATAATCTGTGTTAGCAGGTGACTCTGCTGTGGCCTTGGGCTACCTGGTATGAGCTGGACCTTGGGAGGGTCTGGAGAGTCAGGTCAGCCAAGAGGGCAGTGGGCCATGCCTATGTGACCCACCAGCACCAAGGCCATTGAAAACCAAGGCCAGGGTGAGCTTCCTGGTGGGCAAAGCTCCATGTGTGCTGTCTCTTGTTGATTCAGGGAGAAACATGTGCTTCCCCTAAGATGTGCTGGGTGAGGACATGTGGCAGCTCCATCCTGGTCTTTGCTGGACCTGTGCCATGAGGCCTTGATCCCTGCTGACCTGAGCCAGTCTCCACTTCCTAATTCACTGGCGTTTGTACTTAACAGCTTTTTGGTGAGTTCTGTTTCTTTCTAGTGAATTCTTGAAACTGTGGGTGGTCTAGGGACCTCCGAACTTGTCATGACCAAGAAGTGTACAGTTGGCTTAGCATCTAGAAGCCAATACAGGTAATGCACTCTATTGGTAGGAGAAAAAGAAAAACCCAGGTGACTAGATGCAGTTATAAACTTCAGGGGGTCTAATGAATTGATGGTATTGTAGGCTCTGCAAATCTGAATCCGGTCACTGTGAGAGGGGGAGGAGGGGAGAGAAGGTCTGTAGTAGAGTCCTAAGGGAAGCCACCGGGGAGGGTCACAGAGCAAGTTACGGACCTCTTGGAGGAGACCTTTGAGAAGAAAGAGCCAAATGTATAAAGAGCAGCTGGACAGAGAGCACCATGACCTTGATAGGGTGAAGATACCTATGGCTACAGAGTACCTGTCCAGGTGGAGATAGAGTGTGTAGGCCAGTGAAACTGAGCAGGAAAGGGAGCTGGGCCTGCAGAGGAGGCCAGAGGCAGGCAGGGCTCGGATCTTGCCAGAAACGTTACAGCTTGGGCTTTGAACATGCTCACCTTGGGTAGAGGTAGAAATTCTGTGCACACATCTCAGGTTCCCAATAAGTTTGTCTTCATAGTCACTTCTGATCTAATAGGAAATGGAGTGGGATCGGCTGCTTTTAGTGCAGAAGGAGAACAGAGTTAATATATACAAGCCTTATGTAAAAATCCATACAATGATATTTTTCTTTCTTCTGTGTTTTCTAAGCAATATCGGGGTTAGTTAACAGTATCGTGCCAGTGTGATTATCTGGATTGATCATGCTCTACACTTTTGTACAATGGTACCCTTAGAGCAGGCTAAGTGAAGGGAGCATGTATGGGATCTCTGTGTCCCATTCCTGCAATTTTCTTGTTTAATATAAGTCCAGAATTCTCTGCATGGCTTCAAAGGCCAATCAAAGTCAAACTGCGAAAGTCTAGAGTCGCGCCTAGTCTGATCAGAGCTATTGCAGGGCCTTCTGGCTGGAAAGGCTTGTCAGTCTGGAAGGACCTGCTCCCTGTGGCCACTAGTTTGCCCCCCTATCTAGGCAGTGGGGTCTAGATCCCACACTGGAGGTTTAGGCAGTAGCCCTAAGCCACCCATGCTCTCCACCCTCACAAGGCTGTATCCTTTGAGCACTTATCCACTTATGCTGGAAGGTGATTCCCATGTGGTTGAGCAGCACATCAAGCCCCACCCACCCTTGTACTCCTTGTGCAGGAAGTAGCACGGGGCCTGGAAGCTCTGCAGGTCTTCAATGTCCAGCTGGGGGAAGTGCAGACCTAGGCCCTCGGCCTCAGCTGCTTCACCGCATCAGGGTCTCATGCTACATCCGTCTCAGTGAGGACAATTTGCCCTGAGCACCGCCTGCACCGGTCGCTCATGTTGGTGAAGCCAAGGCACTTGTTGGCACCTGTCACCAGTGCCGTGTGAGTGCTGGATGATGTGGCTGGGTTCAGGTCTTGCTGGGCCCTTTCCTGGATAGTGGCTCAGGCTGGGGGCCCCAGGTAATGGGCTGGCTGAGACGTGGACTCTGTCAGATGAGAGAACCCCAGATGTACCATATCTTAGGATCCAATGCTCTGATTCCTAAAGACTCAGCCCTTCTCCTGCCCTCTTTCCAAGGAGGGGCCAAATGTTCTAGAATATTCCCAAAGGCTTCTTAGTGGATCTACCTCTTCCTTGGTGCTGCAACCTGCGCCATTCTTGGACACAACCGTCCTTGGATCCATCCTCTGAGATGAACAGTGCTTTCCTAGTGGACAAGAAAAACTGGTTAGTCAAGAACCACCAGGGGCTACGGATTCCTGGCAGACAAACAACAACAGCAATACAAGAATAACAACTCATTGGGAGGCCTCCAAAAGGAGAAAAGGGAGTGCAGATCAATTGGCTTGGGCTGGGCCCATCATCCCTTGAATAGGCTTTGCTACTTTTTCCTATGATGCAGTGAAATTACTCAGGGTACCTGTTTCTGGGGACACAGTCTTCTGAGGATATAGCTTCCCCTGCTCTCCTAATAGAAACTCAGGACAGAGACTAGAGACAGTAGGGTTGTGATGAGGCTTTCAGAGTGGGCAGGTGCCTGGCTCTGAGGGATTCAGTGCCCCCGCAAGGGAGGGGGATTTGTGAAGCTCTTAGGTGCTAAGCAAATGATTGGAATGTTTTCTTTGAAGGGGACCCATCCCTAGTTTTGCTGGAAGAGCTTAGTTTTTGATTTTTTTCCTAGTAACAGTTAATAGGTGGGTTATCTAGTTATGTGTATTCTTCAGAATTTTAGATGAAATGATCTTTTGATTCAGTGTCCATTTCCAAGTTAGCAGTTGAAATGCTAAGGTGCCGATCTAGACACCGATGATCTTCTGTGGTGAGTTTGGGAGGATATTAACAGCATAGTTGAAGGACAACATTTGTAAAATAAAGTGACTTCAAATAAGGGCTCTCCCTTGCCTTCAGAGGCTGTCACTTTTCAGGTCCGCAAGCTTGAAAATCATACATGGAAAGTAACGAAGAAATAACCATGACAGTAGAGATGCTGGGAACTGTAAAGCTGAAAGATTTCCTGTCTGATCCGATCCATGATGGCCCTTGTCCCAAGTTATTCTGTCATTTCTCTTGACTTACATTATGCACTCAGATTTCTGAGTGGGTTCAGGATATGAATAGTGTGCACACATGGAACTTTATAAAGAAGGGTTTATTCATCTATTGATTTTTATTCATCATTTGGAATCCATTCCATTTTACCTCCCTTGGGGTCACTGAGGAAATCATGACAGGTATCACAAAATTCACATCTATCACCACGTGTGGACTTAATAGAGATACTTTGATTTTTGGGTGCTTTTTTTTTTTTTGCATAGGGATTCCTTTGATACAGTAATTGGTGTTTTGGTTAAATCAGGACACGTAACATCAATTGATCTATGGGAAGCTCTGAGGGAGAACACCCCATTCTACAACTATTTTTGTCAGAAACAAACTGACCATGAAGCCCCTCAGCATCCGAGGGCAAAAGGGCCAAGTACATGGGAGTCTCTGCTCCTTATTCTGGGCTCTTGGGGGCTTTGGGTCCAGCCATGTCAGTTCTCACCCACACTGGGCAGCAAGCATTCAGGAGGATCTTGTCCCCTCCTCTCTGCTCACTCAGTTTCCTGGCATAGATCTTGGACAGCAGGGTGACCCTGATTTTTGTCACTCCATAGATCAAATCACACCAGCCCTCCCTCCTGTGTATCCCATTCTTGGTGTATTCCACAAACTTGTTCATGAGCTCTACCAGCTCCTCCTCTGTGATGGTCTCACTCTTGAACTTCTGCTGCAATTTGGGGCTGCAGTCATGAAGAACTCTGACACTCTTATAGCTGGAAACAGTCACCACTCTGCCTAAAGTACAACACAAATTGTTACATAGAGATGTGAGTGCCCAAAGAATGAATATCAAATTTGCTGGGATGTTGGATCCAAAATTTCCATTTGAGAATCTGTGACCAGTTTGTTAGAAATTGAATTAAGACTGCCTCTATTAGAGAAGGACATGAAACTGCCTTGGAACCTGTTCTAGCCATCATTTCCAGGATGATGTCAGAGAAAGAAATGCCCTAGTGTGCAGGGCAGCATCTGGATTTCCATATGAAAGTTAATTGGTGTATGGAAGAAAATGCTCAGAAAATAAGAGGAGTCCTCACTGCACTCAGGATAGTGGCCTCCTTTGGGACCAGCTGAGGGTCTATGGTCCCTTGGTCAGTGCTCTAGAATAGGTCTCTGTTGACCAGCAAAGAGCCTGTGAGTTTATGACTGAGAGTTCCCAGGTGATCAGGCAGCATCAGGTTTGGAAGGTTCAGATGGAGGAAGGAAAAAATCAATCAGCTCAGGGGCTGAATTTTGTAAAGTTTTCTCTAGGTTTAGGATTTTCTTAGCTCAGGAATATTGACTCAAGTTCTGGTTGTAAGATGACAGACAAGGTCAGTGTAAACTGACTATTTAAGAGATTCCCTCTAGTGGGATTAAGGTGGTGGCATAGTAGGAATGGGGCTCACCTTCTCTCATAAAAACAACAGAATTACAACCAAATCCTTAACAACCTTCAACCATATGGACTGGAAACTTTGCAAAAGATATCCTACTCCAGAAGAGGCCACATTAAAGAAGTAGAAAGGGAGATTATGTGATACAAGCAACCCCATACAGACCAGGTGAGAAGCCTACAGTCTAGAAAATAACTGTATCACAGAGACTCACACACAGGAGTGAGAGTTCTGAGCCCCACATCAGGTCCGCATGCCTGGGGATTTTGGATTGGGAGAAAGAGCCCCCAGAGCATCTGGCATTAAAGGCCAGTGGGGCTTGTGTGCAGCAACTACACAGGACTGGGGGAAACAGAGACCCCATTCTTGAAGGGCACACATGGGCTTTCATCTGCACTGGATCCCAGTGAAGGGTGGAGACTCTGTGGAAGTCTGGGGCAGACCTGACTGCAGTTCTTGGAGGATCTCCTGGGAAAACAGGGGGTGATTGTGGCTTGTTGTGGGGGAAGGACATTGAAGGCAAGGGTCTCGGAAGTATTCATCGGTGTGTGTTCCTCTAGAGGTGGCCATTTTGGGAGAATCTGTCTCCACCCATCAGTGCTGAGAAGTCCCAGGCCAAACAATAATCCAGGTGGGATCACAGCCTCACCTATCAGTAAACAGGCTGCCTATAGAGCCCCCAGGCACACAGCTGCCTCTAATCTCATCCAGAGACAAAGTCCCACCCACCAGAGGGATAGGAATCAGCCCCACCTACCAGTGGGCAGGCACCAGTCCCTCCCATCAGGAAGCCTACAGCAAGCCCCTGTACCAACTTCAGCCATGAGGGGGGCAGACATCAGAAGTAAGAGAGGCTACAACTCTATTATCTGTAAAAAGATCACCACACCAAAAATCTATAAAAATGAAAAGACAGAAAACTATAACTCTGGTGAGGGAGAAAGAAAAAAAAAAAAAAACCCAGAAAATCAGCTAAGTGGTCAGGAGATCCTCAGCCTCCAGGAAAAAGACTTTAGACTGTTGATGTTGAAGATGATGCAAGACATTGGAAATAAACTGGAGGCAAAGACTGATAATTTACAGCAAACATTGAGCAAAGAAATACAAGATTTAAAAATTAAGCAAGCAAAGATGCAAAATACAATAACTGAAATAAAAAAATCATTAGAAGCAGCTAACAGCAGAATACAGGAGGCAGAAGGGTGAATAAGTGAGGTGGAGGACAGACTAGTGGAAATCACTGAAGTGGAACAGAAAAGAGAAAAAAGATTGAAAAGAAATGAAGACAGTCTAAGAGAACTCTGGGAGAATGTTAAACACACCAACATCCATATTATATGTGTGGCAGAAGGAGAAGAGAGAGAGAAAGGGGACAGAAAAAATATTTGAAGAGATAATAGCTGAAAACATCCCTAATATGGAAAATGAACTGCTCATTCAAATCCAGGAAGTGCAGTGAGTACCATATAAAATAAACCCATGGAGGAACACCCTGAGACACATATTAATCAAACTAACCAAAATTAAAGACAAAGAGAAAATACTGAAAGCAGCTAGGAAAAAGAAACAAATAACATACAAGGGAACCCTGGTAAGATTATTGGCAGATCTTTCAGCAGAAACTCTGCAGGCCAGAAGAGAGTGGCATGATATGCTTAATGTGATGAAAGGAAAAAACCTCCAACCATGATTACTTTACCCAGCAAGGCTCTCATTCAGGTTTGAAGGAGAAATCAAAAGCTTCACAGATAAGCAAAAGCTAAGAGAATTTAGCAACACTAAACCAGCCTTACAACAAATACTAAAGGAACTTCTCTAGGCAGAAAAGAAAAGACAGCACCAGGAAACAAAAATTCCACAAATGACAAGGCTCACCAGGAAAGGTATCTATACAGTAAAGATATGAAATCATCCATGCACAATTATGCCACCAAAATCAGAAATCATGAGAAGAGGTGGGTACAAATGCAGGACACTGGAGATGTACTTGCAATTAAGAGAACAACAACTTAAAACAATCTCATATCTATATAGACTCTTACATCAAAACCTCAGAATAACTGCAAACCAAAAAATCTACAATTGATACACACACAATTAAAAAAATCAACTTAAATACAACACTAAAGATTGTCATCAAACCAGAAGAGGAGAGAACAAGAGAAGAAGGGGAAAAAAAGGGCAAGAAAAACAAATCCAAAACAGTTAATAAAATAGCAATAAGAACATACATATCAACAATTACCTTAAATGTGAATGGACTAAACACCCCAACCAAAAGACATACACTGGCTGAATGGATACAAAAACAAAACCCATATATATGCTGTCTAAAAGAGACCCACTTCACTTCTAGGGACACATAAAAATTGAAAGTGAGAGGATGGATGAAAACATTCCATGCAAATGGGACTCAAAAGAAAGCTGGAGTAGCAATACTCATGCTGACAAAATAGACTGTAAAATAAAGAATATTATAAGATACAGAAGGACATTACATAATGATCAAAGGATCAATCCAAGAAGAAGATATAGCAGTTGTAAATATATATGCACCCAACATAGGATCACCTCAATATATAACACAACTGTAAACAACCTTAAAAAGAGAAATTGACAATAAGACAATCATAGCAGGGGACTTTAACACCCCACTTACAGCAATGGATAGATCATCCAGATGGAAAATGAACAAGGAAACACAGGCCCTAAATGAAGGCATTAGACAAGATGGATGTAATAGATATTTATAGGACATTCCATCCAAAAGCAACAGAATACACATTCTTCTCAAGTGCCCATGGAACATTCTCTAGGATTGATCACATTCTAGGCCACAAGTCAAGCCTCAGTAACTTTAAGAAAATTGAAATCATATCAAGCATCTTTTCCAAACACTACTTTATATGACTGGAAATCAATAACAAGAAAAAAAAATCTGCAAAAAACACAAACACTTGGAGACTAAACAACATGCTACTAAACAACCAATTGATAACTAAAGAAATCAAAGAGGAAATTAAAAAAATACCTCAAAACAAATGACAACAAAGATATGACACTCCAAAACCTATGGGATGCATCAAAAGCAGTTCTAAGAGGGAAGTTTATGGCAGTACAAGCCTACCTCAGGACACAAGAAAAAGCTCAAATAAACAACCTAACTTTACATCTAAAGCAGTGAGAGAGAGAGAACAGACAAGATATAAAGTTAGTAGAAGGAAAGAAATCATAAAGATCAGAGCAGAAATCAATGAAATATAAATGAAGAAAGCCATAGAAAAGATCAATGAAACTAAAATTTCGTTCTTTGAAAAGATCAACAAAATTGATAAACCCTAGCCAGACTCATCAAAAAGGAGAGAGGACCCAAATCGATAAAATTATAAAGGAAAAAGAAGTAACAACAAACATCACAGAAATACAAAGGATCATAAGGGAATACTATATGAAACTACATGCCAATAAAACAGAAAACCTAGAAGAAATGGATGAATTCTTAGAAGAGTACAATCTTCCAAGACTAAACCAAGATGAAATAGAAAAGATGAATGGACCCATCATGAGAACTGAAATTGAAACCATGATTTAAAAACTTCCAACCAACAAAAGTCCGGGACCAGATGGCTTCACAGGTGAATTCTATCAAACACTTAGAGAAGAGTTAACACCTGTCCTTCTGAAACTATTTCAAAAAAAAATTGCAGAGGAAGGGATACTCCCAAACTCATTCTATGAGGCCACCATCACCCTGATACCAAAACCAGACAAAGACTCCACAAAAAAAGAAAACTACAGGCCGATTTCACTGATGAACACTGATGTAAAAATCCTCAACAAAATACTAGCAAACCGCATCCAACAATACATTAAAAGGATTGTACACCATGATCAAGTGGGATTTATCCCAGGGATGCAAGGGTTCTTCACTATCCACAAATCAATTAGTGTGATACACCACATTTACAAACTGAAGAATAAAAACCATATGATCCTCTCAATAGACGCAGAAAAAGCCTTTGACAAAATCCAACACCCATTTCTGATAAAAACCCTTCAGAAAGGGGGCATAGAGGGAACCTACCTCAACATAATAAAAGCCATATACGAACAAACCCAGAGCTACCATCATTCTCAATGGTGAAAAGCTGAAAGAACTCCCACTGAGATCAGGAACAAGACAAGGATGTCTGCTCTCACCACTACTCTTCAACATGGTTCTGGAAGTCCTAGCCATGGCAATATCAGAGAAGAAAAAGAAATAAAAGGAATCCAAATTGGAAAGGAAGAAGTAAAACTATCACTATTTGTAGATGACATGATACTATACCTAGAGAATCCTAAATTGCTACCAGAAAACTGTTAGAGCTCATCCATGAATTTGGCAATGTCACAGGATACAAAATTAATGCACAGAAATCAGCTGCATTTCTATACACTAACAACGAAAGATCAGAAAGAGAAATTAGTGAAACAATCTCATTTACCATTTCATCAAAAAGAATAAAATACCTAGGAGTAAACCTACCTAAAGAGACAAAAGACCTGTACTCTGAAAACTATAAGACACGGATGAAAGAAATCAAAGATGACACAAATAGATGGAAAGACATACCATGCTCTTGGATTGGAAGAGTCAATATTATCAAAATGACTATACCATCCAAGGCAATCTACAGATTCAAT